>NC_023163.2:11233212-12466424 GCF_000231095.2 Oryza brachyantha
AAGCCAACTATTTATGTTTGAAGATTTCCTGTTTAATTTGCTGCCCTATTAACTGTAGATGTGTTACCCGTATGACTAATTGGGTTGTCTATGAGTGATATTTAGTACTAACCATATCTTCCAGACCATTTGTATTTCTTTGTCGGGAAGATACATAAATTCAATAAAAAATCATTATTTTTCTGAGGGTTATGTGCTAACATAGTATCATGTGATAAACCTAATAGCATCAGTCAGTTCTGCAAAAACAAGATTACTCACTGGTCAGCCTCTTGAATTTTCCTTGTTTTGGTTCAGCTGGTTCAACCTTCTAAGCTCCCAAACCCCTATTAATATTGAATTCAATTTTCAGCCTTCAAATTACATCAAATTTATATTCTTAATTTGGAAGTCTTTCAACAATGTTTTCTGAAGCCCTGTGTGCACAATTATTCTTGCTTGTCTAGTACTCATTTTTTATACATGGATACACGTCCCTGTAGAAGTATTAACTTGTGTCCATGGAATTAGTAAGAATTGCAGAAGGTTATGTGGTACAGTGGTAGAAGTATAGTAAAATAGCGTCCAGTGCTTTTCTCTGATCACACTTCACTATTTTTAACCATTCAATGACAAATATGTACGTTGAACTTCTCAAATTCTCATTAACAGCAGAGGCGACGCATGATAACCCATGCCAATGCCAAGAGCAAAAGTGAGAAGTTCCCCCCACCTCATCAGGATGGAGCTATGGGTAACCCATTGGGATCCAGTCGTCATATGGAGCCGATGTATGAGCACCAGGATGCTTCCTTCAGTACAGTAGTTCCCATACAGAAGGGGTCCTCACAAACGTGGTCTGGACCATTGGTTGATCCAGCAGCTCTAGGGCAATCGAGGCGGAAGAAGCAAACTGCCCTAGATGCAAAGGCTGCAGCTTATTCAAAGCAGTTCCAGAAGGACAAGGGAGGGACAAGAGCACGATAAGAGAAACTCAATCCGGTGTTTCTTTTACATGTTTTTTGGTCAAAGTTTGAGGCGAAGTTTTTTCCATGGTCAGTCTGTAGTTGAATTATTTCCTTCTGTTTTGTTCCTTTGGTGCGGAAAGAAAGCAGTAGTGTTTTGCTTCGGTAGGAAGAAATTCATCCAGCTTATGTATATGTGGTAGTGTTTTCTGTTCATCTCAGGTACTTCTGAACAAATTGGTGTCCATGACCAAAAGACATTGTGGGTTTTCCACTCTTGTATTTAAAGCTCAACGAGACAATTCGGTTGCCCTTGTGTATATACGGAGAATTCTTTCTTCTGTAAATAAACGAATGGTTCATGCATCTCGGTGGAATTTCTGGCTTGTTCTTGCTTTTTGGTGCATCGTACATTTGTCCTGGCTTCTCATGTTGCGTGATGTTGCTTGCTTAAGGCCCCGTCTAGTTTGCGAAAATATTTTTTTTTCACATCAAACGATTAACTGGACGATGAAAATGGTTTTTGGACATAAATAGAAAATAAACTTCATAGCTTGTCTAGAAACGCGAGATGCGAGATGAATTTTTTAAGCTTAATTAATTTGTCATTAGTATATATGGATTACCGTAGCATTTATAGCTAATCATGGACTAATTAGGTTCAAAAGATTTGTCTCACAATTTCATTCCTCCTAACTGTGCAATTAGTTTTTATTTATTTATGTTTAATGCTTTATCTAGGTGTAAAAAAAAAATCTGATGTGATGTATGTTTTTAGGAAAAAGTGAGAACTAAACATGCCTTAAATGTCGTAGGTTATATTATACTCCTCGTTTTCTTTTGCTGTTGACTTGTTTGACTTAAGTTTTTTAAATATGTAAGTTATAAGCCATTCTTAGAGTTTTTTAATAATAAATCAAATCATAACAAAGTGATTAATAATTATATGCTCCCTTCAATCTCAAATAATTGACACTAGTTACTATTTATCTAAAAATATGTTATATTAGTGATAGTTACTATTTATCTAAAAATATGTTATATTAGTGATATGTGATGTAGAAATATACAACCATACGACACTAATCGTTCAAGTACTATTAATGGTTAAAGTTAAAACAATAATAGTCAACAATGACGACTAAATGAAAACGGAGCAAGTAATTTTTAATAAAATAAATGGTCAATGTAAATCTAAAAATCTCCGGCATCAAATAGGAGTATATAATTTGGGGCTGTGGTTAGTGACCACAGCTACTATCCATTATCCATTCCAATATTAGTGTGTTTTCTTCTTTGAAAAACATTTAAGATAGTAATTTTCAAACCAAAACACTATGATAACTTAGAGCAACTCTAACAGTTACCTAAATTCCGTTTCTCAAATCCTGTGTTCTCCAACCCGAAACAGAGCCGTCGCCATCCACGCGCCATCCGCGTTCTCCCGTGACGCAACTCCAGCGACGCCTGCGCCACCATCCCGCGCCCTCTGCACCGTCCGCGACGTCGCGCCGTCCGCGTCCTCCCGCGCCGGCGGCCGACGCCACGCCGTCCGCGACGTCCCGCCATTATATTTATGCGTGCGCAAAATAATTTCATATTGGTCAATGCAAGAACTGAAACGTCAGCAATAGTACTTTGACCTTCACACGCATGAAAACCATGAAAAATTAATTAAGCCAGGTGCATGACACCGATGTGTAAAGCTAATTAATCATGACATGCCAAAAAGAATATTCTTTGCATGACATTAAAAGCAGGAGAAAAGGTTGGTTCAATGCGTACCACCACCACCACCGGTGTTGCATGCGGTCGGGGCCGACGGTACGGTGAACGGGAACGGATGGACGAGGGGCCTGTGGAGCACGGGCAGAGACGGCGGGCGACGGAAGAGCTCTGCTGCTTCTGCTTCCGGCGCTGGCGTGCCTTGCGGTTCTGTAACCAGTAGAAGACGTTCTTCCCCTTGATGTGGCCGTGCTCCCGCAGCCTCGCCGTGATTGCTGTTTTTGGCGGTACGGGGGCATCGCCGGCGGTACGCGGGCGACCGAACGCCGGAGCACGGCGGTGATGTGCTTGCGTCGGTGAAAAAAAAAAAGAACGCTGAAAATTTCAGGTCGAGACGCAAGCGTCGCACTTTCTTTCTTAGGTACCAAGTGAAACGCCCACTCTCATATATGCGCACAAACAGGATGTAACAATTTGCTAAAATTTGACAACCTGGATGATGAATTGCAATTACCCATCTAGTTCGATAATTTTTATTGTTTTCAACAAGGCTAAGGTACCAATAACTTTTAAAATATTTAGTTTAGTATATATTAGACTTAAGAAGTACATAATAAAACCAAATATTGATATATTATTTTTATATATTATATTAAAAAATCATACTCAAAGATGAATTTTAAAAATCATATCATTATCTAAAACACTAGATGAATACCCCGCACGTTGCTGCGGGAGAACCGTGTGATAATATAGTAGATATGAGTTCTAAATTTTTTCTTACCTACTAAATATTTTTTTCATGTGTTTATACATTTTTATGTCTTTATCAATTATCTATAAGTTATAAATGATTGGGTTATATGGTGTGCTTTTTGGAAGAAGAGATGTAATTTACACTCTTGATGTATCATCCTAAAGCTAAAAAACAACTGAGGTGATATGACTTCACGAGAGAAGAGAGAATTAACATTAACTACACTTAGTAGGCATGAACTTTATAGTAAAAAAGGAATTAGGAATTGTTAAACCGAAGGGTGAAGTGAGCATGTTTTAAGTCATTCCCAACCTAATGACTAGGATGGTATTCATTACATTAAATAAGTTGTCACCAAGAATGAAAAATAATGTGGCAAGTGAATAAATGAGGAAAGAGAATAAAACCATATCTTGCATGAGACATGATTTCTACACAACATCCAAGATACTATGTTGAGATAAGTAGCATTAAATTTAAGTATGGAATAGTAGTGTTTGCATTGGAAAAGTAGTGTCTAGTACTAGTTTCTTGATGATGGGGAGTTTATGGAAACTATGGGGTGTTTGTTTCCCAGTGACTTTTTTTAGTTTCTGTCACATCGAATGTTTGGACACTAATTAAAAATATTAAATATATATACTATTAATAAAACCCACCCCACACTTTGGACTATTTCGCGAGACGAATCTATTGAGCCTAATTAGTCCATAGTTAGCGAATGTGATGATACAGTAAACATCTGCTAATCGTGGATTAATTAGGCTTAAAAATTTTGTCTAATGAAATAGCCTTTATTTATGCAATTAGTTTTGTTGTCAATCTATATTTAATACTTCTAATTAATGTCTAAATATCTAATGTGACAAGGGACTTAAAAAAAGTCCATGTGACAAGGGACTTAAAAAAAGTCCATGGATCCAAATACTATATCTGTTATGGGTTAGGAATAGCCTTATTTGTTTGATTTAGCTCATAGAATCATAGGGGTGATTGATTGTTTTTTCGGGAAAAAGACAAATGACATATTTTTGAACGAAGAATAATTTATGAATAGAAATTTTGGTATATTTTTATAGTAATCTAAAAGCAGACAACGAAATAAACTACAATAAAAAGAAAACTTAATATTTAACTTTTAAATCACTAAGAATACACATATAAAAGTTTTATCAATAAATTATTTTTTATTTACAAATATACTGTTTAGCTTTTTCAACTATCACTCTACGGGTACCTGTTTACTCTGCATTAAAGCTCTGTATAGTCCACATGTCATCACCACACTACCTTGGCCATGTCATGACCACATGTCATGAGTTACCTGGAGTTGGCTAATGTATCAGAATCGCATCGCTTAAATGGCCTAATAATCACCATGACTCCCTGAAGCCCCAGGGTGTGGGAGGGGGGGGGGTGCATTTGATCCATTCTTCATAGACAGAATACCCGGTTTAGAAACAGATTTCTGCCAATAAGTGTACGAGTATGCTGGTACACAAACTCAGCTTGGCAAAAGCTTTAGCAACTTAAACAGGTTGGCTTCCAAGAGTATAACCTCTCCAAAAGTCGATAATCGACAGTACATCTGATTCCTAATACATAGGCTAGCCTGGGCGGCCATGAAATCACCGCGGATAAAACATATATTATATACCACTACACTATCAAAGTCAGGCCTCAGAGTTTGAGTGGAGTGCGCCTTGATGCATTAAACATCAGTCTTCCGACAAGTTTGGCACGGAGAAGCAGGCAAAGTTCGATCAACCTCGCTTACGCCTTCCCTGAAAATATTCCGGAA
Source organism: Oryza brachyantha (assembly GCF_000231095.2). Lineage (NCBI taxonomy): Eukaryota > Viridiplantae > Streptophyta > Magnoliopsida > Poales > Poaceae > Oryza > Oryza brachyantha. Next base: position 11,238,440 of record NC_023163.2, read on the forward strand.
GTACCATGTAAAAATCCTGCAGAACGTGCATGATTTGTCATTTTACAATGCAATATTTGATAGCTTACCGAGCCCACATAGTCGTCCATAAGGGACTGCCGTCGTCTCTTTGATGAATTCAATGGAGTAGTGTCACCTTCTGAAACCCTTAATGCAGATCGCTTTGTCGGTGTCATGTTCTGCAACAAGAGAATGAATTAGGAGAACATGATAGAATGATAGAAATTGGCATCTCTACAAGCCACATAGATATCCATTTGCAGGAAATTAGGGGGACTGTCTTGATGCTTGTGGTGGTTTGGTGCGACAAGTTGCCACACATTAGTCTGCAATGCTGACTCTATTAGGCTAGCATTTGGTTCTCTGCCAAACGTGTGGCATGCTTCCTTGCTCCGCATCACATTGTTTTGCTAAATGTTGCCATACTCATGAGCCATGGTCAATTGTTTAAGTAGCACATGCCACACTTCAGGTATACATTGTGGCAAATCAAAGCAACCAAAACATTTCATAAGAAATATAGTACTCAAAACAATTTGTGAATCATCAAACAATGAGAATAGTGAGTTCAGCCTTTAAACCATTAAAACCACAAGGAAAAGATGTATCTACCTTGGCAAGCCTTTTGTCTTTCCTTGCCTGCCTTTCTTGCTCATCATATTCCTGATTCTCTTTCTCAACTAGACGGATAAGGGTATCACATCTCCTGGCCAACTCCTGCGTGGTTCTAGACTTGACAAACCAATCAAATCGGAACAAAGGCGACATGCGAAAGGCAGCTTTCAGTTCATCCCAGTTTCCATAACCAAGCTTATGCACCATGCAAAGCTGAAATGTGACAGCAAATTAGACACATCACATTTGAAAAAAAGAGAATTGTGCAGAAAGTAAGATTATATGCTAAGCATACCATAAAACGGTCACATTCCTCATTATAGAACTTCCCTTTGTTCTGTCCATACTGAATTTTCAATTCTAACCATGGATTCTTATAGCGGTCTAATTTCTTCCCAATGGCTCTCATAATTTCATCCTTCCGTGATATTCTTGCCTCTCCCCTTTCAATATTCTTGATGATTCTATCAAAATCTGCTCAGACATGGTCAATAAAATTATCAGCCAGCAGTCCTTAGTTCCCAACTCACCCACATAAGCAATTGGCTGGTTGACAAAGAGTTATATAACAATAATATATTAATCATGTATACTCAATTGAATTAATTGCTTACCAGTCAGTTCCTTGTATCTCTCCTTGAAAACTTTAGCATATCGTTGAACTTCCTCCTCTGTCTTCCCCTCCATTTCAGAGGCAATACTCTTAATATCATTGCGACCATACTTCTCACATGCACGAATAAATGTGTTGAAGTCTCTCCTCGTCCATGATGCAAAACCCTGAGATTTACAAACAATAAAAAAACAAAATCAAAGTTAGATAGGTATGCAACAAAAAGGCAGATAAGGAAATCCACAACAGTGCATGGTGTCTAACCTCTTCTAACAACTGTTCCTTCTCTTCCTGCTCCTCTGCAGTCAAAGGCTCCAGCTGATCTGAGTATTGCACAAGAATTATATACATTAGCATGATTAATATGGATGATGTAACGTACAGTTGCAACTTAAAAGGCAAGAACCAGCCTACCTTCATCTTCACCATCAATGGTATCTTTTTTCTGGTTTGCTTGCTGGAGTAAATTTTCTCAAGTTAGCATTGTGATTATCAATGATAAGTAAAAAATAACTGAGTACAGAAAAATTATCAATGATAGTAAAAAATAACTGAGTACAGAAAAAAAATGCTATTTAATCAAATTAGCATATCAGGCGCAACACGGAGCTGAGCTAGTTTCTCAACATATAGGAAAACATTAAAAAAACATTCTAGCTAGGGAATTACCATAAGGTACCGGACTTCCTTTTCATACAATTCATTAAGCCTTTGATTGTTGAAGAACTGGAAATCATGCCTGACAAACAAAAACAGGATGAGTGATAGTAATTCCAGAAGGAAGCAACAAAGTTATCATAACTTCTTCAACAAATGAAAGAGGCAACAAGAGAGCTTACAGGTGTGGCATTCTTGGAATTCGTGGTTCCCTAGGTTTTGCTGGTGCACCTTGGCGAAGTGCTTGCTTAAAGTATTCAGATTCAGAGTAGCTGCAGCAATAGATTAAATTATGTCAGTGAGTACCACACACATAGCACATGAGAGAGAGAGAGAGAGAGAGAGAGGCTTACTTCCTCTTCCTTTCTCTTCTAGGTGGTTCTATCCAGTTATCACTGACCAATTTCTTAAAATCAAGCTTGTTTTCCTCCTTCAAGAAATCAAGAAAAGTGGATTCAGTTCATAATGTACATGTGATAAAATAAAATTTCAAACAGCAAACAAAAAGATTGATCATTACCTTATCATCATCAAAATCATACAATTCAGCAGCTGCACAAAAAGCTTAAGTTAGACCTTAGTGACAGAGGGAGAGAGATGGAAGGAGAGGGGGTACATACTGTCATCCATTTTAAATTTAATGGCATCCTCTGTGAACTTTTTCATTTTTGCATCAAGCTCCGCTGTTGTCTCTTCTCCTTTAGCTATAATACGATCAATATCCTCGTCTGTAATTGTGCTGTCCTTGGAACTGAACACCATTTCAGCACCAAATCTTACCATCTGCAACAGGTCATCCTTATTGACAGCTGAAAGAAAAACAAGACCAGGTAAATCCATATCTTACTGCTGCATGAATGCCCTCGTTAATTATAAAATACATGAAGTAAAAACATACTCTTCTGCTCTGCCAGTCGGCCTTGTTGAATGACCAAAGCATCCAACGCAAGCTTCTTGTATGCCCTCTCAATCACTTTCTCCTCAATGGTATACTGAAATTTAGTTTTCATCGTTCTATCTTATATATCAGCACAAAAAATGCTATGTAATATTCCAAAGAAAAAACCGACGAACCTCGGTGCAGAAACGGAAAACTTGAACTTCTTTCTTCTGACCTATCCTATGTGCACGGTCCTGAGCTTGCAGGTCAGCTTGTGGGTTCCTGAAGACAACATACTAAATATTTAACATTCATATTCATAGGCTAAGAAGAAACCAATTTGCAAAGAGCACCATACCAATCACTGTCATAAAGAACCACCACATCAGCAGTAGCAAGGTTGATACCAAGGCCACCAGCCCTCGTTGAAAGCAAGAAAACAAACTTTTCACTGCCTGGTTTGTTGAAAGCTTCAATGGATGCATCACGATCCTCTCCACCGGTATTTCCATCTATCCGACAATATTGATAACCTCTGTACATAAGATAATCTTCCAAGATATCCAAAAGCCTGGTCATCTGTAGTATGAACATAACTGTCACAAACTATTCGTAGAAACAAAATTGTGTTTGAGGCTAACATGCTTATGAACACTAGTGAACTCAGACCATATTCACATAGATGAATTACATACATGTAGAAATATAGAGCTAAGCATGTCACTGAAGAAATGATAATATCATAAAATATAATGCATGTAGTAAAAAACCATTTGAATATGCATGGAATGGAGTATAATCACCTGTGAGAAAATGAGGACTCTAGAATCACGCTCCTTAAGTTTGGGCAGCAACTTATCTAACAGAACCATTTTTCCTACAGATTGTCAGGAGGAAAGATTAAATATTGAAGTGTACAATAGCAATGGAAAAATGTCATTCACGATACAAACATACCTGCACTCTCAATTAAATGATCACCAGTAGTGTAAGGAGGACCAGGTTCTGCACCTTGAAATAAATATGGATGGTTGCAGCACTTGCGCAACTGCATGGCTATGTTAAGCAATCTTTTCCGTTCACCACCAGCATTAATAACCTCCAAATCTTTCTGAAGCAGAGCACGATAGTACTGTTTTTGCATCTGAGACATGCCAACCTTAAGTATGGTTTCCTTTTTGGGGGGCAAACCCTTTTCAACATCAGATTTAAGCCTCCGAAGAAGAAATGGGCGAAGAACCTTCATAAAAGAATTCATGTTCATGATTTATGCATGTTGTCCCAAATAAGCAAATAAATGATCTCAATGAGCATGGGATCTATATTACTCACCTTATGAAGCTGCTGAACAACTTCCTGTTGATCATTTTCACCAGAAATTTGAAACCATTCATCAAATGTCTCAGCAGAGCTAAATATTTCGGGCAACAAGAAATTGAGCAGAGACCAAAGCTCATGGAGATTATTCTGCATACATCAATCATAGCATCAACGAATGGTCAGAGTGAAAACCAAAACAAATGCTTGAGGAATGTAAAGCAACAAAATTACTTTGATGGTTATGATCCTAACAAAAAGCACGGCCACATGAAACCTACCTGCAGTGGAGTGCCCGTGATAAGGAGACGATAATTTGTATTATAAATCCTCATTGTCTTAGACAGAAGAGAGTTCTCATTTTTGATGCGATGTGCTTCATCAATAATAATGTAACGCCAGCTGAAACGCTTCAGTGTAGTTTTTTCTTTGATTGCCATTTCAAAACTAGTCACACAAATATCAAATTTTCCTGGCTGCAACAGGTTCTCCCTTATATGGTTCTGATAAAACAGAATATAAAATGCTCAGCAAAACATCAGGAGGTGTTTCGTATCAAAAATTAGAACAGAGGCCATAAAACTAACCCTCTCTTCTGGATTTCCTAAGAACTTCACAGCACGTAGAATAGGACAAAAACGTTGGATTTCCTTTATCCAGTTGCCAAGAGTAGATTTTGGTGCAACAACCATGTGTGGACCAGTTATTCCCCTGAATTCATGCAGATAGCCCAGCAGAGAAATAGTTTGAAGAGTTTTCCCGAGACCCTGAATAATAAATATAAGTATAAGCACAGTATTACAATACTACAAAAAGGTATTGGGGAAGCTTCATTGGCTGTGGCATATTACAATGATTATACAACTAAAGTACCATTTCATCAGCCAATATGCCATTAATTCCATTCTCATACAACCGTATGAGCCAATTAAGCCCAGCTAGTTGGTAGTCCCGCATCTTCCCCTTTATGCCTGCAAAGCAAACAGAAATTACAATCAAACATTCATTATTTACCTTGACTTATGATTGACTTGTTTTGGTGTGAACAGTGTGTTCTATTTTCTTGAAGCGAATGGAGGCCAGCCTAACTGGCAAGAAGTAAAACAATAATCCCATTTACTAAGGCATACTAGCAATTTAGGTAAGCAGAGCCAAAAAAACCGAGACACTACACATTGATGATAATTGAAAAAATCAAAACAGAAAACAAGGCTATTAGCAATTAACAGGGGGATAATGCTGGTTCAGTTCTCACCTAAGAAGTTATGTGGAAATTGCCACCATCCCTATGAGCAGGAATAGGAGTAACACTAATTTAATAAGAACAGAACCCACACAAAGCATGAAAGAAGATTGCCTTCATATCGTCTTATATTAATGGAATGGTGGCAGCATACACACGATACAGTTACAAATAATTACCAAGGGAAAGGGCTTACATGATGGTTGTGAAAGCAAGCGTGTTCCCCCTGAACCAGCAAGAGCATCTTCCTCTTCTTTGAGGTATTCTTCGTCTTCCTCCTCTTCTGTCATCTTTGATGCATGACGTCCCCTGCAGTCTACCAGTGTTAGAACTTAGAAATAACTGAATCATGGAACATCGAACAAGAAGCACAACATTAAAATTGATAACATGTTACGACCCTGCACATAACTAACAGGTGATGTCCTAAAACCATAAGAACTATTACTATGCAAGGTAAATTGCTTGGATAAACAAATTTATTCAGAACTTCATTAATCCCAACAAATAATAATATGGTTACAATGTAACATTGAGTGTGTAATTAAAATCGTTAGCCCACAATTTCACAATACTAACCAGAGGAAGAGACCGATGATTACTGACATCTATATCAAACAGAAACATTATAACATGACCTAATACTTCTTTCAGCATTAAAGTATGTATTTTAATTTACATTCCAGTCCCATCAGCATGGTCAACAATAGCAAAGATCTATGACATTTCCAGGGAGACAAACTCTCAAGTACTATATGCACAAACAAATATATTTTTACCTTCCCCGTGGTTTCTTCTCTTTTGATTCGTTCCCTTTGGCAAAATGTGCAAATATTTCAGTCTGCTGCAGTAAGTACTTCAACCGTCCTTTGCCTTTATTGTTCTGTTAAAAAGCAGGTGGAAGTAAATTATGTGCACATGGTAGCATATCATGAGCCGAAGGACATTTGTATTTATTGAAGGATTTTTAAAGTATACCATGTCAGCATCAACTGCAGCATTCTGTGTATCTAATATTGCTTGTATTTTCTGCTTCTTTAATTTTTGTAGCTCCTTGAGCCTGGCTTTCTCGCGCTTCCCTACCACTGCACTTCCCGCATGATCTTCAGTCTGTAAGGGACAAAGTTAGGCAGGAGCATGATACCATTCAAACATTATCCTAATTAATATTCTTCACATTATTGTACAACAATACATAGCTTGATAAAATGCAAATGACAACTACATGTCTACATTGCAGGACATAATGCGAGTAACACGACCACAGTTACACCCAGAAAAGCGGCAACGCAAAACCAGAATTTTCCCCGAGAATAAAGTAGTTTGCAAAAAAAATGCGAGCATCAGCAATGATCCCCCAAACCCACAAAATTTAGGAAAGCAGCAAGTGCATTACCAAAACATACTGAATCTACTCGAAACCCTCTAAAAACCCGATCCGAGCACCCAAACCCTAGACCCCAGCTCACCTCATCCCCGTCGTCGTTCTCCCCGCCGACGGCCTCATCGTCCTCGGTGGACTGCGACTCCTCCTCGCCCTCCCCGGCGGCGCCGGCGGCACCGCCGTCCTCCTCTTCCTCCTCGGCGCCGGCACCGGTGGTGACGGCCTCGATCTCCTCCTCGTCCACCTCCTCCTCCTCCTCCCCACCCGCCGCGCCGCCGGCCGCCGCCGGGGCCTCCTCGTCGTCCTCCTCCTCCTCGTCGCCAGATCCGGACGCGGCGCCGTCCGACTCCTCCTCCTCCTCAGCGGATGACGAGATCTCCTCCTCCTCGTCGTACTTCACCGGCTTCGCCATTGGGGAGGCGGTGGCGCGCTAGGGTTTCGGGGGATTCGATTCGAGCGCGCAAATGCGTCGAGAGAGAGGCGGCGGGGGATTCGAAGGACCGAGCGATTTGGGGAAAAAAAAAAAGACAGAGCAGCTCATTTATACGAGTGGCCTTGTGTTTAGGTGCATTTTGGCCTTTTTGCATTTCCCTCCCTTTCCTATCTCAGTATTGCATACAGAGTATCATTTCTCTTTACATTAACCAATAATATTTCGGTTTATTGCAATATGCGTAGAGTATCCCCAACAGCTCATCTATCTTATCTTTCATCCTAGAAATAGAGAATGAAAAGTAAAAGTTGAGTTTCAGCAGAACATCTATCTCATCATCTATTTTTGAATATCATCCATTGATCCATATTAAGAGAGAAACTTTATATTTAGATGTTCTCCCTCCAACCTCCAAATAGATATAGATGATGTCATATATAGATGATCTGCTGGAGTAAAAAAGATATGAAGAATGAAAGTGTTTTAGATGATCATCCAAATGAAAATATAGATAACCAAATTTAAATAAGCCATTGGGGATGCTCTTATATACTACATCTGTCCCATTATATATAGGAATTCAGTTATAATTTTTAACCATCCATCTTATTTAAAAATTTAGTGCAAATATAAAATTTATAAGTAATACTTAAAGTATGTTTAATAATAAAGAAAATAATAAACAAAATAAATAATACTTTTAATTTTTTTAATAAGACTAATAGTCAAATATTATAAAGAGAAAGTTAAAATCTCTTATAATCTAGGACACGGAGGGAGTAATTAATAAGGGACTATACACATACCACCCATACCCATAGTGAGACATCCAAATTTTATGATCGCTTAGCATTGAAACTAGGTGCGATGTGTGCACAACGGCGGCTACGCTAGCCAACCGAGTAACACTCGGTTCCATTTAACGGATAATGATGGTTTTGGCTACTATAGTACGTTAAAAAATGAAAGGTATTATCTATTAAGCTGGATAGGCACTAAAATTTACTCCATTTATCGAAAATATAATGTGTATTTGTTTTATCATAAAGTCAATATTAAAATATTACTAAGTAGCAAATAAATGAGCTAACAGTGTGTGTTGTAACATATATAACGTGTAGATTTGTATTTTAAAATATTGTCAAACTACATTGATTTTATAGTAGTTGTTGACAATATATATTACGAAAGAAGATAATAGTCAAATAAAATATATTAGAGACCGTGTAAAAATAATATATGTTATTTATTCAAATGGAGGGAGAGAATAATCAAAGCTATTTATAAATCAAATGCAAACTGCTACAGAGTATATCACTTTCTAAGAGCATCCATAACAACTTATCTACATTTAGTCATCCATATCTTCATTTGAATGATCATCTAAACTAATTTCGTCCTTCATATCTCTTTGTACTCTACTAGATTATCCATATATGACATCCTCTATATCTCTTTGGAGGATGAATATGAAGGTTCTCTTTTCAAATATGGATGACACCTAAAAATAGATGATAGAATGACTGTTTTATTAGAGCTCAATTTATAGTCTTCATCCTCTATTTTCAGCATAGATGAGCTGTTGGGGATGTTCTAAAACTGCGTTCGAAGGTGGTTGTTGCATGAGCTGATTAGCCGCACGTAAAATGATAAACGTAATTAGTATATGACTAATTAAGTATTACTTATTTAAAATTTAAAAAATAGATTTATTTGATCTTCTAAAATAATTTTTATATAGAAAATTTATGCACGAAATACGCTATTTAGTAGTTTGAAAAGTAGTTTAGCCGGAAGCTGAAAAGAACGCATCCTAAAGCAGTCCCCACTCTTTTTACAATAACGTTGGTAGGGAGTATTAGCTACCTAATTCACTCTAAATAAATCTAGTGCAAATAAACCTGATCGATCACTAGTCATAGAAACTAACCAAGTGTACTAGAGTGGCAGAGAAAAATATCAGAAATGACTGTTTGACAAACAAACAAAAAATAATGTTGATAGCAATTATCCAAGTTATCGGGGCTTGGCTAAGAAATCCTCAAGGACAGAGCAGCAAAAAGCAAATACTCCAACAAAATAAAATAGCTGCAAAAGCGAAAAATATACGTTCATGGCCGTCCACGAGGGTATGAAACCAAATACTGACGTGTCAGGGTTGTACGTGCGAAAGTGCTGCAGGAAAACAAAATTCTCGGAGCAGGGAGCGCGTGGAGAAATGCCTCGGTGAACGTGGTGTACGGCGAGCATGCTGCGTGGGTCCCGGAGTCAGGGTGGCGGGTTCGGGTGGCTCACAGAAGACCACGCGTAGGAAGGTCATTTGGCGGCGGGGGCTCCGTTCCCGCCAAGGACGAGGCGGGGATTGGGTTTTTGAGGCCTCCCGCCGCGCGTCCCGCCCGCCCGCCGACCTTGGTCCTTTGGGTTTTGGATCCGCCCGGACCGGACGCGGGCGGTTGGGTTCGACCGGTGCGACCCACGGCCCGGGTCCACGACTGGTAAGGTTGCTGGGACCTACTACGTGTCTTCTTGACCTGCAAGGATTGTGTTACCTCAGTTGGGCTGGCCTTCGTTAGCAGAAACAAGTTTATTACTCCGTCATTTTGTTATCAAGTTTATTACTCTCTCATTTTGTTATCGTTGACTTTTGAATCTAAGTTTGATCAGTCATCTTATTTAAAAATTACATAATTATTAATTAGTTTGTTATCGTTTGATTTATTATTAAAGTAACTTTAAGTACTAGTAATATGCTCGTGCTAACGCTACGGTGCCACATTGTTTGATAATGCACTATAAATAACAACGTCCAAAATATCATTTTTAAATATAAAATCATACTACATCAGACAACTAAAATGCATCATTATAATTAGCATGAGTAACTTGTAGAGCAGTACATAAGCGATTATTAATAGGAGTGACATGAAGAGCAATCGTAGACGTGATAATGAAAAATATGATTGCCATCCTCTAATAACGAAGAGCGATTATATGATCATAAATCATATAAGCCAAGGTGACTGAATATAAATCCAAATACTAACAAAATCCTTCGGGGTTAAAAGAAACATAAGTACGTAGATACTGGCAATTAGAGTTCAATTCTTCTTTAATTCATATAGTTTACATCACACTGCTTTCCAACAATTAGCCTACTATAGATCTTAATGTTCTTAGTTATCCTGACAACACGCACAAGTTAACCATTTTTCTTTCATCCTAAACTTTTAAATACCGCTTCTCATAATCGCATTATACCGGAATAGCTAAATATGTTGAAGATGAGGTGGGAAGCTTGAGTATATAAAATTGTGCATCATGTAGGTATTCCGTTCATACATGTTTATGCAGGATGGGTACAATTTCTTACTACCGGAAGCCACTAAATAAAATGGAATATGCTATCCTTTTGAACCAAATAGAACCAGTAAAACAAACACCATGCAACCGAAGATTTGAACACTGCCACTTTCTATTTGCACAGAAGAATTGAGCACTGTATTAAAAGCCGAATTGAGCACTTTCTATTTGTACAGAAGAATGGAGCACTGCATTAGAAACCACCTATTTTTTTCAGGTGAAAATAACTCAAGCAAAATATGAGAACCAAACTTTGGTGCATTTTCCTGGTTCACCCATGAGACCATGACTATATTATAAGGATAAAAGTACATCCAAATTGAGCCCAAAATGATCAGCCCAAGGAAGACATATTTAGGACAATAATTTTGTTGGCTTCGGAGCTGAGTTTTCAATGTATTTTGATGCCATATCCGGACAAAATATGCTTATAATTGCTTATATTTGTTGCCATGGACGCTGTCGGGAATTTCTTGACAATATTTTATGCCACTTGCTAGCTTTGCTACGATGCTTTAAGCAAGCAGTTATATTCAGCTCGTAGTAATACTATTGAATCTATAATCTAAGAGCAGCTCCAATAAAATGACCAAATGGATGGCCAAGCTAAATTTTGGCAAATATGGAAGAAAACTAGTCTTCAACAACCTCTCCATCTAGTTGGCCAATGTATTTAAATGGTCAAATCTCATCCCTCACTTGTTAAACTTGGAGAGTCTCTTTGGCTGGCTATTTGTGGGCCCCACCACTCCTCCTTCCACCCCATCTCGACCTGCCTCTGCCGATGCCCGATGACGACGACCTCAACACGACGCCGCTTGGCGCCGCCGATGCCCTGGCCTCCTCCGCGCGACGTCGCCGACGCCCCGACCGACGACGACCGGCCTACATCCGGGGGAAGTGCTCGGGGACAACACCGTAGAGGTAGTTGGAGCTGAGGTTGAGCACTTGCAGCCCCTGGAGGCGGTGGAGCTTGGCACTGGGGAGCTTTCCCCTAGACGCCGATCGTGACGAGCGAGAGTCGCGACAGCTCCGGGAGCCTAGTGAAAGTGGTGAAGAGCGCGTTGGCGGAGAAGTTTGCAGGCAGCGCGTGCGCCATGCCGCGTCGGGCTGCCGGCCACCGCGGACGGATAGCTCGGTGACCTGGCCACCCGCGCATGCCACGGTGAGCGATGCCGTGGGCGGCAACGCGCAGAGGTCCGGCGCCCCGGCATCGCGTCGAGCGCCGGCGGGAACCCCAGCAGGCGGCACACCCAGAGTAGTGTCTTGGCCTGCGATGACATGAGCGGCTGCGCTGCTGCCAGCATGGAGGCACATAGCAGCATGACGAGCACCAAGGCAACACGCCCACTGTAAGACGAACGGGAAGCCATTTTCGCCGCAGTAACGGCGTACGATGACCCAACAATCAAGCAAAAAAAAAAAACAAACAAAGAAAGCTTGCAACTCTGTTCAGCAATGGCGAGCACACAGACTACTGGATGGAAAGAGACCCAAGAGAAAGAGAAAGAGAAAGAAAAATGGTATAGAGGTTAACATATGGGTCCCGCTGACATAGACTCAAATTATATTAGAGAGCATAAATGGAGAGGTTGTTGGAGTAAAAACAAATTTGACTTGACAAATAAAATAAAGAGTTAGCCAAATAGACATTTGGAGAGTCAAATTTGGAGAGACCGTTGGAGGTGCTCTAAAAAAGTAATGCTATTTGAATGCTTGGTAGAAAGAACCACTATATCTCATGCTTTGGTGAGATATGAGGATTCAGTGGGTTCCAATTCATGATAAGAAGATGATGAGTAGGAATAATTCATCAATTGGTTTTACCAAGAATCACCATGCAGGGTTGTAGGTGTTGATGTACCTATGTTCTCAATCAGGTCAAGCAAGGACCTTGGTGTTGGAGAATTCCTTGATCTTAAACTTCATGTTGACTGGGCAGTCAATTCAGGATTTCATCTTGTTCAACTTCTTCCTATCAATGATACTTCAGTTCATGGAATGATATTCATACAGGTACCAGTAATATGGACTAATTCCCTGTACTTTGGTTTCAAATAAAAAGAACAATACCTCAATAGAAATAATGCCCTACAATAATTCATGCCACAATTGTCCCTAACCTAACCCCATCGTTCTTAATCCATATACAAAATATGATTTCAAATTCTGAACACTTTTTTAAATCATTAAAAATATATTGTTTTAATTATGTAGAATATAGTCCTCATTAGAGATCGTGTGGACAATGCGAAACCTAAGGTATAAATTCCTGTGGTTTTGAATACAATACTTAATTTATTCAATGAACAAGTCCTGATTTAATCTATTTGTCAAGCTCTAAATTCAGTACTAAAATCCTATAGTACTGAAGAAAAAAAACAAGTTCTAAAATTTAATAAATACAATGCTCAAATCCCAAGCTCTAAATTCAGTACTAAAATGCTGTAGTACTGAAGTTTTTTATATGAACTCAAGTCCTACCTTTAAGCTCAAATTCTGAATTTAGTGGTTTAATAATACTTTGCTATATACTGCTCCTTTATGTCCTCAGAAGCTGAAATGTGAACATGTTATATCTCGCAGGTTTTAAATTTAAATCAACAGAGTAAGAATAAAAATAATAAATTGAGTTAACCAAACATAAAAGTACAAGATGAAATCGGATATATTATGAGGTAATGCATACAAGTAACCAAGAGCATGTTATGAGGTAATGCAATCAGCTATATTCTCTTTTCATAATAGTTGTATAGTTCAAAGAGGACTGCATACAAAGAAAAAGGATGCAGGACTTGAGCAGGTTGAGGCGGTTCAGGAGGTTGCCCTTCACTTGCCACTGCTGCAACGCCGACAGCAGTGACTTGGTGTGCCGGTGGCGCGCCCCGGGCGCGCAGCGGACGACATGATGGTCGCCAGCGGTAGCGGAGTCGTAGTCACAGTCGCGGTCGTCGTCGACTGGCCTGCACCTCAGTGACTGGCACCCCTCCGCGCCGTTGCTCCTCCAGCTGCCGTAACTGACGCACGCACGCACAAACAACAAATACCAAGATCAACACAACGACATGGATCGCCGATCACCTGACGAACCGATCGATCAGGACACGCCGCCACTAACCCGCAGGTCGATCTGGTCGAGGCGGACGAGGAGGCTCTCCGGCGGCGGCAGAGCCAGGAGTGGAGATAGCATCGGCCGCAGAGGTGGTTGAGTTGGAGGCGGGCTCCGGAGCAGAGGCGGCGGCCGAAGTGAAGGCGGGGGCATGAGGAAGGCTTTGAGTCGGGAGCAACACGTCGATAAGAGGAAACCGCAGATTGGGGGCGGATGGATGGAAGGCAAAATCTAACGGGAAAGCGGATTCGTCCGAGCATTGGATTAAACCCGAGAGATGTAGGCCGTTGGATCTGAGAGGTGAGGATCGTAGAAGTGAGGACTCATATTGATGCACTATAAGGTAGATGATTTATAATTTTGCATATTTGGACAAAAATTTTGAATAAGACTAAGGATCAAACGTAAATCCAAAAGTCAACGTTACCAATATTAAAAAATCAGAGGGAGTATCTGTCTATCCACATGGTATTGTTAACAACAAAAGTTGGTATTTATGAATTTTAATACGTCTTTGCTAGATTGGATGAATTAACGTCAATACAACTGACTGGGAGAGCAATCGGATAAGATAAAGGAGAAAGAGTCGATGGAGGCCGAATCGGACATGAGTTGGAAGCCAAATCAGACAAGAGCTGGACACCGGATCGGACAAAAAGTTGGAGCCGAATCGGACAAGGAGATGGAATCCGATCGGATAGAATGATAAGAAATAGAGTCGGATTTGGGTTAAGATTCGAAAACCAGAAAAAGAATCCAACGGATATTAGATTCATTTCTTTTGTTAACAAAGTTGAGTTAGAGTATGTAAAAATTAGTTAGTACATGTCTGTATATATCTAATAAGGTTAGTTAAGTCTTGGGAGTATAAATAATGACGTTTTAGTGGTCACCGGTTGGCATAGGCTATCTTAGAAATATGAGCCTTTATCATTTGGTTTTTTTCCATGGAATAGTTGCAAATGAAAAATAATTTATAAATAAAACTTTTATATGCATGTTTTTAATGTTGAAGATTTAAAATTTGGTTTATAAGCATAAACACAAGCCGACAGAGGGTAAACTCCTTAAGCGGGAAGCCGTGGGCCCCCCTTTGGGTTCGGATCGGGGGTGCGAGTGAGAGCGTGAGGATCAAGAGGGAAATGACAGAGATGGAGGGGGTCGGGCCCCTCGAGAGCGATGCAGGCATAGTCGAGTTATACATGTTTGGGCCGTTGGGAAGTGTAAAACCCTACTCCTTTGTGTGGTTGCTTGGAGCGCAAGAAATTATAGATGGCTTGGCTAGTAGCAAAACTTACTAAGCACATATTGGTTGCCTACCAAACAAGTCCCCCCCTTTCATCCTCTTACACTTCAAGGGGCTACCACCGGTGCTAGGACCCATCCCTCCAAGGAAAGGAAAACATTCTTTTATGGGTAATTGATGCCTGTCAAATCTACTTACGTGCATAATGCCTCACACCTCACCGTGGCATGGGTCATGTCTCGTTGCGATATGGGCGGAAAGACCCACATCATTCTTCATTAAATGCCAAAGACTTCTAGCTGCTTGGTCCCACCGGGCAACGGCGAGAGAGAGGTCTGAAAGTGCATCTAGCCCCTAAACGAAATTTTGGATGATTAATGACAATGCTAGCTAAGCATGTGTGCGCTAATGAGCTGTGATTGCAGAGAAGTTTAAAGGATCAATTCGATTGAAGGATTACGCGACTTACTTGATGCATGTGTGACCCGGAGCGACCGTTTTATGAAGACGAAGGAGATCGAAGGAGATTTTATTTTTTGTTTTGAGTCATAGAAACTCCGTACTATTAAGAGGGGTCACCAGAAGCTAAGCATGCATCCAAGAGTGGTCAGAGTTGAGTCAAAGTCAAGGGGAGTCTCAGTGCTGTTGGTCCGGCCCCTGCTCTGAGTGAGTGAGTTAAGTGTCGGCCGGATGGTCCGGCCCCCTAGCCGGACAGTCCGGTTAGGTTACTTTTTCAATGGTTAAGTGATGTCTGCCAGCCTATAAAATGGGCTTTTGAGATCTAGTCGTTGGTGAGGCTTTTTTGTTCGAGTTTTTTGGTTGCTAGAGCAAGTTTAGCACCTCTCAAGCCACCCCACTAACCCAAAACACCTCCTAGAGAGATTAATTGTTGGATCATGTCTTAGAGAGAGTGTTAAGGTTAGTGAGTGATAGAGTGTTCATTCTCGGGCGTTGATGGATGCATGTGGATCGAGTCAAGGGGGCCTATTACTCTTGGAGATTGATCTCCTAGACGGATCGCCCGCGAGCTTTCGATTCGTGTGGATCGCTCGGGAGCAAGTTGTGAAGGTTGTTGCCTAACCTCCGCAAGGAAATATGTAAGATTGATAGTGGATTTTTGTGCTTTCTTATAGAAGGCTGCATGGTAGAGCGGATTGCAACCTAGGGCTAGGCAAGCCGCTTGATCTTGACCTTGGTGGTCGATCGAAGGGGTTGCTAGTCCTTAGGTGTGAATTCAGAGACCCGTGTTGGCCTTGTGGAGGAAGCCAAGAGAGGAAAGGATCGAGAGAGATCCCGCTCGTAGGAGCGCCTCAACGGAGAGTAGGATTGAAAGATCCGAACTTCGGGATAAATTTCTTGTGTCTTTGTTCTTGTGATTTCGTGTTCTGTTTGTTCCTGCGATCTTTCTGCTATTTTATTCCACACACAATCACATCACGTTCCTAGGAACATCACCGAAAAAGTAGACTGTCAAGTCTACAATTTTCACTGACCGGACGGTTCGGTATTCTAACAGGGACGGTCCGGCCAAAGCTCTCGGCCCAACCCGAGAGTGCCAACCGGACGGTACGGCCATGGGCCCGGACGGTTTGGCCCCTGAACTGACCGCTGCGATTTGAAAGAATTGTCAGGACACCTATTGACCCTCCTCTAGGTTGTCTCTCTGGGACTTCAATTGGTATCAGAGCCTATTCTTCTGAAAAGGCTTAAAAGCTTGAAGTGATCCAAGATGGGAGACAAGACTTGCGACGTTTCCAACAACAACCGTAAAGATGAAGATGGTGGAGAAGGCTCTACCAAAAAGGGAGCCTCTATTGAGTTTGATTACTCTAAACTCAATACTTACTCATATAACATTTCTATCTCTTCCGGCCGTGCACCTTCCTTTGATGGTACTCACTATGGGGCATGGAAACATAAAATGAGACTTCATCTAATCTCCTTTCATCCAAGTGTTTGGAAAGTTGTGTGCACATGTGTGAAGGATATGCCGGAAGATGAAGAAGATCTCACTCCGGCGCAAGAGCTCCACCGCAATGCTCAAGCGGCAAGCGTGATTCTCAACTCCTTGAGTCCGGAGGAATTCAACAAGGTTGATCAACTTGATGAAGCCAAGGAGATTTGGGACACACTCCGCATTACTCATGAAGGATCAAGAGGTGTTCGAGAATCCAAGATTGAACTTCTTGAAAGGAAGCTAGGGAGGTTCGTGATGGAAGATGACGAAACACCTCAAAAGATGTATGACCGGATGATGGTCATAGTGAACAAGATCCATAGCCTTGGGAGTGAAGACATGACGGATCATGTGGTTGTGAAGCGCTTGCTCCGAGCAATTTCACCAAGGAATCCTACCTTAGTGACTTTGATCTGTGAGTCAAGCGGTTTCAAGAGAATGACTCCAAGTGACGTGCTCTCAAGGATCATCTCGCATGAACTCTTGGAGAAAGAAGCCAAGAAAGTTAAGAAATACGCCACCAATGCCGCCCAAGCCAAGAACAAGGAGATTGCATTCAAGGCAAAGAAGAATAGCTCCAAGCTTCAAGAAGAGAGCTCAAGTGACTCGGAGAGTGAGGATGAAGAACTCGCTCTCTTGGTCCACAAATTCAAGAAATTCCTCCGCATGAAGAGCTATGGGAGAAAGGATGAGGATCAGTACAAGAGGCAATCCAAGAAAACATGCTATGAGTGCAAGGAGTTTGGACACTTTATAGCGGTTTGCCCCAAGCTCGCTAAGAACAGGGAGGGCAAGGGTAAGACCAAGTATTTCAAGAAAAGGCCCGGGAGAGTTCACATTGGTGAAGAGTGGTTCTCAAGCAACAATGAGAGCGACAAAGAGGAGGAGCCCAAGTCAAGCAACACCAAGAGCAAAGGCGTCGCTACCATGGCCATATCGTCATCAAGCACGGAGCGGCTCTTCTCCAACTTGAGCGACGACGATGGTGATCATACGCCATTGTGCCTCATGGCGCAAGGGCGCAAGGTATATCTAGCTCCTAAGCATCATGTTGACTCTAGTGACGATAATGATATAGACCATGATAATGATGATGCTTTGCTTAAAAATTTTAGCAAACCCGCTCTCATTCATATCGCCAAACTCATGAAAGTGTTAGAAGAAAAGGAAGGATCTCTCGAGAGGCAAGAGAATCTCCTTATTCAAGAGAGGATGAAAAATGACTCTCTTGAAAAGGTCCTTGCCGGAAATGATGAAAAGTTGGTTGATTTGTCTAAGGAGCTCACGCTAGCAAATCAAACCATAACCAATCTTAAGGAAGTTAATGAAATTCTTGAGGAAACTATTGTGTCCATGAATGTGAGGCACAATGGTCTTGAGAATGAAATTGACAATCTTAAGCACAACCTCTCCAACTCTAAGGACAACACAATAGTCAATATCATTCTTGATTGTGAGAAATGCAAAACTATTGACTTAAGTGTTGTTGAGACTAACAATACATCTCTCAAGGAGTTAAAGAAGGAGAATGAGAGGTTGGAGACCTTGGTAAAGTTTGGATGCATTTGAACTTACCAATCCAAGGATGCTCTCTTTAAGACAATCACCTCTTATAACAACAAGGATAAGAGGGGTCTTGGCTATTCCCCCGACTCAAATGTAAGCCCAAAAAGAGTAATAATCAATGGTAAACCATGTGTTGCATTTTTGAAGGAAGGAGAGTCAACTGCTGAAGAGGACGCAAAAATCAGCCCTGAAGACAGACAGTCCGACCCCAGCAGGGCAGAAAGACTGACTCTAAGCTCTCCTCAATTCATGAGGATCTAGCTCGAATCAGGCTTATCTATGGCTCTCATGTGATCATGAAGAACAACCATGGACGTGTGGTTGCTGTCTTCATTGGATCAAATCAAGAGAAGTGAAGGCCAAACATATGGATCCCAAAAGAGTTGATCACTATTGTTAATGGACCCAAACTTGAACAAGTTTGGGTACCAAAATTGCATGCTTGACCTGTTTCTTGTAGGCATACTCCTCCGGTGGCTCAAGTTGGGTGATCGATAGCGGATGCACTAATCATATGACCGGAGAAAGGAGTATGTTTACCTCACTCGACGAGAATGGAGGAAATTGTGACGACATTATCTGTGGAGATGACAACAAAGGAAAGGTAATGGGCTTAGGTAAAATTGCTATCTCCAAAGACAACTCTCTCTCAAATGTCCTTCTCGTTGAGTCCCTTAGCTACAATCTACTCTCGATTTCTCAATTATGTAAGCTTGGATTTAATTGCCTCTTCACCGATATAGATGTTACCGTCTTTAGGAGAGATGACAAATCAGAGGTGTTTAAGGGAAGATTAAAGGGGATCTCTATCTTGTCGACTTTGACAATGATAGAGTTAGCTCCGAATCTTGCTTAATCGCCAAATTGACTCTTGGATGGCTTTGGCATCGACGCCTTGGTCACTCCGAGATGAGAAATTTGTCAAATCTTCTAAAGGGGGAGCACATTCTTGGCTTATCTAATGTCATTTTTGAGAAAGACCGAGTTTGTAGTGCTTGTCAAGCGAGGAAGCAAGTTGGAACCTTTCACCCCACAAAGAACATCGTGACGACTACAAGACCGTTGAAGTTATTGCATATGGACCTCTTCGGACCAATAGCTTATCTAAGCTTAGGAGGTAACAAACACGGTTTAGTAATTGTTGATGATTTTTCTTGCTTCACTTGGGTTTTCTTTCTCTATGACAAGAGCGAAACTCAAGAAATCTTCAAGAAATTTGCAAAGAGAGCACAAAATGAGTTTGAAGTGAAGATAAAAAGAGTTCGGAGTGATAACAGAGGAGAATTCAAGAATACCCAAGTTGACGAGTTTCTTGATGAAGAGGGAATCAAACACGAGTTCTCCGCTCCATATGATCCTCCTCAAAATGGGATTGTGGAGAGGAAGAATCGGACACTTATCGAGATGGCTCGGACAATGCTTGATGAGTACAAGACTCCGGATGTCTTTTGGGCCAAAGCCGTCAACACCGCCTGCCACTCCCTCAACCGTTTATACCTCCACAAGCTTCTCAAGAAAACTGCATATGAACTTCTAATCGGTAAAAAGCCAAACGTATCCTACTTTCGTGTCTTTGGTTGCAAATGTTTCATTCTTAGCAAAAGGCGTAGATCATCTAAGTTTGCATCCAAAGTAGATGAAGGTTTTCTATTAGGATATGAGGCAAACGCACATGCCTATCGGGTCTTCAACAAAACCACCAGTATTGTTGAAGTCTCAAGGGATGTGACGTTTGATGAAACTAATGGCTCTCAAGTAGAGCAAGTTGAAGTAAATGATGCGGGAATTGGAATTTCACAAGAGGATATAGACAACAAGGCTGTTGGTGATGTAAGACCCCGGGAGGTTGAGGGGGAGCAAGAGCAAGAACGAGACGTTTAACAAGAATCCTCAACCGAAGATGATCCCGTACTAGTTGATGATGATGGTGGCAATAAAAACCTTGGGATGGGATTGATGCCGTGGGCGCATGTGAGCAAGAATCGGCTCCGGCCCCCATGGTGCACTATCCTCAAATTCATCAAACAGTACAAAGAGATCACCCGGTGGATAAAATCCTTGGTGATATGAGAAAAGGGGTAACGACTCGATCCCGAATTGCAAGTTTTTGTGAAAATTACTCGTTTGTCTCATCTTTGGAACCAGTGAAAGTGGAAGACGTGCTTGGAGACCCGGATTGGGTAATGGCCATGCAAGAAGAGCTCAACAACTTCAAAAGAAATGAAGTGTGGTCTCTAGTGGAAAGACCCAAGCAAAATATCATCGGGACCAAGTGGGTCTTCCGGAACAAGCAAGATGAGCATGGGGTCCTCACAAGAAATAAAGCACGGTTAGTGGCCCAAGGTTTCACTCAAGTCGAAGGACTTGACTTCGGTGAAACCTTTGCGCCGGTTGCTCGCCTTGAGTCCATTCGCATTCTATTAGCTTATGTCGCAAACCATGATTTTAAGTTATACCAAATGGATGTCAAGGGCGCCTTTCTCAATGGACTAATCTCTGAATTGGTATACATGGAGCAACCGTCGGGCTTCGAGGATCCAAAGCACCCCTACCACGTCTACAAGCTACACAAGGCTTTGTATAGGCTCAAGCAAGCACCAAGGGCATGGTATGAGTGTCTTTGCGATTTCCTAACCGAGAACGGTTTCGAAATCAGGAAGGCCGACACTACTCTCTTCACCAAGAAACTTAAGAATGATTTGTTTGTGTGGGAAATTTATGTCGACGACATAATATTTGGCTCAACTAATGTTTCATTTAGTGAAGAGTTTAGTAAGATCATGACCGAAAGTTTTGAGATGTCCATGATGGGAGAATTGAAGTTCTTCTTCGGCTTGCAAGTAAGGCAACTCAAGGATGACACGTTCATTTCGCAAACAAAGTACCTGAAAGATATCCTCAAGAAGTTTGACATGGACGGCGCCAAACCCATCAAGACGCAATGCCTATAAATGGACACCTCGACCTTGATGTAAATGGTAAGGAGGTCGATATCAAGGTATATCGCTCAATCATCGGCTCCCTCCTTTACCTGTGCGCATCTAGGCCCGACATAATGCTTAGTGTATGCATGTGTGCTCGCTTTCAAGCTGCTCCAAAAGAGTGTCATTTAGTGGCCGTTAAGAGAATCTTGAGGTATTTGGTTCACACTCCAAACCTAGGGTTTTGGTATCCAAAAGGGTGCAATTTTGAGTTGGTAGGCTACTCCGACTCGGATTACGCCGGGTGTAAGGTTGATAGAAAAAGTACCACAGGGACTTGCCAATTCCTTGGGCAGGCTCTAGTCTCATGGTCATCCAAGAAACAAAATTCCATAGCCTTATCCACCGCCGAAGCCGAATACATAGCCGCCGGTGCGTGTTGTGCCCAACTCCTATGGATGAAACAAACCCTCCAAGATTTTGTATATACCATGACTAGGATCCCCCTCCTTTGTGACAATGAGAGCTATCAAAATAGTCAACAACCCAGTCCAACACTCGAGAACCAAACATATCAATATACGACACCATTTCTTGAGGGACCATGAAACTAAAGGAGACATTTCTATAACCCATGTGAGAACCGAACAACAACTAGCCGACATCTTCACCAAGCCCTTAGATGAGAAAGAGTTTTGTGAGTTGAGAAGTGAACTAAATATCTTGGATTCTCGCAACATTGCATGAAAAATGGCTTGACTTTTCAAATAGTTAAAGTCAATTTCATACACATGTTAGAACAACATGAGTCTTCGTATTTCTAGAGGTCAATTCTTAAATAGAATTGGTCTTAAATACCAGGAGTAAGGCTCAAACATTCCCAAACAAAATTTCAAAATTATTGTTTTTCAAACTTGGTTACGAAAATTGTTGAGTGCTTTGCGAAAACTTGATTTCTAGATTGCGAAAATGGTTGTTGACTTGAGAATCATAGTTTTGTACTAATTGCCTGATCTGATTCTCAAGTTGAATAGCCAAATCTTCTTAGAGTCAGTTTCGCTTCAGCCTCTTTTACTTTCACCAGAGTCCAGTCTGGACTGGATAGTCCGCTCCCAGCCGGACTGTCCGGCCAGCCCCCTCGGCCTGCTTCGCAAAGTTCCAGCCGGACGGTCCGTCCCCTACCCAGAAGTTTGGCCGGTGACTCCCTTAACTGCCCCCAGGCCGAGCAGAGAGAGGAAATCTCCCTCATTTCATCTCTCCCTCAAACCCTAACTCCCTCTCACCCCATAGAGGTGATTTTGGGTTTGCACTGTCGAAAAGGCTTCGGATTCCACATATTTCACTGCATTGGTGGTGAGGAACTCGCCCTCGAACGTGGATTCGACGTTCCCCAACTCCAGGTATTGGTTTCAATCTTTTTCTAGGGTTTTCACCTTGTTTTAGCCTGATCTCTAAATCTGTTAGGTTCTAGTGTCTTTCGACCATAGAAAACCACTTAGTTAGATGTCTAGTTTACCGATCTACTGGCTAAAATCACATGCACAACCATCTGTTCTTACCCGGACAGTTCGTTGTTTTCAGCCGGACTGTCCGGCCGGCCCTCTCGGTCAGGCAGAGAACCTGGACCAGACGGTTCGCCCCCCTGGCCGGACGGTCCGGGTCAGCTTCTTTGGCCCGACAGTGAGCTCCGACCGGACTCTCCTGTGTATGACCGGACTGTCCGACCCATAGCCAGTCAGTATCATTCTTTGGCTCCATCTTCCACCATTCTTCAATTCTTTCATGCTTCTTAATTCTTGCACTTTATGTCCTCAGTCATGACTTCAGAAAAGTGTCAGAAGGCTCTTCAGGAGATCTCTATAGAGACAGACAGTGAGGAATCCCCTCCGGTTGAGTTGCCACAAGGGAAAATGACTAGGGGCAAGAAAGTGGCAACCAAAGGGGGAGGCAAGCGAGCTGCTATCCGTAAGCGCTCCATGGGGATTGTGATTGAGTCTCCTCCGTATCCCCGTACTCGCAGTCAGACAGGGCGAGAGACCGCTTCACCTGTCTCTCCCTCATCCCCTCCTGCCAAGAGCAAGAAAGCCAAGAAAGCTAAAAAGTCCAAGAAATCCAAGAAGCAGAAGGGGAAGGAACTAGTTGGCCGCCCTCTTGAGCTAAGAAAAAGAAGGGTTGTGGTGCGATGCAGCCAATTCGAGACCCCTAGGAAGAGTGTGGGCTACATGAGGTGCATGGGGAGGACTAGAATTGATCGGTTGAAGGCTCCCGAACAACAGTATCTCTGTGAAGCCGATTATAGGTTCAAGACCCAAGTTCAAGTGGACTGGTATAATTCAGTATTTCTTGGCAGGACCAATTCCTTGACTGAGATGAAGTGGATAGACTGGGACTATCTGCAGGCATCTAGCAATCCAGTGGCGAGGCAAGTGATCAAGATGTGCGTCGACAAGGATGTCGGCGACATCATGTGCTTGGAAAAGGATTGGAATGAGGAGCTAATTGGGCAGTTCTTTGCGACTGTATTCTTTGAGGAGATGGAGGATGGCACTGAACAACAGATGCGGTGGCCGACTGAAGGGGAAGAGTATACTGTGACCATGTCACAATTTGCCACCATCTTGGGACTCGATGCACTCGATCTGAACAAGCCAAGCATTCATGCCGAGTCCCTAATGTCTTCAGAGGTAGTCCGCACTTTGTATGCGGATCGGATGCCGGTTGGGGCACTTGGCTCGACCAAGGGGCTCCTTCCACATTACGATATGCTACTTAAGTTGCTGAAGACTACTATTTCGCCCAAGAGCGGTGACAAAACAACACTTAGCTCCAGACACCATACCTTGTTGTTACGCATGAGGGAGAATGCGGCCCCCTTCAGCATCATGAAGTATATTTGGTATGAGTTGCAGCAGATCATCTTGGATGCTTCTCGTGGCTTGGCTTATGCTCCTTTTCTGCATCTGATGATTGAGACTGTTACTGGACTGAGGTTTGTGGCTGACTGTGCTCATCAGAGATATAAGCCCATTCTCCCCAAAGTCAGCAAAGCGAAAGGAAAGTCCACTGCCTCAGCTCGCCCATCCACCTCGCAGATTCCCGAGTGCCCATCTTCAGGATCGCTTTCTCCTTTCAAGAAAGCGCTCTCTGCCATCTTTGGGATCTGCATGAAGACAACAGTGAAAGTAAAATCCAACGAAAGAAAGATCAATCAGCTTCTGCGTGAGTCTGGACATGAGATCCCCTCTGAGTCCGAGGATGAGGTCTATGAAGATCCTTTTGCTGCCTATCAGGCTGCTCGCACCATAGTCGGAGACGCCGACGCATCCTCCTCTCGCTCTGCTCCTGTTGACGTTGAGGAGGGCGACGAGGAGTCCGAGGTGCCTGCAGCGGAGTCATCAGATGAGGCAGAGTCTGATGACGAAGAGGCAGAAGCAGATGAGGAGGTAGAAGCTCAGGCAGAGGGGGAGCCAGCGCAGCAGGCAGAGTAGCAGCCAGAGCAGCCGCCAGAGCAAGAGGCCCCAGAGCCTCAAGTTTTAGGTGGCCACTCTACTCAGTAGGAGTTCGTGTTTGGTGCGCCTCAAGTAGAAGAACCAGCACAGCCCAAGGTTGCTGCAGAGGCAGAGGTCACTGAGAGTGACGGCGTCCAAACAGAGGACAAGACTACGAGCGTCAATTCCGGTGCCACTGAGATTATCGTGTCAGATGATGATTGATCATCTCATTCCCCTGCTTGCTCCCTTTTCTAGTGTATTAATGCCAAAGGGGGAGAAGTTGCAGAATTGAGAGGGGTCAAATTGTTTCTGAGTCTGTGTCGGCTAGACCGTCTGCCCTAAAGCCAGACAGTCCGGCCCGTTTATCCTGTTTCCTGAACTTTTGTGTCACTGGGATATTCTGATTATAGGATAGATCGTACTTTTAATCCCCTACCTGTGATGTGTGATGATTGCACGAACTTTGTTGCTTTATGTTGTTTTTGGCTTCAGTTTCATGTATATTTATATATTGATGTTGGCATATATCTAGGGGGAGTTAGATTTATTCTATCTCCGCATATATTTTGTTTTATTGTAATGTGTTGACTAGTATTGTCATCAATCACCAAAAAGGGAGAGATTGAAAGTGCATCTAGTCCCTAAACGAAGTTTTGGATGATTAATGACAATGCTAGCTAAGCCTGTGTGCGCTAATGAGCTGTGATTGTAGAGAAGTTTAAAGGATCAATTCGATTGAAGGATTACGCGACTTATTTGATGCATGTGTGACCCAGAGCGACCGTTCTATGAAGACGAAGGAGATCGAAGGAGATTTTATTTTTTGTTTTGAGTCATAGGAACTTCGTACTATTAAGAGGGGTCACCAGAAACTAAGCATGCATCCAAGAGTGGTCAGAGTTGAGTCAAAGTCGAGGGGAGTCTCGGTGCTATTTTTCCAAGCTACAGGGACCGGACGGTCCGGCCCCCTGGCTGGATGGTCCGGTGGCAAGATGGTCCGAACCTTGGTCCGGGCCCCTGCTTTGAGTGAGTGAGTGAAGTGTTGGCCGGACGGTTCGCCCCCCTAGCCGGACAGTCCGGTTAGATTACTTTTTCAATGGCTAAGTGACATCTGCCAGCCTATAAAAGGGGCTGTTGAGATCTAGCCATTGGTGAGGCTTTTCTGTTTGAGTTTTCTGGTTGCTAGGGCAAGTTTAGCATCTCTCAAGCCACCCCACTAACCCAAAACACCTCCTAGAGAGATTAATCGTTGGATCATGTCTTAGAGAGAGTGTTAAGGTTAGTGAGTGATAGAGTGTTCATTCTCGGGCGTTGATGGATGCATGTGGATCGAGTCAAGGGGGCCTATTACTCTTGGAGATTGATCTCCTAGACGGATCGCCCGCGAGCTTCCGATTCGTGTGGATCGCTCGAGAGCAAGTTGTGAAGGTTGTTGCCTAACCTCCGCAAGGAAATAGGTAAGATTGATAGTGGATTCTTGTGCTTTCTCATAGAAGGCTGCAGGGTAGAGCGGATTGTAACCTAGGGCTAGGCAAGCCGCTTGATCTTGACCTTGGTGGTCGATCGAAGGGGTTGCTAGTCCTTAGGTGTGAATTCGGAGACCCGTGTTGGCCTTGTGGGAGGAAGCCAAGAGAGGGAAGGGATCGAGAGAGATACCGCTCGTAGGAGCGCCTTAATGGAGAGTAGGATCGAAAGAGCCGAACTTCGGGATAAATTTCTTGTGTCTTTGTTCTTGTGAACAAGTTGATGGGGGTTGGGTGGCCCGACCCCTCTTGGGGCGCATCATGTGCCCCAAGGACGACTTCCTTCCCTTTTACATGGTATACCCCTAGGCCCATATCATCGACAGAAGCGAAAAAATCAGAATGACTAAGCATTTGGGGTATACTTTGGGGTTCTCTAGTTTGGGGGCCCTGAGCGGTTGCTCAGACTGCTCTTGGCCTTCGACGGGCTTGCATGGCGCTAGCAACAAGTGGCCGACGGACAACGGCGTGGTGGCAGCGGCGTGGGAACAAAAGACAACAACAGCTAGGGCTGCAGGCTATTACCATATCTTTTTTTTCCTGTTTTTCCTATTAGTTAAATAGGGAAGAAGTAAAGGGAATCCAATGGTTCACACTACTTCAATCACCGTGACGTTGTCTGGTACCTAACATCACAAACTCATAGTCTATTTTGGACTACTTGGCGAGATCTACACATCCACGTTGAAAAGTTAACTATTTATTGAAAATACACTTATTTGAAGCTTGGGGTGTTACGTTATGCCGTAAGTCATCTGTCCTCGCCACAAGAGTGTGAATCCTTTTATTGGTTTTGTATGGTAAACCTTCCATTCGGTCTATGTGGCTAGTGTTTACCCCTAAATTATTAGAACCGACTCCGCTAGTCAATTTTAACCTCATTGTCAGATTGAACATGAACTTGTGTATATCAAGGTGGTTGGCTACTCCATACACCTTAGAGCTTTAGATGAATCTGTGGTGGTGCCAAAGAAGGCACCAACACGGAGTTCCATAATTGAACCATGCATCTGTGCTAAGTGGAAAGAAGGTGATAATAGAACTAGTTTGCACATATTCTCAAGTATTATGAGCTCCAGATGTCTAACTAATCTCTTAAAGATGTTATGAGCTCTAATAATAGTTAAGCTTCAAAACAATCAGGAAAAGAAAATTCTATCGCTTGGGGGCAGGGCACAAAGGAACTCCATCAATGTCAAATGCGCATCAAACTTTCACTCACATCGGTTTTAATTTGTTTGAGATATACATGGTCAAAATCCGGAATGATCCAGGCTTCAAACCCTGTCTCCTTGACAGGTGTCCCTGCCTCCTTCTGACCCCACACCGATGACCGATCTTACTCCTCAACGACAGAGATGAAAATCCGACGGAGAAAAGAGCATATAATTAGCTTTTCATGAAATTTCCAAACGCAATTTCAATGAAATCTTTTAATTTCTTATTTTATTATGTTCAACTTTATGTATTTCTCTCCCTAGAGTTGAATGTAAATAAATGTCTCAATAAGGTTTCTATTATTCGTACTAACAACTAGTCTGGGAAATGTTTTTATGTGGGGCTAACGATTTAACAGCTCCAGAATGTTTTATCTTATGAATATTTATCTATCCTAATTTTAATTTTAAGATATGTTCTGATGTCCTTTACTTATAAGATGGGTAACAGAAAGGAAGGGAAAAAAATTATCCTATTCCTGTGTCTTCATCTTCTATTCAGGACATTTTGCGTGTGAACCGAATGATCGCCCCTGCCTCCTGATGGGAGTCTCTCCCGGGTGGAGCAGGGAGCTAGTGAGTGTTTCTTTTGGTACTAGGTAAGTTTAAGGGGAAATTTGTATAAGTTTAAGAGGAAATTTGTAAAAATGAGTTTACGTAACTGATTGTATTTCGGAGTGTCACAACCGAAACACTACTTAACATCACTGGTTTATCGGGTGCTCTACCGGGAACATGGGCCCCATCTCTTTCCATCCAACATTTTCCGTTGGCAGAACTATGGCGCTCACAGCTCACGCATTTGGTTGGCGGGAACGGGCATTTGTGCTGGCGCGAATTCTGTTAGAGTGGCGGGAATGGAAAATACGTAGTTGTGCACCCTCTATATATATATACAAGAACAATAAAAGCCTAGATATAAAAAGATCACCAACCACATCGTTCAATCGACTACAAGTCTACAACTAATTAATTAATAACAATTGTTAACGGTAAGATAAGTTAGCGTGAAAAATAAAGCATATCAGTAGCCTCTGCTTCTAAAATTTCAGGAGGTACATCTTATTTTAAGATTTTAGATTTTTAAAAGGATTTAAAAGTAGAATGCGTAAATGCATGGTTGCACTATAAATTTTAAATTATTTTGGTATGGAGGGATAGTTAAGAAAATTTATACTCCTTTCGTGCCCAGATATAACTACTATTCGATTTTACCACAGTATTCGAGACACTATTCTACTAACAAAATTTATAATAACAAATCATTTTAAATAAAAATAGTTATATATTATAATAGTTTGTTTAATGCTAAATCTAGTAACATAATTTTTACATGATTGATTTTTTTTATTTTTTGTTACAAATATTCGAAGTTTAAAATGTTAGACTTAACACTGTTCTATATGCTTGTATTTCGAATTTTATACACACATTGTGCTGAGTGGACCCCACTCAAAATCAATACTTAGTGTATTACTATTGTATAATTAAGTAAAAATATTTTGAGCGTACTAATTCCTATTTTCTATAAAGTTAATGTCATTCTCTCTTCTTTCCTAAAACCACATGACCTCAATTGTTTTTAGCCCTTAGTATGATACATCAAGGGTGTAAATTAAGCCACATCATCTTAATTGTTTTTAGCCTTATGATGATATATCAAGGGTATAAATTAAACCGTATCATCTTAATTGTTTTTAGCCTTAGGATAATACATCAAGGGTGTAAATTGCATCTCTTCATGTCACTTTAATTGTTTTTAGCCTTTGGATGATTCATCAAGAGTATAAATTAAATCTATTCTCCCAAAAAACAAACCATACAACCCAACCATTTATAACATATGCATAATTGATAAAGGCACAAAAATATATAAACATATGAAAAGAATCATATAGTAGGTAAGAAAAAAATTTTAGAATTCATATCTATTGTATTATCACACAGTTCTCCCGTAGCAATGCGCGGGGTATCCATCCAGTAATTCTAATAAGCTACCCCACTCGATTCTTGGGCTAGGTCCACCCCTGTCTTCAATACAATTTCTGTCAATTGACCATTTAATATAGCTATAAAAAAGTTTCCTGTTGCCATTAACGTAGAACAGGCATAAATCAGTGGGGTACATAATTGGGAGTGTTGGTTTTTGTGTATGGCCCTATTATTCATGAGTTTATATATTGCGTAAGGCATTATTCATGTAGAAATATGATTTAAAACATTTAGATTTTGAGTTAAAATAAATAATGTTAAGAGAGAGAGAGAATCCACGCAGAACTATAGTTTAAAAATTGTACTCCCTCTATATTTTTTTATATTTTTTTATATGACACTGTTGACTTTTACGTCTACGTTTAACCTTTCGTCTTATAGCCTGCTGAAATGAATGGAACTGTAGAATGAGATTTTGCTGGGAGAAGTTGTGGATGTTGGACATGTTCGAAAATGGCAGACTGCTATTTCTTTAATTCACTAATTGGTCTCCTTCATATTATTCCTTTGTACAACAGAACATACAAGTACTATTGAAAACAAAATATTATTGATTCCCATAGTGGTAGTTAAATTACTTATCAAACCAAATGTAAATGGATGACTTTAATTCTAAATTGGTACTACTCCCCTTCTTTACAGTTAAACAAATGGAAGATTTTGATACTTCCAATCTGTCTGGCTTACGGCTAATCATTAATCATTTTTTTCCTTTTGCCTTTGTAGATCTATCCTCAGGTATTAAGGTCATGGCTGCTTAACAGTTCTTGTCTTCTTGGCCTCCCCTGACATTGCTAGGTATGCACCCATTTTCACTGTTATTTCCCTTGACAGGAGCACGACACGAGCATTGACATGCCATTTATGTAAATTGCCATTATATTGTACTATTTATTCCAAAGACATGTGATCATTTAATATAGATATTTAACTCTGGTGGACTTACCTAGCCTCCTACACTTTGATAGACCATTCTTGTGAGCTGCCCACAAACAACCATTGTGGCCGTGTTCGGGGGAGTAGCTAAGTTGACTTACCTTCTCGTTTTTCACGCGCACGCTTTTCGAATTACTAAACGGTGTATTTTTTGTAAAAAAATTGTATAGGAAAGTTGTTTTAAAAAATCATATTAATCTATTTCATACTTTTTAATAATTAATAATTAATTAATTATGTACTAATCTATTATCCTGTTTTCCGCGCTGGCTAAGTTAACTTACCCCATCCCTCCTAAACGCGGCCTGTGAGGAGTAAATAGCAATTCATGCTACAGTTTTGCTTAAAGGATTAAGTTGTTGTCTCTATATATGTATATATGCATTTAAACGTGCCATGTGTATTGCACATAGTATCTTGGCCAGATTGACTATTGCAATGGATGTATGTGAGTTCAGCTAGTGTTGTCATGCATCCACTATTTGCATAGTGTTGTAGTCCTTTCGTCTGAAAAATCTCATCTTGCAGCCCCCATCATATGCAAGCTCTTGTTTCTTTATTTGGACAATTACCATTTCTTCTTTATATGCCCCTGTTATGCCTCCCCACCGAGTTAAATGCTTCTCACAAGTTGCATACTTTCTTTTCTGTAGTACGTAGAACATGTAATAAATAACGGTACATTAAGATTGTGTTCTCCTAGTTCTATGATTTTTAAATAAAAGCATGCTTCATAATATCCAAAGGATTTGCGTATTTAATCAGACCTTACCATTTCTGCAGTTATTCTTTTTGCCACCAGCTAGAGGGAGTTGATTTGCACCAGTGCCATCAGATTCCACTCACCTATATATGCTGTAAGGTTTCACACGCTTGATTTGTCAGCAAGGAGATGGATATCTATTAATCAATTTTTACTATGGATATTGTAATTGCTCAAGTTTAGCTATGAATGTTGCTGCCATCTTTCTAACAATAGTGAAATACAATAATGCCAAACTGTGGCACTATTTGCTATGTTAGTTACCTCTTTTGATCTGACACCCAATTTTTGTATGAACCCATCTTGTTGTTTATGCTAAGATAAGTTTTTGATAGATGAATGGGAATTGTTTGAACTGGGACAAACAATTCCCATTAAATAGTTAAGTATTTTGTGTTGATGTGATTACCTGGATGTGTGATTTGGATGCTGCTATATTCTGGGGCAACTAATAAATGAATTAGCATATGGTATTAATTTGCACGCTCAGTTTACCGTGGCACCCGAGAACATGATGGGTTACAGTCTTACAGAGTATTTACACTGAATTTTACCGGGTGTTTGATTGCAATTCCACTCGGAAATAGAAAAAAAAAACCTGATGTTTCAGGCACGCGTGCGCTCCGTAACCGAGTGTTCTGGCGCACTACGCAATCATCGCCATTTCCGTTCAGCTACTGTTCCCTGTTACCTGTTGCCGTTAAGATCCATGGAACGGCTCAGTCAGAATGTTACCGAGCTCCTGAACACACCCGGTAACCTGCAGCTTGTTGCGGAGTGTTTTCCAGATACACCCAGCATCCATGCACGGGAAGAAGAGATCACTCCCGGCCGGGTGGTCATTTCGTAGTCTCGTACTCAGCAGCATAGATTCCTGGGTGCCGTTTCTGGCACTAGGGAGAGACTCCCTCTCCAGTTCCTCAACGTCGATGACTGACAAACCTTAAATTGGGAGGTTTTCGTACGAAGAAAAAAACCATAATTAATAATACTACCTTCGTTTCATATTGTAAGACTTTCTTACCTTATCTACATTTATCAATCGATGAATACATATAAATATCTAGATTCATTAACATTCATATAAATATCTAGGCAAGGCTAGACAGCCTTACATTGTGAAACGAATGGAGACCTTTTAGATGAAGGTATTGAGACTAAATACAATTACCACTAATTATCTATGTAATTACATCTCTGCCATCAATTACACTAATGTTTTATACATTACCCTTTACTAGATCAACGGCTGACATTGCACCGTAAAATATCTCATATGCTTTTGATTCATACATGTGAGAAATTGACAAAAATGGCATAATCCACCTTTTTCCAAGATATATCTGGGCTGCACACAAGCATGGCTATTGGCTAGTTGTTATTATATAGCACTGATATGCATGAAAGGGATACGCGCATATATATATATATATATATATATATATATATATATATATATATATATATATATATATATATATATGCCATAAATAGATGTATGCCTGATATGTGCATATGCGCACTTTACGGAACTCTCGATCCATATGTAGCATGGAAAGCATGTTCCAGTACCGTATAAGTGGTCCACGCAAATTACGCGGCTAGCATTGATATATATTTTTTATATAATTATATATACTTTTACGTTCTATTACTAAAAAAAATTAAAAACAACGATGATTTTAGACTCCTACGTAACTTGATCAATATGATTTTATATATTCGATATAAGATTATTATAATAAGTCGTTTGTCTATACAATTCAAATGTTGTTGAATTTTAAGATGTATAGAACTTCTCCCAATAATAATATTTTTTTAAAAAATATGATTTTTATGTTTTGTTTTTTTCTAATTGTACTTCTACACGGACTTTGATCTTAATATAAATTATTTTTTGTTATTATATTTTTATTCTAAAGTTATTTATAATTTATGGTTGTATATGAGTTTCATTATGATTTGTTTTCTCACTGCTGCCTTACATGATTTTCATAATTAGTGTCTCACGTTTTGGAAAAATACTTGTTCGTTTTAGTAGTATCTGTGTCCGTGTCCATTTCAACAATAACGTGATCTTTTCTTTTCCTTTTTTTCTCTTCGACTAATCTCGCAATTTCTAGCCCGCATATATTGCGTGGCTAGCATCGTTATAAATTGTATGTATATAGAATCTTTTATCTTGATAATAATTACTTTTTAATTGTTATTTTAATTTATATTTTTCTAAATTATATTTTTACATAGAACCCTATTTATCTGTATTCTAAACTGTACTTGTACCTGAACTTTTTTATGCATAATTAATTTTTAATTCAAATTTTAGATACTTCTAAATTGTATTCATATGTTGACCCTTTCTCTTAATTTTTCTATTTTTAACTAAAATTAGATATTTCCTAATTGTATTTATAGATGGACTATTCCCTTAGTATCAATTATTTTAAAACTTTTAATCTAAGATTTAGATTTTTCTAAAGTGTATTTACACATGGATTGTTTTCTTTATATCCGAGATTTGGATTTTATTACAAATGGAGTCTTTTATTATTTTTTATTTTTACTTGATCTTTTCTTTCCTTGTCCTATTCCAAAAAACATTATCTTTTTTTATTTTCCTTGTCCGACTCGTTCTTTTCTCACTTTCTGTTTATTTTTTCTCTTATAGAAACCTGAAACCTGATCTTTATAGCAAATTTCATCGAGCAGCATAGATTTGGTTTTCGCCACCCACTCAGTCGTACTAACACCGTTATGATCACCTCCGACCTGGCCAGCAGATGGATCGATGTGACCGATTGATCTCTTTTACTACTATTTCTCTTATAGAAACAGTGTCCGATTGATTTTTCTTTATTCCAAAAGACCTGCTATTCTATTTTTATCTTTTCCTTATACAATTGATATTTTATTTTTCTCTTTCTTATTTTTCTTTGATTAATCTAAGAATTTCTAGCCCAGCCTCCTTTTTCTATTGTTATATATATATATATATATATATATATATAATAGATGAGACGGAAGAATTAAAGCTGGCAGGCAGAATATAATGCAATTCTAGCGCTAATTAACCAAGCAAAGCATATGGCCAAAAGATGATAGCCAGGGCACTGCAGACAAATGCTGATCGGTCGATCGATACTTTACCCTGTACCCAAGCTACTTGAACCAGAATGTTCGTACTTTTGTCAGGAGCTGTCGCACATACACACACGCATGATGACATGATGTGACTAGCTCAGCAGCTCTCGCCTTTCCGGCTTTTGGCATCCGGTTCTTGTCTGGGAGGCGCCTATAACATCCAGCCATGCAGACACACGTACTCCAAGCTAGCTAGGTATAGTACTGAGCACTGAGCAGCGGCCATGGCCATGAGCCAGCAGAAGGAGAAGCCAAAACCTAGGCCTGCTAGTGATGAGCAGCAGGAGGGGGACAAGAAGAAGGATGACTACATCGACAAGACGCTGTCGACGACGGCCAACCTGGTGAAGCTCCTCCCCACGGGCACCACGCTGGCGTTCCAGGCGCTGTCGCCGTCCTTCACCAACCACGGCAAGTGCCTGCCCATCAACCGCTACATCTCCGGCGGCCTCGTCGCCTTCTGCTGCGGGATCTGCGCGCTGCTCTCCTTCACCGACAGCATCGTCGACAAGAAGGGCCGGCCCTACTACGGGATAGCCCTCCCGCTCGACGACTACGGCGACGGCGGCTTCCTCCCGTTCAACTACGAGAAGCCACGCCGTCGCCGCCGCGGCGACGACGACGACGGCGGCGG
Source organism: Oryza brachyantha (assembly GCF_000231095.2). Taxonomy (NCBI): domain Eukaryota; kingdom Viridiplantae; phylum Streptophyta; class Magnoliopsida; order Poales; family Poaceae; genus Oryza; species Oryza brachyantha. Next base: position 11,273,438 of record NC_023163.2, read on the forward strand.
CGGCGTCTGCTGGGAGGACTACTACAGGGACTTCGACCGAGAGGAGCTCGCGAAGCGGAGGCTGCGGCCGCGCGACTTCCTGCACGCCACGCTCAGGGTCTTCGTCTTCCTCGCCGTCGCCTTCAGCGACGCCGGCATACAGACCTGCCTCTTCCCCATGGAGAGCCAGTCGTGGAGGGAGGCGCTGGTGAACATGCCGCTCGGCGTGGGCTTCATCGCCAGCTTCGTCTTCATGATCTTCCCCTCCACCAGGAAGGGCGTCGGCTACGGCGCGGAAGCCCCGATCGACGCCGACTCGGGCCAAAATAAAGACGGCGACAAGAAAGATGATAACAAGCAGGACGACGACACTACCATCAGCAATAAGAACGACGGCGACTCTGCCAAGATCACCTCCGGTGCCGGCGCCGGCACCTCGGAAGGCAGCAGGAAGAGCCCTTCCACTTCCACCCAGGTTGCTCCCGCTCCCAGCCCCGCCGCTGCTGATCAATCCGCTATCGATATTCCAGCAGCTCCGACAAAATAGGGGCAGCAGGCTGGCCGGAGCTCCGACAAAATGTGTGCCGCCGCCGCCATGGATGCATATGCTCTCGTCTCGTATTTTTCGACGTCTAAATAAAGCCTGCCGGGAGGAAAGGCGGCGATCAGTGCTTTTAATTCTGTCCCAATAAAGCACGCACGTGGTACACACGGCGTGCGATTGAATGTGCTGACCCTGTACACGTGTGCTTTTTTTTTTCCCCAGTCACGATTGCTGTATGCACTAGTGTATCTAGAGCTAACTTTGAATTGAATTCAAACGATTGTACCGTGTTTTTTTGGAACCTTCATAAATTATATTGGTGAAATGTTTTGATTATATATTGTTAGATATATAGATATATATAGATAGAGATAACATAGTCCAATATTATCTTTATACATAGAGATATAACTATAGAGTATTCTAAGTATCCATCTCCCTATTCAACATATACAACAATAAATTATAGGGTTAATTTGATCCATGCCACTGCAAATTTGCAGTATCAAAAAAATACCATTACTATTTGTGATATCGGCTAGATGCCACTGCAAATTTGCAGTATCAAAAAAATACCATTACTATTCGTGATATCGGCTAGATGCCACAATAATTTTATAAAATTTGATCCATGCCATTACCGTCATGTTTTCCGTCACACTATCATTTCTGTCTTCTCTTAATTTCTTCTTCTCCGGCAGCGTCCGTCGGAGCCGAGTGCGTCAAAGGCTGTGAGCTCGTCGGGGGCCGGCGCGCTGCCATAGCACTTGAGAAAGAGTGTGGCGTCGCGGCACATGAGCGTAAGGAGAGCGACCTTGCGGTCGGACTGGAATGGGGCAGGTTGGCGTGGAGGAAGGAGGTCAGTAGTAGAGGCTGTCCATGGCGGAGAGGTGGCCAGCGATGCGGTCCATCGTCGCGGGCTCCATGGGCGGCGGCGGCTAGGGTTGAAAACGGTCGGAAAACTGCCTCTCTCATTTTCATTTCCATATTTTTTTGTCCGGAAACGAAAACGGTACGGTAGAGACGGAAACGAAAACGATATCGGCATTGTCGGAATTCCAGAAACGGTACAACCGGAACGGAAATGTATCGATAATAGTCGGTAAGCGGAAATGCATGTCGAAAATAACGATATATAGTTGATCACATCGTTGGAGAGTCGATGAATAAGATAAGTCTATAACGACATGAAGGAGGCGAGCGGCGGCGGCGCGGTCGTGCAGAGCAGGCGAGCAGCGGCAGCAGCGTGGACAAAGTACTCCTAGAGAAGGAGCAGTGACGACCGATGGCTTTGGGCGCTGTGGCGGCCGGCGACGTAGCCATGTGTAGCGGCGGCGCGCAGCGGCCGACGGGGCAGATCAGGTCACCATCTGAGGCTAGCAGCAGTGGCGGCCGACAGAGCAGCGACGATGGCGCGGCGGTGGTGTGGTGCCGTGCATCAGGTGCGTGTGCAGTGTGCGGCGGCGTCGTCGTCTCCTGTAGTCTTGCCTACTCTCCTATCACATATGCATGTACTGGACCATGGACCCGTGGTGACTGGTTAGTGTTAGGCACTTTGGACTTTACAGCTAATGGGCCAACACTTGACTGGGCTTTCTAAAATCTTCCGTGAACTTGGGACTTGGCTAGCTGGGCTTTCGGAAATTTCCGGCTCAATACGGAATTTCGACAAAACGGTCAGAGAAAATGCATTACCGTTTCCGAACATTACCGTTATCGTTACCGTTTCCAAGGATTACCGTTACCGGCTAAAACGGTCGGTACAAAACGAAAACGACAGCCGATATGGTCTGGATTTTCCGTACTGTTTTCAACCCTAGTGGCGGCGGTCGCCATCGATGGCCGGAGGGGACGAGGCATTCGGCGGCGAAGTGGGAGTCGACGGGGATCTGCCGTCGTCACCGCGACCGGAGGTAGAGGCGGAGGCCGGGGAGGCGGCGGTCACGGTGGCAAGGGACGAGCGATGAGATGGGTTCTTGTCAGGGCTCATCGCTAGCTATCCCTTCCTCCGGGTGCTAAAGTCGAACATGGCCGGAGCAAGCTAGCATCCTGACCTCCAAGAAGCCTTCCGGCGGGAGACAACAAGGCCTGACGCCGCAACAGGACGTGTCGCGGCACCGTGCTAGCTGTGGGGTGCTTCCGCCGAGGTCGTGCTGATTGCTGATGGTGTGCTGGTAATTCTTTCCTGACCAATAGACGAACAACCGACAAGTTGGAGAGAGATAGCGAAGAGAGAGGAGGAAGAAGATGGACCTCATGTGGGCCCCACGTTTTGGGACATACGAAGATGGAAAATGTGACCGCAGTGGCATGAATTCGATTTTATAAAATTGCAGTGGCATATATAGCCATTGCAGCGGCATATAGCCAATATCACGAATAGTAATGATATTTTTTTAATACTGCAAATTTACAGTGGCATGGATCAAATTAACCATAAATTATATGATATCCTCTGTTTAATATTTTTCATATGGTATCAAAGTAATAGGCCAACATTATTAGATTTTAGTTGTCAGACCTCCCCTTCGCACCACCCTAGCAGATGATTTGTCCATAAATCTCTCTAAGGTGTCACATTTAGTAGCTATAATAAATTATCCAAGGATTGATATTAGATTAACTTTTTAGTCACCCTAAATCTAGTGCACCAAGTGAGGTACTGACTTCTACATCCTCATATCCAATGGATCAAATTAATTTATCTTAAAATCTACGGTTGAGATCAACTTAAGTTCGCTCTCCCGCAAGCAGTCACCCCTCCACCCCTCCAACGCGCCGCCTTGCATCTTCACCCCCATTACATCGGCCCCACCGCGTCGTGCCGGGTGCCGCCGCGGGGAGCGGACGTGCCCCTATCCGATCCCGACTCTGCCACCACGATAGATGCCAAGGGCGGATCTACATGTATGCACTGGCATACCGTGTAATCCATATATAAAAAAAAGAAAGAAAGAAAAAAACTTACCTCGAGGGCTTGAGGCAGTCTTGGACGGGCCGGACGGTAATACTCGACGCGAGCAGCCCACGCCTTGAATCAACGTCGCAGCACAGCTAGCGGGAGTCGTTGCGCGCGTCCGTCCATCGTTGCGTCGTACTCAGTCATACCCTAGGGCCGGCAGGCCGGAGAGTAGTCGCAGACCAGGTAGGTGGTAGGCCGCAAACACCAACTGCCTGCCGATCGGCAGTGAGTCACGGCCGCACATGCAGCTCCGGCGCTCCGCCACAGCAGCACGGCGGCGCCGCTGCCAGCGGCCCAGCGCAGGCAGGCAGAGGCAAGCCATCAGTTTTAAGATTTCAATGTGAGATTTCGATACTTGTTCTTCGGCTTTTCATAAAAGAAAATAATGTCTAGTTTAATTGTTATTCGATATAGCTTTTCAAATATATATCGTGTATTTAGCCATGATTTTAACTTAATCCATAGCCTTGACGTATTACTTAATACGCGCGCGTATATATATATATATATTAAATCATGTTGTTAATTTTGTAGTTATTACCGATTTACTAAAATAGATATACCTAAGTGTATACGATAATTTTTGAATGTGCGCACCCTTAGTTCAAATCCTAAATTCTTCCCTGCCGACGCCGTCTCCGCTCTCGACTCTACCGCCGCGGCCAATGCCGCATCTGCTCCCAACTCTGCTGCCGGGAGCCGCCGTGCTGCTCCCACTCCGCCGCCACGGCTGACGACGCCAAAAAGGGTTACGAGCTTGAGGTGAGTCGAGATGCTAAAAATGGTCTTTGAATAGCTCACAGAAATTGTATCGTGCGTTTCTAACATGTGACTGACTGGTGGATATTCTCGCAGTCCTACTCCTATGTATATGTCCAGAGCACTGTACAAAGAAATATATATGTCAGAACGCTTTTTTTCTGTTACAAATCCTTCATTGAATTGCTACGAAACAGGCTATAGCATCGTATCTGATCTTAATTATATCCTATAGTGCATCAACACAAAAGACTCATAACTCATGAGACAAATCCAACGTTCTGTATTCATCTACCCTATAGTGCACCAACATGAGTCCTCACTTCTGCATCCTCTGCTCACCTCTTATATCTACCCTGTAGTGCAAGTCCTCACTTCTATGTCCTGACCTCTTATATCCAACTGTCCACAGCAGTCTATCTCTGAATCAACCGCTGGGATCATTTGCGACCCTATCTACCCTAGCGCCTCCCACTTCAGTGTCGCCCTCGCCTCCACCGCGCCGCCTCCCGTGCTCCCCGACCGACGTCACCGTTCGTCCACCCTGTCATCGTCATCTCCACCGCGTCGTCTGCGCACGTCTACCGCGCCGCCTCCGCATCTCAGATCTCCACCGCCGCGCCCTACACGTCCACTGCCGCCGCCCCTCCACCGCGCCCTTCACGTCCACCGCCACCGTGCCGCCTCCACCGTGACCGACGCCGCCTCCGCTCGCACCCCCACCCCCACGACCGACGTCGGTTCCGCTGACGCTACGACTGTGGTTACTCGTGCTCCACCTCAAGATACGGAACTGGTAAAGCTAGAATTTCGCTATGGAATTTGGATGTGCAGCAATTAAGGTCAAAATCCCCTCGTCGTGGTGAATTGCTAGCTTAGCTGCATAGCAAGCAGTATTCCATTGGCATTGTTGCCCCTGTTGGAAATTCATTGGAGCGGGAGAAATCAGTTATATATTGACATTTTTGGTTGCAGAATGCAGCTCAATAACAGTAAAACTTAACTAATAGTCATGCTGTAGATTATAGTATCAGTTGATGTGGTGTTCTAATAATTTAATTTTTTCAATCACAAATTTTAGTCTTTTGGATAAAGAAGAGTTAGGGTCGAATGTCCCTATTGCTGCTCACCACTCACTAGATGGCTCTGAAGTCCTAGAGAGACAGCCTAGAGGGGAGGTGAATAGGTGTCCTGATAATTCTTTCAAATCACAGTGGTCAGTAAAGGCCGGACTATCCGGTCGGCACTCTCGGGTTGGGCCGAGAGCTCTGGCCGAACCGTCCTGCTTAGAACACCGGACCGTCCGATCAATGAAAAATGCAGACTTGACAGTATGCTTTTTCGGTGATGTTCCTGAGAACGTGCTGTGATGGTGTGTTGAAAATAAAAATAGAAAGATGACAGGAATAAACAGAACACAAAAATCACAAGAACGAAGACACGAGAGATTTGTCCCGAAATTCGGATCTTCGATCCTACTCTCCGTTGAGGCGCTCCTGCGAGCGGGATATCTCTCGATCCGTTTCCTCTCTTGGCTTCCTCCCACAAGGCCAACACGGGTCTTCGGATTCACACCTAAGGACTAGCAACCCCTTCGATTGACCACCAAGGTCAAGATCAAGGCGACTTGCCCAAACCTAGGTTGCAATCCGCTCTACCCTGCAGCCCTCTATGTGAAAGCACAAGAATCCACTATCAATCTTACCTATTTCCTTGCGGAGGTTAGGCACCAACCTTCACAACTTGCTCCCGGGCGATCCACACGAATCGGAAGCTCGTGGGCGACGCCTATCCGTCTAAGAGATCAATCTCCAAGAGTAATAGACCACCTTGGCTTTACATGCATCCATCAACGCTCGAGAATAAACACTCTATCACTCACTAACCTAAACACTCTCTCTAAGACATAATCCAACGATTAATCTCTCTAGGAAGTGTTTTGGGTTAGTGGGGAGGCTTGAGAGGTGCTAAATTTGCCCTAGCAACTAGAAAACTCGAACAGAAAGCCTCACCAACGGCTAGATCTCAGGAGCCTTTTATAGGCTGGCAGACATCACTTAGCCATTGGAGAAGAAACCTAACCGGACTGTCCGACTAGGGGGCCGGACCGTCCGGCCGACACTTAACTTACTTACTCCGAGCAAGGGTCAGACCAAGGTCTAGACCGTCCTGCCACCGGACTGTCCGGCTAGGAGTCCGGACCGTCTAGGCCCTGCTGCTTGCGAAAAGCAGCAGCGAGCCTCCGCTCAATTTAGACTCAACCCTAATCACTCTTGGATGCATGCTTAGTTTCTGTGACCCCTCTTAATAGTACGGAGTTCCTATGACTCAAAACAAAAAATAAAAACTTCTTCGAGTCCCTTCGTCTTCATAGATCCGTCGCTCCGGGTCACACAAGCATCAAGTTAGCCGTGTAATTCTTCAAACAAATTGATCCCTTAAACTTCTCTGCAATCACAACACATTAGCGCACACATGCTTGACTAGCATTGTCATTAATCATCCAAAACTTCGCTTAGGGGCTAGATGCACTTTCAGGCTCCTTTCTAAAGTAATCTCGTCGTCTCTTGGTACTATTCTATAGTGTATTATCAAACAATATGGCTCAGTCTATACTTTTTCATTCATGATTGGTTGTAACTACTATTTTTTACTCTCTCCGTATTTTAATCGATGGTACTGTTAATTTTTTTGGCATACACATATGACTATTTGAATTCATTCATGTGATATAAAACTAAAATCAGGGCCTATTCTGCATATCTGAAGCTTTAAAGCTTTGTTAAAACAAATATAAATGCATTGAGTCAAAGAACTTGAGTTATATTCAAAGCCAAGTAATTGCACTTATGCTTGTCTACTGATCTATCAACACTAATGCTTGTCGTGGGCTTCTCTACTGATCTATTAACACTTCGGTTTGTCTTGTAAAGCATGTGCATTAATTTTCTTTAAATACCAAAAAGCATATTTATATTTAATTCTGCATTCAAAACTTGCAGCTGTTAGGTTTTGCCCAAGGGAGGATAGTGCCGGCTCTCGAAGAGGCTATAACCTTAGATCAATAGCGAATTCAGTTAGTGCTTGTGCTAAAGTTTTGTTGGGAGATAAATTCAGATATGACACTCCTGATATGCAACCATTTAAATCTTCATCAGAGAGACATCATTGTGGCCCCGTTTGAAAATGATGAAGATTTTGGATTTTTTTTCATTATCTGATTTTTAATAGTTATGTGAGGGTATAAACAACTGAATTATGTGCTGCTATTGTGTAAATTTTGTTTGATATAATTTGTTTAATTCGTAATTCTGTGCACTGCTTCTCCCTGATTGCATGGTCTTATCAGCAAGGTTACTGGAGAACCATTAATTCAAAGGAAAGATGACTCAGCTTCAGTATTGAAGTCAAGGGTGGAAGCCTTCCACGTACAAACTAAACCTGTATGTTTTCTTAAGCATATATGTTTTTTAAATATTCAATTTTCCAAGACAAAACCTTATTTTAGTTAAGGTGTATTTCTTCAGTTGCAATTCAGTATTTCCTGCTTATCTTTCATTCTTTTTTGTTCTGATTGCATTTTGCAGACCTTACATTTCTAGATTTATACTTTTCTTCCATTTGTAAGTTTGTTTAGTAGAGCTCCAACAACTCTTGCCTCTTGGTATCTCTAGATTATGGTTTCTTAGGTGAATATTTTATTCATAGACATTACTTTTGCCTACAAATTCCACATCGTTTAAAATTCTTGTGTTAGAGCTCTTAATATTTCATACTTAATATGCATGACTGTATAATGCAGTTATTTTTTAGGCTAGATAATGAGGAATATGAGCGTCACAAAGTTATGACGATAGAAAGATCGTCACTAGATTAATAACGAAAAAATAAGGTTTCGTCATAGAACACCATTAGAGACGCATGATAGGTGACGAATGAATTTTCGTCACACGAGCGTCACAAATTACGAAACGTGACGAAAAATTTAATGTTTGTGACGTAAATGAAACGTCATCTATCATAAGATCTCTTGTAGTGTGTAAAGCCAATCGTCTAGTTCATCTGCTAGGGTCCTGAAGCGGTATCGGCTATCTGGCCGATAGCGGTTTAGGTTAAACTATTTTTCATGTTTTATATATTGTCAGTTACAAGATCAAACTGACTGGCACGTCTAGTTTCTAAGAATTTATCCCATGTACTGGAACGTTCTAAGAAGTGATTCCCATGCCTTCGTGGGTGACATGTTAATTATCTTCAGCCTCAACACGTATGAGGTATCACCTATTCGGGGTTGTGCATCGTTGGCGGTTTCACAATTGGCCCCAAGTGATATACGGTTGGTTAAACACCACATGTATGTGGAGATGTTTTTTAGGGATGCCAACGGGTCGGGTTTGGTGCGGGTAGAGCAATTACCCGCTCACCAACTTGAAGGTTGCGGGTAGAATTCCCCACCCGAACCCGTGCCCGTAGGTAAAATCTAATGCCCATACCCGTACCGGTCAGGTACTGGGCGAGTATCGGGTACATGTCGGGTCTATCATTTCACATGTCAAAAGCACATCAAAATAACCATTCCAACGTATACAACAAAAACATACTGCTCATAATAAAATATTGCATTACACATGAAAAGTTGAACAAATACAACATATTGCTCATAATAAAGTATTCCAACAAATATAACAAACTAATCATAGCAAAAATAATAGCACATAGCACATTATTTGATGTTCAGATTCAACCATTTGATATTGCATACACATCTAAAGTTGAAGACATAGGTCGTATCAAACCTTTTAACTAAAAGGGAGTACATTACAAATATTATTACATGAATAACATAATAAGTTTTTAGCCAAAATTCAATATGTGGGCTATGTTTGGGTTCGTCGGGTTACCCGCGGGTAGAGAAAAATACCCATGTATGTACCCGTGTCGGTTCGGGTCGGGCACGGATACTAACTGCGGGTAAAAAATCATACCCGTCCCTGTCGGGTCGGGTACCCAGTGGCAGTGTACGTATAATCATTGAGCAATCAATATTATTGTCAAAGTCTAATCTTGAGGGCTAGTTTTAAAGTAATGACCTTCATTTTTATTGGAAGGGAATAAGTGTTACGTAACTAACGTCTTAATGAAATGCATCGTCCCAACGATTTAGTCTGTCGTGCATGGTGGACGACATATATTAACGACATATTTCGCATGTCTACACGTTTTGTTGGAAAAGATAGACCTTCTTATATATATAAGTGGACTAGCTAGCTTAATTAAGCTTAAGACTAATTCTTATCTCGCAAGTTACAAAAGGCATATTCCAAAAGAAAACGTCAACATTCTAATTTTATTTATTTAATTAACCAGCCCTACGATTGGCAAGTTGGAAAAGGCCGGACTGTACAAGTGTAGAGTCGATCTATATATTATATCTGTGGTGTCTCTGCAGTACGTAGCTACAACATTCACTCTGATCTAACGCATTAATTAATTGCACGTCTTGATTTGTGGGGATTGATCCGGCCGCTCGTAACAGGCCGGATCAGCTAATTAAGGCCGCCGGTGTGGCTATATATATGGGCACCGCACCACCCACCGTCGCCATGCCCTGAAGTCGAAGTCGACGGTGAACACCGGGCTGCGAGCAAAAAAACCTAGCCTGCTGCTCGAACAACGCTGGGGTGGCCACGCCGGCGGCTGGTGACGGCAGATAGATGTAAGTCAAGATCAGCAGGTATATATATATCTTCTTAATTTCACTCTCCAATATATATATATATATATATGCGCTTTAATTAATTAATTTGCTGAATTTCACTACTGCATGCGTATATACGTACCGATTTGCGCATGAAGAACAAGCTAGCCGGATCGAGTAGCTTGCACATGTACGGACGTACGTAATATTTCATCATGTACCTTCGAACTAATCGATGCTTATATTTCCTAGATGCTAGCTACTCATTCTGTGTACATTATACTCCTTTTTTTTAAAAAAAAAGAAAAAGACAGACACGGTAGCACTAACATTTATGTTCCGACGCAAATTTCGCAAATTATTACATAAAATTCTTAATATCATGTCATAAATAGCCACATTAATATATTCCATATTAAGACGTGCAACATATTTTATAATAAAAATTGTTTTTATTCAATTTAGAAAATGTTATGTTATATTTTTATCCATAACAACCCACCGGCGTTCAGCTTGTGTGTGTATATATGAGGTTTCTTGGGACTTGCATGCATGCTCCAAGATTCGAACCTAAATTTGGGTAGAAATCTTAAAATGGATATTACTCCCTTCGGTTCGATCCTGTCACTTAATTTGGACATGGCTAATGTTAAATTTGTTAAACTTTGGCTATGAAAACATTTTAAAATATGTATTTTTTAAAGTATATATGGAGGCTATATGTCTATCTTAATCTTAAATGGTGTTCCCTCCAGTTTCATAACACTTGTCATAAACCTAGTACTCTGATTATGTATAACTTTGAAAATATTTACATGTGTATAGAATAATATTGGAAAGTAATCCAATAAATCATATGTTTGTTAATTAATATTTTTACATATCTTGTAGCTAAAGTTAATTTTAGAGATTGTGTCCTTATTTAAAATCATATGTATTGCAAAACTGGAGGGAGTAAGAAATATTCCCGATCGGTGTAGTTTGTTATGCCAACGGTTGGAGTACCATTCTATACTCTATGCACCTTTTAATATATCAGTCAATTCTTCAGGGAAGGTAGCACGTGTATACGAAACCATTGACCTTTTCCAGCTCTGGAAGACGCAACCATGCATTCACTAAAAATGCCCAACTAGCTAGGCATAGAGATCTGACGTAAGCATAAATTCACTCTCTAAATTGCAAGAGATTTCCCAAATTATTTAGAAAAATGTCTGACTTACATCCCTAAACTACTGGATATATACAAATTACCCCTAACTCAAACCCAGATATTTTTCACACTCAACCGGCAATAAAATCCTCTCGAGGGACTTTAAGGCTGGTTTTGGCTTTAGATAGCATAGGTGACTGTATTTCTGCGTAGTTACACCTAGGGCCATACACAGTAATATAAACCAAAATGGGCCTCAAAACAGCTTGAGTGGGTTCAACATCCGTTATTGTCCGGTAAGGGCGAAAAATATTCAGATTTTGAATTTAGGGGTAATTTGTATACTCACTAATAGTTAAGGGTGTAAATGGGACTTTTCTCTATTATTTATGCTGTCAGTCTGGTTTTAGTCTCTTAAGTAGTACTAGTATGATTTTAATCCCGTAACTATGAACTTTTCACTGTTAGTTGAAAGGTGGACGTCCCCCGTGTATCAAGGCCACACGTATAAAACTCTTAATGTCAGCGGACAGTAATTTTGTCTCTCTCAGAAGCGAGCACTTAATTTATATCGCGTGGGCAAACTAGCACATTTTTTCCCGAGCAGTTCAATTGCATATTGATCCGGCTTTATAGGCTGGAAAGCCCAAAGAAACAAAAATAGTGTTATACACACAAAAAGGAAAAGCAACACAAAAGCTTAACTACGCTCCTTCTCATATGGACATATTGGCTCCGGCCATGGTTTCTCAGTTGTAGCCGATTGTAAAACAAAATTTAAATTTGAAAGCATTATTTTTGGATTTGATTTGCAGTTTTTTATTATGGTTTATTTTATAGCTCTATATTTTAAGTTATGGGTGTTTATATAAAAGTTTTACATGTAAATTATTTTTTTCTAAAAATACGGTTTCGCTTTTATTTGTTCTAAAATGCAAAACGACGGGAGCCATTGAGAGCAGGTACAATAGCAGACTATAAGCCAGCTTATTTTAAAGAGATAAGAGGAGAGGAGAAATATGAGCTACTAATTTATAGTCAGTTGTAGCACGGACTTCAAGATATATTGTGCGGATGACATGTGGGACCATATATTAATATTTTATAGATAACTATTATAAAATTTAGTTATTAGATTAACTATAAATAAATTGAAGGTCTGCGGTTGTCTATACTATTTAACTTGCTCCGATGGCCCGGTGCTACGTACACTGCAGCACACACCATTCCCAAGGACTCAAGTGCAAGGGAGATTTAACAAGAATATTCTCAAAACCCAATTAATGATTCGTAATCATCCCCACAGGCCTAAACAAACAGTACGTAGGCATCAACACAATCTAACCGAGTTTTTACTTTGCCCCACCACAAACATAAAATTGTTTGGCAAACTCCGAAAATAAAGCGCATCCATTAGGACACACCAAGCAAACTTCGCAATGGGCCATATCTGAACATAATGTTATTGGTAGGGTCTTTTTTATCACACACATTACGTGTTTATTCGATTTGGAGGAATTTCAAACAAAGGAATAGAAAAAGTAAAGGAATAGGGATGTATGATAATACCAATCCATAAGAATTTTTTTAAGAGGTTTGAGTGTGGATAAAATTTTTTCTATGTTTTCTCTCTATATCTTATAAGATATAGGGGAGGAAAAATTCCTTTGATTTTTCTATGGTTCATTTATACAAACCAAATGATTTTTAAAGAAATTCAATATTTAGAAATTGGATCCTTTATTTTCCTTCAAAACGAATAGGTACTACTCCTATAAAAAAACCCTTCCCTCATGTCCAGTTCCACTGCACATAAAATAATTTTTAGGCAGGCCACCCTGACCAGCCACTCCAGCCCATCATTATTTATGGCCCTTTAACTTTAAGACTGTATTATTATAATATTTGATCATACTTTCTTATCTAATGTATTGCAAATTTTTAGGTTGACATACCCGAGATGGTTGCAAATTTTACAGAGAAAACAGTAAAAATGACAACCGACGTCCCCGCCGAGCCCTACCTGCTGGTATAAAGAAAGCCCTGGGTGAATTGGCTCAACGCGCGCGACAGCACCGAAGCTGCAGCCCTTTCCACTTCCAGGCGGACGAGGAAATGGGCAACCTGATCCAACTCCTCCGTCGCGCCTGGTCCTGTTACGGGCATATTTTCACCACGGTCTACACCGCGCGCAGGCGACGACGATGCTGACAATCATCTGCTGGCTGTGTTTGGTTTGACACCAGATCAGCTTCCCAGCATTCCATCGACTAGGGTAATTATTTAAGCATATATGTATCTAGTGCCCGTAATTATTCAGATACGTGGTACATATATACATGGACCCTCGAATAACTGTGAGTCATCTATTAGTTTAGATCTAACGGATCTGATTTTATTATACATACATACTTACTTACCTACGTACCTACTTACTTACTCCTGATTTTCGTTGATTGGTCACTCACCCTAGCTGATTCAATTCTTTTGCTTAACCGTGACAGGATTATTTTCTCCGCATGCTTGAAGACATGAAAATAACAAGAGAAATAATTAATTGAGTTCTATAATAAGCATGTCATCCGGGGCGGATACAAGCCGCCCTAAGCCAAGGCATGATATATATATATGTGTAAATGTCGTCGTGAGTACAGTATCGCGTAATTAAGCTGTGTGTTCCAATGGTGGCTAATGTTTGCAAAACGGAACTCGCGATAACTCACTCGTCCGTTGATACCATATTAATGGTCATTTGTGTACTGTTGTTCTCTACCGTTGACAATGCTATGAATCCGTCTATGCATGTAATGCTAAATAAAAGAACTAAGTTGATGGTCATTTCCCAGTGTTGCCCTATGTATTTCCTCTAAAAATTATATTTGTATATTGGGAAATTGAGATAGTGTTTACTGTCTACCAGTATAGGCTATACCCAGATCTATATTGCAAGTGATCATTGTGTGAGCACCATATAAGTTCACGCAGATGGGGTACATATACACAAGATACCACACTAGCTAGGCTACAAATTATTTTTGCAAGTAGACTCAAAAGTAAGTCGCAGACAGCTTACTTTTCGGTCTCCGACAAAGACCTTGCAGATCACCCAGCGGTGGTAACCGGCCACCTACGAAAAGAGGCACATACGGCTTAAGTCACTTTTTGAAAACGTCTTTTCAAAGCGGCGCATAGCGCGTCATCTACAAAGATGAATTTTCTCAGGTAGCTAACACCATGCACCGCTTACGATGTCCCCTAACAACTATTTCTCTTTCCTCCTGACCTCACTCCAGTCAAGGCCCTCACTCCATTGAGATGTATTTTGTTAATATGTTGTATCATTTATTGGATATACAATGTTACCAGCTCTGTATTATTGGGCAGACGAGTTGCGGAATATAAACAAGCATTAATTATTATCTAAATGAATTTAAGACAAAACTGAAGCTGTATTTTTAGAATAATGAAATAACAAATATATAAGTGTAGGTGTATTTTTAGAATGTATGTAATAATTAATATAAGTGTATGTATATTTTTATAATAATGAAATAATTTGCAAGTGTAGAATGTAGGTAATAATAAATATAAGTGTACGTGTATTTTAAAATAATGGAATAATAAATATAAGTGTAGGTGTGTTTTAGATTAATGAAATAAAAGATATAAGTGTAGGTACTGTATTTTATATTGATCAAATAATAAATATAAGTTTAGGTGTATTTTTAGAATAATGGAAAAAACTGTAGATGTGTTTTTACAATAATGAAACAATGATTAATATAAGTGTAGATGTATTCTTATAAATAATGAAGTAATAAATATAAGTTTAGGTGTATTTTTAGAATAATGAAATAAAAGATACAAGTGTAGGTATATTTTTATAGTACTAATCAATATAAGTGTAGGTGAATTTTTAGAATATGAACTATAAGTGAAGGTGTTTTTTTTAATAATAATATATAGGTGTGCATCGGTTTTTTGAGACGGCGCACATGATAGCGCGCGCGTATGCAAAGATAGCTGAAGTTTTGCAGGCGGCTGACGACAAGTATTGTCTTCAAAGCTGCATAGCCTACATAAGCGCGCGCTCGGGAGTGGCGAAACTTTTCTTCTAGTCTTGTGCCTCAAAACTTGAACCCTAGCTCCACCAGGTTGCCGAAAAATTGCGTGGGTTACCGCCATCTTAATTTGTTCCTCCACATGCTGCCGCCCGATGCCACCTCCGCACCATCCAGTATCCTCCCCATGACGCGCACCCTCCACTGCCGATCCTCTTACCGCTGACGACGTCGTGCTCAACAGCATAGCCACCACTGACATCATCCTCGCCGCTATTGTTGCTACCTGACACATCAAGTTCGATGATCTGTTTGGCATTGTCTTCAGGTCCGTGGATTGCGACCAAGATTGAATCTTGTCCTCTTGTGGTGACGAGGTGTCAGGCTGGAATAAAATTTTTTTTTATTAAACAAACCCTTTTTAGTAACATTTTATTACTAAACCACCAGGCAAAATATTTTCAAAACTGAATTTTTTTTGGCCACGCCAGTGCTAGTCACGTGACAAGACAACGTTGTCTCGTAGCCTGGGTGGCGTGACAGTCTTACCACGCCAATGTCAGTGGCGTGGCAAGACAATTTGGCCACGCCACCGACAATGACGTGCCAAGCCATTTCGCCACGTCAATGTTGGTCGTGTGGCCAAAAGGTTCATGTGGTGAAAATATTTTTCTCGGAGGTTTAGTAATAAATTTCTTTGTTAAACAGGTTAAAAAAATAAAAAAAATATCGAATTTTTCTTCATCTTACTATTTACTAACGCATAATCAGATCTTGTTAAAAAAATATTTCTTCCTTGACAATTTGAAACAAAACTTCAAAGCACTTCAAGGACTTAAATACTCTTTAATAGATGAAAATGGAAGAATTTCCAATTTCGATATTCTACAGAGCGTGATTCCATCTATCTTATGTCGAAGCAGGGTAAAATAACTTTAACAAAACAGCCCGAAACTCCCAGCGGATGGCCAGTGAGCTAAAAAAACGAAAGAATGGGTTAAATTTTTCATATGCTCTCCTCTTATATATAGGATGCTAATTTTCATATAGGAAGACATATCATAGAAAAATAAAATCGAAAATATTCGGAGATGACTATGAAAACACCTCTCTAGATCCTCGAATTGAAAGAGAGATTGAGAGGGATGAAGAATCCTAATTCTCGCTATTTGGAATTGATCCAAACATCTACTCTACCGACCAGTTTGATTCCGAGTTAGTAAAGGAAAGCCCCTCGTACTCGTCGTCATGAAGTCTAATGTTGTCAAATTTAAAAGTTTGTCAAGATACAACCCTGATCTTTATAATCTTTAAATTTAGATCTGTTGAACTTGAAGAAATTCTCACCACACCCCTACCTGGTACGCCAACTGCCAATTATCTAGATCGATAGTAAACATAGGGGTGGCAAATAAGAAGCATCATTAATGGTATGCAAAAGACATGTTAGGTTCGAGCTCTCGATGTGAGATGACACCTTACTCCATTTGTATATCTATTATTTGGTGAGCGCAATCAAGATGTTGTACAATCTGTTTGATCCCTCAAGGATCTCTGTCTTCTCGTATATATTGAGGGGTAGAGTTACAAGAGATAAAGAACTAATCTGATAAGACCAAACCTATTTGACTCGTACGTGACTTATTATAGAAACCCGAACGTACAATACTAAGGCCGCGTTCGTGAGAGGTGTGGATAAGTTAACTTATTCGGCACGGAAAACATAGTAATAGATTAGTATATGATTAATTAATTATTAATTTTAAAAAATATAAAATAGATTAATATGATTTTTTAAAACAATTTTCCTATAGAATTTTTTTTTTAAAAAAACACCGTTTAGCAGTTCGGGAAGCGTGCGTGTGGAAAACAAAGGAGGTAAGTTAACTTACCCGGGGGCGAACGCGGCCTAAGCATTGCTATATCCCTAGTGAGTTACAACCCAATATATATCTTTACATCGTCCTTTATAATTCGAAACTCCCTTTCTTATATGAAAACACACAATACATGGGTATACCCTATATCCAGGTTTCCCACGGTTGGTCTAAACATAGTCTCATATTATCATATAATTAAAAGAATTTTAGTACACATCAGTATTCAACTTAGCCATATGCCACACCTAATTTTGGGTTCGTCCTCCTGCACTGGTTTATAATAAATCTTTCATATTGCATTTTACGACATATCATGTCGTATATCTCTCCATCTGAAGAGATGTACAAGCGACAGATTCATCGAGCGGAATTTTTCTTTGATAAGAATCCTGCAACCTGCATAGATGCTTTCTGAAACGGTTCTATCTATGCAGCATATAGAGGCCACCCAATTCCAAAGTGTCCCTTAGCTCCTCACGCGCTCAAAGGGCACTAGCTCGAGCCATGTAGCTGATATATGCGAAGAGCACACGTAATAGTTGTATATACATAAACTAAAATAGGACATATTCCCTTGTTTAGCGTTTGACTATTTTAGGTCTTCTTCTAAGAGAAACATTTTAGGTCAATTTCAAGAATATTCTTTTCCAGAAATTTGATGCAATTCTCATGTCAGCAGCACTGATTGACAGCAACTCAATATGGCTATTGAACAGTTGACATTAAATCTTACATTATTTATTATGCAGTGAATTGCAGTTTGAACCAACTTTTGTTATCAAAATTTCACTTTGGATGATACTTCAACAAATGTTTTCACTAATTTTGAACTAGATATGTTTATCTTTATTTCACTTTGGACCATCCCTGACTCTCTTTTAACATATCAATGACGAATGACCTGTCGGTTCATGCGCAAACCATGAGCTCATGTAGCTATGTATATGTAGATCGCACGTTTGACATAGAATGTAATAAGCAAGATGTGGGTTGATAATAGCTAGAGTTGGGTGACCCAAAGTGGCACAAATGTAAAATTACCCAGTTCAAAGGAAAACATTAGCTAAACTGTGGCCTAAACCAAATCTTTTGTAACAAAAGGTGGTCCAAACTGCAATTCTTAATTGTTTTGTTTATGTGATACTCCCTCTGTACTAAAATATAAGGCACAATCACTTTACTCTTATATTCTAAAATATAATGCACGCATTAATTACATTGTTATATGTATTGGAGAAACAAAAAACTAAAGCAAAAATAGATAGCATGCATTGGTTGGTTTGTACTAAGTAAATGTATGACTAAATGTTTCTTAGTCTTTGCATATAAGGTGGTTGTGCCTTATATTTTGGAACGGAGGAAGTATCAAATGAAAAGTTGGATGGCACGTAATATTCTGATAGAAATAATTGCAATATCTGTGATTCTTTTTGATAGATTGATACTACGACTAGAGAGGGATCATGGTATCATAAGGCTTGGATTGTACAAGCATGGCATCTCTTTTAAAGATACAGAAATTCATTTGTTTACATCTCAAGAGAACATAGCTTAAATGGAAGGTACGAGAGAAAACAAAGTTTTCTCTTTTTTTTGGCTAATTTACCGGATACTGTCAGACTAGTTTTTATGAATAAAACAAATGTGAAATATATTTTTTGCTTTGATTTGCTTTGGAATGTTTTAACTGTCCCTCCAAAGCAAAGGCTGAACACTGATGAGGCTATGATTCACCAAGCAGTTGTTGTCATTTTTGCTACAGTACAACTTAAGCTATCTGCTACTCTTGTTCTCTTGTCCTTAGTGCTCCTTTAAATCAACTTTACATTCTTTTTACTTCATTTCATTTGAACTGAAATTATTTAAGTGCAGTTTACAGTAAAGCAATAAATTAACTTTCTCGTGAACTAGCATAAATATTAACGGCACTGGCAATTTCTGTTAGAAAAAGAGATAACTGCAGTTAGATACCACAAGCATTGGTCAAAGCAATCTAACCTAACAAAAAACACGTTCATCACTTCATCTTGATTCTTGAGCACACTACTAACCATAGAATATTGTTTCTAATTAACCAAAGATCAATAGATGGCTGGAGTGATTTGACCAAAATTCGGAATGTTTATTTCCATTACAAATTCCCTGAACATTTCTCTTGTTCGCAGCCCATCTGTCCTTGGCAGCAACCCAGACCCTCTCTTGGCTGTAAGTATCACACCCATGTGTAACATTGTTCCTTTCTTTTCCCTAGCAAGTTATAAGCTGCCACATAGCAGATCTCTTGATTCCCACTTTGCCTGGAAAATGGAATCCCTACCCTCTTTCAGATGCTCCTTATCCATACAAAATGCTGCCTTTCTGGTCAGTACTGAAAGAACAAAAAGGAGAAGAAGAAAAAGAAGAAAAAACTCAAATTACAATAGGCGACTTCGGAACGCGGCATCACGTTCCGATCCTCTAGCCTCTCCATATCTGATGAGGTGTGAGGGGGGGCTTGCTTTTGGTGAGATTCTGGACACACAGGATAAGAGCTCCTGTTCAGAGGGCCATTGCTGTTCATGGGTGCCTCTGTATGGAATCAAAGCTCAACGTTGACTTGGCTGACGATGATATGATTCCCAGGGGATGGCCAATTAGCCATACATGCATCCGGTGGCTCTGGTCTGGTGTCAATGTTGCTGACCACTTGGTGATGTTGTCAAGCAGGCAGGTGAGCTTATCTGAATGTGAATATATTGGTTTTTGAGCTGAACAGTGATGACAGGGCAAAACATTTGCTCAACTTAATTCTAAGCATAACTGTATATAGATTATCAGAAGTGCTGAAATTTTCACAATCCAGATTCTTAATAAAACCTGACAAAATTTACTCTTTTTGTTCGTTAAGTTGTCACCCAATGTATGTGGAGAGATTAAGTGTGTGAAAAGTGGGACATGATGTTGTTGAACACAAAATCACTCCAGATACTTCCACTGGCTACTGGACAGCAAAAGCAATTACAATCCAACAAAGATGAGTTGTTTTCTTAAAGGAGTTCTGGACTGAGATCTTAGTAGGTAAGATAAAACGACTTATATTCTGATCTCAGCGTTGCTTTGAAAAATTCAACACCTGTGACCTGTGCAGTTCCACATCAAGTTTGTTATGCTCACGCAAATGTCTATGCCGTACACAATCTTACGCAGACATTATCCATACGGCATCCCTGATACAAAATTCTCTTTCTCCTCAAATTTTATCTCCCTAAGTATTGTACTTGCCATGCATTATTGACCCTGGTAATTGATTTTGTTGGGACTTCAGAGACTCAGCAAGTGCTGCTCTCTTGAATAACAAAAAAGCATTTCCACTAATTGATCAGTCCATGCTATCTAGCAAAACTCTTCCATATATCACTATAGTTGGTATTGATAAAACCGAAAACTAGCAAAATGGTAGATTTATCAGCAAATTCTAGCAAGTTGGTATGTTCTGATTCCCAAAAAGTTAATCGATATTTTTCTGGGATTTTCTACAGAATGCAAGAGTTACTTCATATGTAAGACTACATGCATGACCATGACACCACCAGCATCTCCCTCCGTCTCTCTCTCTTCTGACTTATGAGCTTGTGGAATAGGATCAAAGTAGGAGGAGGAGGAGGGTCAAGGCCTTATCAACACACCATTTCGGCATCAGGTTGCTGCGTTAGCATTGTCATCCATATATTCCATATTCCCACATTAGGCATGGTGTCGATCGAACGCCAAGGAGCAATCTAGCTTTGGCCATACATTATCGCCTCTAGCTTTTTCCCCGATCGAATTGCCGCAAAAATCCCATGTTGTTCACCCACATATTTCCATGGCTATATAAGCAGGCAGGAGCCTTCTCCCCTATGCACAATTCAAAGCCTCATAGAAAGAAGTTCAAGAAGCTAGCTAGCACTCAGCTGAGCTACATCATATCAAGCTGATCGATCACCTGCATTTTTTTTCAGAGAGAGAGAGAGAGAGAGAGAGAGAGAGAAATCTCTGAGATAGCTAGCTCTTGAAGAAGAAGAAGGAGATGGAGCGGGTGAACAAGCTGGCGGCGCAGCGGGCGGTGGTGATGTTCAGCATGAGCTCGTGCTGCATGTGCCACACGGTGACGCGGCTGCTGTGCGAGCTCGGGGTGAACCCGACGGTGGTGGAGCTGGACGAGGACCCGAGGGGGAAGGAGATGGAGAAGGCGCTGGCGAGGCTGCTCGGCCGCAGCCCCGCCGTGCCGGCGGTGTTCATCGGCGGCAGGCTCGTCGGCTCCACCGACAAGGTCATGTCGCTGCACCTCAGCGGCAACCTCGTCCCGCTGCTTCGCAATGCCGGCGCCCTCTGGGTGTAGCTGTTGCACCCCATCGATCGATCCACTCACCCGTACAAGTACAACTGCATGGCTCGCCGTACTGATCAATAATTTTATCCACACGCACGCACGCACTTTAATTTGCGTCAGGTCAGATAATTAATTAACTACTAATAATTAAGGGAAGCTATGTATGGTAGTATAGGCTTTTTTTCGCGCTGTAATAAATAGTGATCTATAGAGTGAGGACCTAATTAAGTGTCATGTCAGCCGCCTGTGTAAGGCTCTTTTGGAATGTAATAATGGCACGTATATATGCTTAATAATTAATATATACCTCTGGTGTCGAACGGTTTTTTTATCGACGCGTGTGAAAAGATATATACCGTGTACTTACCTAACTACTATGGCGGCGTTCGTTCGTCCGGTACACTTCCTAAACTAAACGGTATGTTTATTTTATAAAAAACATTCTATAAAAAAGTTGTTTTAGAAATCATATTAATCTATTTTATAATTTTTATAATACCAAGTTTTCTGTACCGGATAACGTACCTACATCCGTCACATAATAACTTTATTTTTCGTTTTTCCATATCCAACGTTTGATCATTCGTCTTATTTGAAAAATTTGTACAAAAACTTAAAAAAATTAGTCACATATAAACTACTATTCATGTTTTATCATCTAGTAAGAATAAAAATATTAATCGCAAAAAAATTTCGAGTAAGACGAAGAATCAAAACATTATATCAGAAAACTAAAAAATGATCTTATTTCGAGACAGGTGTAGCAGTTAATATTATGGAAAACAGATATTGGCATAGAACCAAAATATTAATACTGTATTGTTTTCCCACCGAATCGGCCATACGTACAATCAAATTTTATTTTGAGACAGGTCAGAGAGTGTGTATATGAACAGAAGGAATCTGAAAAGTATGACTTACAACCTATTAACTGTACTAGTATATTCAACTGATATATGTCCTTATCGCGTGTAAAAAAACAATGGCATTGTTACACCAAAAGTACCAAAAGCAGTGTATACCTTCAATATTTTTGTCACCATTTAAGAGTTAGAAAAATTGATTGGTTGAACTGATAATAACAGAAGTGAATGTTTGATGAGGTCAACCACATATATAATACTTAAAAGATATACAAAATTATACATACCTCGTACATCATCTGTCTCGTAATACAAGAGACTATATCTATTTCTATAAAAATTAAGAAAGTACCCATAGTACGAGTCATGTCAAAAGAGATTGTAGGTGGGAAAATAAAATAGTACAAAAGTTTATTGATGTAAGATTAAGTTGCACAAAATTTAGTACGTAAAGAACAAAGTAATATAAAAGTTGATTGATGGAAAATAAATTATTATGTCTAGATCACAAAATATATTATGAGACAAAATTGAATAGAAAAACACGTTATATTATGGCCGGATGGAGAGATTAGTTATTAGTAATGAGGTAGGTGTTATGAGTAATTTTACCATCCTCGACAAGTTATCTAGAGGTACCATTGTTTTCCATGTAAAATTGGGTACGTAATGTAACTCCTGAAGTGTCCATCTGTTGTACTTCCTGGCTTCCTGATCAACTCACCCAACTGCATGGTTTGCCCTGCTGGTACAGTGGTGCAGTGCTCGATAATTTTATCCACACGCACGTACTTTGCGTCAGGTCATGTAGTTAACTGCTAGCCTCTTTCGTTTTATATTATAAGACTTTTTGGTTTCATCCATCTTCATACATTATCAATTTTGTATACGTGTCTATTTATTAGCTAGCACACATATGAATTAGCTAGCACACATATTAATCTAGGTAAATCTAAAAAGTCTTATAATATGAAACAGAAGAAATAATAATCGAAGGAAGCTATGGTTGTAGCATATGCAGGCCTTTTTTCGCGCTGTAGTTATCTATAGAGTGAGAACCTAATTAAGTGTTATGTCAGCTGTCTGTGTAAGGCTCGTTGTAATAATGACACGTGTATATATACTTAATATATATACCTCTTGTATGTGTCTCGATCATTGGTTTTTTTTTTCTGACGTGTGTGAAAAGATATCGATCGTGTACTTAATAGTAAATATTATGGGACGAAGATAGTATCAAAAATAATAAAGATATTAGCGTAGAAACCAAAATATTAATGCTGTATTGTTTTCCCACCGGATCGGCCAAACATACAAATCAAATTTTATTTTGAGGTAGATCAGATCAGAGAAATTTTATTTTGAGACAGATCAGATCAGAGAGAGTGTGTGAACACAAAAAGCTGAAAAATATCACTTACAACCTAATAACTGTACTAGTAGATTCAGGATTCGGATCCTCTACCTTCTAGGGTGTGAAGGCAGCATGGTGCAGTCAAGCCATCCTCACCGTCCAGCAAAAATCAATGGCTCACGTGTGAAAGTACATCTGGTTCCTAAACGGAGTTTTGGATGATTAATGACAATGTTAGCCAAGCATGTGTGTGCTAATGAGTTGTGATTACAGAGAAGTTTAAGAGATCAATTCGATTGAAGGATTACGCGACTTACTTGATGCATGTGCGACCTGGAGCGACGATACTATGAAGACGAAGGGGCTCGAAGAAGATTTTATTTTTCGTTTTGAGTCATAGGAACTCCTTACTATTAAAAGTGGTCACTAGAAGTTCAGCATGCATCCAAGAGTAGTTATGTTTGAGTCTAAGTCGAGCGGAGGCTCGCTGCTGTTTTTCACAAGCAGCATGGACTGGACGGTCTGAGCTCCTGACCGGACAGTCCGGTGGCAGGACGGTCCGGACCAAGCCTTGGTCCGGGCCCCTGTTCGGAGTGAGTGAGTTAAGTGTCGGCCGGACGGTCCGGCCCCCTAACCAGACAGGTTACTTTTCCAACAGCTAAGTGACGTCTGCCAGCCTATATAAGGGCCCCTTGAAATCTAGCCGTTGGTGAGGCTTTCTGTTCGAATTCTCTGGTTGCTAGGGCAAGTTTAACACCTCTCAAGCCTCTCCACTAACCTAAAACACTTCCTAGAAAGATTAATCGCTGGACCATGTCCTAGGGAGAGTGTTTAGACTAGTGAGTGATAGAGTGTTCGTTCTTGGGCGTTGATGGATGCATGCGGAGTCAAGGTGACCTATTACTCTTGGAGATTGATCTCCTAGATGGATAGGCGTCGCCCACGAGCCTCCGATTTGTGTGGATCGCATGGGAGCAAGTTGTGAAGGTTGGTGCCTAGCCCCTGCAAGAAAATAGGTAAGATTGATAGTTGATTCTTGTGCTTCTTCATAGAAGTCTGCAGGGTAGAGCGGATTGTAACCTAGGGCTAGGCAAGCCGCCTTGATCTTGATCTTGGTGGTCGATCGAAGGGGTTGCTAGTTCTTAGGTGTGAATTCGGAGACCCGTATTGGCCTTGTGGGAGAAAGCCAAGAGATGGAAAGGATCGAGAGAGATCCCGCTCGCAGGAGCGCCTCAACGGAGTGTAGGATCGAAAGATCCGAACTTCGGGATAAATCTCTCGTATCATTGTTCTTGTGATTTCTATGTTCTGGTTGTTCCTGCAATCTTTCTGCTTTTATATTCCGCACACGATCACATCACGTTCCCAGTAACATCACCGAAAAGAAAGACTGTCAAGTCTGCACTTTTCATTGACCGGACGGTCCGGCGTTCTAACCAGGACGGTCCGGCCAGAGCTCTCGGTCCAACCCAAGAGTGCCGACCGGACGGTTCGGCCATAGGCCTGGACAATCTGGCCCCTGTACTAACCGCTGCGATTTAAAAGAATTTTCAGGACACCTATTCACCCTCTAGGTTGTCTCCCTAGGACTTCAACATGCGTGCGTGTGTACACAAAGTAGAATGACCCAATCCATCCTAGCAAATGGAAAAAGGCTTTTGCCAAGGAAATGGTTTGAACTCAAGGACAAAAGTAAATGGTTTCAAAAGTTAAGAGAAAATGTCATAAATAAGGAATCAAAATTGAATCAGAGTGTATATCTGAGAGACCAAATTTGAACTTTTCTCGGTCATCAACAACCAAACATAAGGCCCAAATCTTTCTTTGCTCCTCCCACTAACCAGTGAACCACCAAATGCCCCAGGCTACCTAGCACGCAGTATCGCGTTAGTACTAACCAGCGACATAACATGTTTGCCAAAAATAAAACACCGCATCCTTCTATCAGCAGACAATAGCTAAAAATAGAAAAACAAAACCTATATTGTACCATTTTTTCTTCTTATGAAAAATTCTCTTAAATTACATATCCAATTTACGATCCAATTACACCATTGTGTTTGTAACAATTGAATCTTTATAATAAGATCTCACATGATTATGTTTTTTGAAAAAATACAAAAAACTTTTATAATATACCTAAATTACTTTTATATTTCATTAAATTAATTCATAGTCATAATAGTAAATCTGGTAAAGCTTGAAAGCAATTTATATATACTATAGATGTAACTTAAAATAAAATAACTTGTTATGACATTAAAAGAAATATGTTTGTGGGGTAAAAACATGTCTATTTAAAAATTAAATTTAATCAACATATCATATACCCCACAATGGATTTACTTCTAATGTCATGACAAGTTACTTTCCTTTTGTTTTAAGTTATTTTTATAATATACATAAATTATTTTTATGTTGTATTAAATTTAAGAAGTAACTTAAAATAAAATAAAGTAACTTGTTATGGGCTTACGGCATTAAAAAGATCTATTACGCGGATAAAAACATAAGTCTATCCAAAAATTATATTTAATCAACATATCATAGTTAGCTCACAACAGATTTACTTCTAATGTCATGACAAGTTACTTTCCTTTTGTTTTAAGTTACTTCCATAATATATGTAAATTACTTATGTTGTATTAAATTTATTTTTATATGTATAAAATGTAATTTAATAGCATCTAAAAGTAATTTGGATATATTAAAAAAGTAATTTGTATTTTTTTTATCAATATATAATCATGTGAGATTTGTTATAAAGATTTAATTATTACGAATACGATAGTGTAACCGAATCGTCGATCAGATGAGTAGTTTAAGAAAAAATTGTATTTGGAGCATAGGATTTTTATGTTGGTTGAACAACATATAGGCTACTTCCTTATTTTGGTCTAGCCTCGCTTAGGATCGGATAGCTAAGCATCCGTCGCTCGTTAAGCCTAAATCATATGCCCGCAGCTCGTTAAGCCTAAATCATACGCCCACACCATTTAGATTTTACGCAAAGAAATATCACAGTAGCCAGTCAGCGGCTCAGCGCAACAACCAAAAAGGAATGTTCCTGTTTTTCAAGGGAAACATTGGGTGGAACCTTCAGAAGTTGAGAGCCCTGCTGTTTTGTTCAAGTCATGTTGAACTATATATTTCACATTAAATAACACTTTTAGCTCTTGATTTCTTGCACTAAGAAGAATAACAATACATTTCTAATAGTGCCTTGGGAAATGCTAGGTTCAATAATAACACTTTATCGGTTCAAGGCCTAATCAACAATTTACGCTGAAAAACAGAACGAATATACCACAACTTGCAAAATTACATGCGCAAATAGTACTCAAGTAGCTCAACTTGTACAGTAATCCATGATATGTGATACAATTCAAGGCACAATTATCACCAGTGCTTTTGGCATATCTACGACATGATATACAACAAATATTTTACAACAATGATGGCCTAGGACAAGGTTGGATTGCCAGTTCAAAGTTCCCTCTCCATTTATCTAGGCAACATAATGAAAAACAGCAAAACTATATGCTATGGATAAATTTAACAAATAGGACATGACCTAGTATATGATTACAACATTTAGGAGAACCTTGAGAAGTTCCAGCAGCAAATCCCTGACCTGGTGGGCTCTGATGAGTTCTGACAGAGCTACCATTGGTTAAGCTGGATATACAGGGAGTGTTCTTGCTGCACACAGCACAATCACCTGCCATGCTTGAAAATTCTAAGAAACCAATGGTGTTGTACCAGATAAACTACTTTCATCATTTTGCCATTGATAAATGCAGCACTGCAGAGCACAGAAGTGAGGCTCCGGCAAGCATCTGTCCACCAGCAGAAAAAACACATTAAGCCAAGTATCTGTACACATTTGGGTTGTCTTTATCCCTCTCCAAGTAATCCCTTGTGATAAGATCCTCAATGCGCTTCTTTATTGCCTTGAAGTCAGGCTGCATGGGAAAAAGAAGAACACTTATGAAAGTGAAGACAAGGAGTTCAAGCAAACAAGAGCTTTCCACATTTCAGAATGTCAGCTTCACTGTAAATAACTACAGTAAATTCAGAAAATAAAAAGGCAAAAAGATGGTTGTCCAAGGCTCGGTTAATAGAGCTAAACAAAAGGGCACTAGCCCATGAAGGCACTCAACAAACTCTACACATCAACATAGTACAACTAGTGAGTTGTATCAAGCGTTTTATTTTTGATAGTAATACCATGATTTAAAAAAAACATAAATGATGACACCAGATTTTATTTTAAAGGTGTTTAAAATGCTTTCAGTAACAAGTGCAAATCACTTCTTGAAGAAATGTATCATACCTTGAACATGCGGCCAAGCTGCTCCACACATTCCATCACAAGTTGCTGATGACCCAATACTTTGCGACTCTTCATAATGCGCACAATTGATGCATCAATGGCATATCTGCGATCCTTATCAACATCTTCAACTACTTTCTTCTTCTCATCAACTGGAGGAAGAGGTATCTAAAAACAACACAAACAAAGATAATATGTTGAACCAGAGAAATAATAAAAAAAGTACAAGTAGAATTGGTTGTGTAGCGTCTTAAGTTCCTGCTTGCAATTTTATACCACCACTGATATGGGTTCACTTTACTTACATAAGATCTCACTGTTTCCCTTTTTTTTTACCACTCCAACCATGTCCCTTAGTATTTTCTTCATTTTTCTTGTACTTGTGTCCAATAATTCCGATAATGAGGATGCAAAACCAAACATCCCGAGCTTGCACTCACTTTGGCTGGCGACCACTTACCAGGGCCTGGATATGATGCCTTGCAGCACTGCCACCTTCTGCATCTTCCCTTGCCAATCTGCCATAGCTTCCATTCTATTCTCTTGGTGTACAGCTTGCTGGTCACAATTTGGCTGAACATATGGAGACTAATTTGAGTCCGTGCGTTGGTTTCTTGGTTGGATGTCCAACCATACTGTCTGCTCAGATGAGGGCACATGATCACAGATACCAACAGTTGGCCTCGAATGCATTGAAATGGTTAAAAAAGATCAAAGGTGCAGCCTTGGTAATAAAGTGAACCCAAAATTTTGAGGGGTATAAAACTGACAAAATGAACTTCCGATGCTACATAACCAATTTTACCAGAAGTAAATTATCAAACCTAGAGAACATAAAGAAAAGGAAGATACCTTTATCCTTCGCGACTTGTCAGTAAACTTTGAATTAAACTCAAAGACATCATTCGGTGAAATAGATTTATTGTTTGGTTCTTTGTTAAGAATCTTGTATTTTGCACAAGAGAGAGAATGGAGCAATCGGACAACATCATCATCTGAGAGATTTAACTGTGTGACAATCTCAGAGTAGCTGAGTCTATCAACTCCATTAAACAGCAGCAGCAATGCAGCCTACCAACACAAGTGAAAGGCATTTCAGAAGACATATAATACAACAGGGAAGTGATAATGTGCTTTAGAGTTACCTGATAAGTTGTAACACTGAGCTCATTAGTTTTGGTCTCAAATTTAGCATTAATAATACAGGTTCCAAGTGAATATATCCAGGTAAGCTTCCTGTGTTTGGTTCTTGTTTGGTAAAACTCCTTGAAAACCTCTACACATTTCACCTAAAAATAAAATATTTGTGTGTACAGTAAGATGTCAACAACAAATTCTATGGAAAACAAGGCAAGCTCAGGAATCAGGAGATACAAGGTTACGTCATAGATCATAGCAAACTCCAACCTTCTAAAAACGTTGTACATAAACTCTTATTCTGTTTATAATTGAAAATCACACTGCTGGGCAAAGCCCTGGCAGTCTTTCACGTCAAAAAAAAAGCCTCAATGAAAACTTACCATTTCTGCAGGTAGATTTATATCAAAAGATTTGTAACTTGGCCAAAATCCTGTTGTCAGGACAGTAACAGCCAAGCCTATTCCAGGATTCAACTCTGAGTGTGTGCTTATGAACTCTTCAAATTTGGCCTGGTGATCTCTTGCAACAGTGAGATCAGTAACCATGCCCTCCATTTTTGAAGTGAACTGCCCTCCACATTGTTGCTTTAGCTTGGTAAGAATGCTTCTCTCATGTTCATCATTAGCACTCTTGTCAAAAAGCAATCTCCTTGCAAGTTTCTTTCTGCAAATTAGCCCAAGAGGTCAACAGCTGCATAATATTCCAGCGCAAGAATTTAAAGACAAAGGAGAAAGCAAGCAAGATAATAACAACTTACCTATAGAACTCAGCAAACAAGTCCTTGTCACTG
The DNA here is from genome assembly GCF_000231095.2 of Oryza brachyantha. Taxonomy (NCBI): domain Eukaryota; kingdom Viridiplantae; phylum Streptophyta; class Magnoliopsida; order Poales; family Poaceae; genus Oryza; species Oryza brachyantha. The sequence goes on from NC_023163.2 coordinate 11,303,308, forward strand.
ATGTAGGCAAGTAACCTTACAACCTGGCAATGCCCAGTTTCAAGATTAGGACTTACTAATGACATTAATAGACCAAAAATAACAAATTGATGATTGTACCTTCTCAAGGGTATCTTCAATTGCTTCATCACTAAGCTTTTCACTACTACCTTTCTTTAAGATATTGTCACAGAAAGTAGCTAGTAATTCAGCGCTTGAGCTGCCAGAAACACCTTTGTTGCAAAAAACTTCGAATGCCTCCTTAAGTGCCTGCATAAATAGGATACAGAACATGATCCACTGTTTTGATACTATCATAACAAAAACGGTGCATGCTAGCATTTAGTGTAAATAGCAAACCTTATGGAAGAGAGTATGCCCCTGGAAACAATCCGTAACATAAGCCACATACTTGTCGTGAAGCTCGATGATTTTCCGCACAAAAACCTAAAATAAGAAACAGTGAGTAATTGAAGCAAGTGTTGAGCCATGAAAGTATATACAAAGTTATCAAAACAAAACCTGTTCCTGCAAACCAACTATCTCCTTCTTCTCTGGCTGCAATATAACAAAGAAAAAACAAAATTACTTCGAGTATCCAAAGTGCTCAGCGGAGTGCAGAGGTGCAGAGCTATATGTATAAATCAGCAGAGTAATTATAACTACAAAAGTTACCACCAAGAGGTGAGTACAGAGTCCATCTAATTGATTAAAAATATCCTACCCAATTCTACTAGCCTAAGAACATGATAAAACGAGATAATCAATTTACTAAGAAAACAGTAACACAAACAAAAGTTAATCTATAGAATGTACACCTTCTTATTACTAGCAGCATCTTCGGCTTGCTTCACTAAGGCTGTGCCCTCATTAGTAACATGCTGCAGAAAAGCAATGTTCCATTACATCATCAAAATAGATTTCATAAATAGAGCACACTTCTGGATAAACAAATACCTGCTTAAATATTTGAGAAACAGGTTCTAAACCACGAGTTATTCTGGAAAAGAGCCTGTACATTCTAGAGAGATCATCAACCTGGAGTACAATAGAAGATGTTATATTAGCAGACTTCATACATTCCGTGTAAACTGTTGAGAGAGGTGGAACTTCTCCATGAAACCTTGTCATCACGGAGCAAAGCATGGCATCCAGAATGCTCCTTCTCGAGGAGCTGGCTTGCGTACTGAGTTAGCAATTCATGCTGCACTTTCTGTAAAAACGAAGGAAAGCAAACACTTCAAATCGTGTCATACAGGAGACAGTGAATTATAAGTATGCTTTATCATGAAACAATGTTCCAATTTCTGAACATAGAACTATAAATTATGAATATGGCCATGTGGTATAGATGCACTTAGCAAATATAGATTAAGTGTCAAAAGTGTGCCCTAAAATGTGGACTAGAAAGCAACAGCAGATACTTCACTAACCTCCAGCAACTTCTGTTCACTACTGGAGTGCAAATAGTGAGAGACTCGCTCTTTCTCCCTTTTCAAACACTCCTCTGCCTATGAAACAAACAAACTATTAGAAGGATATGTTATGCTTAAGTGCAGATAGGAATGTTCATGAAACATGCTCAAGGGTACCTTTAACATGTAATCTGGACAAGAATCCTCAAGAATCCAGGTTTGAGCTTTTATAGAGTAATAGTCTGCAGTATCTTTGAGCAAGAAATCTTCAAAATCATTTTCGTAGTAGTCCATAATGGTCAAGCCAATCTCAACAAATATATCCAGAACATTCTTTAACAGGGCCCTATCAATTTGTTCACCCTCACGTTCTTGATCTATCTGTTTGACAAGCATTTCTATTACCATCTATACACAATAAAAAATAGATAGCATCACAAGACATAATGTGGCTCACCAAGGATATCACCGCACTTTTTACTTTTCCTTTGATCTCTTGATATACCTATTACAATAAATTAACCTGATTAAAATTTGAGATAAAAGTACATCAAGCAAGGAAATGTAAGCTGTATTGCACAAAAAACAAGAAACATGAGTTAATCATGCAAAGTGGTGTTACCAAATCTCGGAAACAATTAAGCCCAACTTCACTTAGTTCTGGTAGGGACCTCCTTGAAATAAAGTACCGATCGAGATAATGGAAGAAGCGCGATAGCCACCGAACCATCACTTTATGGTTTGACCACCGTTTTACTAGCTCTCTCAACATAAACTCATCATGCTTTTCTCTTAATGAAGGTAAGACCTACAAAGATTGAAACCAAGTAATGGATATATCTTCCAATAGAAGTGAGCAAGAAATTAAAAAGATCTGAGATAGGCAACATGCAGATGATGAAGCATGATTAAGCTTCATTGAATTTATAGTGCATGATAATTAGCTAAAGGTACCAATGAACTACACCGGAGTATGGAATAAGTCCACGGCCACACCATTTCGCTTATCATAAGCATAAGTGAAATGGCATATTAGCAATTAAAGTAATTTGTAAGTAAAACTTTTACACGTTCTTATCGTTCTAAAAGAAAATTTTGTAAAATAAACTATGATAAAAAACCCCCAAAATCAACTCCAAAATTAAGCTCTAAAATTCAATTTTGGCATATTCTTATATGAAGTTGCAAAACAATGAGGCCCCTGGTTCCATCTCTCAACACTTCACACTTCTAATTTTCATCCCTCAACTACAAAGCAGATAAAACCTGTCCGTCAGCTCTCAAGACCAAAAAAAATGTGTACCACCTATCCAACAGTGGAGTTGATTCACAGGAGGTGGGCCCCACTTGTCATACAGAGATGGATTGGAGAATGGTAAATCTGACATCACCGACCTTGATACTCTATGACAAGCAGAATCCACTATTTGGGTCCAAACCATCAACAAAATACGAACATGGTGGTGGACAAGTTTTACCTGGTTTTGAGAATTGTGGGACATTTTACGCTGTTTTATAGTCGAGGTACAAAACTAAACTGAAACAAAAATTGACAAATGAGAAATAGACTTTATCCAAATATGAATGAAAACAAAAACAAGACAGATCAACTAATAAGCTCAGGACGTCATAGAATTATATGAGCTGTAATACCAACTTATAAAAAATGTTCTACCAATTATATGACCAACAAATAATTGATACACACTAAACTTCTCAACAACAAATAAGAATCAGCATCTTTATAAATTTAATACACGTCACTGCACATTAGGTAGCAATGAACACATACATCCTAGAGAAATATATGCCAGTATGACATTATAAGGGTGATGTTGATGAAAAGGAAAAGGCAACTGATATCATGGAAATGATGCAGTATGGCCAGATGTTGGCAACAAAAACTGTTTCCAGCATCACCAAATACTAACTACACAAAAAGGAATATCCTCCCAAACCAAGCAAGAAATGCTTAGCGGGCAAACTATGACCTAGAAAAACCTAAACCTCGAAAACACAGTGAAGTAGAAGCAGCATAACACAGAACAATGGAAGGAGTCCTTTCAGGTGAAAAAAAATGAGGACTTTAGGAGCACTTTACCCAGCATTAAAACGATCCAATGCAAAATGAGTGGAGGGCAAGTGTAAATTCTCTCACATATGAACGAAGTCGCATCAAACCAGAAACAGTTCAAGTCATAATATCAAGATTTTATGTGTGCATATATATATAATAACTGCACATTTCAGCAGGTAAAGCACCTTGTTTCACTTTAAGGTATGGGTATGGCACACACTTTGCACCAGATTGCATCATCAAACCAATATATATCTCAAGAGATGACATAAGACCTTAAAGAAACTTCGCCAAAAATGATCAAGTTTCATGAAATTTTGTAAGGCTTCACTTAAATTTTATAAGGTTTCCCTCTGATTTCATAATGTAACCTGGTGCAAAGTATAATTTTACTAATAACAAGGACCCTTCTGTAGATAATCAATTATTGGGGAAAAAGGTAAAATGCTAAAAGTCAATAAAAGGGAGGATAAATAATCAAGAGTAATGTGGATCTGGGCATCTAGCATTCTACCCACAATGGTTGCTCACTTGATCCTACAATCGCAATTTATCATGGAAAGGAACATAGATCTATTTACATAACAAATCTTATGTTATGTTGCAAATTCAGTCTTTCTAGAAATCTCTCATGTAGATTTGGTGCCCAAATAGAAAGTGATTACATGGGTGAACAAAAGTGTGATTTCATAGTATATGTAGCTGTTATGAAAAAGGGCAAAAGAACAACCATTTCAACAATTAAAGGGATTCCATTTAAGAAAACAAGACTCAATATGATGATAATGATGATAGTTTGCTCTAGGTAACATCAAATCCAAATGTGCTCAGGAAAAATCTTCCCAAATTGAGCAATCGATGCTCTAAGCAAATTGCTAAGTTCATATAAAGGCACAGGCAGTGTATGGGAGGACTTTTATAGCAGACAGCATCACATGACGATGTTGGTGCTTGGTAGCCTATTTCCAGTAACATCAAATCCAAATGAGGGAAAGAAAATCATCCCAAATTGAGCAACCGATGCTCTATAACTATAAGCAAATCAAATAATTTGTATAGTGGGCACAGGCACTCTCACACTAGAGTATTTTTAAGCAGATAGCATCTAATAGCCAAATAACCAAATAATAAGCACAACATGATTATCCATGTCCATAAAAATATGCACTACTGCAGTACTTAGTACGGGCCTCCTCAGTTAAGAATCACAATTATCTACCTATTTGAAGCTGCCAACAGAAAATATCTCAATTACTCCATTGTATCGACAATGATCAAAATTAGGTATATCCTTATAGTGGGGGATATGAAAATGCTAGTTTTAGGCATTGAATCTACCCGTGTGCTTCTATGCTCTTCACAAAGAAAAGTGCAGAGGTATCAAAATTGATGAGTGGCCCAGATTAACAACACCTAACATCATTAAGGAGGGCATTTTTCATCCAGTCATTTAGGATCTGATGTTTCATCACATTCCCTTCGCCGTCTTCCTCGCATAGCTTTTAGTCTCTCATTAGTCATTAGTCAATCTATACTGCCTCCACATCTCAATTCTCCAAGAAAGCTCTGTGTCTGCCATGCCATGGATGAGCGCCACGGAGGACGTCATATGAAGAAGAGCTCCATGCCCCACGTTCTGCTACACTGAACTAACATTCCTTGGTATCACGAATTACACTAGCCACAAAGAATTTTGGAAGACCTTCAATTGTTAGAGATGCAGGAATACTTGATGTAGAGGAGAAAATGCATATGAATAATGAACTCCGCATCCAATTTGTCATCCTACTTATCTTCCCCTCTCACATTCTCCTCCATATGCAAGAAATGAAAACATGTGAACAAGAATAATGAAGCTGTTCTCTAGTCGAATAAAGAAATTTTGTAGAAAGATGCTATAAGGCATGGCAGCCATTGGATGGGGGTGAGAGGGGAAAAAAGGAAGGTTAGCTGCAGTTTGCAGGAGGCTGAATTCCTCAGGAGCAAGGAATTGGGAAATGGGAGAGCTGCTTGAGAGGATGAACGATCATAATGCTTCTTTTAAGTGCACATTCACGTTGAGGGTGTTAATCTGGTTCTGGCACCATCTGTATGATCCCGTGCACTCTCTTTGTGAAAGTACACAGGCACATCTCTTGAATCTATCTTCTCTGCGTAATCTATGCACTGAACTATTCAATACGTTTGCTATTAGTCATTTAGTTCATTGGTACCTACAGCAGCTGCTCACCATGGACGTGATGTACTCCTCGAAGGACTCCCGGTATTTCTCGTAGAGCTGCTGCGAGTAGTCGTGCGGCGGCTTCTGCGTGCACATGTTGTAAATCGTCCTGAGGCAGGGAACCAAACCCTAAATCAGATCAGCGAAAAAAACAACGCTGGGCGTAGCGGGCGGGAGGAAGCAGGCACGCACGTGTAGAGCATCATGTAGTCCTCGGAGCTGAACTGGGGCTCGGGCTTCCCCTCGAGGATGTTTTTCAGCTTGGTGATGCCCTTCTGCATGAACTCCCACCCCTGCTCCAGATCGATCGTCTTCCGCTCGTGGGTCGCCATCCCCGCCGCCGCCGATTCGCGGGGGGAGAGCGCGGCGCGGCCCCGCCGATGATCCCCGCAGGAGGGGAGGGGAGGGGAGGCCGCCTAGTGCAGTCGTCTACGTGGGGGTGGGGGGAGGGAGGCCGGTGGGGTGGGTTCCCTCCCGCCGCACGCGAGGTGGTGGAGGAAGACGAAGGAAGGGGAGGAGGGGGATGACGGAAGAGAAAAAACTGGAAAAGTGAAGCTGCCTTTTTTTTTTCTTTTCTTTTATTTTCTTTTTGGTGCCTTTTTGGTGATAGGGTGGAGGTGGGTTTCTTGTTGTTGGAATTTTCTGAATTTTTTAATTTTATTTATTAAATTTATTATATCTATACTATTATAAAAAACGGTAACGATTGTGTCAGATTTTCGTTCGTTGTGGGTCCCACGCCAGACCGATGGCCCCGCGCTTGCCCGAGTGGACCCTATAGGCCGGCTGCAGTACACGTGCATGGGTCGATGCAGTATAAAAACCGCGCGCTCAATTCAATAATAGGCCAATGCATAGTCCAGTGGCTAAGGCAGTTTTTGCAGAAAAAGAGGTCTTGGGTTCGATCGCTGCTGCAACGTAGACTGTTTTCCTTTTCTTTGTCTGCAGCGCATAGCATCTCTTTTTCTTTTTTTTGCCTTTCGTTATTTATCTTTATTTTTTAAAATAAAATTAAATAAAAATATAATTAGTAATAATGATTTTTCCCCATTTTGCCTTTCGTCATTTATCTTTATTTTTGTACTGAACAATATTAAATGAAAAATTATTAGAAATAACAACAATAATAATAACAACAACAGTATGGTACTGTTTCTGCTTTTTTATAAAGAAAAACAAGCAATGGTTTGCATGTTTTTTTAAAAAAAGAAACGCAAGTAGAAATATAATTAATAACAAAAATAAAAACAAAGGAAGTATGACTCAGAAAAATTGGTTAAAGATGGCATAATAGGATATAGCGCATCTCTATATTTCTTCGTTATCGAAATACCATCTATCTTATTTAATTAATGTATGATGTTGAGTATAATTTACTATTTTAATTAGAAGATTTCCGATGCAACGTACACTTTTTAAATCCATTACGTGTTGACCATAACTTTACAATTCCCGACTCGCTGTGTAATTTATTTTAATTTATGCCATTGAAATTAACTTGACCTGGTGCAACGCACGGGCATATTTTCTAGTAATTTATAAACTTAATTTTGCATTCAATTTAGGAATGCGAAACAGAATGTTGACGTGACAAACGGTGGAGAGGGAGCCACAGATGGTGGAGAGGGAGCCACAGACGGCCCGGAGATACAGACGGCGCCTAGTCTTCAGTATGGAAGGGAGTGGTGGTGACCACTAAATCAAGACAGTGCTTTTGATTAAACAATTACATACATTATACTTATATTTACTAAATTGTGTTCAATTGAAAAATTACCGCGCGCGTGCGGCCATTTTGCATTTACCCCACTGCCGCCCTTACAGAGGGCGGAAAAGGGGCTAAATGCAAAATGATGCTGACCTGTCCTTGCCAGCCGTTCCTCCCGATCGAGTGTCCATTTGTCACGTCAGCATTCTGCCATCCTAGAGGGCGGCAGAAAGTTAATTCTGTGGATTTCTAAAATACAAAATTAAATTTATAAATTATTAATAAAATTTAAAATTCAAAAAATTCATTGTTGTTGTTGTATGGGAAGGGAAAACACGGCCGCAGAAAAGGAACGGCCCATGATGTACTTTCCGGTCACCACCAGATGCTCAGTCACAAGTGCTTAATGCCCTCCGCGGCTCCGCCCTTCATTTTTCAAGGGGGTGATTGATTGGATTTTGGCATATTTTCAAATGAATAATAATTTATAAATAAATGTTTTAGGTACGTATTCTTGTTTAAATTATGGTTGATAAGTATAAGCAGAAGCGAAAAGATTTCAATGGAAACGAGGTACTATGATTTTGAGTTGTTTATAGTTGAATTACTAATACATAATTATAGACTGCATAAAATCTGAGAAGCCTCCCATTTTTCATACTAGTGACACATAACATTTTAAATTTATCACAGATTAAATTTCTTTTATTTTGATTAAATGTATAGAAAAATTTGGTGTTACATGAATTCTGGATCAACTAGATTAGTAGATCAGGCAATATGGTTGTCTATATCTTAGCAAAAGATTATTTGTGGTAGCAAATGTTTTAGGACTTGGGTCTCTATCCCACCAAACTTCTTAAAGTCCACTTTAGCTAACATTGCAATTAGACATTTTTTTTTGTTGAATGAAGTGCTAGCAAGTTTCCTAAAAATTAGCCTTTTTGAAATTACTCATACAGAGACTTTGCAATGCGAGTTATATTTTTATTCGACAATAATCTTTTTCGCTTATGTTTATGCTCATACTTATAAGCCAAAATGTAAATTTTCAACCATAAATTTAGAGTTGATTTTAGGGTTTTCTCATCATAGTTTATTTTTTAGTCTTTGCTTTTAAATGATAACATGTATATAAAGTTTCGGTCATAAATTATTTTTCGTTTGCAAATATCACATTTTTAAAAGCCAAATGATGACCTCGGAACATTTTAATTGGTCTCAATGTTATCAGCCAATTTGAGAGGAACTTCCTCCCATCTCTTGCCGCTCTCTTTTCCACCCAACGAAATTGCCTAGACAGCACAGCAAAATTGTCCAGCTAGAAGTTTTACCAACTAACTATTTAGGCCGTCTTTGATTTATTGGAAAAATATAGAAAGTTAGGAGGATTTCAGTCCTATGGAAAAAGTTTCTATTAGAGCCTTTGAAACAAATCACTAGGTGTGTTAACGGAGCGGATTCGGGCGGATAATGGTCAAACCATATGTTAAATCATAATTTTTAAGCGGATACAGATCTTTTTGATATGGATGCGGATACGGATTGTTGCGGATCTCGGAAATGGTGTGGAGTCGGTGCGGAGTCGGCTCGGAAACAGATTATTATGACCGGATGTGATATGCACATACATAAATTTCATTCAATATTGGATGAAAAATATTTGGGCTATTGATAGGCTTTTGATTGAGTATTTTATGGACTAAAAAACTCGGATTATTCGTCAAATTGACTATCGGATTATCCGGTAAAAAAATCGGATAATCCGCATCCACTAGATATTAACGATATCACATCCGTATCCGAATCCGCAACTCAATATCCGAATCCGACTCCATATCCGTCAGATAGTTGCAAACCCCTCCGTATCCGAATCCGCAACTCAATATCCGAATCCGACTCCATATCCGTCAGATAGTTACAAACCCCTACCACATCCTCAATTTAAGCGGATTTGGATCGGATCTGATCGGATATGGATAGAGCAACCCTACATATATTTTAGGAAAAAAATTAACATAAGGTCATATCTAATGTTTTCTTCTTCTATATATGACTCTAAATTCACGTGTTTCTTCTGTGCATAAATCAAACTATGATTTTAAACTTTCCTGTGTTTTTAATTCTATATAATTCCTATAGGAATCTAGGTGACACAATTCGATTCCTACATTTTTTCATGTGTTTTCACGCGTGTTTCTAAGGCCCTTAACTGTTGGTATGGATCCCCTAATACGGGCAGTTCCCAGGCACTGCGTTGCTTCAACGAAAAGTGGTTGTACTAAAAATAAATTGCCCATAGGGGATGATGTCATGGAGGTAAAATTGTTTCTTTAGAGAACATTCATAAAATAACCAAACTATATTTAACTAAGCATAACGATCCAATGAACTTTCATATGCCATAAATCCAATTATGTGTTACAATAATACATACTAACATCCACAGTGGCACTGACCACATCCTGAAAATAGTAGGGCACAATCACCCAGAGAATATGAAAAATGAAGCATTTCACTCGAAATACATATAACAGTTCGACAGTAAAACCCAAATAAACTTCGATCACATGCACTCCAAACGATTTTCCTCAAATGGTTTACAGGTTTCCATGGTTATCAGTTGTTTTACATCAGATCAATAATTGGTTATGTGCCACTTTCTTTTCAAGGAGCTAGAGCACGCAGGATCCATGGCCCTTTGAAATTTTAATCCATCTTGACCGCATCATCAAGGACATTCCGGCGCCTCTGGATCTGTAAAAGGAAAAAAAAAAGAGTTTTCATGAAGCTAACCATTGAACTGGTTATCTCCTTGTTTTTTTTAAAAAATAAACTAGTGAGCTGTTTGATTAAAATTTTTCATTAGATGTTTCTTATGTATAATATTATGTTAACATGTCAGTTCTTCCATCTATCAATTGAACTAAACGAAACACCTCATAATAAACTTTGTAGTTCAAACCAGGACCATACCCATTGTTAAAAGCAAGTTAAATTTATTTATTGATGGTAACTGAATTGGGAATTGTCGCTGTTGCTATATGTCAACATATTTTACACACCGCAACCTTGGTTTGCTTGCTTGTGTGAGTGTTGATTTGCTCCAATAGTGATAAGCCTTTCTTCAGACACCTGCAAACAAGAAAAAAGTAAACAAAATTATAAACTGCTCTTTGGAGTTTCTAGGCGTGTTCATAGGATACACATTAAACATAATGTGTCACATATCCATTGCCTGTTCAGATATTCCACCAGTTTGAGCAGCTCTGAGAAGAACATCCTCGACCCCTCTTGCTTTATCAGGTTTGACCAAAGCTATGCGGGACACTCCCAATTTCACAGAAAGTAAAGGTTGCATTTCAGATTTGTGATAGATTTCAACTGCACCTTTTCATTGACAAGATTTATGAAAGATTTCAGATGACTGTTATCCTTATTAAATATTAAATCCAAATCACAATAGGCATACTAATAGGGCAAGACCTTTTCCAAGCCTTTCCGAAATATACATTCATAATTCCTGGCGGAAAAAATACATTCATAATCCATGTCACTATATATATATATATGATCATCTACGTTGAGTTTCAAAAGCAGGACAAAAATCCATAAATCCAATCTTTACTATTATGAAAATAAAAATTGCTTCCATCATCCGTCAATCCAACCTCATCAACCGCAACCTTGTGTCGTCTTTCATTAATGTCATCTTTAGAGATCAGTGTTGTCCAAAATATTTTTCTTGATGTTTCACCAAGAAGGGGGTAATGACTCCCTTCACCGCAACGCGAGTCGCCTCCTCTGACCCGGCGGGGAGATCGTCCAGAGGGACGAAGGGGTCGAAGTCTGGGTCACGTGCCCGGTAGCTCACCAGAATTCGGTCAAACACCCGCCGTGCTAGATCAATCAATGACCTCTTCACCATGTCCTCGACCGCCCCAGGGATAGCCTCTAGTTTCTTCGCCAGCAAGTCTAGCGGGCGGGACATCCCCACTAGGTCCTTGCCCTCCCTAGCATCCCAAGCGAGGTGCACCCCGATCACCAGCGCCGCGTTCAGCAGGCGCTCAACGAAGGCAACCATCATCGGTGGGCCAGATTTGAGCTTGAGCTTCAGGGAGTCGATGCCGACCTCCTGCTAGAGCAGCACCTCCTCAAGCGCCTTAGTGGATGGCGTCGTCGCTGCCGAGTCGCCGGCACCCACCACAACCGAGCAAGGGGCGCAGGGCAACGCCTGCTCCCACGCGTCCAACTCCCGCATCCGCCACTCTAGGTCGCCGACCTCTCGCTCCCACACCTCGAGCTCCCGCAGGTGCTAGTTCTGCTCGGCCTGCAGCTCCCGCGAGGAGTCTAGCTGCCGCTGCTCCCACTCATCGACGACTTTCTCGCGGTGAGCCAGCTGCTCTTCCACCCTTCGGGCCGCCGCCTCACGGCGGACCAGCTCGGAGTTGCGTGCGGCAAGAGCCCCCTATCAGGCATGCACGACCTCCTCCGCAGCGCCAAGGGCTTGCTCCCTCCTCGCTAAGGCCACCTTGTGCCGGGACAGGGCCTCGTCCCGTGGGCGCAAGAGCAGCTCGACATCCTCAAGGGCGCATGACCGCTCGGCCACTTCGTCGTCCACGCGACGGAGCGAGCTCTCGGCCTCCTCCCGCGTGTCCAGATCACGGGCCCACTGGTCCAACGCCCAGAGCTTGGCCTCGGTGTTTGACACGGCCCGTACCCTCTCTTCCACGGTAGCCTTGGCCTGCCGGACGGAGTCGGGCAGCACGCAACTCCTTCTTCGCCGCCTCCAGCAAAGAGACGGCAAGGCCAAAGACGACCTGCTCTTCCTCCGTCTCCCGCAACACCCCGTCCAACTGTGCCTGTCGTGCCGCCAGCCTCTCTAGTTGTTGATGGTAGGCGAAGCGCTCTTCGTCCACTATCTACGCCGTCCGGGCCTTCGACTCCTCCAGTAGCACCCACTTCCGTCGGACCTTGGCCCACGCCCCCTCAACACTCCGCACTTGAGCGGCGAGGCCCCGCAAGGTGGCGCTGTTAGCCTCCTCCAATGCTTGATAGAGGGGATTGGAGCTGGGAGTGATGAGGGTGCTGGACCGAATCCGGCCGACGATGGGCCCGTGTGGCCCGAAGCGGCAGCCAGAGACGTGGCGGCTGAGGCGTCAGCCGCCGGCGATGACGCTGGTCCATGCGATGGGGCGTGAGGTGGTGTCGGTTCCTAGTGTGGCGGTGTCATGTGTGACAAGGACGGGCTGCGGCACGGTGGCGTCTCTTGACGCAACTCGCTGGAGGCCCCTGCTCCAGGGCTAGGACTCACGCATGCCAGCGCCGCCTTCACCCTGGCGCTTCGTGGGTGATGGGATCCGGCCCGTCACCACCCGAGGCCAACGTCGTGCGGGCCCCTCTTCGGGCAGCCTGACGGTCCTGCCTCGAGCTCTGGCTCCTGAGGAGCGCCGGGACCGCTGCCACCGGAGGCCCGAGCCCTCGACAGAGCTGCCCTTGGTCGGGCCCCGGGCCGAGCGATCACGGTGCCGGCGACCTAAGAAACACAATAGAAATAAAAAAGAGCGATATACAGGAGGGAAGGCGAGTTGTGAGAGTGATGAACGGACCTCCTGAGGGGTCGAAGCTCCACCCCGATGGCTCCACCACCACCTCTTAGCACGACTGGGTCTCCCTGACCTTACGAAGTTGTTTTTTCTTCCACCCCTTCGCTTGGGCGGTTGAGCTGGCGCCGGCGGATGAGGCCTCCGCTTGCCGGGACTCCGGCGTGATAGAGCTGCCTCTTGCAGACGCGGCCCTGGTTGGCTTGGCCCCCGCCCGAGGGGGATCAAAGGCGTGTTTCGTGCCATCCCTGTGAGGGGAGGACGGGGGAGGAGTGCCAACACCCCTCTTCCTCTTCCCCTTGCGATCAGAGGAGTGGTCCCCGTCGTGTCCTTGCGCCCCCTGATCCAGGGAGCTAATAGACCCACCGTCGCCTTCGTCGTCCCTAGACTCATCACTGCAGACAATGACGCCCGCACGGCCCTTGCCCACTGCCATCGCCTGCATCACCGCGAAGTGCTCGGCTCATGCCGGGTTACACCACAACGGTAGGATGCCGTCCGGGACCAACGTTGGCGTGACGTTAGAGATGCACAGCACCCGCTGGGTCACCACTGAGTAGGACACCACGTCCTAGTCGTAGGCTGCTCCGACGTGCGTGCATATGGAGTCGTCAGGCTCGATGTAGAACCACGCGCGGGCGGGGCCGTTCTTGGAGCAGAACGATGCGGTGGCGTAGATAATCATCGAAGACAATGTGACTGTTGAGCCTAATGGCGCGGAGTCCCTTGAGGCAGTCGAGGGTGGCGTCAAATTCAGAGCCGAGTGTCGGCCACTCTAGCCAGCCTGCACTTTGCACCGATGGCCCCTTAGGTAGTCAAAGGTGGGGGTGGTCTGGAAGGTGGGTGTAAAACCAGTCCATATTCTAATCGTCCCACTTCTTCCGGAGATGCATCGTGATGAAGTCCCCGCTCCTATGGTCGTGCATCTAGAACGCACAACCCCCTACAGCCGACAAGTTCTTCAGCCAACACAACATGAAGTAATGCTGGAAGAGGGCGAACGTCGGCCCCACGCACACGAACATCTCGCACAAATGGGCGAAGACGACGAGGACGAAGATGGAGTTGGGGTTGAGGTGAAGCATCAGGATCCTGTAGAACTCTAGAGCGTCATAGAAGAAGGGGGAGAACGGTGGACCAGCCCCACTAGACCAAACGAGACCATAAAGACAACGTTGGCTAGGAACACCAGCGCCAGGCGATTTCCGTTGAGGCGAATGACGTCCTGCCCCGGCGTCACCGACAAGAACTTCCGAGGGAGGCCGGCCTGTGCCTCGGAAGTAACCCGCGATGGTGGGAGCACGCTGCCCGGTAGCAGAGTGGTGTCGTGAGCCATGGCGAGAGCACGACGGTGGCGAGCAAGAGCAGAGGAAGAGGCGAAAGGGCACAACTGTGAGCTAGACGTAAGTGCGTGTGAAAGGAGTGAATAACGAAGAAGAGAGCAGCACCCTCTAAGCCTCTCTCTTATACGCGTCGGTTCACCTTCTCGCCCCCACTCCAAGCACTTTTACCCCACAAATCTCGCTCCCACTACCTGGCTTGCCCCTCAGTTCCCCTACCGCCATTAGGCCACGCGCCCACCCACAGAGTGGGGGGCCCCACGTACGGCGCGCCCCCTCGTCTCCCGTGCATGATTGCCGCCTGAAGCGCGCCCCTTCATTTCTCACGAGAGTGCGGTGTGGAACGGTGTGTTTGGTTGGTGGGATATGTCTGGATGGGAAATGACCATCTAGGTTTTTGATGCGTTTGGTTCGTGGGCGAAACTGGATATGGTGGTCCAGAAAGGAAATATTCCACGAAGATGCTGGATGGGTGTATCCGGTCAAATTGGCCGGATTAGCTCATCCACCTTCGCGAACCATGATCATTAGTGATTATTTAGTGATAATTAGCTTGTTTTGACATTAATTAGTAATTACCAAGTTTAAATTAGTATTGATTAATGATGATAGATATATTTAATTGATAATTTATATTAATTACGATAAAAAATATGATGATTAATTTATATTATTATTTATTAGTAATTCAATATGTCCATCCTATCTATCCTCATCCATCCAACTAAACAAAAAATTAGATCATCCCATCCATCTAACCAAACATAAAACTGGATCACCATATCCCTAAAAATATAGATGGACATATCCCATCCCACCTTGACCACCAACTTAAGGCGGCCATGCGCGGACAGTTGCACTCTCTCGTTTCTCGCGGAGATCATGTGTAATGATTACGCATGAACACCGTGGAAAACACCGCAATAAATTGCCTGACAAAATGCCACGTGGCCCTGGCCTTCATAGCACTAGGGCCCACGCCACGCACGAGTCCATGGAAGGCTATCGCCCCCTCTGCTGAGGTTGGTCATGTGCATTTTTGCTAGGCCCATCGACAGAGAGACGAGGCGTTAGTGGCGCCTGACCACCAGTGACGGTCCCACAAACATTGAGGGCCACTGTTGGAGATATGACCCGGGGTATCTCATTTCTAAAATACTGACTGGGTGCTTCTAATATTGAAAATATTTCAAGAGGTATGTCATGTTATGCTCCACATGCTGCACTGCTAAAATATTTGAATCTCCTTGAGACATCAACTTCCCACAATATTAACTGTCAGTTTTCACTAAGATTACAATTAGCCAAGTAATTGTGCTAAAATACTTATCTGCAGCATGTCAGTGCTGAGGGTATGTCTCTGCTGAAACATACAACAGACGTAGCTATCAGGCGAAAGGTGATTAATCTTATGTTGCTTTGTTCGTTCATGTTGTGCTGTGCAAATTTTGACATCCTTGGGGTGTCATTCTTAAGTTATTTATTCTTTCTACATAGGTTTTGCCTAGTAAGCCCAACAAACAAACATGCCATGCATCACCCACTAGTAACTAGTATATTTAAAACTCATGCAAACATGCTACATAGGGTTAACATGTAAACATGTCGTGCGTCAACCTATTAGCATCTATTATTTTAACGTATTTAACATGTAAAGCTCACACCTTACATCCTCTACAATTTATTAGTTTTGAAAGATTAGTATACAAGCATGTCAAATCATAATTCTCTATATCATTTCTAAAATATTTCAATATCTATTATTTTAACATATTTAACACACAATCATTCATATATCCCGCAGCAAAGCATCGTGCGTCATCCAGTATATATTTGATTGGTCAATCAAATCATCTTTTGCGAGTGCCTGATGGCATCTAACAAACATTAATACTTGTGCTGACTAGTTGATGTCTATTTATGTTGCAAATGAATTCCATATTTTTATTATCTGCAAATTCTTACAAGCAAGAAATAAACTATTGCTAAATACATACATCCACTGAACAATAATATGGTCTTTTGATTGTTATTGAATCAAGTTTCTGAATGGACTATTTGTTCCTACATCTTACCCTACTGTGAATCTTCTATTCCGTGGTGGGTTAGTCTGTTTAAGGATTAGTTGTATGTTATTTTGGTAGTACACTAGTCATACATAGTACAACTGAGAGCTTTACAGTCAGTTCTTTTTTAGTAGAAGGATTTACTAGTTAACTGGTTTTCATGCTTTGTACTGCATTGTATTTTCGTGTTACTTGTTCAGAATTGACAGTCTCATTGTTTATCTTGCACCGCAGATGCTGGAAATCTTATTATGTACAACATTTGCTAATCAGATCACTAATGTTATTGCATTCTCATATGCAGGATGAGATGAAGGGATCGACGGAGTTGCTCAAGCAGGTGTCTAATTAGTAAATTCGCTTTTAACTAAGGTTGTACTTCTGCTTTTTTTTAGTCTAATGGGTTACCAACACTTTTAGGATTTTGTGAGGAATGTCATAGAGCTCCATGAAAAATATATGTCATTTGTCACCAACTGTTTTCAAGACAGCACATTATTTCGCAAGGTTTGCTAATCGAAGAGTTTCTGACACTACACTTTTGTCTTAAAAAAATTGTTTGCTAAAACCGTGGATAATGCTGTTTTACCTTCTATATTGTCTTATCTCAGGCACTTAAGGAGAGCTTTGAAGTTTTTTGTAACAAAGATGTTGGTTGCAGTAGTGCTGAACTGTTTGCGGCATACTGCGAGAGTATCTTAAAAAAAGGAGGAAGTGATGAAGATGTAGAAACAGCTCTTGATAAGGTATATAGTCATTGCAATACTATTTGTACAAACCGTAGTTACAAAATCTTTGGCTCAATAATGCATGTAACTGATACTAGGCTGTCAAGGTTCTCACATATCTGAGCAACAAGGACCTATTTGCAGAGTTTCATAGGTTTGTCGTGCTCTATTTTGTTGAATGACTTTTATTTCTTTTGAAGTAAATTACATCACAATTTTGAAGCTTGAAGGCTTAGTTTTCTCTCGAATACTATTACAGGAAGAAATTTATGATAAGATTTCTGTTTGAGAGGAATATAAATGTTGCACATGAGAGAATCATATTCTCCAAGATAACTCAATTCTTTGGAGGGGGGGGGGGGGGCTTGCTTCAAAAATGGTGGGAATGCTCCAATATATTACAATGGCAAATGAATGTCAGATAGGTTTTGAGAAATACTTAAGCAAACATCCAGAGTCAAATCCTCAGGTAGACTTGCATGTGACTGTCTTGAGAGCAGGATGCTGGCCAACATTTCAGACCACAGATATGAATCTTCCATTGGAGATGGTATCACCCGCGTTTTTTCGTTTCTGCTTATGCTTTTAAGTTAAAATTTGAATTGCAACCTGAAATTTAGAATTGATTTTGAGTTTTCTTTCACCGAAGTTTATTTTCCGGTCTTGACTTTTGGATCTAAGAACACGTGTATACAATTTTTATTCCCTATTTTTCGTTTGTAAATATGCCAACAATAACGTCTATGGATTTGTTCATCACTTGTACTTACTTTCTTTCTTAACTATGACAGTTAAATTTTATAATCATCTAATCCACAATCATTTGAGAAATTCCAACTATTTTATTTGAGTTAATTATACTTGTAACTTTTCAATGGCCATTCCTTGGATATCTTTTTGACGCAATCATTACCTGGATATTGAATTGCTATAAAGCCATATGCCATTTACTGTTCTCTAACTCCATGTTTTCAGGTTAAGTGTGTGGAGGTTTTCCAGGAATATTATGATTCCTACACTAAACTCAGAAAGCTTACCTGGATCTTTTCTTTGGGAACCTGCACTGTAGTTGGAAATTTTGATGCTAAACCTGTTGACCTCGTCCTTAACCCTTATCAGGTTATTTCAATGACAGGACTTGAGTAGGTATTGAGAGATACTACAATTTTAGTATAAAATTTGGTATCTCCTAGTACCTATGTACCAAGAGGTACTAAAATTTTACATTGAAATTTTGATATCTCATGGTATCTTATGGTATCTTCTGAAGTACGGTAAAATTGCTCTATTTCAAAATATTCGAACTAGGAGAATCTCTCACTAACTCAATGCATGGATGGAACATACTTCTCACTTAACTTACGCTTGCCCTTACCCTCTTTGGCCAGGCTGCATAGCTGCTGCTTTTCAATGATGCTGATAAACTGAGTTACACTGATATTGTGTCGCAATTAAAACTATCTGATTGTAATGCTGTGGCTGTGCGTGCGCTTCATTTGCTTTCATGTGCGAAGTACAAGATTCTCAACAAAGAGCCTAGCAACAGATTGATTTCTCCTGATGACGTCTTTGAGTTCAATCCCAAATTTACCGATAAGATGCGAAGGATTAAGGTGCCTACCTACGGTGCCTTACTTATCTTTTTTTAAATCTGTTTTTGCTCACTGACTGACTGTGTTGGGTTTTGCAGTTATCAGTTCCACTCCCTCCTACTGTGGAGAAGAAAAAGGTTGTCGAAGATGTCAACAAGGACAGGGGGTTCGCCATTGATGCATCCCTTGTGCGTATCATGAAGAGCCGCAAAGTTATGAGCCATCAGAATCTCATAGCTGAATGTGCGGAGCAGCTCAGCCACAAGTTCAAGGTACTCGATCGGCAGAGCACATACATGTCGATTCTGCTAACCTACTTGTTGAACATTCTGTCAACTTTTAGACTTCTGTTATGCTAACCCATCTTCTTTTCTACATGCAGCCTGACATCAAGAGCATCAAGAAGAGGATCGAGAGCCTCATCAGCAGGGAATTCTTGGAGCGCGATTCGCAGAATCCCAAGACCTACAAATACGTGGCTTGAAGAGTTCCAGGGGGGACTTGCTGACCGACCGACTGACTGACTGTTACTCACCCTCTCGATTACTAGCGCAGCGTCCTGATGTTGCCACCAAGGGCGCATGTTATTTCTCAGTAGTCTGTTTACATCACCGCATCAGTGTTGTACATGTTTTTTTCTTTTCCTGCACAAGCGAATGACTAGAGGGAAATACAGATTTGCAGCAGCAGCTGCGAGGAGCCACATATACAGTTTTAGCTGTTGTTGCCACATTGAAAATCAGGTCCTTCGTTCTGGTTGGAGTTCTTATTATTTTCTGAATCTTTCTGTGTTGTCGATATTGTCTCGTTCGTCGTGGAGAGAATTTTGTCTTGCATTTAGTAGCATAACTGTGGTTTATTCTGTCTCTATATTAAGCTCATTATTAAGCTGATTAAAACGTGGATGACATGCCCAGAAATAATGAATGGAGTGTGCAGGGGTAATAAATAATAAGCAAAATGGATATGATGTAATTAAGCAGGACAGGAAGGAACTAGACGTAGTAGATCATGCCGACTTCGATGAGGCTGATGTGCGGGATGTTGAGCGCGACGGCGGGGCCTCTGCAGTTCTTGCGGAGGAAGGCGTAGGCGACGTTGACGGCGAACTTCTTGAACACCGACGAGCTCTTCCTGGCCTTGATGTACGAATGCCCCATGATGTAGGCGACGCCGGCGTGCTTGGCCTCCACCAGCGCGCTCAGCTCCTCCTTCACCCTCGGGTCCGTGTGCTCGTCGGCCACCTCGAACCGCACGCGCCGCCGGTTCGCGAACCCCGGGGACTCCGCCTCGTGCATCGAGTGGAGCGACTCCGGCCTGGCCGCGGTGGCGGCGCGCGCCACCACGCTCTCCTCCTCCCCCGGCTCCCGCATGAGGAGCCCCGTCCTGGCGAGGTCGCTGGGCCGCGGGACCACGGCCATGCGGCCCTCCACGGAGCCCCCGTCGTCGCTGCTGCAGCGCTGGTCGCCGGCGGCCTCCATCTGCACGAACTCGGCGATCCGCAGCACGAGGTCGTTCTCGAAGTCGGTGTCCTCGCCGAGCACGTCCTTGTAGCCGTGGCGCACCACACAGCGGTACATGCGGAACTCCCGCGGGCCGATGCGGCCGACGAGGTGGCGCTCCTCGACGCGGACGTGCGGCACCGGCACGGCCTTGACGCAGATGAAGACGAGCACCTGGTGGAAGGCCGGCAGGTTGGTGACGAAGTGCGAGAAGATGGCCGGAACGCCGGTGGCCAGCTCGCTGTAGATGATGCCGATCCCGGGGACGCGCACGATCCCCAGGCTGGGGCCGAGCGCGTGGATCCACTTGAGCGACACCTTGTTCTCCACGTCGAACTGGTGCTTCCGCCGCGTGCCGTAGTGCCACACGTACATGACGGCGACGAACGCCAGCGACAGCGCCAGCGGCAGCCACCCGCCCTGCGGCACCTTCATCAGCGCCGCCGACAGGTACACCGCCTCCACGACGCCGAACGCCGCCAGGAAGAGCGCCGCCACCAGGCAGCTGTACTGCCACACGAAGACGATGACCAACGCCATGAGCAGCGTGGTCACCAGCATCACCGCCGCGCACGCCATCCCGTAGGCGTTGCCGATGAGGGTGGTGTCGCGGAGGCCGACGGTGACCGCGATGCAGAGCACCATCAGGATCCAGTTGATCTCCGGGCTGTAGATCTGCCCGTGGATCCGCCGCGACGTGTGCACGATCTTCACGCGCGGGAAGCACCCCAGCGCCGTGCACTGCCGCACGATGGAGAAGGTCGCCGAGATCACCGCCTGGCTCCCCACGATGGCCGCCATCGTCGCGATCACCAGCACCGGCCAGAAGATCCTCGCTGCAATTCATATGCATGTCTAATCAAATTACTTAATTACCACTCAATACTTACTAATTGCTCCTACTCTATTGCTTACTAGGGATGGACTCGAAGAAGATGAAGCGGATGTCGCAGTTGGGGGATTTGGACAGGAAGGCCGCCTGCCCCATGTACTGCAGCACCAAGCAGGGGTAGATCAGCCCCACGAACGCAACCTGTCAAAATGGCTCCTCATTACCCATCTAATCAACCCTTAAACATGCATACATATGTATTTGCATGCGCATATACCCTTATGGATGCAGCGGTGAAGTGGCCAAGATCCGCATACATGGCCTCAGTCCCTGCACACATGTACACGCAATAATAATACATGCAAATTCCTTCCGTTGAGTATAATACAATTAGGGAAATTAGTTAAGTATTACCTCCGATTTATATCGTAAGACTTTCTAACCTTGTCTAAATTCATCAATTGATAAATGTATATATATATATAAATTCATTTAGCATGCATATGAATTTAGGCAATGTTTAAAAGTCTTATACCGTGAAATGGGGAAGTACTTCTCAAACATAGAGTAGTAGCATGATAAGGATTTTTTTTACTTTACCGTCTCGGAAAAGTATGATGAGTTACCAAAAATTTTAGTGTAAATTCTAATAGCATATTGTACTTTAAAGTATAAATTTTTTAGGGGTTTCTTTTACCGTCCTCGAGAATTACTATGAGGTACCAATAATTTTAGAAGATTTGCTCCGGTCTAACAAAAAGTAACTCGAGGTACATGTACCTCATGGTACTAAATCATTTCGCACCATTAGATCTAGTTGAGTAGGATGGACATTGTTAAATCCAACGATCAGAAATAATTTATTATCCGTACAGGTATCTTGAGTTAATTTTCGTTGGACGAGACCAAATCTCAAAATTTTAGTGCATAATTTTGGTACCTTAGAGTATTAAATTTTTATACTAGAAAATATGTTAATTTTTCCAGACAGTTAAAAAAGTAATGGATGGTATGATATGGTAGTGTAATTAATGAAGGAAGGTGCATGCATGGGGTTTTGGCTTGCCTGTCATGGAGAGGAGGATTCCGCCGAGGGAGATCCAGCCGTCGCGGCCGGTGCGCTGGAAGAAGCGGAGGAGGTAGTAGGGGGAGAACGCGCGCAGCACCCTGGGGTTCCACACCACCACGTTGTAGACGCCGAGCGCGGCGAGCAGGAGCAGCCACGCGATCACCACCGGCGCGAACAGGAACGCCACCCGGTGCGTCCCCCAGTGCTGCAGCGTGAACAGGCACACCAGCACCGTGCACGACAGCAGCAGCACCTCCCCGTTCGTCAGCTTGCTCGAGTGCACCTGCAGCCCCGAGAACGACGACAGCACTGCAATGCATCCATGCCGTCGTGATCGAGTGAGTGTACGTACGCAGCTCGATCGATCGATGGATGACGAATGAGTGTGTAGCTCTCGGGCTCACGTACCGGACATGGCCGGCGTGAGGACGCCGTCGCCGATGACGAGGGAGGCACCGAAGAGGACGGTGACGAGGAGGAAGGTGCGGGACTTGCGGTGGTTCTCGAGGAAACTGCGGAGCGCGGTGAGGATGGGCGTCTCCTGCGGGGCGTAGCCGGGGCGGTAGTAGGACGTCAGCTCCTCGTCGGCGGCCTCCTGGTTGGGCATCAGGCTGAACTTGGCGTGGCGCACCAGCAGCGAGTAGAGCGCGAAGGTGCCGCCCTCGCCGTTGTCGTCGGCGGCGAGCACGATGAAGACGTACTTGAGGAGCGGGATCAGGGTGAGCGTCCAGAACACGAGGGAGAACACGCCGAACACGATCTCCTCGTCGGCGAACCGCCGGAGCGAGCCGGTGATGAAGGTGCTCTTGTACACGTACAGCGGCGACGTGCTCAGGTCGCCGTACACCACGCCGCAGCTCTGGTACGCCAGCACCAGCAACTGCCTGTAGTACTTTCTCCAGTGACCCTGTAACCCGGCCGCAATTCTATTATTTGATCCGTTCCGTATTATATTACTATCTATCCTTATCTAAATTTATTTATATGCTAATAAAACTGGATTATATATATATATATCAAAACTAATATGTGCACCCCTAGAATAAGCTATTCTATAACCTCTCCCCTCATAATGCCCAAACCTACCTCCCACCCCTTTCTAAAGGCCCAAAACCTCTCAACTAGCCTGGTCAAAGCCCTCTCCCGCCGGTCAAACCGCTCCTTTGACCTTCCTCCACACCCCACCTTTGCCAACTCCCGTCTATCTAAAAAGTGCTATAACACGAAGATAAAAATACAGTAACATGTCTTATAAAATACAAAATACAGTAACAACGTCAAAATGTAGTCATGACAGATCTACTTTTTTAAGTCACATTTTTTTAACCAATGTGGTGAAAACGGTTTTGAAAAATAATATAAATACATGAGATATTGCTCTCTAAAAATTATGAATACAATATTTTTTAGCTCTCTCATATGCATTAGTTGTACTGTAGCAATAATATACAGTCATGATGTTACTGTACTTCTATCGTGATGTTACTGTATTTCTATCATGACGTTACTGCAACTATGCAACACACATATTACTGCACGTATATCGCGATGTTACTACACTTCTATCATGACGTTACACATATTTTTTATAGCAACATAGCATTATTACTGAATAGAAGGCGCATCATTACTGCACTTATAGATATTTCTTAAGATTTTGAACTTTAAACAACTTTACCTCTCACCTCATATATTATTTTTTAAGAACTTTTGTACCATATTGTTTGAAAAAATTGTTCCTAAAAAGTAGATCCCTCATGGTTATGTTTCAATGTTGTTACTATAAATTAGTTATCGTGTTACTGTAATTTTTGTCGTTGTGTTACTGCACAGTTTCTGTGAGACGAGAGATGTGTTTAGATAAACATAAGGGAAAGCTTATAAAGGGGTTAACCCACGAGATTAATCTTTTGACCAGCTTTTAAATGAGGTGGGGATAGTTTTTAGATCTCGGGAGGAAGGTAGGAGGTGGGATGAGCCTTAGGAGGCCTTGGAAGGGTGGGGTGTAGAATAGCTTATACTAGGGGTGCACATATTAGTCTATATATATATATATATATATATATATATATATATATATATAAATATAAATCTAGACAAATCTTAAAAAATTTGTAATATGGAATAGAGTGAGTATTTATTTATTTGACTAGCATAATTATTTCCATTTTCCGATTACATGGCATGTGGAAAATAAATCGGGGTTTGAAATTTTGGTTTAAAATATCCAAATTCCTCAAATTTAAGACCCAAAGCGAATTTTTTTCACAGTAAAATTTTGGTTTTTAAACCTACCAAAATGTGTTTAAAGTTCAACCCCTCATACATTTGTGTACACCAAAATAATAATCATAGGAAAAAAATACGTGCATATTACTGCATTCTCACTGCATAACAGAGTAAGTTTACAGTTCTCAAGTTTACAATCCCCGAGAAGATACGAAGAGATATCACTTTTTTCTATATAAATTTTGGTATCGATTGGTATCTTAGATAACAAATTTTACACTAAAATTTTGGTATCTCTCAATAACTACTCAAGGACCGTAAAATTACTTAGCATAAAAACGTGCCCACTCCCACTCCTGCATTCTTACAGCATGTTTCACTGCCAGATACTAAAGATATAATCCTATAAACCTCACAAATTCGTAGGGAACATAACTGGGTGCACACTAATACATGAATAACATGATTGAAATCAAGGACGGACCAAACCAAAAGTCCAGGCCATGCAGGCATGTGTAGTTTTGTTAGACAACTTCATTGTGTCCACCTCTTTGACCATTTATCTTATTTAAAAAATTTATATAAAAACTTAAAAATATAGTCACGTATAAAGTACTACTCATGTTTTACCATCCCGTAACAATAAAAATATTGATCGTAAATTTTTTTAAATAAGACGAAGAATCCAACTATTGTATCTTAAAACTAAAAAATATACTTAATATGTGACAGTAGAAATTAGTCTACCATGATAATATTTTGTCTTGGGCCTTGGGCTTTTAACCCAGACCCGTGCTATTGCCTAGAGTCCCACGGGCCTATGTTTGCTTTGTGATATTTATTTCATGAGCAATTTTGTCATACTTAAAAAGTATTTAGAGATGTACTATTTTTCTCTCTAGTTACTTTGTTTCTTAAGTTACCCAAATTTTTTTACGTAAATTTTGACATCTAGAGGTACTTTCTCAAGAATAGTAAATTGTCCTCATTTCATCCGTATAAGTTTTTTTTCTCCATACATAATCAATCCCATTATCGATTTAGAATAGAGAATTATGATATACGTATTGTATGGTTCAACTGAGAGGGCCGGATAGAGAATTAGGATATAGTGCATGAAAAAAAGCCCTCTTTTCTCCGATCATCATGAATCCCACTAAAAGCATTACACATGGCAATTTCTTTTTACTAGCATTACTATTCTTCATGGATCCCATTTAATGGCAGGTGGTAGAACTGTACACTACTGATGCCCAATGTCCACAATGCCCAGTGTCTGAATCGGTCACAAACTATTTTTAGGAGGGTGTTAGTAACTAGTGGTGTAAAATAGCTACGAGCTACTCCTACTGCATGCCACTCTTAATGTAAGTGTTCTCCTTGAATCACTCTTTGGGGGAAAAAAATGGAAAAAACAGCCACTCTGTTATTATTGTCACATAATTCAGCCAAGAACTCCATTTGGATTAGGTATTATTTTCACAGATATTGGCAACGATAAGATCAATGCAGAGTACAGTAATCAACAATTTTGTTCGTTCTACACCTGAATAACTTTTTTTTTTAAAAAGGAGGAATTAATCCTAGTTCTTTCCCTGCTTAATCAATCCGAAAAGAGTTCATCATAAAAAGAAAAAGAAAAAGAAAATTAAAGGAAGTGTGGATTCCATTCATTCACGCGAGAAGGGAGAAAGGTAGGTAGGTAGGCATCTCACCGGGTTGCCGTCGGCGGCGCCGCCAGCCGCCGAGAGACCGCTTTCGCAGTCGGCCGGCGGCATTTTATTGGAAGATGGACGGCGGTGGCGGCCGGAGGAATTAAGGAGGATGTGGCCGGCGCCTAGGATGGGACGAACACGCCGATCGACCGACTGCGGGCGGCAGCGTATACGCGCAAGCGCGCTCGATCGATCGATCGATCACTGCATGCGTGCTTCTTCTTCTTGCCCTAAACCTGTTTCTTAATTTATTCCGTGTGTGTGCGCGCGCGCGGCGGATGGGTAAGTTTGTGTTGGTGCAGAGAAATGGGGGAAGAGGAGAAGAGGAGGGAGAGCTCCCGGTTTATTATGAGGACGTTAACAACTGTCTGTGCCCATGGAATCATGCAACTGGAGTTTTTTCTCTCCCTCGAGCTCTATAATTCTCGTCGTTTTGGATAATAGGATGGTCAAAATTTAAAACTTGACTATTAATCAATGACGGAACCAAAAAACTTTAAAAAGTAGGGCTAAACTAATGTAATATTAGCTATTTTTAAAATTTATATGTTAATTTTGTATAATATTAAAGGGATTACGGACCTAGGCCTAGGGCTCTAGCCATAGCTGCCCTAGGCCTAGTACCACCCCTTAGTATCAATAACTTTTAAAATATATAGTTACAACGTGTATAAATGAGGTATAAAGTGTACTAATAAAATAAATATTTATTTATTTGTTGTATGTATTTAATAAAAAAATTACAACCAAAGTTAAGCCTAGTTTAGTTTTCAAATTTTTTTCCCAAAAACATCACATCGAATCTTTGGACATCTAAATAAAACATTAAATATAGAGAAAAAACTAATTGCACAGTTATGGGAGAAATCGTGAGACGGATTTTTTGAGACTAATTAGTCCATAATTAGCCATAAGTGCTACAGTAACTAATATGTACTAATGATGGCATAATTTGGCTCAAAAGATTTGTTTTATGGTTTCTAGGTGAGCTGTGAAATTTGTTTTTTTATTCGTGTCAAAAACTCCTTTCGATATCCGGTCAAACGTTCGATGTGACATTTGTACAAAAAATTTTACCATCTAAACACCTCTTAAATTTAAAAGACCATGCCATTCTAAAAAAATGATAAGAATTATTAAATTAGAGAGAGCGGAGTTTTTGCAGCTGTGCCACCTGTAAAAGCAAAACACACGGAATATATGTGCAGAGGACGACCCACCAGCTAGAACTTGAAACTGAGCATAAAGAAAAACAAACAGTTCAAGTTCAAGTTAGATGTCATGTTAACTAATTAATGTCAGTTCAAGTTAAAAACTCCAATAACCCTCTCGGTCAGATTGGGCATTGTAGTTTTTCGAGATAACTCGTCGTTTATCAGATCTACAATTGGTTTCATTGTTTGCTCATACGTCTCATGGACCAAAAAAAAAAAAAGAGAGATGACGTGGGAAAGGTTAAGCCCATGGTTTTTTTTTGTTTGGGATGGTCTGGGAGAACGGTTCACATATCAGGATAAAAGAGAAAGTGGATTGTTTTTTTTAACTTTTTTAAGGAGAAAACGACTTGAATCTTCGGGTGGTATTTCCTTTCGGGATGATTCCATTCTACATGTCCCTCGTCCCTTTTAACTCATTCCAAACTAAAATGGGTTCGTTTCATCCTACCTCCAAAAATTCTTAGAAATGGGTTTATTACATCACTCCCCTTCATAACATATGTTGGGCATGGTGGCTTCCTGGGCCAGACCATCCGAAATTTTCAGTATGTTTATTGAAATTTGACAAAACTCGTGTGACTTGGCTTTGAGCTCTGAATTAAGTTTGGTCTATTTGAATTAACCCACATGCGCTAATGAGGATTAATTTGGCTCAAAAGATTTGTCTCGTGGTTTCTAACGAGCTATGAAATTTGTTTTTTTTTCATTTGTGTCCAAAACCCCTTCCGATATTCGGTCAGACGTCTGATATGACACGTAAAAATATTTTCATTTCCGAGCTAAACACCCCCTAATTATCACTCATGTCCAAATATACGAGGGGCAAATGCTAAATGGGGTCCACTGGTCATCGACGCAAAAAAATTTGGCTAAGAGGACTTGCCGCCGACGGAACTATCGAGGGAACCCTGTGCTTATATCACTACGGTCTTTAGGCTAGGACTGTGGCCCCCACAGAGGGCAGGAGAGCGATGGCAAATGTGCCACTCGAGGCCATGCATGCACCTGAGATCTCAGCTCATAGAAAAAATAGAGAAAGAAGGGAAGCGGACCCACATGGCATACAAACACCATCACAGACATAGCGCAGGAAAATAAATACTAGCACGAAGCAGTATCGGGCAGGACATGGGAAGACATGAGCAAAACCGTGGACCACGTTCGCTGCAGCACCACAGTGGCCCACCCGTCAACGGAAGAAAAATAGTACTCCCATGTCACTCTGCAGAACCAGAACAAGCATTGAATAGTCAAGACAACAAGTAAGAAGCCACGTCACAGTGCAAGGCAAACCTCTATCTCCCTCGGATGGCAAACGACAAGCACGCAGTAAAAAACCAGCATGTGCGTGTCGAGCAACGGAGACGGCCACGTCAGTGAAAAATTCAAAGGGAGCTCATTTCCTGCTATTATACATACTTTAGATATGATCAATGAAGCCACTAATATTTCATAAATATACTCTGTGGGATAAATATGAATTACAGATATATACTTATTTTGGAGGAAGGCAGTACTATCTATTTGTTGACTGGTTGGGTATGATCAACTGATGCCAAATCATTTCAAAGCAGACTGCAATTAATGATAGGAATGCATTTGAGGTTGCCTCCAAGAAAATTAAGAGAAAAACACAGAAAAACAAAATGGCATTTAGAGTGTCTGCCCGAGTGGAACTCGCCACACCGCACAAAGTTAAGCATGGGAGGCTCAGCAATCAGGATCCCTCGGCTATTCTTAGAGCCAAAATGCAGCAAGCTTAGCCGCGAACGATCCCTTCTTAACCCGCGCCATGGCGCCTCTCTCCAACTCGAGGAGGACACGCACGTCGCCGTCGCAGGGCTGGCTACGCAAAAATCTCTCTCTCTTCCTCCTCCTCCTCCTCCGCCTCTCTCCTCCTCCCGTGCTCCGGCAATGGCGTACCGGGTGCTGGAGCTGACGCTCGTCTCCGCGAGCGACCTCAAGAAGGTGACCCTCTTCTCCCGCATGCGCGTCTACGCCGTCGCCTGCATCTCCGGCAGCAACGTCCCCATGCCCATGCACGGCACCCATGCCGACCGCAGGGGCGGCCGCAGCCCCTCCTGGAACACCGTGCTCCACCTCCCCATCCCCGCCCACGGCGCCGACACGCGTGGCCTCGCCCTCCACGTGCAGCTCCGCTGCAACCGCGCCTTCGGCGGCCACCGCGACGTCGGGGACGTGTTCGTGCCCCTCGACGATCTCCTCGCCGGCGCGCAAGGCGGCGGCGGCGCCGAGCCGAAGTCCGCGAGCTACCAGGTGCGCCGTCCCATGTCCGGCCGCCCGCACGGCGTGCTCTACTTCTGCTACAGGATCACCGACGTCAAGCCCGCCCTCGAAGCAGTCGACGCCGCGAGCGCGGCATCCACCACGGAAGCGCAGTACGCCATGTACGTGCCAGACTCAGAAAAGGCGATGGAGAAGAGCATGACGCCGGTCACCGCCTACCCGCCGCCGAACGCCGCGGCGGCAGCGTACCCGCCGGTGGCTCCGTACGGCGCGCCGTACGGGGGAGGGTACCCACCACAGCAGCCGTACGGCTACCCGGCTCCGCCACCACCGTACGCGTACAGCGCGGCCCCACCGCCGGCGGCGACGTACGGCTACGCGGGGCCGCCGCAGCAACAGCCGGCGAGGCAGAAAGGTGGGAGCATGGGCATGGGCCTCGGCCTGGGGCTCCTCGGCGGCGCGGTCGGCGGGATGATGGTTGGGGAAATGGTCGGCGACATGGAGGCCGACGCGGCCTACGACGCCGGGTTCAATGATGCACTGGAGTTTTAGCTCTCGCCATGTCATCCTGTATTCGCGTGCATGGGTAATGCACCTGTATAAAAGAGTTGTCACGTTCATAAGATCCTTGGCTACCCGTGGTCACCAATTTTGCTTACAGAAAGTCTAGACGACGTCCTCCCGTCCGGACAGGAATCCATTAATGAGTCCATCGTCTTGTTCACTGCGTGTTCCTTCGTCCCGACGCTACCTCGCGTCGCGCTCGTTTACCACCGGCGCTGCCTCCCCAGCAGCCGCCTCTGTCCCCTTCGTGCCAAGGAGAGTTACCTTATGCTGCTTAATTTTGACGCCAATGCCGCTCCTCCACGCTAATTTCCCCTTCCCATCTGCGCTGACGCAGCTCTCCGCTGCCGGCTTCGATCATGCTCCGGCACATTCCTCCCCTGCACCCTGCTGCCCCTCCGCACTATCTCACCGTGCGGTAACGATGATACCAGTTGGTATAATGGTATCATCGAGTACCAGAAGATACTAAGTTGATACCAATTAGTATCATCTGCTTTATAATTGGGTCTCGTTCGGACGGAATCACGTCATCTAGTCCACTTGTTTTGCTTATGCGGAATTTTGTGGTGTAGTGACCAGTGGAATATAAAGCTATAGTTGTAGACATAAGGCTTGATGTGGTGGTACACCACCAAGAGACCAAGGTTAATGTTGGTATGCATAAGCTGGCAATGAGGATCGCCGTGTTTGTATAGGCATCATCCTAGGATAGTCAATGCACTGGGCACCTGGGCGGTGATCAATGGAATTCACCCTATCATAGGCATGGCACATCTTTTTTATGGTCTCAAGGGGTTACCATAGTGCCTCGGAGGTGACAACTTCAGTATTTCTAATTGTGGTGGAAAGAAAGTCTTCTCGATAGAATCGATGGGACTGTATATGAGTTTCCTTTTTCATGCAGATGTCAGAAGTTATCTTACTATCTTCAATGCATGGTATAAAGAAAAGTGTATTAGACAACACATGTAAAACATAATGAACATGTGACATAAAATACGGTAGGTATGTCATTAATTCTTGTAGGTGGAGACCGCCAAGGGTCCCATAGGTCACTCTAAAAGGTCCCCTTAACTAGGGCCCATGTACTAGCTGCCTCACACCATGTGCTCCTCCGGTCTGACCGCATGCGCTTGACTACTATGGCATCAGACTCGGGTAGCCTGACGTATCACGGGAGGATAGTCCACCGATCAGACAAGAGGTGCCCGACTGGCCATGAGGGGGATGGGCCAGCATTGCCGACCCTTCACGATGTAGGTGACCCCTAGGCCCAACCGGAGATGTTCGCTGACTATGTGTAACACCCATGTTTTTATTTATTTATTAGGTTCTCGTTTTACAGGAGAATTTTATTTTTGCTATTTAAATTGGGTGTTCCGAGCTTTATTTTCGTTCTTTCTGTAGAAACCATCTATCCGAAAATCTCAAAACAATCCCAACACCCATGTCATTCAGAAATCCTCATTTTTACTCCTTGTTTTTATCCGTTGGCTTCACTCATCCAATGTCCATCTCATTCAACTAAGCATATAGCCTCCTGTCTCCACAGTAGCCTACATCACCCTGCGTGCATGAGTTTTTCTCTCGGGCTAACATCCCAGTGATGCTTTCTTTTCAAACTTTTTGCTCGTTCAGCATTGAACCGTCCAGGGCAATGTGACATCATTGAAACAGCAGCAAGCTCGGCGGTTCTGCGCTGCCTTGCTACGACCCAGGTTTGCCGAAGACGCAAGGTCACTGTGCTCACTGCGTCCCATGTTTTGCGGTGATGCGCGCTCGCTGCGCTGACTACCCATGCCATCACTTCACCTAAAAAGCCAAAGGTCGAGGTGAGCAAGCGACAGACAGAGGGTGACGTTGGCCGCGAGGCGCCTATAAGTACCCTCGGAACTCACCTTTGCCATCACTACTTCGGCGTGATTCCATCTTCTTTGTCGCTCTAAGCTGATGTTGTCGTCGTGCCAAGCTGCCACGAAACCGGTGAGGTTGTGGTCATGAAGGGTAGCCTTGGCCCTGGCTTCCTCTCCTCCACAACGTGATCGTCGCCGTCGCACACCGCTAGGCGTCGCTCCTAGCTGAGGCGCCGTTGCCGTGCGTGCATGCATGGCACCCACCACCCGGCCGCCTGTTTAGCGACTACCGGCCACCTCTAGGCCCGACCCAGCGTCGCCGAGCTGCTGCAGGTGCCTCCTGCCTCCCTGCCACCAACGCTCGCCTCCCTTCCCCTTTCCCTGGCCGGCCTCCCCTCTAGTCGCCCCCTCCCATGGCTGCGTGAGTGAGAGAGACAAAGAAGAAAGAAAGAGTAGAGAGAAAGAAGAGAGAGCAACGGGAATGCTGAGAGAAAAAGAGAGAACAGAGAAGACAGTAATAAATAAGGTAGGCCCATATGGACCCTACCTTGTTCCCTCCTCATTTCAGTCAAACTGCCTAGCCTCACTTGCCAGAGAATATTCACTGGAACTATCAATTTTAAATTTGAATAAGTACAACAGCCATCCGAAATACTTCCAAACTCTAAAAATCCATATTTCCTAAACCATAACTCCGATTGACCCCATTTGGCTTCCAAGATCTTTGTAAAGTCCACATCTATCTATTTATTCCTCATTTTATGAGTCATTTTTCCTCCCGCTATGACTAATAATAGAGCTAACAAGATGAGTTTTGTGTCATGCCTGCAATCCATTAGATTCTTATTTGAGAATATTTTTATGTCATACTAATTTTATGGTTATTGGTATATTATAAGATAAATCAATACTACCTCCGTCCCATAATAATCTTATTTTTCGTTTTTTCGTGTCCAACGTTTGACCATTCGTCTTATTTAAAAAATTTATATAAAAACTTAAAAAAATTAGTCACATGTAAAGTACTATTTATATTTTATCATATAGTAATAATAAAAATATTGATCGTAAAATTTTTTTAAATAAAACGAATGGTCAAACATTAGACACGGAAAAATAAAAAATGAGGTTATTATGGTACGGAGGTAGTAGTCAATTACTAAGATTGAACAAGTGTAATATGCTAAAAGTCCAAGGGGGGAATGGTCGTTGCCATGTCATAAAAAAGGACCAACTAGGAAAAAGAAAACCCTCCTATGGACATTGGGTGGTATAGATATATAAAAGTATCAAATCAAAATATATTTTTGTAAACTTAATATAGATTATATAAACGAAATTTTTTTTATTTGATGGTTACATCGAGGTTTTACGATGGTACATAGAAGTATCACCAAAGTTTCGTCGAAATGCTTAGAATGCACACGTTGCAAGATGGGAGGATATCAGCAAAGGGTAGGCAGGGTGAAAACGGTAACTGAAATTCCTGATCGACGTCTTGTCGTTTCTATAAAAGTGTTATCATTTCCGTTCATTTCTGTTTTTAGTCAATTATAACATCCATTTTTTCTAAAAAAATATCAACGTGGATAACATACTTGACACTGAATAGTAAAATATTAGGTATGATTGATTCTGGATCGGCCGAACATCGTTTTCATAGTTATATACCAATTCCCATTAGTTCCTATCGTTTTCACCAAGGAGGGGGCAGATCCGCACATGTATAAAGGGTGATTGTTTGATTTTTTATAAAAAAAATCTAAACGATATATTTGTAAAAAAAAATAGTTTGCGAATAAAAATTTTATATATGTATTTTTAGCAATCTAAACCTCAAGGTTGGAAAAAAAACTTTGATAAAAACCTTAAAATCAACACTAAATTTGAGGTTAAAAATTTAAATTTTATTTTATAAGCATAAGAAAAAAAAATTGGGTTGAATAAGACTAGCGGCAGGAAGGAAACAGCTGAAGGAACCAACATACACATGTCAAAGGGGATAACTAGTCATTTGGATGTGTATGATGTCGTTTAATTTGTCTTTGTGTTGGTTTTGGTAGTACACAAATTTATTCCATCATAACAAAAACCATTTCATAATTCTGTAATATTACAACTCTTATGCAAGATAACTTGGTGACGTACCATTTGTTTAGAGCGGTAATTAATACTTCTTTTCCTGGATAAGAAAATATACTAGCAAGTCGCAAAAGCTAAACAAGCAGCAGCACTATGGTATGTTCCCGCTTCCGAACCCGAAATCCGGAGGCATGCCGGCCATGACCTTCTTCACCGACGGCCTGGCCAGCAGCGCCTCCCACCACGCCTTCACGCGCGGGTACGCGTCGACAACGCCGGCGTACTCCGTCGCCATGAAGTAGCGCATGGAGGAGAAGTGGCTGAGGTCGGCGACGCTGAGGCGGTCGCCGGCGAGGTACTTGGAGCCGGCCAGCCTCGCCTCGTACACCTCGAACAGCTTCTCCAGCTTCCCGACGCTCTCGTCGACGACGCCCTGGTCGCGGTCCTGGCCGGTGAACTTGTTGATGATGCAGTGCAACAGGACGGGCTTCACGGCGGGCTCGTGCTGGTGGGCTTCCACCTCGAGCCACACGTCCACCATCGCCGACTCCTCCAGGCTGCCGCCCTCTCCGAGCCCCAGGAACTCCGGCTTGTACTTGCGAAAGATGTACCTTGCGATTGCTCGTGATTCTGAGGGTAACATCAAACATCAAACGATTTAATTAGTTTTTTCATTTATGCTACTTCCTCCGTTTCATAACGCAAGATGTTTGACTTTTTTCTCGTAATATTTAACCATTTTTCTAATTTAAAAAATTATGAAAATATCATTTATTTTGTGTGTGACTTGCTTTATTATCGATTCAACTTTAAGCATGACTTATTATTTTTTACATTTATACTAAATTTTTTGAATAAGATGAATGAATAAACGTTGCAACAAAAAAGTCAAACATTATGAAACGGAGGTAGTATTTACTTTTCTCCCTAGATTTCAGAGGATACTAAGATGGCATAAGGCTTTAATATGTGTACAACTTGATTAAGTTCAGATAAATTTTACGGTTCTTGAGTACCTACCGAGCTAGGTTTCAAATTTTATACTAAAATTTTAGTAACATTCGGTATCTAATTAAGTACTTTAAAATTATTCTTAAGTTAAAGTATCACTAGACTGATACGAAGAAAATGAAATAAGATGTGTATTAGTGATCCGAAGAAAATTTTGTTTTTTTACTCAAATGCAACTTACATATTTTTTGTGTGTACTAGTAACGTGTGGTTGATACTAAAAGTCAGTATCAGTGCTCTTGTTGAAAGAATGACTGAATTTACTCTTAGGCAGCGGTTAGTTGGAGAAAATTTTTGAGAGACGTTAGATCAACGTGTACGGTAATACACTTAATAACGTAGTCTAATTACAAATAAATTTCAGATTTCGCCTGGAAATCGGGAGTTGAATTTTTTGAATCTAATTAATCCGTCATTAGCACATGTTGGTTACCGTAGCACTTATGGCTAATTATGTACTAATTAAACTCAAAAGATTCATCTCACGATTTTCTCTATAACCGTGTAATTAGTTTTAATATTCATATCTATTTAATATTTTATTTAGGTGTCAAAAATTTGATGTGATGTTTTTAGAAAAATTTTTTATAACTAAACCGGGCCTAATACAACAACTATTCAGAGAAATAATTACTACTAGAAAATTCAGTCAAAGTCAAAGGAAGACAAGTCAAGCTTGCTTACGGTAGAGCGTCAAGTCGCCATCCTCCAGTACTGGAATCTCACCGAATGGCTGCATAATTCATATATAATATACATAAATAAAACTTTAGTAAGCTGAAGCTGACTGAAACGTTCTTATCGAAACAACAACTAGGGTTGGAAAAAATGCATCCAAATAGTAAATCCAAATAGGATTTTCTCCTCCTTCCAAATTAAAAGTGGGGTGACAGTTTGGGTTTCTCATGGAAAAAAAAGTTAAATCATATATTCTTACAATCTAAAAGCCAAAATTAAAAAGTAAATTTTATTAAAAGAATCTAAAATCAATTTTAAATTTAAATTAAGAAGTTAAATTTTGACTTTTAAAAATAAAAACAATCGAAGAGGTAAGGATGACAACATATCTATGGGAAGAATTAAAGGGCGAGGAGGAGAGATGGACGTACGTTCCTGGCGAGGTGCTCCGGCCGGCGGTGGTCGCCGCCGGACCGGCTCATCGGGACGACCTCGTACTCGACGCCGGCCTCCTCCAGGCACACCAGCACCCGCGCCATCCATGGCGACACCACCCACCCGTACACTTTGATCGGCGCCATTAATTGCTGTTGCTGCTCTAGCTTCTTCTTGATGGTGAACTATAGCCTGGCTGTTGGATTTGTTGGTTTATATAGAGCTCCCTGGGTCGTCACCTGCCCGGCCAATTTGTTCGCTATGTTTGAATCCTGTGCGTGCGTTTAATTAATATTGTCCGGTGCTGACCCAGTCATTCGCCATGCTTCTTTTTTCGATTTTGTCGGGGTGCTGAGCTAGCTAGAGGAAACCGGAAGGATGCAGGATTTCGATCGGCAGCTTGCGTTTCGTCATTGCTTGCGCAAGAGTTTAAATTTTCCTTCCACATGATTCATGCATGGCACATCTCGATCGGGTTCCATGACCAGAGAAAGAACTGGACAGGGAACGTTTGTTCATGGGAATCAGTGGAGACAACATGGTCCACCTGTCAGTGCCCATGGCAAAGCGCCACCGAGGGCACAATCATGAGATCTTTTTTATTTATATAATTTCTAACAAATATTAATAAAAACATATATTTTATTTTTTGCAAAACTAGATCCATAATGTTGGGCTAGTGGGTGGTATATATAAACACTCAAAAGTCGGCAATATACTTGATGAGGACGATCGTTGACATCCATGATAACTCGTGAACCTTTGAGAGACTAGGTGCCTACCGATTTTGTAAGTGCCCTCTTAACGTCGTCCAAGTAGGAATTTTATTCACTTATAATGGGTCGCTTACAAAATAATCACCTCTCTCCAATGCTCACAGCGGGACATTTTGTAGACGGTCTCTTGTTCTGGTTAAATCGTCCAGTAAATAGGTGTTAAGGGAGCCACCTGCAAATTTGTGGCAAGCCCTATTAGCCACCTTTCCGATGGATATATATATCATCCACTGGCTAACCGTTGGAGGTTAATTTTTGTAATTTTTTCAAACAAACATTCGTTTTATTATTTTTTACTAAAAAGTATATAAATAAAATAAATCCAAGGTCATGATCAGTAGAGCAGTGGAATGGTCCATCAACAAGTTGGCCTATGGGAGGCCAAGTGATGGCCCTACATTGCTCGTCGAGCCACTTAGGACAAGATGTGTGCAAGGGGCATGACGTGTAATGAGTCACTCCGTTCCCATTCTTTCTCCCTGTTAATAACTCAAATTCCCTCGTTTTTCGTGCATATACTTTCCGAACTGCTAAATGATGCGTCCATAATGTTGTTGTTTCTCACTACTAATACAACTGAGAATACCAACTTATCTCATGCCACTCATACACCCATCTAACTGCAGGATATTCAGAGGCATTTGGGCGGTTGTATGCATACCTTCCTTGGCTATTCAATGTCGTCGAGGTTGGAAAAGATACATAGCTCTCCTATGGTGTATCACTACCAGGGAGTATAATATCCCTGAGTGCCATGGCAAACTCAGGACACCTACCAAAACACTATGGGAAGACTAAACCTCGGTGTGATACCCAGAAACGATTTCTCAGGGTAAATAACTCGAGAAAGCTCTAAACTCCCTCGAGAGTTTCTATAAACACTATGGGAAACACAACAATCTTTGAGTTTTTCAACCACTCTGGGATGCCTTCAGGTTTACTTTTCAAACGTGTCATCCTGCATTGTTTGCCACGAAGATATGTTCCCTGAGTATTGAGCACTCTAGGAAGTGCATTCCAATTTAAAAATCATGTTGCTATTTATATCCATTTCTATCCATTAATGCTTTATGCCAATTACACACACATTATTTCACAAGAAATAACAAATATCACATAAAAAACACCAATCAGCCTTAACATGCATGTATAGCACATTAAAATATCATAGATGTAAGGTGGTCATTTATCACACAAAAGATGAATCACATCTCCAACCAAATAGCTAAATAGGTGTCTTCAGTCCTCACAACTGATCATACCACATCAACATGGTTCAAAGGAGCCTAGTTAATTAGGATGAAATTAGGTAATGTAGAATTTTTCTTGCCACTCATGGCCTCTCCCTTTCTTCCGACTCATCACCATTCTCAAAATACCAGCACTCACCACATATATCACATCGGTCTTTCTTCTCATGTTCTTTTCGAAATAACATGCAATTGTTTGTACATACGTCAATTTTCTCATATGGCAAGCCTAGAGCCCCCAACAACTTCTTGCACTCATAAATTTCAGTGGTAACTTGTGTACACGAGGTAGAAGCTTAATTACAGACTACCTTCCACAAATCATCATAACATAATATGCTCAGACTGGATAGTGACTTCACATTCATCAAACGGGTCACTGCATCTAGCTGAGTTACTCTTGTCGTGTCATGTATTGGTTGCTCTGAAGCTGATAATATTTGATAGAAAGGTTGTGTTGTAGGTTCTGGTTCTTCCTCACCAACTGCTTCATGTGCATTGCATACATCAAACATAATCTCATCCATTCTATCCATCTGATTATTACCTTCCTCCAGAGGAGTACATTGCTCGTGTTGCCAATGTCTCACCATGTGTTGTCCATGCCTCATAATTAGCTTTGAAACATTATTTTTCTAAATCAAACTGCATAACTTCTCTGCTCTATAGCATGCAATTCAAATAAAAGCACAAGGGCATCTCACTCGATCAACATTAGCATTCGGCACAACAGAAATGCATGCTCTTTCGATGCCTAGTATACATCCAACTACGGTCCTCCATCATATCTTACACCGTGAACCAAACTATTTTGTGTGCACTTTCTATATTTTTCTGAACATCGTGTACTATTTTAGACCTACTACTTTGTTAAAACAGAAAAATGTTAGATGCACCGCAACTCAGTTTGTTATACTGCTATTGTAAACATAGACACCTTATTTTAATAAACTAAATTTAGCTAATTGCTTGTTTTGGTAATCAAATTGATCATCAAAGATTGAAAGCCAACATCATTGGAAACCACACATTTACCAAACCCTGCCATCCAAGTCACCCGTAAAATGTAATGATTTGGTAGCTCCATTAATTCAACTAACTATAATATTCCAAGAAAACATTCAAATCACATTGCAATCATCCACATGAGAAATCTAACTATGTCATTAAAGCTAATTTTATTTTTTTGGGACAGAACAATCAGAACACATTTGCTAAAATTCGTAAGGTGGACAGCAATACAGGAAAGTTATTTTGCTGTCCCCCAGATTTGCTTGGTGGAGAGAGTCATCCATCCAATTTTAGCCCATGAAAGAAGAAATGTGTTGTGTGCTAAAGCAAACCGGGAAAATGTATG
This sequence comes from Oryza brachyantha, assembly GCF_000231095.2. NCBI lineage: Eukaryota > Viridiplantae > Streptophyta > Magnoliopsida > Poales > Poaceae > Oryza > Oryza brachyantha. The sequence continues at coordinate 11,342,857 of NC_023163.2, forward strand.
CCTCTCAGATTTAGTGGTTGAAGGTAGATTAATGAGATAGATATGGCATCAGGAAGAAATGTGTTTGGGAGAACAAAAAGCACGTTCTGTTGGGAGAGAAATGGAAGAGAGATTGGAGAGTATAGGGACGGAGCTACTGCTGTGGTATGTGAAGCAAGGAAACGTGGGCAAGTGAGAGGATAGGTGTCACGCCCAGAAATTTACACCAAATTTCTGAACAATAGCATGTATTAAATCTCGGTCCAGGCATCAGCCCGAGTACCCACGATGTGTCGCCCGTTGCTGCGTCGCCCTCACGCTCGCGCCGCTGCGCTGCGTCCGTCCAACCTCTGCTTGCCACAGCGCCAGCACCATCGTGCTGCGCCGCTGCCACGCCTCGTCGTGCACCGCCGCCCCGCTCCATCACGTCGGTGCAACCACCACTCTGCTTTCCCCGGTCGCCGCCAAATCCGTTGCCCAGAGTAACCACCGCCCCGCTTCTCCCGGCCGCCAGCCGCCGCCTCGCGCCGCCGCGCTCTCCGGATTTCCCGCGCCGAAGCCGCCGCTGACTCCAACTCCCGCACCCGCAACGGCCGCCGTCCGCCGCGCCCGCGTGTGCAACGTGGTCTCTAACCGCCGCCTCCGCCCTAGCCGGCCGCCCCTATAAAATTCGCCTCCCTGCCCACCGCCGCCATTTCTTTCCCCTCTCTGCCCGAGCCGCCGTTGTGCCTAGCCACCTCGCCGCCGCGCCTGATCTCGCCACCTGTGCGCCGCCATCCACGCCACCGGTCGTCACCACCCGTCCCACCGCGACGCCGACCCACCGACGTCGGCGCCGGTAAGCCGTCGCCGTCCCCCTTCCCTCTCTTTTTCCCTCCGCACGATGTCGCTGAGGTCGCCGCCGCCGCCACGCGTGTGCGTGCCCCAGACGTCACTGTCGCCCCTCTGGCCATCGTTACCCTCGCCTCACCGTCGCCGACGCAACCTCGCCGACGCCGGAGCGCCGTCGCCCTCCCATCGCGCCGTCGTCGCCGTCGGGCGCCATTGCCGCCGTCGGCCATGCGCCGCCTCTCTACCTCGGCCGCCGCCTCACCTCGCCGATCCTTAGCGCCGCCGCTCGCCGCGCCGTCGGTCGTCGCCGCCGCCCGCTGCCGTTGCGCCGACGTCGCCGGTCGCCGCTCGCGCCGCCGTCCCGCCGCCTGCCGCCTGCTGTGCCTGCGCTCTCCCCTCCCTCCTCTGCTCTCTTCCTCTGTCAAGCGGGCCCGGCCAGTCGATCTCTCTCTCCTCGTGGGCCCCCTTGTCAGCCCCTCTTCTGCTCTTGTCTCACTGCCAGTGGGTCCCAGCCGTCAGCCTCCTCTCACTCCTGTGCTGACGTCATGCCTCCGATTAATTGCGCAATAAATCAATAAGGTTTTTCTGTTTAGTTTAAAAACACAGATAATCTTCTAAAATTCATAAGTAATTCATCTAGTCTCCGTTTAGGTCCATTCAAGTTTCGTTAAATCCAAAAAAATGCCAAGAATCTATTAAAAATAGTTTCTTTCTTTGCTTCAGTAGTTTTTTAGCCCGTTTTGTTTGTTTTGCCTTGTTTGTCGTAGGTTTTGATCCCGTCGCAGCGCCGTTCGTTCTCGAAGTCGTCACCGAAGTTCCTCGTGGGTCTAAGCAAGGCAAGTGGCACCCTTCTTTGATCATATTGAACCTATGTTTATAAAACCCCCGCTTTTACATTCAAACATGCATTGTATTCAAATCTATTTACTTTATTTATCTATTGGGCATTTACCAACATATCCGTTGATCCCCATTTATTATTATTGTCATCCTAGGGTTAATTTGACTAGACTTAGGGTTAGGCAATGCTTAGCCATGCTTAGCTCAACTAGCTCACCAATTATTATTTAATTACTGTTACACTTTAATAGACCTTTAATGGTTGTAATCATTATTAATATCCCGTTGAGGATTAATACAACTAAAATATTGCTTATGGTGGGCTGTGGGTGCATGGTTTTGAGAGTCGCACCCATGGCAATTAAGGACCGGTTCTCAGGAAACCCTGAAGGTCTTACACGTACTAACCACAAGCCAGAATGGGCAACGGTGAGACTCGTAATCTAGCTTGTCCCTATTCGACGTACCGAGGCAAGGGTAGGCGTGATGGAGTATGGACGGGCAATCGTGGTGTAACGAAAGCCTCTGCTGCTTCCGGATCTACCAAGGCACAAGAGGGGACTGCCCGACTTGGTGTAAAGGAGGGGGTGAAACCTGAAGTGTGGTACGATTGTCTAGGGAGGGTTAGGTGAAAGGTCTTATCATGGTTTCCGTACTGAGGTATCGTGGTGATACGTTGGGGCATGGTAACATGCTTGGCAGCCATGTCTTGTGGGTAAAGTTGTACACCTCTGCAGAGTAAAACTATTCGAATAGCCGTGCCCGCGGTTATTGGGCGAACTGATAGACTCACTGGGATTAGTTGAACCCCTTTAATAATTTTATAAATCTTGGAATTGGTTTGACACTGCGCAATGTGGTGTAACGTTGGCAGTGGTTTGGGTCTGTCGCAACGTGGTGTAACGTTGGACAGAGGGTTGACCCTGTCGCTACGTGGTGTAACGTTCGACAGTGGTTTGGGCCTGTTGCAACGTGGTGTAACGTTGGACAGTGGATGTTTATTTTAATCGTTTACTTTACTTTTATTTCAGTCTATTTTATCTACTGTTTTGCTAAATTACTGCAGCTTTGTGCAATTTAACCTTAGCCTATCCCTTGATACCCTATTGCATTCATTATTCTCCCTGTCTTGGGTGTTACTTGTTGAGTACGGTGGATTGTACTCAGCCTTGCTTAATTTTTCCCCCACCAGAGCAAGTGCCAGAGCCTGAGTCAGAAGGTTGTTCCGAAGGTTGAAGTGAGGTTCAGTCCGCCGTCGAGAATGCCTGTGGTGTGGAGTCGTCATCGCCAGCTGAAGCTGAAGATTAGATGGTCTAGTCTTGTTTTTCTTTTCCGCTGCATTTCGATAGATAATTGTTTTTATTTGTTTTTAAGACGTGGAACTGTGTATTAATTTGTTGTACTCGGGCTGATGCCTGGACCGAGATTTAATACATGCTATTGTTCAGAAATTTGGTGTAAATTTCTGGGCGTGACAATAGGTGAGATTAGGTTTTATTTTTTGGGGGAAATCTGAGAGCCAAGGAATTGAGGTTGCTCCAATTCTTTTGTTGACTATGTTGTCCTGAGGTCCAAAATCTAGACTGAAGTGGGTTTATTCACCCAACACACTAACATCCCAGAGTGTTAGAGAAACACTCATGGACCATTGTCCTTCTAGGAGTGCTACAGCTCAACACTCGCGGCATTTTTATTGTTACTTAGGGTTGTTCCATTTTTTTGGTAGTATGTCAAGCTCAACATACCATAGTTAATGCCGCCTCTGAGGTGCATGAGTTGACCATCATGAACTTTAAGCACCATGGTCTTGGTCTTGAGTGGTGTAGGTGAATTTAATCAGACTTGTATGTTAGGCAAGTACAACACATAATTTATAAACATTGATTGTATATACGATGTATTTGGGAGGGAAAAATATTTTATACCGGTGAAGTATATCTGTTGTGGAACTTGAGACTGTCTCTTTCCTCCTCTGGAATGCCCTTTAGACACCATCATCATCTCCATCGTTACCATCATTTGTTTCTGTCCTAGAACTGTTGTCAGTGGGCTCCTGATAGATAGGACTGTCATTAGTATTATCACTGTTATTGATAGATGTTGTTGACCTTGCCTTCCCCCTACCCTTCGCCTTGGGTTTGTTGGCCTTTGGATTTGTTTTTTACCCCTTCTTAGTGTTCCTCTTGCCTATATGGGTTCTTGTGCCAATCATCTAGATCGAACCCACATGATTAGAATGGGGTTTCACTGTACATGGAGTCCTCATCTATTTCTAGAGTGGATCATCGTCTTTCTTCATCCAATCCTTTATGTGTTACTTGTATCATAAAAGAAAATGTTTGCTAGCCTATAGAGCGGATCATCGTCTTTCTTACTAAAATATCCTCGTACCGCCTGAAATTCTAAGCCTAAGATTGTAGTTCATAGAGACAAGCCTATTCTGTTTATTGTGTGCGAGCTTATTGCAGATCTTGGTATGAATAAGTGCAAAGGTACTTCGGTTCCTCTCGCATCCACTTGATGAGCAACATTGTGAGACTATGTGTAGGACAATATTTCTAAGTGCCAGGGTATCTATCGCAAACACCATCCACCATTGAGCTACATCACAAGAATAATGTGTGATGTCATGATAATAGTAGTGGTAATCAATTTGTGTGTAATTGGGTTAATATATTTAAGTACAAGAGGAAGTTTGGTTAACTATTGCCATCCTATAAGCAAGTTGCATATGGACATCCCTACCTCTGTAGTAGTGTCAACATTGGTCATTCACTGAAAGACCCTTTCTATGTCATAGAAGACGATACCAATGGAGAATCTATGCGACATATGTATCAGCTTTGATGAGCGTTTCATGAGTGATCCTCTGCATAATTCTATCAATAATATCCATGTACTTGTAAGTCCTAATTTTATTCACAAACATTCTTTTATACTGGATTTTAACCAATTCATACTATAGTAGCACCTCACTCAAGTTTGGGGATCTTGTCCTCATTAGCAAAGTGAAGAAACGAGTACAGTGGCCTTACCAAGTTAACCACAATCTCCATGTTATCCCACCAAGCAAGACTATAGAGGCTGCTTGCGCATAAACACCTTCCTCTCTTCTCGACAACCTATAACTTTGGAAACCTAGCGAAGCCACTCATTGCATCAACTCAAGCCGCTTCTTCCTGAAGTTCTCTAGGAACATGTAATTCGTGTCAAAGAAGGTGATGTTCCACTTCCCTAATTCTCCACCTATATCCTCTTTCATCATGGCATGTTGTTTGGTATGGTTGTACAACCACCTAGATATCCTTCTTGCACTTTGAATAAGAATTGAATGCTCAGTCATCTTACCAAACTCCTTTGACATAAAGTTGATTTTGTGCCCCATGCATGGTTGGCACACAATATATTAAAACAAAGTGCCTTTCATGCATTTTGTAGTTAGATCCATTATCCATAACAATCTGCACGACGTGCTCAACACCTAGATTATGAACCATGTTGTGCATCTATTGATTTATGAAAAACATCATGCTAGTGCAATAAATCAAGAAATTTATAACGGTCATCCTAGTAGGATCCATATATGAATCACATGAGTGTCACATCATGTGTTAGGCAATATTCCTAGAACCTCTTCATAAGAGTTGTCTATCAATGTGTTCGATAGTACATTCAAGATACTTTTTGTCAATCTGCTAACTTGTAGGAGAAGCTATGCCCTCACCTACAAGGAAAACAATTAAAACTCGATCGCATATTAAGCTACGTAGTTGACAACATAATATATAAGAGCGCCATTCACCACTTTTGGGTCTGTCTCACAACATTGATGATGGATTGTCAGCTTGTCATGCCGATAGGCCGGACATGCAGTAGAACCCATCCCGTGCCTCCCCAACAGCCTGTTTCGCTTATTTTTCGTTCTTTAACCACCATGACCCACTGTCTCCTTTGCATATTAAGCTAGATTGAAATCTTTGACAGTTGGGGTTCTCTCCATGAAGTTGCCCTCCTTTACAACTTTGTGATTGGGTTACCTCTACGCGAAGGCTGAGGTTGTTCGGTCTAAGCCCCACTTTCCCCTTGTGCTCATATACCCCACCTCATTCCTCAAACCCCTCCTAAACTCAGTCTCTTGCCATGATGCCTCAATGCTCTATCGCATCTAGCCATCCTCATCTAACTCAATTCTATGTTCAGCAAACCTTTGACCAGCTGCATCATCCCTCCTTAACTTTTTAGACTTGACATATGTGGGAACTTGTTGGCAGTATTTCACTTAACTATACCTCCCAGCCAAGTGCCTTTTGAACCATGTTTTTTTGAGCATGTCTTTTGAACCATGTTGCCCCGGCCCTTTCCTTTGGGTCATAGCAATATATGTACCAAAATCCATTTCCGGCAACTCGTCCATGCTCCCACACTATAAAACAATACATGAATCAATAGCATGAATGGATAATTCAATCGATTGTAATGATATCGTAGCATAGGTCGTACATAAGATTGTTCGATTCATAATAAAATTTAGATATTGAACAAAGAAGACATATAGGAATATTTTCGCTTCACACAACATAATTATTCCCCAATGCACACATGAGATAAAATATGTATAACATAGCTATCAATTAACTTTTTTTCAAATCCTTATGACAGGTGAAACGACGTTGCAAGACTAAAAGTTGGAAGACTAACATTTATCATTTAACTCATTATAACATTCAGCAAGATTTTGCCACTATGAAATATTTACTTAGGAGATCAACCCTAAGACCTAAATCCCCACTACTGACATACAAATCCCTACTGCCAAGATACAATCACCATGTTCCAATCGATAGTCGCACGATGTTAGCGATAATCATGACCCACTGTTATCTCCATGGCAAAACCCACTATCGCAGATATTGCACCAATACCACATTGCTTAGTGAGCCAAACATGTGATTATTGCCCAAATCATCATGGTTACGGCGACCCAGATAGGGACACTCCATAAACTTGCAGCTTAATGGGCCAATTATATGATAATCGCTCAAACCGTCATGGTAATCTGTCAAAATTGCACGTCAACAGGGCCCAACAAATAGATGCAAACAATCTTTAAAACCGCGTGGTTACCATGCAAAACAGTGTGACATACCTTCTACCGCAGCGCACCAGTGATAGACGCATTCTCTACTACAATTATCATCGCTTGCCATGCGACATTGCTGACCCAGCTGGCGAAGGCGGCAGATCTGGCGACGGAGGAGTTGTGCGATGAAGGTTCCTACGTGATAGCTCTCATGGGGACAGTTTGACTGGTGTTGTGGTCAGTGGATATTTTCCTCCCAGTTGGGTTGTACTGGACTGTATTGGGCCACATGAACAATATACATGGATTGGATTTTTGCTCAATTAACTCGGCTAAATTCACTTTCCGACCTTTTTTGATGGATCATTTCTTACTTTTTTAAAAAATTCTTCACCACTAGGTTTAGGAAAAACATAACTATCACCACGATTTTTTTTGGATTTTTCTTCCAAATTATTTGAAAATTTTTAAATTTATGCAATATTTGTCGAACCCTACCACCAAAAACCATTATCGTGCTTTGGTGATTGTCACGATAATCAAGGTTTTGTTAACCTTGGACATAAGTGGATCTTTGCGTCCCTTTTGTCAGGCATAGAACATTGATCGGAATGATTTTACAGTCCGTTAGAAGATAACATGATGAACTGTTATTTGTCAGTGCCTCCTTAGGGGCACGTGTTTAGAATGTGTTTTCCTAACTGAGTAATGTTGACAGAAGGCTAACACGAGAAAAATTGAAAAAAAATGTTTTCGTGCAATGCAGTTAAGTACAAGCCACGTTCAGTAACGATACATCTTGGAATATGAGACCGCTGCTCAATGGCAAGACATACAATTAAATCAAGAATATTATTTTTCTACTACAACGGCAAGACATATAATTCCTCTAGGAATATAATATTATGGATTTGCTAGACACCTGACCGATTCAACTTAGCTACCAAAATAATGATAAAAGTTAGAAAAATACTTTTACAAAAGGCTAATCGTGCACTCTAGTATTTGTGAGAATTTTTCTGGAATTTTATTTTGAACATAAGTAATGTGCGGTTTTTAATTCACAATCATATACATGCAACTACATTGATACATGTAGAGAAAATCCAAGAACAAGCCAAGAGTACTCAAATTATCAAAAAATTGCACATCGAGTTGTTTGTAATATCAATGCAAGTGGTTCCTACATGTTTGTTCCCACAATGCTATGTCGATTAAAGGGGGGGTGGGGGCAAAATTATATTTTTTTAGATGAACTATGGAATTGGGCGTAATAATTAACCTAGCCCATTTGTAGCATGGTTTTCCTTATATGTGTGTTCTAATTCCAATTTTAACATGTTAGATCAAAGTAGGGTTTGGTGGAAGTAGTTCCATATGAAGATCTTAGATAGGTTTGGACAACCCATATATCTAGCTTACTCAAACCAAAATTAATCTAGGCAATACTGTTAAAATTGTGGTTCTGAATCAGAATCTAAAGTTCCAAGTTATATCACAAAAATCATAAAATTGTACATGCAAATGTTGTAAAATTGTAGATTCTACCGGTATAGAGTTGTAGAATCAAGGTACTTAATTAAAATCATATGATAGAATTGATATGTTGGCAATCTTGCCTCCAAGTTAACCCTTTCATCAGCGTACTTAGTTATAATCCTAAAATCGTAAAATCCCAGATTTTGACAACCTTCTCTCTAGGCTTTCAACTAAATTGGCTTAGACCAATATTAATTCCTTTATATATATTCAAGGCCCACATAGGTGAAATCAATCTCATATTGGATATTAACAACTTAAATAGACTATCATCACGAGCACTTACTAAGAAGTCAGGGACACAGATAGAACTCTAAGGACGCACGTGCTGAGATGAGCCATGGCCTAGGGCAAGGTGGGGAGGGAGTGTGTGCGTGCCCGTGCACCTTTGTCTTCCCTCCCTCCTCCTTAATCACCTATTAAACCAAAGTTGTCCACCATTGTTCGGCAATGGTTTCTTCCCTGATTCGGGTTGCTGGTGTTGGGTTATCTGATCCCAATATTAATTTCTAATCTTAGCCTAATATTGATCACCTCTGCTAATGCGGAATTAATTTGATCTACTGACCTGATTGAGAAGCCATTGAATTCGAATTTGATCTCCTTCTCTGTTCTTTCCTCTCTTCTTCTCTGTTTTCGCTCGCAGTAGGCGTGGACGGCGTAGCAATAGGGTTTTCTCCTTTTGATCAGCGTCGACGACCTTTGGGTCTTCTTCCTGCAAGTCCTGAGATTACCTCACGACTCCCTTCCAGCGCCTAATCGATCGGGCAATTAGGGTCACGGATTTTTTTTCACGTTGGATTTGGGTGTCCCCTCCTCCTCTGTATTTATATCGCTGGTGGGAGTCGGGGGTTTATCTCGTATTTGATACGGAGTCTGATTCTACCGATCACCGAAACAAACTCCTATTCTATCTCTTCTTTTCTTATCAGAGTAGGACACATATTTCTTGTTTGAGTAAGAGTGGGACACGGTAGAAAAATCAGTTATGGTGGATTCCGAATTTCTTAAACCGGTCTCTATCTCTAATTTGTTTTATCCGATGTCTAACCGAATAAATCAACCAACATTCTCCTCTTGATTTAGAGGTTTAGCTAATGAGTAGATTTAAACAAAATAGCTCCCCAAGACAATGTGTCACAACAACATTCTACGTCATTGAGACTACAAGACCTATAGTTTACTATAGCGCTCAAATAAACTCAATCTTATATTAGTGGGATGTTGATTGGCAAACTTATACCCCTCATTTAGGATCTTCTCAGAGTATGGATCCATAATAAACACTTAGTATTAATCATTAGTAATCCGATCTTGGGACCTGTCTTTCACAACATAGTGCATACGTTGTTACTCGAACATAAATCATATATTATTACGCAATTCATAGTATAAACATTCATTAAATCTGCATCAAAGTGGCTCCCCATGCCAAAACATGGTTAAACTAATTGCCAATGAAATCAAGCCTGTATTCATCCAGACTGAAATCTAAAATTTATTATTGTTAGTTAATAATGCAGACATATCTTACGACTTTCTAAATAAATAAACTTATTAAGCATAATAAAATTTCCACCTTTATGTAAACATTAATATTGCCTCACTTATGGCTTATTGAGATAACCAAATTTTCAGTTGGTTTCTCTCTTAACAAAATATTATGAGATCTTAGGGAAAATAAATTCTTTTATTAATAAGATCTTAGTCTCTCCCCTAGAAGTGTGGCTAAATCATGTCATTAATCATCACATGCATTTAAAATAACTTATCTTGCATGAAGGTAAAACTAACAACTCAAATTAAAAAACACATTGTTTTGAAACATCTAACTCAGCTAATATTATTTAAGAAACACAAGCTTAACTAATTCTAATTCTGATTCTAACACAACAAAAAAACTTTTGTTAATAGGAGAGTGAATAAAATTTAAGCTGCTTATGGAGTCTAATCATGAAGTCTTCCATCATGCTTCACTTCAAAATCTCCACTTAACCAACTATTCTTTATTTTCTGAGTTCTCACTCTTGTTCTTACTGCCGTTTGGACAGTATTCAATTCCCTTTTTAGCTAACCACGCCTTGAAACGTGAGCAGTTCCTTTGCCAATGTCCATGGCTCTTGCAAAATTTGCAGTATGGGTTCCGATCTGAGGGATCAGTTGAAGTAGAACCATTGTTTCCTTCTTTATTTTGAGAATTGTCGATGTTGCTCCTCTTGCTGCTAGAGCCACCCCCTTGATGCATCTTTCTTTTGCCATTGTTAGAAGCATTGACGAGGTTGAGTTGATCTTGAAACTTCTGCTTTTCAGCTTTCTAACGCTCTTCCTCCTCTACTGAGTGTGAGATGAGTTCTGCTATGGTCCACTTATCTTTCTGAGTGTTGTAATTAATCTTAAAGGGAGCATAGTCAGGACCCAGGGAGCTCATAATAAAATGCACCAAAAAACCATCTGATATGGACATGTCCATAGACTTTAGCTGATGTGCCATATGAGTCATCCCCATTATGTGCTTTCTAATACCATCTTTGCCATCATAATTACTGGTGATCATCTTTGAGATTAATGTACTGGCATAAGCTTTAGATGAAGATTTGAAATTCTCTTCAATATTAGCCATGTACGTTTTTGCATCTTCAGAGTCAACTATCCCTCCAATAATTCCTAGAGCAATAGTGCTCTTAATATACATTAAGGACATCCTATTGGATTTCTTCCAGGCTTCTAATTTTTCCTCATAAGCCCACTGAAGATTCTCATGTTGCTCATCAGTCATCTCATCAGTCCATTCGGGCTGCTTAGGAGGGTCCTGTCTTAACGCTAAGTCTTCTCCAATTAGTCCTAAGTTTAGAAGCACATTGTTCTTCCATTCGGGATAATTGCTTCCATCAAGGGGCTCAATGACCTTAAGCTATCCCATAACTAAAATCATGTAATTATAAATATTAGTAAAGTATATGAAATCAATCTGAATAGATTCAATTAATAATAAAATTATAAATTCCACAATCTAATCACCGTTGGGCAGAATAGATCATGTCACAAAATAAATTTCCTAATTATATCACCGTTGGGCAGATAATAATTAAGAAGAAAAAACAAATAAATTATTGACATGAAACCATAAACAACGTTGGTCAGTATATGGTCTTATATCAAAATATTTCTCTCTAGTCAAATTTCCTGTTGGTTCCATTTAACCAGAAATATATTAAATGGTCATAAGGTTTTGACTGAATTTGATAGCATATGAAATAATATATATAAGTAATCTTAAATTTTAAGAATTTAAATGGGCTAAAGTAATAAATAAATTTAAAATTTAAAGTAAATAAATAGGACTAAAATAAATAAGCATAGTTGATAAAGTAGACTTCTAGACCAAAAGGAAAAAGAATAAATAAATAATTTGGCCCATACAAGATATAAATTAATTTCTGGAATTAAAAGCCAATAATAATAATAATAATGGATTCGGCCCCAATTAATTGCTCGGCCGGCCCGCAAAACGAGCCGGTCCGTTTAGGCCTTGTTCGGCAGCCCAAATTCCAAACCAGTCCAGGAACCATTCTAGACCAGGTTTGAATTGAATGGAACCAAGTGTATTCACTAAAAATCTGAAACCACACGTGGTTTGAATCCACTCCTTTTCTTAATCCAGCTGTTCAAAAAAAGTGCATTTGGTTTGAGCTGGAATAAAAACAGCTAGCACCAATATACAGTTTGTCACAAGTGCCCAAGGGACTTAATAGCATAGGAAATTAACAGTTTCAAGTGCCAAAGGACAGACAACACTCTTTCAAGTTCCAAAAGGGCTGGACATAGAAGACCCTTAACAGCAAATCAACAGTTTGTCACAAGTGCCAAACTGACATGATCAACGACCATAATATTCAGATTCGAATGTTGAGATAGCTCCTCCATTGTGTGCAACTCCATGGGTTCTTTCCCTTCTCCGCATGCTTTATCCAAACTGCAAACCCACAATTAAGATAAAATGACAAATGTTTATAAATCAGTGTGGAGTAGAATCAGTATGATAATCATTTTGATATTGGAGACACAAAAGATTGCACTCTCAATTTTGTCTTCAAGAAATAACAAAAAGCACAGCTTGCAGAGCACCACAATGAGGCTCATGTCTTCAAGAAATAATACATAGTTTTTTCATATTCTTTCAAAGGAGTCATCATCTAGCAGACTTTAGAAAAAAAAAGCATGATCTAATCCTTAAACATTAATTGATATAAATTAGTATTATAAGCCAAACAGCTATCCAAACTGAACATCATACTGAGCATCTATCCAAACTGACATCATATTGTTAGAGTACTGAATTGAACTAAATGTACTAATCAATTTACTTAAACATGAATTACTATACTGTTTAAAACAGCAGTAAATGTCAGTGTTCCATTTTCTCTTAAATAGTACTACCATACTTCAAGAATCTTAGCATACACCTAAATTTATTAATCAACTACATAGCCTTAAATCAGTCTGTAGAAAAAGGGCATCAAGCAAATGATCAAAGCAAAATAAAAACACATACCAATAACACAAAAACAGTAACATCTTCTTTTCCAAACAATACAAGTAGCCCAAAGTTTCAACAAGACGAGAACTAACCTTTGGTGATGCTAGGCCATTTCATTTCTCAGCCACATTAAAGCAGACTCTAAGTCATCTTCGCAGGCACACAAAAAGATTTCTCTATTTGCTAGGGTCTTAAAAACAGCAAAAGCCTTTGCCTTCTCTTGTTTGGTAACATCCATTGAGCTCAACATAGATACACACTTCTTGACAGCTTCTTCCTCGTGTTGCTTAGTCCTCATCTCAAGGTATCGATCCATCATGTTCTCCACTCTTGAATTCTTACTAGTCTTCTTATCTTCTTTTTTCTTGTCTCCTCTTTGCTATTAAACCCCGTCTTTTTTGCTCTTCAGTCATAATTCTTGAATCCTCAGCTTGAGTTTCCTTCTCTCTCGTGTTTCTTTGGTCTTCAAACAGCACATCAGTTTCTTTCTCTCTCGGGTTTCTTTGGTCTTCAAGCAGCACAACATCACTTTCTTCCTCTCTTGAGTTTCTTTGGTCTTCGAGCAGCACAAGATCATCTTGCTGTTGACTATCATCGTCCAATTCTTGTACTGGCCTCAGGGGTTTCTCATCTTCCATTGAATCAAGGGAGGTGCAGTTGTGTTTTCCCTCAGCAAGTTGGCCTATGTAAGAACAAGGATACAATACACGGTTTAAATTGTAGATAAGTAGCAACTTTTCTAGCAAGTTACTTACTAATTTGGACAAGGAGAACTCATTAATTTGGACAGCAAGATCAAAACCTACCATCATATAGCTCACCAAGTGCATCATACAAGGGAAAGTTGGCCTTGTTGTTGCGGAACTTTTTGATCTTTGGGAATGTCTGCACATGCAAAAGGATAATCACAAATCATTGTAATGCATCAAAGAAATCACAAATCACGTGCAAAGGAAGATATTGATCACAAATCGACTTACCATTTGCAAGTTTTCCCACATAGCCGGCGATCCCTCGACCATGCATCTCTTCTCGTTCCAAGAAGACCCACTTTGTTGCCTAGCCGCTTTCAACATCTTGTAATCTCTTTTCAGTTGACCCTCCTTCTCTTGAACTTGACTTTTGGTGAATGATACACACTTGTTCCGTGCGTGGAATTCCTTCACCATTCTATTCCATGATTCAGTGTTCCAGCCATTATCTCCTCTATAGTCTTTGTGCTCGAAAAGGATTTCAACAAGTGACTTCTCCAACTCCACGTTCCAAATTGCTCTCTGTTTAACTTGGTTGCCTAGAAGGAATTATATTTACAATCATTTACAAACATAATAGATGTACATTGTGAAATCATGAATACACAGTAAATACAATACCTTTTGGAGAGACTCTCTTCATCCTAGTACTTGTCGCAGATAGCATCCTACCAAACTTAGGAGTTCCCTTTGGAATCATACTGAGTTTTGGCGAACCTCTTCCAACCATAGCTGTCATATATACATAACTTTATTCAACTATTACATGATGATTTATATTATACATAACTTTATTCAATTATTACATGACTCATGACTAATGTATATGCTGTTGATACTAGACCCACATCTCTTGAGCAATCGAGTCTCTCAATGCGTTGCCCTCTTCACTACTAGCTGAATTGCTCTGATCACCACTTGGCAAATCAACATAGTTTGTTGGGTCGATATTATCTGGCTGATCATCCAGCCATGACTCATCTCCTTCCATTTCCCTGATTAGATTGTGAAATATAGCGGCTGCAATGGTTATTTTGACTTGATTCTTCAACTTGTGGAATGTTGCGACTTTAACAATAGGAAAGTGCTTCTTAAGCACTCCTAGAGTCCTTTCCACATGGTTCCTAGTATCGCATGTCGGTGATTGAACAACTCTCTAGGATTTTGTGGCCTTCTATGTCTAGCCCCGAACTCTTTCAAGTGGTATCTGACTCCCCGATACGGTGCTAGAAAAGAAGAGGTGTTTGCATACCCGCCATCGACAAGATAAAACTTGCCTGGAGGCACCTCAAATCCTTTGCTCATTGCAGACCTCAACACTCTAGAGTCTGTAGTAGAACCCTCCCATCCACTAGAAACATATGTGATCTTAAGGTTAAAATCACAAGCAACCATAACATTGATGCTCAATGTTGACTTCCTATTTCTAAAAGGGGCAGCTTTTTCAGAGGCAATTGATATAGGAATGTGGGTACCATCAATGGCACCAAGACAGTCTTTGAAGAAAGGAAAGAATCTTGGATTTGTGGCAATTTTTGGATGGACTAGATTGGGGTTAGGAGGTTTCATGAATTCGCGATCAAGACCTGGCAGAACATGCTTGAAGAAGTGCTTTAGGTGGCGGTGAAATGTATCACTGCTGTGGTGAAATTGGAGCTGGAGATCCTCATAGGAAGAGTTATGGCTGAGCATCCAAAGAAAAAATCCAAGTTTCTCCTCGATCTTGATTCTCGTATCAAGAACAAGTTCATTCCTTCGAAGATAATCAGCCAAATAATTAAAGATCCAGGGTTCCATCCGGAAAGCTACCAAACAGTTCTTCACATGTCCTTGGAGCAATCGACGGACCTCCTCCTCACCCGATACCTCAGGGCTATGACGTTGTTGCTTTTCCCCTCCTTGGTTAGAACCCAAAATAGAAAGGGTAAGGAAAATAAAGAGCATCATGTCATCGTCCTCCTCTTCCTCCCTCCTCTTTCTAACACGGTCTCTCAAAGTCATATTCATTGGATTACTATATACCAAAAGAACAGGGTAGTCATATATTTATTGATTGAAGAACAGGGCAGCCATATAGAACAGTAATGACAATGAATTCATCTTAACAAAATTAAAAAGGAGACCCTAAGATCATCCCCACCACCACCACTAATCCCCAATCAACATTCATAATACAGAGAGAGAGCAACAAACCGGAGTACCTTTCGGAGTCAAAACAAAGTCCCAGGAAGGAGGCGGCTCGTCTTCACCAATCCTAGGAACTGCGGGCACAATCTGAATAAAAGCACAAAGTAACTAGAAATTAGGAAATGCACAATCAGAATTTATATATGGCCACTACTGCTACCTAATCAGCACACCAGAGCCATATAACTGATTAATAATGAACTAGAGTTGTTATATAACAACCATTTACCTAAAAGAAGAACAATTCAGATACTACTACTGCTACACTATTACAGGTTTGGCAGGTTTAGAAGAAAAATGAACTAAGGACTAGGAGTGCATCCATTCTTAACTTATTTACCATATTAACAGTACTATGACCAGACAATAATTTTCTCTCTTTTTTTACATGCTATTCATAAAGGAAAAAACCTGAAACATCATACAGATAATAGGCTTTCAGAAATTTAAAATTTAATTAATTCAAGCTGCTACAGCCTACCACCAGACCGATTTGCAAACAAGTTCCAAAAGTGATAACACAAGAATCAACATGACAGCTACAAGCTGAAAATACAAACTGTGTAATGGAACCAAACTTTAAATTAAGCCACCAGGAACCTGCACCTTTCCCTTCCTTTTGGCCATTTCCATAAAGTGAATCACACTATCACACATATATACACAATATCTCTCTCACACAAAAAGTACAGGATCTCCTTGGCAGGGTTAGCCCATCCCAATTTATCCAGGATAACTAAATCAAATGTTGTTTGTAACTGATGTCAAGATCAATTGCTGCTGCCATAGGAAATTAAGGGAAATACTAAAAACTAGCAAATCTCTCAAAGGATGAACGCAAATCTCTGTGTAATCACGCTAGCCGAACCAAGAACCTAGAGTTCTTCCACCAATAATCCCCCAAAATATCGCAAGGACCTAACTGCACACCAAATCGCCAAGAACCCATTCCGATTACCACACCACCTCCCCCTTCCCTACGCAGATCAGAATCCTCAAGAAACACCCGTCCTTGGAAACCCACGCAAGAGAAGATGAACAGCACAAGCACCCTATCAAGAGGAAACCCTAGCAAGAGGAAACCCTAGCACAACGGTCGTGGTGGAGAGTTACCGGAGAGAAGGAAGCGGGGAGCGCGGAGGAAGAGGTCGCCGTCGCGTCGCTAGCCGCGAGCGCCGTCTCCTCGCACACGCCGCCGCCTCGCTTGGAAAGAAGCCGGGGGATAGGAGGTGCGGATTGGAGCCGGGCTTGGAACAGGTAGAATGAGGCCAAAACGGGCCCGTTTCCAATCCGGGCAGGCCGAAACGAACGAGGATTCCGGGCTAGGCCAGATTTGGAAACGGGCCACTTCGTTCCGGCCAGGAACGAGGCCATTCCGAGCCGTTCCAGGCCTAACCGAACGAGGCCTTAAGCAGCGCGCGGGCGCGCTATGGGCATCGGTCCATACGGCCGAATTGACCAGATAGGCGATGGTGGCCCAAATAGTGACGGCGGACAGCTCATGGCCGTTCGATTGAATCGGACGGCCTAGATCCATCGTGGCATGGATCAAAAAAATCTAACCGGACGGGACCCTAACCCTAGCTGAAATCAAATCGGATTCCCCATCTCCTTCTCCTCTCTCTCTTCTCCGGCGGCAGGCGGCCGGCATGGAATTGCGGCGGCACGGCGCTCCGGCGGGGAGGGCGTGCACCAAGGGCGCGGCCCATCGCCCGCCGGCTGAGGGGCGCGCGCACCTGGAGGCGGCGGCGCCCAAGCCGGCTCGGCGCGCTGGCGACGCGTCGGCGCTGAGGCCGGCGTGGTCGAGGAGGAGAGCGGAGGGAGCAGCGCGCACGCGCACCATCGCACACAAGCCGAAGCCCGCACAGCAGCGGCGGCGCGGCTGTCGATTTCCGGCAAAGCAGCAGCGGCACAGGCGCATGCACGCATGGGCGAAGCTCACCCGGCGGTGATGACGACGACTGCTACTTGCTGGTAATTTCTTCAATCCGTAAACAGATAGAATAATATTCATTGGTTGCAATTTGGGGATTTTGATTTAGTGTTTCATGTTTCTTGGAACTGATTGAAAAGTTTCAAAGAATTTAGCCCAAAAATTTGCAAAACTTAATTGCTACTCGTACTTATTGAAAGTGAATTGATAATAAAAAAACTGAAATTTAAGTTATGCACGTAACAGCTAAGAGAATAAACATTAAACAAATCCGAATTAGAATTGTCTCGGATAAAATTGAATCTAATCAGTGTACGAACAGTAAAGATGATGTAAGAACCGTTCTGAAATAAATTTCTTTCACTAAAAGTGGATCAATTCGAAGATTAGATGTGGCTTCTCCGAGGGATGATGGGACCAATTAAGGCTAAGCTCTGATACCACAATGTTGGGTTATCTGATCCCAATATTAATTTCTAATGTTAGCCTAATATTGATCACCTCTGTTAATGTGAAATTAATTTGATCTACTGACCTGATTGAGAAGGCATTGAATTCGAATTTGATCTCCTTCTCTGTTCTTTCCTCTCTTCTTCTCTATTTTCCCTCGCAGTAGGCGTGGACGGCGTAGCAGTAGGATTTTCTCCTTTTGATCAGCGTCGACGACCTTTGGATCTTCTTCCTGCAAGTCCTGATATTACCTCACGACTCCCTTCCAGCGCCTAATCGATCGGGCAATTAGGGTCACGAATTTTTTTCACGTTGGATTTGGGCGTCCCCTCCTCCTCTGTATTTATTTCGCTGGTGGGAGTCAGGATTTATCTCGTCACCGAAACAAACTCCTATTCTATCTCTTCTTTTCTTATCTGAGTAGGACACAAATTTCTTGTTTGAGTAAGAGTAGGACACAGTAGAAAAATCAGTTATGGTGGATTCCGAATTTTTTAAACCGGTCTCTATCTCTAATTTGTTTTATCCGATGTCTAACCGAATAAATCAACCAACGGCTGGCGCCACGAGTACCCTAAACCAACACATCTCGAAAACCCCATCCGCTTAAGTATTTGAATAGTTAGACACACAGTCAAGTTTGTAGGAAACGAAACTTTCACGTGGCTACTCTGCTTTGTCTTCTTCCTCTTTCTCCTCCTGGTGCTATGGTATAGGGAGGATGATTGGCTACTTCCGATTGTGATTGGCTATTGTACGGCTAATTCCTTGCCACCATGTTGGCCTCTAGCAACAGCAACGGGAGCAAGAACACAAGTAGAAGCGTTAGAGGAAGCGGCATTGCAATAGGAGGATTTTCGACATCCTCCAAGTATATCTTACTAAACTCTGTACTAAATATGTTCTTTCATGCTTTCTTTGTTTAGCACTGGCACTAGATCAGTCATGTTTATATTGTTCATATTTATTTGTTTCAATATCTAGATTAAACTATGAAAAAAATTGACTAGAACTTTAATAGGTTAACTCTTTTATACGAAATAAGAACGATCGTGTAAGTGAGGTTTGCTATGTGGACTTAGGGATAGGGTGTTAGCCCGAACCCATGCATGACTCCTATTCGGTCCCTGTGACGATGGACAATAGTCGTACTTCTGTTGGCTAGAACCGATTTTGTCTTTATATTTATTCGACAAGAGCTGGAGAAAATACAAGATGGGAACTAACAATGAGACTTCTACATGAATCTTGATTTGGTGTGACTTATGTCTGTCTTGAGACTTTTTCCCACTCGGTGGATACATTTGTATTTATATCAAGAGATACCCTTCTACAAACTAGGAATAGGAGAAAATTTTTGATATTATGAATAGGTGGGTTGGGTCATATCCGTATCAGGCTAGACATCTTTTCTTATTTGAGGACAACTCCATATTGAATATAGTACGTGGTATTGCAGGGGCACTTTACCACAAGAGTATGATGTATACCACGTCTATAACACTTCGATAAAAAACATTAAAATCAGTTGTAAAATCAAAATTTTGCTATGACCAATAACAAGCAAGCGATCAAAGCATCATAAATCTTAGTAATTCAGGGGTTGCATCAGGCTGACAAAACCGCAGTAACTGCCACAATAATTGTAGTTATCATGGTCTCCGCCGGGTGCGATAGTGGTAGGGGGCGGTATGGCTAAATTGAATTTGGCTAAATTCAAAAAAAATGATAAAATTTTGAAAAAGAAAATATGGATATGGTAGATAACAATTTGCAGAGTGTTTGGTGAGAGAAATAGATAAAATAAATAATTTTATACGCACGAACAATGAGAAGAATAAATTTTTGCCTTAAAACTGTCGTTTTTCTGTTGATGTAGAGTTGAGATTTCGGAATATTTTGAATGTCTTGTCAGGTTAATTTGCAGCGTAGCAAAACAATAGATGTACTTACTTTTCATGTGTCACAGTATTTGTTTGTAGTGAATAGGTCGCATGAAAAAATGTAAATCGTAGTTGATAGTTACTATATGAATTGTCATTGTGTTCTATATTAAATGCCAATTATCAATTGTCATATATATAATTGTTGCAATGTCCCTAATTTAATAGGCAAAATTTGCTACAGGGCATGGAAAAAACGCGTAATTAGCCGGTGGACACCGTAAGATCGCGAATTTGCTGCAGGGCACCATAAAAATGTGGTAATTAGCTGGTAGACACTCCGAGCATTATTTTATTAGTTTGAGAGTAAAAATAATGAGATTGCCCTCGGTGGCCAACCTGTTACGCTGACTGGGTTCGATCGAACTAGACCCAGTCAGTCTCGGCACTGCACCACACTCGAACCCTAGCCTAACCCTAGCCTACAGGGTGACTGAGCAGACGGCGGCGACGGCGACCTGGTTGCGGCGTGGGCAGCGGCGAATAGACCACCGAGGGCAATCTCACCATTTTTAAAATTTTTGACTTCAAAAATAATAAAATAATGATTAGACTGTCTACTAGCTAATTACTATATTTTTGTGGTGCCCTACAGCAAAATTGTGATCTTCCAGTGTCCACCGGCTAATTACACGTTTTTTTATGCCCTGTAGCAAATTTTGCTAATTTAATAAAGGTTTTGCAAAAATTTTCTTTTTTTACAAAAAATGTCCTAGCAGTTACAGTTATATCATATTACTTATTTCCTATTTTATTTATAATTTTACACTATTTTCGGATTTTATTTTATTGTTTAACCTCGTATTGCAATGCGAACAGTGTTCTTAACAAACCCAATGGTTTTCGTCTCCAAGCCGTGGTTATCACCAATTTCAAATTCAACAAATATTTGTTGAATTTGAAATTTCTATGATAATTGCACGGTTATCATGTCTCCACCGCTGATCGGTTTCTATTGAGCAGTAAGGTGAAACCTGGGTTACATCAAGCTAGATACTCCCTCTGTCCTAAAAAAGACAATTCCTAGCTTCCCAAGAAAGACCTAAAGAGTTAGCTAAATTCTCAAAATGTCCATCATTAATAGTAAAATAATGTTGGTGGGTGGGTAGGTGAGGGGTATTAAAGGGATAAATTTTCTCGATTTACGAATCAAGGGTAGGTAAAAATAGAGAAGTTGATTTATTTTGGAACAAATTTAAAACTCTAGGAATTGATTTATTTTGGGATGGATGGAGTATATAGGTAAATGCAATTTAAGTCTTTTGCATGGAATTAATATTAGCAGTCTTCTGCATGGAATTAATATTAGCAGTTTTTAGTATTTCATTAATCAACTCGCTCTTAACCATGAGTGGTTGCAATGAGATTACTAAACGCAAGATCCATGTACAACAAAAATCAGACACTACTATTTATCTTCAGGAAATCATTTCTTATGCAAGTACAGTGCACGCGGCACATGCTGAGCCTTCACACTGCAAGCGTACGTACGTCCAGGTCTAGCTCGTCACTCTTCGCGACAGTGTGACGTACCATCTAACGATTAGTAGGAATACAACGGATGAGCTACCGTCTAACGATTAGTCAGAATACGAACGATTAAACGGAATTATACAGATTTATATGTTCACTTTAGTGCATATTTTTTTTATGTTAATGGCTACAGTTGATGCAGATTATATAATTTTAACCAGTTATATTTGTATTTTTCTATAAATATATCATGAATACATCATTATTTTCTTAAAGAATATAAATAACGACGGATTAAAACAACTTGGCTTGTCTATGGAAGCGAGCACAACCGTGCTATAAGGCTACAATAGTTTACTAAACACACTTTAAGGTTAATTAGACTTATTATACTAAATATAACCAATTAATCGCGTCATTTGGTTGTATAGTTTTACTGAAATTTGCTGGTGCTACGACTCGGCGATACAATATGGATCGGTCATCATTTCCATATAGACGGCTGACTAAACGGTTGATAGGGCCGACTAAACGGTTGATAGGGCCGACTTTCGCGCAACACTGCTTCAGGATGCATGGAAGAATTCAACCAGCCGGTACCTGTGATACAGTATCATCATCCAGAAACGGGTAGTCGGTGTAGCCAACCACAAGATCAGAGGTATAGAACGTGCTCCTGTCGTACTTGTTCAGACCGGCCTTCCTCCTGAACCTCTCCGGCAGGTCAGGGTTGGCCAGGAACAGCCGCCCGTACGCAACCACGTCGGCGTAGCCGTCGGCGACCGCCCTCTCGCCTTCCTCCCGGTCGTACCCTCCGTTCACCATGAACTTGCCCCGGAACACCTTCCTGAACGGGAGCAGCTGGCCGTGCTGCGGGGTCCCGGTCACCGGCGGCGGCGACGCACATCCTCGGCTCGATCATGTGGCAGTAGAGGACGCCGAGGTCGTTCATGAGGCCGACCACGTGCAGGGCGAGCGCCACCGGGTCGGAGTCGTGGCAGTCCATGTAGTCGGCGAACGGGGAGAGGCGCACGCCGAGGCGGTGCGCGCCGATCTCGTCGGCCACCGCCGCGATCACCTCCGCGGCGAAGCGGCACCGGTTCTGGATGCCGCCGCCGTACGCTTCGGTCCGGTCGTTGACGCTGTCCTTCATGAACTGGTCGATCAGGTACCCGTTGGCGGCATGGATCTCAACTCCGTCGAAACCTAGCTTGGACAGAAATGGGCCAAGTGTTCGATGTATAGAAGAAAATGTTTCAGCTGTTGACTTCCAATGTTGATATCAATGATTAGCATACAAAATTTTATTTCATTTCTCGTTTATTAAAGACAGTGTTCTTTCTCTGTATTATTTTCTGTTTTTCTACTTGACTTTATACATGCTTCTGAAACTATTAAACAGTACATTTGTTTCAAAATGCTTTCATATAAAAGTTTATTATCACAACTTTGTAAAATAGGTTTTACAACATTCCATCTTTTATGCTATTAAATAATTATCGAAAAATCAGATAATCTTTTATATTTAGCCAGAAAAGAGCATAGCCTAAATCATGTAACAGATCGGTCAGCACCTGCAACTAAATTTTCACGTGTTCAACGCATAACATATTAACGCCCCTGATATGTCCGGTTCTTGCTTACCAGCTTTGATGGCATTTCTGGCGGCAATACGAAAGTCGTCCATGATATTTGGGATCTTCTCCGTTTTCAGCCTTCGGGGAGGAGCAAATTCAAGAACCTGTCCGTCATGGCTGACCTGGGGGGTAACTTGCTTGTCCCTGCTTGAGATGGGTGCATTCCCATTAGGCTGGAACTCTGAAAAAAAATTGTATTAGGATACCATATCCATCTTTTTTTTGAGGGGAATAATTTTTTTTTTGAGGGGAAGGATACCATATCCATCTTGATTCTTGCAGCAAGCCAACTGGACTTTAACTGACAAGAGAGAGAATAGCCAAGAGATAGGAATGTGTAGTCAGCCGATTTTGATTTTGATTTAGGATTAAGGGCATGTTTAATGGTAGAGCTCATTGTGGTCTCTATCTCAATCCACGTCAGCAAAAAGAGTTTGGTTTTTCTCATGCGTTTTCATTACCATGTCTCTTTCACCATCATTAGAAGATAAGAAGATAAATTGTGCTAATGGGTTTAAATTAAACCTGACCTCTACGTACAACGTGGATGTAGACAGAGAAAAATGTAAGAATATGATTGAAGCTATCTGAAATTATTCTTAAGTTTTGAAATTTATTTGAATTATCATAAAAAAAGAGCCAATGCATAAATGAGATGAAAATCGCAGGTAGCAGTGAAAAATTATCGGGTGCATGTGGTGGGCGTCAAAATTTATGAAATCAAACTCCCGAGATGTTGCTTAGTTGAACTATTCCTAACGGCAGCTAGGCGTCCAACTCAAACATATCTTTCGATCAACTTAATTAATTGTTGAACACAAAGAAAGAAAGAAAGAGGGGTGACAGTTTGGCTTATTTAAACAAAATAGCAAGCCGTATATTTACAAATAAAAAATAAAATTGTGAATCAATCTTTTATATATGTTTTTATCAATCTAAAAGCCAACGCTAGAAATATAAACTACGATGAAAAATTTTAAATCTCAGCTTAAATACAAGCAGAAGCGGAGGGACGGGATTCGAAAGAATCGCTGGCCTGTGGGAGAGACGCAGCCGGTGTGCCATATTTGGCAGAAGAAGACGGCGCCCCTGGCATGCACGGCGTCAACGACGTGCCTCCACGCCTCCACCTGCTCCGTGTTCCATAGCCCCGGCACGTCCGGGTACCCTCTCGCCATCTCCGACACCGCACAGGCCTCCGCCACCAGCAGCGCCCCCGCCGCCGCCCGCTGCGCGTAGTACGCCGCGTTGTGCGCCCTTGGCACGTTGCCGGGGCACTGGTACCACGTCAACGGCGCGAGCACGACCCTGCCCCGGCCACAAACAACAAGGAGATGCACTTTGGAACCGTGCGCATGGATCGCTCAAGAAGAAGAAGAAGAAGAAGAAGAAGATCAGCGGCAGCAATATGATGCATCCGATCGAACCTGTGAGCGAGATCCAAGTGGCCCATCTTGTAAGGGGTCAGAAGAGTTGCGGATGACATCACCATGGTATGCTTACGCGTGCGTGTGTGTGTGACAGCTTCGACTGATGACTGATCCACCACTTCTTTTGCCTCCTTGTGATGATGCGAGAGGCAGGGGAGATTTGAGCTTGTTTGGGTCTGCCATTGATCCTTTATAGTAATAGGTAGATATGGAGGGAAATTTAGGTCATGGGTCGTGTTATTTTTAAAGATTATCTGAGTTTTATAATATTTATTTAATGATATAGGCAATAAAATTAGCTTCTATAAAATTAAAAATCTAGGCAAGCTGCTAAATTATATACAAAGCTGGAAAAAATGATAATAATCAGTAAAAAAACGCAGGAGCCGTGTTCTGTTTTTGTACGACAGTGCAGTGGTGTCGCTGTTGTCTTCTCCGGCCAGTTGGTGCGCTAGCTGGGAGTCTTCTTGGGCGATTGCGTGTGCTCGATAGTCTGCCGAGTGCCTACTAGCGAAAGTGGACGGGCATGTCGTGCCAATCAGCAGGACGAATCATCTGTGAATTAATTGATGGGACTGGCTGCTACTGCTACCTCCATTCCAATATTCTGGGAAGTAAGCCATTAAAGATAATCTTGTAATAAAATATAAGTATTTATAATATTATTGATATCACTATTTATCAAGAGTTACGTATTTGAAATTATTACTTTTTTACCCTCAGTTATCCTACTACATTTATTCATTGATCATTTATATTTTAGGTCGTATGACATTTTGTTTTTAAGTATTAATATATGCTAAATAATCTAAAAATATTTATATTTTGATATGCAAATAGTAATTAATAGTTGGTGTGTACCTTTCCTTCGTTCCCAAATAAATCCACTTTTATAAATAATTCTAGTACTTTAAGAGCACGGTCATTGGTTTATATTCAAATTTATTTTCATTTTATCCCCTCCTATCCTATCCACTTCATCCATTTCGTAATTAATAAACGACTTAATAGTCTTTTCCCCTTTTATCCTATCCACCGCATCCATTTGTAGGAACAATTTTCTTCGTTTTGAAATAAATCTAGTTCTAGAACTTCAAAACTTCAAAAGCAGCCTTATCTCTATGCTTCTACTTAATCTTACATTTAGAGTTGATTTTAGAATTTTTTCACTGAAATTTAGTTTACGACTTTAGGCTTTATTTTTTAGAACGTTAAAAGTACATATATAAACATATTATTAAAAATTATTTTTCGTTTACTTGTCACCCCTTCACTCACCCCACTCGTGACACGTAGCGTATCTTGCACGTTCCCTCGGCAGAAAATCAGTTCTTCCTACAAAATCAGAAATAAAAAATGTTGACTAAGAGAATGATGACTTTTTTCCAATGGGCCAGTGTTAAAAACCCTTACCCTACTAGCCAATTGCAATGCACCGATATTTTGTAAGGAGGATAAATTTAGGGGAATAGCCTAGGTTACCTTTATTAATTAAAGGATGATTAGGAGTACAGGGTAATTAGAGTTAAAATGAAATATTTAAATCAAAAGTGATGGATACTGTAAGTAGTACGATATAATTACACTTATTTTATAATAAAAATTGATCTTACAAACATTTAGAGAAGGACATACTATCAGATATGGAGTTAGACGTGAGTTTAGCCTAACGACGTCATCACGCATCTCTGTGGGCCACAGCATATAAATAGGTGAACTTGACACGAAACGACTTTGGGGTTACTGTTTGTAAACATTTACAAATAATCAAATAATTTATAAATAATACTATTATATATGTTCTTAACGATAAAAAGCAAAGCTTAAAAATAACTATGCTAAAAAAATCTCAAAATCATTTCTTAATTTAAGATTAAATTTAAATTTTGGTTTATAAGTATAAGAAGAAACGAAAAGAGATGGTTGTTTGACTCTTACAGGGATATATCAAATGGTACAAAAGCCATGGTTCGTGAAAAAAATTTGTAATGACATTGATTTATAAATAAAATTATTATATATGTGTTCTTAACGATAAAAAGCAATGGTTAAAAAATAAACTATGCTAAAAAAAATCCCAAAATCAATTCTTAATTTATGATTAAAAATTTAAATTTTAGATTATAAGTATAAGCATAAACGTGATGGTTTGTGAAAAAAAATGTGTAATGACATTGATCAAGGTTACGTAGGGATAAAAACGGATCGGAAATGAACGGAAAGTAGATGTACCATATTTGTTTTTTTAAATTGGAATTAGAAACCCCAAATACAAAAATATAATTGGATATTATTTTATACAAATATGAAGCGAATATGAATTGGTACGAATACTGTGACGAGTATTAATCGTAACATAAAAGGGTCAGCTGCAAATTTGCCATCAGTTTGAATTGTTATTACAAGATTGCCACTAAAAAATTATAAATTTACCATCAGAACTGTCGTTCTAGTGGCAAACTTGCAATATAAAAAACTAGTGGCAAATTTACAAAATCCCCTAACTTAAAAGCCCCTTATAACAGACTCCTCGAATCAGTGCAAGTTATAAACTTATTGTTTATCAAAAATAAATCAAGAAGTTTAATGTTTAGGAATTGTATAAGTATATGGATATATCATATACACCAGTAGAAACTAAATATTCAGTTACTATTTAATTATTATGATAGAACATCATATTTAACACTTTATATTAAACGTGAGTTTACTGTAAGAACGTCATCACGCATTTCTGTGGGCCACAGCATATCAATCGGTGAACTTGACACGAAAGCGACTTTGGGGGTCGTTGTTTGTAGATACGTACAAATACAAAATTTTATGAATAAGTTTTTATATGTGTTCTTAACTATCCGATTGAAAGTAAACAACAGTGAACAAACCAGAAATAAACTCTAAATTTAAGGTTGAAAATTAGAAATTTGGTTATAAACGAAAAGAGAGGTGTTTCGCTCTTCAACCGGATATACCAAATGGCACAAAAGCGATGTATTTTTATATGGGCCAATTTTGTAAAAGAGTCATTTGATATCCTATATATATTCCGGTAGAGCGTGGGTTAACCACGGATAGAAATTACGCTTATACCCATGCCCGTCAGATTGGGTACCGACGGGTACACATATCCGTGGACAAAAATACCATCTCTAGGAGGAGAAGAGAGGGTTTAAGACTTTTAAAGAGCACAATAGCGGTTGCTAGGCAGTCTGGCGGGTGGTTGGCTTGGAACCCACACCCGTCCTTGACGAGGTGACACCGCCGCGAGGCCCCCAACATGCTCCGGTCCTTCGGAGCTGATCGGATGTTTCACGGGCCGACCGCCATTGACTCCTCGCCAGCTCTCTCCTTGGCCGCTCGGCCGCTCGCCGACATGAGTGTTCGCGCACCGGCTCCGCACTCCGCACTCCGCCACTTCACATGCATCGCGGACTGCCAGTTCACTGCAATCCACTGCTTCCACAACGCCAGCCGCCGTCGGCCTTCACTGCTCCACAGCCTCCACCGTCAAGGTCCCAACCAGGGTTGCCCAAACCGCCGGAGGGCCTTCTACTACACCTCGGCGAAGCTTCGGTTAGTGCGCGGTAACTGTGAGAACTACGAAAACTGGGAAATTTGAATTTGATTTTTTTTAATTTAAATTACATGGTTATCGTGGCTTCTCGGTCAAAACCGTCCGGTTTCAAGAAAAAACCATGAATAGTATAAACCAAGATAAAAATTATAAAAGAAATCTAAATAAACTATTAAATTTTAAGAAAAATAGAAAACTAGTAGTTAACAATAATTTTGATAGTTAGAATATGTTTTTGGAAAGACATGATCATGAGTTCTCCATGTTCCCACATAGGATCAGAGGTTGTATCTGCCATAATGCACTTGCATTTATTTAACTAACGAATAAAACACGTAACTTGTACCAAGAATCCTATTATTTATCATGCATGCATATTCCTAAAAGTTATAAATGTTACCTAACTTAATTGACATGGAAAGGTATCCAGTATGAACTAACAAATGACAGATACCATTTTTATTTTCTATAAAAACCTAACTGGAAAAGTACAAACATATCCTTACATGTCTACAAATAAATCTCACCGAAAATACCGTCCTCATTTCATACAAACATGTATCTACAAATACTTTTTACCTAGTAATCTATTATAAATTTTCATTTCCCCTCCTTTTTCACTAATGAATTTTTAAACATTCATAAATTTATTATTTTCATCTAGTTCTTGGCCCAAACTTCACTCCCAATTAATCTCTAACACATATACTTTTTACCAAATTTTGTCATTTTTAAATTTCTCCTCAAATTTAAATGACCCTACCATAGTATACCAAAACTGTCTTTCGGCGACGACCACGGTTATCGCAGTTACTATTATGGTGTCACACCCGGAGTTTCGTCCTAAGCCTAAATCGTAAAAAGGAATTCGTAAATAACAATTGGCTTAATTAACTCAGGAAAAATCCCTCTAAAAGGAATTAATTCACTTAAATCGAGGCTCGCAAATCGACTAACAGGATTTAAATTCAAATTGCAGAAGTATAAAATTCGGCCAAACAAATTAATTTAAAACTCGGCAAAAGTGGGGTTTTCCTTTTTCCCTCCTTTTTCCTTTCTTTTTCCCTTCCTTCTCAAATTGGGCCGAAGTCCAATTTTCCTCCCTCTCTCTTTTTCCTTTTTCTTTTTCTTTTTCTTTTCCTTCCCGGGCCGGCCCAGCCGAGCCGGCCCACTCCTCCTCGGCCGGCCCAGCCGAACCGGCCGCAACCTCCGCCCACCAGCGCGCGCTCCGCCTAGGCCGCCGCTCGGCCCAGCTAGCCGCTCGCCCGCGCCGCGAGTCCGCGCCGCGTCCCTCCTCTCTCCCGCGCCACTGACAGGTGGGGCCCACCTGTCAGTGACTGCTTCGCCGCTCGCCCGCGCCGCGCCGCGTCCGAGCCGGACTCCGCGCCGTCGCCGCAACCGCCGCCGCCGCATCTGCCGCCGCCGAGACCGCGCCGTCGCCGACTCGGTCTCCAACCTCCGCCCGCCCTAGCCGGTGCCGCCACCCTATAAATCCCGAGCCGCCGCGCGCCGTCGCTCACTTTCCGCCGTCCGCCCGAGTCGCCGCCGCGCTGCTGCCTCTCGCCGCCGCCGCGTAACTTCGCCGTCGGACGCCTTCGCCGTTGTCCAGCCGCGTCATCACCTCCGTCCAGCTGTCGCCGACCTGCTGCCGCCCTCGCCGTCGCCGGGAAGCCTCCTCGGTGCCGCGCGTTCCCTCGCCGCCCGGTCGCCGCCGTGTCTCGCCCGTCGCCGCCACCCGACGATCTCCGCCGCCGCTGCCGATCTTCCGCTCCAACCCGCGTCGCCACCTTCGCCTCGATCTCGCCGACCCGTCCACGCCTTCGCCGCCGCCGGTGAGCTACCGCACCCACCTCCCCTCTTTCTCCCCCTTTCCGGCCGACCGCCGCCGAGTCGTGCGTCGTCGCCGGACGGGACCGATGCGCGCCGCTCCCGCCAGCCGCCGTGGTCGTCGTCGCCCCCGCGTCGCCGCCGTTTGGCCGCCGTCGCTTGCGCCGCACGTGCCGCGCCGTCGTCGCTCGCTAGTCGCCGTCGCCGCTGTTCTTCCGTCGTCGCCGTGCGTCGTCACCTCGGTTGTCGTCACGTCGGTCGTCGTCGCCGTCGCACCGTCGCCGCTCGCCGGTCGTCGCCGTCGCGCCGCCGCCGTGCGCCGCCGCCGCCGCGTCGTCCGCCGCTCCCGCCGATCGCCGCCGTCCGCCCGACCGTGCGCTCTGTTCCCCTCCTCTCTGTCCCCCTCTCGCTGACGAGTGGGACCCACTCGTCAGTCGCTCCCCGCGCCCGCCTTCTCTCTCTCCTCCCGGGCCCAGCTGTCAGCGCCTCTCTCCCTCTCTCTCTCACCGACAGGTGGTCCCCACCTGTCAGCCGTCAGCCTCCTCTCTCCTCGCTGACGTCAGCAGCCCCATTAATTGCGCAATAATTGATTTAGGACTTTTCTGTTTAGCTAAAAAACCCAGAAAACTTCTAAAATTCATAAGTAATTCATCTAGTCTCCGTTTAGGTCCATTCAAATTTCATTAAATTCATAAAATTATCAAGAATCCATTAAAAATGGTTTCGTTTGCTGTTTCAGTAGAGTTTGTGCCTGTTTTATTTATTTTTGTGCTTTGTCGCTTAGATTCGGACCCCGCCGAAGAGCCGGTTTACTTCGAGATCGTCGCCGAAGTTCCCCAAGGGCCCGAGCAAGGCAAGTGACACTCATCCTTGAACATATTGAACCCATTATTGCAAATTCCCCGCTTTTTATTTCAAATGTGCATTGTTTTATTTAAAGTACTTACTTTATGCTATTTTCGGGTAAACCTTATTATTACGCCGTTGTTTATTCAACTTTGTTCATTGCTGGACCAGGGGTAAATTGATTAGAGTCAGGCCTAGGTTAATGCTTAGCCATGCTTAGAACAAATAGCTCATGGGATCACATATAATTATGCTTAGTTCTGAATAGCTGAGACATTGATTCACTACCCGGTTCGGGTTAATGTCAACTAAAATATTGATAATGGTGGGCTGTGGGTGCATGGTTTTGAGAGTCGCACCCATGGCGATTAAGGACCGGTTCACGGGAAACCTTGGAAGTCGTTAAGTGCTAACCACATGCCGAAATGGGTAAGGTGGGATTTGGAGCATGACTTCGAACTATTTGACGTACCCAGGCAAGGGTAGGCGTGATGGAGTACGGACGGGCAATCGTGGTGTAACGAAAGCTTCTCCTGCTTCCGGATCTACCGAGGCACAAGAGGGGACTGCCCGACTTGGTGTAAAGGAGGGGGTGAAACCTGAAGTGTGGTACGATTAAATAGGGAGGGTTGTGTAACGGGTCCTATCACGGTCTCCTTTCCGGTATGCCGTGGTGGTATGTCGGCGCACGTTCAAGTGTAGTGGAGTCGTGTCTTGTGGGTACAGTAGTACACCTCTGATCAGAGTATAAACTATTCGAATAGCCGTGCCCACGGTTACGGGCGAACTCCCAGCTTCACTGTGATTAGTGAACCCTAATAACTTGAGTAAAATCTGGTATCACTCGGGACTACTGCAACGTGGTGTAGCGTTGAGTAGTGGTTGGGCCTGTTGCAACGTGGTGAAACGTTGGACAGTGTTGTGGTATTTTACAACTGTTTATTTACTTATGCTTTACTGTATTTAAATTACCTTTATTCTTTCAATCTCTGTTATTTATTTAAATTGCTGCTTTGTCGCAACTAACCCTAGCCTGTCCTTGTTAATCCCTATGCATCATTTATTTTCTCCCCTTGTCCGTGTTACTTGTTGAGTACGGTGGTTTGTACTCAGCCTTGCTTACCTTTCCCAACCCAGAGCTAGAAGCAGAGTCCGATGGAGGTGCCTCTCAGGAGTGAGCTGTCCGCCGTCGAAGTGTTGCCTGTGGACTGGAGCCGTACCCGCTGGAGCTAGTCTACCCTTTGTTTTTCTTTCCGCTGCATTTCCGCTAGAATAAGTGTAATTTTCAGTTGTTTCTAAGAACGATGGTTATGTAATCAACATTGTCTTTTTGTGTACCCTGGCTGGTCCTGGACAGGGATTTAATACACAATTAAGTTCAGAAATTCGTGTGAGGAATTTCTGGGCGTGACATATGGTGACCACGGTTACAGTTACGGTGACGACGACAACGTGAACCCTGGTCCCAACAACCCCAACCCAATCCTCTCCTCGCATTAGGGTTAGGCAATATTTGGTCGTGAGCTGTAGTATGATATGGACTAAAATAGGAAAAGTGGCCCGTTAAGCCTATTTTTGGTTTGTTTTGGCTTAATTATATTTTTCTTTATATTTTATTGAATACACATATGTATACAATATATATAGAAAACCTCTATTCTACTACCAGGTGTAGCTACTCCCTTCATGTCCAAGGTGCAGAAACACCTTTATACATATTTCTTCTTTTTTCTAACAGAAAGTACGAACTATATACATGTAGTTGTATCATTCACATGAAATTTAATAGTGTCTATACTTTCTGTTGGGTGAGAGTAGAAACAGTTATGAAAATATTTTTCATCATGGAGGTACAGAGAGTAGCTACACTTGGTAGTAGGATCTAATTTTCCACTGCACCTGGTAGTAGAATAGATGTTTCCTATATATACATGTGTGTGTGTTTTTGCCAAAAATCTTGGGTATACATCTGAATACCCCTAAATTATGGTGGGCCCGCCCTAGCTACATCCATATGTCTAATCATTATCAACCGCACTCTCACATAGTCAACCTTACGACAAAGGTTTTGCTCTAGTAAACAATCAAAAAAATTCATAGGAACAAAAAAATGTTATCTAATTGCAATGAAAGAGTAATGTCACAAATCTAGTGTTCCACAAACCAATTTGGCAATGAAACTGTGATGATAGAATAATTTAAGCAAAATCCAACACTAACTCGACAATGTCTAATGAACCTAAAGAGCTTAGGGTCAGCCAAGGACCCTTGGACGTGTTCCTATCGGATTGAAACACAATACAAGGCTCGTGGCCTAAAAAACGGTGACGTGGTACCTTGATAGAATTGGGATGTCCGCTTGTTTTCACAATTTCCATTACCTTGGATGAAATTATGATATGGGACAAGATCCATTGGAAGGTGATATCAATACCTTTCCATACATAGGTAGAACATCCATTGTTGATATTGGAAAGGGTGTCCCAATTTTTCGATGAGCGGATAAGCCGATTTAATTTAGCGACGTTGTTGACTCGACTGCAATTATCCATGGATGTTGTGCATTAATAACCATTACACCAACTTAACTTCTAAGGCAGTTGTAATCTCAACAGATGCACGGTTAGCACAGCATGACGGTGTTTCCTCCTGTAAGCAATCAAAAAATAGCAATAACAAGATGAACGGGTAACTCAAATTATGGAATAAAGATGTATGATTAAATCGGCAAGAGTGCTAAAGGTGGGGTTCTGAAACAAGCAAACTGGTAACGTAACCGATCACGGGATTACACGGCAAAATAGGGGAGCTAAACTTTGATTTTTAAAAAAACCCAAGTTGATCAGTGGTGGAAAAGGGAAATATATAGGTGACATGATGAGTTGGGATCGTCCTCTAACCTAAGAAGTGTCCCTAACGGGCTCAACTTTATACATGGGCCTATGGCCTAAAACTCATGGAGCAGCACCAATTGGTCTTGACATCTCGTTATTACTTTGGCAATTGCAGCAGATTAGAGTGTGAACAACGAAATTTTGAAATCGTTAATGTTTTAACCGTTGAACAGTTGAGGTAGAATCAGAAGCCGATACGTTTACAAGGTTTCCATAACCGAGAACTTATAGTTTTCTAAGTATTCGAACACAGGTTTGGAAGCCAATACATGTGTGAGATGATATCAATATGGAAGGCCGATGGTTTCCAAATCAGATTTGTAGAGTTTCCTTGAATATGTTAAATATTTTTCCATATTAACAAAGATTTTTGAACAGTTGTCTGTAACCTGAATCGTACTCATTTTTGCCCAAGGGTGTAAATATGTATGCCTTAGGTCTTGTAAAAAGGAATCAATATCAACACAATTTTGGCACTTCACCACCATAGTTGCAGGTTTAGTTGAAGCGAGATCTCAGCTGGAATGCATCGATCAAGTTCGAAATCCAGCACATGGGTAAGTTCTCGATATATAGTGGTTGTATCGATGAGATCAAGACTTTCTTGGTTTAGTCCAATATTTTGGTCAATCTTGTACAACCGCTAATTATTAGATCAGTTTTGGGTCAACTTATTTTAATATCACTGATCTCTCTGGCTAATTGATATGTAATCTCATATATTAGCTTAAGACTTTCTTGATTTAGTTCAATATTTTGATCGAAACTGATGTTTTCACTTGTCAATTTGTCTAATTTATTTAAGTTATATCTGTCTCATGAATTGTAATGATCAATCAGTCCGAGAACTTTAATCACCTTCCTTTTATTCCACTAAATCAACTAGATAATAATATTTTAAGGTAACGAGAATCTCGGTCTTCGCTTCAATTTACAGTTCATAACACTTAACAATATCAAAAAAAAAACCGACAATATCAAAAACACTCCAATACACAGTCATGGAACTATGGATAACAATTAAGCACAGACGTAATCACTACTATTTCAATGCCATTCAAGTCAACGATCATGGCAAATTACTGACTTGTCATCTTCATCTTCTATCCACTGTTCCACCCACATGATAAAAACTGCATTTCAGCAGAGTCCCGTAAGTACATTCTTCGCAAAGCAGGATCTGAGCTGATAAGGAGAGCAACCTCTCGGAGTCTACAATGGTGGATGTGTGGCTGGAGGTCGAATCTGCCCATTTTGACGCCGCCATGTCACCCATCATCTTCCAGTGCTTCATCATCCCCATGTTCATCGGTGGTTCACCTGACATGGGAGTAGTCAGTGAGAGCCTGGAGAAACTGAAGAAAGCACTTCAGGTGTACGAGGCACGGCTGGCTAAGTCCAGGTACTTAGCAGGAGATTTTGTCAGCTTGGCAGATATCAGCCATGTTCCGACTTCCGACAGCGTATTACCTGTTGGCGTCTGCCGATGCTTCTGTGCTCCAAGCTTATCCCCATGTGAAGGCTTGGGTCGCTGGCATAATGCAGAGGTCGAGTGCGAGGAAGGTGACGAAGCTTCTGAACATGCCGTCTGCTTAACTAAAACTGAAGCGCGTGAAAGTGCTCGTGTTCAGCGGTATGTGGCATCGGTTTGTGTGAATATCAGCGGATGGTAGTTTGCATCATCTTTGGCCTTGTTTAGTTTCCAAATTTTTTTCCAAAAACATCATATTAAATTTTTAAACACCTAAATAAAATATTAAATATAGATGAACTAAAAAAATAATTGCATAGTTATGGAAGAAATCTTGAGACGAATATTTTGAGTCTAATTAGTCCATAATTAGCCATAAGTGCTACAGTAACCAACATATACTAATGACGAATTAATTAGGCTCAAAAGATTCGTCTCACGGTTTATAGGCTAGCTGTGAAATTCATTTTTTCATTCGTGTCCAAAAACCCCTTCCGACATCCAGTCAAACATTTGACGTGACACTTCTCCCAAAAAATTTCTCAATCTAAACACCACCTTTGTTTTTGTTTAATAAACATGTTGTCTGTTCATTAGTAACGGTGTGTCACCTGTATTATGAGATGCAAAGTATCTGCCTGCAATATATTTCGATGATTTTGATATTTTATTCTTTCTATGGGAGTGGCACCGACCAGCTAGTGCTGCTCGAATACACCTATGCCCGTATGGCGTATGCTCAAAGTTTGATATGCCTTTCTTGTTCATAGAAGGCAGTTTTTCAGATGTGGGTATACTACGATAGCAATAAATAAAATTTTTATCACATCAACTAAGATATATTGTGGTAAAGATATCATAGATCGTCACCATTTAATATGCTAAACAGTGGAATTAGAGTCAGGTAGCCAAAACCCGACGAAGCATGCGTAGATGTAGAGGAAATGTCTCCTCTATGCGTGTCTACTCTTGTGCATACTTCTCCTTATGTTCTCACACTGATCAACATCACAACATAACAACTCTACCTGTATCCATACGTCCAGGGATGGGACGTCATTCGCAATCATGATAACTCATGTACATGGCTAGGCTTTTGCTCCTGGGAAGTATGGCTATGGTTTGGATATTTCGGATGTTGTATCTCTCTCAACCCTTCGTTCCATATATATAGAGTTCCTGACTAGACTCAAAACCTATCACAAATTCTACTTGATCACTATTTGAACTGAGCACATGTCAGACCTCCATCCAACTTTCCACTAATCAAAAACATAATTTCGGTCCATGTGTCAAAATAGATGGCCTAAAAAAAGTTAGAGTATCATAAAAAATAATTTATATAGCAAGTGATACGATAATATATGTGGTTACATCTACGATATATCACTAACAGGCAGTCACTTGTTCCGACTTATTGATAACATGTTTCAAGATTGAGAACCATCTAACAAAGCATACCATACTTGAAAAGAGGATTTTCATCCTCGATTGGACATTCACTCTTTCTTCTATTTTGTCTAAATAGTCATCAGAAAATTTAAAAGCAAAACTAATAAAATTAATTAATACGACGTATATCACTCCATAGACAAAAAGTTGAAAAGTACCTGTACAAGCTGTAAAAAGTAAATTAAACTAGAGCTAACATGCGTACATTTATGCTTAAATTTGTTATTTTTTTATAACCCGTAGAATTCAAATTCGAATAGAATAAATGTGCTTATTTAATAAGCACTCATTTATACAGTGATATATCTTAAATTAATCTATATTATTAAGTTTTCCAATAGTTATTTAGGTAAAATAGAATAAATGAGTGCTTATTTAATAAGTGATAAAAATAATTTCGCCCCTGATATGTTCTTTTTCACTGCAATTTCTTGATTCGACCTTATTTTTCTGCGCCCATGTTGTTTGATTATTTTTCTGAACATCACTGTCTTCCACCCGTACAAGACAGGGTGCTAGTCTATTGACGTGTTGGACTTGTTCTTCTCTGCAGGCTACTTTCGCAGTCACTCCCCTGCTCTGAGCCTCAGAAGCTGCCCCCCATCAACAATTTACGTCTGCACTGTGCACACAGCACCGCAAGAAATTCCATTTCCTCTTGCCCGGTTCCGCCCACAGGAAAAAGGCAGAGCAGCGACTGCGTTGCGTACATGTCGCCGGTGAAGGTGTTCGGCTCGCCGCCGTTCACGAACGTGGCGCGCGTGCTGCTGTGTCTGGAGGAGGTCGGCGCCGAGTACGAGATCGTCGATGTCGACTTCGGTGCCATGGAGCACAAGGGCCCCGACCACCTCTCCCGAAACGTCCGTATATGGATTTACTCGCAGACAAGTTTTTTTCTTGATTTCTTCCATGATTTCAAATGGATTAAGCTACAAACTCTTGTCGAATATATTGTCATTTGGTTCTGTCCTCGATCTTTAGTCAGCCATTCGGCCAAGTTCCGGCGTTCCAGGATGGAGACCTGATGCTCTTCCGTGAGTAACACATTTGATCAATCGCGCTATAATTTACACGGATTCTTTTGAATTCGCTCACCAAAAAAAATCCAATCTTGTGTTCAAAGAGTCGCGTGCGATTTGCCGGTACATACTGCGGAAGCACAGGTCCAGCGACGAGGCCAACCTGCTGCGGGAAGGCGTGCCGGAGGAGGCAGCGGCGGTGGACGCCTGGCTGGACGTGGAGGCGCTCCGGTACGAGCCCGACGTGCACGCCGTGTTCGTCCAGCACCGCGTCGTCCCGGTGCTGGGCGGGGAGCCCGACGAGCGGGTCATCGCCGAGAGCGTCGCGCGGCTGGAGGAGACGCTCGCCGTGTACGAGGCGCGGCTGGCCAAGCGCAGGTACCTCGCCGGCGACGGGGTCAGCCTCGCCGACCTGAGCCACTTCCCGTACACGCGCTACTTCATGGAGATGCCGTACGCGGCGCCGGTGTTCGCCGCCTACCCTCGCGTGACGGCGTGGTGGGAGCGCCTTTCGGCCAGGCCGGCGGTCAGGAAGGTGGCCTCCATGATGGCCGGAGGCAGCGCCGGCGGCTCTGGCTGATACATGCGTGGTGTTGCAGAGTGGCCGCTATCAGCGAAAACAATTTACCAAATGTATTCAATTTTTTCCCCGCCAGACAAAACAATGGCTGAGATAACCAGGGCATTTAACTTTTTGTCACCCTTACGACTTATACGGGTCTACATATCATAGACGATGAGTGTCAAATCTATTTTAGCGAGTAGCAAAAAAAATTAAATTTTTTGAGATAATTTGTCTGGGATATCAGACATACACAGATATATACACAGTTATACATAAGAAAGTTGAATAAAAATTATATTGATAAAGATGGAATCATATAGATAAAACATTTTGACCGCACTAATTATTTAACAACCTCTATTTTTTTTAAAAAATAAAGATGTATACCACACGCTTTTATGATATATATAGTGACTTGCCCTAGCGAGGTCGTTGCAATTATTTAGCTAGGTCGATACATTAATTCGACCGATGATAGTGTGTTGAATTATGCAGCTGCAACGCCGGCGTCTTGCTGCCGGTCCTGCTGCATCTTGAACACCTTGCGCTGGACGTGCTGCTTGAAGGTGCGTGGCGCGAAGAGCGGCTTGTCGGCGCCGTCGGCGAGCAGCAGTAGCTCCGGCACCGGCTCCAGCACCACGGACTCCGGCGGGGGCTCGCAGAAGACGACCCAGGACACGCGCACCGCCTCGCGGCTGACGAGGCCGCGGTGGAGCACGCTGGTGTAGCGGCCGTTCGCGAGGATCTCCAGGGCGTCGCCGACGTGGACGACGATGGTGCCAGGCTCGGTGCGCGCGGTGACCCAGCGGCCGGCGTGGTGCACCTGCAGGCCCGGCACGCCGTTGTGGAGGATGAAGGAGAGCGCGCTGACGTCGGTGTGGGCCTCGACGCCGACGGCGAGGTCAGGCTGCGGGCACTTGGGGTAGTAGTTGATCTTGAACTGGAGGAGCAGGTCGTCATCCTCGTCCTGCTCCTGTCCTGACCGGAGACGCCGCTCCAGCGTCTCTTCCGGCAGGCCGAGGCCGAGGGAGAGGATGGCGAGCAGCTTGGAAGCGAGTTCCCGGACGCGGGCGCTGAAGTCGCTCGTCACGGGCACGTACTCCGGCGGGTTAGCCGGCCAGACGGAGTGGTCGGCGAGGTGGTCGGGGTGGACGAGGTGGAACAGGTAGTCCTCCCACTCCCTCTGCCCGCTGGCGTTGGCGGCGAGCTTGCTGCCGTACCCCTGCAGCCGCCCCGCCGCCGGGTCGTTGGCGTACTTCTCCTTCTCCGCGACGGGAAGCGCGAAGAACGCCTCCCCCGCCGCGCGCAGGCGGTCGATCACGTCGTCGGGGATGCCGTGGCCGGCGACGTGCATGACGCCCCACTCCTCGGCCGCCGCGCGCACCGCCTCGACGCACGCGCGCTTCGAGTCCGGGTCGTCTCCGTCGAACGCGGCGATGTCGACGACCGGGATGCGGGCGGGGTCCTCGGAAGCGGCCCGGGCCGCGAGCTCGATGGCGTCGCCGAGGCCGGCGCGCTCCGCCTCCGGGCGGACGTACTCCGGCGGGATGGCGGACAGGCCGCTCAGGCTGAGGGACTCCACTCTCAGCTCCACCTCCGTCGTCATGTCGGCCCGCCGGTCGGTTGATCGATGGATGTACGTGCTCGGCCGGCGATGGCGATGGAGATGGAGAGGCAGCAGCCAAGCTAGCTGTTTTATACGGCGCTGCCGCGCGTCGCGTGCATGGGTTGCTCGCAGCTAACAACGAGCACGCGCGGTTAGCTCCATCCATCGATCACGTGGGTGCTTCCTACCCCGTTAAACCATATCTCCACGTGCTTATAAACTAAAATTTATTTTTTAAATATTTAATTAGAAGTTGATTTTAAAGTTTTTTAAACAAATTTATTTTTATTTTAATTTTAATATGACTAAAAACATATACCCAAAAATTTTATTTATAAATTATTATTTTTACAAATAAGTCCCCGTCCCGACCTACGATGTCACGTATCAGTGAGTTGGTACTATAGAAAACACACACCTACCACCGTGCTTTTGTTTGTTTCCTCAAATTGATATGCTACAGTTCCTACCATAAACCTTTCAGAAATTTAAGTTAAAGTCGCTCGGCAAATTAGTTCCCCGAATATATAATTTATTTCAAATCGTCGGCTGCTAATTCTTCTAACTACATCCTGTGTCGAACTATTCAATTTTTTAATCATTGATTTTTTTAAAAAATATCCTATAGTTAATCCAAAAATATAAGAGGACAACGGCACAAGCTGCCCTAAAAAGGACGGTTACGACTTACGTAAACTCTAAACGACAGTGCCCCGTCTCAACTAGAGAATAGACGATCTGAATATGACATCCGTTTGGCTATCCCCATAAGAGGTGTCCCTGTCCCCCTTATGTTGTGGGGGTAGGGCTTACAGGTAGTGTACTTATCTGATGAGACTAAGATATATTCTAATTTGGTTACAACTTGGATCCGGTACATGCGGCATGCAATCCAACAGTTAACAAACTCCGGTTGATACCATACATATATAATCTTCTTCCTATTCGGTAATCTCCTACCATACGTATATCTATAGTCTATGGATATCCCTAGTAAAGGTATTCCACATAGGGTTTGGACTCGGGATCATGATTTGGTTTTTAAATTGCTGGAAAAAGAAAGGGGCATAACGATTAAACATGATTATTGGGCAGATGAGATACTACAGCATACCAAATCATATGGAACAGAGTGGAAATCGAGCGGTGGATATGCTAAACAGTAAACCCTAGGCGGAAAAAAACAGAGCATGCAATGGCGGGAAATGAAAATGGAGCAGGGAAAAAGGTTTACCTCTGGGACTTCGTAGGGGGTGTCGGCCGATGAAGTGGATGAAGCCATGGATGCCAGTGAGAGTTTAGTGCGGTGACGGGATTACATGAGAAAGCGCGAAGACTGGAGCGGTAGAGTTCTCTACGCGAACAGGAGTGGATTCTAGCGACCATGGCGACCCTGAGCCAAGAAGATTGAGCGCGATGGAGGCAAGGAGCGCGTGTAAGGGATTTGCGAAGGGCTCAGAGGAGGAACGAAAGCAGGTGTGTAAAAATGGCTAAGTCTGGGGAAAAACGAAGCCTCATAGAAGAAGCCTACAGGGAGGTAGCCGTTAGCATAGTGTGGGTAATTGGGAGGTCGTTAACACTATACCGTTGCAACAGCATTGAGCCGATGGCGGAAATTGGTTATGAAAATGGAAATTTCGGAATAATAAATTATTCCGAAGTTGGGGGCATGTGTTAACGCTAGATTTTGGAGAATGGCCATTATAGATTAATGCATGATTAGAGACTGAATCAGACAGAAAAAGGGGAATCGACTGGGAAAGAGATTGAAGATAGAACGAATTCAACCGATAGAATCTGAATCGGATATCCGATTGGGCCCAGGTGTTTAGAGATAGATTCGGCACTAATCACAGTCCGTGTAAATTAGGTTTATTTTATCTTAGAGTTTGTTTAAAATTTTATATCTAATTAGAGTCCGAGTGTAATAGGTTAGTTATTAGAACAAATCCATATCCGGTTATGTTAGTTAGATTTTGGGGGTATAAATATCCCGCAACTTTGTAAAGAAATCAATCAGATCATCGATTCAACTTCGGCGCATCTCCACCCTTTTCGATAGAGCGAGCCCTCGGCGCGAGATTTGTCATCTTCGCAATGTAAGTTCGTGTTCGTCAAACCCGTCGATCGGCTAGAACATGACTGTCTTGATTAAGTTCGATCTCCTGCATAACTGGTCGACGACCTATATGAGTTCTTATTGTTACTTTGATCTATTCGTAGTTTGAAGTAGTGATATGTTCTCGATCAAGTCCTCGTGAGTTCTTTGTTCGATCTATCGATATGAATCCATTCAACTTGATTCAAGTTGACTGGGTTTGTTCTGTCATATTGGATCAAGTACTCGTGGGGTCTTTGGATGATTTGCCATCCTCTCGGATGGCGCATTCCCAAAAGCCACTTTCTTTGTGAACTTTAACTATTTGCCACTCGTTCTATAGGTTTTGTTGATTTAGTACCACTTTTACCTAGTTTTGTACGATTATATCTATATAGGATCTCTTATCTTGATAATAATTATTTTCTAATTGTTAATTTGAATTTAAAATTTTATAATTATATTTTTACATGGAAACCATTTACCTATATTCTAAATTGTACTTGTTTATAAACTCTTTTCTACATAATATTTAATTTATAATTCAAATTCCAGATACTTCTAAATTGTATTTATATATTGAAAATTATTACAAATAAAACAATTGATATTAAAATTGATATTGAGGGAAGAGTCAATCTATAAATACAATTTGTAAACAACTAAAATTTCAGTGAATCAGATTAGAAATACAATTTAAAATTTAAAAATAAAAAAGGTCCATGTGTAAATTAAGAGAAAAGGTCAATATATAAATACAATTTAGAAGTATCTAGAATTTAAATTATAAATTAAATATTATGTAGAAAAGACTTTATGAACAAGTATAATTTAGAATATATGTAAATGAGTTCCATGTAAAAACATAATTTAGAAAATTTTAATTACCAATTAGAAAATAATTATTATCAAGATAAAAGATCATGTATAGCTATAATCCTACAAAACTAGGCAAAAGTGACATTAAATCAATAAAACCTATGAGACCAGTGGTAAATAGTTAAAGTTCACGAAGAAAGTTGCATTTGGGAATGCGCCTCCCAGGAGGATGGCAAATCATCCAAAGTCCTGTACTCGTGAGGGCTTATTGCTGGAGTTCTAGCCAGCATTATCTCAAGTAATTCATCATTTTATTTATTAAAGTTATCGATCTTCACGCTTCCTATGGTTATATCGTGTTTGACTGCATATTGTCTCGGTTA
Organism: Oryza brachyantha; assembly: GCF_000231095.2. Lineage (NCBI taxonomy): Eukaryota > Viridiplantae > Streptophyta > Magnoliopsida > Poales > Poaceae > Oryza > Oryza brachyantha. The sequence continues at coordinate 11,386,022 of NC_023163.2, forward strand.
GGTCCAATCGATATACGTTTAGTTCAATCTAGTTATAGGGATTTGTCCGATGGACTAAGAGTAGTAAATAGATTGATAGATTACGCTGGTCTGATATTTCTGATATTTGATTACTCGTACATTGTAGTATTTTACTAATTTTATGCATAATTATATTTAGATCTGAACTGTCTTGGTTAGGTCCGATCATTTAGGTCTAGCGGAAGCATGTATGTGTTTGGTTATTATTGTTTTGTAATAGTAATTGCTATATTAGTCCAGTGTACCTTAAATTCCATGTTTAGTCTTCTATCGGTTGCTGACTATGTATGCGATAAGCACCAGAACGGGCCGATCGGCCGGCTAATCTTAAGACTGTCTCGATTAGGTCCGATCTTTTAAGATTAACTGGTTGATTGGGCTATCTGATGATTATCATACTCCTGATTCAGCCGATAGGGCATATTTATATTCATCATCATAAAATTCATGTAAAGCCGATCGTTTAGTTCATCGGCTAGGGTTCTGAAATGGTATCGGCTATCTCACCGATAGCGATTTAGGTTTAACTGTTGTTCCTATGTTATATCTTGTCAGTTACAGGATGAAACAAACTGGCACACCCAACAATATAAGAATTTAGGTCTTGCACTGGAGTGGTCTTAGAGTAACTCCCAGTGGTTGTTATTTTCAGCGTCAAAACTGGGACGGTCACTTAACGTCACACGCGTGTTACCTGTGACGGGTCCAAACTGGCCTTAGGGTACCGAGGAGCAACACCTCTGACGGTCCTACACTTATATACCCGTCAGAGGTGGGAGTAACCTCTGACGGTTTTCCATCCGTCATAGGTGACTCCACTAACCAAGTACCACTGATCATTGACCATGCCCAAAGCCTTCAAAGTTGAGGGTTCGGGCCCGTCGCAGGTGACCATGTTTAGTGTAGTGCAACTTAGCCCCTTAAATAACCAATCTAAAATTCATGCTACTATGAAGATTTGAGCCCATGTATACTAGTGCTTGTAGTGACCTGAGTAGTCCAAAGGTCCTAGGTTCAAATCTCCATAGGAACATGAATTTCAGATTTGGTATTTGAGGTGCTAAGTCCCCTAATTAAGCTAAGTTCCCAAAGTTTCCGAAATAAAAAAAAAAGAGGGTGTCTATTCAGAAGTCGACTGATTTTCTCTTAAGTGTCAGTCGTTCTTTTGTGTAGTGGGTGCTGCCCTCCTCCCCGGATGATTGAGTTGCTGCAAGATTTGGGCTTTTTGGCCCACAAACAGAAGTATGGGCTCTGTTTTTGGGCTTTTTTGTTTTTTTGGATTTTGTTCTTTTTTGCCTTGACTTCTGGCGTAAGCAACACAACTCAGAAAAAAAGAAAACGGGGGCAGCAAGAAAACATATCACCCGCTTGCCAAAATTAGAACACACAGATTGATCTCCATTTGCACAACGAGGAAGAAAAAAAAAAGAGAGAAGAACATATCTAGAAGGGGCGATGCCAAGAGGGAGATTTTGATAAAGAACCAGATTGTTTTTTTACTGGTATGAATTCTTTACATTTCATCAATTTTTTGTTGTCTCTCTGAATCATCTTCTCCACTAGATTGCTTTCATCCATCTGTCTTCTGTATATGTCGTCTTCCTCCTCCTCTCTCTTGGATCATCAAGATCCCCTGTTAGATCATACAAAACAGAAAATGTGCGTTAATGTTCTTAGTTTTTTTTAGATTATGTATTTTTTTTAGATTATGTATTCTCTGTTCCTCTAACCCTTGCAATTTCTGACCTCCTGCTCCAAGTGTTCTCAAGGCAATCTATTCTCCCCCTATTTTCATCCAAAAAAAAGTGTGCTTGAAACTAGATATCCCAATGCCAATCTCAACCCATGCAGGCCAAAAAAGCTCAAAACCCAAAAAACACTAGCCGGTGACAGAAAAATATTCTGAGTTTTTTGGTTGAACAGAGCAGCTCGAGTGGGACTTCTTCCTATGATTTAGTTAATGTTCTGAAGTTTTCGAAGCAATTGAAGTAGATTACTCTAAACATAGCAGTTCAGAGCAGAGTTTTAGAAGTGGTATTTTACTCCAAAATGTAACATTGACAAAAGAATTCTCTATTCTATTTATAAGAGGTACATCAATGAAAATGTAACAGTACAATCATACAATTTTGATAGCTAGAACCAAAACAGAACATTTTGGTTAATGTTCTTCCTAGCACAGTTGAACTATTGTGCTCCACAAACCAAAACCAAGCAAAGCAACTTGAATACCTGATGATACAGTTACTACATAGGGATTACCTTTGTCTGTTGCTGCATTCATAATTGTGACAAAAAGCAATGGTAAACTCAAATCACAAATTGACAGAAAACTAGTTTTACCAGTATACCAATGGCGCCAACTATAATCACTGAACAAAAACTATTCAAATTATCAGGTATTCAAGTTATGCACAGACCTGACCAAAAACAAAGTTAGCCGCGTTCCCATTCTAGTCCCACTCCCAGAGATAGCTATGTGTCGTGCTTCAGAATTTGGGATTTGGTCTTAACATGTATATAGTTTTGATATATATCCCAGCTGAAAACCCAAAAACATGTTCATGCATATCCTGCACACAAAAAAACACTGTGTCAGCTTTCCCCCACTGTGTTTTTATATTTTGATATTATATCCCAGCTGAAAACCAGAATTTACTACTGCAGTTCGCTATTGTGAAGTGAAAAAAAAAAAGATCTATGCTCCACTAAACCTCCTGCACTACTAAATTTTCCACTTACATTTTTTAAGTTGACGCCCTAAAAAAAATGCATGTACCTCCATGTTATATTTTCTAGTGTGAAATTGTGATAAAAAATTGTTTTGCAGAGGGAGGTGCTATCATGGGTCATAACGCTCGAGGTTATGATGAGGGGCTATGTTTTGGCAGTAACAAGGTGAGACCCAGCTTATGCTACATGCATAAAAGAATATTTTTAATTAAAAAATTAAAAAATGTTAAAATAACTAATGCTTGTTTGTTCTTGTGAAAATATTAACATTGAGCAGGCAGGTGCATGGGACTATGAAACACAAGCAGCACCGGATGATCAAACAGAACGTTATGAGGCATTTCTAAATTTGTCGCAGGAAAGCAATATGATGTATACAGATTTAATTCAGCAGATTGGGTTTCTCAAGGAGCCAAACACAACTTCACAGGTGAGGGAAAAAAGTAAAAAAAAAAGGTATAAGAATTACTGATTTTGTGTAAAAACACATATAAATTTGAATTTTGTTCTTGTGTGTCCAGAGTGGTTATCAGGCTGATGCCCCTGTTGGTGGATTTATGAATTTGCTTCAATTAACAGAGGATTTTGAGGTGCCATACATATAATCTTTAGTGAGAAATTTATATAGAATTTTGTGAATGTAATCTAATGTTTCTTTTATGCCTTTTGTGACTACAAACAGAACAACACGGATTACTCCTTGGAAAATTATTTGAATGATGATGCTAACCTGCATGACAAACATGATGCTAGCATTGGAGTGGGATGTAATAGTAACAGTGAGGTACCTTTTTGTTAAAAACACAAAAAAAGTGTTTGCTTAAAAAAGCATTAAACAATTATGTTAATTTTACCTTTCTTTGTTGTCTTCATACAGCACAATATGTACATGACCACTAGTAGATTTGAGCTTGATGAGAAGTTTGAGGGATTTATGCAAAGCACAGAATCCCTTTATGACAGTGAACTCCATCATGTTTCTGTTGTGCTCCTTGATGCCGTCAATCGTGAGAACATATTTGATGAAGAACCTGCAGATATAGATAATGCCCTGGGAGAAACTGAATTAATAAATAAAGGGATTCAATTAGATAGTGTGCATGATGTTGAACAAAATGCTGATAAAGTGGTACAACAATCACCTGATGATACAGCTGTGACATTTGATGACAATTGCACTTTAAGTATTGCAAATTCAGAAGATATGGCTGGTCAGAAACAAAATTTGACTGAAGAAGATATTCAACTATTTCTGCATGATGAGAGTATTTCTGCAGCAGTGAGAAGTAGTCAAGAGGGGGACAGCATGCATGTTCCAAAAAAAGGGAAAAAGTTTAGAACAGATAAAGAAGCCATTTCTTTTTATCAAAATTATGCTTTGATAGTTGGTTTCTCAACTGTGAAAGCTACGAGTTATATTAGCAGGAAAAAAGGAGTTGAAAGTAAGGTTACTAGACAAACATTTAAGTGTCAGAGAAGAAAGAAAATGGAGAGCAGTAAGGAGGAAGAAAATGAGCAAGCTACCTTGGGTGACTTCCTTAATGCAGACAAAAATGTTGTTGGTGAGGCAGTAGTGAAAAAACGGAAGTGAAATAAGATAATAATGACAGGTTGTCCTGCTGAAATGGTCATATCAGAAGTTGGTGACAGTTGGACAATCATAAGACTGAATTGGGAGCACAATCATGAGTTGACCCTTGCAGATGAAACTAAATTCCTCAAATCACACAAGAACATCACAGAAGAAGAGAAAACGCTGATAAGAACTCTTAATTCAATAAATGTTCCAAATAGGATGATTATGGTTGTATTGTCTTATTTGAGAGGTGGATTATCATCAGTGCCTTACACTAAGAAAGATGTCAGCAATTTCAGAACTTCTATAAGGAAAGAGTGTGGAGTGAATGACATGATGCAATGCTTCCAATTTTTTGCAAAACGGAGCAGTGAGGATCCGCTGTTCTTCTTCAAATTTCAAACAGACAAAGATGATAGAGTGAGAAACTTGTTTTGGGCTGATGGCAGTGGTAGAAGATATTATGAGATATATGGTGATTGTGTGAGTTTTGACACAACAGCTAAAACAAATAAGTATGATTTACCGTTTGCCCCATTTGTTGGTGTTAGTGGTCATGGAGATAATTGTCTATTTGCTTATGCTCTGCTTCAGGATGAAACTCTTGAAACATTTGAATGGTTATTCAAAACTTTCCTAGAATATATGAGCAACAAGGCACCCAAAAGCATCATCACAGACCAAGATTTGGCAATGAAAGCAGCAATAAAAATGGTTTTCCCCAGTACAAATCACAGGAATTGTCTATTTCATATTGTCATGAATGCAGAAAACAAGACTGGGAGGACTTTTTGTTTGCACACAGACATACGTGATGATTTCTATGATATCATTCACAATTCACTTACTATGGCTGAATTCACCTTGTTGTGGAAGCAATTTATAGTGCGTTGCAGTTTGCAAAATGTAAGATACTTCCATCTTATGTGGACAACACAAAAGATGTGGGCGCCTGTGTATTTCAAAAAAGAGTTCTATCCTTTCATCCAATCTACATCTAGAAGCGAAGGCACAAATTCAAGGTACAAATTGGATGTAGTGTCAACACAAAGTGTTTCTACTTTTTTGACACACTATGCAAGAATAGCACACACAATACATGAGTCCCAAAGAGAGCAGGATTCTATGACACGCAACACAACTCCCACTTATTTGACAGAGTATTCCTTTGAAAAACAAGCAGCCAAGTTTTATAACAGAAAGATATTTTGGAAATTCCAAAAAACTTTGAAGAACTCAACTAGGTTGCTTGTTACTGAGAGGGTGCAAAATTCTGTTTTTGAAGTCTTCAAATCAGATTTCCATGCACAAAATGATTTTTGATCTCGGACGTACATAGTTGTTGTTGATTGTCAAAGGGGAGATTTTGTTTGTATTTGTTCAAAGTTTGCGAAGGATGGTATGCTTTGTGAACATATTCTAAGAGTTATGGTACAAATGAATGTGCAAGAGATACCAGAAAAATATTTTATAGATAGATGGAGGCCAAAAGAGAGGAAAATTGTCAGAGATGAAAACACATTGATACCTGAAGATTTAAGTGGTGCTAGCAATATGCTGAGATTCAACATATTGTCAAAAAAGCTTACATCATTGGCTTCTGATGCATCAAAGGACAATGATAGATTCTGCTATGTGCTGAATGAAGTGAATAGAATTGCAAAACATCTAAGTAATTTCCCAGCTAAAACAAAAGATGTGTCTGATTGTAATCAGGGGGCTGATGTGTCTGATTCTAATCAGGGGGCTGCTGCTGTTTCAGAAAGTTTTCCTGCTCATGTTGGTGGCAGTACCTCTACAATTCAATTGGAAGACCCAGAAAATGTTGTTAGGAAAGGGAGACCTCGTAAAGAAACGAGGCGTAAGCCACTTGGTGAGCAATTGAGGACAAAAAAATCTATTACTTGCAGTTTTTGTGGATCACATGACCACAATGTTCAGACATGTCCCAAAAAATCAGAAGACGGTTGTGACCTTTCTAAGTCAAAAGCTAGCTATGCTAAGAGGGCTCGCAAACAAAAAAGTTAGCCATTGTATTGTGCAGAAGAAGAGTAGTTATTAATGAAAGATACCAAGTAAGGTCTGTTCTCATTTTTGTCCCTTTTGTTTTTAAGAAACACATTACATGTTGCTGACATGCTGATTGTGTGACCTTCCTAAGTTAAAACTTATAACACACATGGCTTCCCCTCTCTTTTTTGATATTTTATGGGTTGTCTTTCCATGGTTATGACGGTAAGGAAAGCATATACTTTGCTTTTTTTTGTTCCCTGTTTTTAGTTGTTCAAATAACATTTAGTTTCTCTTGTAGCATTATTTATATCTGCATGGTTTCTCATCGTCTAAATTCTAACAAAAAAAGATAAATATTAAAAAGAGTGCACCATAATAACTGAGTTTATGGTTTGGTTATTGTTCTAATTTCTAGATAAAAGTACAGAAAATAGAGATAGAGGATTGTGTCCTTGCCTGTAGTTTTGGTTTGTATGTTTGTGATTTTGTCCAGATGTCCCTGGAATGTATCCTCTGTCACAAACACTCTCTGTGAGAAAAACTAGTTCTATACTGTACGTCTATTGAAATAATCAGACACATAATCTGGATGGAAGTTCTCTGTCACACTCGGAGTTTTATCCTAAGCCTAAAATCGTAAAAAGAAATCCATAAATAACAATTGGCTTAATTAACTCAGGAAAAATCCCTCTAAAAGAACTTAATTTAATTAAATCGAGGTGCGCAAATCAATTAACAGGATTTAAACTCAAATTGCAGAAGTATAAAATTTGGCCAAACAAATTAATTTAAAACTCGGCAAAAGTGGGGCTTTCCTTTTTCCCTCCTTTTTCCTCTCTTTTTCCCTTCCTTCTCAAATTGGGCCGAAGTCCAATTTTCCTCCCCCTTCCTTTTCTTTTTCCTTTTTCCTCTCCTCCTTCCCGGGCCGGCCCAGCCGAGCCGGCCCACCTCTTCCTCCAGGCCAGCCCAGCCGAGCCGGCCTCTTCCCGCGCGCCTCCTCCCTCCCGGCCGGGCCGCCTCGGCCCAGCTCGCGCGCCCGCGCTCGCCCGCGAAGTCCGCGCCGCCTCCCTTCGCCTTTGCGCCGCTGACAGGCGGGGCCCACCTGTCAGCAACCGCGCCAGCGACCGCGCCCACGCCGACCAAGTTTGAGTCCGTGCCGCGCCGCGCCGCCGCAGCGTCGCAACCGCCGCGCCGCAACCGCCGCCGCCGAGTCCTCGCCGCGCCCGACTCGGTCTCCACCTGCCGCCCCGCCCTAGCCGGCCTCCCCGCGCTATAAATCCCCACCGCCGCCGCGCCGTCGCCCACTTTTCCCTCTCCGCCCGAAGCTCCCGCCGCCGCCGCGCCGCCGTCCGCCGCCGATCTCGCCGTCGGCCGTCAGACGTCGCCGCGTATCCACGTCGCCACCATCGTCTCGACCTCGCCGATCTTCCGCCGCATTCCGTCGCCGCCTGTGGGCTCCCGAGCGCCCGAGCGCCTCTCCCTCCTTCCCGTCACCGCGCCTGACCTCCTCACCGCCGTCGAGCAATCTCCGCCGCCACCGCCGATCAACCGCGCCACCGGCCGTCATCACCTGTCCCGAGTCCTCGCCGACTTTCTGCCGCCTTTCGTCGCCGCCGGTGAGCTCTCCCCTACTCCCTCTCTCTCTTTTTCCTCTCCGTGAGCCGTCGCCTTGGACGTCGCCGCCGCGCATCTGCGCCTTGGACGTCGCCGCCACCCCTCCGCTCACCGTCGCCCCTGCCTCGCTGTCACCGACGCAAACCCGTCGTCGCCGGAGCGCCGCCGCCCTCCTGTCGCGCCGTCGACGTCGTCCTCCCCGAGCCGCCGCTTTCCTCCCTCTTCGACGTCGCACTCCTAGCGTCGCCGCCCGTCAGGTGGTCGCCGTTCGCCACCGCCCGCCGGTTCGCGCCGTTCGTCGCCGGACGCCGCCCTCCGCCGGTCGCCATCCGCCGCGCCCGGGCGCTGCCGCCCCTCTCTCTCTCCCGGCCGAACTCCCTCGCCGCTCCTCTCTGCTAGGCCGCTGACGAGCGGGCCCACTCGTCAGCCGTCCGCCGCGCCCTTCCTCCCTCTCTCCTCCCGTGGGGCCCAGCCGTCAGCCTCTCCTCTCCCCTCTCTCTCACCGATAGGTGGACCCCACCCGTCAGCGCCTCCTCTCTGCTCGCTGATGTCAGCAGCCCCATTAATTGCGCAATAATTGATTTAGGACTTTTCAGTTTAGTTAAAAAACCCAGAAAACTTCTAAAATTCATAGGTAATTCATCTAGTCTCCATTTAGGTCCATTTAAATTTCATTAAATTCATAAAATTGTCAAGAATCCATTAAAAATACTTTCTTTTGCTGTTTCAGTAGAGTTTGTGCCTGTTTTATTTATTTTTGTGCTTTGTCGCTTAGATTCGGACCCCGCCGAAGAGCCGGTTTACTCCGAGATCATCGCCGAAGTACCCCAGGGGCCAGAGCAAGGCAAGTGGCACTCATCTTTGATCATATTGAATCCATTATTGCAAATTCCCTGCTTTGTTTATTTAAATATGCATTGTTTTAATTAAAGTATTTACTGTATTTATTTTTCGGGTAAACCTTATTATTATGCCGTTGATTATCCAACTTTATCCATGCTAGACCAGGGGTAACTTGATTAGAGATAGGCCTAGGTTAATGCTTAGCCGTGCTTAGAACAAGTAGCTCATGGGATCACATTTAATCATGCTTAGCTCTGAATAGCTGCAATATTGATTCATCACTCGGTTCGGGTTAATGTCAACTAAAATTTTGATAATGGTGGGCTGTGGGTGCATGGTTTTGAGAGTCGCACCCATGGCAATTAAGGACCGGTTCACGGGAAACCCTGGAAGTAATTAAGTGCTAACCACATGCCGAAATGGGTAAGGTGGGATTTGAAGCATGGCTTCGAACTATTTGACGTACCAAGGCAAGGGTAGGCGTGATGGAGTATGGACGGGCAATCGTGGTGTAACGAAAGCCTCTGCTGCTTCCGGATCTATCAAGGCACAAGAGGGGACTGCCCGACTTGGTGTAAAGGAGGGGGTGAAACCTGAAGTGCGGTGCGATTAAATATGGAGGGTTATGTGACGGGTCCTATCACGGTCTCCTTTCCGGTATACCATGGTGGTATGTCGGCGCACGTTCAAGTGTAGTGGAGTCGTGTCTTGTGGGTACAGTAGCACACCTCTGATCAGAGTATAAACTATTCGAATAGCCGTGCCCACGGTTGCGGGCGAACTCCCAGCTTCACTGTGATTAGTGAACCTTTAATAACTTGAGTAAACTGGTTTTCACTCGGGACTACTGCAACGTGGTGTAACGTTGAGTAGTGGTTGGGCCTGTTGCAACGAGGTGTAACGTTGGACAGTGTTGTGGTATTTTACAACTGTTATTTACTTATCCTTTACTGTATTCAATTATCTTTATTCATTTTTTAATCTCAATTATTTGTTTAACCGTTGCTTTATTGCAACTAACCCTAGCCTGCCCTTGTTAATCCTTATGCATCATTTATTAACCTCTTTTCCGTGTTACTTGTTGAGTACGGTGGTTTGTACTCAGCCTTGCTTAAATTCCCCCTTCAGAGTTAGAAGTTGAGTCTGGTGGAGAAGACTCTCAGGAGTGAGCTGGTCTACCGTCGAAGCTTTGCCTGTGGACTGGAGCCGTACCCGCTGGAGCTAGTTTACCTTTCTTTCCGCTGCATTTTCGTTAGACTAAGTGTTATTTACAGTTGTTTCTAAGAACGATGGTTATGTAATCAACATTGTCTTTTTGTGTACCCTGGCTGGTCCTGGACAGGGATTTTAATACACAATTAAGTTCAGAAATTCGTGTGAGAAATTTCTGGGCGTGACATTCTCAACCTTCTGTTTTGATGCTAAATCACTTCCAAACAAAAAAAAGGTCTTCGACCAGGACAACTTCTTCTAGGCCAGCTCACGAAAAAAATCAGAAAACAAACAGGAGAAAAAAAAAAGATCAGAGGAAAAACGAATCGGTCGAAAAGATACAGATTATGAGGGATTTCACAAAACTGCATCCAGTTGGCATTCATGGATATTAATCTAGTGACAACATTTTATTAGCTTGTGCAGAAAGCTCAATGAAAAAAAAAATCTGAGCTTCCAGTGTGTGCAGAAAAAATTTCAGCTAGCTTATGCAAAAGGAGTATAAACTTATGTCCAGACCTGACCAAACACAAAGTTAGCCGTGTTTCCATTCTAGTCCCACTCCCATCTCGAGAGAGAGAGAGGGCTGGAGTCAAACAAATTAAGGCACCCAGAATCAAATTTCAAAAAATATTTTGTGGCACATGGAAGAACCCTCACGTCACTGTGATATCAGAAAACTCAATTCTGCAATTTAAACAGAAAGAAAAATGTTTCTGATGCATATATGTATATTTTTCACAGAACTGACAAAACACAACTTTGTTTAGCGAAGACATAACGGGGTTTGTCACCGTGTATTTGTTCTGATTGCACATAGGGCATGAAAAGAACACATAGTGCATGAAAAAAAACCCAAAAAAAGAGGGGAGTGATTACAAGATTTTTAAGCAGTTCACACAAAAAATAGGATATGCCTATCCCCCCTAACTAAGAAAATGTTTAAAAGAAACAATAATTCACCACTTGGGGCTGCACATTTTTAGGCTTTTGTCCTATTGTTGAAATTCCTAAGGAGTTGCTTAGCCTCTTGTTCTGAGTTGTGTTCGGAGAAAACTAGGTCATTAAACTAGGTCATTAGCTATTTGGATTCTAATATTGCTGATATCTTCTGCTCTAATCAGATCTTTCAGATGGCTCCTTGGATTCTATAGCTCCATACATTTTATAGTATAGACGCCGCAGTCATGCCTTTGATAAGAGAAAAATAAAAAAAATAAAAAAATATTAGAAAAAATGGGATGAAAAGATTGAAATGATAAGGGAAATTATAGTGTATGTAGAAAAACACTATAGACCCCACTAACGGGGTGTTTTATGAGTTTGTTTTGGAAGGTAAATACCATACCGCAAAAACAAAAATAAAAAACTTACAAGTTAGTCTGTCGAGGGATCACATGGTACTTGTTTTGAAACTTAGTGAAATCTATGTTGATTTTTGAGAATTCAAACCACATCGTGATGAATCCTGGGATCTGTTTTTGTCAAAAAAAACAACATGCAAAATTATTTAAAAAGGAAATTTTTGCGAAATGTAGAAAAGCTGAAAACAGAAAAAGAAAAGGAAAATTTTGTTTTGATTAACAAAGATGAATCTTACTGTAAGATCACGGACATCGGTGTGGTATGCACTCTTTTCACTGTACAGTGAGTCCAAAAACACAAAGTCCTTCCCCTTTATGTCAACAACAAAGACGAACCGATGGTTGTTGTACAAACAAGGGAAGATGAGCTGACACATCAGCAAAAGAGGGGATAATCATTATGATAAAAAAGAATACAAAATAATTAAAATCAGACTCTAAAAAAATACTTTTGTTTTGTTAGTTTAGACAAACCAAGTCATATTGGTGCAGATCTCTTTGCTGCGAAGCATACTTGAATGCTTTCCTAGCACAATTTTCAAAATCAATTTTCCTGCCAGCACCTTCCCAGGTTTTTAAGAAAAACACCTAGATAAAAAAAAGAGGAATAAAGTAAAAGTGATGTTGATAACAATAAAATGTTAATACATAAAAACAGAAAAAAATCATGTGAAAAAATTATATAGATATGTGTATACTGCCCAAACCAAAAAGTACTGTTGCCTCCATTGTTAAAAATTATCAAAACAAAACAAGCAAGTATACTGTAGCAACAAAACTAAACAAAATCCATCAGGAAAAAAAGGATTAAACCAAAAAATAAATAGGTCAATCCTTATTCACATTAAAAAATGTTTTGTTATTCACAACTACTTTTACCCCCAGCTGAGCCAGAATAATATCTTTTTATTGATGTATTTTCTAGGTTGTAGTTGCATTCATCTTGAATTTTGTTGATTTGATTGTAAACTTGGTCTGGATTGATGCATGTAGTTGGTAGCTTTGGTTGTGCCTCCCTTTCGCCACAAAAAACTAAATTTGGAGATGATTGAGAACTCTGAAATAATATTTGTTTCAAAACATACAAAAGATAAAATATATGAACAAGAAAATGTGTGGAACAAAAAAAAGGATTGAAGTATGCAAAAATGATAGAAAAAAGCGAACAAGTAACTTACGATCTTTATTATTTCTGGAGAAATTGGTGTTGTAACAGCAAAGTTATGGTCGTGTTGTTTTGCCGTAGGGCTTTGAAAGGAGGTGTTTGTATATGGTGTAGCTTCAATATTTTGGGGTGGTGGAACAAAATGTGGCATTCTTTTGATGGGAGTAGAACCTTCTAGTTGATTTGTTTGAGATGCCTATTAAAAAAAGAGAGATAGATCATTCTCCTAGATTGATGTGTGTTTAATCATTTTGTTTTAATGAAAAAAAATCAAAAAATAAAATAAAAGACACATATTACCTCCCATTGTTCTGCTATGTCATTGTCATCTAATGGGTCCCAATTCTTTCTGTCATCTTCATATATTGCTCTTGCGACATCACTCTTGTGTTCTTTCCCATCACATGGTTGCCCTACTGGTCTTCAGAGGTTCATATTAGGTATGAAATTTCCATAATCATCAAGGAAATCAAATAAATGGAATGATGGTCGGCTATTGTCCCAGTCATCGGGTTACTTGCTAGAAATATCTGTTCTTTCTTGAAAGTTTCCTATGATTGGATTTTTGTTATATAGGTCGATGTACAAAAATTAATAACAAACTTAAAACATAATTTAGGAAAAAAAAGGCAAAACAAAAAGTGCTCCCATCGTTTGATGTAATGTTTAATATGTTTCCCTAGATTCATCTATATACTAGGCTAGAAAAAAGGTTGTATAATGTGGGAAGGGGAATATACAAAACAAATAAAAACAAAGACATATATACAAACAAGAAAAAATATTACCTGTTCTTTGGTTAATTGTATAATCTGTACATGTCTTCTGATTTGATTTTTTTATCTGTCCATCTCTTTGTTTTGCCTATAACAACAGAACATACACATGAACCTTTTTTGTTTTTTTGGTCCATGAGATTTTGTGAAAATTTATTTAAAATACCCTGTGAATAGTTTGGAAAAAAATGAAGTAAAGTAGCACAAAAAAATCTATAGTATATAGGTAGCATGACAACAAACCTTTAAAAAATTGTGATCTGTCATGGTGAAGAAAAAAATAAAAAAAGATTGATGTCTTTAAAAAGACAGATTTTTTAAACAAAAATACCTTGCTATTCTCATCCCTTTCATTTCTATCTTGGTCTTCACTTTGATTTTCTTCTGTTGTGTCCGAGTAGTTAACAAATACAAACCTTTTGTCGTCCTAGAAAAAAGAAGAGCAGGTTAATTTTTCAAAAAATTTAGAAAATAACAAAATTAATTTTTAATAAACCAAAAAATAAAAAAATTGAGTATGAAAAGTACGCTTTGTTGTTCAGGTAGTATGATGTTGATAGGCTCTGTAATGATGGCATTTGTATGTCTCAAATTGGTTGTTGTTGTCATGTTTTTTTGGTTGTGTCTTAATGACTTCTTCTTGTGTTGGTGTGTATGTCTTGGTCAAATCATCTTGTGTGTTTGTCTGGTTAACCACATCCATAACAAAAATTAAGGTGTAAAACTTTAAACAATTTGATATTTGCATGACTGAAATCAATAAAAAACACAATGAAAACATATATATGTACCTCTTCCCTTGATCTTTTTCGTTCTTTGTGTTCAATGCAATACTTATTTTGAGCGCTAAGTGGGCGTGATGATAAAGGTGAACCTGAAGCTAATCTTGTTGCCCTTGTCCTTGATGCCACAGAAGAAGTAGACTGTTGACTGCCAATAAAATCCTTGCTTGTTGAACGGCTACTTTTTTTCAATTTAGTTGTTGTGTAAAAACAAGTAAGAAAAGGACAAAGAAAATTGAATTACACCAAAAAAAAATGTTTTAAGTTGTTAGGCTACCATGATCTGAAGCAGCGTGTTGTGAAGCTTCATGTGTTGGTGAATCAGCCACATGGGCTCCTATGAAAAAAACACAGTATATAAAAAAAGTTTACTGCTGAAGTGTTCATCCAAAATAGTTGTAAGCACAAAAAAAATAGTAGGTAAAAGTTATTTTTTAAGCACATGATTATGAAGTGTAACTACATTGGAAAAGTGAAAAAAACAAAAATTGTAGATAAACTATTGTTTTTCAGAATACTTCTGGGGCAAAAGGATAAAACTCAAAAAAAATTAACTCATATAAAAAGCTTAACCCATAAATTTGAAAAGTATTAGTTAGGAAACAAAACGTCAGCAATGCTAAAAAAATGAAAAAAGGGATTACCTTCAGTTGGTTGTGTTTTGTCTTCTAGAATTGTCTTTGTGTGTGGTAATAAATGATTGAAACTGTAACTGTTGGGTGAGTTTGTGTTGTCTTCAAACTATAATCAGAAAAAAAAAGATAGAACATGTGATAAAAATGAGGAAATAATGAGCAATAACAAAGTTAGATAATACTTAAATTTATAGAAAAAATATACATTTGTTTCGTTGTCATGTGGCCTGGTTATGTCCACAACATACTCTGTAGAGTCATTTCCAGATGTTTGTTTGTGAATCTATTTTTAAAAACCAAATGATTATGTAACATGAGGGAAAAAAATTATATATACAAAACAATATACCCCCACATGAATATATATAGTAAACTAACCTTGTTAGCTTCGTTGTGGCTATCTACGTGTCCAGCTTCTATTTGTTTGAATCTCATTGGCTTAAAAAAGAATAAAATTATGCGAATTGACTCAAATAAATAAACAAAATAGATAATTTTAAAAAAAGATAAAATATTTGATGACTACCTTTTTTCGTTCCGCACTCCGTTCCCTTTTGTCCATTGGTGATTGCAGAGGTATTGATGAAATAGGATTTTGTGATTGTTGTGTGTCAACAAAAGTTTCATTGCATTGTAATGTTGGTTTATCTAAAAAGAAGGTAGGCGAAATCACACAATCTGTTTTTGTAGTTGAAGCACATAACACAGAAAAAGTGACGAATTTGGTAAAAAAAATATTCTTCAACTAAGCCAGACTCATAAAAACTATGGTAGCACATAATATATGGTGCAGTTGCACTTCACTTATGGTAAATTTGCATATTTGAAATATTATGCAACTATATGTTAAGCTATATGCAATTGTAATATACACATTGTGCAAGTATAGGTGGCTGGTATTAAGAAATAGAAACAATCTTCGTACTAAAAAAGAATTGAGACTTTCCCAAGAATTATAGCCATGCAAAGAAGCTATGAAGCACCATGTTCTAGCAAAAAGGTTACTACAAGTTTTGTGACCCAATATACAAAGTAAATAGAGAATTGGGCATCCAAGCTCCTCAAAAGTCCATAATCACATGCCATAAGAACATCTAGGTGATGAATGTGTAAAATCAAAATGTCGTATGGTATATTAAAAACACAAGCAAAAGTATATATTAAAAAACACAAGCAAAAATGATATATTAAAAAAAGTAGGCATACTGACATAGTTGGTTTTAGTGGTTGAAGTATAGAACACAGGATAGGTTGGGATTCCTCCACCCAAAAAAGCAGAAAGATGGATATGGTAACAAAAGGTTAAAAAACATGATCTAACCTCTGTTGTTGGCAACATCTTTATTGTTGTGCATGTGATCTTCGTTCTGTGCATGGTCATCCTTGTGCATGTTGCTTGTGGATACTTCTAAACCACCAAACATACATTTGCACAAAAAAATCATGAAAAATATTTGCATTTTAAAAAGCGCAATGCATTTGTCATGTTAAAAAAGACTTGAAAAACAGCTAGTTAGGAAAAAAAGGCCATAAAAACATATAAATGTGAATACTTGCAAACAACAAAACACGGTTGCAGAAATGTCATGGAAAACTTGCAATTTATACTCAAAGTTAATGCAAGTATGAATCGAATTTGGGTCACTATACAACGCGAAAAGGATAAAATATCAGAAATGACATTGTTGTATTTTGTAAAAATGTGAACGATATTATTTAATGCAATTATCATGTAATAAAATTGGAAAGATGTAATTAGTAAACAATGAGTTCTTCCAAACAACAAAAATACAGTTGCATATAAGTCGTCCAAAAGTTGCATAGTTAAATTATGTGCAATTTTCACTGTAAGTGTGTGCAAGTATGTAACAGATTATGGGTCAGTATACAATCTGAAAGTGGGAAATGAAGACTAAGACTAGGAACACCACCGGAAGTACTGTTTTTAGTAATGAAAACAAATTTCCATCTCTAGAAAAATTAATCAAATAGTTGTGGAGCACTACATAGCTCTACAGAATAAAAAGAAAATGAGCATAAGCCCTAAGCTGGACTTAAAAAAGAATCCTTCTGGTGGGCACTAACCATAAGATGAGTACATTGCTGAATGAGTGCATCTTCATTGTTGGTACTAACAAAAAAACAAACTAGAAAAAATAGACGAAAAAGGATGAAAAAAAACTGAACTACCTTCTAAATTGCTACGCGTAATATATTTAAAAAAGGTAAGCATAATCACATAGTCAGTTTTGGCTTATTCAAAGAACAAAACTTGGGATAGGTTGGGATGCCTCCAGTCAAAAAACCAGAAATTTGGATATGGTAAGAAAAGCCTAAAAAACGTGATCTAACTTTCTTTGTTTGCAACATCTTCATAGTTGTGGATGTGAGCTTCGTTATGTGTATTGTCTTCTTTGTGCATGTTGCTTGTAGCTTGTTCACTTGGTTTATCATTGTCATTTTGTGTCATGGGAGTGTTGCATTCCTTAATGAAAAGTTCTCCTTTCGACAACGATATGTAGGTCAAAATTTGTACTGCTAGTTCAATGTTTGATGCTTGTGATCTGTTTATATTGTGTCTTGTGAAATTATCACAAAGTGACACGATATCATCGATGGCCTGTTTGTGGGAAATAATATCAATGTACAGGAAGAAAAAAATATAGACAGTGATGCCAGCACATTTTAGCTGCCCCCCCCCCCCCTAGAAAAAAACTAAACATTGGACATAGTTAAACTATTGATCTCATTTGCAAACTGCTCTAAAAAAGATATGGTGTAGTACATGTGTATCAACAAGAGAGAACATGAAAAATGGTACATACTTTCTAGCTGGCCTCCACAGCTAGAACGGCTAGAACAAAGCAACAACAACAACAACAAAAAAAGAAAGAAAAAGCCAAAAATATATAAAACATACAAAGTTGCAATTGTATACCTTTATTTTAAAAGATTTATCCATACAATCCCTTAAGGCTTCTCTGCAAGATTGATTGTGTTTGTTTTGATGAGTTGAATGGCTTGGACCTCTATTCTCAAATGTAGAATAGTAGGTTTGATCAGCAGCCTTGAACTGAAAAAATTTAAAAGAAAGCATGTAAAGAAAATATGACTTGCAACTTTGAAGGAAAAAGAAGAAGAGTTCAGAAAAAAAAATGCACTTACCGTACGTTTTCCAAAATTTTTCTTTGTGAATGAATCAAGTCCTGAGTATGTTTTGATCATGTCCCCAGTCCAATATTTGATCCTTGGTATCTGATTTGTGAGATTCTTTAATCCAAAGTCCTTATAGTCAAGGTAATTTACCTGTTTTATATGAAGGAAAAAGGAAAAGTTGTTAAAGGAATATTAAAAGATGAAAAAAATGGACAGAAAAAAAATACTTAGAGCTAGTAGGTATCCACAACCTCCCAAAGTTTTTGAATGTTGTGATTTAGAATTATTCTCCTTTTGAAATTTTCCAATATATGTAATGAGCCAGTCGTATACAAATTTTGACCAATCCCAATTGGAAACTGAGTTAACATCAATTAGGGGTCCCAAATACTTCAGGCTTGGATGAGTATCAGAATTAGGACATAGAAAAGTTGACAATGCAACTATCATGAAACACCTTAGCACATCTTTAGTGGACAGATTGTTTTTGTCTTTGTCATCAAGCAATTTGGATCCAAAGAAGTATATGAGTGGTTTTGTCTTCCCATAATGGTTTTCAAAAAACTCTTTCTTCATTGTGATCAGTGTTGATTTCAGCTCCTCCAATTGGGATACCGAGTACAGCATGTACAGTATGTGGTGTGATAGGATGGTATTCCCATTGACACATATATCTGAACAGCTGACATCTGTGTGGTTTGCAATCCACTTGACAAATGAAAATGGAACGTTGCATCTCTGGAAGCTTAACAATGAAGAAAATGCAGATCCTTCGATTATAGACTTTTGTCTCAAGCTAAGGCCATCAATAATATTACCAAAATATGTAACATTCAGTCTGCTTCTTGGTTTAGGGGAATCAGAATCAAAGCAGAAATCTTGTTTCGTAGCTACTTTTGGATTCTGAATAAACAATGATGAAGAAGAAACATTTAAAATCATTGTTGATGTCTGAGTAAAAAAATCTATAGAGAAAAAAATGCCATTATGTCTATTTTTCAATCAAAAAATTGTAAAAAACATAAAAAATGCAAAAAAGTACCTTGTGTTTATGTTTGATTGATTTAGCATTCTTCGCCTCCCTCTTCCTTTTTGATGACATAGAACTCTAAATAATAAAAATAGAAAACATAAAAATATTGTTAGATAAAAACATTTTATAGAAAAAAGAGAAAATGTTATAAATTTTTTTATGAGTTTACAAATAGAGGTTACTTACCAAATTTTTTAGAGTGTTAATTAATAAATCTTTTTTAATGTACTTCTCGAAATAGTCAGATCCTTCTGAATTCCCATTTGATTCGAAGCTTATTTCCCCTATGTGCTATACTGATAGAAAAAATGAAAAGTAAAACACATCATCTAAAAAAAGAAAAAAAAAGATGGGGAACTAAGAAACAGGTAAGAAATGCAGTTTGCATAGGTCAAAAGCCACCAAAACATAAAACAAAAACATACATTTCAACAAGTAGCACTACTGACTAAACCTTTCACTTTTATAGTTAAATTAGCTCATCGTCCTTCAATAAAGATAGTGGTTTTTCTGCAAAATGCAAACTCCGTAGTCCAATCTAAATCAAAAAATATCCAATCAAAAGGACATGTACTATTTTTTAACAAAAAAAATCTAGGCATTTGGAGCTTCTTTCAGAGACACTAAGTAAAAAACTAAAAAAAATACTACCAAAAATATGTCAGCGTTAGAATTCAATAAAATTAAATATAGAGTTAAATAATTCACACACTATGAATATTTATCCACCTATGTATGCCCCCAAAAATACACTTAAAATAATAACACAGAGTTAATGACACCAGCACATAGAATGGTTGAAAAAAAATTAAGGCTAGGGTACAATGTTTGTACAACTGCCAATTTTTCAAAAGTTGATTAGTTACAAGCAAAAGAACAAAATAGAAGTAATCTAATAGTATATAGTTGGGAAAGCGTTCACATGTTACTCCGAAACAAACAAGTATCAGGATCTAAAAAGAGTGCTGCAGTTTCAGATTTTTGGGTTCTAAAAAAGCAGGATTGAGTGAGAACCTACTGAATAACTTTATTCTAAAAACATCATCAAAAAGAGAGTACTGTGTGACTATATAAATCGATACCCTGCTAGCCAAACAACACAACCACATGAATTTCAAAATCACCTTCCTCTTCCTCTTCCTCTGTTGTCCCTCTTCCTCTTTGATGAAACAGAACACTAGAAAAAGAAAAAGAAAAAATAATGTTTTATGTTAATATAGAGATAAAAATGTAAACATTTTAAAAAATAGGTTAAAAAATATATGTGCCAAGTTTCTCAAAATATCAAATAAGTCGCCATGCATGCTGAAATCATCAGAATCTTCAGATCCACGTGATCTCACATAGTCAGTATCTGAATCCTTAGTATCAGAACCATTGTGCGAGATGTAATCATGTTCTGAAAGTGTTTCTTCCATTGTTGTGTTTTGACTGCTGAAAAAGAAGTATTTAAAACAAATTTATTTGTACAAGGATCAAGTTAGGATAGCCAAAAAAGAGAAAAAGAAAAAACTAAAGTAGCAGTAGCCAATATGACTTGATGTACCAAACAAGAAAAATATTCCTATAAAAAATAGCTATTAGCTAAACAAATCATTATGTAGGGATTTTGTGCTGAAACAGAAATGCATCCTAGACCTATAAAATCTTGCAGCAAGAGGAACAGGGAGATAATGCACCTTAGCATTCCGTAGTTGCAGAAATATATTGAAAAACATGATCATGGCAAGCAGAAAAACAGAAAGCGAGGCACATATTTGAAAATGAGAAGTACAGAAAAATGGGTAGTTCAATAGATTACATAGAGCAAAAATATATAAAAATGCACATTATTTCACCTCTAATGACTATTACCATCTACTGCCATGAGTTAAACAAAATCATCAGGGACGGGAAAAAACCTGTGTTTATATCACATTAATTTTATTAAGGAGCACATGTTGAGTTCTAGCCAAAGAAAAATGCCAAAAAGCATCTTGGTGATATCAATTACCAGATAGGCTATTTTTGCTTTTCTCATAGATTCTAATAAGAAAATTAAAATTATTGCCACTTTCTTAGTCAAAAATGTAGAACAGGATAAAAATATTTGCACATTAATATTCTCTGTGATTTTGCATATCCAAGTTGAGGTTACTATAAAAACAAGTAATTATACCCTACCCCCAACTACTAACAAAGACACTGAGAAAAAACCAGGTCATACCCACTAAGAGTAAAAAATGCAAAACAAAAAACAATAAGACAGTGCCATATACATGAAATGGACAGTCCCATATACACATATATATACCTGCACGACCTTTGTCTGGTTCCCATTCACAGAAGCACGGTCTCTCTTACGGAGTTGAGCACTGACTGATAGCAGTGAAAAGGTAACGAATCTGAACCACGGTCTCGATGTCGTTTATGATTTGCACAGAGCGAACCAAAGAAATTTCAGTCAGATCTAAGCAGAAGACACCGAACGAATCAAAACTATTTACCCCCAAAATCATGGTAAACTAAGACAAAATAAAAATGCGCAAAACTCATCAATGCTCCTCCATAGCAGCTCCCCCTACCCCCACCACACTGTAAAAACCTTAAACAAAACTGAACACTATCACTGTCAGCCATACCTGAAGAATTGCATTGGCTGACGAAGCTCACGAATCCCACTCCCCCTCCCTCCTGCTGCGGCAGATGAATCGAGCTCTCCCGCTTCGACAGACGAATCACGCTCTCCCACTTCGCCGGACGAATCTCCCTCGCTTCGCCTCCATTCTGCCAGAATCATCAGTGCTTCCAGATAAATCATGAGGCACACAGAAAAAGCATCGGTGGAAAAAATGTCTTCTTCGTATATCATAAGCAGAAAAATAGAATGACTTAATTCTTATCACTTAGGTGGCAAACACATATAAGTTAAGTTATCCAAGATTATAATTAAAGTTACACAATTTTATAGCCGAAGTTGCACATCACTGAGATCGGCAAAAGTGAAAATAACTAGTAGGTGCAATTTTCATGTATAATATAAATTTGACGATCAATACAACAACTGATGAGCTGCACACAAAAATTCCTATTTTCCTGCACATTATACATTGCAAGCTTGCAAAAAGAATGTGGTGCTAGAACCCCGGTTGACAATACTAAAAATTAGTCAACAAATGTAGTAGTCTGAAAAGATGCTAAGATTGAGGTCATGGTGTGTCTCCATCCTGGAGCAAGCACACACGTGCATCCCGCACGCATGCGCACACACTCTCTCTTAGTTTTGATTTGAACAAATCAATAGATGCACAAATGTAAACACCGAAGTTGTATTAAATCGTAACTTAAGTTGCAGAAATTTAAAACTGAAGTTGTGAATTACTGAAAATGCAAACTATAGCAACAAAGAGTGTGCTATTTGTATAGAAACATGTGTACAATTATTAGTTTTAGGGTTTTATCATTAATTAGATACATGTTTTGTCATTAGAATCAAAAATGACGGATGAAAATAACAGAAAAATGCTCAAAATGCCTAAAACTCATGTATTGTTTGAATCTAATTTATGTAGGATATCTTGAAACACGGCAAAAATTTTCCATATCTGCTTATAAAATGAGCCACTATATTGAAAAAGATTGTTGAAACAAATGAGCCACTTTTTTTTGCAGACACTTGGGAAAAAATGTTTTTCTTCATACATCATAAACAGAAAATAAAATGTCTTACTCTTGTCACTTAGGTGCCAAACATGTATAAGTTTAGTTGCCCGAGTTTATAATTAAAGTTACACAAATCTGTAGGTAAAGTTGTACATCACTAATATCTGCAATTGATACAACTAGTGGGTGCAAATTTCATGGATAACGTAATGTTGAGAAATCAAAAAATAACAACTGATGAGATGCACAAAAATAAGTTGGTTGAAAATACTAAAATTATATAAAAAAGATTACAAACACTTAATGACATAACAGACCTGAATGTGTTCTACTCGAAGGACACTTATATTTAGCTAAATGGAAGATTCATTGGGGTGTCGTTAAGGAAAAAGAGAAAAGCCCAATTGACTGATCAAGTGAACAATATGATTTTCTAGGTTGTTCTAAAACTACCAACCAAAAGCTATTATGGTTTCACCACTCAACCAGAAAACTCTTACCGCTACTCAGGTGGCACTACATCAAAAACATAATATGCTTCCATATTTTCACAAACTTGAGGTAAAAAGCAAGCGCGGAACCAACAAAAAATGTTGCTCAGCGAGGTTTATTGCTTACTGACATCCAGATTACAAGTGCCACGATATTTACATGTGAAAAATATATCCAGTACTGCTTTAAAAGGCAACTATACCCCCTCCTGGAACTTGGTACATATCACAAAAAGCCCCAATAACAATCACCCTAGAAAAAGGAGTCTTGCTTCTGCTAATAGCACTATCTCAATACTATCTATGCTAATACAATGGCACCATGCTTAGCAAAAAGGGGACAAACAGACACAAATGCTAAGCATCACAGGTCACAAAACTAACTTGATATGTTGAACAATGCCCCTAAATTAGAACTCAAATTAGAACTCAGTAGCCAGATCCATCTCAAGGGAGACACTGCATGAGTTGATAGTTCAACGTGTACTACTTCACGAAGCAGTGCTCCACCCCTGTGAGGTGTCAGTGACCAATTTATTCACCTCTTCACAAAATCATCCACAAACCCACAACTATGGGGAGAAACCAAACTGCATGAATCGCACATTTACCTCTTCACAAAAAGAGATCCAGGTATGCCCTCCCCCCCAAGATGATGGAGATTCTAAAACTAACCGACAGAATCGCTAGCTGCTAGAGACATGACAAATCCACGTAAAACCCCTATCTCAAAAATCCAAATCAGGCAGAGCAACAAAAAAAATCTCCAAAACTTACCAGGAGCATGGCGTCAGCACTCAGCCGTACCTGAAGAATGGCGTCGGCTGAGGAAGCTCACGAATCGCGCTTCCCCTGTCCCTCCCGCTTCGGCAGGCGAATCGCACTCTCCCGCTTTGCCGGACGAATCGCGCTCCCCCATCCCTCCCGCTTCGGCAGACGAAACGCGCTCTCCCGCTTCGCCGGACGAATCGCCCCCGCTTCCTTCTACCAAAATCGTCGGTGCTTCTAGATGAATCACGAGGCACACAGAAAAAGCATCGGTGGAAGCAGAACGAATCGCCCCCTTGTCACCTCCCTTCTGCCAGATTTGTCGATGCTTCCCGATGAATCACGAGGCAAACAGAAAAAAAGCATCGGTGGAAGCAAATGTGAGACAGCAAAAAATCCCCCATGTCGGCTTGTTCGAGGTGGATTTTTATGTGGGCCGCGGGTCACTATTCTCAAAATTCACAGCCCAACAAAGCCCAAAAAGAATTAGTGTTGCTTCCCATCGGACCGGCGGGCAAAAACAAAATTAACGTTGGTTCAAAACAGAGGGTAGCTACGATCAACTGACACCTATCAGAAACGGCAGTCGACTACCAAATAGCAAAAGTGAAAAAAAATAGCTGTATATATCTAAGTGAATATAGAGACCGGGTAAAAATACCCTTACATAAAAGTCAGATGTGCGCCGGTATTCAATTTTTCCCGGCAGACAAAACGATGGCTGAGATAACGTGTCCCGGCTGACGGCTGTCATAGATACAGCGGTTATAAGTAAGGGAGTTTAATAGAAATTCGATCGATCTATAAAGATAGAATCACAGAGATAAAACAATTTGACGCACGCATTGTAAAACAACCTCTATTTAAAAAAATAAAGGTGTATATAGTGCACAATTCAAAAATGCATCACACGTTTTTATGATATATATAGTGACCTAGCTAGCGTGTTGCAATTATTTAGCTAGGTCGATCCATTTAATTCGACGGATGATAGCGTTGAATTATGCAGCTGCAACGTTGATGTCTTCCTGCTTCTTGAACAGCTTGCGCTGGACGTGCTGCTTGAAGGTGCGTGGCGGGAAGAGCGGCTTGTCGGCGACGCCCGCGAGCAGCAGTAGCTCCGGCACAGGCTCCAGCACCACGGACTCCGGCGGCGGCTCGCAGAAGACGACAAAGGACACGCGCACCGCCTCGCGGCTGACGAGGCCGCGGTGGAGCACGCTGGTGTAGCGCCCACTCGCGAGGATCTCCAGGGCGTCGCCGATGTGGACGACCATGGTACCAGGCTCGGAGCGCGCGGTGATCCAGCGGCCGGCGTGGTGCACCTGCAGGCCCGGCACGCCGTTGTGGAGGATGAAGGAGAGCGCGCTGACGTCGGTGTGGGCCTCGACGCCGACGGCGAGGTCAGGCTGCGGGCACTTGGGGTAGTAGTTGATCTTGAACTGGAGGAGCAGGTCGTCGTCCTCGTCCTGCTCCTGTCCTGACCGGAGACGCCGCTCCAGCGTCTCTTCCGGCAGGCCGAGGCCGAGGGAGAGGATGGCGAGCAGCTTGGAAGCGAGTTCCCGGACGCGAGCGCCGAAGTCGCTCGTCACGGGCACGTACTCCGGCGGGTTCGCCGGCCAGACGGAGTGGTCGGCGAGGTGGTCGGGGTGGACGAGGTGGAACAGGTAGTCCTCCCACTCCCTCTGCCCGCTGGCGTTGGCGGCGAGCTTGCTGCCGTACCCCTGCAGCCGCCCCGCCGCCGGGTCGTTGGCGTACCTCTCCTTCTCCGCGACGGGAAGCGCGAAGAACGCCTCCCCCGCCGCGCGCAGGCGGTCCATCACGTCGTCCGGGATGCCGTGGCCGGCGACGTGCATGACGCCCCACTCCTCGGCCGCCGCGCGCACCGCCTCGACGCACGCGCGCTTCCCGTCCGGGTCTCCTCCGTCGAACGCGGCGATGTCGACGACCGGTATGCGGGCGGGGTCCTCGGAAGCGGCCCGGGCCGCGATCTGGAGGGCGTCGCCGAGACCGGCGCGCTCCTCCTCCGGTCGGACGTACTCCGGCGGGATGGCGGACAGGCCGCTCAGGCTGAGGGACTCCACTCGCAGCTCCACCTCTGTCGTCATGTCGGCCCGCCGGACGGTTGATCGATCGATGTGCGTACTCGGCCGACGACGGCGATGGCGATGCAGAGGCAGCGGCAAGGCTATATCTTCTCGATACTGCTCGTGCTTAATTACGAGCTAAAATTCAAATTTTTAAATTTTAATTGGAAGTTGATTTTGAAGTTTTTTAATAAAGTTTATTTCCTAACTTAAATTTTTAGATTACTAACAATACATATATAAAATTTTATTTATAAATTATTTTTTCGTTTGCAAATAAGCATCCATACCAACCGATTAATTTTGTCAAAACTTAAACTACCACCGGGAAACGAGGATACAGATTCAATAATATTATCCCGTGACATTCTGTCACTGACATGTGAGCCCTATATGTGCCTAGACCCACGCGGGACTCACATGTCAGTGACAGATTGTCACGGTAGAATATCACTGAATCCCCGTACGGGGAACGAGATCCCGCAGTACTGCACTACTTAGGTATGTATATCTAAAATATGTGAGGTATCATTCGTTCCATTTAATTATTTCACTAACTGTGCTTATGATCATTTATTTAACTTGTTCGACCTAACCTTGTCATTATTTTGGGTTTGGACTTTGGAGCATGTGTTGTCCAGCGTGATTATATATATCATGTGTATGTCCGTCTAATGTGCGTGAGCTGCAACGAATCTCGTCTCGTTGTCATTGGTTAGATCGAGTCACAATTAAACAGAGTCTGCGTGCGTTTGGGTGTTGCTGTGTTAATTAATTTGTCATAAGATTATTCTGTTCTCACTTTTGTTCTTCACGAGTCTCTGTCTCTAACCTAGGTCATGCATGCATCTTCGTCTCATTCAACTGACCAAAGTATAGTGTACTACATAAGATCAATTGGGTTATATATGTACTCCATATATATTTTTCTATCTTGCCCTCAGAAGCATAAGAAAATATCGATCTTTCATCAACGTTAGCTTTTAGTACAATGCTCGCAAAGGCATTTGCCACTCAATGTGATAGTATTGGGCACGTTTTATCGAGGTCCTTCTCTGTTCACTTTCTTATATTTATAAGTCAATTTTAAATATTAAAATTAAAATTAAAATAATTTTATAGGTTTTTAATTGTAATTTATTTTCTAGCCTTTGATTATATATTACTACGTACACGTATATAAAAGTTACCTATAAAATATCTTTTAATCATTAAGAGACCATTTTGCTTATGTTTAATATAAGCAAAAAAGATAAGGCTTATATATTGAGCGGATTACTACCATGCTACTCCCCCAATCCAAGAAGAATCCAGGTAAATATGAATAATTAGATGTCTAGATTTATCCTCAAATTAATTTTTTATAGTACAAAGGAAGCATTTACTTAATTATATGGACAAATTAAAATTTCTAAAAAATAAACTTAATCCTTTGGTTTCAAATAATTTTCATAGGATCGATGATATTTACCTTTTAATTTTGATTGCTCGATTTTTCAAAATATTTGTTTATATTTAAACGCTTATATACTTGTTAGTTAGAGATTTATAATATCTGCCTTCTCTTTTATCACTGAATTTGTATATATCAAGTGTGTCATGACGCAAGATAACGTAACTTGAAATCCCGGATGAAAAATAGATGCATTTAGATGGCAATGCAGATGTTGAATAGTCCCAAATTAATTATAAAGAGATCTAATATAGCAGCAGTGTGAGAGATCCTCATCTCATGGCTATATTTTGGAGCACCCTATACGATGGTAAAAATGAAAAGTAAAAATAGAATTAGAGCCTAACTAGCCTAACATGCTCAGTTCGATGGACCATACGGACCTATGGGGCCACCAACAATAAACTTTATTAGAGAAGAAACATCTAGCACAATCTAAAATTCTCTCTCTTCTTTATCTCTGGTGTAAATTAACGATGAGAAATTTTAAAGATCAAGCTTGCACTTTTATATTTCTTGCCGCCAGCGAAGTATGAAAATGAGATTGGTACCAGGATAGCAGTTCGTAGGACTCGTTAGAACCGTACCGGGATAACGGTTCCGTATGATTTGATTCGTTGTTTTTCGGCGCGCACTTTTTTGCGCCACTTGCACAATGGTAAGGGAGCGGGTGTGACAATTTGTTGTTAAAAATTAGACGCGTGATTTATAATTGGATCCCACTTTTAGTTGCATAACACAGCGTAATAATGTCAGGTATTCTTGGTGTTTTCGTGAGTTCCATTTGCATCCAAATTGTGTTTGGGATGATAAAAACGTATATACATGTACAGTACTAATTGGTTGTTAATTTGTTCCTGCAATACTGTTTGTGCAGTCATTTGTTTCCCTCTTGTCAGAGTCAAAATGAAAGTTTCTTCTCGATCCTTGGAGTATCTCCAACCGCTCATCTAAATTTAATCATGCATATCTTTATTTGGATAATCATTCAAAACAGTTTCATCATTCATATTTTTTTTTACTCTAGCAAATCATCCATATATGACATCCTCTATATTTATTTGAAGGATGAACAGAAAACATATAAATATGAAATTTCTTTCTCTTAATATAGATGACATAAAAAAATTAGAAAATAAAATAGATGTTTCACTGTAGCTTAATTTACATTTCATTCTCTATTTATTTCATTCTCTATTTCTATAATAGAGGATGATGAGATAGATGGACTATTGGGGACATTCTTTCCTTAGTATTTCCAATGCAAATACAAGCAGCAAATCTTATGTTAAGAAAGAAATGCAAAGGGAACTGTTCTCATTGCACTTTCATACTGCATTAGAGGAAAAATGTTGCAAACACACGTTTTAGATAGGGGGTGATTGTTTGGTGTTTCAAAAAAAAAAACCAAACATATTTATAAATCAAAAATAATTTGTGAAAAAAACATTCATAAACATATTCTTAGCGATTTAAAAGCCAAAGTTAGAAAATAAACTTTGATGAAAAAAGCTCAAAATTTAAAGTTAAAATTTCAAATTTCAGCTTATAAACATAAGCATAAGGAAAAAGACGAGTGTTAATCAAGTACAATCTGACCATGTTTTAACAAAACTTCAAAATGTTACTATCGCCAAAATGAGTAAATTGGTCGTTCATATCCTGTTGTGGCATTAACTAAATACATGGTGAGCATCTATTACAACCAAGCTGACACGAAACATCAGTGCGCACTTGTAGACCTGAAATAGAGGAGCTAACAGAACAGCGAGAAGAATATTTCTCATTATTTAGAGATCAGCCCTCCCCGGGTATCTGGGGAAGGGGATGACATCTCTGATGTTCTCCAAACCAGTGGCAAAAAGAATCATTCTTTCAAAACCCAAACCAAAACCACTGTGCTTGACAGATCCAAAGCGACGGAGGTCCAAGTACCATTCATATGGCTCCAGAGGCAACCCAGCGTCCAGTATCCTGTTAAGCAAAATTTCCATGTCATCAACTGGGTACATATATTTATGGCAAATATACGACTGGTATATTTAACAGAAACAGGGGAGAGGAAGCATTCACTGGAACAACAAATTAAATAGAAAGGGCAGGAAGAACAATTAGTGCAAAATTTTTAGCATGCCTCAATATCTACACCGTAAAAATGGAATATCCCTGGAGCATGGCGGCTAGAGAAATGGCTGTAGCCCATTTTATCATTGGGTAAAGCAGAGGGAATACTAAAAGTGCGGAGCAATAGCTATCATGCTAACGATTCCAATATATCTTCTGCTTGAAGTTGAGTATCACATACCTTGTTTTGAGGAGGTCTAGACGTTCCTCTCTTTGGCTTCCACCAACCAACTCGCCAACCTTTGGAAGATATTCCAGCAAAAAAGTGTCAAGGCAAGGTAATCAATTTAAAAGCAAGAGAACTTTTGGCTGCTACCTATATTGGCAGTTGGCACTAACTAAATGTCTAGGATATTTAGATTTACCTTGGGCACAAGAACATCCATAGCAGCTACAGTCTTCTGATCATCATTGAGTCTCATATAAAACGCCTTTATTTCTTTCGGATAGTTATAAACAATTACGGGCTTCTTAAATATCACCTCAGTTAAATACCTTCAACAATGTAAGAAGAGATATAAATATCACCTCAGTTAAGCAAAGTGCAGCAAGTCATCGGATTATAAAAGATTAAATTCCAATATGCATACCTTTCATGTTCTGAAGCTAAATCAATTCCCCATTCAACCTTGTTTTCAAATTTCTTGTCAGTGACATTTTTCAATATCTCCACAGCTTTTGTATAAGAAATGCGCTGAAAAGGTGTTGAGGAAACAAGCTCAAGGCGCTGAATTGCAGTCTTATCATAATTTTTCACCATGAATTCCATGTCTTCCCGGCAATGCTCAAGAAGCCACTTGCAAAGGTACTGTACATAACTTTCTGCACAGTTCATATCATCCTGGAAATAAAAAATGACATCAATTTTGATAACCAAAAGTGGATAATAAGCAAAGACGAAATATTTCAGATGCTGCTAAGGCAAATGTCATTCATACTAGATACCTGCAAGTTAGCAAATGCAATTTCTGGTTCAACCATCCAAAACTCAGCCAAATGTCGTGATGTATGGGAGTTTTCTGCACGGAATGTTGGTCCAAAGGTATAAACACTGCTAAGAGCGCACGCGTAGGTCTCAACTTGAAGCTGTCCAGATACAGTCAGAAAAGCCTGGCGTTTGAAGAAGTCATTCTCATAAGCTACTGTCCCATCATCTCTGTGTGGAATTCCAGGCTTCAACTTTGATCTCTCCTCCAGCCTTGATACATTTTCTTTTGCCTTGTTAAGCTCCGCAACAGCAGCTGTGATATCTTGTTTGCTAGCTTTTGCTGATTTAAGCTGTGCAACCACATCTCCTTTCTCCTTGACAATGAGTCTAGCTGCCTCAATATCAGATTCCGATGGTGCAGGGTTCTCTTTCAATTCCTTCTCCACCTTTTCAGCATGGCTGAACAAAGTTGTCACTTGAAACATCTCACCAGCACCCTCACAATCACTTGTAGTTATAATTGGTGTATGCACATAAAGAAATCCATTCTCATCAAAAAACCTATGTGTTGCACAGGCTAGCTGGTGCCTAATCCGAGCAACAGCACCAATCTGCAAAAGAAAACAACCAGGGATTGTGAAGTTTGTTATGTAAATTATTCGAACTCATGATTCAACCGAGAAAAACTGAAACAAACTACATATTCCATTCATATGAAGTAGTCACTTTACTTCGATATTGCAAAACATTGAATTGCAGAGTAGCAGCAAACCCCAAACAGACCAAATCCACCTACCTCTTAATGCAATCAAAAATAAATAAATAAGCCAAAGCTACATGCAGAAGCAAACACACTTCAATACTGATATTGCTTTACCAAAAGTAGTTTTCATGAATTGATTGCACCGAAAGCGTGTGCAGCTTAGATCAAAGAGTATGGGAATCCAACAACACATAGAATGTCCATGCTTAACATCGCGAATTAGCGAGGATGTCTGAAATCATCCATAGCCTTAATGAAATATCAATATCAAGCAAAAGAACTGTCAAGAATAACAGAGTTGGCAGGTGAGTGAACTATATACTAAAAACTGCAACCTGCATTGGTACTAGATCCACCTAGACTTTAAATTAACTCATTTTGATTGTGTAAATTCTGCAGCCCACACAACACATAATCCAATAAAAATAATAACCCCAACCTTCAAATTTCAGTCCCATCAACATAATGTAGCAAAATCGCAAAAAAGAAGTAGACATTTAGGTTGATTATTTCTCAGATTTTGCGCTCACGATTTTTGGCAAAATGGTATATACAAGTTGATCTCATAATTTTTAAGTAGATTTTCAACTTTGTAGTAGTTAATTTCATCATCTATAGCATGGAATAGCTATTACAAAAATCAGATAATCTTTCATCTAACAAAAGAACAGAACCACTGTGCGGATTTATTAATTAATCAAGAGAACTAGACAAACTAACATTTTGACACAAGGATTTAACAAAATTAGCCTGAAAGCTGGAAGATCTAGGCATGTTTAATCAGTGATGCAGAACAGGCTAAAATTTTAGAGATGCAAGGAGAAATAGACCGACCGTGTTGGTGCGGGAGCGGAGGTGGACGACGTCCCTGAGATTCTCGAGCGTGAGCTTGGTCTTGGGCAGCGGGTAGGCCGCGGGGTCGACCTCGCCGACCTCGAGGACGCGGGTCACGCGGAGCTCGACGCGCTGCTTGGTGCCCTCCGGCGGCTTCTTGAGCTCGCCCTCAACGAGCACAGACGTGCCCGTGGCGGTGAGCGGAGCGAGCGGGTGGACGACAGCGTCGACGAGGACCTGCAGGTTGGAGGCGCAGGAGCCGTCGTTGAGCTCGAGGAAGGCGAAGGAGCCCTTCCCCTGCTCCCGGCCGGTCTTAACCCACCCGCCCACCACCACTTGCTCGCCGGCGCGCGCGGCGCCGTCGGCCAGGATGGATCGGATGCGGGTGCGGCGGGTGGCGGGCTCCAGGTCGTCCGACGAGAGCGAGGCCGCGGCCATGGCGGCCGCCGCGGCGTCTTCGGCCATAGGGGGAGGGTTTGGGAGGCGGCGGCGGCGGAGGAGGAGAGGAATGTGTCGTCGGATGGGAAGGGGAAAAGTTTTAGGGTTTAGGTTCGTTGCCACTTGGCACTTGCTACGGTGGAGAATGTGGCGCCCCTCGTGTGGTGTAGCTATAGCGGGCCCACCGGCCCAGGACCCGGCCACCCGGGCCGGGAGTATGGTTCGTCTCCAGACAGAATCTGTTCCGTTCCAGAAAACACAAAAAAAAAAAATTGAAGAAAATGATTCGGCTTATATAGTATTTGTTGCAATGTGAGAATCAAATAGGGAGTAATACCTCGGTTTTAAAATACTCTCTTCTTCCCTAAACGTTTGACGCTGTTGACTTTTTTATACATGTTTGACCGTTTGTCTTATTTATAAAATTTACTTAATTATTAATTATTTTTATATATATCATTTCGTGTATTGTTAAATATATTTTTATGTATATATATAGCTTTACATATTTGACAATTTTTTAAATAAGACGAATAGTCAAACGCGTATAAAAAAATCAATAACTTTAAATATTTAGGGACAGAGGTAGTATAAGATTTATACGAATGATTGGATGGATAGTTTGAATAGATTTTTTATATAATTTTTAATATTGTACTACCATGCTTTCTATATCAGGTGTTGCTTTAATAACATGTTTCAACGTAGCGTACTGATAAATTTCTGGACTGTTTATGTGTCAATCGGCTTGATTTCTTTTAGGTTTGCAGCTGGATTTCAACCCCTCGGATTTACCACGTGTTGATATGGGGCAACTCCTATCCCGTGCGACTTGTGCCTGTTTGTGGATACTTGCAAATCTATGTCATACCGTATTTGTTTTTTCGGCCCACCTGTATTTTGTACCTTCACAAAAGCCCAACAAATAAATGGGCAACTTGAAGCCCACCACTTTTGGGCGAAAATAAAAGCTTGAGAACAAATTTGAAGCTTAACTTGGTTTCAGCACCCCAGCTGATCCAGGTGTTGGCAGGAACTCAGCGCTAGATTTATTATGTACTACCTCTGTTTCATAGTACAAAACATTTTAGTCTTGTCTAAATTTATCAATTCATGAATATATATAATTTATATACATATCTTACATTATGAAACGGAGAGAGTAGCTAACCCTTGGCAGACATGGCATGTTGGAAAGAAGAGGAAATGATCAGATAAATATCAAGAAAGAAAAGCCAGAAAGCAGAACAAGATAGAGGAAGGTGGGTTGCTAGTCACTGGCGAAGAAACTCTCTAGCCGATTATTTACGTGTTTTATGGAAAAAAAACAAACGGCGTATTTACAAATAAAAAATAATTTGTAAATAAAAAATTTATAGGCGTATTCTTAGTGATCTAATAAGTCAAAGTCAATGTTGAAAAATAAACTATGGCAAAAAAACCCAAGTTGATGATATATTAATAAGATTTGACATGCAGTTAGAAGATCTCTATGTGGAAAAACAAATACAGTAAAGGGCAAGATGGAGCAATATGGAAAGAATTGTGCAGTTAGAAAATCACAAAGAAGTCTCTATAAAGAATTAAGGCAAATCCAGCTAGTCTACGAACAGATCTAACTTATCTTCTTTTTATAAATTAGATATTTTTTTCTTTTAAGAATAACTCTGTAACTGAATTGGACTCTAGTAAGTCCTAAGAGTATAAATATGTTTATCTAGTGGCATGGTAAAAACAACGGTTCAACATACAACTTTCAATGCATCGTCACCCTTAGTAGTAGTTTTTAATGGAGTAAGCTCTCGGCTAGGCTGCATCGGCTTTGTTCTCTGGCACTTGAGTTAGTTCTCATCACCCGGTAATCTTATGTCTAGATGGTTAACTTTTTTGTTTAGTCCAATATTCCAACCAGGAATGCAAGTTTATCGTATCGGCTCAATTTAAGTTACTTTTGTTTCTTGAATTATTATGATCAATCACTTTGTGCAGTTTATATCATGTTAATATTTTATTATTTGTTGTCTTTAATTTGGTATTGTCTCAGTTAAGTTTGGTCTATTAGATTGTGTTTCATAAATAGTTTATATGAATTTGATTTACATTGTTCATTGTTTCATCAGAGTTTCAGCTGGTGAGTTATCATGTTAATCACATAAAAATATAAGTCATCGATTCATTGGATTGATAGCTGGTGCGGATCTACTAATTGTTTTATCTAATCCCTATTAAGCATAATCATATATTATGTTAGTTAGATCCAATCTATCAAGATTGTCCAATCTTGCAAGATTTTTCTTAATAGGTTAGATTGATTATTTTGCAAATCTATACTTTTTCTTCATTTTGTCATAACCAATGACTATCGACTCATTATATTGATAATTAACTTTGATTTATTAAAGTGTTGATCTATTCTATTAAGCTTATTCGTAATAAGATACATTAGATATGTTATAGATTTAAATTAACTATTAATCAATTACATCCGATGATCTTTAAACTTCTCACATATTTATTACTTTCATATTAATAATATAGTTGATTGCTTTCATATTTATCTTCCTTAGATATCAATTGCAAATGTCAAATTAATCGGTACACCTTAAACTTAGCAGACTTTAGACCTGCCACAGAGTTCAACAAATGTCTCATGCCTTTCACGTGTTTATGCGAAATTGCATCCACACACTTCTTGAAATGCCTACTGGGACAAAATTTTCAACACAAGAGCCAATATGTCCCGTGCAAAGGTAAAGAACTCCATTAGATTTTGAGAAACTGGCAGATGCACAAAAACATATAGTTGAACAAAGTGTTAGAGATTATCATAGCCCAAGCTTGGAATTATTTAGTATGACATGATAAGGGCTTGTCCAGAAAAGCCAGTTACCAACCATCAAAATTTAGGGAGATAGGTCAATCAAGCCAACATCAACCCCAATAGTCTTGAAAGAATGTTTCAAGAAACAATGAATGAAGTTGAGCATCATACTTTGATCAATCAATCTTGGGATTAGTGAACACTCTTCAAAATTTAATCAAGAATTAGTGGATGAATTAATTGTTAATGAACCATAATGACACCCTGTTTATTTTTCACCTAACACTCCTCCAAATACTACAAGAAAAAAGGTCCGCGTCACTTATAGGGTGGAAAGAGATGTGATTACTTTCATAATACTTTCTAGATATCATCAAACAGCTTATTGTGGGGGCATCAATCCAATGCAATTATTGAATGGAATCCACCAATAAGGAATATGCCTGAATGGAACTTGCCAAGAGGAGAAATACCTCAATGGAATATACCAAGAAGGGATCAACACCGTGCTCAGGTTCAACCTCAACAACTGTACCCTATGCATAACAAGCGAGATGATGAATGAGCAAACAAGATAGCCATCGTGATGAGAGAACAATTCGGAGACCATACCCTGAGTGATTTGATAGTCCAATTGCCTCACCAATATAGGGTGTCTGATTTCCTGAAGTTTTCTAGACAGGACAATACATATTCAGTGGAACATATCGGTCAATTCTTAGCTTAATATGGGGTGGCATCGGCTGAAGAGGCATTGAGTGTTATATTTTTTCCCCCTTATCGATATTGAGATCAATTGTCACTTGGTTTTCCTCTTTGCCGCCAAATTCTATCAATTATTGAGATGATTAAGAAAAAGATCACAAGTATTTATTTGCTAGAATTAACTATATGAAATTGATAGTTTTGACAACGAAAAAGCAAATGCTAGATGACATGCTAGCTAATCAACCAATAATAACTCATATTGCAATTACCAAGTAGTTTAGTTTGGCAAAATTAACATATTGGCCAACTAATTTATTAATTACCGAATTAACTATGCAATTAGGCGCAGACAAGAATATTGGCATTTTTACTATGAATAGCACCAAACTTTATCTAGTTTTTGTAGCCAAATTTGATAGTTGATCGAGTTTAGTGTAAGTATAGAGAAACACGAAAGCCTACACACCATGGCTGGCCTATCGCTATTGTTGGGCTTGTTGGACTAGATAGTGAATTCAATGGTGGCCACAAGTATTCAGGTGGTCTAACTAGATGATGAACTACGGTCCAGCTATAGTTGTTTGGGAGGTTAGACCTTTGGACCCGAGACTCGGTCTAATTTATGTATTTCTCATGTTACCTTGTTTGAGGTCGGGAGTTCTCGAGTCTTAGTTGAAACAACAAAAAATCAATCGACAAAATTAATCTACTACCTTGTCATGCGTAAGGATTACATGAGCAAAGTATATTTGGTGTTGAAGGAACGCAAACTAGATTAAAATATAATAGACAGAAGTAGCATGAAATTCCCTTGAACCTCGATGGCATGGTGGAGCCTAATCGGTGTAGATAACTGCGGCATGAGGTCCTTTCCTCTCCTTGGCCTTTGGGATGGCACCTTGGAGTGGGTTGACGATGATAGGTGGCACTGTTGAGTAACAACATGCCCCTGTGGTCACAGATACAATGTTGCAGAATATGTTTTTTTGGCTTGGTGTCCTCTAGAGATGTTGCTTGCTTAGCTGATTTGAATGGCAAATACTAGAGTTTGTAACTATAAGATGTTTGTAATCTCTATATATACATTCATGATTAGGCTTTTGGGGATATTGGCATGCTAAGAATCCATGGGCACAGAACCTGGAATTCTCTAATACCAATTTGTCATGTGCAGGGATCACGATAGCAAAACTTTGGTGTAAAAGGACACATACTAGATTGTAATATAATGGAATGAAGTTACAAGAATGGCTGTTGACCTCAATATATGGCACGACGGAATGTGATCCACATTGTAGGAGAAATATGGCAAATGGGCATTGATAAATCAATCAAGCTATTGCCTACCTTGCCTAGATAAGGAAGAAATGGAGGACTATCTAATCATATCATTCTAGTCCTATCCTAACCATAGCACAAAAATTTGGACCGGAGATCGATCTGTTGTGGCCGTCGGTTCACCGAATTGCTAGTTGGACCACTGGTTTTTATTTATTATTATTATATTTGATTTTTGTTGTTAATGTAGACCATCACAAATTGGTAAAAATATGCATAAATAAATCAATATATCTATTATTACATGACCACAACTTAAATAAAATAAATATAGTGTGGTAAAAAATATTCATAATGCCATAATGCATTGGAT
The DNA here is from genome assembly GCF_000231095.2 of Oryza brachyantha. Lineage (NCBI taxonomy): Eukaryota > Viridiplantae > Streptophyta > Magnoliopsida > Poales > Poaceae > Oryza > Oryza brachyantha. The sequence goes on from NC_023163.2 coordinate 11,423,653, forward strand.
AAATATAGTGTGCTAAAATAATAAGTTCATAATGCCATACTGCATTGGACAAACTAAAACCACCACCAGTTCGCCGGTTCAAAAAAAATGCCCAGTTCACCGATCATTTACCGGTTTGGTCGAAGGGGCGGTCTTCGATAGTTTTGGTTTTTTCTAATTCAACCGTTGGACCAGTCCATTTTTTGCACTATGATCCTAACATACTCTGACCCTTTATCCAACTACCACGAGGACGAGGGAATATAGTTCCCCTTTTAGGTCTTCCAATTTGCCATGTGCAAGGATCACATGAGCAAAACTTTGGTGCCAAAGGAACACATATATACTGTATATATAATAGAAGTAACATGAATGGCCTAGACCTTTGACGGTGCAATAGAGCCCAATTGACATCACGCTAGAGGCATAGGACTGATGGGCACTATGATAAATCAATCTAATGCATACCCTGCCTAGATGGGGACCCTCCGTATATGGACCAAGGACTACCTAATCTAATTCTATCCTAATAGACTCCGACCTCTCTATCAACCTAAGCTATGTACTACCATGAGTGCGAGGGAGTATAGTTTCCCTTTTGGGCCTAAGACTTCTGATCCTACCTATATTCCATATCTCCCTCCATCTTTCTTCCTTCATGTATCCCATGTCTATTCGCCCTTCAAACCCCCTAGTTGCTTGTAGATTGTCGAAGTTGGCCCGCCAAGTCTACGACAAACCAAGCATGGGTTCACACTACCAAGGTCCATTCACGGTGATCATTCGAATGCATCTACCCCAGCAATGGTGCCTATTCAGGTGTAGGTTGCCCAAAGTGCTTTGTTCCTTAGTGAGTTTTGGTTCAATACACTTTTTGGCAACTCTGTTAGGAAGATTTCAGTTTTTATAGCCAAAACCATACTTTTATACCATGGAATCTTGCATCGAGAATTATGATGGCAGATGACGGAAAGTTCAGTTGTTTTTAGGTGTCATAGACTCAAATTAAGGAGTTATAGCAGAAACATGGCCTCTTGTCGAGGCAAGATGTCATCAAGCAAGAGAAATTCATATTGCCCATGGATGACAAATCTAAATTAGAACAAAAGTTGTATTACTTTGTTACTATGGAGAGCAAATTAAACTTGTCACACTTGACATTGATAAAACAAAAACATCATGTGTTAGTTCCGAATACATTAGAAAATTTAACAACACAATAAACATATGTTGTATTTTGACCCTTTCTGATAAAGGCTTCACTAGCTTATTTTCTTTTACCAAAATTTGCTTACGTAACTTATTACTGTTTGCTTGAATGCATAAAATAAATAGTAGATAATCATAAAAACCAATTACTTCAACAAACTTTGGTTCAAGAAAGTACAAGATCTCACAAGAGATTAAGTCTTATCATCACCATGTTAACATAATTGATCATGAGATTGAATCCTAGAACAATGAGATGGTTGATGTATACACAACCAAATAGGTTTGGACTTTTAAGCCTAATAATTCCTTTGCTATGCTCTTAAGCCAGCCAATTAAAGTATCGGCATGAGCACATAAAATTCATATTTAATGTGCTCAAAGTTATGTGATACTGCTATCAGAGGAATTAAAGCAGTGAGGATATTATGATTGGCACAATGCATATTCTCATGTCACAAATGATTGTAATGTATTCCATAAACAAGTTTGATCAACCATTAATGAAGAATGACTGATATTTATAAAGAGAAAAGAAACATTTTCCTTTACAAGTAGACAAGAAACATTTTACTTTACACACCATTTAGTTGCAAAAGAAGAAAACCTTAATGGCAGAAAAAGACCATATTTAGGAATTCAATGCACAAGGGGCAAAATGACGAGCTGAAGTCACCAAAATATGACAAGTGATCAAGAAGATCATGTTTGCATAACAAGCAAGGTGGGAACCAGTAAAAATGATTTTTAGTGTCACCAGTTTTGTTCTTCATGGTTTTACCTTTGTTATAGACCATGGAACTTTAATGATTCACAGATGATGCATCTTTACATTAAATTCAATACTATTATGCATTATGGGCATCACAAAAGTAATCGATTTTGAATAATCAACTATGCTCATGTCATAGTTGGTTGAGATGAATGAAATGGTAAGAAAATAATCAATTCAAAATGGTGGTTGGTGAAGCAAGAGTAGAAACCAAAGCAAAACAAAACTAAACCAATTTTAAGAAGGGCCTCTCAAGTAACATTATTACATCGTCACTTAACATATAGACTTAGATGAATTGATGACTGGTATTGCTTAGTATTTTTAGGTTCATAAGTCTGTTAGAACGGAAGGGGGCTATGTGTTTATTGTCAAAGTTGGCCCTAGATAGGGAAAACTAACATAAGAATACTTACTTTACATATAGGATAACCATGCCATTTGTGCAAAGTTCCCTACCATCCAAAACACTAAGAAACCGCATAGGGCTCTTTTCCCCCACCCCCATCTTGTTTCCCAACGGAATTATCACTTAAAAATGCATGTATGACAACATGTTCCCTAGTATAATTCTCTCTAGGGGACATGGGATTTATAGAAGTGTAATATCAAGCCTTGTTTATAATTTCTAGATATGTTCCCATTTGTGTCATGCAGATCCTTATGTATACACTATTATGAGAAATGCATTATGCAAGTATTAATACCAGTGTTAAGATATGATACTTTTCGTGCTATCACTAAAATGTCCTAATTTCCATAGTGGAGAAAACCAAAATATGGATGACATATTACACAATAATGGGAGCATTAAATCCCAACCCTAGATAATTTCTAAATATTCGTGTATAAAGAAAATTAACTTGATCAAGTTGATTCCATGATCTCAAAATATTCTCATAAAACAATTTAAGTTAACAACACTTAAACCAGTTTTAGACAGTACACATTCAATAGAAAACATCTCAGGTTATATAGAATCAATTATCTCCACTAGGCCATGATAAATTTAGGAGACTTGTCTTCTAGGCAGCATTATTTCCATTATAAGATTGACTGAAACCTGCACATGCATTTGAAACTCCTAAGTAATTTTGTTCAATACAATGCAACCGAGTACACAGGATATAAACTGCCTTCTCTTAAAAAGCACATAGAAATTGGCTAGCAACTTTTTTTGATACAATGGTTGGAAAATTTCCAAAAGTTACAAAACATGGAATTTTTTGAGAATGTTTTACAATTCACCACAAAGTTTAGTATAACAAAATTATTACTATGAGATCTCTATAGGAAAAGATGAACACACATTCTGTACAAGTTGATATATGCCAAAAGTTTCATTTCTGTTGAAAGGCACAAACCAAGAGCTCTCGTACCTTTCTTGTGGATATTCATAAAACATTCTGTATGGCCCATATATGCCAAAAGTTTGTTTTGAGAAATTTTTGAAAAATTACCATGGTTGCTGCCCTTAACTACTACCCATGTAGTATTGCATACTAAAATATGAAAAATGCAGCTCTATGTTTAATTCAATTATACGTACTAGCATTATAAATGATGCCTGAGTTGTCATTGCTAGGAAAACCTACTTTTTCCTGTACAACAGAAAATGAACGTGTAAGCACATTGATTTGAACATAATGTTGAACAACATTCATGTACATAGTTCCTTCTCGTATTGTTTAGAAGATAATGACTTTGTCAATTGTTAAGAACATTACGTAACTTTCCTTTTCTATTGCGCTCTGAGTTCAATCTATCAAGAAGTTGAACAACCTGTACCTTGGAGCGAATAGTTCCATAGATTGGGTTCTTGTAAGTCTGGATGAAGGAAAAGATCGACAAAGTCAGGGAGTAGAACTGTGGCACTGTGCAGGTATTTTACATTTCATACTTATTTCTTTATCAAGTAATTTTACTCTATATAGAAATATTATTGAGAGATTCTTTGATTGGAAAGAAAAAATCATTATTTTTTGACCTATCAAATAAATCTTTTCTTCAGATAATTTCATTTGAATAAATAAGTATAATACGAAAATTAAGAGAAAACAAAACATGTAATGATGTTCTATCAGCTAAAACTAACGCATCAGTATGAGATCTAAAAATCAAGGTTTTACTTCACTAAAACAACTAGGCATAATAGTAAACAGTTTATAAAAAGAACTATAGGATAATGCTATAGAAATACAAATCTGGACATTCCAACCCCATCAAATAGCATGTTGTACAGTGTTACAGTACTTGTCACAAAAAAGATAACGGCAAAAGAACTCTCTACAACGCCATTATAAAAAATGACATTATAAAAAATAGATCTGGAATTCAACACATGCTATAAGATTTATTTGAGAAACATTATCAAGTAAAGAGTGTTTTTACCACAAAGCAATGTCAATATACACAAAAATTAAGGAACATAAAACATTTCTTTGTTCCACTAAATGACTACAAAATAGTTGTTGCTCGGAGTATAGAAGAACCCATAAGGCCAGAGCTGGCAAGTTGGTCGAACAATTTGCTGGCTCTTAATTATCTAGTAGAGAGAAACACTGTATCCAATAAGATTAATTCTCTCCAGTCGACCAGTTTTGTAAATAGATCTTGACACACCATGAGAGGCTAATACTGTTAAGAAATTAAGTGCAGAAATGAACTAAACATGTTCAATAAATGTAATTGGCTGACTTAAATTATGTTATGGGTTTGTGGGCGGGATGGGTAAACCATGCAGTTAATACATTCCATGCTAGTGTTATAAAAAGGGGATATTACTATGGCATTTGAATTTGCAAGTTATGACAATGGGCATATGTCTGTAATCTCAACTAGCATTAATATATAAAGGCTGTAAAAGTACCTTGCAAGAAAATAAAAACACTACTTAAAAAAGGCCCTAATAAACATATGAGTTGTCTAGGCATGCCAAAAACTTATTAACTTGCACTACCCCCACAATACAAGACAAAAAAAACATGTAATGCATGTTAACATTCATGTTCTCTTTCAACCTAATATATAGACCTGATGGACTGGACCTTACATGTGCAAATATATATTACCTCAACGTCAAATCATAGGCTTTCAATGTTTTATGCAACATATATTCATGTGTGAAATGCTGACACACATAAGTTTGAAGCAGTATGATCAAATGATGCATTGCATTATATATGAGTTTAATAATTGTTACTTGCCATGGTCATCCATAACTTAAATTATATAAAATAATTATATGAACTAATTTAATTAGATATTATACTTTGGGATTTAGTGAGAATATGCGAAATATACCCAAAAAATTATTGTTCCTATAGCCTATATATTCATCATTCCTACTCACTATCTCATCCTTCTCTACTAATGAGGTCAACTCTAGACCACCACTTCATGTAACAGACCCATGTACAAGGCTCCAATATCACCCTCCCTCTAGTCTCCTCTGCGGCGAAAGCCTACACAAAGTTTTCTTCTTTTGTCCTAAAAAAGTTTTTTTTCTTTTATTCTTCTTATTATTTATTTTGGGAGGGTGAAATGAATATGATGAAATAAAATATATAGAAGGCTCATATCCTAATCATACTCCTACTTATTTGTGTTTGACAAGTTGAAACTAAACTCTCAATGATAAGCAAGTAGTAGTTAGTAATTAACTTAGTAAAAAGAACTATGTGCGAGATATTGTACATAATATAGTTTTGCACTATATACACACCAACACTGTGTAAAATGAGTGTTTTTTTCAATTACGTGCATTTTCAGTTATATTAGTTCACAAATTTACCATTGATGAATTTACATTCCTTTAAAAAGGAGAAGTGGTGGTCATGAATCTACCACCACCCCACCACTAACCCTCATCCTTTTTTAAAAAAGGTGGTAGAGGACCCACATGTCAGCTATCCACCACCAACTCTTTACTTTATATACAAATAAAAAACGATATTTAAGGATAATATATACAACAGTTAATGGATAATATATGCAAATATGGTGATATTATTGTGTTAGTATTAATTTTATTTAATTAAAATCCCATTACAATGCACGAACAATATGCTCATGATGTATAGGCATTCCTTATGTATACTTATTTATGATAGCAAAAAAATGCATCAGAGATGATATAGATGGGGAATTTCCATATAGAGCTAGTTATTTGAGCATATTGCATTCCAAAGATAAAAAAGTTCAAGGTATTGATTTCCCTTAAAGCTAGTAGATATAGCCTTTTCTAGGCCAACAGATGAAGGTCTGATGGGACTTTATTTCACTTTTTGTGACATTCTGCTATATATCTCTACATGTTCAATGTGTCTACGCATCTTCATTAGTCATTATTGTATTCACAGAATTGCTCATCTCATTCTTTAATGTGTCGCGCATCTTCATCATTGTATCCAATACCTATGTAAAATATTAGAGTAATTAACTTCTGAGAGAGGGTAATGCTCTAAATTTATGTAATTAACTTTGAATGCATTGATTGCCTTTCATAATTTGTGTACATATGAAACTTCGTTGATGGACCAAACAAACATAATGCAGTATATTTATGTTTTTCTTGATTGGATTAATAGTGTCTCTCATTTAGAATTTGGGTTATATTTAGTTTACATAGAATGATATATTCTTAATACTTTTTTGCTACCAATATGCTTGAAGCAGAGAATCATTATTTCCCAATGATGCCCTATTTCCAACTTTATAATATATGCTGCATTTTATATCCATACATATCTCTTGTTTGATGAAGCATGATCTTATCATACTGTTGCCATGAGTGGAACATGCTTGGTATATAGTACAAGAGATGGAGCAATCAAAATAAACGATGCTTATGTTATGTTCTTCAACATTGACTATCACCAGTAGTGATCAACATGTGAGACTAAAAATTAATAATAGTGCATAGGAAAATGATCAGATACATTTGTGTCGTGTTTAATTTTATGATTTAATTCATATACTAGAGGATTGCAGCCAGCATATTGCATTAACACGAATTTATTTTATTGATGTTACCTAGATATGGATCCAAGGAGAGTTTAAATCTTTATTCACACGTCTTGTTAGTTACTAATTAACCAGTGAATGAAATGGCTTGTGATGACATGACATATGTCTTAGACTAAAGTTCATAGATCTGGGACATGAGAATGAGCTCCAAGAAATAAGCACAATCATACATTCAATGAAAAAAATATAATGACATTAATGATTTGCAGAGATGATCCAAACAATCCTCTTCCTAAATTTCCAATCAAGATAGATGAATGGGAAATCAAAATTCTTGGTACCTTCTCATTCAAAAAGGAAAATTCTTGTTACCTTGTATTTTACTCCGGTCGTCTTTTTTTCGTACTGATATACTCTCCAGCCAAAGCTGTAAGCTGGATGATTGAGGAGCCATTCTGGGGTGTAAGTCACTGGCTCATCTGGGCTTGCCATAGTTAAAGGATCTACATCAAGAGGCTTGCAAAGCTTTGCTGCATCTGCCTGCAGATCATGTGGAGGTCCATTCTGGGGTGCAAGACCATGCACTCCTGATCCTTGCTGGTGATGATCAGGGATACCATAGGAAGGGATTGACCATGCTGGAGTAGCCTTCACATAGTTGGATTCTCCTGTGGGATCCATATGGGTTTTTGTTCCTAGCTTGCATTAACAAATTAATTCAAGAAGGGTTAGAGTAAGCAATAGAGTGTGTTCTTGCATCAGATTACAAACTCGAGTGTTGAACACATCAATTAAATAAATGTGAATCAAGGAGACATATAGAAAACAGGGACTTCTGGCTGCAAAAATATATCTTGATGTGTCGGATGCATGCATGTTCCTTTTTTTTCTGGACAGGGGATAATCTGGCCTACTCTTCAATGCATGCTCCCTTATGATCCATTGAAAAAATATGCATAAATATATTTACATTAAAGTTAATTATTTACATAATACCTTTTGTACGAGAGAACACATAAATGTGTGAGAAGGAATTTTATTTGAAATGCTAGGACCTAATGTGTAGTGCTTGCTTAGTTTTATTATTTTAAAGGAATATGGCTGCATGGCCAACGGTGGAGGACTACTTTTTGGCACAATATATGGATGATGAGATAATTTTTATATGCTTGTGTACTCGTACACTACTCTAAGTAATTAAGATGGCCGTTCTAAGCATTGTTTTTTCATAAGTTTTGCTACTGTACATGCATAACAAAAACATATATGTCTGTCCAAATATTTAAAGCGGCCTGAGCTACGTTGCAATGCATTGTGTCACAATTAAGTGTGAAATGCATGTTGTGGATTTACAACACAGTATATTACGGGCATGCATATTCCAGCTGTTAAGTCTAAATCTATAAAAAAAATGGGGTCAAATCCTATTATATAAGTTGCAATATGGGTTATACTCCAGAAAATATTGTGAAAACTTTGCTAGTCCACAAATTCTATGCCAACTAGCTAGCTAGCTACTGCAACGAAAGATATTGCTTATATTCTCTAGTGGACTAGTGGAAGATATTGTACTTCTTGTATCCTATGAGGATATGATTCACAATAGTATGGTATTGTTTTTTCCATCCCCAGTGTTTGCAGCAGTACTACTTAATTAATGATTATTTTATTATAGCCTGTCTTTTAATTTATACTGCTTGGATTGGAGCTTAAAACTAGAAATCCAATAAATTTGTAGTTAATATCTACACCATGAACCACCGTTTGAGAACAGACTTTTGGTAGAACAGAACATATATAACTTACATATGAAAGATTTCTAAAAAGATAAACTCTAAAAAAATATGAAGTATAACAATATTTGATCATATTACTTGAGATTTAGGCTTCTAGCTTCAATCGTAAATCCCCATCAAATAATCTCCCATATAAAATAGGATTAATTAGATTCACGCCATTATAAATTTGCTAGTTTTAAAATATGCCATTACTATTCGATTAATTGTAAGGATGCCATTACAATTTCAGAACTATTCGAAATATGCCACTCCATACCCTTTCGGTGTGTTTTTTTTTAAAAAAATGAACCATATTGTCCCTCTGCTATTCACTGCACATTGGTATGTGCAAAGGGCAATTTGGTCAAAAAGACATATATGAAATAGCTCTAAAATTATAATGGCATCGTTACAATTAGTCGAATAGTAATTACATATTTCAAAACTAGCAAATTTATAATGGCATGAATCTAATTAACCCAATAAAATATTATATAGATAGGAAGATTTTCACATCTCCCTGTTATAAAAATAATGTATGGTGTATTTCCTCCTTAATTTGGATAAGTATTGCTTTTGGATTACATAGGCAATGAAATTATAAAAACGTTTGCTGATTTGGGGGCATCCGATCCATAGGAAAAAATATTTTGTAACTTGTGTGGTTCTCTATGAATGGAATGATTGATAAATGGATATATGATAAGCAAAGTCGAATGGTCTCACCAACAAATTTGATCTGAGCTCACCTTTGCAGATTAGAAATGCCAAGATCCCCAATCAAAATAGTTCCCTTCCACTCCTTGTATATGAGATTGTTAAAAAATGATGTCGTAGATTACGGGATAGGAGATTTTAGATATACGAACTTTGGTATTGTAGAAAAAACCTTGGTGTTATGGAGTAGCGAGAGGAGGCTATCTAGGAAGACAAGGAGGATAAAGAGTTGTGGCGGCTAGAGTTAGGTTAGGGTTAGAGAAGTGGGATGTGAGGGGAGGGGGTTTATATAGAAAGGTTAGGAGCTACGTATCCACATGATTGAGATCCTGTGGCCTGCATGACAACAAGATATTATGGCCCACTTAGATAATTATTTTTAATGGGCTACCTAACATATTTAGAACAAACTATATAACTAAGGCATGTTTGTATATGGGTTGGCATGGGCTTTTAGATTTTATGTCCACTAAATATCTAATAGGCTTATAGTTTTGAAGAGACGAACTTGTGTGCTAAGCCAACATATATGGACTCCCGTGGGTAGGAACATATGGTGACGAGACCTAAGACAATGTTAAATCAACTGTACACCTTATTCATGAATAAATAAATACACATATCAAAGTGGTCATCAAGTGAAATCTTATTCTTTTATAAATTGATTTGTCTAAACCATAGTTGAAAAAGCAGAAATAGTAAGATCGGATAGTAAGATATGTGCAATGGGAGACAAGGAATAGTCAAACTACATTAAATTAGAATCAAATGTCACAAAACTTTTCACCGTATTTATCAAATTTATTTTCATTTATCGCCTTTACAACGTAACCTGCATTTGCCCCCCAAGATCCGTAAGTTCGTAAGCGGTAAGCCGTGACAAAAACAAAGCATGCATATTGAAGATTCTTAGCTGTTCTTCCTCCTGCACTCAGAAGACACGCAATTAGCTGGGCGGCCACTTTTCGTAAAGCCTGCGTGCAGGCAGCCAGCTAATCTCTTCACATTTGAATGACATTGCATCAAAGCTGTAAAGTGCTAAATCGATCTCACAGGTGCACGGTTCTTCTTCATACAATTAATTGTAAATGTTACAGACAAATCCATCATCCGTGTCCGTAATTTACCTTAATTACAAAACTGGCATTCAAATATACGGACTAATTGTGTGGCGTCAGCTGGATTATTGTCATTTCAGGCTGACAGCATGTCATAGAAAACAGATGTGCGCCTACAAGTTATTATATCTGTTAACATTAAAGATTTCGATTCGTAAAAAATATCCTCGTCATTTCTGGAGATATAGTATGAACTTAAACAGGCTCATTTGCGAGATGAAGAAATGAGTCACCTCCTTTAATATTTCTGGAGATGTCGAAATTAGAAGAGAAAAATGCACAACAATTTAACGACATTGAACAACTTATAACAATTTCGACTAATTGATATACTTGTATAAAAATAAAATTTATGTAAAATAGATGAGCTCAACATAAAGTATATTTTTCAGAAAAAAAATCTAGCTCTACACAAATTAATGTGGAAAAATCGGCTAGTTTTCATTTGACGAATTACGTACGGACTACTTCACACAATACTTGTCTTTCTGGTTCGTTTAGCATATACAGAAGTTTGAGAAATAACTATAATACCCCTTGTTAAATATTATATGGATAGGAGTGATTAGGTACTTAGGGATATAATAGGGAGAAATTTGAATGAAACGTGATTGATGGAAAGTACGGGTTACAGATATTTTGGAACAAAATTTGAACTCTAAGACGACAAGTATTTTTGAGAGAGCCATGCTCCAAATTGACTTGAGGCATTCCAAGTCGATCTTATGCCAACCAATTAATATATGAGTTGAAAGTTGAGATTAACGTGACAAAAAAAGTAGTCCCTAGCTTTTGATGCAAGTACTAGGGTAGGGTTGACAATTCCCCTGACAAGGGTAGGGACAGGGGCATTTTCACTTCGTGGGGAAATGGGGACGGACCCTAATAAATTTCAGCGGCGGGGACGGGAAGAGAAATCCCCAACAGGGAACCATGGAGCCTTAAAGTCTAACATACCTCTCTAAATAGCCCAACAACCTAAAAGCCCATAGGGCATAAAATATCCTAATCCATCTAATTCCCCCTCTCTCTCTCCAGCCTCCATCTATTGATCTATCTACTGTAGTCGTCTCCCCTCCCCTCCAGCAGGCACCAGCGCCGTCGTCGCCTCCTCTCCTGTAACCACCATCGTTGCCTCCCGTCCGCTCCAACTGGCACAACCTCCTGTTGTTAACACCGAAATTTAGTAAATTTCCGTATTGGATTTGGTTAAGGAAATGCGCAATTAGCAGATAAAAATTTTATCCAGAAGAGACCGAATTGGAGAAGGAATCGTGAAGACCTAGGCTTGGCGACGCAAATTTATCTATTAATTAGAGTTAGTTAGGATTTTTATTTTATCTCTAAGAGATTAGAGTCCGATCGGGACTTGTTTGTTTTCTTTTATCTATTAGAAACCGTGTCGTGTTAGAGATAGAGTTTGTTATTTCTTTTTATCTATTAGGAGTCATGTCCGACACGGATTAGCATCCACCCGAGGGAATAAATATGTGTGCCTGGGTCAATGTAAATCATCTACAAATCAATTAGATCAACTTCTTTCGGCGCATCGCCACCCTCTTGTCCGAGGTTTTCAACTCCGGCGGAACTTGGCACCTGACGCGGGGCTGCATCGTCTCGATCTACAGCGGAGGGGTAAGCCCATCGCTCCGCTGGGCTACGGTAATCGATTGGCTAGATTAAAACTGTCTCGGTTCGATCTGATCTTCTAATCTAGTTGTGCGATTGCTAGTTATCGTATCAGTTTCAACTTAGATCACTTTCGTGTTTTGAGTTGATTTGGTCGACCACTTTGGGCGATCTATGTTGGATTGATATTCGCTATTTGACATATTCAATCTAGTACTGTCTCGGTTAGGTTCGATCTAGTAGATTGCGTTTGTCAGATGGTTTATATCAGATCGATATATTTTACTCATTGTTTTATCGGAGTACCAGCCGATAAGTTAACATTCATCGGCTCATTGGCTTGATATCAATCTAGATCTGTTTAGTATCTATCCTAACATTGCTAGGTTTAATCTTGAACTGTCTCGGTTTGGTCCGATCTTCTATAATTATTCTTAGCAATCTGGGCTAGGTATTTCATAGATCTTGGTTGTTTATCCGCCATCTATAGCCAATGATTTTTGCCAATCTATATGCTTATCGTATTTACATCAATAGAATAGCCGATTGCTTTACTGCATTATTTACATACCAATCGGCTTGATTTAGTTAGATCGGCATTCATTTATGTCCCATCGGCTTATGAAAATTACATGCAAATTGGTTTAGCCGATCACAGCACATGATTCATTGTTTATTCCAAATAATTCGTCGGTTTATTTATTAGTCTTATCGATCTCCGTGTTTCCTATAATCATATCGTGCTCGACTGCATATTGTCTTGGTTAAGTCCAATCTCTGTATGTCTTGTTCGATTTGGTTAAGTCCGATGGACTTAGATTAATAAGTGACTTAGCGGGTTATGTTGGTCTAATATTTAATTCAAGTTTATTTCGGTCAAGTTTCTAGCCGATCCAAGGATTTAACAGCCGATCGTTATCCTATCGGCTAACCGTTGCAGCAACAACATTTGATCGGCTGGATTATTAGTTACCTATTGGCTCGATAGACGATCGACTTGTTTTAGCGTTTATCTTGTCAGATGCAGGATCAAACTGACTGGTACGCCCGCGTATCATTCTAAGAATTTAGGTCATGCACTGGAGTTGTCTAAGATTGACTCCAGGCCTTCGTATGTGACACGTTGATTGTCATTTTCAGCGTCAACACCTGTCCACTCCAAGCGTCGTGCACCTCCCCTCCATGTCGCCACCCCATCCTTCTCAACACCATCACCAGGATGCCACCGCCTCGTCCCAACGCCGGCAGCCAGGACACCACCACCTCCTACCCACGCTAACAACCTAGGTCAGTTTCTCCTCTCCTCTCCTCTACTCTTTCATAGTCCCACCGGTCGGGTGATGGGGCCCTGATAGGGTGACGGCGAGTCAAGGATCCACGGGGCTAGGGATGGGGATGGATTTTGCTCCCGTATTCACTCGGGGCCAGGCCCAGGGGAGAAAGTCGGGCGTCAGGGGCAGGAGCATTCTTGCCCAACCTAGCCTCAACCCGCCCTATTGCCTGCCCTATACTAGGTTTCTTAATTTTAGATCGGTTTAAGAAAATTCGCTGATTTCATAATACCACCTCAACATCTAGGAAAATATTTTTTCCAAAATTTTCAATTTGTTTTCAACTTTAAAAGTTTTATTCAAGTTTGACCAAAACTATTCAAAATTTAGATTATTTTGGGTTGAAATATCCCAAAATTTTGGTAGTACCTATAGCCCTAAAAGAAATACCAAACAGAAAGTCTATATAACAGTCTCTCGTCCTAGACAAGATTGATTGATTGATGAACCAAATCTTACCGCGCTGCCTAGCTCTCCACCTCATGCGCTCCCCTCCGCCCCACCTCCTTCTGCCCCTCCACCTGCGCTCCACCCCATCCATCTACTTCCCTTTGCTTGCTTCGTTGTCGTTAGCACTAGCCTCTCCCTAAGTCACTCCCCTCTGTTGGCACTGACCTCCGATACAAATGATACCAGATGATATCAATTGGTATCATCTGGTATCAGATAATACTGATGATACAATGTACCAATGATACTAGTTCATATCATCTGGCACCAATTAGTACCTCACATGTCGACAACAGTTGCATCGATGAGGTTGAGCGTGTGGGGAGGCGCATGAAACCATGTTGTATTCTCCTGGCGCATGGTGTCGACGATAGTTGTGCTAGCAGCGTATCACGCAAGGACGACGGCTGCCGATGAGGTTGAGCGTGCGCAAGGGTACGAAACTGACCCGGCGCACGGTATCGATCATAGCAGCCATTAGCAAGGTATCGTGTGATGCCAGAGGGAGGGCTCGCCTATAAGGTTGAACGCGTGGAGACGCACGGGGGTGATTTTTTTTGGGGGGGTTTGAAATAAGCAAACTGACATATTTGCAAATGTAAAATAATTTATAAATAATTTTTTTATATAAGTAATCTTAGCGATCTAAAAACCAATGCTGCAAAAATAAACTCCAGCAAAAAAACTTAAAAGCATCTCCAAATTCCAAATTCAAGGTTAGAAATTTAAATTTTGACTTATAAGCATAACTAGAAACGAACCGATCAGGAAGATGAAACCAAGTAGGCTGCTGCTGGTGCGGGGGTGGCAGGAGCAGTTAAGAGTGCGTTTAGTTGGCGGTCAAGGTGTGATGAGATATGACGATCCATATTTTTAAGGATATGGTGATCCAGTTTTATGTTTGGTTGGATAGATGAGATGATCTAATCTTTTGTTTGGTTGGATGGATGAGAAATAATGGAATGGACATTTAAATTACTAATACATGATAATATAAATTAATTATTATAGATCTTATCATAATTAGTACAACTTAACAATAAAATAAATCTATAATCACAAATTAACACTAATTTAAACTTGTTAATTACTAATTAGTGATAAAATATGCTAATTATCACTAAACAATCACTAATGATCACTGTTAGTGAAGGTGGATGAGCTCATCCGACCAATTTAACCGGATACACTCATCGAGCATCTTCATAGAATATTACCTGCCTGGGTCGTCCTATCCAGCTTTATTCATGAACCAAACATATAAAAAAAAATAGACGGTTATCTCCTATCCATGAATATGCAGCCGACAAAAGTCACCCTGAGGGAAGGAGGAAGTCTTTGTGTGCTGTAGTCCTTCAGAATTCCAAAACACCCTGGTAACAAGTAGCGTATCCATGGGGTCTGTCAGTAACAAAACCCTCTTGAACTCACGATAGAATTACATTCTGTGTTTTACTTGACTTGTAGTGCAACCTTCCCACTTCAACGCGTCCATCAAGCTAGTCCTCCAAAAAGCATGCATGCGCGCACGCACCAATCCCATCATTTGCTGCATAGGAAGTGAGGAGTGAGTGATCATCGGGTGGCCCAATTGCAATCGCCATGGGCAGCCGCCTCCTCAACCTGCTCCTCATGGAGGTGGCGGCCATCGTCAGCATCGTCCTCCTCGCCCTCCTCGTCGTGCTCAGCTCCTACCGCCGCCGCTCCGGCCACCCGGCGCTCCGCCTCTTCGTCTGGGCCGCCTCCACGCTCTTCCTCCCGCTCGTCTCCTACGCCGTCTCGGCCGCCGCCAGGTGGGACATCGCGCGCGTGCCCCTCCTCCTCGCCTGGACCGTCTTCCTCCAGATGCTGCGCAACACCATCGACACCGCCTGCTCCTCCTCCTCGTCGTTCACGGTCGGCAACGGCAGCGCCACCAGCAAGTTCCGGCCCTCCGTCGAGCAGCTGGCGCGGATGGGCTGGGTGGCGTTCCTCATCGTCAGCAGCGGCGGTGCTGCCGGGAGCCCGCAGCTCACCGGGGTGCTCCTTTGGCTGTGGGTGCTCAGCCTCGCCAAGCTCGTCCACCGGCTCGTCGCCGCCGAGCTCGCCAAGAATTCCTTCGCCGTCGGCCTTAACGCCTACCTCATCGCCGATTACATGAAACAGCTGCACGGGCAAGACCATGGAAATGGAGGCCAGGAGCACGACGTGCAAGCTCCTCCTTTCTTGGTGATGGGCGAGGAGAAGCTGCAAATCGAGGCGAGGCCGCAGGGGTACCGCATTGGCCGCCGGACGTCGCCGCCGCCATTGTCCGTCGATGCCGGGCACGTGGT
Organism: Oryza brachyantha; assembly: GCF_000231095.2. Lineage (NCBI taxonomy): Eukaryota > Viridiplantae > Streptophyta > Magnoliopsida > Poales > Poaceae > Oryza > Oryza brachyantha. The sequence goes on from NC_023163.2 coordinate 11,439,916, forward strand.
CACCTTGGACCGGATATGCCAGCTGTCTTCCACCGGCGAACCCCTCCTCACTTCTGACCCGCAGATCAAGGACACCTGCCTCTCCTTTGCATTGTTCAAGCTGCAGCTCCGGAGGTTCGTCGGTTGCCCCATCGCCGAGGCGGGCTCTCGCCGCGCGGTGGCGTTCGTGCTCGACGGCCTCCTCGGCGGGAGCCACGAGCGGGCGTTCCGGGTGATCGAGACCGAGCTGTCCTTCCTCACCGACTTCCTCTACTCCAAGCTCACCGTCTTCTACGCGAGCGGGTGGTGGTTCCCGGTGCTCAACTCGATGCTCGTGCTCGCCACTTGGATCAGCTGCCTCGCTGCCGGCGGCGCCATCGTGCACGACATGACGTGCCGCCGCGGCACGGCGCTCGCCATCGATTACGAAGAACTCAGGAACTACCTGGAGAACCACGACACCGTCTTCCACGTCATCGTCGGCCTCGACGTGCTCGTCACCGTCGCGTTCATCGTCGCCATCGTGTTCACGGAGGGGTGGGAGATCGCCACCTACGTCCGCTCCGACTGGATCAAGGTGTCCACCATCTGCGAGTACGTGCGCCGGCCGTCGTGGCGCAAGTCGCCGTGGACTCGCCGCAACGTCGGCAGAGTGCTCCGGTTCAAGCCAATGCAGCGCTGGGACGACCGGTTCTGGCAGACGTCCATCCTGCAGCTCCGGCTGTGCTACTGCGGCTGCGTCTCCCGGCAGGTCGACCGGATCTCGAAGTCGTCGGTCACGGTGCCGGCGGCGGTGAAGTCGGCCGTCGTGGACATGCTGAGGACAAACCAGGGGAGCCTGGGGAACGGCGTGCTCTCGCTGCACCGGAACGGCGTCGCCGACAAGCTCGCCTGGGCGTGCCGCGCCGGCGCTGGCGACAGCGTCGCCGAGAACAGCGTCTCCGAGCAGATCCTGGTATGGCACGTCGCAACAAGGCTTGTCGAGATCAAGCGTTCAGAGGGGGCCCACGGGAAGCACGACGACGACGGCGACGGCGGAGAAGACAGCGACGCGGTGGTCGTGGCGACGCGCCTCTCACGGTACTGCGCCTACCTGGTGGCGCTGAAGCCGGAGCTCCTGCCGGACCACCGCGCCTGGACGGAGGAGCTCTACGAGGGCGTGGTGGAGGAGGTGACGAGGGTGCTCGCCCGCTGCGCCGCGCCGGTGGTGCGGTACGAGCGAGCGGCGACGTGCCTCGGCGGCAGCATGAACGCCACGCTGAGGAAGGCAGCCAAGCTCGGCCGGCAGCTCGGACAGGAGCTCGGCGGCGACGAGGAGTTGGTCTGGAGAGTGCTCGCCGATTTCTGGGCCGAGCTCGTCCTCTACCTCGCGCCGTCCGAGAACGTGGCCGCGCACTCCAAGTCGCTCCGCCGCGGCGGCGAGTTCATCACCGTGCTCTGGGCCTTGCTCGGTCACGCCGGTATCGTCAGCCGTCCCGATACTGATGTTCTATGAAAATGGCTTACCAGTTACTACCAGTTTACCGCATAACATACTTCTGTTTTAAAGCTCAAACTTTTATCATTATGCATACAAATTTAAGCTAGTATATATGCTGTATAAAAACTACAACTTTATAGAGTTATATGTATCATGTATATTTGACAAGCTATCTGTTGATAATTTGGTCAGAACAACAGAAAGCTTATATGAAGGACTTTTTTTTTAGTCACTTATCATATCGGATGTTTGGACGTTAATTATAAGTATTAAATATAGACTGATAATAAAACTAATTGTATAAATAAAGGCTATTTCATTACACAAATTTTTTAAGCCTAATTAATCTACAATTAGCAAATGTTTACTGTAGCATCATATTCGCTAATCATGGACTAATTAGGCTTAATAGATTCGTCTCGCGAAATAGTCGAGAGTATGGGGTGAGTTTTATTAATAGTCTATATTTAATACTTCTAATTAATGTCAAACATTCGATGTGTCATGGAAAAAAAAGTTTTGAGGATCCAAACAGATCCTAGGTTCTAACAGACATGGATGGCAAAAATTTTTGGAGGAAGGGTCATCGAACGTTTAATCGGATGTCGGAAGAAGTTTTTGGACATGAATAAAAAAAACGAATTTTATAGCTCGGCTTAAAACTGTGAGATGAATTTTTTGAGCCTAATTAAGTCATCATTAGCACATATTGGTTACTGAAGCACGTATGGCTAATCATAGAGTAATTAGGCTCAAAAAATTCATCTCAAGATTTCTCTCATAACTGTGCAATTAAGTTTTTGTTTCTTCTATATTTAATGCTCTATTTAAATGTCAAAAATTCGATGTGATGTTTTTGAATAAACTTTTTAGGAACTAAACGAGGCCTAATACGAACTTACATTTTTAATTAGCTAACAAAAGCAAAAGCGTTGAGACTTGGAGAAGCGAAAAAGGAGAAGTGACACGCGTGAAAGGACTTAGCTTGGCTAGGAATCTCCAGGCTCCTGTCTGCAGGTGGCTAGCTTCTCTATCTTGAATCGAAAGGCAAGAACGGAATCGTTCATCACATGAGCAAAACAAAAGCTTTTCTCGATCGGCTGGTCAGAAACCAGCTTGATGCATGCTGCGCACTTGCACAGCTAGCTGCAAACTGGTTCGAGGTAGAACCATGTGCCGAGCCGAAAAGCAACACAAGCTGCTCCATTGGTCAGGCTCTCTTTTCCGGTTGAGGCATCTTTTCTGCAGGTTGCTTGTATATAATTGCCTTTCGCGGTGTCTAAGGCCAAATAGTTCGAAAATTTTTTTCTAAAAACATCGCATCGAATTTGTAGACACCTAAATAGAGCATTAAATATATATGAACATTAAAACTAATTAAACAGTTACGGAGAATAATCGTGAGAGGAACCTTTTTAGCCTAATTAGTACGTGATTAGTCATATGTGCTACAGTACCTACATATGCTAATGATAGATTAATTAGGCTCAAAAGATTCGTCTACAGTTTCTTGGCATAATGTATAATTTATTTTGTAATTAGACTACAATTAATACTTCAAATGTGTGTCCGTATATCCGATGTGATGTTTTTGCAAAAAAATTTTGCAAACTGAACAAGGCCTTAATTTGATCCTCCCCAAGCCCCTAATTCAAGTGCAAAGTTCATCCTAGGTGCCAAGTTTTCTACCTTTACAAATATGTGAATATTGTGCCATTTACCAAAAGGAAGGGATTTCATTTCGTTATAAAAAAAATACTTCCTATATATTTTAGTATGGGCAATATATTTACCCATCTTGAGAAATACATCTTTGTATTAAATTTTGGTACCACAAGATACAAGTTCACCGAAGATACTAAATTTTTTAAAAAAAATATGGTACCTCCCATGGTAAAATTACGCGTTGAACATATGACATTTGATTTTTTTTTTACACATCTCTTACCATGTGTCTTGTTTAGAAAATTTACATAAATATGTGAAAAAATAAGTTATATTAAAATATATTTGTTAATGAATCTAACCACAATAAAATATAATAGTTACATAAGTTCTTTTAATAAGATAAATAGTCAAATACATGGTGAAAACAAAAGACCTTATCTATTAAAATACAAACAGAGTATGTGTGTGTCATTGACTATGTCCATACGAAATTTGTGAGAAGACACTGAACTTGATGAGGTTCTTATAATATCTTCCATGTGAATGTCTGACGGTCCCATCTTTTCACTTCTACATATGCATATAAACCAAAATTTGAATTTTCACATTAAATTTGAAGTAGATTTTGATAATTTTGTCATAGTTATTTTTCAGCATTGACTTTTACATCAGGAAGAACAAATATATAAAAGTTATATTTATAAATTATTTATTATTTGTAATTTTTTTCATTTGATTTTCCCCTGGTTCCAAACAATCACCCCTTGGTTCTAATTAAGTTTAAATTTATCACAACCCCCCATAGCCTTTCTCCCATGTCTATCAGTGTAGTATTTAAGTTCAAATTAGAAAAGAATACCCATATAAAATGAAAATATGAAGGATACAGGATTGCTATTATAGCCATTTCCCTAATGGTATTATTGTATTGCCGGTTTTTTAGCCCTGGTTTCATATTCATATGCTTTAGTATAGGATCCTAGCGTCATGCGATGAGTTCTTTGCATGTGGCTTGAATTTTTTTTTTACCACATTCACATTTTTAACATGATCAGTTTGATCACAGTAAAGAAGAGGTGTTTGCTACTGGACGCTCTGTTGCAAAATAAAGAACAGACTAATATTTTGGAATGGGGAGTAGTTTATTTGAAGTTGAATTTCATGATGTTGATCAGCTTGACCGTCTGGTCGGTTTGGGGCACCAGATGAGCTCAGAAAATTGTGAAACTTCTTGCGAAGCCTTTTTGATGTATGTTGGAGAGATATTTGCACTACACCTTGCTCTCAGAAATTTTCCAATATATATACATTTTTCACTAGAGCGTCTCCTATTTTATCACAAACACAAATTTCAAGACATATATATCACTACTGCACACATCATTAAAGTTTGTTTAGCCAAACAATTCTTAACCACAAATCTATTGCAACAAATCCTGACTATGTGTTATGTATATACAATATAACTGAAGTAGAAAACACGTATATTACTATGTACAAACATGAGCAGTCTACAGTAGCTATCAGTACTTAACCAAAGTTTATCTTGTGAGCACTGGAGAAATGCTTAGTCCCCCTGACCATCTCGCCGGCGGCATCATACCCGGCGGCGCGGCCACCGGAGCCGCCACGGATCGCCGCCCTCATCTTCGAGCGCAGTCTCAACCGCGAGAACCAAGACGCCACCACGGCCGACCAGAAGCCGTCCCGGGATCTCTTCTTCTTGCCTCCCATGACGTACGGATCTGATTATACCAGAGAAATCAACTCAACGAAAAGCTAGCTATCTATCTATCTATCTATCTATCTCAAGTATGTATGTGTTAATTAGTAACTTTGATGATCAAGGAGGCTGCAGATGGAGGCTTTTTATAGCGTGGGAGAATGCTTATTAAGCTTTGCTTGCTTGGCAGCCAAGGCGCAAACTGATGAGAGGAGAGACGGTCGTCGTGCCGTGTTTCTGAGCTCTGAGATGAACAATGTCAATGTTACTGTCGCTTGACTTGAAATAGCATCTGTCATGGAGTGGACTCGGCCGTTACTCATATTATTAATTTAACCCATGTCACGAAACGCTTTGAACTGCATGTGCATATTAATTACCCCTGATCACCTTGGCAGATAAATTGCGCGTGTTTAAATTAGATTAACTGTTTTGACTTTTGTGATTAATTGACATGAACTTGCTGGCCAAGACTTGGGAATGTTCCTGGATAGCTAGCTGGTTGAAGATGAAGAAGCTATTTGATCTGACAGTGATAGGAGTGACGTTCTTTCAGAGAAACTCACCGGTTGAGACGTGCTTGATTTTCCTTTTAACAGGAAAACCATTACATTTCTTGGCATGCTTGATGGGTGAGAAAGCTACCAGTGTACTGTTGGAATTATTAATTGGGCTAAGGCCTATGTGTAGAATAATTCCTAAAAAAATCACAAAAGCCCATCTCATGGAAACATGTATGAGAACATTTAGTATCACATTGCTAGTTCTATGAGAGTGAGATCTCCTTAAACAGGAGAATTCTCTCTAGGCTCTTAAGCAAGAAGGAAATAGAGCAACACGCGCGCGCTCGCTCGCCTCGCCTCACTCGGGTGGCGCGCGCACACAACATGCGCGTGAATGGTCCGCCAAAATGGCTCCTCGTGCTTGCGCAGATGCGGCTTCTTTTTGCAGTTTTGTTTTGCTGCGTGAAACAGAAATTCCGGTGATCAGTTTTGGAAACTTATCGTATCGAATTCTTTCTTGCGCAAGATAGCGTAGAGTCCGGATAGATTACGCGCGGCCTATCCGGTTCGGTTACGACGTGGTAGGCATGCTGATCACACGTCCTATAAATACCGGACCACTACCTCGTTGCAACGTACGTGAAAGACAATCTAGGGTTTGCCTCTCCTCTGTGCTACGCCGCCACTGTCGTGTACTCCGTCCCCTTCGCCGGCGTGCACCAGCGATCGGGAAAGCAGGTCTCCGGAACCGTCGTCCTTGTGAAGTCCTGCACCGGGAGAGGCGAATAAGGTTTTTGGAAGCGCTCTGTGCGACTGCTTGCTGTTCGTCAACGACGGCTCGTCTTTCTCGTCGATCGGTCGCGGCTCGCCGTCGTCAACATCCTACGCCGCGAGTCGTTCGTGCTGCTTATAATCCTCTTCAAAACAACCTTCGGTACAGGTCAATTACGTTTAATCTAGTTCTGCATCTATTTAATCTATTCATATGTAGCTATTTCACATATATGTTTAGATTAGATCTGTACATGTTGGTTGATCTATGTGTTGCCATGCTTTCGCTTTACAATGTCATGATTTATTTACGCGATAGATTAAATCATTATATGCTTATACTTTCAACATGTACTACTAGCGTGGGTTTCTTGGTGTGACATGCACGATACAAAGTGTCAAAGAGGAGACTGCTTACAGCAGAGAGATAACTCACCATCACAAGTGTTGGCGTCCGGCGGCGTTCTGCTGGAAACGGTCGAGGAAACAGGGTGGAGAGAATCTTTTCACATCAAGTATAGATGAGCAAAATGGGTTCACTGCTACTGATATATGAAAAACACGTTCCTCCTAGCCCGTCTTTTTGCTTATTTGTGTACTTTTATAAAATAAAATTTAAATTTTATAACATAAATTTATAGTTTTTTCATCACAATTTATTTTTAGATAAAAAATGTATATAAAAGTTTATTTATAAATAATTATTAAATCACTAATAGGTTAATCAAGTATAAATATTTTTAAGTTAAAAGATGATATTTACAGCCCGAGGCGGTAGTCGGCGTCATAGGAGTGATGGTTTGACTTTTCATGTAGTATATTTATAAATAAAAAATAATTTATTAATAAAATTTTTATATATGTGTTCTTAATGATCTAAAAACCAATACCAAAAAAAACTATAAAAAACATAAAATCTACTCTAAATCTAAAGTTTAAAATTTAAATTTGGTTTATAAGTATGAGGAAGACCGAATAAATAACAGACGACAATATTCGTAGTCTTGCGTTATTTAAGCTATGTGAAGAAGGGAAATAAGGCAGTTCTAGCTGCTCATAGGTTTGTGAAATTGATGGGGACAAGATAAATGAGGTGATTGTTTTGTTTTTTTATGAAAAAGCCAAACAACATATTTTTAAATAAAAAATAATTTATAAATAAAACTTTTATATATCTATTTATAAACTTCAGTGAAAACCATAAAATCATCTCTAAATTTAAGATTAAAAATTTTAAACTTTAACTTACAAGAATAAGAAGAAGATGGGGTTGAAACATAGCCGAGGCAGTGTCCTTGTGGGCCTAGGAATAAATTTGGGTGGACTCTAGGTCCAAATCATCAACCATGCACCCCACGGTAGATAAAAGACACGTGACATAACAGAATATTACACGGACACATGGACACAAGGTGATGATTTGGACCCTAGATCCATTCAATTAATATTTAATAAATTATGTGCTAATGAGTTACATCTCGTTTTACGTGTAGCAAAATTGACACGTAGTTTTGTCCAAACAAACTCACCCTAAGCAAATGCCATTTCCCCTGCAACCTAGGGTCTACGGACACCACATTCCTATCTCTGGTAGCCTCGAAGAACCTAAAGAGTGTCACCAAGGCTAACCGATCCAAAGGAATCGATGTTGCAAACCCTACTATGACTGTGAGATGTCACTCATGTCTACTTGCCTTGTGTTCCTCTGATATTTTGTTATGCCACGTGTCGTTTATCTACCATAGGGTGCACAGTTGATGATTTGGACCTAGGGTCCACCCATTAGAGTTTGTGTGGCTATAGCCCTTGACATCGGATCCACGTAGAGTGTAGGGAGAGACGGAAGGAGGAATAAGAATAGAGGGCTCGAGGAAGAAGAACCCCCATGATTTAGTGGTTGGATCGGTCTATTTCTTTCCCTTTCCGTAATCCCATGCTTCCAAACTCACCTTTGGTTAGGTTGTACAGAGGGCAGAGGTGAATTCTCTACCGTTCTAGATAGAGATTTGCCCCGGTCCAATAAAAAGTATCTCGATGTACCAAATCGTTTTCTATCATTAGATCTAACTGAGTAGGATGTGCACTGCTAGATCTAACGATCATAAATGATTTGGTACCACGAGTTACCGGTACCTTTAGGTATTTTTTGTTGTACTAAAACAAATCTCTTCTAGATATAAAGGCACGGTTTGTGCCGTTTGGGTATATTAGATTTTCTTAATTTGGACGTTTATGATTCAATTGACTCGATCTGGTATGGTTCTGACTAGCAGGCCATACAGCCTTACAAGCACATGATTACGCAACAGCATCTTCTCCTTCGTTACTGGATTCATCAGTTCCTCCATACCTTCAGTTGTTCGCAGTCACACCGGTGGTATATATGGCAGTCGCCATGACAAAGCTGTTGGAGCGTATACGTTGTGACTTGTGACTGTCAGATTAGGGAGGCCTAGGGACTGCTGCAGAGTCCGGCATGGTTGATGGGATTCTGACGGTGAAATTTCTCGCTGCGGAAGTTGAATTTGCCAGAGGCGAAGCGATCGAGTTCTTTACCCCCAAACAAGACCTTAATGCGATGTATTTTGACTATATATATATATATGTATATACAAGTGTGCTACAGTATTTCAAACATGTACACAATTCTAGTATTACAGTGCATGCATGGCAAATATGCACCAGTATAGTATAGTAGAGTATAGTATAGTATAGTATACTTAACCAAAGTTTATCTTGTGAGCACTGGAGAAATGTTTAGCCGCCCGGACCATCCCGCCGGCGGCATCATCCCCGGCACCGCCACCGGAGCCGGAGCCGGAGCCCGCCGCCGCCTTTGAGCTCAAGCACGCGAGCCAGGACGCCACGCCCGACCAGAACCCAGAGCCGGATTTCTTCTTGCCTCCCATGGCTAAACACCTCAAACTGAACCAAGCTGTAGCTCAACTAACTGCGTAAGTAAACAGTAGTGTACTGCTTGCTTAACTACTTTGAATCTTTGATGAGACTGAGAACGGAAGCAAATGGTATAGTTTTCTTACAAGTGTTGTGTGTTATCGATCGATCTCCTTGTGCTCGAGGAGCTGCAGGCTGGAAGCGTTTTATAGCAATGCTTGCTTGGCAGCCAATTAAGCTGCAAATGATGAGCGACTCAGAGAGATGCATGGTTTGTGCTGCGTTTTGAGGATAGATATTGAATGAATTGATGTCGCTATCACCTTGACCTGAGCTGAGACTCGGTCATGCTCACTATTCAGTAATTTCGGTATATATTTAACCCAGATCAGGACAACGTGTAATTTCGATTATGCACCCTTGTACATCTACGAATAGTCAACGCTTTCTTTTTCATAATCATATCGATGGACACGTAACTTGCTGACCAAGATGTGCACACTCCGTATCCTATTCGCAAATTTTACTGTATGACACAAAAAAACGTGTGTTAGTTGTGGGACACTGCAAAGATGTGAATTGGCTCACTGACACTCTATAGCTTATGGACATTATCGACGTTATTTTATTGCTTCTTAGTAAAATAGGGAGAAACATTTAGATAAACCTTTTTGCCCCCAATGTTAGACTTATGTATAACTTACAATGGCCAAGACTATGGATTTATTATTTTGCAAATTTTCTTTCTCAAAGAAAGGACACACTGCAATGACAGATGGGTCTAAACCATCTGACACGAGTCGCTTCATAAGTTGACAGAGATAACGGTAAATTAGTACTGTCCTCATTGCGCCTCTCTTCATTTATACCAAATATAATGAAACAATACCGAGAATTTTCATCAGCTAATTACTTTTTTTTAGTGTTATAGAGTCAATTCACACTCTTGCTATGTTCCATAGCTAATTACATATTTTTTTAGTGTCATGCAAGTAAATTTTGCCTATCCTAGTAGCACCGAAAAACTAGATTAGTATATCTTGATAATAATATATAAAAAGTCATCATGGGGCGTCTCATTATCGACATCAATGTTATAAACTATTATTGAGAGAATAATTAGCGGTAACAATGAAAGGTACGTTCTACCACAAGAATTCGGAAAAAAAAATCTATGCAGTCGAGTTGTACGACAGTGTTACTGTGATAGGAACATCGTTGCGGTGAGACTAATGAATGTCACTGTCGCTTGACTTGAAATAGCATCGGTCATGGACTCGGCGGTTACTCAGATTATTAATTTAACCCATGCCACGAAACGTGCATGTGCTCTGAACTGCATCTGCATATTAATTACCCCTGATCACCTTGGAAGATAAATTGGGCGTGTTTAAATTAAACTACTCGTTTTGACTTTTGTCATTAATTGACATGAACTTGCTGACCAAGTCTTGGGAATGTTCCTGGATAGCTGGTTGAAGAAGAAGCTGAAGCTATTTGATCAGACAGTGATAGGGGTTGGGAAAGCTATTAGTTGTTTCATTTGAAAAACATATGCAGGCATCACCGCGGAACGTTCTTTCAGAGAAACTCACCGGTTGAGACGTGCTTGATTTTCTTTTTAACAGGAAAATCCTTACATTTCTTGGCATGCTTGATCGGTGAGAAAGCTACCAGTGTACTAGGGCCGCGTTCGGCATGGTGGGGTGTAAGTTAACTTACCCCAGCGCGAAAAACATAGTAATATATTAGTATATAATTAATTAATTAATAATTATTAAAAACATATAAAATAGATTAATATGATTTTTTAAAACAACTTTCCTATAATTTTTTTTACAAAATATACACCGATTAACAATTTGGGAAACGTGCGTGCGAAAAACAAGAGAGATAAGTTAACTTACCAGTCTAGCCCAACACGACCTAGGGTTTCTCGGTGTGATATGATAGAAGTGTCAAAGAGGAGATGTGTCCGGTTCCTTTGCAGTAATGCAGAGAAACACTGTTCATGCAAGTAGCACAGTGAATCACTGCTATGAACTGTGCTAGAACACTGTAGCAACAGTAATTTTGAAACCCTGTTTATTACTGTGGCAAATACTGTATCACTAGATCTCATCATCTGTTTCGATCCAACGGTCACGAGATATACCAAATTCATGTTACTGTTGCTCTCTGCAGTAGCAACATGCACAGTAGCAACATGGTACTACAGAAGATCTTATTTTAGAGGAGACTACTTACAGTGGAGAGATAACCAACCATAAGAAGAATTGGCAGAGGCGGCGTTCTGCTAGAAACGATCGAGGGAAGGAGGGGGGGTTATATTTGAGCAAAATGGGTTCACTGCTGTTGGTACATGAAAAACACGTTCTTACGAGCCCACGTCTCTTCGCTTATTTTTATACTTATAAACTAAAATTTAAATTTACGATTCTTTCATCATAGGCTTTTTAAATATTTACTTTTAATCACTAAAAGCATGTATAAGAAAGTTTTATTTATAAATAATTATTTAATCACTCATAAGCTTTTTTTTTAGACTTGTTTTAAGTGAAAAGACTGTTTACAGCCAGAGGCGGTAGTCGACGACATAGGGCACTCATTGCATTGTAACAGAGAAAAACAGCTCAGTTGTGGCCAACGTAGAAGACAACTCTATGGTTGTGTTATGTGAAGGAAATAAAGCAGTTCTACCGGCTCATAGGTTTGTGAAATTAGACCCTTTATAATGCTTTCTATTGGCAGTAGAATTTAATCAAAACCATTGATCTATTTTTATCCAATGGTTATGATTAATTTATAGTACAAACAACATTGAAAGCAGTAGAAATTTAGAGATGTATTGTCATCTTTTTAATTATAAGCGTGAAAAACTTATTTAGGTTGCCTGGCTGCCACGGATCATAGCCTCACCGCTGCGGATGCGCACACGGATAAAACGATCTCTCTTATGTCGGGCTACCAAAGGTCACGCAGGTATTACCTTTTTGCTTGCCGAAAAAATCTAAATTACAAAATACTACTAATCAATTAATTAATAAAGTATTTTTTTAATCAATAACTCAGATTAATTATATTCATAGTATAAAACTAGACCCCTGTGAAATTGATGGGGACAAAAGAGAAAAAGGCTGAGGCGGTGCCCCTGTTGGCCTATTCCTTGCATATGAAAGTGGACAGGAGTCACAGCAGTGACATCTCACAGTCATAGGTTTTCAACCTCGATATTCGATTCCTGTGGATCGGTGGACACTCTTCATGTTCTTCGAGGCTGATCAGAGGAAGGAGATCCGCGGTGTTCCTGGAAGGTGGGTTTCATGGGAATGGCATTTGCTTGTAGTGACTAGTGAGGCCCTGTTTTGTTTATAAGAAATTTTCCTAAATATATCGTATCGAATCTTTGAGACCTAAATAAAGCATTAAATATAGATAAAAATTAAAATTAATTACACAGTTACGGAGGAAATCGTGAGACGAATCTTTTGAGCCTAATTAGTGCATGATTAGCCATTAAGTGCTACAGTAACCAACATGTGCTAATGATGAATTAATTAGACTCAAAAGATTTGTCTCGCGGTTTTTAAGTAAAATCTAAAATTTGTTTTTTAATTATGCTACGTTTAATATAATAAATATGTGACTATACACGTCGATGTGACTTCTCTTCCAAATTTTTTTGGAATTTGAGAGGCATGAGGAGATAAAGTGGTCCTCGTTTTTCATGTACATATTTATTGAAATGTTAAACGGTATTTTCTCCATTACAGCCTTACAAGCACATGATTACGCAACAGCATCTTCTTCTTCGTTACTGGATTCATCAGTTCCTCTATGCCTTTAGTTCTTCACACCGGTGCTATGGCAGTCGCCATGGCAAGCTGTTGGAGCGTATACGTCGTGGCTTGTAACTGTCAGGTTAGGGAGACCTAGGGACTGCAGACGTCGATGGGATTCAGTTTTCTGTTTCTGATGGTGAAATTCTCACTGCCCAAGTTGAATTTGCCAGAGGGGAAGGGATCGAGCTCTTTACGCCAAATAAGACCTTAAAGCGATGTATTTTGACTATATATTTACAAGTTTGCTACAGTATTTCAAACACATAATTCTAGCATGTACAGACATGACACATATGAGCCAGTATTACAGTATACTTAACCAAAGTTTATCTTGTGAGCGCTGGAGAAATGTTTAGCCGCCCGGACCATCCCGCCGGCGGCATCATCCCCGGCACCGCCACCAGAGCCGGCGCCGGAGCCCGCCGCCGCGTTTGAGCTCAAGCACGCGAACCAGGACGCCACGGCCGACCAGAACCCAGAGCCGGATTTCTTCTTGCCTCCCATGGCTAAACAGATCAAAACGAACGACGGAAACAACCAACTGAACTGAACGCCAGCTGTAGCTTCAACTAATTAACTGCTCAAGTAAATACTAGTGTACTGCTTGCCTAACTACTTTGAATCTTTGATGAGACTGCCAACGACGGAAGCAAATGGTATAGTTTTCTGATGCTGCAGTACTTGTGTTTTGTGTGCCAGCTCCTTGTGCTCGAGGAGCTGCAGGCTGGAAGCTAGCGTTTTATAGCATGCTTGCTTGCTTGGCGGCCAATTAAGCTGCAAATGATGCATGAGCGAGTCAGAGAGACGGTTTGTGCTGGCGTTCTGAGGCTATAGATGAATGAACTGATGTCGCTGTGTCACTTGACCTGACAGGCTGAGACTCGGTCATGTTCACTATTCGGTATTTCGGTGTATATTTTAACAGATCAGGACAACGTGTAATTTCGATTATGCACCCTCGTACATCTAGGAATAGTCAACGTTTTCTTTTTCATAATCATATCGATGGACACGTAACTTGCTGACCAAGATGTGCAGACTCACCGTATAAATATACCTATATACGCAATTACGCATACCGTATCCTATTCACATAGTTTATTATAGGACCATTTTTTCTATTATTTTCTATATAAAAGTCGGTACCTTTTACATAAATATCTAAGATACAGGAGATACTAAATTTTACATAGAAAATAAAAATAGTGATAACTCTTAGTACCTTCTCAAGGATGATAAAATTGCTCTTATTATATGGCATCAAAAAAACGTGTGTTAGTTGTGGAACATTGTAAATATGTGAATTCATATTTTTCTCAAGGAAAAGTCATGAGTGTCAATGATATGTGGGTTTAAATCATTTGACAAGGGTTGCTTAGACAACGGTAAATTAGTATTGTACTCACTGTCTCTCTCTGCTCCATCTATACCAAATATAATAAAATAAAATCGAGAATTTTCAGCAGCTAATTACACCATTTTTAGAGTGTTACAGAGCCGAGAGCCGATTCATGTCGTTGCTATGTTCCATTGCTAATTACATGTCTTTATACGTGTCATGTTAGTATTTTTTTGCTATCCTAGCACTGAAAAACTAGATCGGTACATCTCAAGAACGATATATATAAATCTATCCCGGGGCCTCTCATTATCGACATCAATTGGTATAAACTATTATCGAGATAATAAACATTTGTAAAAATGAGCACGGACGTTCTGCCACGAGAATTCGAAAAAAAATCTAACCAGTCGAGTTGTACGACAGTGTTACTGCGACAGGAACGTCGTTGGTTGCTTCCTTAATTCTAAAAGCACATAAAGGCATCGCCGTGGCAGCTTCTTCAGAGAAAAACAATCGTCGATAATGGTTTTTTTTTTTTTTTTGCGCGTGCTTGATTGCGAGCAACTGCATGCGGTTTTCTTGCTATGACGACAGATATTTGGTGATCGATCACCAGGTAGATAGTCAAAGAGGAGACAGTTCAGTTAGATGCATCCACGTACACATCTCCATTCTAGGCAAACGCCAGCAGAAAGGACAAACTAAATTCTTTATGCTTGTTCATTAAATCATCAGTAATTGATCACTCTGCGATCTCTTCCATAAGGATGTATTTGGTTCGTAAATAAGATGGGTTGGGTTACTCTATCCCTGAATTGTAGGATGAGTTGGTTTTATTTTTCTGTTTGGTTGGATGGATGAGTTGGACCCTGTTTTTTGTTTGGTGGAAGGGATGAGATGGGATATGTTGGACCTGTTTTTTGTTTGGTTGAAAGGATGAGATGGGATAAAGGTTATCTCTCATATCCAAAATAAAACATTAAATACTAGGATTAATATATGAATAACCTGAAGTAATTGAATGTATATTTATACAAGTAATATATTTTAAATAAATTTAATAAATAAAATGGACATCCCTCTGTGCGTCGTGGCTGTCCTGAGACGGATCCGTCCTACCGTTTTGATGGGATGGGTTGGACCTGGATCTGAGAGGAATATTCATCTCCTGGATCCAACGCATCCACCAACCAAACAGGGTCAGGGATGGGTTGGCTCTGTCCCAACTCATCCCATCCCTGAAATCAAACACATCCTAAGAGAACAAAACGAACCCGTCGAATCAATCAAATAAAAGCGTTTGGTTCCAGAGACGATTGACTTAGGATGCGTTTGGTTCCAGGGATGGGATGGGTTAGGATAGAACCAACCCATCCCTGACCCTGTTTGGTTGGTGGATGGGTGGGATGGGTTGGACCTAGGAGAGGAATATTCCTCTCCCTAAACGTGTATTTTCTAAGTTTATAGACCTAAGTGATATCGCGCCACAAGTTTAAAGATCGGCCATATACTTTACTCATTTTTTTTATTCTTTCTGAGTTGTGTAAGATGGAGGTCTGAAAACTCTGTTGAAACAATTATATTTTCTTACTAAAAAATGCTTGTGAGTTTTCATAGGATTAAAAAATTGTATTATCACATTGCAAGAAAGAAAAATCTAGTTTACATTTTCTCTCTTAATTTTAGAATTAATTGGAGCTTCTTGCTTCCCAAGTTTTCACTCTTGTAAAAATGACTCTGTTTTATTATTAGTGTGGAAAGATGATCATAGTTGAGAGCTCTAGGGTGAATCATGTGACTTCTACTGTCACTACACCACAACCTTTAAACAACGACTGACTTGAAGTTGCTACAAGAGGGATACAACGCTAGACAATCCGTTGCTAAAAGTTATAGCGACGGACTGTTGCTAATGAAGCCGTCGTTGTAACAGACAGGCCATTAGCGAAGGACAATTCGACTGTCCAACTTTTAGCAACAGACAACCCGTTAGAGCTTTTAGCAATGGACAGTTCATCACAATAAGAACTTTTAGCAACTGACAGTCCATCGAGCTCAATTTAATAGGTAAAAAAATAATCCTGATGTATTGAAAACCATCCCACATTCAGAATCAAAACAATATTGAAAGACACACAAATGGCACATTGATTATCTATATCAAATGGGTACATATATAATCATGCCATAGCTTAAGCTTGTTGCCATCAAGCCAACATACAAGGATATATAATAGCTGAATACAAAAGTCATTAGGTAGCAAGTTTTCCTATTGAGCAAAAGCCATCATCCAAAAGTAATCCAACATTGATCAAAGGATAGCACCATCAGGTTCAAGTCTAGAAACTAAAACTACCAGATTGTAGTCCAAAAGCATTCAGTTGGCATCTAGTTCACTATAATGGCTTCTTATCAGAAAGACGCTACCAATAACCCGTGAGAAGATCCTGCACCAAATTTGTCCCCAACACCCTTCCGACCAACAAGCTAGCACCACCTAGCATATCTGAGATGATCGAGCAGGACCTTGAGAAGATCTCTGAGAAGAACCACTAGCAACACCATGAGAAGATCTTGGTTGCTTTGCTGACTGCAGAGCTTCAGCTGTAAAGTATCATTAGTTAGTAACTATAGATACTAACCATATATATATATATAAGAATAGAATCAAGTGGACATTACTTGGTTAAATGGCCAAGCAACCAGCATCTTTACAGCATCGTCTAGAGTCCTGATTTCAGCATAAGGGTGTGGCACTAATGTTTCACGCCGGAGAACAACATTCACAATAACTTCACAAAATTTTGTTCCAAGAGCCTCACCCGCTAGCTTATTGTTTGGATTAACTGAAATAACAGTTGCCTTAGCCACTTTTTCATCACTTGACATGGCAAATAAGATGACCTCACTAGATATGACCTTATTACATCGATAATTCGCCAGGCTTTATGGTTCCTTCAATCAACGCATGGACAACATATTTCCTTCATCCGACATGTACGATGGATGAAATCCCGGGGTATCATACATCCATGCCCTATCCGTCTGTCAAGCAATATATCCACGCATTTAGATAATATGTGCTATCGAGTCACTAGTCAGATAATATATTCATTTAATTAATATGTGCTATCGAGAATAGTATAGCTCATGCGAAATAATATGTTTGCTCATGAGAAATGGTGTGATCCATGTGAAAACAGTGTGGTTTGTGTGAGAGAATATGTTTGTTCATTCTAAATGGTGTGGTTCATGTCAAATAATACGTTTTTTTTGGCAAAGCGGTGTGGTTTGTACAAAAACGGTGATAACGATATAGGTCGTGCAAAAGAGTACGTTTCATGCGAAACGATATGGTTCGTATGAAAACAGCGTGGTTCATGCGAAAACGATGTGGTTTGTGTGACATAATACGTTTGTTCATGTGAAACATTGTTTTTCTTCCAAAACGTTTGATTTTATTCGATACGATTTGTTGTCATGTGAGGTTTCATCCAATTAATGACTTCAACTTATACTAATAACAGTTCATAACTTTATACGCGGCAAATTATACTATTGAAACTACTTTAACCATGAAAAATTATCACAAAACATCACATATACATCCTCATAATACATAACTAATTTCTCTGAATTATACCAACCAAATTTTAAAAAGATGGTTGATTTGGAGGAGGAATACATCTAACTAACCTTTTAGACCAATTTAAACTAAAGAACTCAACTTCAAAACCTCCCCTCCCTTCCCCCAATGTACTACTTTTTGGAGAAAGAAACTTCGGGTGTAAATGACATGGTTCGTCATTCGGCCTACGAAAGCAGTTAAATTGATTGTGCATTCACCGCATGTGGTCGTCTTTAGCTGACCGCTTGTGATGAATGTTGCTTCATCACAAACGGTCAAGTTAAATAGCCAGCCTGTAATGAGCCTTTTCCACAAGCGGGCCTATACCCCTAGCCTAACACATCTCAAGCAGTATCTGATATGGTTCTCCTATGATGTTAACAGGTTTTTGCCTGGGATAAATGTTACATAGTAGTGTCACACACAGATAAGCTCTAGTGGGATGACAGCATCGTTCCGCAAAAATATTGCCTGGATGGCTCCGACCCCACCATGCCAAGGAGTGTCGTCTTCACATGACGGTGGTCGCACGGCAAGTTCACGAGCACAACCCTCTACCATGAGTTGAACTCTATACAATGAAAATAAAATTATATAGAGTTTTAAAATAAAAATTTTAAAAAATTAAATAGGGTTGTGAAAGAACCCAAGGACCTTAGCCCATTACCATTTGTAGGCATGGGTAAGGTTCACCGATTTCATCAAACATGCACGAACTCACCTAACTCTCGCACATTGCCATCATTAAAGAGTACATATGATTGTTCATGTTTTTCTTCACGCATGTTGATCCCCTCATCAAAATATATATCAAGGTCCTTCCGCGAAAAGGGAAAATAATTTTCTAAACCTTTCTTTTTTTGTTGTTTTTGTTAGGTTCAACTCTTGTCAAAATAATATTCTACGACTAAGAACTTATTATTTTCAAACGGATCCATTTACTAAATATTATTTTATTTACTAGTTCTTTTATATCGGAATGAGTCACTAATCAAATGTTTTGGTAATCCATCTGGGTGATGATTCAATCTTGTGAATTAATCCAAACCAAAAATTAATAAAGATATACAAAAGGAGAGGACTACACAATCGATAAAAAAAAAACATGAAAGCCTCCTTCTGTTTCTATAGAGGTAGGGAGTATTGTTGGGGGCAATAAAGCAGGTGTAGTTGGATTTTGCACCAAAAAAAAGGCAAAAAACAACGAATCTCGACAAACAGCGTTGAGCCTCACCTAGGCAATTGTAGTCGATCAAATGAGCAGCAAAGGTCTAGTTTACGGAGATTTTAAAAACTAGGAGTAAATGTCACACTATTGCAAAACTATTGCAAAACTACATATTTAAGGATTTGTATCATAAAACTAGAGATTTAACATCAAATTTATTCCCAAGCTACATATTTAAGGCCCCCTATCACAAAACTACAAATTTAAGGATTTGTATCATAAAACTAGAGATTTAACATCAAATTTATTCCCAAACTACATATTTAAGGCCCCCTATCACAAAACTACAAATTTATTGGTGAAAGTATCAAATAACTATATTTTTTTTAGAGTTTAGATCCATAGTTGTATTAATTTTTAGGGTTAATTGGATCCATGCCAATATAAATTTACCTGTTTTAAAAAATATCGTTACTATTCAACTAATTGGAAGAACTAATTAGAAGTATGACATTACAATTTTAGAACTATTTGAGATACCCTTTAATGTATTTAGAAAATAGTTTGGACCAAATTGTCTTAGAGCAGTTTTTCAGAGCAAGTGGTGAACAACATAGAGGGTAATATGTCCAAAATTTTGTAAAAGTACACTGGAGGGGTATGCAAGGACATATCTTGAATGGTTCTCAAATTATAATGGTGTTTTTTAATTAATTGAATAGTAATTGTATTTTTCAAAAAAAATACAAATTTATAATGGCATGGATTCAATTAACCCTATTTTTAAGTTACAAAAGTTGTGGTTTTGTGATAAAAATGATTTTAAATCTTAAATATGTAGTTCCGTGAAAAAATTGGTTCTAAAGTCAATTTGGCATATGTCTTTCATAGGGATGGTAATGGGTCGGGTCGGGTACTGGCGAAGCAGGAACATGCCCGACCCGATAACCGCCCATGAATATCCGACCCGTACCTGAATTGCTTAGCGGGCAAAATATTCTACACATACCCATACCCAGTGGACGCTCGGGTACCCACTGGGTACCCAGTGGGTATTTTGAAATAAATATATCCTTAATTTCGTATTCAATATACATAAAAAAATAATAGTAAAAGAAACAATGAACTCAAAATTACAAATAGAAAAGATAATTATATCAAAATCATAGTATCGCACTTAAAAATAGTGAACTACCAGGCAACCATAATATCCCAACGAAATATATATGGTTTTTTATATGTACCAATTTAGGGGAAATTATATTCAGGTTGTACGCGGGTTACCCACGGGTAAAAATTAAAATCCGGCCGCTACCCATTAGGTAGTCGGGTCGCGGGCGGATACGCCCACGGGCAAAAAATACCCATGCCCGTCGGGTCGGGTATCCATAAGTACCTATACCCATGGGCAAAATTGGCATCCCTAATCTTTCATACGTTACGTGACTTTTTCATCAAATTATGGAACAACATTATCTTTGGAAGCATTTATCCTTAGTATCATTTTGTCTTTTTTCAGTATCTTGCAAAATGGGATTTCATATCTCTCGCACACGCACAAAGTTACTTTTCGTAATTCTAGTCTAACTTTGGAAGGAAATATTTTTGGCACCAATTTAACTTTCTGTTTCCACAAATTTTGGGTGCCTAATTTGGCATCAGTCTCTCTCTCTCACTCGCACACACATGCTCACATGTTTTATGTTTTATCATTGTTTCAGTTTTTCGGTATAGTTTTGAAATCAAGGACTAAGGAGGCTTTCTTAATTTGGAAGCAAATGACTTTATTGATTAAAGATGATTTATCCTAAAGTCATTACTGTTTTCCTTAAATCTTTCGTACGTTACTCACTTTTCACCAAAATCTGGAGCAAAATCATCTTTGGAAGCATTTATGCAACTTTCTTTTTCAACAATTAAGTCTAGCGAAACGGTTGATTTCATCTCTCTCACACACACATAGTTTGCTTTTCAATACTCCTAATTCTAGTCTAACTTTGGAAGGAGGTATCTTTGGCATAACTTATCTTTATTGGTACAGTTACTACTGTTTCCACAAATCTTGGGCATGGGAAAACTTTTCTAAAGATTTACCTTTTTTTTATCGGGAAATTGTTTCCCTTCCTTTTTTGCCTTTAATCTCATCCTATATATTTTCCTTTAATCTCACCATTTCATATAGCTTCCAACATTTTCATTTCACTCGTGGTCAAGTTCCACAAAGAAGATGGCCATGAAAGTGTATGGGCTGCCCATGTCGACCAACGTAGCCCGTGTTCTTGTGTGTTTGGAGGAAGCTGGAGCACAGTATGAAGTTGTTCCAATCGATTTCTCAACTGCTGAGCACAAGAGTCCAGAGCATACTTCACGTAATGTAAGCTGTACTTCCATTTGTTTTACCATCATTTGTTTCATGCATGCAGTAATTTCCATTTGTTTGAGAACTTTTGTCTCAATGGACCATCACCATCTTGATTTTCATGACTCCATTCTCTCTGTTTTTTTTTTTTAATCTTATACACAGCCGTTTGGTCAAGTGCCAGCTCTTCAGGATGGTGATTTGATTCTCTTTGGTGAGACAGTATTTTTCTTCCCACTACACAATCATTACTCCTGATAACTATTATTAATCGATGCATTATTACACTGTTTTAACAGAATCGCGTGCAATTTCGAAGTACGTGCTTCGCAAGTACAGCTCTGAACTTGTGAAGGAACACAGCATTTCTGACTCTGCCAAGGTTGATGTGTGGCTGGAAGTGGAGTCACGCCATTTCAATGAGCCCATGTCTGTGGTAATCTACCAATGCCTCATCCTCCCAGTGTATTTTGGTGGACAGACCGATGTGAAGGTCGTTGAAGAGAAGCTGGAGAAGCTCAAGAAGACTTTTGAAGTGTATGAGGAGCGTCTGTCCAGGTCCAAGTACTTGGCTGGAGATTTCCTCAGCCTGGCAGATCTGAGCCATTTCCCAACTGCATACTACCTGCTGGCCACCCCTCATGCAGCTGTGCTTGATGAGTTCCCTCTTGTGAAGGCTTGGATCTCTGACATGCTGGCTAGGCCCACTGTCAAGAAGGTCATAGACATGATGAAGGCAACTGCCTAGAAGAAAAAGTTCATGGTGCTTACTTATCATGGTTGTGATCCTTCCTAAATGATGTCATCTGAGAAGGTGTGATTGAATAAGACATGGGACAGAATTATCCTTGGCTTGTTTGCTTGATAAGTGCTAAATGAATGTGTTGCTTCCTTAATTAAAACTCCAAGAATCTAAGCTAATTAGCTGTAACAAGTCGATTCCCCATTTCTAACATTCACAATTAATGTTATGGCCGTTCGAACTTGAAAGGGGGCATGATTACACGTGTTTGAATGTAAAAAATCATTTTGGCATAATTAGCAAACTTGAGTATTCATGTGGTCACGGGAGAATGTGGGGTAAAGGTACATGTGTATCCATGTCAATAGCAAAACGTCGACTTTATGTTCCTAAACTATGTATCTAATTTAATTCATTACCTTTTAATGGCAAAACCAGGTATAGAGTTTATCCCAAAATAGTGCCCATGGGGGTATCCACATGACATGATGACTTAGGTGGTGTTTAGTTTGCAAAAACATCACATCAAGTTTTCGGATACATATTTGAAGTATTAAACGTAGTCTAATTACAAAACAAATTTCAGATTCCGGCTGAAAACTGCAAGATGAATTTTTTGAGCCTAATTAATCCATCATTAGCACATGTTGGTTACTGTAGCACTTATAGCTAATCACTTTCTAATTAGGCTCAAAAGATCCGTCTTAAGATTTCTTCCGTAACTGTGCAATTAGTTTTTTGATTTATCTATGTTTAATGCTTTATTTATGTGTCCAAAGATTTGATGTGATGTTTTTAGAAAAAAATTTTGGGAACTAAACAAGACCTTAGATCTTCATCCCATGTATTGATGGGGAGGTATACATGGCACTAGCAAAAAAGAGTAAAATACTCAATGCGCACTAGCAAAAAAAAGGTAAACAGTCAATGGGACCCTACCGTCAGCTAGACAAAAATAATATAGTGGGCCCACATGCCATTCAACCATTATCATATCTCACCAAAATTAAATGTGTCTACAGTACTAATTGTCGTAGTCATAGCACCCATTGACAGCTGCTAGATCCACATGCAGTAAGGATAAGGCAGGTAGGTCGAGCGAGTGGCATCATACCCCCTCATTATCAAGCACACATGCTGCTCATTTCACCTCCATTGTTGGCAGACAAGATGGAGGGATGGGCGGCTAGCCCGGAGATTGTTGTAGGTGTAGCCTACTAGTGGAGGATAAGAGTGTGGTGGCATGGAGGAGGGCTGATAAGCTACATGCGGCAACAAAGACGGTATCCACATGGGTGTTCCGCTCTCTCTCTCTGTTGTGATGGACATTGAACCTTCCTTGAGCTTGTCGACCTCGTCTCCACTACCACTCGAAGGGACAATAATGCGGATGGGGAGAAGAAGTGTGATGTCAAGGGGAATGAGGAGCGATGGTAGTGTGATGTCAAATAGTACTAACTAACCAACCCTACAAGATCTTCGTGTCCTCTCTCCCCTTGCCTTTTTGCCGCGCCAGTTTACCGCCATTGGACTCCGACTCCGACTTGGTGTCAATGTGATCGGCGAGCGGCAGTGCAACGACGCACGGCGCGGCGGCTATGCGCAGCGACAGCGTTTGCACGGCGAAGACGACACACAGATTTGCGGTAGCGGCGACGACCAGCGACACATCTACAATGCAGTGCGTCGCATGGCAAGCGGCGGCAAGGGGCAGTGCTAGACGGATTAGCGTGGTGGCGGCGCACAAGCGAGCGGCAGCGCGGCACGGGCACGGCGAGCGGCGACGTGGCTGCAACGCGGCGGTGGTGTGGCGACACGTGCGGTGGTAGCTTACGACCACAGCCTTGGGCGGCACGGCTACGACGCGACGGGCAAGCGAAGAGAGAGGGGGAGGAAGGGGTGCAGCTCACCGCCAGCAAGGGCGAGGGCGGCAAGCGACGGCGAGAACAAGAGTGGCCGAAGGGGAGGGACGGCGGTGGTGACAGGGTATTTATAGGGGAACGGGAGGTGACGTCCGCGCAGGTGGCTCGAAGGGCGGAGGCGGTGGTTGCGGCGCAGGGGTTGGCACAGCGCGAAGGGGCGGCGCCAGGTGTGGACACGGGCGAGACGCGGCGCGGGGAGGGCGGAGGCGGTGGTTGTGGCGCATGGGTGGGCCACGACGCGAACGCGGTAGACGCGGGCGCCGACCGGAGGAAGGAGGTGTACCCGTCTGGTGAACTCCACCTGTCGGTGTCCCGGAAGAGGAGAGGGAGGCCGGCTGGACGTAGTCCAAGGCCAGCTTCGACCCACGCGGGAGGAGGGGAAGAGAGAGGCGGCGGGCGCGACTGGGCCGGCCTAGTGTGGGAAGAGAGAGAGGGGAGGTGGGAAAGGAGGCAGGCCAGCGGTAGAAGAGGAGTGGGCCAGTGGAGGGAGTGGGAAGATGGGTCGGCGGCCCTATTGGCTCGCAAAAGGAGGAAAAAGGAAAAGGAGAGAAAGAAAGAAGGAAAAATGAGAGAAAAAGGAAAAATAGAGGGGGAAAAGGAGGAAGGGAAAAAAGGAAAAGGACTTGCCTCTAATTTTCCCAAATTTTACTAATTTATCTAAATAAATTTTCATGCACTGAAATTTCACTTTACTTCATGTTAATATTTTCAAGTGCTTACGTGCTATTTTAAAATATTCCGACAAGCTTCAGTTAATTAAATTAATTTACACGGGGTTTTGCTCATGAATTAATTAAACAATTTTTTTGGTAATTAATTTAATTGATTTAGGCTAGGCAAAGCTCAGGGCGTGATAGTAGAAATGGATGTATCAAGCAACCAAGAATCAGAAGGGGCACATGAGGCAGAAGAATCAAAATCTCTAGTCAAATATGCTATATTTGTGAAGAAAGACAATGTGAGTCCAAGTTGTGCAGCAGATCCTTTGGGTAGATGGAATTAGATATGTCTTACAGGAAATATATGGTA
Source organism: Oryza brachyantha (assembly GCF_000231095.2). Classification (NCBI taxonomy): domain Eukaryota; kingdom Viridiplantae; phylum Streptophyta; class Magnoliopsida; order Poales; family Poaceae; genus Oryza; species Oryza brachyantha. Next base: position 11,464,967 of record NC_023163.2, read on the forward strand.
TTGAGAACACAGCTAATAAGAATGCTCTTGAGGACGATTCTGGGAAAGAATGTATTGTTTGCCTTTCTGAAACAAGAGATACTGCTGTTCTGCCATGCTGGCATATGGTAAGTTGCCTTCTTACCAAATATTCTTGAAACTAATCAAAGATCTCATCATGAAACTTATTGAAACTAGTTTTAAACAAAAAATATTGACAACTGTATATCTGCTTAAACATATATTGTTATGGAGATGGCATTGGAAAAAACAGATAAATTTTCTCGTGGGATTCCTTCCACTTAACAGATAATTTTGAAGTTAAATTCTTTGGGCATTTTCTATCTTTGATTTGCATTAAATTGGATAGAGAGAAGGGAAAGGTTTGAGTTATGCCTACTGCTAATGGTTGGGAATGTGCCATTGGAGGACTGCAAGAGGATAGTTGAACTTATAAGATAAAGGGAGTATTATAAAATTTCAAATCCCAACAATAAAAAACTGCCAGTCATGCTCCAGAGCATTAAGGAACGGCCTTAGAGATTTAGATCAAATCTGTTTTTCTTCAATGAGCATTCCAGTTATCTTGCCATTAATCGAAGGGATGAAAATATTGTAATGTTAACTCTTAACTTCTTACCTAGTTGTCTGTGGCTTATATCAAACACAAAAAAAAAAAATGCCAAAGTGCAGCTTTACTTTCTCCCAGAAATGGAAAACAGACCTTCCATAAAGCGAATCAAAGGTCTTATATGCAACCACCCACTGCTCCACTATTAGCACTTGCAAGCCCCTTGTTGTGTTCATTATTAAAGCAATGGCAATAACTTTTTGTACTATTTCACCTTTTATACTACAGTAATAAATTCATGAATAGATTGCTCCATGTTAAGTAGCTAGGGATGATGCTGGACAAATAACGACTGTATCCTTGTTCAGTTTTATGATAATCTATTAAAAATAGCATGTGCTTTTTTGCAGTGCCTGTGCAGGGATGCCCAATGTGCAGGCAACCTGTTGAGGGCCTTCGCGAGATAGAGATTAATAACAAACAGATCTCTCGACGAGGATCTCAGTGGTTAACAACACGTCAATGAAGTCTCATCTGATTGCAAGCAAAATTGCATGTAAATATATCATGTGTATATGAAAATACTGTGTTTTCGTAAAGGAAAAAAATTGAAAATTACCTGGGAACAACAAAGCTGCTTCTGATATGTTGTTAAGAGATGAACCTAATGGGATTTAAGAGTATACATTGGACCACCCAAACTCTGGTTCTACACTGTATGGCTCAGGCCTTTCTCAGGGGACAATTGTTTTTTCTTCTAATATGGTTACTCACCTGTCACTAGACGTGTTATGCATATTTACTACACTAGCAAAGTATCCATGTTTTGCAACGGTACATCAAATGTTTCATAAATTCTTTGAGAAGAATAAACTTGTATTCTAAAGATGAAATATGATATTAATAACATATAGAAAGACTATTTTTAACACTAAAGGACATAAAGTAGTTGGTAAAGAAAACAATAGGTGGTGGGATGGCAAATTCTCTGCTACCACCATTGTCTTCTTTTAAAGTAGTACATAGATATGTTCAAGAGTACCCGCTGTATCTTTCTAGTGGATGGCCCTTACTGTTCCGTGATGTCTAGAGGAAGGAAAGTGAGGTACACCAATTGGAAGCTTTGCCAATTTTAACAATTTTAAATTATTTCAACAATTAAACTCTAACAACAGTCCATGTACACTGCCCATTGAATCATTGATAAGTTACCTCATGACTCCTGGAATAATTCTTGAGTAATTTGATCAGGTTCTCAGCACCAAGGCAATCACTGCTTTGTGGTATATTGCTTGATTTATCAAGCTTTGATGATTTCCATCCCAGTTTTGTCCTCTGCTCTTGGGCATTGCACTTGAATGCAACAGTAGGCATTTCCCCTATTAGCTATGTAAGCCACTTCTCTACAGACTCCTTGGGGACAAGATCTAGATGGCACAGCTTGAAATTGAGATGTTGCACAGCATCAAACATAACATGAGTAAACTCCAAACACAAACAAAACTTGCAATATACATATCTTGTTGAGAAGTAGCACAATCCGTTTACTGGGGTCAGCCTTCCTGACTATCTTTTCCATGTCAACACAATGAGTGCCCAACGGATCCTTGGCATCGAGAACCTCAAGAATCACATCAGAAGCTTCAATAACTTTAACCAGCTCCTTGTAGAAGGCTCTCTCTGAATGATCTAGAGATAAAAATCAACAGATTAAGGAATAATGTAACTACAAACAGTAAGGCAGCAAAGCATGAGATTAGAAAAGTGAACCTCACCTTGGCTCTTAGCCACTTCTAAAGAATTATTCTCCTTTGATGCATCCTTCTCTGCAAATTCACCGCTCTGAGCAGACGCTGCAGAGGCCAAATTAGCAATGTCCTCATCCTCGAGCAATCCAAGTTCTCTCTTCTGAGCCTGAATATTGGGTGTCACAATATTCTATCATTGGTTAAACAGTGCAAGCAAGACATAAAATATGCATACCCATGGAACAAAACTAGAAACATTATTGCTTAAATGAAACTAAATAAGGTGCTGAAATATTTTAATCAGAATAAATTTCACAAAACTATAGATACTTTGACCAAACTATCGAAAACTCCAGATTTAAGGAGTTGTATCACAAAACTACATATTTACCACAAAAATTATCACAAAACTACAAGTCCACTGCATTCTGGTAGCGAATGTGTAGTCTTTGCAAATAAAATTTGTAATGAAATCTCAGGAAGTTCAGTGCTATAAAAGCCCTAATTATATATGTGCGTTTTAATTTAACAGTGAAAATACATCAACACATATCAATCTTGTTTCGGGCAGGAACAGAAACTCACCCCCCGAGGCACCACCTATGGCATGAAATCTACCCTACAGCACCTGTTCATATTTCTTCATCCAGCGAACAAACTAATGATAACATATAAGTAAAAATTATGAATTAGATAACCAGCACTTCTGGGACACCATAACAGAAGAATTAGAATAATAAAAATTGTCCTCACAAAAAAAGTGATAAAACATGAATAATTACTGTTGGCACTGACACTGAATTAGATAATCTACTACTCCCTCTGTTCCATATTGTAAGATTTTTCGGCCTTGATCAATATATATTGTTTGTATAAATATCTAGATTTATTAGTATTCATATAAAAATCTCAGCACATGCTAGAAAGTTTGGTATTGTGAAACAGAGCGAGTAGGTGTCATAAATACTGCAAAGAAAAACTTTTTACATCTCAGTTTAAGAATTCTTTATATTCTCAATTTTCAGTAAAAAGTTAAAACTATTGAGTGCTTACTTGTCATGTCCTTTACGAAGTCAGCTGTAGGCTGCAGATATCCATTCCAGTTGATCTTCTTCATAATGTTCTGCCAGCGGATCTAGCTCTTCATCAAATGAGAAATTAGATGTTGGGTGGTATCCTTCTTCCTTCATGTGTTTAGCTAGCCTTCTCAGCTCTACATTTATATTTTCTGCTTCAGGATGCTGCTGTTCCCCAACTACAAACACATGAACTTGGCTGTTAAGCTCAACCCAACTACATCCAGGATCTTTGTTAATTCCTCGCAGTCTCATCAAATGCCTCACCCTTTCAACATCATTCCATTTTCTCTGGGAAGCATAGATGTTTGACAACAATATATATGCTGAGGAATCTCCAGTACCTAATTCCATCAACCGTTCACCGGCATATGCCCCGACATCAAAATCTCGCAGAGAGCGACATGCTCCTAGTACTATACGCCACAAACATGTTCCATGGTCGATAGTAATGGAATCTATGAAATCCTTTGCTTCCTTAAGCATCCCTGCTCGGCTAAGAATATCAACCATGCAAGCATAGTGGTCCAGCCAAGGAATTAAACCATAATCTTTCACCATTGATCTAAAATATTCCCATCCTCTGTCAACTAGACCCATATGACTGCAAGCACACAATATATTAATGAATGTTATATGATCAGGTATAGTGCCCTCCATCTTCATTTCTTCAAACAGATCCAGTGCACCATTGCCACAACCATTTTGTGAAAAACCAGAAATGATCGAGTTCCATGCAATAACATCCCTAGCAGGCATCCTTCTGAAGACAGACATGCCATCTTCAAGGCTCCCACACTTTGAATACATCGTAGACAAGGCACTTCCAACAGGGGCTCCCAAACCTAACCCAAATTTCAGGATTTGTGTGTGCAATTGTTTCCCTGGCTCCAGTGCTGCAATGTCAGAACATGCTTTCAGAGCACTAACAATAGTCAAGTAACTGGGTATGATACCTTCCTTGTCCATCCTGGCATACAGTGTCAGGGCTTCCTCATGCTCCCCATTCTGCACATGCCCAGCAACCATCGCAGTCCAAAGGACGGTGTCAACCTCATACAACTGATCAAACCCTTCCTTTGCATCACCAATACAACCACATTTCGCATACATGTCCACCAGTGCGCTTTTCACATATATCTGAACCTCAAATCCAAGCTTCACCATCAAATTATGGGCCTGCTTCCCTACTGCCAATGCTCCCAAATCACTACACGCATTGAGTAGCCCAACTAAAGTGAACCCTGTTGGTGAGAACCCTGCAGCATGCATCTGTGAGAACATACTAATTGCACTGTCTGACTCACCGTTTTGTGCATACCCAGTAACCATTGCGGACCAAGTGATCGAATTCCTCTCCCTCGATGACTCAAACACATGCAATGCATCACCCATACACTCAGCTTTAGCATACATTGTGACAAGCGAGTTTTCCACAGATACAAAATCCAGCAGCCCGTCCTTCACAGTCAGTCCATGCATCTGCACCCCCATCAGCAAACCAAATGGCACACTAACGGCGCTGAGAACTGCTGTGACAACAAACTCGCTTTTCTCAGATGGGCACTCTTCAAGCATTAGTCGGAAGAGATCGAATGCCTCCACTGAGCATTTGTCTGCAGCATACCCTGCCACCATGCTGGACCAGGAAAATGAGTTGTGCTGCGGCATTTCGTCGAACACTTTGCGAGCATCGGAAACAATGCCCAGCTTACAGTACATGTTGAGCAGGCTGGTGGACACGTACACATTGGACACCGAGGGGATCTTACAAGCGAGGGCGTGGGCCGCGGTGCCGGCGGACAAGCAGGCCGCGCGGGCGGCGGCGGTGAAGGCGGCGGCGAAGGAGTGGGGGGACGGGAGGACGGTGGAGGAGGAGAGCATGGAGCGGAAGTGGGAGAGCGCGTGGAGCGGGCTGTGGCGGGAGAGCGGGTTGAGGAGGGAGTTCCAGGAGGCGACGTCGCGGGCGGCGGGCGGGACCTCGTCGAACACGGCGAAGGCAGCGGGGAGGAGAGGCCGCGGGAGGGAGGCGTAGAAGCCGATGAGGGAGTTGGCGACGGGCGCGTGGGAGGCGGCGCCGGACTTGAGCGCCCAGGCGTGGAGGGCCTCGCCGTGGCGGGGGCAGGAGGCGCGGCGGCGGAGGAGCTCGATGAACTGCGTGTGCGACATTCGCGGCGCCGCCATGATGGACGCGGCGATGCGTCGCCGTCACAGTTGGCTCCTCGTCTTCATCCTTCTCTCTGTTTATGCAACCCCTACCGTCAAAAACAGTTAACGATCAGGATCACATTTTATTAATTTTTTTAAGCTTTTGCTATTCATCAGGTGCCTGATAATTTTAAAACTATCAGTCGAATTTTCATCCATAGGATCTGCTCCAAGATTTGTGCATGAAACCAGGCCAGACAAGGCTTTCTTTTATGAATTTTTGGAATTTTTAATTTTATTTATTAAATTATTTATCATTTTAATTTTCTGTTTCAAAAAATCACAAGACTAGCCTCCTGCCACCCTCCTAGAGGACGAAATGCTGACGTGGCGTACGGCGCGGCGCCCGGGCGGGACGACCGTAAGGGCCGGGGGACGGATTTTTGCACCAAGCCCCCTTCCGCCCTTACGGAGGGCGGGAATGCGGTAAGTACAAAATTTGCATGGTCGGCTGACGCACCCGCGAAGGGAGGGGGCCTGGCCATTTTGCAGGCGGCCCCCTACCGCCCTCCGTAAGGGCGGTTTAGGTTAGTTTAGCTAATTACTGTTAGGTAAAGGGTTAGATATAAATTAGTTTTATGTTATATTGTTTAATGTTATATTTAGTACTAAATTAAGGTAATATTTTATTAAATTGGCTTTGTATATACAACTTAAAAGAAAATATAGAAAATATGTTCCGAATATTAATAAAAGTTAAAAGCAAAGTTAAAAATTATGGAGGTTCCATTTAGGAAGTATTGTTTAATGTTACATTTAGTACTAAATTAAGCTTCGTATTAAATTGGCTTTGTATATAATAATGTCTTTAAAAGATATGTTGAAGTAAAGAAAAAATATTCCGAATGTTAATAAAGTAAAATTGTAGCATATGAGAACGATAAAACTAGAGAAGGAACATAATGGTGCAAGAAGCAAAAATGTAGTGCGATTCCATCGCTCAATTTGGGAAACAATGTATTACAACAAAGCTCAAATCGGGATACAATCATTGAAAATACATTGCGGTCATCTTTGGAGTTGTCCCCTTGAGCGTCGTTGTACCGGTGATCATTCGTGGTACTCCTTCTCGCTTGTACTCATGACATGTTTCGGCTTCAGTTATTTTATGACCGTAGTACTTAGGCATGACTTCGTCGATCCACGCAGTGAAACAACACGCTCTTTGGTTCCCCTAAAAATACCAGAGATGCTCCCAAAGGAAGTTAACAAAGATAGAAACGTGGAAGGCATAATGTCATATTGGAATGATGTTTACTTACGGTGTGGTTATCGGTTATGTTTGGACAAAGGAAATATCTCCTCCCATAACTCTGTGGTTCGAATGATGTAGTCATCTGGCAGTGATTTCCACAATTGCATATTGGACGTTCGACCCAATCTGGTACGCCGAATGGATTATTCCTCCAATCAAGGGTAGCGGCTTCTACACGCCGTACGTCCTCCATCCCTGTTTGAAGGAGTTGTGAGGGGGTTTCTGGCTGCGTAATTGATGAACCTGCGACAGAAATTCTCTCTGTATCTATCCACTGTAAGAAGTTACATTGTCTTTGTTCTTCCTGCATGAAAATAAGAATAATGTTAATCTATAAACTAGAACGTCCGACAACATATATATGTAGAAGAATGGTACTTACAACAAGATCGTCGTCGACAATGCAAGGGCAAACGAAGCATCGTTGGCCGAGAGTTCGCTGTGAAATAGATCTTACAACCTGGCAACGTTCACCGCAGTTACATTCAGGACGTTCCCTCCACGTTGGTAGTCCGTTGGGATCGACCCACCAATCGTGATTCTCAGCCGCTATACGCCATTTGTGTTCAGCCTTCCTTCTGCGGTAGTCGGATATATGTTCACTTCGTGGATAGGGGCGTGAGTCATTGCGGGTGAGATTCTCTCTATCAACCCATTGAATGAATCTACATAATGGGTTTTGGTACTGGAAAATCCAAATTATGGAAAACGATTTAGAATGTAGGTACTTATGACAAACGTTGGGATAGGTGTTGTGGTCAACCATACCTGAGTCAAGTTTGCACATCTAAAGAACCTCCTCCCTAGACTTTCACTGTGCAACGAGGCCATTAGGATGCACCGGTCATCACAATAGCAGAATGGACGATCACACCATGGCGGCATACAGCCGGCGAAAGGATTCTTTCGCCACTGGAGATGCTCAACGAACGGAGTCTCTCCCATGGTAAACAAGGATTTGACGATAAGCTTGTTTGTTCGGGTGGTGTGTGAATGTCGTCGCTGTTATAACGAGCGGCGTCGAAAGTTTGTTGTTGTGATGCGTTCAAAGTTGATTGCGACACCTCGAGCAGGGGCTTTCGTTCGGGCGAGTGAGTTTCTGCTACGGTTGCTGTAACTGGTTGGACATGACACGACAACTCGAAAAGGGCTGTCACGCCCACGCGCAGGGGCAGAGGCTTAGCTAGGCGACATTGAACTTTCGGCGCGTCGATATATACAATTCTCACTGTCCACACGAGCCATGACAATCTACTTTCGGTGCCTCACTGTGCATCGTGTCAGAAGGTGCAGACGCTGAGCTTCACGACATTCAACTTTCAGCGTCCCTCGACTTTCGGTGCCTCACTGTGCATCGTGTCAGAACGTGCAGACGCTGAGCTTCACGACATTCAACTTTCGGCGCCACTCGACTTTCGGTGCCTCACTGTGCATCGTGTCAGAACGTGCAGACGCTGAGCTTCACGACATTCAACTTTCGGCGCCCTCTCGCTATAAGAGCAACGACCTTCGCACACCAACCAAACAAACCATCCTACTCATTAATTCCTTCTCTACCATCGGAGTGCCTACATTCGTTGAAGAAAGCTAGCAGATTATGCGCAACAGGTAAATTTGGGTCGCCAACCAGCTTTTTTGGTTTCTTTCAGTACTTCAATAGATTTCTATTGTGAAATCTTGAAATGCAAATGTACCGAAAGAAACTGAAAAGGCTATTGGCGATCCAAATTTACCTGTTAAGCATAGTCTGCTTATGGATAGAGAGCATTAAGGATAGATTGTTATTCTGATGGTTAATACACCTTACAAGCAAGGTAACAACCATAGCATATATTAAATTCAGTATGTACTTTCGATTTAACGGTAATATTTGCTAGTGTTTCCATACTTGAGGCACCGAAAGTAGATCTGTCGTTTAGTTCAATTTTCCCAGTTTATGTGTCTTTTTTGTTCGGTATTGAAGTTAATTTATTTCTAACATTGTATGGTTAAGTACTGCTAGAAATGTCATGTTACTTGAAATAATCGTTTGTTCGATCAAATGTATTTGTAATACGGTGTGTCTGAGGTGTCCAACGCCATTGGTGGAATACATGGGCGGCATAATAAACGACTAACGAATCAGATAGAACGCAGTTGTACGTTAATTCATACAAAACAGAGGTACAAACTAGTCTGGGTAATAAAAGAAACGGTAACACAACTGAAGTCTGCATATAGCTGGTAGGTAACCCCCACTCTAAGCCCCAGGACCTCGACGCGTGCTTTTCTTACCCTTCCCCCCGCTGCGCCCTCACGTGGCCCCGAGAGTACGTAAGCGGATCGGGTGGCACGCCGCGGGTAGTACGTGTGGGGGGGACTGGAGTGGACGAGATAGTAAGCTGTGTGGAAAGCGGAGCTCCACTAAGCTGGGAGGTGTTGATGACATCCGGATCATCCTCCAAATCATCAAAATCTGGTGATCCGTGTCCCGACGAGGTACCTCCTGGCGTGTCCTGGCAAGCTGTGAAGTGCGTACAACAAAAATGAAGTTGTAACATGTTGCGTGCTTGGAGTTATACCGGTTAGTACATTAAAATTAAGGTGTCATTCGTACCCGGTGTCGTCGTGGTCCCGCCAGTAGGTGGCGCCGTCCAACCGGCCCCAGTCCATCCAGACAAGCTACCTCCTGCCGTGTCCTTCTAGCCTGTGTAAGCGTACAACAAAAACAAAGTTATAAAACTATAGTATGGTCGAAGTTGTATTGGATAGCATAATACATCGAAGTTGGCATTGGTACCTTGTGTGGATGTGGTCCAGCTGGTAGGGGGCGTCCAACCTGCCTCTAAAGTCCACACCCCTCCGCCATAGGAGAACCACCCTCCTGTCGACGTGTGTGGGCCTGTCGTCCACGTCCACGGGTCACCCTGCGAGAACGGGTCCATAGAGGTCCCTCCACCCAGCGCCTATGTGGAGGTCCCCGCCCCGTGTGTGGACATCCGTGGAGTCCACTGAGGCTCCGTGGACGTGTGGCCTGCCTGAGTAGAAGTACCTCCTGCGACACTCGAGGACCCGGCGGCCTACGTCGATGTCCCTGCACCTGTGGCTCCTAAAAAGAACGTCCGCACAGTTGTAGTTCATTGGTTAGTCTATGTAAAATTGTTAGCAGTGATGGTTACGCCTTAGTGTCTCTTACCCTGGGGGGATGAACGACCACGACCACGACCACCCGCCGCCGCTGTACTACCTCCACGTCGGTGAACTACGCCGTCGCCACGACAACTGAGTGCATGCACAACAGCTGCAATCTTCTTCTGGATGCGACGGAAAGTGATGTTCTGCTCTTGGTCCGTCAGCGGGACACCAGAGTCTAGACGTCTGACAACCCCGTCCACCTCGCCCTGTACCTCATGTGAAGCGTCCACCTGTATCGAAGAACATGCGAACAATGAACAAAGAAGTACAGAACGTCAATCTTCGAGAATGACTACGGACTTACCGCACGAAAGTACTCCTGGTCGTGGTGCCTGGGGTACTGGTCTTTAATCCTGGCGATGTGCGCAACAGGCTCTGCAGGGGTGTGAGTAACGCGAGTACGGGTCCGTGGCTGGTACCACCGAAGGTAGTCCTTGTACTTGCTATCGGTGTGCGGTCGTTGCTCATCCGTGGTCTCCTCCGTCGCGAGAAGCCAGTCGGCGACGTGCTCCTGCAGTTGTGGTACCCACCGCGCCCCTGGAGTCTGTCCACGTCGACTAAATCTGCAAGAACAAAGGCTCAATTAGCATACGAAACGTGACATACTCGTACTTTGCAAAACAACATTAGTACCCGTGGTCGGGAGCTGGCTCCCGTGGAATCAAGAACGACTAAAGGAGACCGAACTAACGGATCACTTGGTAGGGACAATGCGGCTTGACGAAGATGTCGTACACAAGGGGTACGGTGGTCAGCCAGTACGCCTTGTCCCGTGTGCAGAGAGACGAGAGACTGCGTGTAGTCCTAGCGAGGATCGCTGCATCTGTGTACTGCTCCCAAACGATGTCGCTCGCCTGAATCCGGTCGAACTCCATCACAAACTCTAGGTACGACCGTAGCACCTGCTTGTGCGCCCACTTCCTCTGCAAATAACAGTTATTTCAACAATGTAGAATGGGTACTCTGACACAATGAATACGAATGCAACGTGCGAGAAACATACCTGACGATGACACCACAACGTCCCCATCGTGGGGTAATCTACCGGTAAACGCCCTGTGTACAGATCGATGTCGTACTCCTTTAGGTTGACCTCCGGTCGTCCTATCGCGAACCGCTCCGCTGCCCACAACTGTAGAAGGAGGGGACATCTGGCGATAAGAGCGTTCGTGGCCGTCCGCGTGCAGGCATCGCAGAGTGCTCGATACGTCGCCACTAGCACGATGGACCCCCAACTCCACTACAGCACGCATCGAACATCTGCATCTGTGATGGCCCGTGCGTACCTGATCATGCCCTTCTCCACTAGGTAGCCTGACGTGCTAGTGAACATGACCCACCCAAACAGCCAAAGCAGGTAGGCCTCCAAGCTACGCCGCACGGAGTACTCGTCGGCGTGGGGGGCTAGCTTGTCTGACTGTAAAACAATAGTTAAGGTTATAAGACATACAATCTTAAGTTCTTTGTCAACTTGCATGTGGTTACGTACCGTGTACTGCATCAGCCAGTGCTTCGTCGGCCCCGATGCGGCGCACGGATCTATCGCGTCAAGTCTGAGCCCGTGCCGACGCTGAATGGGAGCGAAATGCTGAAGGATGTCCGCACGCTACCCCTCTATTCCATCCACTGGGCCAACCGCATCACCTGCGAGAGGGAGTCCCAGGAGGTAGGAGACGTCCTGCAGTGTAGGGGCTACCTCTCCGCACGGTAGGTGGAAAGTGTGCATCTCTGGCCTCCATCTATCGACAAGAGCGGCTAGTAGGGAGCGATCGATCATCCACCGCTTCGCCGGGTCCGCGTTGCTGGCTGATGGCTCAACAAGCCGACATAGTGGAAGCAGGACTGCCTCGCGTAAGCTGCAAATAATATATGTAATGAGCTAAAATCTTTTATAATGAGTTACAATAGATTTCATTAATTGTTCGAACATACTTTTTTCGCAATGGAAAATGACAAAGTACCTCGGTACGTGGCGGGGGTCAGAGGGGGGTGCCTCCCGATAAGTGCATGGGCGGAGCGTGGCAAGAGTCGAGTTCCGCTCGGCAGACAGGAAAGATCTGTGTGTCCGATCAAGTATCGGATCGAGCAACTCCGGTGTGTCGACGTCGACGCCCATACCTGCAAAATTAAAACGAAACGTCAACCCCATGCAATGTAAAAAATTGACTACTTAATACATGCAAACAATGAATAGTCAGGGTCAATGCATAAGTACTATAAGTAGTAAAGAGAACTTATTACATGTCATACAACGAACATCATAAATAGCAGCATAACACACAGCGGATCAGGTACAAATACACCACGCATACGCACATACACAGTAAATACATCAATCCGGTAGGAAATACCATGATACCAACAACTACACCACCATTACAACAGTAGTACATTTAAATAGTTGGTCCACTCTAATTATTACAATAAACGCGAAGTTCAGGAATACATAACGAAAACAAGGCGATCACACAACATAACCGGTAGTATCACGACGAGACGGTCTCCGACGTGGTCGTCGTGTCGTCGTGCCTTCACCAACAAGATGGCTACCATCAGCTCTAGCTTGTTGCGAAGGGCCTTTCGTGTTGGTGCCAACCGTACTCGTCGATTCACTAGGGCAATTCTTGTATGTATGGCCTTCGCCATCGCACCTGCTACAACACTTCGAACATACCAAACCGACGCTCAATAATCTTCTGCTTTGTCCTCCAAGCCTTCGAATATGAGATTGTATACTTGTACTTCTCTTCGATGTGTTGAATAATTGACTTTGGTTCATACCCTAGGTTGTTCACAACAGCCCCGTACATTTTAGCGGCAATGAATGCAGATGTCATGTTCCTGTGATACTTCTCAACACCTGCAATATGACAATTGTGTCTGGTCACAATGGAGACATCCCAGTAATCCTTGCATTTACCCTCGTAAGCATGTACCCTCCATGGACAACCATTATTTGACTGTCCATACTTTACTTCATACACTAACTTGCCTGACTTCACCACCCAGTACTCTCTCCGTAATGATATTGCCCACTGCTTAACTGCCTCCGTCAAATCCTACTTGTCCCGATACCTTGCCCCTTGTATGGCCTCATTATCCTTGTACTCCCAAGGCACATGGTGCCCTTCTCTGATTTGGATACCAGAAAAATCCTCATTCGACCATTCTGATGAGTACACATCAACACATTCTTCATCTGTCGAGTCCTCATCATCAACCCTCTCATTCTCAGAGTCTTCCCTTTCCATAGCCTCAACTATTTCAGGATGCACCTCCCCTTCATCCGCTGCTCCAGTCGGACCCCTGTCTTCTCCTTCCTCCCCTTCACCTTCACTACCGGATTCAGGTTCATCTCCTCTACGACTTGGTCTCTCCTGCTCTTGGTACTCATTGTCTGAGTTCCCACCTTGTTACACACTGCAACGTGGATGACGGGTGGCCATCCTCGTTGCATTGCATTTTGCACATACAATCTCCATGTCTCTATCGAGGTCACCGGCATCAATTCCCAAATATTACCTTCTTCTGCCCGGCTTATTACCACTGACAAGGTTATATCTTGTGTTTCTGGGTCGTATCGAAATCCCCTCATTAACCAACTGTGAATAGCACCAAATGTTCTTTCAAGAGGTCTATCAATGCCCTTAACGGTGCAATTGAATTGAGTAAGATCTACTCCATATGGACCATACATGACATTTCCTTCTCCATAGTACAGTCGAAACTGCACTTTATTGGCCATACCTACAACGGGAATGCACTGTTTTTTCAACACATCTTTTACGACACTCATTTTAGTGTTCTTATGAATACATATTGTTCGTACGAATGATATTGTACTACATTACATTCTACCTGTAACTATATTTTTAACTACATCGTTTTTTTTAGATTCAAATTTAACTTACATTAACTTGCCAGTACACACTATTCTCTGAAACTATATCATTAATTTTTAACAATAATAAGTACACGCAATATTTGATTGTAGGTTTGATTATATTTTACCTATAAGGGATAAATCATATTTAACTTCTAATGTCAATACTCCGGTGCCAACAAGCAATCATTGTATTTTAATTACGTAAGAGACAATAGTAAGAAGATGCTAACAACAACAAAAAGCTTTACCTTTACATTAACTTAAATATGCTTAGCACTGTCTTTGACTACAACATAAACTACTTTTATTTTCTATTTAACGTAATTATGTCTTACTTATAGATTATTTTAGTACTCACTAAGTTATACCATTACTAAGTTGTACCATCGCTAAATCAATTATGCAATAAAAAATTTTCTATATTGTACACTACAAATACACTTTTACTAACTAAATTACCCAATGACTACATTAATTATGTACTAATTAAATTTGTTTACCATACCGTATCAATACATTACATACGGACTAAATTATATCATCGCTAAATCAGTGATCAACTACTAAATCATACATTGACAACAGTAATTATGTACTACAAAAATATCTTAATTATACACTCTAAAATGATTTTTTTCCAACAATATAATACAATCGCTAAATAAACAACATTTATTGAACATAACAAATATTTTGAAAACTTACTGTAGTCAACCGAAAAATTTCAGCAGGGCTTCGCCGCTGCAGAGCCCTCCCCTCAACTCTGAGTGAGAAGTGGGGAGGAGAGAAATGAGGAGGGGGAAGGGGGCTGGCGGCCTTATATAGGCCGCCGAATAAACCGCCCAAACGGAGGGCGGAAGGGGCCGCATGCAAAATGGCCAGGCCCCTTCCCCCCTCCCCTACGGGCGTGACGGTAAATTTGCACTTACCCCCTTCCCGCCCTCCGTAAGGGCGGAAGGGGGCTTGGTGCAAAAATCCGCCCCTGGCCCTAACGGGCGTTTCTCCCCGTCACCGCGCCGTGCGCCATGTCAGCATTCCGTCCTCTAGGAGGCGGGAGGAGGCTATTTCTGTGATTTTTTAATCAAAAAATTAAAATGGTAAATAATTTAATATATAAAATTAAAATTTCCAAAATAAACCTTCTTTTATCTTAACAGATCACAATTTTATGGGCCCAGCCCATTTAACTTGCTGGGGGCTAGTAGACCAGCGGTAGTCATCGTCTCATCGATCACCTTGGAGTCAGGGCAAGCAATTTCACGGGTGGAGATAGGGCCATCGCGGAGGCGCAGAGACGACGGCGGCGGGGGCTTCTGTTTCCTTGCTCAGATGATGCACGGGTGAGTCTATTGTGTTTCCTATTGTTCAAGTTCATGATTTAGGGCTTTTGATGTTTCTCTATTGGTAAGTTCCTGATTCAGAGTTTTTCATGTGCTCCCTATTGGTTAAGTTGCTGATTTAGGGTTTTTTTTTGTTTGCAAAGTAATGTCGATAATTCATATTTTATACGGTACATGTTTTGGATTGATTTTGCGAAAGCAGGTCGGTCACATATTTTGTGTGTGAATCAGGGGAGGGAGGGGGTTGGGGAGGAGAGCACCGTGTATGTGATGAGAGAGGATGTTATTTTTTGTTTTGTTCTATGCGAAATCGCTGTGACTCTCGGATTATCAAACATATTTGTTGGGAATGCTACTCTAGAAATCCCAGTGTTGAAATACGAACAATATTTATGTCTTTTGTTTGTTTATTGATTTATTGTTTGGGTCTGGATTTAAGAATTTCAAAGGGATGTTTTCTGGTGTTAACAATAGCTTCTGGAGATCAAAAGACTGCTTATTTGTGTTAACAACTGTTTCTGAAAATCAAATAGATTGATTGTTTCAGTAGGAATTGAGCATGTTAACTGAAACAGATAGACACTGTCCATACAGTTTGGTTTTCTATTCAGGTTCATCCAACTCTTTTTTTTTTTTTTTTGCTTCATAGCCATTTGATTAGCCTGAGGGTGCAGTGGTTTTGCATCTAGTAGTATCACTTTGTCCATCAACTGCTAGCTCTCGTGTTACCAATCATCGATGAGGAGGTACAAGTTGACTATTTTGTGCATTCTGATCATTCTTATCTGTCACCTGGGGGCACTTAGTTGATTTTGCTGTCTCCAATAATTAAGCTGATTGAATTTGTACCATGGTTACACATGCTTCTCTGACCTTAATATACATATTTATTTTAATGAACAGTGGAACTTACAGAACTAAACGTTTGCAGGTAGCAAGGATAAGATGTTCTTTGACTCGCGGGCATGGTTAGATTCTGACTGCGAGGATGACTTCTACAGTGTGAATGGAGGTAATGCAACATCTGGGCATGTAAACTAACTGTCTAACGGAATCTCATGACAGTAAACCTTAATGTAGGACATGTAGTGATTTCCCACCGCTTTATGTGTTCTAAATACACTCATTTGCAGATGCCAAATGATACTCTCATCTTTGATCACTGCCCTTTTTGTCCTTCTGATATGATGCTTGCTTTTTTGTCGCTGTTAATTTTGCTCTGAGAACTACCAATGACACATTTTTTTTGTTTTGTTTGTACTTTAATTTTTTTTAAGGAGACTGTATTTTTTGTTTGGGACTCACCGCACTTTTCGATTATATGTGCAAACTCAGTTTTTAAAAAAATGAAGTCAAGCAGCTCAGATGAAGATAGCACATCATCATCTGACTCAAGCCGTTCATCCTCATCTGACTCAGACCAAAATTAAATCATGGTCTCTGTTAATTTTGTCTATACATAATGGAAAATTTTGCAGCTGGGTGGGTAATTTTGTTGGGTGAGATTTGTTCGCTTTGTCAATGTCTTATCTAAATTTTGCTATTTATCAGCTCGCTGATTTCTTTTTCTAAACTATCGGTCACCTATACTTGCACAATATATATGCTAAATTTGCACATAGCTTAAACTAGAGTTGCAAAATATGAAAACATGCAACTTTAACATAAAAAAGTGCAACTTCAATATAAATTATGTGCAATAATAGATTTCATGATTCTGGTTGAGTTGGAAAAAAAATTTAATCTCGGATTGCTTTATGTCATTGTATCATAATTTTGTACCTAGGTGGGAAATTTTTGTCAAATTGAGATTCTTAACCTATAGTTGCATAATATGCAAACAAGCAACTTTAGTACAAATGAACTGCAACTTCAGTATACATTAAGTGCAACAATAGTTTTTATATGTTTTGGAAAGCATTTTGTGTTAGCGTAAAATCCAGGTGTGTGTTGTGTTGCTGCTATTTGCATCTACTCTTCTTTCTGCTGATTTTTTGGACTGTTTTGCTTGTGATCTACGGGCCAATATCCTTTGCGCCAATTCTCTAGAGAAATCGGTCTGCAGTAGCAAGAGATACAAGAGAGGTGGGACTTCACTCCCCTAGCTATATGTGATCCCCATGCTTGTTCTATGGGAGTGAACTATGGATGCAGTGGTGGCAGTAGGATAAGTAGCAATATGTATGCAAATTTTGGGAGTAACCTGCAAGTGCAGCAGTCGTTGGCAACTGGTAGTGCAGTGGAGCAAGTCTTATATTCATGTTTAGGGCAGTTGTATACTTGTATTATTCCTTGATAGAAAATCATAGCTTTCTATCATTTGTAACGTATGTAGACTTGGAAAAAAGAGACAAAAGAAACACATAATGCACCAAGAGAACGTCAGGTTGGTATGATAAGTTGAACCTTCTTCTGAGGGTATATTGCTGTTGTATTGCTTATTCTTCTTGTTTAGGGGCAAAGAGCAGTAAAATTTTGTATGTGGATGGACTCAGACATACAAACCAAAAGGCCAAACTACAATGTATTTTTTTTTCCTCTCATGTTGTGTCTTCATCGACCGTATCTCTCTATTCTCTTGATTTAATATTTTTAATCCGGGATAGATGGGTATGTTTTTCACGCGAGTTTTTTTTTAACTTCCCACCTCATTTTTTCACCTATTTATATACGTGGCTTGCACAAAAGCCCAAAGCCGAAACACACGTAACAAAACTCATTTCCAGCGTAACCATTCATATTTTTGGGTCAAGCCCAAAATACAAAGGAAATCCTAAATACAAATGTAGCCCAAAATATAGATCCAATTTTTTCGCACATTATACATATGGCCCAGACGAAATAGAAAAATCCAGCCTAATTTTTCAGATCCAATAAACCGGCCCACACAATGACCCAATAAAATAACCAGTTAGCAGCAAAATCGTTATTGTTTGTGTTTGCATTCAAACTTTTGGATGGAGATCGGACGGGGGGGAGTACAATCGACTGACGGCTTCCAAAAAATCAGGCGACTGACCAATAGGTGAACCCATTTTTTTTAACTTTGATCACTAATTTTAAGTACTGGATCAAGTTGTTTTTTATTAGATTAGATAAACATAAAAGTTTATGATGGCTACTTCGTGGTATAACCGATGGAGTACCCGGTTGAAAATTCATTTTAGAAAATGTGACATGATCATTTATATATAACTTTTTATGAAAACCCCTAGTTCGGAAACAGTAAAATAATGTGATCAGACAAAATACAACCTTTATATTACACTTACAATGATACGAGTAATTTTAAATGTTTTGTCAAATTTCATGCTAAATGTCAACTATTTTTGACCAATCTACTAATCTTTTGGAAATACTCCTTTCATTCTTAAGTTTATTTATATTAGCATATACCATTTATTCTAATATAAGTTTACTTATAATTTATTATATATCCTCAGATATAAACTGAGTAGCTTTATCCTTTCAATATCCTTATCAAAACACCTATCAATAATATTTTCACAATATTTTCAAACATATTGCTTTGTAAATAGATAAACAAAGTAATGTTCATGATTCATTTTAAGCCAATGCAAATGCAAATAGAAAAGTGAAAAGGTTATTTTTGAACCTTAAACTTTACCCGGAGTCCATTTTTCAACCTATACTTAAAAAAGTTGTTTCTTGCCTCCAACTTTTATAACCCGACAAAAACATACTACCTCCATCCCAAAATAAGTTCATTTTTCAGTTTTTAGATACAATATGTTCACTCTTCGTCTTATTTAAAAAAATTTTGTGATTAATATTTTTATTATTACTAGATGATAAAATATGAATAGTATTTTATATGTGATGTTTTTAAACAAAATTTTCAAATAAGACGAATGATTAAAAGTTGGACACATAAATTTAAAAAATGAAGTTATTACGGGACGGAGGCAGCAAAACATAACGAGACATGGGGTTTTAGTGCTTCTGTTTGAAATGGAGGCATTTTCCATTTTTATATTGTTGTTATGCATTCTTTTTTTGTGCAATATGAATGTAATAATGTCCAAACACACGTAACTAAAGTTTATAATTGCGAGAAACCACTATCATATCCATCAAAATCTCTATTAAAAATGATAGTCTGATTTTAAAAGTTGGAGGTGAAAACTAACCAGTTTTTGTGGTTTAGATTGAAAAATTAGCTCTGAGTAACGTTCAAGAGTCAAAAATGGATTTTACCATGCCTATTTGCATTGCTTAAGTGAGTAGTGTTCAGATGAAGCTACAGTGTTTGTTTATTTACGAAGTAATATGTTTGATTTAATTTATTTTGACCATTGTGTACAAAAGCATGAGCCCAGTTACTAGTAAATGCATATTAATTGACTTAAAATGTACACTCCTCTTGTATAATGTCTTGTTGCTTGCTTACTCACTGAACAATTGTAAAAACTTAGCGTAACTCCCACTAATAAAATATTGCCATGTACATGTTTTGAAAATGTCTAGCATAATTTTCTTGGCCGCGTTATTTCTCCCCCTTACTAACCCAGACTTTCTCGTTTTCGCGTACACGCTTTCCGAGCTATTAAATGGTATATTGTTTCTAAAAAAATTCTAAGAAAAGTTACTTTAAAAATCATATTAATCTATTTTACAAGTTTTTATAATTAATAATTAATTAATCATTTACTAATATATTACTATATTTTTCGTATCGGATAACTTACCCAAAACGAACGTGGCCCTAGTATTGATAAATATATCAGCTAAATAAAGCATAGAGTGAATTGCATATTGGCCATCTTTTTTTACTTGAGTTCCAATTCAGGCTATCATTGACCAAATTTTCCCTCTTTTTCATCTTATATAGACCTCTATTCTTCTCCTCCAACTCTACGTATCATGGTCTTCTCACACGTGAGTGGTGGAAAAAAATCAACAAGGACCCTAAACCCTTGAAGGTTACTGGCTACTGTTATTAGTAGCTCTAGCTCTATAAGATGAAAGAGTTTGGAGGGGTGGATGAAACAAAATCCAAGACCTGAAATTTGTTAATGGATGGTTCAAAGTAAAACTTTAATTAAAAATATGTAATTTAGTGTATAATTTATTAAGGTTGTATGGATGATTTTTTTTTCTCGAACCGATATTGGATGAAACAACTGGCAACGTACCACTACTCCCTTCATTTTTTATTTAACGTCATTAATTTTTGTCTTTGTTTGACCATTATAAAATATTAAATAAAACAAATGTTCAAAATAGATATCTGAAATTTAACTGTATAAAAGAGACATAGCGGGAGTAGTACTTTTGCGTAGAACGATTTTAGGAATTGTCCAGTGAAACGGCATTGTGAAATTTACAATGGTTTCTTATGCGTACACACCACCATCAACAAATTCAACGCGAACCTAATGGGCAACATCGCGAGCGGCGGCGCTAGCCCTCGCCCGCCTCCGCCGCCGGCGCACCTCGACGCCTACAGGCACGGGGCGCCGCCTCCGTACTACCACAGCTACCCTCGTTTGCCCCCCGGCGCCGCCGCGCCGCCGCCCGTGCCGGTGCCCGCGCAGGTGGAGCGCCACAGGGCCGTCGCGGTCAGCGTCGGCGTCATCGTCAAGGGGGACACCCTGCGGCTGGTGCCCGACGACGGCGGACGCGTCCTGCTCCTCGCCTTCTCCTTCGACGCCGATGCCCCCGGAAGGTGAAGGGTCCCCCGCTCATTTCCACTCTCTTTGCACGCTCCTTTCTCTCCTAGTAGCTTTGATTTAGGATATTTGGATCGCTACACTGGTATACTACATTACTAAAATTTCTGCCGGAGAACTTAGCACGAACAGATGTTGTTGGGTATTATGCTTTCAATTGTGTGCTGCTGTTTCTATTTGTACAAATGTGATTCCCTGTCCAAATGTAAGAATTCTTCAATTTAGAATGCAGTTAAACTTGGTATCAGATCAGGTACATATTGCTTGATTCGTCTGGCCGAAGCATTTGTTCTTACTCGAATATACTGCATGAGCATATAATAAAATCATGCGGCCAACTTGGTATTGATTGTGAAAACGAAGTTGAAGAAAGTAGCATCAGCTCAATCTATAGTTTTATGTTAGTCTTCTAAGAATTAGACTTGTTTAGGTGGTGGCATGTGACTCACTCACCATACTCTATAGACTTATTTTCAGTTTGATATGTCTTAATGATTTTGGATGTCTACTTTCATTCTTATTGTCAGCATTGCCAAATCATATTAAGTGAGATCCTCGAAATTCCTGTTACTATTGTTATGAATTATATTCAGTTCTGTCTATTGTGATGTATAAGCTATATTTATGTCCTCAAAATGTTCCATGTTTAATAGTTCTTATCCCTGTCAAATATGTCATCTTCCCACCAAAGATTAAGAAGGACATGTTAAGATAAAACTCATGAAGTTCTGTGTACAAAGCCATAGGGATATCCCTATCAATTGTGAAAGGTCTATCATAAAATGACTTTGTGTATTTGGAAAGAGCATCAACTGATTCATTTCTACTTCCAACAGATAGAGCAATTGTGATTTGGAGCATTTAGTTTCCACCAAAACAATGAATTCATGGCATATTGAATGCATTCTGCACATATTGTCCTTTCTGATGTGCGGGATTTCCAAATATAAGGACTCCGTGGTTATTTGGGCACCTGTTGGTAATCTCCACCTAACTCATGTATTCTCAAAGGTCGTCCTATGCAAACCAGTTTGCTTTGTGCATATCCAGTGGAACTCTGTTTTCAAAAGTTTTTCTTCTGCAAACAAGGTCCTACCTGATATACAATTTAAAACCAAACTAGGTCCTAACTCTGGGTCACTAGGCCGTTCTAGGGTTATTTTGGTGGTGTGTCGCCCTGTGTGATGCTTTGTGTGGTGTGTTTTAGGTGTAGGGCTAGTGAATACTTGGTTGTACAGGTGATTTGTTTGTTTTTTTTCTTAATGAAATGAAGTGAAGCACAGTTCTCCTGCGTTTTCCAGAAAAAGAAATCTAACTGGCCAGAAATTAATCTCTGTTGTTCCATGTTTATGCAAATCCAACCATGATAAACATTGAAAGGAAAACACAGAACTGTGCTTCAAAAATTGTGGATTGTGGTGATATCATCAATAGGTTCATTTCCAATTACAGACTCTATCTAATTTGTATATGCACGCGTCATTTTTTCAAATAGTATTTTTTTTTTAGAAAGCTCCAATTCAGACACTCTTTGATTTTTCTTAGTACAGTTATGTCTTGAAGTTGGAAGGAAGAATTGCATGTGTATTGGCTTTGCTTATTCCCATTGCTTCTTGAATTTCTTATAGGATTGTCATATGTTATGTTTAACTAAAAGGTCCATTCTTCGTGCAAACAGCATAACTGTGTACTTCTTTGCACAAGAAGATGGTGAATGTGCCTTGAAGGCCACAAAGGAAAAAATGCTTCAACCGGTGACTGTACCTTTCAAAGAAGGTCGAGGTCAGGAGTTCAAGCAACCATGTGGGTCAGGAATCGATGTCTCTCTTTTTGAGGAATCTGAGCTAACTAGCGTTGGGGAAGGTGGTGTATTCCCTATAGCATTCAAAGTAGAAATGGATGTATCAGGCAACCAAGAATCAGAAGGGGCACATGAGGCAGAAGAATCAAAATCTCTAGTCAAATATGCTATATTTGTGAAGAAAGACAATGCTGAATATGGAGTCCAAGTTGTGCAGCAGATCCTTTGGGTAGATGGAATTAGATATGTCTTACAGGAAATATATGGTATTGGGAACACAGCTAATAAGAATGCTCGTGAGGACGATACTGGGAAATTATGTGTTGTTTGCCTTTCTGAACCAAGAGATACTGCCGTTCTGCCATGCAGGCATATGGTAAGTTACCTTCTTACCAAATATTCTTGAAACTAATCAAAGATCACATCATGAAACTTATTGAAACTAGTTTTAAACAAAAATTATTGACAACTGTATATCTGCTTAAACATATATTGTTATGGAGATAGCATTGGAAAAAACAGATAAATTTTCTCGTGGGATTCCTTCCACTTAACAGATAACTTTGGAGTTAAATCCTTTGGGCATTTTCTATCTTTGATTTGCTTTAAATTGGATAGAGAGAAGCGAAAGGAATGTGCCATTGGAGGACTGCAAGAGGATAGTTGAACTTATAAGATAAAGGGTGTATTATCAAATTTCAAATCCCACCAATAAAAAACTGCCAGTCATGGTCCAGAGCATTAGGGAACCTCCCTAGCAGGCCTTAGAGATTTAGATCAAATCTGTTTTTCTTCAATGAGCATTCCAGTTATCTTGCCATTAATCGAAGGGATAAAAAATATTGTAATGTTAACTCTTAACTTCTTACCTAGTTGTCCGTGCCTTGTATCAAACACAAGAATTTTTTTTTTTGGGCCAAAGTGCATCTTTACTTTCTCCCAGAAATGGAAAACAGACCTTCCATAAAGCACATCAAAGGTCTTATATGCGACCACCCACTGCTCCACTATTAGCACTTGCAAGCCCCTCGTTGTATTCATTATTAAAGCAATGACAATAACTTTATGTACTATTTCACTTTTTATACCACAGTAATAAATTCATGAATAGATTGCTCCATGTCAAGTAGCTAGCGATGATGCTGGACAAATAACGACTATATCCTTGTTCAGTTTTACGATAATCTATTAAAAATAGCATGTTCCTTTTTTGCAGTGCCTGTGCAGGGAATGTGCTCAAACTTTAAGGTACCAAACCAACAAATGCCCAATGTGCAGGCAACCTGTTGAGGGCCTTCGCGAGATAGAGGTTGATAACGAAGAGATCCCTCAACAAGGATCTCAGTAGTTAACAGAACCTCAATGAATTCTCATCTGATTGCAAGCAAAAATTGCATGTAAATATGTCATGTGTTTATGAAAGTACTGTGCTTTTTGAAGGAAAAAGTTGGAAATTACGAGCAACAAAGTTGTTTCTGATATGTTGTTAAGAGATGAACCTAATGAGATTTAAGAGTATACATTTGGACTACCCAAACTCTGGTTCTACACTGTATGGCTCAGGCCTTTTGCAGGGAACAATCGTTTTTTTTCTTCTAATATGGTTACTCACCTGTCACAAGATGTGTTATGCACACTTATTACATACGTTGAAGAGCACCCGCTGTATTTTTTATTGTTCTGTGATGTCCAGAGGAAGTGAGGTACACCAATCGGAACCTTCTCCTCTCATTGGCATCCTGGGTCTACGTGGAATATTCGTTCCAATCAGAAGTCAATCCCAGAATCTTAGTTGCTACTAAGGCCCTTGTAACTACTAGGCTACAGGCCCTTTCATACGTGTCATGATTATTTAGACTACAAAATTATCTGATTGTCACGTGTCATGGTTGTTTAGACTACAAAATTATCTGATTGTCACGTGTCATGGTTGTTTAGACTACAAAATTATCTGGTCTGACAATCCTTTTAATTCCTATGGTATTGCGCATATGTGCTGCAGATCACTTGTTAGTGAGATACTGATTGTTTTAGACACCATAATGAACACATAACTTTTATTATTTTTTTGAACATATTTATTTTTTATTTTTAACTGAACTCTTAAAAGTTATCTTCAAATATGAATCTTTTGTCCACTTTTAAATCTGAATCTTTTAGTCATACTAACGCTGTTATAATCAAATAATACTGCCGCGCCATGCAAGTTGGTGGGAAAAAAGGTTTATATTTAAAATAGGTTTTTAGATTGTCAGCTTTAAAATTAAAAAAAAATCATGAGAACATTCTCTAGCTTAGGTTTTGACACTATAATGTACGCATTCCTAGGACTTGAAATCCGCTCTATCAACTCGATTTTAAAACAGATACGGATGTATAATCCTCTATTGAAGCTAAAGACTGAATTACTCTGAACACGATAGCGCAAAGTGAATCAGTGATGCCCTTCGAGACTAGTAAGCATGGCTCCATCGTTCCAACAAAAAAAAAGAGCATGATACGGAGAGGTGGATTGCATGCGTATGGACCAAAAATTTGGTTCCTACTCAATATGAAGGTGTATTATCCAAGTAACAAGTAGGGGAAAAAGCCTCAAGCAGTCCATTATATTTTCCAACAGCGGACAAAACTTGGTTGGCAGCCAAGTAGAATCTATGATCTACTTCGTAACCTCATTTAAGTTCACGCATCATCGACACCAGTCATAGGGTCACTTTCTCTGGGCTCCTCGTCTCGACCATCGCTGCCATCTTCGGCCAGGGCATCATCCTTCATTTGATAATCCACCTTGAAGTCATAGTCTGCATCCATGTCGGTCAGCACACTGAACTTGTTTGCCTTGCGCCTCTTCTTATCCGCTTTTCTCTTGCGAGGATCGAGAATGCCTTCCGCAGTGTACAGCTTATCATGCTGTGTGCTCACGCTGGTCGCCTTGGTTCCTTCACGCTCATTAGCGTCGGACATCGACTCGTCACGGTTTTCCTGGACAGGCTCATTCTGCTTCTTGCCATCCTGCTTAGCACAATACAGTTATATTATCTGACTGCAGTATCAAGCGTCACGGATGATGCCACCCACGACAATCCTATTCCTAGCACAAATCTCATGCAATCCATACACATACAACAGAGATTATTCAACTTGACAAAACTACAATAGTTAAAAAAGAATACCTCTAGCATCTCTTCATCAATCTGTGGTGGGGCATTAGATGGAATCTCAATGTGACTGAATTCCTCCAGTGATTTCAGACCATTAATATATGATGACTCAGCTTTGTAAATTTCAGAAATGTTAAATTCCTTTCCAGTTTCTGAAATAATTACTGCATCCGAGTCATCCACAGCATCCCTTTTAGGCGGTGATGTATAATAGGGTATTTTACCTAAAATTAACAGTCACAAAACTCAGAAATGAAATGAATAAGAATAAAGAAAAGTCAATACAGGAGGAATCATTAAATCGTACCCTCATTCCAGTCATGAAGTACAATTCTTGCAGCAGCTTCAACATCCACTATACCACCCTTTTTCAATTTACCCCGGAGAGTGGCAACTTTCTGAAGGAAATCATCTACCGATGTAAATGTTGGCACCCTGTAAAGGGATAGCAACGTCTCGTGCGGGCATAGATCAAGAATTTCCTTTACTGAAAGGATGTAAAGTGAGGAAAATTGAATAAGTCATGATACAATGCACTTGCAGCAACATTTAGTGCATATATTCTTAGATTTAGATGAGATATTATTAATATCCACATAATAAACCATGAAAAATAGGCATATCTAATTAGATGAAGATATCAGCAGAACTATCTGAATAGCAACAAAATGATGCAAGCTAACACCTACCAGGACTGATAGGATCTTCCATCTTCTCAACTCTTTTGCAGTTGCGAAGGGCTACAGATACACCGCTATTGGAAGATTTGAGCATGACAACACCAGGACAATCTAGCAGCTTCACCTTCTTGTCTAACTGAACTTCTTGCATTGATCTAGTAACCCCTGGAGTGGAGCCAACATTAACCACACGGGACCTCTTCAAACTGTTAATCAGACTGCTCTTGCCAACATTTGGAAGACCAACAATACCCACAGTAATTGCCAGTTTGAGCTGTAAGGTCATATAAATAATAAAATCATCTATAAGAGAAAAACAAAGCAGAAAGGAAACACAACTAGGGAATAGTGACAAAATAGTACCACAAACATGACAAAATGAAGGAAAACAACCTGGAATAGACAAATTTGACTGTGTCCATATAGTAAATAGAAAATTAAGGTAGCCCATTCTTGACAATAGAAAATCATTACTTACTGTTACCATCAATGTTAATATGGTTTGCATAAAACAGGACGCAAAACTAACAGAATGGAAATTCAACAGTCTAGTACCAAGTGAGGCATCAACAGCACTCTTTGACAAGCTGCCAATTTTAACAATTTTAGATTATTTCAACAACTAAACTCTAACAACAGTCCATGTACACTGCCCATTGAATCATTGATAAGTTACCTCATGACTCCTGGAATAATTCTTGAGTAATTTGATCAGGTTCTCAGCACCAAGGCAATCACTGCTTTGTGGTATATTGCTTGATTTATCAAGCTTTGATGATTTCCATCCCAGTTTTGTCCTCTGCTCTTGGGTATTACACTTGAATGCAACAGTAGGCATTTCCTCTCTTAGGTATGTAAGCCACTTCTCTACAGACTCCTTGGGGACAAGATCTAGATGGCACAGCTTGAAATTTAGATGTTGCACAGCAGCAAACATAACATGAGTAAACTCCAAACACAAACAAAACCTGCACTATACCTATCTTGTTGAGAAGTAGAACAATCCGTTTACTGGGGTCAGCCTTCCTGACCATCTTTTCCATGTCAATGCAACGAGTGCCCAACGGATCCCTGGCATCGAGAACCTCAAGAATCACATCAGAAGCTTCAATAACTTTAACCAGCTCCTTGTAGAAGGCTCTCTCTGAATGATCTGGAGATAAAAATCAACAGGTTTAGGAATAATGTAACTACAAACAGTAAGGCAGCAAAGCATGAGATTAGAAAAGTGAACCTCGGGTTCTCAAAAAAAAAAAGTGAACCTCACCTTGGCTCTTAGCCACTTCTAAAGAATTATTCTCCTTTGATGCATCCTTCTCTGCAAATTCGCTGCTCTGAGCAGACGCTGCAGAGGCCAAATTAGCAATGTCCTCATCCTCGAGCAATCCAAGTTTTCTCTTCCTAGCCTGAATATTGGGTGTCACAATATTCTATCATTGGTAAAACAGTGCAAGCAAGACATAAAATACACATACCCAGGGAACAAATATAGAAACATTATTGCTTAAATGAAACTAAATAAGGTGCTGAAACATTTTAATCAGAGTAAATTTCACAAAACTATAGATACTTTGACCAAACTAGCGAAAACTACAGATTAAGGAGTAGTATCACAAAACTACATATCAACCACAAAAACTATCACAAAACTATAGGTCCACTACATTCTGGTAGTGAATGTGTAGTGTTTATAAATAAAATTTGTAATGAAATCTCAGGAAGTTCAGTGCTATAAAAGCCCTAATTATATATGTGCATTCAAATTTAACAGTGAAAAAACATCTACACATATCAATCTTGTTTCGGGCAGGAACAAAAACTCGCCCCCGAGGCATCCATCACCTATGGCATGAAATCTACCCCTACAGCACCTGTTCATATTTCTTCATCCATCGAACAAACTAATGTGATGCTCAAGAATCTCATTGATAAAGATCGTCATCAGCTTCGATCTAGAAGAACAATATAGCACAAGAGCAGAAGTGGAGAGGGAGGGAGGGAGGAGAAGCGCTGGGTGGCGGGCGGCTCACCCTCTCCTTGCGCGCCTCCTTCTTGAGCTCGAGCTCCTGGAGCGCCTGCACGCGGCGGGCCTCGAGGGCCTTGAGCTCCTGCTCCTTGAAGGGCCACTCGTTGGGGATCCCGGGGTCCTTCTCGACCTTCTTCCGGTGGCTCCTCCCCTCCTTCTTGGCCTCCTTGCGCTTCTTGCGGTGGTGCTCCTTCACCTTGCGCAGCACCTTGTGCTTCTGCCGCAGCGTCACGCGCTTGCTCTTGCTCTTCTTGCTCTTCTTCACCATCTTCCCCTCCTCCTCTAGCCGCCGCCGAGGGAAGAGACGGGAAGGGAAGGGAAGGGAGGAGAGGCCGAGGGCGAGAGGGAGGAGAGGAGAGAGGAGCTAGGGTTTTAGTCGGCGGCTGCGCGTGGTCCGGACGGTCATGGGCTGGGCTGGGCCGACTGCAAAATTGCAGGGTCCATTGGGCTGCCTCAAGGGCCCAGTTACGATTTACGAGGTGCTGATGGATGACGAGAAGAGCGAAACTAAAGGCCGCGTTCTTCTTCATTCGTTCTGAACGGTATATTTTTTAAATTTATAGAAAAAATATTTTAAAAATTTATATTAATCTATTTTACATATTTTATATTAATAATTAATTAATTATGTACTAATCTATTAGAAGAATATTGCCTTGATCGCAGCCATCTCTATCCCATCCAGAGAACGATCCATCTAACAATACTCTATGTCCCAAGAAATTTTCAAATTATTCGAGACACTAATCAATAAATGAATAAAATGCAAGGGAGTTGAAAAGTTGATTTTAATGGTTACCAGTGTAACTATTTATTTATAAGTAAAAAAATACAAATTTAATATTTAATTTTATGGATTTTTTTATCATAGTGTATTTTACCCCGTTTGTTTTTTAGTCATTATGGACACGTATATAAAAATGTTGCATGTAGATTATTTTTGTTTGAAAAACATGACTTCATTTTTTTTCTTCCAAAAAGCAAAACAATAGGAGCCAATAATTCTGCAAAAGACATTGACCGAAATTTCTTTTGCAAATTGTACACCCTGTTGGTTTTAGTGGATAAAAATTTATATACATGTTCTTAATGAGCTACAAGTCTAAAAATAAACTATAATGAAAAAACTCCGAATCTCTGAGTTGATGGTATAAGGGTGAACAACACCCCAGTTTCTGTTGCTCAATATATTTTTCATTTAACTTGAGAGGCTGCTGGAGAAGCTTATAGGAGTTTCATTTACAGAGTATGCATGTTATCATTATTCTGTGTGCAGTTGCAGATCTCGAGTTTACCATCCAGAATAATTAACTTTTTGCCACTCTTAAATTTAGTGGTAACAGATTTGCCACTAGACCCATATGTCATTGACACATGAAGGCCCACATGTTATAGACAGCGAGTGACATATCTATTATCGACCAAATTTAAGAGTGGCAAAAAGTTAAATACCACCAAAGATTCAGGGTCCATTTTGCTTGTTGGAGAAAAAAAATTCCGACATATTTACAAACCAAAAAAATTGTGAATAAAACTTATATATGCATGTTCTTAATAATCTAAAAGCCAACACTAAAAAATAAACTACTATGGAAAACCTTAAAATCAACTCTAAATTTAAGGTTGAAAAAATTTTAGCTTATAAGCATAAACAAAAGCGAAGAGACGAGGGTGTTAATTATTTTGTAAACTTGCAGACCGTATCTTACTCAGGGACATACCAACTACCAATTATGATTACTAATGGCACTCTTTTTTAGCAGATCATCTAAGCACAATAGTTCCTCTTCATAAACTTTGAAATCTGAACTATACTACAGGACAAAAAGAAAATAGACATTTCAACAATTGCTGCAAAAGAAAAACAAGAAGGTAGTAACTGTCAAAGGAGCAAATGCCACATATGTAACACCAAGCACCAGACTGGAAATTTAGTACCTGGTAGAAAAAGGAGTGCTCATGAGATTCTTCAAGGAGAATTTCCATGCAAGAAAACTAAGAAAAGCAGAAGCATTAGTATAGCTCAACATTCATCTTCACCTATACTCGTATATACACATTTTCCAACTCCAAAATCATTTGGCCAAAAAAAAACAAGTCTTTTAACAGAAACACTCTTTTGCTACTTATGACAAAAATGAAGAGTGTTCAAAATTGTATACCATATGACAGCTTGTTAGTTTTAGAGTGTTCCAATTTAGAAAATTCAACCATATATCCTGCATGAAATTTCTCATTTTCCAATCCACATATCATGTAGGTAAAATTTCAATCTCCCATAATACTGTGCACAAAGATTTCAGGAACACCTCATTTTCTCAGCCTAGCAACCTTGTGATAAAGAATCTGTAGTCACAACCATTTTGTAGCCACGGTTTTCTCTTGTCCAAGAA
Source organism: Oryza brachyantha (assembly GCF_000231095.2). NCBI lineage: Eukaryota > Viridiplantae > Streptophyta > Magnoliopsida > Poales > Poaceae > Oryza > Oryza brachyantha. The sequence continues at coordinate 11,495,958 of NC_023163.2, forward strand.
ATGACATGTGCATAACAACACCAAAAGCTTATAGAAAAGAGTTCCACTGTTAAAATTTCTGATGAAACAGTAAAAATTATTTCAACATCATACATCACATGAAGGCTGAATCTTATGGATAAGGAAATTCGTCTACAAATCTTCAAGGGGGGGGGGGGTCTCATTCACTATGACATAATTTGCTTCAACTAAATTGTTTGCATGTGTTGGCTCTAAATCCTTTTCTCCATCTAAGCATTTCTGTCAAAATTGCAGGTTTTCTGAAACCTGCATTGCAACTGGAGCAAAAAAGGTTGACTTATTATTGGCAACATCAACAAGCAACTGATAGAAAAGGGCTTTACTTCAGCTAAATTGCTTTCTATGTGTTGGTTCTAAAGTCTTCTCTCCATCGAAGCATTTCTGTCAAAATTCCTGGTCTTCAGAAACATGCATTACAACAGGAGCAAACAAGGCTTGAGTTATTATTGATTTGTTGGTAACACCAATAAGCAACTTCTGGAAGAAAAAAAAAGTCGCTCTCATATGAACTCCAAGGAAATGACAACTGGAAGGAAAGGAAAACACTGAATGTATGAGTAGATAATGTATGAGACTGGAGCAACTAGCAATTTATCAAGCAATTATTTCAACACTTAAACAAGCGCAAGATAGAAACAGATACGGAGAAAAGTGAATCCCATAGGTGAAAAACCAATGATTTAATCACCTAAAGAGAGAACCGAGCGTTGCTCTGGTGGCTAGCCACGCGGGCGTGGGAGCAGCCCACGCGCATTTGATCCTGAGATCGCAACTCGCGTATCTCATCCAGTGATTTTTCTTCTCACACGCGTGCGCATCCGAAATCCTAAGCGTGTAGTAGGGACGCGCACGTGTGTACGTGCGTGTGCTGTGGTGTGAGTGTGGCGTGTGTTTGTGTGTGTCCTGAGTTGTACCATTCAAAAAAAAATCACGTAAAAAATGCGGAGACCACTTTGGCCACGTAGCACTCGATTATCCCCGAAGCCCTTATGGGAATGAATCAAGATTCAGTATCTCACCATTGATCAATTGCCAGGTTGCAGTTCACAGTGTGATGACGAAATCAGGTAACTGTAGCAAGAGATAATGGGATGACAAAGACGGTAATTCTAGCGGGAGATAGTGTGAGATAGCAAATGGGTAATTCTAGCAACATCTGTTGACTCTAAATTCTATATAGATTCACCATCAGCATTGTGTTCTTCTAAATGAGTAACAAAGAATAGAATATTAGCGAAGTGCATTTGAGTAGCATCTCCATTCTCTTTAGGTGACATTTAGGATATCAAACATCGTCTCTGAGACACATGCTTGGTTATTACTTTTTCTAATAATATATTCATAAAGGTTAGTAATAATATAACTTCATGGGAGTGTTTTTCATGAAAAACCTACTGATATGGTTTTAATTTATCAAATTTAATAAGGTTTTATCTCTTTACTGAATAAGATTTCTAAGATTTGACTACACTAATTCTGAATCACCATCCATATGTGAACATAGAATGTATAATTCTAACGGCACTATTTTTATGACGCATAATTATATATTTTGTTAGCAAAGATTGATTAACCAGAGTTAAAGTGGGATAATATTCATGAATGGAGCTAATAGTTATAGATGGTCTGGAATAATTTGTGGCGGTACCTTCACCAATCTGAACACAAACAATGAATAAAAATCATTCTTTAGTCTGAGAAAGTTAGTGCATCTAGAAAAAGCCACATAGCCTGAACAAAAAAAAAGGGAGAAGTGTCCATGCAAAAGATTATCTGCCAAATGCATGGGCACGAATATATCTGAACACAGCAGGAAGCACCATATGTTACAGGTTGCAATCCTTCAGTTCATCAGGCTCACCAGCCCATGACACCACTGACCACACAAAAAGTGCTTGGCCCTAGAACTGCAGTACAACATTTCTCATTTGCTCTCAGGGCCACGCTCCAAAAGAAATTGACAAGTGGGTCATCACCACATCACATACCAATTGCCAGTGCAACGTGCAGTTTTAACTTCATGACTATATGAAGAGTATCTAGGCCTCTAAATTACAAAAGATAGCATGGTTCGTTTTGCACCCCAGTTGCTTGGCGCGTGAACACCCCTGGAAGAGCATACAAAAAGCCAGATAATTACTATCTTCAGGACAGTCAACGCCAGCATTCGTGAATCAGCGGCTGCCCCTGAGCAGGAAAGTGTCAGGGACTGAAGCTGTATCCAGCTCATAGAAGCCACAAAGTTTGCCACCGTTCTCTTTTGTCAGACGGAATGAAGGTATCAGGTGAGAAAACCTTATGTTTTCTTTTGTAGGTACGTCCAGAATACCCCTTTCATTGTCAGGCTTGAACACAGCTATGTAACCATCAACTTGAGTCAAAAGTAAGACTTTTGTGCTAGCTTCAGTGCGCTCAGTAATCTCACCAATTATGTATTCACAAGCATCCTTGCTGGAAGGAATCCAACCAGGTGCCCAGTTCTTGTAGATGGCCCAAATTTCCCCTACTTGTGGGTGAATTTCAAAGTATCGTTTCCAACCAATTTGGCTGGTTTCTACTAAATGAGAGAAAGCATAGTTTGTGTCATATTTGATCCTCCAGTTACGGATTTTAAAATTCCCACAGCTCACGGGTATATTCTGCTCTAACCACATTTTCTCTTGTTCCAGCTGTGGGCAGACTTCGAGCCAAGTCAAATGTACTCTGAACGGGTCCATATCAACTTTGGTCACCCAACCATAGTACTTGGGAAATTGGTCGAGATCACTGTAAAGCGCCCATATCTGACCACGTTCAAACTTGCTATATGATCGACATTCTTCGAAGTTATAAAATTCAGTGTTTGGGTATGAAAAAGTACTGGGAGAGGGATTGGCAGCCCTCTGCAGATGCGCTGGGGTTCGTTCAAGGGAATGATCTTTATGTTTACCTCCACTTATCATATTTTCTTTCAGAGCACCTTGCAAATCATCAAATCCACTTGTTTTGCAGACAGGCATGCAGGAATCAAGAGGTACCGATGGAAATGTTATCTCCAGGTTACTAGGAAGTGATGCAGTATCTAGCTCAAGAAATCCACCAGCAACTCCTACCTTCTCGTCTCCCTTTGTTCTAAAAAATGGGATACTATGTGAGAATCGCAATATTTCACTTGGTGGTATAACAAATGATGGCTTCTCCTCTACTTTTGCAAAGAGACTAACAAAACCTTTAATCTTTACCAATGGGACAACAGCAGCACCAGCTTCCAATTTGAAATCTGACAAGATCTCCACAACTTCATACTCATAGGTTCTATGGTTATCCGCATCTGAGCTCCACTGCATACTCCAACCCTTATATATAGCCCATACCTCACCCTTTCTAGGATATATTTGATATGAACTCCTTTTTCTACCTTTCACCCATGACACAATGTGAGAGAACATGAGGGCATCTCGTGAAACCACTGTTTTTCCTAAGAAAAAGTCCCCACAAGCCACAGGCAGCTCTTCATCAGTCCATTTATCCTCTTCCTCATTCATTGCATCATGCTCCAGCCAAGTGAACTGAACTCTGAAGTTGGTAGGGTCAATACGTCTTATACGAGCATAATATCGTGGCATGCCATCACGGTCATCATAAAGTGCCCAGATCTGATCAACTGAAAACATACTAACATCCCTGCACCTATCGAAGTCAAAAAATTCTGGGTCTGCATAGATAAAGTTCGCAGCAATACAAGGCTTCTTCTGAGCACTTGTATCATGTGCAACATCTTGATTTTTTTCCTGGTTGCCTTCATTCATTGTACTTTCTTTCGCAGGGTTGTGTGCTTTGCTAGCTACATGAGGCTCACAAGCTTGTTCATCAGCATGGACAACATTATCATCAGCCACTTTCTTAGAAGAGTTACCATTTGAAAACCAATCAAATATGGTTCGCCTCTTTTTGCCAGATGAATTCTGAATGTTGCTGGCATCACTATTTGTCTTCCTCCTAGCTGATCTCCGTGGATTAACACTATCTGTCACACCTGGCTCTGCTGATGTATCTATCCTACTACCAGCAATGTCTGGATTAGCAGGGCACGATGCCATCTTCCCCTCTGCCTTATCACCAAGGTTTGCTGTAGAAGATTTATGCAACGCTGAAAATTCAAGTCCCCCTTTTCCCATTGATGAATCTGTGTGGTTAGCTGTCCCCTCACCACCTGTTCTGACACTGTTCTTTATTCGTTCATCGTGTTGTGTTCCATTAGCCATGGGATTTGCATCTCTATTCACTGCAGAAGAGATTTTCATATGATAGTCTTGTTGTCTGGGAACACCACTCTGTTGTCTAGCACTTTTGGCTGCACTTGTTGAGAATACAGAAGGCACATCCTGTTCATTTATCTTAAATGCAAGAAAATTCTTTTTGCAGTTCTGACAGCGGATTCGACGATTCAGTAGATTGGAGTAGTATTGATATTTAGTTTTACAGCTAATGCACATTGTCCAGAATGCCTCTCCCTCACTGGGTGTTGGAACTGATGATCCATATCCCGCCTTAGCCTTTGTTTCCATAGACTTCATCGACTGTGTAGCATGCTTTGGCTGAGTAGCTTGCATTGGTTGTGTACCCTGCGTTGGCTCTGTGGTCTGTGTCGATTGCCTGCCCTGCTTTGGCTCTGTAACCAATGGTGTTTGTGTTTGCTGCTTTGGCCGTGTAGCCTGTGCCGATTGTGCAGCCTGCTTTGATTGCAAAGCCTGCTTTGATGCAATTCGAGATGCAACTCTCCATTTGATGTCATATGCACACCGTTTTGTTCGATCAGACAATGTTGAGTGAGCTTCTGCAACTAATTTGAAAGCAGCTTCTGCGCCGGCGAAACTGTTTTTATCAGGGTGAAGTGAAAAGGCAAGCTTGCGGTATTGCCTTTTTATGGTTGCTTCATCCGCCGTTATCTCCACCTGGAGGACTCCATAAAAGTCCAATAGTCCATTTAACTTTGCTTCTGCGGCGCAATGTACTTCACAGACAGTTAACATCTGGGATATGTTCTCAGTCTCTGGAAATATCCTTTGTGCTTTAAGCGCAATCCTTTTGGCACCATCGAAATCTTTGTTTTCCATCTTCTTTGCAGCAATGTCCCTGGCCTTGAGGGCCTCTTCTCTGTTGCCCTCCATCATACAGGTCACCAAATTGCTTCTGCAAAAATCACAATCCTCTACATGACCAACTTATACCACCCTTGAAGCCACATTCCAAACTACCTCAAAAGTATGTGAACACCATGAATCTCCTGGAAGTTGGGAACAGCGCCTCTGGATTAACAAATCCTGCAAATTTTTGGAGACAAGAAAAAGGTAAATACAGCAACCCACATGCTATAGGTATAAAGCAAAAACAATCTAGGGACGAACCTGACGTGGGGCATGCGGGTTTAGCTGAACCCCACCCCCCCCCCCACCCCAACAAATCTCTTGCTTTGCAATTTGCAAACAAACTGACGCTAGTACTCAGGTTAAGGCAAAGAGGAGAGCTTTCAGATCTACAGGAGAAGCTAACGTTAGGGCAAGGAGAAAACATGTGGGTGGAGGTAGTGAGGACGTGCGTACGGTACGGGTGCTCTCACCGGCGGCGATGACGTGACGGGGAAGCAGCAGGGAGCCCCGGCGCGCCGCTCCTCGCGGCCACGGTGCGAAGGTCACCGCCCGGCTGCTCGCGGGGACGGGGATCGGCGCTGCTCGGCGCGGGCGGCGGACGAAGCGGGCGAGGGGAGGGGACGGAGAGGTCGACTATGGAGGAGAGTGGAGCAAGGCAGTTGAGAGGGCTAATGACGACGATGGGCTTTTTTGGCGGCACGGGCTTAATCAAAATCGGGCTACCGGCCAAAATGGGCTTTGGGTGGGCCCAAGCCCAAATCAGGCAGCTTTGGGCCCGCTTGGTCCTGCTCTTTGCCCTACAATAAACTAATAAACTCTAACTTAACATAGTGCAAGAGTTTTTCGAGGAAAAAGTATGAACCGTCCTATTAAACTATTGCAGTCAACCGAAGTATCCTTAAACTCAGATATCAGACATTTTACACTCTAAACTTATCAAAATGGGTGAATTACACCCCAATTCAATTCGAAGCTATTTTAGTCCTACATGGCGTGGCGCATATGTGGCAGTCTAGTTAGGTAAAAGTATTTTTAAATTAGGCCCACATGTCATATCTTCAAGCACCTCCATCGCCATTCCTTCTCTTCTGCCAACACTCTTCCCTCGAGCTCTGGCTCCACCTTAGCAATCTACAAAGGTAGCAATTGTGGCGATGGCAAGGGGTAGCACACTTATTCGCCTTCCATCAACCACGTCACTTTTGACCAAAACTCATCCTCTTTGTATCTCCATCCCTCTATTTTCCTCCACGGGTTGCACTGACAATAACAAAAAAGGTACTGAAATCACCCCTCCTGCCTAGGAAGCTATAGCGATCGCGATGACTTGAGACTACACACACAGATAGGAATAGGTGCAGACCGTTAGCATCCTCCACTAGCTCATGGTGCCCACTGCATCCTCTATTAGATCCAACTTCCCAACGCCTCGTCGCTCACTTGAGGAGGACCAATGGAGGAAGGGGGTGGCAATGGAGGAGGTGGTTGGTTACGGGAGCAAGAACTTATTCGAAAGGGTGTTAGAGGTGGCGGAGCTCGAGCTCGCTTGGGTGGCAGAGCCCAAGGACGATGGAGGCAGTGGCTAGCAGTAGAGCCCAAGCTTGTCGGAGGAGGTCTGACAAAGACAATGAGGGAGAAGGAGGTGGTTGTATGTGGAAGACAATATGGGGGTAGAGGGAAAGAGAAGAAGAGGGCTAAATATCTCACATGTGGGCCCCTCTTTTATAAATAATTTTAGCTACATGTGTGCCACGTAGGACCAAAACCGCTCTAAATTGAATTAGGGGGTAATTTGTCTGATTTGATTTATTTAGGGTGTGAAATGTTTAGTATTTGAGTTCAATCTGAATTGAATTAAGGGGTAATTTGTCTGGCTTGATTAATTTGGGGTGTGAAATGTTTAGTATTTGAGTTCAATTCCACCGACTAAGATAGTTCAAGGGGTAATTCATACCTTTTCATTTTTTAATATACTGAACTAGTGCAAGAACTTTTGAAAATGAGTAACATGTACAACTAGCCCTTAAACTTATAAGGTGGTGTCAAATAGGTACATAATCTTGCTAATCTCACAATTAGCATACTATGGTACAATCGCATGTTCGACCATGGTCACGTCGACGTGACACGCCACCTGCACAATTGAAATGTCTACCCAACCCACATGCGCAGTGCGTGATACGCACTCACGTCATGGCCTTTTTGCTTCTAGACCCATATTTCTTTCTCATTTGCATCCTTGGTCCATGTCACACCCAAAAATTGAACCAAATTCCAAAATTTATTGTTCATTGAATCCCGTCCACATCCCAAGTTTAACTGTAGTTTAAATTTAAAAAGGAAAAAGGAAATTTAGAAACCATTTTAATTAAGTAAAGAGGGAAACAAAAGTGATTAAGTGCTTAATTAATAATGGAAAAGGGACAATAATATTTTTCTTATATTCTTGGTACCAAAAAACACTGACAGGATTTTTACTTGAATTTGAAGAGCAAGTTAAGCATTTTTAAGCATTTAAAAACCATTCTTGGAATTAAGAAATATAAAAGAGGGTTGTTTCCCTCATTTCTTGGCTCTGAGCCAAATATGACCCATCTCCTTCCCTCGCCTTGCTGACCACCCTTTCCCTCCTACTCGACTACTTGGGCCCACCTATGAAAGTCCCACTCTAGTTGTCCCCTCTACTTTTCGCATCCCTTCCACCACCTCTCATCGCCGACCGTGCTCCCTTGCACCCACAAATTGTTGTTGCACACATCATTATCTCCCATCCTCTCCGTTTGTTGATGTCGTCATCCCTTGCGTGCGCCCGTGCTTTGTGAGTACATCCCCGCCACCCCGCACGTCGCTACATCGTCCACTGTTTTCCGCATGACATCCATGTATCAATGTATATATTTTCTATATGTGTCTAGATTTATTAGCACACATGAACCTAAACAAGGCTAGTCTTATAATGTGGAACAGAGGGAATAACTTCTTCCTCTTCTAGGCACCCAGGCGAGGGTAGGTGGGATAGAGTTGGGTTGGACCAGGTATGGGCTGATTGGCTACCGGATTTACTATGGCAGGGGTAGCTTGGGTAGGTGGGATAGAGTTGGGTTGGACCAGGTATGGGCTGATCAGCTACCGGATTTACTATGGCAGGGGTAGCTTGCCTAGAGAGGGATTACCCATGCGGGAAATACAACCTTAGCGTGATATGAATGGTTTGGGGTGGGTTATGTGGACACTCCTATAACAACCTCTTAGCGAGATGTCGTGGTACATACTAGCGTACTTGTGAGTAAAGTTGTACACCTCTTATTAGAGTAAAATTGTTTGAACAGTTGCGCTCGCAGTTATGATGTGTAGGGGTGACCCAATCTTTCAGTGAGTTGAGATAACTATGATTTGTGGGAAAGACGTTAACGATCTAGCTATGACCGTATGATACGTTGTTGCGTTGTGTGTTAGCGATCAATACACCTCTCCGAGGATTGTTGATCTTGCCGATGCAGATGAACTTTACTCCTGCAACAAATTGAGAACAAGATAAAACAAGCACTGGTTTGCAAGATATAAGGGAAGAATAAAAGATGAATCTCAATTAAAAGTAGGGTTCCAAACAAGTAGACAGTCGGTTAATCCAACACACGCACTATAAGGAAGTAGCTTAAGCTAAACTTACAAAAGAAAAACCCAAATAACCCTAAAAGGGGTAGTTAGCTATTTCAGGAGTGGAGGAGGTCATAGGGATGTCCTCCCCCTGTTTGGGGCGCAACCCACCTTAGGCCTCCTCTTTGGCCAGGGTCCCAGACGAAGTTACAAACCCATAGTCCCATAAAAGGGGATGCAACACCTTGTTTTCAAGATTGTGGATGACTCAGAAGGAATTTTGCAATGAGACTAGGTCCATCGGAAAGATGACTCTAAAACCTTTCCGTCAAGTACTCATGGGCCTGAAATGGATCTCGTATATAGATTTGGCGTCTGTTTGAAGTTAGCACTGTCTCGAGAATCCAAAGTTGAATCCAAAACTCGGACGACTTGATCTCAATATCTTCTTGTTAGCATATGATGTGAGCAATGGTTGCATATGTCATTTTTTAACTTTGATTAATAATTATCTATATTTTTACTTATGCTAAAGTAAGTGCTTTATAAATGCGAATTATGCAAATTATCCTTTAAACCTATTTCCATTGTACTCAGTCTTGCGATTTTCCCCAATTCCCTCGGAGGCAAGTGTTGGGTTAGATGAGGATTTTACGGAGGACTAGGCAAGTTGCAACGATCAAGGACTGCCTATTAGCCGCCGCCACGCTTCTTAGTTCTATTGATTTCAATGCATGATTAAGACTTGTTATTTATTTATTTATTTATTGTAAGACAACGATACTATATTAATTTGTCTTTTGTTTACCTAAGCTAGTTCTGGATCAGGATTCACTGTATAATAAAGTTCAGAAATTAGTTTAATTTCTGGGCATGATTGTCCACATTCTCATTCCATATGTCTTTCACTGTTCCCTAAAATCATATAAGTTTAAAGGTATTGTGTTTCTCATTTGCACATGAACTAGGATTGAAATAAGGTGCAGTGTTGCGATAAGTTGAAATGAGTTGTGGCGATGTTGAAGCAAGATGTGGGAATGATTGGGGTTGAGGTAATGGCTAGATCAAGCAGGAGCATAGGACAAGTTGTATCACAATTATACAGTTAAAGCTTTGCACCTGTGATTCGGTACGAGAAGGAGTTGTTGGACTATTCACCGGATGTTGTTAGCGACCATGGCTGAAAGGCGGCATGATGGATTTCGTCAAGCAAGAACAATCCATCTAAGAGGTACTTAGCTTATGAAAGAGCTTGTGTAATAGCTCATTTGTAAGCAATCATTTTTTTCCTTTGAACCATGTTTTTTAAAACAATCTTTTTTTTTGCATTTTGAATGAATGGAACAGTGAATGCAATTTCATGAAGTCCATGTGCATCTCACTTCAACTTGCCACAATGACACACCTTGCTACAAAGCTAGTTCATGCTTTGCTAATAAGGTTTGGGGGAACTTGCAAGATAGATAGAGTAAGTTTGTGGACTGATGATGCACATGAGAAAGATAATAGGGGCTTGGATGCAAAAAGGAAATGACGTGAGAGACGTCACGACCCACACATAAGGGCTAAGTAGCTAGCTTGGTTGTCATGTCCATAAGGCGTGCCACGTTGGTGCGACCACAGTCAAACTAGATATTGGACTAGCTATGGTACATTAAATAAGTTTAGTAGTCTAATTATGGGATTGACAAGATTACGAACTTGTTTGACACCAACTTACAAATTTATGGGTGATGTATTTTACTCTTTGAAAAATAAGCATATAGATGCAACAACTTGCCTGGTGCATACATTTTGGTTAAAACATTAATATGGCATGGAATACTTTTCTAAGTCATATAACTAGCCAACAATCCATCTGAATTAAGAGTCTACATGTATTGTTTTTACTTGGTAGTGTTTATTGTTTTGGCCAAAATGGCATGCATAAGAAAATAAAATATATACAATGTGCTACATAATAATATACATAGTGTTATGGTCTCGACAATACGATTTTCAAAGGATTCACATGTCTACTATTAATACTAAATAAAATTAACTTACTATGATATATATATATATATATATATAGGAAAATTAGATCCTACTATATATATATTATCTCCATTTTATATTATAAGATGGTCTAACTCTTCTTAAATTCATATGGATGCTAATAAATCTGGACATATACATACATGCATACATACATACATCACATAATTATTGATCCATGATGAATATAGGTAGACTCAAAACATTTATAATATGAAATAGATAGAGTATTGAAAACAATTTTCTATTCTGAAACTAAAAAGATGTAATGATTGTCAAAACTAGTGTCGTGTTATTAATATCTTTTTCTTTCTTTCCTATGTTGTTCTTCCGTAACAATGTGGAAAAATATTTGCATGACATTTTATTTTCCAGAGTTTGAATCTTCGAGGGGATCATACTTGTCACGCCCTGAGTTTTACCCAAGCCAAGAATTAATTAAATAATGTATTAAAAATTATTTGTTAATTAAAGTTCAGGAGAAAAACAGTGTATAAATTTAATTAAACTAATTGGAAGCTTTTCGAAATGTTCTAAAATGTCCCGAAAGCATTTTAAATGATTAACAGGATTTAAATTTAAATTTTAGAGAATAAAATTTGCTCTAATAAACTTAATAAAAATCGGCAAAATTGAAGGCAATTTCTTTTTTCTTCCCTTCTTCCTTTTTCTTTTCTTTTCCCCTCCTTTCTTTTTTCTTTTTCTTTTTTTTTCCACCCTGGCCGAACTCCTCCTCCTCCCTGGTCGCACCTCCTGCTCTGCCCCCTCCTCCTGTGCGATCGATCTCCTCTCCCCCTGTTATCGCACATCCTTCCTCCTCCCTGCGCCCTCTCCCCCTGCCCCAGATCGCACGTCTCCCTCCCTGCCCTCCAGACCGAGAGCGATCTCCCCTTCCCCTCCAGGTGCGTGCATCTCTCCCTCTCCTCTCCTGTTGTACGATCTCCCCACCTCCTCCTCATGGCAAAACTAATTCCTGACTCTAATTCTTATCTCTTTGAAATTTTATCTATTTCCTTTTTAATAGGGGATTGATTCTTAGATTTATCTCTAGTTTTCTCCTATGAATAGACCCTCAAGCCCCCACCTTTTTCGTCTTTTTCAGCCACGATGCGCCCATGCCATCGCTCCGCTTCGCCGGGCGCTGTCTCCCTACTGTTCTCCGTGTTCTGCCCATGCCAAACAGCAAGCAACCACCGACCAATTCCCCCACAAAAATACATCGATCCCCGGCTGCCCTTGTTCGGAGCAGTAGTACATCGCCGCCGGTTTTCCTCCACTGAATTTCAGGTTCGCATATTTTTTATTGTTGCGAATTAATCTAAATTAATCTACCGTTTAATTGTTTAGATTTTTTAGCCGAACAGCGAGGAAACGCAACAGTCCATCGCCAATCTCTCCACCAAATCTCAGGTTCGCATACGTTTTGCTCATGCGAATCAATCTATCTTTGATCTACCGTGTAATTGCTTAGATTTTCTAATCTAATTAGCTAGCGTGAGATTGATCCACAGTGCGAACTTTAATTTCGTACACGTAGATTGGTTTTACGTTAAAGTCGTTTAGTTTTAGTTAGCGAGTCATTAAACTTCAATTTAACGGGTCGTTCAATCTTGTCGTTGTTCCGCTAACAGTTCACGGGTTCGTGTTTCGGATCTGATTCGTCATACGAATCTTTGATTCGTGCACGTTTTGGTTCTATTTTTCGAATACGTGTACTGTTCGCAAATTTCCCGAGCCGCAGCCCAACACGCGCTCGAAGTCCCCATCGCCTCCCTCGGCACACTCGTCCTTTTCCGTCTCCTCCAAGCTAGCAGGCCGCCGGCCTAGCCGTCTAGCCCGCTCCCTTCGCTCGGCCTGCTCTCCTCCCCTCCCTTCCCACACTGGGCCGGCCGAAAACCATGGCCCAGACGCCACCTCGCTCGCGCCAAGTCTGGGCCGCCTCCCTCTCCTCCTCTGGGTCACTGACAGGTGGACCCCACCTATCAACCCTATCCTCTTCCTCCGACCGCCCTCCGTTGCTGCCACTACACGGCGTTCCCGGCCGAGCCACGCTAGAGCCACACGCGCATCCCGCCACCATGCCGCGTTGCGCCAGCGCGTCGCCGCTACGCCGACACGCGCCGGCGATCCGCTGCCACGCCCGTGCGCCACACCCTGCCACCCGCGCTCGCGCCGCCGGTCGTGTCGCGCCACGTTCGCTCGCCACCTCTGCCCCGGTCCCTCGCTGCCGGCTGCCCTCATGCCTCACCGTGCGCATGCCTCGCCGCGTCGCGCCGCGGTCGCTGCAACCATCCTTCGCGCACGCGTATCGCCGCTCTGCGTCGTGCCTCGCCACGTCTGTGCCCTGTCATTGCTACCGAGCTGCGCCCCCGCCTCGCGTGCACCGAGCCACCTCGCCACCTCGCCACCGCGCCGGCACCCTTGTGTTGCTGCTCTGCCTTGCCTCGCCATGCATCGTGCCGTCGAGCCGTCGGCCATCCCCGTCCTCCGCTCGCCGGCGCTAGCGCCGCCGCATCCTCGCCTCATTGCCGTGCTGCTCCACCGCCGCGCCGGCCGCTCCACCCCAACCGTAGCGCGCACCAGCCGCTGCTCCACTCGCGCGGCCCAATGGCTGTGCCGTGTCACGCCCTGAGTTTTTCCCAAGCCAAGAATTAATTAAATAATGTATTAAAAATAATTGGTTAATTAAAGTTCAGGAGAAACCCAGTGTATAAATTAATTTAATTTAATTGGAAGCTTTTTGGATATTCTAAAATATCCCGAAAGCATTTTAAATTATTAACAGGATTTATATTTGAATTGCAGTCAGTAAAATTTGCTCAAATAGACTTAATAAAAATCGGCAAAATTGGAGGCAATTTCTTGTTTTCCCTCCTTCCTTTTTCTTTTCTCTTTCCATCTTTTCTTTCTCCTTTTTTTCCCTTTTCTTTTTCTCTTTTCCTTTTTTCCCTCCTGGCCGAACTCCCCCTCTGCCCTCCTCCCTGTACGATCTCCTCCCCCTCCACCTCCTCTCTGTGCGCCCCGTCCAACTCCTCCTCCCCTGCCGTGAACAACCCCACCACTTCCTCTCATGGTAAAACCAATTTCCAATAAATTAGGACTCCAATTTTTATCCCTTTGAAACCTTATCTTTTCCTTTTTAATAGGGGATGGATAACTAGATTTATCTCTAGCTCTCCCCTATAAATACCCCCCTAGGGCCTCGCCTTTTTCCCTTCTGTTTCTCTCCCGTGCGCCGAAGCCTTGCTGTGCCCCTGCTGCCCATCTCCTCGGCCGATCATCCTTGCTGCACGACCTTGTTGTGCCCTTGCCGAACAGCAAACAGCCACTGGCCGATTCCTCTCAAAATTCGTCACCCCCGCTGCTGCTGCTAGCTGCCCCTGCCACCAGCCCCCGCAGGCGTGCGAAACGCTCTTTTCGCACGGGTTTTTGCCCTGCCCTGCGCTAGCCGAGCCGCTGCTCCTGTCAAGCGCCATCTCTGTTCAGCACACTGGTTGCTCCCTGTTTTTGCAGCAGCCCAATCCGATCTATTCCGCCGAATCTCAGGTTCGCATATATTTTATTCTTGCGAATCAATCTAAGTTAATCTACCGTTTAATTGTTTAGGTTTCCTAGCCAAACAACGAGGAACAGCAGCAATCCATCGTCGATCTCTCCACCAAATCTCAGGTTCGCACATGTTTTACTCATGCGAATCAATCTATTTTTGATCTACCGTGTAATTGTTTAGGTTTTCCAATCTAATTAGCTAGCGTGAGATTGATCTACAGTGCAGACTTTAATTTCGTACACGTAGATTGATTTAACGTTAAAGTCGTTTAGTTTCCAGTTTAGCGAGTCGTTAAATCTCGATTTAACGGGTCGTCAAATTCTGTCGCTATTCCGCTAACAGTTCATAGGTTCGCGTTTTAGTTCTGATTCGTCGTACGAATCTTTGATTTGTGTACGATTTGGTTCTATCATGTGAATACGTGTGCTGTTCGCAAATTTACCGGGCCGTGGCACAACCCGCGCTCGAAGTCTCTATCTCCTCCCTCGGCCCACTCCTCCTTTTCCCTCTCTCCCGGCCTAGCTCGTCCGGCCCAACTCCTTCCAATCGGCCTGCCTCCTCCCGCCTCCCTCTTTTCTCTTCCCTCCCGCTCCCACGCCGTATCAGGCCACGGCCCACGGCCACACCCGCACCCAAAGTGATGTCCTCCTCCCTCCTCTCTCGGGACACCAACAGGTGGACCCCACCTGTAGGGCCCGTCCCTTTCATCCAGCCGGCACCCACGCCTGCGCGCGCCCGCACGTCGCCGCACCGCGTCGCGCGCCGCCAGCTGCTCGCCGTGCCTCGCCCTCGCGCCGCTTCGTCGTCTCACTGCCCCCCTCTGCCTGCTCCCGCGTCGCTGAAGCTGTCACCGCGTCGCTGAAGCTGTCACCGCGCCGCTGCGTCGCTCGCCCGCGTGCGTCGCGCCACTTCGCGTGCTGCCGCGTCACCCCGAGCTGCGCCACCAGCCGCTGCCTTGCGTCGTGCCATGCCGTTGAGCCATGCCCTCCACTCGCGCGCACTGCCGCATCGCCGCGCCCCGGTGCCGAGCTGCCTCGCCGCCGTGATGCCGCCTCTGCTCGTGCCCGCGCTCCACGCTTTGTCGCCACGTACGCTTGCACCGCCGCCTCCCTCATGCCGCCGTTGTCGGCTGCAAACTGCCTCTCCTCGTGCCGTCGCCGAGCCGCGCTCGCACCGCGCACCTCGCCCCGTCCAAAGCCGCGTTGCCGCTGCTCGCGGACTGCTTCCGCGCCGGCCGTACCCGTCGCGCCGCACCGCCCCGCCGTCCCGGCCGTGCTGTGCCTTCGCCGCCTCGCCCCGCACCGCTGCTCTCCTCGGCGCCGTCGCACCGCGTCGCTGACGTGTCTCGCCTCGGTCTGCCTCGCCCCGCCCGCGTCCCGCAACGGCTGCGCGTAGCCACTATGCTGCTTTTCCCGGCCTCGTCCCGTGCCGCCGCCAACCACCTCCCGCTTTCGCCGTGCCGCGTCCACCCTGGCCACGCTAACCGCTCCTCCGCCCTATGCGCCGGCCGCCACCTATAGATCCCTTCCTCCCGGCCACCACCGCCCCGTTCGATCTCCCTCACGCCCGCCTCTCGCTGTCACTCCATGTCGTCGCCCGTCGACGGTCTTCGCCGCTGGACGCCGATCACCGCACGTGCGTCGTCATCTCCTCTGCCGCCGCCTTCCTTCTTTCGGTCGTCGCCGCCTCTCCACCGTCGAGCGCCGATGCCGCCTCCTCGGGCCGCAGGATGCCGATCGCCGGCCGCACATCATCATCCTCTCGCCCTTGGGTCGTCGTCGCCCTCCACGGTGAGTCCGCTCTCCTCCCTTCCTCGATATCGCCGCCTCTCCCCTTTCTCGCCTTGCGCGGCCGCAGACCGGTGCTCATCACCATCGCCCGTTCGCCGCTGCGGTCGCCGCCTCCTCTCCCCGTCGGCTCCCTTTCCTCTCCTCACCGCTGCACCGCCCCGATCCCTCTCCCTCTCGGCCGTGTCTCCACGCCACCGTTCCCCACTTCGCCACCGTCGCCGTCGCCCGTGGTCGGTCACCGACCGCCGCCGCTCACTGGAGCTCGCTGCCGCCAGCGCTCGTCGCCGCCAACGCCGGTTGCCGCCCACCACCGCCAGCTCCCCTCCTCTGTTTGGCCGCTCCATCACCCCTCTTGTGTCCCTCTCCCTCACTGTCTTGTGGTCCCCGGCCCGTCAGTCGAATCCCCTCTCTCCCCGTGGGCCCCACGACCAGCCTCTCTCTCTCACCCCGTGGGCCCCCTTTGTCATTCCCTTTGCCCCGCTGCCATGTGGGTCCTCTCTGTCAGTGTGCCTCTCCCTGCTGACATCAGCTCCTCCAATAATTGCGCAATAATTGATTTAGGACTTTTCTTTTTAGTTTAAAAACACTGTTAAACCTCTAAAATTCATAGCTAATTTATCTAGTCTCCGTTTAGGTCCACTCAAGTTTCATTAAATCCAGAAAAATGTCAAGAATCCATTAAAAATAGTTTCTTTCTCTGTTTCAGTAGTTTTATAGTTTGTTTTTTCTTGTTTGTCATAGGTTTTGACCCCGTCGCAGCGTCGTTCGTTCTCGAAGTCGTCGCCGAAGTTCCTCGTGGGTCTGAGCAAGGCAAGTGGCACCCTCCTTTGAACATATTGATCCCATGTTTATAAAATCCCTGCTTTACATTCAAACATGCATTGTTTTATGCAAATGTATTTATTTTATTTATCTATTGGGCAATTACCTTTATATCCGTTGATTCCCACTTATTATTATTGTTATCCCAGGGTTAATTTGACCAGAAATAGGCTTAGGAAATGCTTAGCCATGCTTAGTTCAACTAGCTCAACTTTTATTATTTAATATTGATTAGACTTTGATAGACATTTAATGGTTGTGATCATTATTAATCTCCCGATGTGGATTAAATACAACTAAAATATTGCTTATGGTGGGTTGTGAGTGCATGGTTTTGAGAGTCGTGCCCATAGCAATTAAGGACCGGTTCTCAGGAAACCCTGGAAGTCTTACACGTACTAACCACAAGCCAGAATGGGCAACGGTGAGACTTGTATTCTAGCTTGTCCCTATTCGACGTACCCAGGCAAGGGTGGGCGTGATGGAGTATGGATGGGAATCGTGGTGTAACGATGGTCATATGTTGCTTCCGGATTCACCTAGGCACAAGAGGGGGCTGCCCGACTTGGTGTAAAGGAGGGGGCGAAACCTGAAGTGTGGTGTGATTGTCTAGGGAGGGTTTGGTGAAAGGTCTTATCATGGTTTTCGTACCGAGGTATCGTGGTGGTACGTTGGGGCATGGTAACATGCTTGGGAGCCATGTCTTGAGGGTAAAATTGTACACCTCTGCAGAGTAAAACTATTCGAATAGCCGTGCCCGCGGTTATTGGGCGAACTAACAGATTCACTGGGATTAGTTGAACCTTTTATAATCTGATTAATCTTGGAACTGGTTTGACCCTGCGCAACGTGTTGTAACGTTGGCAGTGGTTTGGGTTTGTCGCTACGTGGTGTAACGTTCGACAGCGGTCTGGGCCTGTTGCAACGTGGTGTAATGTTGAACAGTGAATGGTTTTTTTTCGAGTACTTTACTTTACTTTTATTTCAGTCTATTTTATCTACTGTTTTGCTAAATTACTGCTGCTTTGTGCAATTTACTCTTAGCCTATCCTTGTACCCTATTGCATTCATTATTATCCTCTCTTGGGTGATACTTGTTGAGTACGGTGGTTTGTACTCAGCCTTGCTTAATTTTTCCCCCACCAGAGCAAGTGCCAGAGTTTCAGTCAGAAGGTCGTCCGCAAGGTTGAAGTGAGGTTCAGTCCGCCATCGAGAATGCCTGTGGTGTGGAGCCGTCATCGCCAGCTGAAGCTAAAGATTAGATGATCTAGTCTTATTTTTCTTTTTCCGTTGCATTTCGATAGATAATTGTTTTTATTTGTTTTTAAGTCGTGGAACTGTGTATTAATTTGTCATAGTGTGTACTCGGGCTGATTCTTGGACCGAGATTAATGCATGCTATTGTTCAGAAATTGGTGTAAATTTCTGGGCGTGGCAATACTCTTTATTGAGGAGCTCACAAAGAGTCAGGTCATTTCCACAAATTCCTGTATCAATTTGTTCTTTTATCATAATGTAGGTGAAATTATATCTTTTTCCATATTTCTTCTTTCCTTCCTATGCTCTTGTTCAATAACAATGGCTTTAAAGGAAAAATTGTAAGGTTGCCATTATAATTTTGCTAAATTGGAGATATGTCATTCTGACCCACGTGCCATTGTCTTATGCGGGCCCCACATGTCATTGAGATACCAATGACATATCATCGACTTTGCAAAATTATAATGCACATTTGCATGGAACAATGTTTAGAATTTTTTTAATATGCATGATGTTGCACAAACCTTTGAATCTACCTAGAGATTGTTGTGTTGCATCTTGTAACTATGCCATGGACAACTTGATTTTACATGTTTATGGCATAGGATTGTAGAAAATGCACATATATTTAATACTCCATCTATCCCAAAATTTCTTTTTGTCCATTCTTATTTGTCCTAAAATAATTTATTTTTGAGCGATCATTGCATTAGAGCTTGTGAAAACAAGGAACCAATACATTAAGAATAAATAAAGTAGGAGACGATTATATTGATATTTAATAAAGTAAAATCTATTCTAGTGTTTTTGCAACTGTATCAAGAGTACATTTGCAACTGATCCTTATCATGAAATATTTGTCAACATGGGCCTAGAAACTACTATACTACCATGAGACACCAGGACCATCATTCACAGTTATATTATTCATTGCATTGATTTTATATTCCTTCAGCACACTATGTTCCTTCCACTATCTATTTTGTTTGATACTATATCTCATCCTTTTTCACATATTGGACAACCAACAAGCAAGGATAGAGTTAATAAGCTTTCTAAAAGGTACTCATGGGCCATGAGAAACCTCCTTAATCTATGGGTAGGTTTGCAAGTTGATGCTATTAGGAGACTTGAATCAGTGAACATGAATTAATTTGCTACATGCCATTTCTAGAATAATCAATACATAGGGCCTAGTTGTTTCCAAGATAAATAATAGGTACACGCATGGATCCGTTGTGCTTAAGAGGATATATAGGTGCTCATGAGGGAGTACACCCTCCCAAGTTACACATAGGTGTTAACCCTCCCAAGGTTGACAAGTTACATCTCATCCTTGTATCACATTGAACGTAATGTTGATACACATAAGACCGAATAGTTCCAATTGGTTCTTATTTCTTGCTGGTTTGATAGGGTTCCCATTGGCTTTCAAGCATAAGACTTTGGGCCTATCAATACTCCAAGGTTGACATAGTGCTTAGAATCACGACTTGTCTCAAACAAACGATATTGATGATTTTCAGCTAAAATAATATTCCGTCAATTTTAAAAGAGATGACTCCAACTTTTGGACATAAGTTTGACCATACATCTTATTTAAAAAGAGTGAATTGCATAAAGACTGGACAATAGAGTAAAAATATTACACAAAAAGATGGTGCAAATTGAAACTTTGGCAATAAAAAGTAGTCAAGAGTGAATCACTTTAAAAAATTTAGAGCAAATATGGTAAAAAAGTCACCATACTTATTATACATGTAATGATAATAAAAGCATGACAGAATAAATAATACATGACAGAATAAGACATATGATCAAATATTATACCCAAAAGAGTAAAGTGCAAGGTGGGTCCCTAAACTTCTTCAATATGTCATGCATGTCTATCTACTGTCAAAATGCATATATACATCACATAACTCTTCAAAGTGTGTTATTTCAGTCCCAAACGGACACGAGCCCTCTAGAATCCCACGTGAGACTAGCATGATATGCTAGCTCACACATGTTCTTTTCTCATGCTGACGTAAAAGAAGAGGAAATGGGAAAAAAGAAGAAAGGAGAAAAAAAAGAGAGTATAAGGAGAAGGGAAAAGAGAAAAGAAGGAAAAAAAAGTAAAAATGTCTAAATAGGCCCAATTTTCAATTACAGTAGAGTTTGTGATGATACCACCTGATCACCCGTTTGGCATATCACATAAGCGATACGTGTTATTCTAGAGAACTCATGGTAGTTTGGAATTGGGATAATACACCTTAACCCATTTTGTGATTTAGAGATTCACTAGATTATTCACATTTTTTGTGTGCATGCTTTTTTATAAAAAAAATTTGCGTAGAAGTTTATTTTATTATGTTTGTACAGTAGAATTTTAATTTATATAATAGTGATCATAAAATTAGATATTTTTTATCTTTTATCCACGAATAGAATATAGATGTGATGATTTTGTGTTGTTTATTGTTTGCATGTGACAACTGAAGGCACCTCTCATTATCGTGGGATGTAAACAGGATCTTAAGGACGAGCAGGAGCATGTCAATCTTGAGCAGGTGATGGTGCCCATCATGCGTAGATTCAGAGAGATTGAGATAGGCATTGAGTGCTCTGCACTTCACAAGATCCAGGTTAGATTTGTGAAGATGCCTTCGTATTTCTATATTACTAGCAATATACCCGCGCTAATGCTATGATATCATAATATTTATATTCATACATCATTTAATTTCATGTTAGTTAAATTAGTTTTTTCTAAAATAGGTCTAATTGCACATTAATTTGGTTCAAGTCATATACTCATATATCAAACATACATGCGCTAATGAAGGTGACATTTGATAATAAAAATCAATTAAATGAAAGAAAATTTATGTTTTGGACATTGCACAATTTTAGCTATCATAGTCATATTCAACCAAAAGAATTTCATGGGCATATGTGTACTGTCCACCATGCTATGAAGGCATGTGTATACTAAAGATGTGTAAAATAGGAATCATTTTGAAGATGTGTGTAGGACTCTTTCGTACAATACAATTGGGATATATCTTCTAATTCATGTAAATGAAGTATTTAGACAAATTCGTACAATACCATTGAACAACGTTCTTTTGTCACAATCTAACATAAATCCACAGCAAAGCGTAGGCTAGGTAAAAGAAAAACTTAATTATAAATCTTAATCATATGCAATTCAGAAATCTAATTGTGTGTATAATGATTAATCTTATACATTTCTAAAACTCAACAAGTCACACCTTCATCACATTTGATAATTATAGGAATATACACATACACATGCAATATATAGCATAATTATAGGAGCTATATACATGGAAAGTGTATATGTTTATACTGTATAGGAAGTTTCTAATATATAGAAATGATATTATATGCATGGTAGCAGGGGATGTAGAGTCGATCTGGTGGATGTAGATAATTCTGTATCATTAGATTTGTCCCGTAAGACAATGAGTCATGAGACATACCAGGTGGTGCACTATAGAGTAGATTGAGTTGCCATTCAATAATTGGTGATTGATCTGAATTGTTTAGGATTACTATGCTAGCTCATCAATTGCCATGCTTTTATGTTTGCTTATGTAGCAAAATTCTCATAAACATATCCTGATGACCTTTATCGTCTATTCTAGCTACTATGAACTTGTAGTTTTAATCAATGCTTTATTGAGATACATAATTACATATCTTATGCTAGGTTTGGGTTATAATTGTTTTCTTCTTGCAAAAATATGAAAGATACCGTGATTATTTTATTTATGAATGTTTGCAAGTGGCTGAGATCTTCTACTATGCCCAAGAGGTCGTCATTCACCCAGTAGGCCCTATATTTGATTATGAGACAGTTTTCTGATGCTACGGTGTGTGGCAGCTTTGAATCGAATATTTTACTTATTTGACTGTGATAGGGTTGGAGCACTCAGTGATGTGGAGCTCAACAAGTTTTAGGTTTGTACTCATTGAGAGGTTCCTGTTTCCATTAACTGCGCTACAATAGAATATAATTTGTTAATTACTATATGTGTAATCAATCTTTTTCAATATATATATATATATATAACATTTTTCTTTGTCTCTAACTCATGTATCTTCTTTATCATAATATCTTCTTGCTGTTAGTGTTTTTGGTGCTGTCAGTTTGCATTACATGGTCAAAGAATCTCTAATTTTTTGGTTGCTTTATAGGTCAGATGCTTTAACTCTCCTTTGCAGCCTGCTGAAATTGCAGGCGTGAAGGGAGTTATTTGAAAGCATATGCCTGAAGGAGTGAATGACAATGGCCTTATTATTTTCATCGGATTTCTCTACATTCATGCTCTCCTTATTGAGAAAGGACGGTTAGAAACTACGTGGACCGTACTTAGGAAGTTTGGTTATGATAACGAGTTACTTCCTTTAAGATATGGCTTTTTCTTGGTGGCTAAGGGCATTAACCTTTCGAGGCTATTGGTGACCCAATTTCCAGTTGAGCATAAACTTAGGCCAGGCATCTAACTTGTAGCATTATTCGTATTGGTGGTATTTCATCAGCTATATATGTAAATGAATTATTATTTCATTCTGGTGTTTGTTTCACTCCACTGTAGAATGTGCTCATAGCTATTTATTGCCTACTTAATTGCAATAATGGTAAATTTTAATGCGAAGTTGATCTCGGGCCCCAGTGATGATTATTCAATGGGATGTGACTGAGATTTTTCCGAACCTTTTCTGGTAATAGATGTCTTCCATAGAAGTTCTTATGTGAGAGTGCTAGTATGGGTTAATTTAGGCTAACTTAATTTTTTTCATTATATATAGTTTACATTGTTAGAGTTTAATCTTGTCATTAGAGTATATGCATGGTATATTTTCTTTGCATGTACTAGGAGATGTGTGTGAGAGATACATGCACACTGCATGGTTAGTTTTTGTCCAGCTCATGGGTGAGATGCCGACGTGCCATGCGATGCGATGGTGTGAGATTGGAGAAAACAACATTCGTGAAGACCAAGCTTAGCTGCATGTGTAGTGCTGTGAGAAGTAACCAGATTGCAAGCAAGTCAGTATTAACCGAGTGAATCGGTCATAGTATATGCATCCATGGTACATGCACGTAATAAATTGGTTAGAGGCTATCCACGCATGCAGCGGCCTCTTGGATGCTGCTAGCACGCTGGGGCGTTGGGCCACATTCTTTTTGAGCGCTATCTATATTTTAGTAGATCCGTTAATTTCGAGATAGATTAAATATGACACCTTGGATCTGAGGGGTGATGATGGTAGAGATGAAGACTTCTAGTTGGTGCACTATAGGAACCTATAGAATGTGGCCCAATGTGCTAGTAGCATCCAAGAGGCCACTGCATGCATGGCTAGCTCCAACTAGAATGTCATATTTAATCAGTCTCGAAATCAACAGATAGGGTTATCTCCTATTAAAATATAGGTAGCGCCTCACTCCTAATATCCAAGGTGTCATATTTAATCTATCTCGAAATCAACAGATGAGGTTATCTCCTACTAAAATATAGATAGTGCATCTATCCTATAGTGCAGACTTTTCTTGGATGCTGCTAGCACGTTGGGCCACATTATTATGTTTGTACAACAGGTTTTTAATTTATATAAAAGCAATAGTTTTTCATCTTTTATCCACGAAAAAAATACAAATGTGATGATTTTGTGTTGTTTGTTATTTGCATGTCACAGCTGAAGGCACCTCTCATTCTCGTGGGATGTAAATTGGATCTTAGGAACGAGCAACAACAGGTAAGTCTTGAGCAGGTGATGGAGCCATTCATGCGTAGATTTAGAGAGATTGAGATAGGCATCGAGTGCTCTGCACTTTGCCAGTTCCAGGTTAGATGTGTGACGATGCCTTCATATTTCTATATTACTTAGTTGCCATCAGATAATTGTTGATTGATCTGAATTGTTTAGGCTTACTATTCTAACTCATCAATTGACATGTTTTTATGTTTGCTTACGTAACAAAATTCTCATAAACACATCCCGATGACCTTTATCGTCTATTCTAACTACTATGAACTTGTAGTTCTAATCGATGCTTTATTGACATACATAATTACAAATCTTATGCTAGGTTTGGGTTATAATTGTTTTCTTCTTGCAAAAATATGAAAGATATCGTGATTGTTTTATTTATGAATGTTTGTAGGTGGCTGAGATCTTCTACTATGCCCAAGAGGCTGTGATTCACCCAATAGACCCTATATTTGATTATGAGACTCAATTTCTAAGGCCACGGTGTGTGGCGGCTTTGAATCGAATATTTTCCTTATGTGACCGTGATGGGGATGGAGCACTCAGTGATGTGGAGTTCAACAAGTTTCAAGTTCGTACTCATTGAGAGATTCCTATTTCCTTTAACTGCGCTACAACAGAATATAATTAGTTAATTACTATGTGTGTAATCAAGCTTTTTCAATATAGTTAAACATATATATAACCTTTTTCTTTGTCTCCAAACTCATTTATCTTCCTTATCATAGTATCTTTTACGGTCATGCTGCCGTTAGTGTTTCTGGTGCTGACAGTTTGCATTACAAGGTCAAAGAATCTCTTAGGGCTTATTCATTTTGAAGGAAAAACAAAGGATCCAATTTTTAAGGATTGAATTCTTTTGAAAGTCATTCGGTTTGTAGGAATGAAACATAGGGAAATCAAAGGAAAATTTTCCTTCCTACAAGACATAGAGAGAAAACACATGAAAATTTTCATCCACTCAAACCTCTTGGAAAAATTCCTATGGATTGGTGTTGCATCTCTATTCCTCCACTTTTCCTATTCCTTTGGGTTGAAATTCCTCCAAACCGGATAAGGCCTTATCTTTTGGTTGCTTTATAGTTTAGATGCTCTAACTCTCCTCTTCAGCCAGCTGAAATTGCAGGCGTGAAGGGAGTGATTGAAAAGCATATGCCTAAAGGAGTAAATGATGATGGCCTTATTACGTTCATCATATTCCTCTACATTCATGCTCTCCTTATTGAGAATGAACGGTTAGAAACTATATAGATCATACTTAGGAAGTTTGGTTATCCTAACGAGTTACTTCCTTCTAGATATGGCATTTCTTGGTGGCCAAGGGTATTATTAACCTTTCGAGGTTATTGGTGACCCAGCTTACAACTGAGCATATTATTTAGGCCAGACATCTAACTTGCAACATTATTCGTATTGGTAGTATTTCTTCCGTTATATATGTAAACGAATTATTATTCCATTCTGGTGTTTGTTTCACTCCACCGCAGAATGTGCTCATAGCTACTTACTGCTTACTTAATTGCAATAATGGTAAATTTTAATGTGAAGTTGATCTCGGGCCCTAGTGATGACTATTCAATAGGATGTGACCACTGAGATTTTAACGAACCTTTTCTGGTAGTAATGTGGCTGTGCTAACGCCACGGTTCTAGAATATATATTTGATAACGTATTGTTAAATATTTGATAATATTTTATTAAATTGTAATCATTTCCAATCAATCTTTAAATCAATCCATGTCACATATCGAATATATTGAGGCAAGTTGGAATAGTATAATATTACCTACAAATAATGATTTAAATCAGTATTATCAATAAATATATGTCGTCGGTATATATGAGAACAATATGTATCGAAAGAACAATATAACATTTTAGCATTAACTTATTCCGGGCACAAAAAAGATCAAAAATAAACATGATTTCTCAATAGCCAATACATTGCAGCTAATCAAATTACTTTAACTTTTAACATTAGCGATACACTTAAGAAGATCTCATGTGCCATAAGGAATATTTTGCTTTCACATTCATTCTCTTAGTACACCAACAAATTTATCAATAGATAAAAAGTGTATATCATTTTTATAGAAAACCCCTAATGTTATATAGAAATAGTTTATCTTGTTTATACAAACTTTCTTAG
This sequence comes from Oryza brachyantha, assembly GCF_000231095.2. Taxonomy (NCBI): domain Eukaryota; kingdom Viridiplantae; phylum Streptophyta; class Magnoliopsida; order Poales; family Poaceae; genus Oryza; species Oryza brachyantha. Next base: position 11,522,103 of record NC_023163.2, read on the forward strand.
CTGAAATTATATAAGAAATCTTATTCATCGTCAATTGGTCCATATATTTAGCATCGCACATATTATATAATATAATGCAATCATCTATTAATTTCCAAATGACACAAATATTGATGTGATGACACTTGACAAGGTTGAATTTGGCTAGCATCCATGGATATTTTACTTCATATTTATGTTTAACCTATATTTTACAATTGTGAGTGATACAATACTAAACCAGTGAGAAATGACAAGGCTATGCTGTTTTGGGGACGAAGGATGAAAAATGAAAGATCATCTGATTTCGTGATAGATATTTAATGGTATAAATGACAAAAACTATTACAAAGTTAAAGATCTACTTTAGAAATGAGATATGATTAACTTCACTGTAGAAACTTTTTTTTTGCAAAAAACACACCATTTAGTAGTTTAGAAAGCGTGCATCCAAAAACCAAAAAAACTGAGAAAAATCAACTAAAAGATCACATACCTGAAGTACGTAGATGATAGTCTAAGATGCAATTCAAAGAGCAAACCTTATTTTTTAAAAATGGATAATGATAAGAGTGTCTTATCATCGTGAGTTTTAACTCTAGCAACACATGTTCTATGTTAGATCTAGAAATAGCAACGATAATTAAATAACCAAATATGAAATAAGCCATGATATTGTTGATTATTAAAATACTCACCTTTTACTTAGAAGTGAAAAGAAATAGAAGAAACAAATTGCACCTAGCAACCACCAGCCACCGTCTGATCTGCCGACATATTAATACTTGATTTGTGCATTGTAGAACTACTATGGCGTCCAAACTACTGTCGTTGCCCACATGATCTGCCGCATCCAGGCGGCTGCTACTGCTCGCACGATCCTTTATCCAAACCATGTCGTAGACTCTAGCCTCAACCTACCTCTAGATTTATGCTTGCAAATATAAATAGTGCATAATTACATGAATTACATTATTGGAAAGTGTATGTCGAAAGTTCATGATATTATATAATCACATCCGTTAATTATGCATTTTCCATAATACAGTTACTATAATTATGCGCTATCTATATTTTAGTAGGAGATAACTATATCTTTTGATTTTGAGATAGATTAAATATGACACCTTAGATACGAGGGTCGAGAATTGTAGATGTGAAGACTACTTTTAGTTGGTGCACATAGATGCGCTATCTATATTTTAGTAGGAAATAACCCCATCAGTTAATTTCGAGATAGATTAAATATGACAGATTAGATCGGAGGGCTGAGGATGGTAGAGGTGAAAACTTCTAGTTGGTGCACTATAGGATATAGGATAGATATATTTTGAGAGAATGAGAACCTAGACGACACATGTAAAATAAGTTTAATACCAGCCATGCACTTTACACTGTCCGAAATGAGCGTTAACTATTTAAAAATATAGGATATTATTTGTAAAAAAAAATCTAGCTCTCTACCACAGTGCACGCCCATTACATAACACAAAGCAATAGTACTTTTTATTATACGAACATATTTATTCTTTATTTTTTTTTAAATAAACCCTTCTTAAAAAAACTTACTTTTAGTTACAGACCTAAACGTATTATTAGTGTGAATGATCTGAACCGCCTGTGGTGTAGTAGTGTCGGATAAAATAAAAATCTAGATATAAGAATAAGTCTAAGGATAATTTAGTTTTAAAGTAGAAAACAATTTAAATAATAATAATAATAATTCAGAGGAGAGGAGAGGACGACGATTCCACTGCCACAGCCGGCGCCGGAGGCCGGAACAGAACAGCAAGACGCGAACTTCTCCTGCGGCAACTCCAATACGAAGGTTCCCGCACCAAAACCCCACCCACACCCACCGCCGCTCCCACCAACCCACGTCACGTCACACCACGGTCCACGGTACGTACGAATTCCTCACACCCCCACCCACCTCTTCCCACCTGCGCCCGCCCGCCCCCAGCCAAGCACCAACCAACCCCCCCTCGGCTGCCGCCGCGCCGATCGCTCCGCATCCGCGTCGCCGGCGAAGGAAGGAAGGAGGAGATGACACTCCTGTGCGTGCCGCTGGTGGTGCGCACGGTGGAGGCGATGCAGGCCGACGCGGCGGCGGCCGCGGCCGCCGGCGCCGACCTCGTCGAGATCCGGCTCGACTTCATCGAGGGGTTCCGCCCGCGGGAGCACCTCCCTCGCCTGCTCCGCGGCTGCCCGCTCCCGGCCCTCGTCACCTACCGGTCAGATCCCCTTGCCTCCCTTAGGCCGCGTTCGGCATGTACACGTGAGTAAACTTATGCCCACGGAAAACGTAATAATAGATTAGTACATGATTAATTAATTATTAATTATTTAAAAAAAATATAAAATAGATTAATATGATTTTTTAAAATAATTTTTCTATATGAAACTTTTGTAAAAAATACATCGTGTAGTAGTTCGGGAAGCTTGCCCGCGGAAAACGAGGAGGTATAAGTTAACTAATGTGGGCGGCAAACGCGGCCTACCCCCTTTCCCCCTCTCACTCTCCAGTTGGACTGTTCCATGCAGGATTCCGCGGCCATTTCCCCGCATATCCGCCGCGCCGCATGCACATGTGCTTTTGTGTAAATTCCGTTCGTGCGTTGTCGTGCGCTTGCAATGTTCGAGCTTTTCAGCTTGATTTCTGCTTTGCTTTAGGCGGCGGCTTGGCATTGCTCTCGTCTCGTGTTGTTTTTGGGATAGATTTTTGGGTCAACATCTAGTCATAGCCAATTGCAATTTTTTGTTCTCCGTTTACATTTAGCTGGTATAAGTCAAGGGAAGATGTGAGAATGGCAGAAATGCCCCTCGGCAAGTGGATATCTGCAATTTGGCGCCGTTGGTCCTTAATATTGGCAAATATGTTCCACTGTATGTTTAATAGTATCAGTTTTTGTCAAGAATCTTTATTAGTTCAACGGGGTAGTATGGTGCATGGATGAAGGGGGAAGGTTTAGAGAGATACATCTATTTGTCATTTCTTTATGAAATTTCACCTAAGCAGCCTGCTTTAATTGAAGATGAGCTGACTTCTACTCGGACTCCATACAACTATACCTAACTCCATCCATACTCCATAAAATACAATCCACATCCTAATGAACTTACCAACTATCTCTCTCATTGCAAACAACACATATGACCACCACTCCATCGGCCAGCGTGAGCTGTGGCAATGCCCATGGTGGAAGCCCAGAAGAGTGAGCAACACCTTCGCCAGATCTACACTCTTGCAGCACCATGTCAAATTTCAACTTCAATTAGAAACTTTTTAGAATAAATAGAAATGTCATGTTCTCTGCTAATTGGAACGTACCATTTGTCAGATCGTTTTTCTCATTTTTTTCCTAATGAATTTGAAGTTGAAGTCGAAACATTTCTCTACTACTTAAAGCGGAGCTGTCCATCCTCTTCCCCACCCCACGTCACATAAAAACCACTGTTTCCACAAAAACCAGAAAAAAATAAGTGGTTTCTTTTAAAAAAACGTTTCTTTTCTCTATGGGCGTGTGCAGTCCATCATCAATTATATGAGCATGTTGCAATGCACGGGTATATTACCAGCGGAGAGTGAACTGGTAGTCACATGCAGGACTTTTTTTTTGGGTTGAAAAAGTAGCTAAAATTCCCATACATTGCAACAGAATTTTAAAAAAGTGAAGCTCATCACTTGTTTTAAAGCCCCCAAAATTGAAATTAAATTGTTCCTTTTGTAATCAATATTTGGCATCATTTTTTACATGTACGTCGAGATAAACACTTGCTTCTAAATATTGTATATTTTGTTTGTAAAGGAGTCCACCTACTCAGAGCATCTCCAACAGCTCATCCATCCCATCCTCCGTCCTAGAAATAGAGGATGAAGAGTAAAAGTTGAGCTCCAGCAGATCATCTATCTCATCATCTATTTTTGGATGTCATCCATATTAGGAGAGAGAAACTCTATATTTAGATGTTCTCTCTCCAATCCTCCAAATAGATATAGATGATACCATATATAGATGATCTGCTGGAGTACAAAGGGATATGAAGGATGAAAGTGTTTTAGATGATCATCCAAATAAAGATATGGATGACCAAATTTAGATAAGCTGTTGGGGATGCTCTCACTACATAGGGATCCCACTTGGTAGTTGTGGGTGGTGGCAGAATTACCATTCACCACTATTGGAGTCTTTTAAGGCCGGTCCCAATGAGGGTTTCATTGAGGTTTCAATCTCATTAAATGACATGCCACAGAAAAAAACTATGACGTGTCATATATTTTATGATGAAAGAGAAGACTTGAGTTTCATGGGGATGAAACTTGGTGTACACAATTACCTAGACCATGAAACTGGATTGAAACCTCCACTAAGAGTAATTCGTTTTATCTCCACACATTTAATTAACTCCTATTGGTCACCTGGATGCAACACTTAAGTGATATGTTAGCCTATAAAACTGAAATGAAATTTTGCATTGAGAGCGCCTGTTTCATTCATGCACTCAAGTATGTTTTGATGATATGACACTATTGGAAACCGCACAATGAAATGTTGCATTGAGAATGCCCTAAGGAGTATATATTTTCATGTTAATTTAATGCACAAACTAACAATAGTTGCATGAGTATATCACAAAAGAGTGATCGCATGGCCTACGTTGCTTTGCACATGAAGTATTCTGTGCTCCAAGTAGAGTCCATGTAAGCATGGTTTGAAACCTAAAACCATGTTAAGGCTAGATATAAACAAGTTATGTGCGGTGGAGGCCTTTATTCTGTCCCAAAGAAAACACTACTTTACTACTTAAACTATACAGAGTGTTTCCATCTTGGTATGTCGGCCTAGGACGAGGCGGCCTGCTAGCGCGGCCCAGGTGCGGCGGGGGCATGAGGGCGGCCCACAGAGGTGTAGTCCAGCGTGCGGGAAGATGGCCTATCACTGCTTGTCGGGTTTGTATCTGCTTGAAGAGAGACAACCTCATCTAATGCACGTGGTGGCGTGCGCTGCACACGGATAGAAAGTAGGGGATTGGATGATGGGCTCTAATTGGGCTCCACTTGGGCCCAATATAAACGTCGCCATTAGAAACTGACGGATATTGTTCTTCCCTTGGATATGGAAATAGATAAAAACAAATATAATTATATTGAATACAAATAAAAGTTGAATACGTAAGACATAAATACATAAATATGAAAATAAATACTTCTCAAAACATAACAATATTTAAAATGCTCGTAAAGATTAAAAAAGATCCATCTGTTTCATGATGAAATAAAGGTTAAGGCTGGCTCTAGCTCGTCGTAGTTTACGTCAAAAAGATATCCATCCATAGTTATCAACACTAGAGATAAATATTTAGATATTTACTAAGCGCAATACGTTCAACATAGCCTCGCCCCTGATGTGCGAAGACAATATATGAGAGGGTGCATTTTGGATGGGCGTGCATGCGTGTTCCATGGGGTTAGGTGCTAACACCTGTCTCTCTTTTGACCCAACGCATGCTCGCTAACACGCGGGACCCATGACTTGCCTTTTGATATCCATGCGCGTGCGGTGGTGGACGTGAGGTGGAGGCCATGCAATCCTATTGACCATGCGGCGTTTGGAATCCAATGGCCCAGATCTAATCGTAGTGTCATATCAATAGTCTAGATTCAATCGTGCGTACATATGTAGTAGTAATAACGGTGTAAAGTATATTTATTACATAATTAGATAATATCTAGTAATAAATATATTCACAAAAATGATAAATATGTAATTTTTTGAATAAACCAAATGGTCAAACGTGTGCCAAAAAGTTAATGACATTATTTATTAAAATATATAGGGAGTATATGTTTTATGAGACTCGATTGCCCATTAAATTATGTACACATAACACTGTATTTTAATGGAATTTTACATGGAATGATTCGTTTTATCCCTGTGGGAAAGCACGGGCATTTTACTTGTAATGCAATTGATTTTGAATATCTATTATAGTCTTAATACTGCATAAAATAAATAGGAAAAAAATCAATATTGTAAAAACTGTCCAATGTTTTGATTAGTTGGTTGAATACTCATACGGTATGATGCGCCCTCATAGTTTTTGTTCAATCCTCAGATTGATAAAATTTACATGATTAACTCTACTATTATCCATGTTGTGACTGCCTTTTGATCATTCTACCTGGTTCCAAGCCACAAGAATAATGAGCGAATTGAGCCCTTTTTTATTAAAACCTTTTACTGCCTTGGAGCACCAACTAGAGAAGTGCCTGGTATCTTGGCTTGGAGAAATGGAGATCAGCCCCAACCTTTGAAGAATTAGAGACCACGCTTGCTGCGAAAAGACACATTTGACTAGGATGTGATTAATAAATTCCTCAGCCTGATCACAACACGGACAAGTGGTGGGATGTGGCAGCCCTTGCTTGGCAAGTCGATCAACCGTCCAGTAGTGGTTATTGATTGTGAGCCACATAATGAATTTGCACCACAGGGGTGCCTAGATCTCTCAGATTCGTATCCATGGGGCAAATCTGATTGTTCCAACAAAAAAGGACTCATGGGCTGTTTTGCAAGTATACAAATTCAGATTTAAGAGTGCTCACAACAACATAGATCTGAGACGCTGTCTTGCAAGACAATTGCAAGACACTGACCAGATTTATTAATTGTTCCTACAGAAAAAAGTTTCTTTTGACCATGTTTATGACTTGCCATTTGAAACTGCACGCCAACTATATAGAAGTATAATTTCGCACAGAAGTGTAGCAAGCTTAATGGTAAGAAACGATCAGACTTGGTGCACAAAGGGGATGATCAGCTTGCTGGATCACCCCAAAAACTAGTGGGTAAATATGAGCTAACCAATGTCATAACCTAGCTTAGCAACCCAAAATCTTGAATTGCATGGCCTAACCCCATTCTATCCATCTACAGGGGTTGATAAACACAAAACTAATATTTGATCTATAGACTAGTCTTTTATGCCTCCCACTCTACTGTCATTGTGGTGGTGGTTTTTCTGTCATGGCACATTGGGGGCACCAGGATTCCATGGTGTCTAGGCTGGCAGCTAGGTGTCCTCAAGCGAGATATGGTGAGCTAAAGGGTTGACTAGGACAGCAAATTGTAGAAGCAATAGAGAACAGAAGTAAATTGATATCACGAACAACAAATTGAACACATGAACAGAAAAGAGGAATAATGGAGGAATACATGTATAGCATTATTAACTTACTATACATGTATATATCTATATATTTTAGAATTCTCCAAAGTACACAACTTCTAATTCCACAAGTTTTTGCTAAATTGGCCTGCTAGATGGCTTTGTGATCCGTGTTAAATCAGCAAATGTATTTGAGATCCACTAGAGAGGTGATAAGAAAAAGAGAGACAGAAGAGGGAGAGAAATGCCTTTTGATTTCACTTAACTTGTTGACTCATGGTATGATTTGGCTTGTTCACATGGCAAAATGAACATATTACATATCAAACATAGCATATTGAAACACACATTTGTCTTATCTCATGCTGAGCTAATTAGTGCAATGAATGGATTGCTGCCCACCTTTGGTTGGCATGTAACTGCTGGAATGCTACTGGGCTCACACTGCATTAATACCCTGATCTATCATGGCAACAACCAGGCAAAATTAAGTCTATTAAGATCTAGAGAACTATATGGAGAAAATTTAGATCTTGTGTTATGGAGCTATTATAAATTTGTGACAACACATTCTTAAATTTCATGGAGGGATAAAACTACCAAAAGTTATAAGATTATATATAGTCCTGCATATTGTACCCAAAATTGAGACAATATTTGCTGTATTGTTTAACTTTGTTCGTCAATTTATTAATATGTGAATAGATTGTTCAAGACTGCAAGTAGAAACATAATGTAAGAAAAGAGTCCAGCTAAGAACCGAAAAACTCTGTTCTCTGTTTGTTCATTTCTGATTGTGACATAGCTCAATCATTGTTCATGAGTGTTTGGCAATCTGTTTGAGAGGATATGCGGTCATCATTAGCTTTGTACACTTGTAGCAATGGATATTATGTTGGGATCTATCAAAATGGTCTATGTAAACAGAATGGCCATTCTGACCTATTTGCTTCTCCCTTTGTTATATTTATCTTTTCAATTTCTCTGCTTTAATTGATTTACTGACTACCGTGCAGTTCTCCCAACACAAGTGCTTTCTTTATCTCTATTAATTAAAAGCGGAGTTGTCCCTCCTCTTCCCTCCATACATCACACAAAAACCACCACTTTCACAAAAACCAAGAAAAAATCAAGTGGTTTCTTTAAAAAAACCGGTTCTTCTCTCTATGGACTTGTGCACTTGTGTAGTCCATCATCAATTATATGGGCCTGTTCCAATGCACATGTATATTAGTAGTATTCACAATGTTGCAACCCACTCGCAGTAGTTGGTCATATCTAACATATTTATACTGTTATACACCATTATGCTTCGCATAAACGACATTTGTTTCTGCTTGTTTATTTTGCAGACCCAATTGGGAAGGAGGCCAGTATGAAGGTGATGATGCCACAAGATTTGAAGCACTCCGTTTAGCAATGGAGCTAGGCGTAGACTATGTTGATATTGAATTGAAGGTTTGTTTCCTTAAGCAAGTTAAACTGTTATGCGGTTTCCATTACCAATTAATACATAATAGAAATTGATTAGTGCCCATCATTTGTCAAAATGCATGATACACTCTGTAAAAGACTTCTGAAAATACATGTAATGTAATGTTATACACACAAGAAATTTCATGGTTAATGTGCTGGATATTGTGCAAGATGCATCTGCATTGTGTACATTTTCAATTTCTCCACAACATGATAATTTGAGCATGAAAATGTGGCTTTTGCAGAACTTTGAAAATGATTTATCGGTAAACTTGGAGTAGGATGTTATAGCTTCAGAGGTGGAGGTGCCTATATGAATACTCGTTCATACAACTATTTTAACAAATCTATTGCTTTTAATATTCGATTTTATTGCTCAGCAGCAGATAGATTGTTCCATGAACTTCAAAATTTGAATAGAATCCATTTGTCAGTCATTCTTTTATATACTTTAGTGTCTAGCTGCCATTTGGCCATCGCATTAGCAAGGTTACCAAAAAGATAACTCCAGATGGGGAAATTTGAAATGTGTCCTACTAAAAACGATAGTAAAGGCTGAATACACCCTTCTTATGCTCAATTTGTGGTTTGTGTCCTGTGGTTTATTTTAAGAGTCTCTTGAATGAATTTGTAAAATAGCATGTTTTGTGATTAATAAGTAACATTGAACTTACAAAATCCATGTTTTCCAGTTGGTTTTTTGGGAACACGCAAAAGATTTTGTGCATTTCTGTGTTAAGTAAGAATAACAAACAAACAAACAATCATAACATTTCACAACAGAACATAAACCTCTAGCTGTGTGAGACAGAAAGACCAAGACCAACCCAAAAAAAATGAAAATAAACGAAAGTTAGCTCTATTAATAATCTTGCAGGACAGATGTTTTCTAGTTTTTGTTCTGTCATCTCTTATCTCATATGTTTTGGAACACAACACAAGATCTGTTTGTAACTTGATTAAGACAAAATTACTTAGCCAAATGCACTAACATAATTTACTTTTGCTCAATTATCAAGCCATGTTTGTCTCTACAGTTTACACCTCATTTATCTAAGTTCACGAGTAAGGCCCTAAGCATTCATATCTTCATTAGCCATTATATTTGTATACATAACGGCATGCATGGTAGTGTAACCAACTTTTTTTTCCTGTAGGTTGCTGACAAATTTATCAGCTTCATTTCTGGTAGTAAGCCAGACAAGTGCAAACTTATTGTCTCATCACATAATTATCAAAGCACTCCATCCTGCGAGGAGCTTGCTGATCTTGTGGCTAGAATACAAGCAGTTGGAGCTGACATAGTGAAAATTGCAACAACCGCTACTGACATTGTTGATGTGTCACGGATGTTCCAAGTGATGGTGCACTGCCAAGTAAGTGTCATTTTATAAAATCCAAGGTACACTTTTACTTTTCTACCTGGGAACTTTCGTCATCTGTCATGTAATCATCCTGTACATCTTGCCACTTGTACTGCATTCCCCTTTAGATTCATGATGTCTTGAAATTACTGCTCCACTCAATCGTTCTGCCTAATGACCCCTAACTTCAGCCTGTAAACATTCATCACACTCAGTATGGGGGACTTGGTTTGGAAGCTATTTTTTTATGAAAACATTACTCACAATTTAATTTCACAAATTGCACCTCAGTTAAGCTATACGTGAATCACATCAATCTACCTGTAGTATTAAAAAATTACAATTTACAAGTTACAGCCCCTTCTGTTTTCCTGTACTTTCCATATTCAAGCCCCCCTATCTTCCCAGTGAAGGCCAATAGTATCATCAGGAGTGAAGAGATTTGGAGATAGGGGTCAAACCATGAGACCAATGTTGCAATATATGTATGTATAATATATGAGTTGTTGGGCTAAGATTTTCAATAGAGCCTGACCCTTGAAACAAAGGGCATGCTTAAAAGGATAAATTTGATGATTTGACACTTTTTTCGTTGACTAATTGTTTATGTTGACACTCGTGAGTATGACATGTGGGACCATCTGAGTCAATGACAGTGGGCCATGATGTCGAACCTCAATCTTACGAGTGTTAAAAAGTCAAATCCCTCTTGCAAAAGCAATCAATTGTCCTCCTCTTCATCTATTGGTTGAGCAAATTTAATACATGGCTGAAATTTTACAGGATGGGAAATTACAGAATTGAGTACCTAAACGACATCTCTAGGGAACAACCCAACTAGATTATGGACTAGGAAAACTAGAGTATAAGGAGCTGAAGTGACATTCATCATCTTGCATCGAGAGCTCAAGGCTTCTGACGTACAGAAGAAGCGTGTTGCATTGCATCTACGTATCATATCCCATTCTCTAATGGGATACAGATCTGGAGTTGTGTTTGGCCTGTTGGATTGGTGTGCGTGTGTGTGTGGTGGGGGGAGGGGTGGGGGGGGGGGGGAGCTTTGGTACTGAATATCATCGATCTGTAATATGTATTTGTAGTTAATGCAGAATGAAATATCATTACTTACTATTGTGATAAAATTGGCCGCTTGCACAGAGGATGTGAATTGAATTGTTATATAATATCATAACATTGGTCATTTGCATAGAGGATGCAATTTGAAATTCAGACCAGTTTACCCCTAAGGCCCTATTAAACCTTTATGTGGATATTCTTAAGAAAAAAAAGTTAATGGCAAATTATGCTCTTTCCTTATCAATCCTTTTTTGTTTGTATTTCATCAAGTTTTGTGTTACTTATTAGGAGGTACACAACAGTCTGGGGCATACTTTTATACTTTTTTCCTCTCCAATTGATGCCATGTCGTATAAGTTTGCATCGAGGATGCAATTTGAATTTCAGAACAGTTTACCTTTATTTAACTAGGATATTCTTAAGAAAAAAAAGCTAATGACAAATCTGTGCTCTTTCCTTATCCATTTTTATTGTATTTCATCAAGTTTTGTGTTACTTATTAGGAGGCACACAATAGTCTGGGCCATAGTTTTCAACTTTTTCCTCTCCAATTCATGCCATGCTGTATAAATTTCCATTTGACTGACCAGTAGAAATGACAGGTGCCTATGATTGGACTAGTGATGAGCGAAAAAGGTTTAATGTCAAGGGTGCTATCGCCCAAGTTTGGGGGCTATCTAACCTTTGGGACTATTGATGCTACAAAGTTATCAGCATCTGGGCAGCCAACTATTGAAGAACTGTTGGACATTTATAATATAAGGCATATAGGACCTGATACAAAGGTTCTTGGTCTTATAGCCAACCCAGTAAAACAGAGCAAGAGCCCAATTTTGCACAATAAATGTCTTCAATCTGTCGGATACAATGCTGTTTATCTTCCACTTTTGGCAGACGACCTTGCTAGATTTCTCAGCACATACTCGTCTCCGGATTTTTCAGGATTCAGGTACTAATTTCAGGTTACTATCATGTGGATTGCTTGAAATGGACTACATTTTCTGGGAGTTGGATAGACTAGATTTAAGTGGTATTGACATTTGACTCTTGACTCTTGAGGAACCACATGAATAATGATGCTGTATGTTTTCTTTGATAAATCACACTTGAAATTGAAACCATCTGATGGCTTCCCATACTGTTTCACAGTAAAAAAAAGCTTTGCACATTCCCAAAGTAGACATTTTAGTTTGTTGGTAAACCAGAGGCCAATTGGCTGAAATTAGCCATGCACCAAATCATTTTCATGGAAAGCTTTTTGTTGGTATACTTCCTCCAGGCATGAAAAGTGTCATTTTGGAATCTACATGGTCGTTGAGATGCAACTTTGACCACTCATTTCTATTTTAATGTGTTTGCTGATTTCAATAAAATTATAATATAACAAAAGCACTTTGACGATAAATCTACTAATATGTTTATCATGTTCCAATATAAATATTCAGAGTTGGTTGAAAAAAGGTCACTCAGTGGTCCCTTGGTTAAAAGCATGTGTCAAGAAATGACTTATGGTGAGCGAGCCTTTGTGTACGGGCCAGGGCATCAAAGCAGAACTTAAGGCCCAGGAGTATCCCCATGTCAAGGGGGCAGGGTTCATAGCCTTTCACAGCTATCTTTGGCTGAGGTTTCTTAGCTTGAAAAGCTGCAGGGGCGATCTTTCCACCAACGGTCGAGTTTTTTTTGCGTTCCAATATAAATATTCAAATATTGATTTATTTAATTATACATCAATGCTCAGAGTTTTAGAGATTTGACTTGATGTATGTGCAAAATAACCTGTTTGTAGACTGGAGGGGTTATTTCTTCAAGAACAAATCTGAGTTCACGCTATATGACTAATGCTTTATGTAATGCAGTTGTTCTCTTCCTTTTAAAGTGGATGCTGTACAGTGTTGCCATGAACATGATCCAATTGCTAAGGTACCTTGATGTGGTAAATTTCCTCTAATTGCTTACTTGACTTACCATTTCCAGATTTCTTTAACCTGATATTTTTTTTTTACTTCAATATGCAGTCAATAGGTGCCATAAACACTATAATTAGGAGACCAGATGGCAAACTAGTGGGCTACAATACTGATTACATTGGAGCAATTTCTGCCATTGAGGATGGCATAGGAGGTTTTTATAATCTTAATTCTGAAACAATTTTCATCTTTTTTTTTTTGGAGTCTTGGAACAATAGCTTATACTTTAAGGTTCACAGGTCCAGGGTCAAAGGATGCTGCTGTCTCACCTTTGTCTGGCAGGCTTGTTGTTGTTGTTGGTGCTGGTGGAGCTGGTAAGGCAATTGCTTATGGGGCAAAGGAGAAGGGTGCAAGAGTTGTAGTAGCAAATCGTACCTACGGTAAGATTGTTTCTGAGGCAAATGTTCTATGTTTTTTGCAATTATGCAACAGTTATAACTCGTAAGTAGATCCATCATAGTGTGCTTATTTTTGTGATGGTAAAGTATTGGAAGTTCTGTATTCATTAGGCCCCTCAACCAGTTATTAATGCATGTAATCTAGGAAGATTTATCGTGGACACTTCTTTTATTAAACCGTAAGTTGGAATCTTGTACATTACCCTCAGAATATTCTCATTAACTGTTTTTCATGTTAAGAGAAAAACACTAGACAAATTCATTTGATAAGGAATTCTTGAAATATAAATTAGGGCAACTTTCTCTAATGTAGAAGTACAACTCAATGGAATTTGATTGTTTGTTTCTTATAATGCATCACGTTTTGAGTAAAGTTCTAGCGCGACAATCTTGCAGAGATTGAAATTAAGACACACCCATAGGACTGGGGGGCAATTGATATATAAAGCCAATAATGTGGAAAGTACAACAGAGTCCTCAAATAAAGGCATAAGTACAATTATAGAAGCTAGACAATATCTACAGAAAAGATATACTCTAATAGATTAATGCCATCTTACAAATTTTTCTTCAAAATGTTCTTTACTATTTTCATAGTGTTTTAGAGTAAGCACCAGGTATGCCTTCTGTCATGCTATGTATATTTAAGTTCACATTTAATTTAACACAAATGTACTTCCTCCCCATTCATGGATGTCGCTTTAGGATGCATGCAGTCAAACCTAAAAATCTTAAATCACTAATATATGTAAAAATATTAAGATTTGATAAATAAGATGAGACTGTAAAATACTAATATTTTTAATATTTTTTTAGTATATATGTAGTTAGAAAAAGCAATGATAAGACAAGTATATTTAAAAATGGAGACTAGTGCTGATGTTCTTAAACGATGGAGGGAGTAATAAATTATACTACAAAGTAAATTCCTTTTCCAATCTAAAGTTATGCCAAGTATGAAGTGAAGGACAAACATACCACAGAGCAGAAACCAATGCATAAGTTTTATACGCAAAGCATTCTATGTATTTTCTTTATCCTTTTGCCATGAATGTCTTCCCATCAAAAGTGTAGGGTGGTAGAAGCAACATTGAAACTGCCGTTTGTGCATAAACATGATTAGTGAACATGTATAGCGAGAGGATGATATTTGCAGCTTTAAATATATTTCACTGGATGAATAAGCATATTAACTAGTGGATTCCCAGAGACTTGTAGCATTATTGTCTCTGACATCCTTCAGTTATGCTCACAAGCATTCACGATTCACTACTCTAGCAAGCGATCTCAACTAAATGCTTGCACTGCATATAGTTTTTTCTCCCAAGGATACACAGTATATAGTTAACTATTTGTCTTGCTTGCTTTGTGATCTTTTATGCCAATGCATGCACTTATAACTGTCCAAAATGAGAAGTACTCTCGCCTCAAAATATAATGCCTATAGTTTGCTCAAGTTTCTTCCAAAATTTAAATCCTGTATATGAATTTACTTATATTATATCTTCTGTTGCAACATTTATAACCAATGCTGCCACTAAGTGTGCTCCCTCATAGTTCCAGTAAATTTAAGTATGAATAACATGGTCACTTTATCTTGCTTTTCTCTTTATTCCATTCCTTAATTTTGTTCTCATCCTATATAAACCCTGTATTTCGAAACTGATGGAGTTCCTTGATTGTTAAATGTACCACATTTGTATCCTCATCAACCATGGTTTTAAAAACGTCGCATAGGTGTCTGAGTGGCCAGGCGAGGCAAAGCGTCGCTGCCACTCAGCCTCTCTAATTGTCTCTGCTCTTCCTCTCCCCTACTCCATGATCTTCCTCTTTGGTCTTCCTCTCCTCCTCTCCACTCTGTCTATTGGATCTCTACTCAACTTCTCCAATCATGTGCTCTTCCTCTCCCCTTTTCCCTGTTCTTCCTCTCCTCTCCTTTTTGCTCTGCCTCCTATATCTTTGCTCTTCCTCTTGTGTTCTTGTGTGTAAGGCATCGCCTAGGCAATTGAGCGGTGGTGTGTCGCGTTGCCTTGCCTTGCCTTAACGCCTTAAGAACCATGTCATCAATAGTAGAACACCACTGCCCATGGCTCGGTCATGTCAAGTGCACAAGCTACCCTGATAACACCATTTTTTTTGTAATTATGTGGACAACTCTTTCTGCACTTGCAAGTTGTAATCAACAGTAGCTGTGTTTTATATTTGGAGTTGGGAAAAGATTCTCAACATGTAAAACTAATCAGTGAATTAGCATATGATTAATTAAGTATTAGTTATAAAACTTGAAAAATGGATTAGTATGATTTTTTAAAGTAACATTCCTATAATGTTTCTTTTCAAAAGACACACGTTTATCAATTTGGAAAGTGTGCGCATGGAAAACGGGGTTTTGGTTGGGAAAAGCTGCTCCTGAACGCAGCCTTAAGTTAGTAAAATAATATGTATTTTTTGTTCAGTTAATTATTGTATCAGGTTGATGTAATCCTGTGCTTGTGATGCTCAAAGCTAATCGTATTTTTAGTACATGTAATGTGATAATATTCTTGTGTTTTCAGAAAAAGCAGTAAGTCTTGCTGCTGCAGTTGGTGGTCATGCCCTGAGACTAGCTGAGCTTGAAACTTTCAGGCCTGAAGAAGGGATGATCCTTGCTAATGCAACATCATTGGGAATGTACCCCAATGTGGACGGCACCCCTATTCCAAAGGTCTTTCTCACGCACAACATGCTATATTCCAGCAACAACAAACTGGGAACCTTCTCTTCTGCTCTGTTACTACCTTTGCAATTAACCTTGGCATACTGTCTTGCACACCTGAGTTTACTTTGATATACCTGTCTTCTCAATGCTTCCTCGAGATTTTTGATAATTCTTCCCATTTGTATGTACAGAAAGCATTAAGCTTCTATGATGTTGTATTCGATGTGGTATATGCTCCGAAAGTTACCCGTCTTCTACGAGAAGCAGAAGAAAGTGGGGTTAAAGTTGTCAGTGGTGTAGAGATGTTTGTCAGACAAGCCATGGGTCAGTTTGAGCGTTTCACTGGTATTGAAGGTATTGTATTCTTCTAACTTGTATCACCCTTTTATGCCGAATGGTATTAGTGGACCCGACCTACTTGGCTATTACACCTCCCGCTTATAATCTTGTTTCCTGCAGCTCCTGAAAGTCTGATGCGTGAGATAGCAGCAAAATACACATAACAGGTTCATTCTTCATCTCTTACCTTTTTATTTATATACTTGTCCAGTAGTCATGATGGGTTAACATATTAGATTCTGTCGTATCATTTATCATTGAAGACGGCTAGCACCATATTGATCAAAACCACAAGAGCAACATGTATATGTAAACCAACCCATAGAATTAATATGGTTTAAACTACTACCTCCGTTTTATATTGTGAGACGTTCTAGCTTTACCTAGATTCATCAATTGATATATATAATTTGTATATATGTCTAGATTCATTAACATCTATAGGAATCTAGGCAAGTCTTACATTGTGAACCATCTTGTTGTAATATTGGTTGGTCCACATGGTATTATCGCATGAAATTTGGTGGGATGGTCTCGTTCATTAATTTTGCATTGGCTATGCCACGTGCCTACGAGGGTAGGAGGGATTTAGGTGGTGATGGACCAAAAAGATTCATTACTGTTTGGTTCCTTCAACAAGCATTCCGTTAGTGTAGCGTGGTTCTGATAAGCTTTCCCGCCTAGTTGATCTTTGGTTACTTATAAATCTGCAATTTGTTTATGTTGGGAAATGGCTCTAGTTGTGACGTGTGAACAAATTCCGTGGAAACCATACTCTTCTCGTTTACTAAGATACGCCGATCATTTCATGCAACTCGTTTTGATATAACTATGCTTGTTCATCTAGGCTAATGGCGAGGTGATGGTTGTGACAATAATTAGCAAAAGTATTCCTGAAGGGTTAAGTTAATAAAAGCCCAATTTTGCGCTGGGTGGAGATCTGTTGTAATCTTAGATTTCGCCGACTTGTCACCTGCAACAGGTGTGTAAACAGAGCTGCTATAGAATGTTCAATTTCATCTCTTCTTTTTGCAATAAACGATTTGCACGCATAAATACGCAGTTTTGCTTGACGATTGTGATTGGCTTTTAGAAAAAGCATCAAGCTACGATCGGTGGCTCCCATGTTCATCATGTAAGAACTATACCTGTCGACTTGCTTGCAATAATGTGATTGGTTCTTCACTGTAATCTTCAACTGTGTATGCTTTACTCCATTCTATCATACTCCTTTCTGTATACTGTGGCCTACACGGCTGTTTCTGACGCAAGCTTGAATCCTACCCAGCAGGCTACCACCCCAACTTTCTCAGAAGCGCCGGTCCTGACTTCCCAGGGCCTGATGCAAAACTGAACATGAAGGCCTTTATTATACTATATAATAATAATCAATAGATATATATAGAACTATTATACTTAATATATGGCGCGTGATACATCACCATCAACCCCCTACCTCATACCCCTATCATGTGTGCTTCACATGTTAATAGGTGGCAATTAATATTTAACTTCGTGAAACAATACCAACACACCCTACGACATGCCCCGCAAACCATATACCTTACGTAAAAAATTAACTCAAACACGTTGCACGTGTATTTAGTTATTTTTTAATTGACACGTTCATCAGTAAGCTCACACATTACGCTGTTATATTATACAGTTAAAGTTTAACTTATCAAATAACACAAAGCATGCTAGACATATGAGTTAATTTTTAACAAACACGCTGGTGGGGGTTGAATGCGTGATGAAACTTAATTTTCAACTTTGTTTTAGGGGCAGACTATTACAATATAGTCGTTCCACGGAAACGAATCTTTTGAATTTAGTCATATCAAAATTGGCGCAATTATCGCCATGCACAACTTTATGTGCAGTTCGTTTCCATTGCAGTTCATGGCGAACACTACCATTTCCCTTCCTCGCGTCTGACTAAACACGTTTCCATTGCAGCTCAAGGTAAAACCATATTGCTATGCAAATTACCAGCACGAAATAATAATAACTAAACGCATATATGCCTATACCAGACATAGAAGATCGGACTAAACCAAAACAATATAAGATCAATGAATGATCTACAAGTTTTTGTGATGAACAACTTGGTAGTTTGCGAATTGGTGGTTTGCGATGGCAAAGTATTTTTGTGATAATTGACCAGGCGGTCCGATTGCAGGTATATAGGTGGTCAAATCGTTGAGACACTTGTGGTCAGACCACAGGTATATGGGCGGTCAGACCAGCAGGGCTGACCTGACAGTTTTAGTTTCGGATGATCTTTTCGGTTTCGGATTTTTTTTCTTGGATTCGACTTCTAGTAGGTTTCTATACATATGGGTACTGTTGTTTTGCTAATAATGAGTCAAGTTGGAGATAACTTGGTCTCGGAATATGGTTTTCGCCAGTGATGGATTGGGAGTCAACCTGGAGATAAGGTGATGTTCGGACGGTCAAATTTCACACGAGATACTTAGGCTAAATATCAATGTACGTGGTTGGTGAAGATTCCATATGGCATACGATGGAGATATGGTGTGCGTATGTGATACGGAGTTGAATTCGGATAGAGTATGAGTTTGAGAAGATTTGTTGAGTTAGAGATAAAGATATGTTGGTTACAGATAAGGAAAGGTTTCTCACGAGATTGGAAGTTCTAGTTCGTGCTAGATCTATGGGCTTTTCACAGCCACGTCGAGGTTATAAATAGGTACCGAGGGGTATGTCTCTGGTGAGTTTTTGAGTGCTTTTTGTGAAAGAAAATTAGGGTCTAGACTCGATTTCGATATTAGATCGAAAGTTTTTGTTGGGAGTGCTTTTTGTGTACTTTGTAAGCACTACTTGATCAATAAAAGTCGAGAGATTCAATCATTATCTTCAAGTGTTGTTGATTGGCGTTTTTCCAGGATCCCGACGGTCCAACCGCGGGCAAGCGGTCGGTCTGACCGGTAACATACCTAGGGTCTAACCGGAGGTATGCGAGCAGTCTGACCAGTGGAATAAGCGCCGTGCGATTGGAGGCTTCAGTAAGACTTTTTTTTAAAAAAGTAATCTTTTATTTCTACTAAAATATTTGGGTTTTTGATATACCTACCATTCACCCCCTCTGGTACATGTGTTCTACTCTGTTTTGATCTAACAGACAATTCACATCTAAATATAATCATGCATGAAATCAGCGTAATATTGCGGCGTACAAGTAATTAAATACCAACAAATAACACTGTAAATTTGGGACTAAATCTAAATTGTAATAATTAATTAGTTGGGCCATGTAAACAAAGCTGATTAAAAGAATATGAACAAACACAATTTATGTCAAAAGCATTTAAATAATAAGCAATATTAATTACCAATATTGTTTTGTACGTAATTATCTTATGAACAAAACAAGATGTGAGGAAAAGCAGTTAAGTAACGTAATTTATTTGATGAACAAAACAAGCTGTCGGGGAAAAGGGAAATCTACTCGAACAAGCTGGTGGCGCTGGAAATAAGGAAAAAAAAAAACATCCCCAGGGCCTCAGATCTCTCATAACGAGCCAATTCCATTGGGCCACGGACACGTTGAGGAATCATTAAGCGCGCATCAGATACATATTAAAAGTCGCGGCTGTGACGAGAGGTCACGATCACGAGATACTAGTTGTAGTCGGCCCGGCGTACCACCTCCTCCACTATATAAAGGGGTCGAAGCTTCGTCTACTGCCAATCGTGCAATCGCCTCCGCTTCCTGCGTTCTGGTGGCCGCTCTACCTTCGCTGCCGCGATCGTCTTGAGCCACCCGGCGCCCGCGCGAGTTGGAGATGGAGATGGTGATGGAGACGGTGACGGCGGGTGGGCTCAAGCAGATCAGGAACGAGGCGGTTAATCTGGTGAGGACGATGCACTGCTGCTACTGCTGCTGGTGCAAGTTTGATTTTTATTATTGCTTTCCAATAGTTAATTAATCGTTTTCCATTGCAGGAGAACATCCCGTTGGCCAATGTGTTCGTGCATCTCAAATGCACCGAGAAAGGTCTCACCACCGACGAGGGCAACGAGCGCGCCGCCGTCTTCGGTCCTAACAAACTTGAGGAGAAAAAAGTTCGTCTTTTCTTTCCTTTTTTTGGTGTTGATTTGATGGGAGTTTTGAGTGATCTTGGAGTGGTGTAACAATGGCGGTGGTGGTGTAACAGGAGAGCAGGATACTGAAGTTTCTGGGGTTCATGTGGAACCCGCTGTCGTGGGTGATGGAAGTGGCCGCGATCATGGCGATCGCGCTGGCGAACGGCGGCAACCGGCCGCCGGATTGGCAGGACTTCGTCGGGATCGTCGTGCTGCTGCTGCTCAACTCGAGCATATCGTACTTCGAGGAGAGCAACGCCGGCAGCGCGGCGGAGGCGCTCATGGCGAACCTGGCTCCCAAGACGAAGGTTCTCCGCGACGGGAGGTGGGCGGAGGAGGATGCCGCCATCCTCGTCCCCGGCGACATAATCAGCATTAAGCTCGGCGACATCGTGCCGGCCGACGCGCGCCTCCTCCAGGGCGACCCGCTTAAGGTGGACCAGTCTGCGCTCACCGGCGAGTCGCTGCCGGTGACCAAGTGCCCCGGCGAGAGCGTCTACTCGGGGTCGACGTGCAAGCAGGGCGAGATCAACGCCGTCGTCATCGCCACCGGCGTGCACACCTTCTTTGGGAAGGCGGCGCACCTCGTCGATAGCACCAACCAGGTCGGCCACTTCCAGAAGATGCTCCGCGCCATCGGCAACTTCTGCATCGCCGCCATTGCCATCGGGATGGTCATCGAGGTGATCGTCATGTACCCCATCCAGCACCGCCTCTACCGCGATGGTATCGACAACCTGCTCGTCCTCCTCATCGGCGGCATCCCCATCGCAATGCCCACCGTGCTGTCGGTCACCATGGCGATCGGGTCACACCGCTTGTCCGAACAGGGCGCTATCACCAAGCGCATGACGGCGATCGAGGAGATGGCCGCCATGACCGTGCTCTGCAGCGACAAGACGGGCACCCTCACCCTGAACAAGCTCGGCGTCGACAAGGACTTCATCGAGGTGTTCGCCGATGGCGTCGGCAAGGAAGACGTGATCCTCCTCGCCAGGGCGTCGCGCGTCGAGAACCAGGACGCTATCGACACCACCATGGTCGGCATGCTCGACGACCCCAAGGACGCCCGCCGCGGCATCGAGGAGGTCCACTTCCTTCCCTTCAACCCCGTCGACAAGCGCACCGCCCTCACGTACATCAAAGTTGACGACGGCACATGGCACCGCGTCAGCAAGGGAGCTCCCGAGCAGGCAAGCATCCATGGATTCGATTCGATCTCACCTGTTGGTTCTTCCTGGTTGCTTGCATCTCCTCCATGACTCTAGGCTCTAGCTCTCACTTCTTTTTTTTTTTCCATGGCGGCGTTGTCGTGCAGATTCTGTCGCTGTGCAACTGCATCGATGACATGAAGAAGAGGGCGCACGCGGTGATCGACAAGTACGCCGACCGCGGCCTCCGGTCGCTCGCCGTCGCGAGGCAAGAGCTGCCAGAGAAGAACAAGGAGAGCCCCGGCGGGAAGTGGGAGTTCGTCGGGCTGTTGCCGCTGCTTGACCCGCCGCGGCACGACAGCGCCGAGACCATCAAGCGTGCGCTCCACCTCGGCGTCAACGTCAAGATGATCACCGGTAAAAGCTCACTCACTACGGTTCTTTTGGTCGAACACATGGCCTGCAGTTCACGTTGTTCATGGCGAGATAAGCGTTTGCCGTTGGTGGTGCAGGTGATCAGCTCGCCATTGCCAAGGAGACCGGGAGGAGGCTCGGCATGGGCGTCAACATGTACCCCTCATCGGCACTGCTCGGCCATGGCATGAACGACTCCATCGCCCCCGTCCCCATCGACAAGCTCATCGAGAAGGCCGACGGCTTCGCCGGCGTCTTCCCAGGCATGTGTTCTCATGGCCATGGCTGGCGGGCTTTCACTCCATGGAGGTTCTTGGTCTGAACTTCTCGCCGCCGATGCCCGGGGTCCTTGTAAATTATCTCTAGATCAATCAAGCTTAGCGCATCGCCTCAAATCTTCGACTTGCTTGAACTTTCAGCATGGAGTTTGTTAGCTTCGCAATGTAAGTTCATGTTTGTCAAAACCTGTCGATCAACTGGAACAAGACTGTCTCGGTTAAGTCTGGTCTCTTGCCTGGTTGATCGGTGGGCTGAGTTCTATTGTTGATTTGATCTATTCTAGTTTAAAGTAGTGGTAGTTCTTGATTAAATCCTCGCGAGTTCTTCTGTTTAGTTTGATAACATGGTTTTGGTCAACTTGGTTCTGTCTCGGCTTGGTTTGATCAATCTGGTTGACTGGATTTGTGTTGTCAGATTAGATTAGGGTCTCGTGAGGGTTTATGGCTGGAGTTATAGCTAGCATTATCTTGAGTAATCTGTTGATTGGTTTATTAGTCTTATCGATTTTCATATTTCTATGGTTATATCGTGCTAGACCGCATACTATCTCAGTTAGGTCTGATATATGTGTATTTGGTACGATCTGTCCGTAGAAGTCTGCCCGATCGATTGAGTTTAGTGAATCAGTTGGTGGATTACACTGGTTTGCCCTCTTGTTATTCGCATATTACAATAATTAACTGATCTTATGTGTGGTTATATCTAGATCTGTACTGTCTCGATTAGGTTCGATCTTCTAGATGTGGTATGAGAATGCATGTTGTTGGCCATTATTGTTTTATACTGATAATTAGTATAGCATCCTGGTTTATATTTAATTCCGCATGTAGTCTCATATCGGATGTCAATTTTACGTGTGATAAGTTCTGAAGTGGTCCGATCAGCTGATTAATCTTATGACTGTCTCGGTTAGGTCCGATCTTTTAAGGTTAATTGATAGGTTGGTCTGTTTAGTATTTATCCTGCTTCTGATTCAGCTGATTGGGCATATTTACATTTGCTATCACCAAATTCCTGTAAAGCCGATTGTCTAGTCCATCGGCTAGGGTCCTGGGATGGTATCGGCTATCCGGCCGATAGTGGTTTTAGGGTTAACTGTTTTCCATGCTATATCTTGTCAATTACAGGATAAAATTGACTGGCACGTCCAGTATTTCTAAAAATTAGGTACTGCACTGGAATGGTCTAAGATTGATTCTCAGGCCTACGGTGTGACCGTTGATTGTCATTTTCAGCATCAATACCTCCATTGCTAAGACTGGCTCAAGCGCAATTCCTTGCGTCACAAACAACTGAGCACAGGAGTAGGGTATTACGCCTTCCGATGACCTGAACCTGTATACAACGTTGTGTCCATGTTCCCCCTGAGGGGTCTGACCTCTCTCCTTTCGATCACGCCCTAGCTCTCACACGCAGCCCCGACCGAACCAACAAAGGAGGGCCTATGGCTTCCCGCTATACGAGTTTCACCCTTCGACATATTGTTATTAGAAATATATAATATTATAAAAATAAAAGTTGCTTCCGATATGATTATAAGTTGATCATGTACTTGGACAAACTGCTCACGTATTCTCGCGTATGGAGGCGGCAGAGATTGTTGTTGGGTTAACTAAACGTTTTGCCCTCTACCAACGAACCTTGGACAACTCCTCCATTTGGGTCTCTTGGCTGCCTCGACCGTCATGTCAAGTTTGAGGTTCTTATATTAGGACGTGCTACACAAGTGACACAATCCGAGAAATATAACTTTAAAGAAACAATAGAAAACATCATTATATAAATCTTTTTTTTAATCTACACAATTCTCCTTTTGTTTCGTATGTTTTATTTGCCTAACACTATCATATAAAATTTGAATCCTACCCATAATTATATTTGTATTTTTTTAAGATAATGATTATGAGTCGTCCATTACCTTTGGTCCAATGGATCTGATTTTATTATACTATCGTGATAATATGTGTATTAGAAATTCTATAATGGTAAAATTAAAACTAAAATATATAACTTTATTGTAAACTTGTGTGTTATATATCATGTTAAAATAGATAAATTGATAAATATATCTCACCAAATTTTTAAATAAAATATTTAATATACTTAAAAAAATACTTGGTTAAATTTAAATTTTAACGCACTGCTCGCCGCTATTAGCAAATGATATCGTAACCGTGACTACCTGTCAACCGCGCGGCGCCAACGTGACGAAGCAAAGAAAAAAAAATTCCGATGCCGCCGCGGGAGAAGGAGATGCTTCCGCTCTCGTCATCTGTCATCTACTCCAAAACTTCCACCAACCTATCGGATCCAACCGCGTGGTAACTTCTGGCCGGCGCGCCTATCCAAATCCGTCGCGACTAACGCCACGCCACCATAGTAGCTAGCTAGCTGCCATACCAGCAGCTGCCGAAGCCTTCCGAGCCGCTGGCCTGGCCGGCCATGTATTGCCTCGCCGTGTCACCGGCGGCAGCGCCAGCGGTAACGGCGAGGGCCAGGGCCTCTCTCCTCTTTCCTCCTCCTCCTCCACCTCAACCATGGCTCGCTTCGCGCGGTCCCCGGATCAGCTGCATCGCGCTGTATGGGGTAGGGGGAGGGCGAGGAGAGCAGGTGCCGTGCGCAGGCAGCGGCAGGTGCTGCGGCGGTGCTCCTCCACCGGCGAGTCCAGGTCGACAGGCGATGGAGGCCAATCCAGGTTGGGTTATTACTGTAGCTGTCTTGCCGTACTTTTTGAGCTACTATGGTGGGTTCTTAGTTGGTTTGGTAATAGTTACATATTAACAAAATGTTAAATTTTTAGATTGTGCATGTGCTGCTTAGAGTTAGGGATGTGAGTTTTGTAGTTAAGTAAAACAAGGCCTAATCAAAACCCGAAACAGGCCCCAAAAAAGCTTTCTCACGGTTTTTCAAAATTATCGAGCTTTTTTCGGGTTTCAACATCTAGGCCAGGCCCGGCCGGGTGCATAGTCGGGCCAGGTTGGGGTTGGGCTATTTTGGGTCGGGCTGTGTCGGGCCAACATTGAACATGCCTAAGTAAAACCTCTAGATGGTCAGTGGAGCCGTGGAGATATGTGCGCTTAAGAGTTCAATCTTGCCATGCAACTCGTGTGGAAATCCTATCTAGCTGATGAATGGCGACCAATATTACAATTTATATGGATGTCATCTAAACTTCTAAATGTCTCATCTTTATTATAATAAGAGTAACCGTAAGTATAACTAGGTTTTTTGGAGCCGTATGAAAAAGTTATCAAGCATTATCATTAGGGGTATTAGTTATTGTAAACCTGAAAAAAAGATTTTGACTTTTTTAAAAGATACTTCTACATATACATTTTTTGGGTTGCAAAGAAATACGGTGTGCTCATGTGGTTGCAAATAAAAACTTAATTTGAGTATTGTTTAGCGTGTTGAAAAGTGTGCTCATGTAAACCAGTAAAGCATCTATCCAAACTTCCAGTAAAGAACAGGAACTTTGAGTGTACACCTCCAGCAAATGCCCGGGGAAGTTAATTTTAATTATGCTAACTAAAATATTTTTTAAGAACAAATTACATGCTGGGAATAAATAAACTGTGATCAATATACAATTGTGCTATCACTTTATGGATAGTAGATTTGAATGGGATATAAATGGCAAAAAAGAGAGATTTAAACCTAGCTCATGTAGATCTGTGACCAATACCTTAATCATTAGGCTATATAGCTTATCGAATAAAATGGAAAGCCTGCTTAGCAGGCATGACATGGGCAATGCGGTCGACCAGGAATTTTTTATTTTTTAAACATTTTTAATAAATAATTATATTAGTAAATTTTGGAGAAAATTATTTTCACCGTATAAACCTTTTTGCCACGCCAATGTCAGTGGCTTGGCAAGACAATGCTGCCACGCCACCGACTATGGCATGGCAAGCCCGTCACGCCAAAAACTCTTCTGACAGCGTTATTTTATCACGCCAGTGTTAATGGCATGGCTTAAAGGTTCGTAAAAATATTTTTTCCCGAAGCGTAGTAATAAAATTACTTATCAAAAAGTTCAAAAAATAAAATAAAAAAAATTCCCCAACCGACCTAGTCGGGTGAGGCCGATGAACGATAGTAATACTATCAATTTATATAAGAGTAGAGATTTGGATTATAGAGCATACGTGAATAAATTAAATATTAAACGTCATGCTTTGCACCGGATTTAGTTAATTCTAGTTACAAATTAAAATAAATTTTGAAAATAAATTATTCGTAGAGGTGGGAATAGTAATTTATGGTGAGGAAGTGTATGCCGTATCAACAAGTTTATATTTGAGAATTGTGAATTGTGTTCAATATCGCACATAAATTGAGGTAGGTATTACGTAAATAAAATATTTATGCATAGGTATTTATAAATTTTAAACATATATAAATATTTCCGTTCAGAAATTGTATACATGAATAAAATATTTATATGTAGATA
This sequence comes from Oryza brachyantha, assembly GCF_000231095.2. Classification (NCBI taxonomy): domain Eukaryota; kingdom Viridiplantae; phylum Streptophyta; class Magnoliopsida; order Poales; family Poaceae; genus Oryza; species Oryza brachyantha. Next base: position 11,548,981 of record NC_023163.2, read on the forward strand.
TATTTTTTGCTCGTCAACTTTGTACAACAATCAAAATAATTTACCCTAAAATCACACTAATAATGATTTAATTTGAAAATTTATTTAGGTGACAAAACTTTGATGTTAAATTTGAAATCTATTATGTCTGTATATTTGATTTGATAATAGAAAATAACAAATAACACTATATAAATTTAGGACTAAAAAAATCTATATTTTAATCGATAGGGTATAGCGCTGAAACAAAGAATACAATCGTGACCGCGGCAGCACTCGCGGACCCGATTCGTTTAACGGGAGAAAAAAAAACTGCAGGCAGCGAATCGCGTCGGTTGAAAAGAAACAGAAAAGAAACTGGAGCAGCAAGCACCTATCCGTGCGGTTATACAATTTTATTTGTCATGTGCGCGCAAAAAAGCTTGAAAACAATCAGTTGACAGCGCGGGTGGCTGACCGCTGCGAACAACCGACTGTGTCTGACATGCGGGGCCCACGACGGGGCAGAATTAGTTGGCAGAATCCTTGTTCTTTTTTCCCGTTCTTCGCAACGGGATGAGAAGAACCATTCCTTGAAAAATTGCATTAAATGCATGGCATATATACGTGTGTCACCGTTCATCTTACTAAAAAATCTTACATAATTATCATTTAGTTTTTGTGTACGAATTTATTACTAAATATATTTGTACATTTGAATAAAAATTTGAATGACTAAACTTGTACCAAAAAATCAATGTTATATGTTAAAATGCAATGAGATCGAGTATTAACATTCAAACATTTTCACCCTACACATCAAATAATGGGTATGTCAATGCCAAATTATCTAGCTAATAGTTTATAATGACAAAAATCATTTTATATCTAAACTAACAAATAGAATATGGACATTATTTGTCCCACCAAAAGAAAATATCTATATATGATGACTAAGAACTATGAAAATCCACATATAATTACTAATTGAACAGATGATATGGCTTCTTTTTCTCTAATTATACATGCTGCAATAAAAAAACAAACAGCAAATCTACCCAGGAATTCTACCTCTACACGTGTTACCGTACCTTTGAGCTGTTGGAGAAAGAGGACAGGGGAGGTGTAGGCTTGGAACCGGTAGGAGTGACGCTGATCAACTCAGCTGCAATTAAATTGTGAAAGGCACGTAGCCCAGTGGTTGCAGTGACCTAAGTAGGACTTAAAGTTCTAGGTTCAAAAAATCTTCATAGTAGTATGAATTTTAGATTGGGTATTTGAGGGACTGAGTCCCCTACTTAGGCTAAGTTATTAGATTTCGTCTTCAGCGTTCATTCTGCATTCCTAAGACTGAATTATTGGTACCTCAAAGTATAAAGTAACTAGAGGTACCAACCTTTCAGTATATTCTCGAGAATAATAAAATTGCTCTTCAAGATTATGTGTATTAATTAGATTTTACTTCACATTAATTAAACAATATATCCGCATTGAATTCCTTAGTACATGTACACCTGCAACTTTGCATGCGGATCCATGGATACTCCTCAACCCTTTTTCATTTGACTTGGTTGATGGTTGGGTATACGTTTGACTATTCATCCGATTCAATAAATTTATATGATTATTAGTTATTTTTATAATATAGTCTATTACTAAAGAAACTTTAAAAGTAACTTAAGTTTTGTGTATTTATATGAAATCTTTAAATAAAACTAATATAAAAAAATCAACGGCGTTGAAAAAAATAGGGAGAGTAATCACTACAAAGATGGTGTTTTGTTACGGCGTGGTAACGGAAACGTTAATATGAAAGGTTACCACGATAATTGATTACTCCCACAGTGGAGTATTGAGATTAAGTTGTGCTCTTTATTTGTGGGGTTTGACGACGTGAGACGGGACGGGAGACTCGTCGGGAGACGAGATTTTTTTGGATTTTTAATTTTATTTATTAAATTATTCATCATTTTAATTTTGCGATTCAAAAAATCACATGAGTAGCCTCCTTGCGTCCTCCTAGATGGTGTAATGCTGCCGTGACACACGGCACGTCGCCCGGGCGGGACGGCCGTTAGCGGCGCGGCTGGCAAATATGCACTAAGCCCCCTTCCGCCCTTACAAAGGGCGGGAAGGGGGCAAGTGCAAATGTTGCACGGCTGGCCGACGCGCCCGCGGGGGGAGGAGGGAAGGGGCCTGGCCATTTTGCAGGCGGCCTCTTCCGCCCTCCGTAAGGGCGGTTTATTCGGCAGGACGCCAGCCTCCTTCCCCGTCCTCATTTGCCCTCTCCCCGCTTCACTCACTCAGAGTTGAGGGGAGGTCTTTGGAGCAGCGAAGCCTTGCTGAAATTTCGTGGTGTACTATAGTAAGTTGTCGAAAATTTTGTTACGTTTAATAAGTGTTGTTTATTTAGCGATTGTATTATCTTGTTGGAACAAAATTTATTTTTAGTGTATAATTAAAATATTTATTTAGTGGATAATTACTGTTGTGAATGTATAATTTAGTTGGTAAAAAATAATTTTATAGTGTACAATTTAGAAACTTATTTAGTGGATAATTGATTTAGCGATGGTATAATTTAGTTCGTACATAATACATGTATTGATACTGTATAATTAAGAAATTTATTTACTAGATAATTCGCTAGTCATTGTTTAATTTAGTTCGTAAAAGTGTATTTGTAGTGTACAATTTAGAAACTTATTTAGTGCATAATTGATTTAGTAATGGTATAACTTAGTGTGTACGAAAATTATTTATAGTGTAATAAGACATAGTAAAACATAATTACGTTAAATAGAAAATAAAAGTAGTTTATCTTGTAGTTAAGAAAATTGTTAAGTATATTTAAGTTAATGTAAAGCTATATTGTTGTCCCTTACATAGTAAAAATACAATGATTGCTTGTTGTTACCGTAAACACTGAAAGTTAAATATGATTTATCGCTTATAGTTAAAATATAATCAAACCTATAATTAACTATTGCGTGTACTTATTATTGTTAAAAATTAATGATATAGTTAAATAGAGTAGTGTTTACTACCAAGTTAATGTAAGTTATATTTCAATTTACAAAATTAAAAACGATGTAGTTAAAAATGTAGTTGCAATTAGGCTGTAATATAGTACAGTATAATTCGTATGAACACATATGTATTCATAAGCACACTAAAATGAGAGTCGTAAGAGAAGTGCTGAAAAAAATAGTGCCTTCCCGTTGTAGGTATGACCAATAAAGTGCAATTTCGACTGTACTATCGAGAAGGAAATGTCATGTATGGTCCCTACGAAGTAGATCTTACTCAATTCAAATGCACCGTTAAGGACATTGATAGACCTGTTGAAAGGACATTTGGTGGTCTTCACAGTTGGTTCATGAGAGAATTTCGCTACGACCCAGAAACACAAGATATAATCGTGTCTGTGGTAATAAGTCGGGCAGAAGAAGGTAATATCTGGGTATTGATGCCAGTGACCTCGACAGAGACATGGAGATCATATGTGCAAAATGCAATGCAACGAGTATGGCCACCCGTCATCCACATTGCAGTGTTTAACAAGGCAGGAACTCAGACAATGAGTACCCAAGAGCAGAAGGGGCCAAGTCGTAGAGATGAAGTTGAATCAGGTAGTGAAGGTTAAGGGGAGGAAGGAGAAGACAGGGTTCCGACTGGAGCAGCGGTTGGAGGGGAGGTACATCCTGAAATAGTTGAGGCCATGGAAAAGGAAGACTCTGAGAATGAGAGGGTTAATGATGAGGAATCGACAGATAAAGAATGTGTTGATGTGTACCCATTAGAATGGTCGAATGAGGATTTTTCTAGTCTCCAAATTAGAGAAGGGCATCATGTGCCTTGGGAGTAGGAGAATGAGGTTATACAAGGGGCAAGGTATCGGGACAAGGAGAATTTGACAGAGGCAGTTAAGCAGTGGGCAATATCATTATGGAGAGAGTTCTGGGTGGTAAAGTCAAGCAAGTCAGTGCATGAAGTGAAGTGTGGACAGTTAGATAATGGTTATTCATGGAGGGTACATGCTTACAAGGGTAAATGGAAAGATTACTGGGATGTATCAATTGTGACCAGACACAATTGTCATGTTTCAGGTGTAGAGAAGTATAACAGGAACATGACATCTGCATTCATTGCCGCGGAGATGTATGGTGTTGTTGTGAACAACCTAGGGTATAAACCAAAGTCAAGTATTCGACACATCAAAGAGAAGTACAACTACACAATCTCATATGTGAAGGCTTGGGGGGCAAAGCAGAAGATTGTTGAGCGTTGGTTTGGTATATTCGAAGCTTCATATGATAATCTTCCAACGCTGCTAGCTATCATTTTGCAGAGAAATCCAGGAAGCTTCTATGATATCAAATCCTCCCTTCGACTCAAAATCTGCTTCAAGCTGTGCTTCAACGCGTGTTCTTCTCACTGAGTGCATGTATGTTTGCGTTCGTTCATTGTCGGCCCATACTTTGCATCAATGGTACATTTCTGACTGGGAAGTACAGAGGTCAAATCTTGACAACAATCGGTGTGGATGGTAACAATCAGGTGGTACCAGTGGCATTTGCATTTGTTAAGAATGAGAACACTGATAGTTGGTACTAGTTTCTGAAGCGCGTGAAGGATGCGGTTGTTCAGATACGGCCTGGTGTTTGCCTTATCGATGATCAGCATGCGGGCCTCTTTCGTGCTATTAAGTTGTTGAGAGATGGAAGCTTGGAGGAGGGTTTGGCGCCACAATGGGCAGATGTGGAAAGTAGGTGGTGCATGCAACATGTGGGTGCTAACTTCTACCGTCAATTCAAGAACAAGCAACTTATGGATATGTTTAAGAGGCTCTGTGCGCAGAATCAGGAAATGAAGTTCAACGAACTATGGAGAAAGTTAGATGAGCTTACAACGAAATACAATTCAGAACAGTCAACAAGGCCAGTACCTACTGGAGATGAAGCGCCGCAAGCCTTAGGTGCACTCCCTGGTGATGAACCTATCATCAGAAGAAGACGTGCAAATGACATTAGGAAGTTCTCCAATTGGATAGAGAACGAACCTAAAGAGAAATGGTCCTTATTCCATGACCGTGGTGGTGCTAGGTATGGGATAATGACGACCAATCTAGCAGAGGTGTACAATTTGGTGATGCGGGGTGTGAGAGGTCTCCCACTTGTTGCAATCGTTGAGTTCATAATGCACGGGAGTTACAAATATTTTCAGGAGCGGTTCAGAGCCATAGGACCATATATGACCAACCCTAGTCTTTCATTCGGCAAGATGATTACCGAAGAGTTGGAGAAGAGACATATAAAAGCAAGCAAGCATCGAGTCATTCCCCAAGGGACACGACAGCACAGGTTTGAGATTTTGTGTGCCGATCGGTCTAGGCTTGGCATATGTCGTACAAGGGTTACACAGGAGTGCATTTTGAAGGAAGATGGGACATGCGCATGCACTTGTCAGAAGTCGAGACTTCTTCATAGGCCATGTTTTTATGTTATTGCTGCTTGTATTGAGTGCGGCATACATGAGAACATGTATGTGTCTCCGTATTTCAAGAAAGAGGCCATACATCACACATGGAGTTCGGAGATATATGGTGATGAAGACATCAACGCCATAGATACATCCACACCTCCAACAGTACAACTTCCTGGTCCGATTACCCACGCTTAGGCACGTCAACTCAACCATCAGGTGAGCTCTTTCTTGAGTTTATGTTCATGTCCATTATATCCCGGAGACGCGTGCACTATTATTATGCTCAGAAACGTTGGAGAGGATCCAACAGAGCGAGGATTCGCGCGGGGTGGATTTGGATGGCAGGACAGCGACAACTTCTAACGACCACCACAACTTCATGCGAACTCCGATTTGGGCGTTCAAGTACTTCATGGAAAGCTTATAAAGTCTACTTTCAAATGGATCCAACCCCATCTCGTTATCTGTTCTGAATCGACCGCTGTTACTTTTTTACTTTGGACTGTTTTTATGGGTGCTGCGTCACCTCTTTTGGCCCAATGGGCCATGTATCCAGTTGGGCCCATTAGGGGTGCGTCCTAGGGTTAGGTCACGACCCTGTGGTCATGCGCTACCCTTAGTTATACCCTGGCCGCCACCTCGAACGGCGGGTTTTGTTTCTGCAAGTTAGCTTTTGCTACTTCCTTGTACATGTGTGTGTTGGCGCAACCACTCGGATACTTGTTCACGGAACCCCACCTTAATAATCATTCACCTTTGTGTGTCATATTCATCTCGCAATTGAGTTGCTTATTTACTTATTCTTGCTAGTTCTTCGATTGCTCGCAGGACAAGTGCCCTCATGGCTGGCGTTGCGCACCGCAAGATCGCGGTGACCATTGGAGGTGGTGTATCGGTTGCTAAGGCGCAGCGTTCTTGGATAGCTATAGTCGAGCCGTGAACGTCATCTCCACTTCAATCAAGTTATCCTCTCATCGAAAGATCGGGCACCAAAAAGAAACCCTTGCGGGTCTTCATCATATGGCTTCGGTATTGTTGGTTCATTCACAAGTACTAATGCGTAGGTGTTGTTCATACCATACCCTACCAAGGTTAGCAACAAGGCAGCGCATCGGAAAACAAGACGGATTCGCAATGACATGGACGAGTCTGAGCTTGGGAGAAGGAAGAAGCGTTGCAGCGGGTGCGACGGTGAAGGCCATACATACAAGAATTGCCCTGGTGAATCGACGAGTACGGTTGGCACCAACACGGCAGGCCCTTCGGAACAAGCTGGAGCTAATGGTAGTCGCCCTGTTGGTGAAGGCACGACGACACGACGACCATGTCGGAGGCCCTCTCGTCGTGATAGTACTACCAGTTATGTTGTGTGATTGGCTTGTTTTAGTTACATATGCATGAACTTCGGTTTTATTGTAATAATTTGTGGACCAACTATTTCAATTTACTACTATTGTAATGGTTGTGTAGTTCTCGGTATCATTGTCTTTCCTACCGGATTGATGTAATAACTATGTACCTGTGTATGTACGGTCTATTCATACCTGATCCACTGTGTGTTATGTCGCTATTTATGATGTTCATTGTATGACATGTAATAAGTTCTCTTTGCTCGTTATATTAGTTACGCATTGATCCTGACTATTCGTTCTTTCACGTATTAAGTTAGCAATTTTTCTCCATTGCATGAGGTTGACGTTTTGTTTTAATTTTGCACGTATGGATGTCGACACACTAGAGTTGCTCGATCCGATTCTCGATCGGACACACAGATCGTACCTCTCTGCCGTGCAAAACTCGACTCTTGCCACGCTTCGTCGATGCACTTACCGGAAGGCACCCCCCTCGATGCCCGCCACGTACCGAGGTACTTTGTTCTTTTTCCATTACGAAATTTTTTTGAACAACTGATGAAATCTATTCTAACTGATTAGAATAGATTTGAACTAATTAAATATATTTTTTTGCAGTCTATGTGAGGCGGGCCTACTTCTGTTATGCCGGCTTGTTGAGCCATCAGCCGGCGACATGGACCCGACGAAGCGATGGTCGGCCGATCGCTCCCTACTAGCCCCTCTGGTTGACAGATGGAGGCCAGAGACACACACTTTCCACCTACCGTGCGAAGAGGTAGCCCCTACACTACATGACGTCTCCTACCTCTTAGGCCTCCCTCTCACAGGTGATGCGATTGGCCCTATGGATGGAATGGAGGGATGGCGTGCGGACATCCTTCAGTGTGTTACTCCCGTTCAGCGTCAACACGGGCTCGACGGACTCCACGTGATGGATCCGTGCGCGGCATCGGGGCCGACGAAGCACTGGCTGATGCAGTTCACAGTTAGTAACCACATGTAAATTCATAAAGAAATGGAGATTGTATGTCTTGTAACCTCAACTATTGTTTTGCAATCGAACAAGCTAGCCCCCCACGCCGACGAGTACTACGTGCGACGCAGTTTAGAGGCCTACCTCCTTTGGTTGTTTGGGTGGGTCATGTTCACTGGCACGTCAGGCCACCTAGTGGACAAGGGCCTGATTAGGTACGCACGGGCCATCGCAGATGCAGATGTTTGATGCATGCCATAGTGGAGTTGGGGGTCCGCTGTGCTAGCGGCGATGTATCGAGCACTGTGCGATGGCTGCACGCAGACGGACGCGAATGCTCTTATCGTCGGATGTCCCCTCCTTCTACAGTTGTGGGCATCGGAGCGGTTCGCGATAGGACGACCGAAGGTCGACCTATCGCAGTACGACTCCGATCTGTACATAGGCGTTTACCAGTCGATTACCCCAGGATGGGGATGTTATGGTGTTGTCGCTAGGTATGTTTCTCGCACGTTATATTTGTATTCAGCGTGACTAACTACCCATTGTACATATTGAACTATTTGTTATTTGCAGAAGAAGTGGGCCGACAAGCAGGTGGTTCGTTCGTACCCAGAGTTTGTGATGGAGTTCGACCGGATTCAGGCGAGCGACATCGTTTGGGAGCCATACACAGATGCGGCGATTCTCGCTAGGACTATGCACGGTCTCTCCTCTCTCTGCACATGGGACAAGGCATACTGTCCCCATTGAGTGCTCCGTCAGTTCGGTCTCCTTCGGATGTTCCCGATGCCACGATAGCCAGCTCCCGACCATGGGTACTAATGTTGTATTGTCCAAACAAGGCGTATGCCATGGTTCGTATACTAATTCAGCCATTTCTCTTGCAGATTTAGTCGACGTGGACATGCTTCAGGGGCGCGGTGGGTTCCACGGCTACAGGTCTACGACGCCGACTGGCTCATTGCGACGGAGGAGATCGCAGACGAGGATAGACCGCACACCAACACGAACTACGAGGAGTACCTTTGCTGGTACCAGCTGCGGACCCGTACTCGCGTTACTCACACCCCGACGGAGCCTATCGCAGACGTCACCAGGATTGATGACCAGTACCCCAGGCACCATGACCAGGATTACTTTCGTGCGGTAAGTCCTTAGTCATTCTCGAAGATTGATGTTTTATAGTTGTGTGGAAGTAACGGATGTTCTTCGACAGAGGTGGACGCCTCGCGTGAGATTACAGTTGTCAGACGTCTAGACTCCGTTGTCACGCTGACCAACCAGGAGCAGAACATCACGTTCCGTCGCAACCAGAAGAAGATTACAGTTGTTGTGCGTGTAGTTAGTTGTTGTGTGTCACGCCCAGAAATTCCTCACACGAATTTCTGAACTTAATTGTGTATTAAATCCCTGTCCAGGACCAGCCAGGGTACACAAAAAGACAATATTGATTACATAACCATCGTTCTTAGAAACAACTGAAAATTACACTTATTCTAGCGGAAATGCAGCGGAAAGAAAAAGGTAGACTAGCTCCAGCGGGTACGGCTCCAGTCCACAGGCAAAGCTTCGACGGCGGAACAGCTCACTCCTGAGAGGCACCTCCATCGGACTCAACTTCTAGCTCTGGGGAAGGAAGTTAAGCAAGGCTGAGTAGAAACCACCGTACTCAACAAGTAACACAGACAGGGGGGAAATAAATGATGCATAGGGATTAACAAGGACAGGCTTAAGGTTAGTTGCAATAAAGCAGCAGTTAAACAAATAACAGAAATTGCAAAGAGTAAAGGTAATTGAATACAGTAAAGGATAAGTAAATAACAGTTGTAAAATACCACAACACTGTCCAACGTTACACCACGTTGCAACAGGCCCAACCACTACTCAACGTTACACCACGTTGCAGTAGTCCCAAGTGAAAAACCAGTTTACTCAAGTTATTAAGGGTTCACTAATCACAGTGAAGCTGGGAGCTCGCCCGTAATCGTGGGCACGGCTATTCGAATAGTTTATACTCTGATCAGAGGTGTACTACTGTACCCACAAGACATAACTCCACTACACTCGAACGTGCGCCGACATACCACCATAGTATACCGGAAAGGAGACCATGATAGGACCCGTCACATAACCCTCCCTATTTAATCGCACCACACTTCAGGTTTCACCCCCTCCTTTACACCAAGTCGGGCAGTCCCCTCTTGTGCCTTGGTAGATCCGGAAGCAGCAGAGGCTTTCGTTACACCACAATTGCCCGTCCATACTCCATCACGCCTACCCTTGCCTCAGTACGTCAAATAGTTCGAAGTCATGCTTCAAATCCCACCTTACCCATTTCGGCATGTGGTTAGCACTTAATTACTTCCAGGGGTTCCCGTAAACCGGTCCTTAATTGCCATGGGTGCGACTCTCAAAACCATGCACCCACAGCCCACCATTATCAATATTTTAGTTGACATTAACCCGAATCGGGTAATGAATCAATATTACAGCTATTTAGAACTAAGCATGATTAAATGTGATCCCATGAGCTACTTGTTCTAAGCACGGCTAAGCATTAACCTAGGCCTAACTCTAATCAAGTTATCCCTGGTCTAGCAATGAATAAAGTTGGATAAACAACGGCATAATAATAAGGTTTACCCGAAAATAACATACAGTAAATACTTTAATTAAAACAATGCATATTTGAATTAACAAAGCGGAGAATTCGCAATAATGGGTTCAATATGATCAAAGATGATTGCCACTTGCCTTGCTCTGGCCCCTGGGGAACTTCGGCGACGATCTCGAAGTAAACCTGCTTTTCAGCGAGGTCCGAATCTAAGCGACAAAGCACAAAAATAAATAAAACAGGCACAAACTCTACTGAAACAGCAAAAGAAAGTATTTTTAATGGATTCTTGACAATTTTATGAATTTAATGAAATTTGAATGGACCTAAACGGAGACTAGATGAATTACTTATGAATTTTAGAAGTTTTCTGGGTTTTTAGCTAAACAGAAAAGTCCTAAATCAATTATTGCGCAATTAATGGGGCTGCTGACGTCAGCGAGAAGAGAGGAGGCGCTGACGGGTGGGGTCCGCTTGTCGGTGGGAAAGAGGGGAGAGGAGAGACTGACTAGTGGGTCCCACGGGAGGAGAGAGGGAGGAGAGGCGCGGGGTGACTGACGGGTGGGCCCCGGCGGTCGGCGAGAGGGGAAACAGAGAGGGGAGCAGTGGCTCGGGCAGACGGCGGCGACGGCGACGGCGGCGTCGGTGACGGCGGCGTCGGCGACGGCGGCGTTGGCGCGACGGCGACGACCAGCGTGCGGCGACGGCGCGTGGCGCGCGACCGGGGCGGCGACGGACGCGGCGCAACCCAGCAAAGCAGCGGTGACGGGCTGGCGCAGTGACGACGAGCGCAGGCACGGACGGGCGCGGGTGGCGGCGGCTTGACGACGGCGTCGTGAAGGCGACGACGACAGCAGCGGGCGATGGCGTGCGGCTCGGTGGCGGTCGGCCGGGAAGGAAAAGAGAGGGCGAAGGGGGAAGGAGACTCTCACCGGCGGCGGCGACTGTGCGGGCGAGTCGGCGAGGACGAGACGGAGGTGGCGACGCGGGTAGGAGCGGATGATCGGCGGTGGCGGCGAAGATCGGTTGGCGACGGTGAGGAGGCTGGGCGCGACGGCGACCGGGTGGCGAAGGAATGCGCGGCACTGGGGATGTTCACCGGCGACGACGGGGGCGGCAACCAATCGGTGATGGCGGCGCGGAGGTGGTGACGCGGCTGGACGGCGGCGAAGGCGTCCGGTAGCGAGATTGAACTGCGGCGGCGAACGGCGACGGTGCGATGGCGACTTGGCGGAGAGGAAAAGTGGGCGACGGCGCGTGGCAGCTCGGGATTTATAGGGTGACGGCGCCGGCTAGGGCGGGCCGGAGGATGGAGACCGAGTCGGGCGCGACGAGGTCTCGGCGGCGGCCGTTGCGGCGGCAGTGGCACGGACTCGGACTCGGACTCGGCGCGGCGCGGCGCAGCGCGGGCGCTGGCGAAGCTTGGTCGCTGATAGGTGGGCCCCACCTGTCAATGGCACGGGGAAGGAGGGAGGCGGCGCGGACTACGCGGGCGAGCGCGGCGCGCGAGCTGGGCCGAGCGGCGGCCCAGGCGGAGGCGCGCGCGGGGAGGAGGCCGGAGGCCGGTCGGCTGGGCCGGCCCGGGAAGGAGGAGAGGAAAAAGAAAAAAAAGAAAAAGAAACGGGAGGGAGGAAAATTGGACTTCGGCCCAATTTGAGAAGGAAGGGAAAAAGAAAGGAAAAAGGAGGGAAAAAGGAAAGCCCCACTTTTACCGAGTTTTAAATTAATTTGTTTGGCTAAATTTTATACTTCTGCAATTTGAATTTAAATCCAGTTAGTCGATTTGCGAGCCTTGATTTAATTAAATTAGGTTCTTTTAGAGAGATTCTTCCTGAGTTAATTAAGCCAATTGTTATTTACGGATTTTTCTTACGGTTTGAGGCTTAGGACGAAACTCCGGGCGTGACATTGTGGCGACGACGTAGTTCCACGACGTACTGGTAGTTCAGCGACAGGTGGTCGTGGTCGTGGTCAATCATCCGCCCAGGGTAAGACAGACTGCTGCGTAAGCATCACTGCTAACAATATTATATATGGACTAACAGATGAACTACAACTGTCCCGATGTTGTTTTTAGGAGTCACAGGGACGGGGACAATGACGCAGGCCGCCGAGTCCTCGAGGCAAGCAGGAGGTACTTCTACTCAGGCAGGCGACACGTCCACGTAGGCTCCGTGGACTCCGTGGACGTCCACACACGGGGCGGAGACCTCCACACAGGCGCCGAGTAGAGGGACTTCTGTGGACCCATTCTCGCAGGACAACCCGTGGACATGGACAACGGCCCTACGCATGTCGACAACGTTGGTAGGAGGGTGGTTCTCATATGCTGGAGGGACGTGGACTCTAGAGGGAGGTCGGACGGCCCCGCCTACTTGCTGGACCACGTTCATACAAGGTACCGATGACAACTTTGATGTACTATGCTATTCAATACAACTTAGACCGTACTGTAGTTTTATAACTTCGTATTTGTTGTATATTTTCATAGGATGGGAGAACACGGCTGGAGGTAGCTCGTCGGGATGGAGTGGGGCCGGTTGGACGGCCCACCCTACTGACAGGACCACGTCGACACCAGGTACGAATGACATCTCTATTGTAATGTACTAACCAGTATAACTCCAACCACGCTACATGTTTAGAACTTCGTTTTTATTGTACGCTTTCGCAGCTTGGCATGACATGGCGGGAGGTAGCTCGTCAGGACAGGCTTCAGGGGATTTTGACGATTTTGAGGCTGATCACGATGTCATCGGCACCTCCCAGCTTAGTGGAGCTCCGCTTCCCACACAACTTACTACCTCCTCCACTCCGGTCCCCCCACTCGTACTACCTGCAGCGTGACACCCGATCCACTTATGTGCTCGCAGGACCATGTGAGGGCGCAGCGGGGGAAGGGTAAGAAAAGCAAGCGCCGGGGTCAGACTCAACCGGATAATTAGATTGATATCGGTGTGTAGTATATATAGGTACGAGGCCTATCTGAGTGGGATACAGAGACGGATAGGATCGGCATAAAAGAATTACAATAAAATATTCAGGAGATATATTAGAGATACATTGTAGCGTATATCTAAGTGAAACAACACCACCTACTCCGCACCAGCGCATTAATGCCATTCGATCTCACGTCGTATCAACGGTTCTCCGAGCATTAATGCATTTAGTTGATACGATGAATCAGGACTGCTTAACTTGCAGTCATTAATTAGTCGTAGCGGCGACTAATCCCAACTGCTTAACTTGCAGTGATCAGCTCAAGTTGCAGCCGCGGGTCCATATATTCATCCGACCATTAAATAAGTAACCAATGAGTGGATGTAGAGCTGCATGTATTTTTTCCTCTGTTTTCCCTATAGCTACTTAGCAAACCTAAATTAAACTATTCTAAACTCCCTGAATTAATTATTTTGTATAATTTTGTTTATACGTGAATATCTGAAAAAAATAGCAATGTAATTTATTACTTTGCTTGAGCAAAGAGTTTTATCGCAGACATTGGGGGTGATTATTTAGCTTTTTATGAAAAAACTAAATGATATATTTGTAAATAAAAAATAATTTGTAAATAAAAATTTTATGTACATATTCTTAGTGATCTAAAAACTAAGGCTGAAAAATAAACTTTGGTGAAAAAACCCTAAAATCAACTTCAAATTTAATGTTTAAAATTTAGATTTTAATTTACAAAAAACCCTAAAATCAACTTCAAATTTAATGTTTAAAATTTAGATTTTAATTTACATAAGTAGAAGCTAAAAGATATCGGTGATTGAGCCTAACTAACTTAACCATTATATTCATAATACCATCGAAGTGAACTTTTTCTGATTCATGATCTGCAAAATAACAAGTAAAGGAAAGAAGAGATAGTGACTTGGATCTATCGGTTCGTATTCAGTTGTGCTGGAAATCAAAGAGCAACACACGCACGGAGTAGAAGCAAAGAACAAAGAAACACAAGCGAATAGAGTTCTCAGAGGCTGCACACCACAGCTCACTGCCAAACCGCAGTCTCCTCTTTTTTTTTTTTTCTAAATGATTTGCAGTACAGTGCTTTATATAACCATGCTACAGACTCTCTAAGCAGCGAGTACGTACGTGTGCAACTAACTACCAGCCGAAGCCCAGGCCAGCCACACGAATTGGTCACTCTTGCACTTAACGTACATGGCAAGGTAGATGTAGTCCACTCTACCGCATGCTTATTAGCCATGACCCTAATGATCCGGCCACTATGCCAATGACTGATCAGTAATCATCTAAGCTCAACTAGGATCCTGCACTGCACTGCCTTGGATCCGCAGGCACACCACTACCTAGCCCGGCAACTCACTCCGGTACCCTTGCAGCCAATCCTTCAATTTGGTGATGGGTGAGGTAGAAGAGGTGGAGTCGTGTTACGTAGCGCCCAGCGAGGAGACGCCGAGGCAACCTCTCTGGCTCTCGCCTCTCGACGTCGTCCTAGCCAACCGAGGCCACACCCCCACCGTGTACTTGTACCAACGCGACGCCACCGCCGCCGCCGGCGGCGGCTTCTTCGAGGTGGCAGTCTCAAGAAGGCCATGGCGAAGGCCCTGGTGGCCTTCTACCCGCTGGCTGGTCGTCTCCGCCGCTGCGCGGGTGGCGGCCGGCCTGAGATCGACTGCAACGCCGATGGCGCGCTCTTCGTCGTGGCGCGGTCCGAGCTCACCGTCGATGCCTTCACCGACCTTAAACCGTCGCCGGAGTTGAGGAGGCTATTCGTCCCCCGAATTGAGCCAGCATCCATTCTGCTTGGAGTACAGGTCATTGTTGTTTGGTTACTTATATACTCCCTACAATCTGAAGTATAGTTTTGTTCTGAGTTGAACTTGTATAACTTTGATCACTATTAGAAGAGAAAAAGCAAGCAACATGTTTGATAAAATTGACCACAAAATATGTCTCGATCATACATTATTTATTTGGTATTATAGATGCTAATGTATTTTAGAATAAAGAGATCTTTAGCTACTGTCTGTGTCTTACTTTTGTTTTATTCGACGGACTTTTGTGTATATGTTTGATCATTTATCTTATTAAAAAAATAATTATTATTTATTTTGTTATGATTTGATTTATTACTAAAGCAACTTTAAGCATAACTTATAATTTTATATATTTATGAAAAAGTTAAATAAGACGAATGATTAAACTTAGATATAAAAAATCAATGACGTCAAATAAAAAATAGGAGAAAATATAAGCTTCTGCTTTTGTGGTGATACGTAGAATAATGTAGGTGGCCCTTGCAGGTGACGTTCTTGAGCTGTGGTGGCGTGGCGCTAGGGACGGTGTTGCACCATGCCGCCATCGACGCAGTTAGCGCATTCCACTTCTTCCAGACGTGGTCTTCTTACTGCCGCTACGGCGAAGCTGCCGCGGTGGAGCTGCCCTGCCACGACCGCACCCTCCTCCGCGCACGCTCGCCGCCGGTCGTCCACCCGGACGCGCACGCCATGTTCAGCGTAAAGCTGATCAACCCGCGTGATGAGCCGACGAGCCCCGTATCCACCAAGATCTTCGCCATCTCCGAGGGCCAGCTCGCGGCCCTTAGGCAAACCTGCGGCGGCGGCACCGGCACGAGCACGTTTTGCGCACTGAGCGCCCTCATTTGGCAGTGCGCATGCGTCGCCAGGCGGCTGCCGCTATCCGCCGAGACGCGGGTCACCTTCCCGGTGAACATCCGCCGCCGCGTGAGGCCGCCTCTCCCGGACCGCTACTTCGGCAGCGCGATCGTCATCATGAGCACGGCCGCCACGGTGCGCGACGTCGTCTCGGGGACGCTGGCCGCAACCGCCGCCCTGGTGAGCGCCACGCTGCGCCGCGCAGACGACGATACGCTGCGGTTGGCGATCGACTACAGCGAGATGGTAGGGATGTCGTCGCCGTCGAATGGGGCTGCAGCCAGGGGCAGCCTGCCGGACACAGAGATGCGGATCAATAGCTGGATGGGCATGCCGGTTTATGACACGGATTTCGGGTGGGGAAAGCCACTCGTGATGTCCCGCGCGGAGTTGCGCGGCGGGTTCGCCTACATCATGGATGGCGCTGGAGGCAACGCTGGGGGTGGTGGTGGTGTGCGTGTGCTTGTGTGCATGGAGGAGGTGAACATTGTGGAGTTCGAACGGCTGATTTATGCTAGGGTTGGCCAGTGATATATTGCATGTGTTTTATATTATAAGACTTTATGTTATTGTCTAGATTTATTTGTATACTAATAAATCTAAACATATATACAAAATATATACATTAATATGTGGATGAATCTAAGTAAACCAGGAAAGTTTTATAATATATAACAGAGGAAGCGAAACATATGTATATTATCGAACTTTTGTTTAACTGGGGTGTATGTTCTGTATGGTTGTCCATCAAATATATATGTTGACTTTATCCGGTATGAATAAAACTAATAAAATGCTCCAAGCAGACCACCCATAACATATACATTCAGGTGGAGTTACGCTAGTTTAAGGCCCCGTTCAGTTTACAAATTTATTTTATAAAAACATCACATCGGATATATAGACACATATTAAAGTATTAAATGTAATCTAATTATAGAACAAATTACAGATTCCGTCAAAAAACTGCAAGACAAATCTTTTAGTGGCTATTGCATAACTGACTCCGTTTTGAAGCCTAACTACGCATTTGACATTATTTTTTTCACTTCGCGGATTTGACTATGTTTTTCAAAAACGAAGCGGTCAGCTGACCCTAGTCCGTTAAGTGAGGATAATGATATTAAATAAGAAACAAATGAACACTTTTACCCTTATATAGTTGACCCTACTTTGTAAATGCTTATTGCATATTTGGCCAAATTTTGTGCATCTGTCCCATGTAAAAAGTAATTTAATTGCAATATTTGATTTATTTGTGTTTAATATTAGAGACAAATTTGTTTAATATTTCAGTGAAGTTTGATTAATTGATATATTGTCCAAAAAATTGAACTAAATTCAGCTCAAATCTAAATTAATTTAAACAAAATTTTGAATCAGTCCAAAATTTGAACCATGGAATCAGCGCAAAATCGTCAAAAAACTTCGCAGAAAGAATCTGCGGCCTTGTTGCTGTTGTTAATGGTGGTCGACGCGTGGTTTGGGGCGTTTTTGGTTGGTGGCCTCGCCGGAGTTCATCGTGTATAGAGAAGAAGAAAAAAACGACGGTTGGTGGCGTCGCCCTCGTCGGTGATGCTCGGATGTAGGAACATGGCGAGGAGGAGGGAGACGACCCCGCCGGTGCCGCCGATCTCCTCGCGCACTCCGCATCCATGGCGAGGCGGGTGAGCACCTCGTCGCCGAGCCGTTGCAGATCGAGGTGGCCGGCGCCATGCTGGAGCACCGCGTGGATGTTGCTCACCGTGAACACGATCTCGGCAACCTCTCGCCGGAGCAGCTTCCCAGTGCTCCCCGTCATCTCGTCTCGCCCCGCCATCAAAGATGCTCCCGTCGACGTAGTGGGAGTAGGCGTCGTAGAAGAAGCGGCGGACGGCGACCAGCCCAGCGGTTGCCCACAGCCGCCTCGCCGATGGTCCCTGGCGCCCCTGCCCGCGGCCGCTTGCCGTTGCGCCTCCCCGCGAGCCACCGCCGCCTCCGCTCGCTGCCGCAACCCTCGCCTGCCTCCTTGCGCCTGTCGGTCAGAGAGAGTGAGAGAGATAGAAGATAGAGGGTTTGAGAGCGAGGGCATTTTGGTCTTTTCGCGTGGCCTTTTATTTATTTTTTACTCACGGCAGTCACAAAGTAGCGTTGAACAGCACTTTCGTTTTTAAAAACGGGTCAAATATGCAAAGTAAAAAAATAAAGTCAAATATATAGTTAGGCTTCAAAACAGGATCAGTAATAGCTTTAATCTTTCAAGTCTAATTAATTTATCATTAGCGCATGTGAAATATTGTAGCACTTATGGCTAATTATAGGCTAATTAGGTTTAAAAGATTTGTCTCATGATTTCTCTCATAACTATATAATTAGATTAATGTTTATGTAGATTTAATACTTATTTAGGTGTCAAAAATTTAATGTCATGTTTTTGAAAAAACTTTTTAGAACTAAACAGGGCCTTACGAAAAGTGATTTGAATAACTGGACGTTTCCGTCGCCCGTCACTCTCCGAATCGCCTAACGGTCATGTGTGAAGTTAGAAACAAAATCAGTTATATCAGACAATGATTCTAGATCTAGATTTTAGTTTGTTTTTTTATTATCAAATATATCAGACAATGATTTTAGTTTGGTTTTTTATTATCAAATATACCGGACAATAGATTGTAAGAGCATTTCCAGTAGAGGATTAATATTCAAATGCTAAAAATCCTGTATTGAAGGCCTTTTAAAAATAATGGCTCTAAAAATTACCTAATACTCTAATAGAAGTCCAAAAATTAGGACCTTCAGGGGTTGTTTAGATGGGGCTAAAGTCGCATGTCACATCGGATATTTGGACACTAATTTAAAGTACTAAAGATAGACTAATAAAAAACTAATTTCATAAATGAGAGCTAATCCGTGAGACGGATTTTTTTGCCTAATTAATACATAATTAGCAAATATTTACTGTAGCATCACATAGACTAATCATAGATTGATTATGCTCATTTGATTCGTCTCACAAATTAGTCCAAAATTATGGATGTGTTTTATTAATAGTCTACGTTTACTATTTATAATAAGTGTCTAAACATCTAATGCGACTAGAGAAATACTCTTAGTTCGCTAAATAAACTATAAATTAGTTAAGATCATGTCGTTCTGTGACAGGCTAGGTGCAGACATACAGATCAATCCTGCTCTACATGCGCCTGGTGCTACTGTGGTGATAGTTATAGGCTTTGTACTGCATGCTCATGCTGTAGGCTTTGCAGGTGCTACTGTAGTGGCAGCTTTAGCTCTAGCATTGACGGGGGTGGTTGTGAGCGATAAAAACGGTCGGAACCGGTCGGGATCGGTATTATATTTTAGTAATATTTTCGAAAACAGTATCAGTATGATCGCAAAATTTTCATATTTATAAATTGCACTACTTAGTACGAAATTAAATAAAGTTTAGACAGAAATTGAAAATGTTAAATGTTAAAAAGGTAATGGTTGGTATGATATCATTTTTAAATTATTTTCAGAAACGATATCGGTAAGATCGGTAAATTTTCGTAGCGTTTTCATCCCTAGTAGCTGTAGATGTAAGAGCAAGTTCAATAGTATAGCCAACTGCTAGCTATAAATTATCTATAGCCAACTTAATAGCCAATTTATACAACAGTTATACACTACACAATTAATATCCGACCCCACCTGTCATAAACACATATATCTTGGAGTCTGTGCTGCAGCTGGCTATAAATCTATAGTCCACTGCTCTTTTCTCTGCTGTCTTATCTCCTTAAAATATTCTTATAGCAGGCTTATGCGGTAGCAGTTCTAGTATCCTCTGGAATTGGGACTGCACCTAGAGCAGAGGAAAAATAGTACTACCTCTATCCCTAAATGTTTGATGTCATTAACTTTTTTATAAACGTTTGACTATTCGTCTTATTTAAATTTTTTTATCAAATATATAAAGCTATATATATACATAAAAGTATATTTCACAATAAATGAAATGATATAAAAATAATTAATAATTATGTAAATTTTTTTAACAAGACAAATAGTCAAACATACATAAAAAATCAACGACGTCAAACATTTAAGGATAGAGGGAGAGGGAGGAAAGATAGGCCTTCAGCGAAGCGGGTGGCGGCGGCGGGCCTTCGGCGGAGCGGGTGCCAGTGGCCGGGGGCGGCGCCCGCGGCGACCTTCAGTGGAGCGGGCAACAACGGCCGCGGGCAGTGCGTACAATGTTTACGAGCAAAAATATTTATACGTATAATATTATATTTATGTATAAACTTTATGAACAGTAATATGTTATTCATGTTTAAAATTTATGAAAAAAAATATTTTATTAATATGTAAAGTTTTATGTATGTTTTTGTAAAAAGTTTATGAATGAAAATAGTTTATTTATGTATCATGTTTATGAATAGAAATATCTTTTATGTTTACCAAAAAATTATTATTTCATATATATAATTTCAAGCACAATGTCGAAAATTTAGGCTCACTTTTATTTGAAAAAAATTAATATGGATTTTTTTTGACTTAGTAGGGCAAGTTAACAAAACCTCATCATCCAAGAAAATTGCATGCATGAGCTTTAGCTCAAACAACTAATATACATGACATGTTAAAGTGTTCGTGTACCATTGATGCACGTGACACCTATGGAATCAGTAAAGTAGGAATGCAATTTACCTTTAATTTTTTTCAAAAGTCCAATTGGAAATACAATTTTAATAGTCCTAGGATCGTAATAGCACTACGATTCCATTTCTATTTCTTTAAAAAATACAAACATGTTTCGCCTGAATAGAATATGAAATTCACGTTTACTTCTGATTTCAATTGACATAACAAGCTTGGTGTCACTCTGTATTTCGTTGTTGTTGAAATATCATCTTATTTAATTTGTTTATGATATTGAGAAAAATTACTATTTTCAATTATAATTATCTCGATGTAACGTGCACTTCCCAAATCAATGGAACATTGACAATAATTTACTATTCCTGACTCAACGCACAATTTATTTTAAAAACTTATTTTAATTTTTACAACTAAAATTAATTTAACTTAGTGCAAAGCACATACATTTAATATATAATTTATCCATATCATATATCCATCCTCCTTCTGTCCACTCTTTCTCTCGCTAGTCCACGCACTGCTCTCACCTCTCCTCCACGCTCTCTCGGCGATGACGATAAGGGCATGATGGCTCGGTGACGACGGCATGAGGATCTGGAAGGGAGAACAATGGTCTACTATTGTACCTGCTCTAAGCGGTCCATCCATCCAACCATTACCAACGGCTGGCTGGACGTAGAGCTGCATGTTTCCCTCTGTTTTCCCTATAACAACTTAGCAAAGCTAAATTAAGTGATTGTAAACTATATGAATTAGTTATTTTGTTGTAACTAGAAAGTATAAATTTTGTTTATATGTGAATATCTGTAAAAAAAATAACGATGTAATTTATTACTTTGCTTAAGCAAAGAGTTTTATCGAACACATTGAGGGTGATTGTCAAACAACATATTCGGAAATGAAAAATAATTTAAACATAAAAATTTTATGTGCATATTCTTAGCTATCTAATAACTATGACTAGAAAATAAACTTCGGTAAAAAACCCCAAAAATCAACTACAAATTTAATGTTGAAAATTTAAATTTTGACTTGCGAAAGTAGAAGCAAAAATATTTGGGTGATTGAGCATAACTAATTTAACCATTATATTCCTAATGCCATCCAACTGAACTTTTTTTTTCGATTTATGATCCGCAAAATAACAAGTAAAGGAAAGAAGAGACAGTGCCTGCCTTGGATCTAGCCGTTGGTATTCGGTTGAACGGTGGATCGTATCAACCATGCTTAACTTGCAGCCATAGCTGCAGCAACACCGTGATCCCGATCCCTTGCCTATATATACGGTGGCTGGACGTTAATTTGCCAAAGGAGGTAACCCCCACCAGTTCATAATTAGTAGTGCTTTGCAGCCAATCCTTCAATTTGGTAATGGGTGAGGTAGAAGAGGTGGAGTCGTGTTACGTAGCGCCCAGCGAGGAGACGCCGAGGCAACCTCTCTGGCTCTCGCCTCTCGACGTCCTCCTAGCCAACCGAGGCCACACCCCCACCGTGTACCTGTACCAACGCGACGCCGCCGCTGCCGTCGCCGGCGGCGGCTTCTTCGAGGTGGGCAGGCTCAAGAAGGCCATGGCGAAGGCCCTGGTTGCCTTCTACCCGCTGGCTGGCCGTCTCCGCCGCTGCGCGGGTGGCGGCCGGCCTGAGATCGACTGCAACGCCGAGGGCGCGCTCTTCGTCGTGGCTCGGTCGTCGGAGCTCACCGTTGATGCCTTCAGCGACCTTAAGCCTTCGCCGGAGTTGAGGAGGCTATTCGTCCCCCGGATTGAGCCAGCATCCATTGTGCTTGGAGTACAGGTCATTGTTCTTTGGTTACTTGTATACTTCCTCCGATCTAAAATATAGTGTTGTTCCGAGTTAAACTTCTATTACTTTGATCACTATTAGAAGAGGAAAAAAAACGCAGCAACTGAGTTTTATAAAATTGACCACAATGTATGTCTTGATAGTGCATTTATTTGGTATTATATATGGATGGTAATATATTTTGAAAAAGGCATATGGTTAACCATTCAGTTTATCTTAAAAAAATATGTAATTATTATTTATTTTGTTATTATTAATTTAATATTTTAAAAAAACTTTAAGATTGACTCATAATTTTTACATATTTATGCACAAAATTTAAATATGATAAATAGTTAAAGTTAGGTTAAAAAATTAACGACGTCAAATAAAAAAATTTTATAAGCTAGGATTGGTACGGTGAATAATGTAGGCAGCACTTGCAGGTGACCTTCTTGAGTTGTGGTGGTGTGGCGCTAGGGACGGTGCTGCACCATTCCGCCATTGACGCCCTGAGTGCATTCCATTTCTTCCTGACGTGGTCTTCTTACTGCCGCTACGGCGATGCTGCCGCGGTGGATCTGCCCTGCCACGAACGCACCCTCCTCCGCGCACGCTCGCCGCCGGTCGTCCACCCGGACGCGCACGCCATGTTCAGCCTAAAGCTGAACCTACGTGATGAGCCGACGAGGCCTGTATCCACCAAGATATTCGACATCTCCGAGGGCCAGCTCGCGGCCCTTAGGCAAACCTGCGGCGGCACGAGCACATTTTGCGCCGTGAGCGCCCTCGTGTGGCAGTGCGCGTGCGTCGCCAGGCGGCTTCCTCTATCCGCCGAGACGCGGCTGACCTTCCCGGTGAACATCCGCCGCCGCGTGAGGCCGCCTCTCCCGGACCGCTACTTCGGCAACGCGCTTGTCGTCGTGAGCGCGGCCTCCACGGTGGAGGACGTCGTCTCGGGGACGCTGGCGGCAACCGCCGCCCTGGTGAGGGCCACGCTGCGCCGCGCGGACGACGAGATGCTGCGGTCGGCGATCGACCACGGCGAGATGATGGTGGGGGGGAGGTCGACGTGGAACCCGCCTGCCGCCAGGGGCAACCTGCCGGACACAGAGCTGCGGGTGACCAGCTGGCTGGGCATGCCGGTTTATGACGCGGATTTCGGGTGGGGGAAGCCACTGGTGATGTCCCGCGCGGAGTCGGTGCGCGGCGGGTTCGTGTATGTCATGGATGGCGCAGGCGGCGACGCTAGCGGTGGCGGCGTGCGCGTGCTCATGTGCATGGAGGCGGTGAAGATGGAGGAGTTCAAACGGCTGATTTATGCTAGGTTTGGCTAGTGATGAAACTAATACGTACCACAACGATTGAATGTCAGTGCAAGTGATCTACACCAGCCGCCCCGGCACTGCCTGTCTGATCCCATCAATATTCTAATATATGGTGCATTATTTTGACTAGTTACAAAATGATTTTGTGCAGGCAGGACCTTCCTTAAATATGAATGCTTTGTTTTGGCTTCAGTATGTGTAGGCTGTAAATCAGTTTTCATGCATCTTATGACCTCCATAATGAGGCACTTAGCTAGCTTGCTTCAACTTTGCCTCAGCATGAGCTATGAAGTTCACAGGCCAAGATTTTGTTTGCACCACCTTAGGTCGCTCTATGCGTACGATTAGGAGGGGTCCCTGGTCTGAATCTCTATAATACGAAATCCACGCACATTCTATGGCAGACAGAGCGTCCACGTGTCACTTGCTATTGCTTAGGAAATGAGTGCATGCCGCCTCAGCCGGGCGCTCATGCTGTGCGCTGGCAGACAGAAAAATATTGATGGTACATCCCGTGTAGGTTAGTAAAATGGGCTGGTCCAGGCAATAGATGCAATAGCCTCCCCCAGCACGCGTCAAATGGCCAAAAATGCCAAACAGCTCAAGCCCAGGTTTAGGTAATTTTGCAAAAGAGTGTTTATTGTTCTAACGATTTTTTTTATCCCTCAATTTTGCAGATAGTACAATTCACGATTATTTTTATTTTATTCTCTTAACGCCTTGTAATTTAAGCAACGTATAAATATAAATATTATCATTAAGGGAACCTCCTCACCCCACAAATAAATAATGACTAAATTTGTATCTGCTCATAATATTAAAATAATTAAAAATTTACAAAGCTTTTCGACTACATTTATTAAACTAATCCAGTAAAAAACTTACAACAATCATACATATGCCTATGTCATATTAATTTTAATTCTGAAATTTTTGCCATGCCTATATCAATGTCCAAGTAATTTTTTTTACATTTTGTATACTTATGTCAATTAAATATTTTAAATAACTATAGAAAAAACTTAGCTAATTCCACAAAAACATCCACATATTAAAAAATATGCCCTTTCATCTTTTAGATCTTAGGTATGACAAAAAATAATACGAAAATTCTAGATTTTTTTCCTCACAAGGATGAGGAGAAAGTGCTTAAGCTATAAAAAATAGATTGGTAATAATTATTAAACAAGGAAAAATTATATCTCCTCACAGAAGTAAAATCTGGAATACTTTAAATTATCTAAAAATACAAATATATGTTTCATCATTAGTTGACAATTTAATTACTCTGTCCAGTTTGATAATTTTTATCCTTTTGGTAAGTTTAAGGTCAAACTTTTAAAACTTTGATTATTCATAACTTTAAAAATATTTACTTTAATGGCGATGTATAGATAAACTTTTAAAAAATACTTTCACAAAAGAAAAATTGTATTTAGTATTATATATTATAATAGAAAATTATAATCAATGTTTAATTTTGGAGAATAATCGTTGTCCAAAACAACAAGTATTATCAAATTAGGGGAATACAATTTAAGATATGCAAATACTACAAGAGTGTTTGGGCTGTAGAAAACCATATTTAAATTTTCTAAACATATAAATATACTCCCTCCGATAAAAATATTTATCATTTATGACAAGATTTGATCAAACTTCTAAAATTCCCACTATCGATTATTTCTTAAATGTTTAGTTTAAATACAAGACAAATGATATACATAAATTCTTCTCAAAAATATTATCATAATATTATAAACTTATTAGGTTTTATAAATTTATTTTAATATAAACTTTCTTATCAGATTTTTAGAAGTTTGGTCAAATCTTGTTCTAAAATGACAAATATTTTTGACCAGGGAGTATCTGGTAAACATGGATATAACAAAAATAAATTTTAAGTACATGAAAGTTCTCTTTAAATAATGAGATATGAGTCAACCCATAACATTATATTGAGCATCACTTGCTAATAAATATGCCCAAAATGTTTGAAGGTGTGTGCGGCAACGCCGCCCATGGATTCTAGTATAACTTAATGACTGTCATGAAAATTCCTTTTTACATCGAGTTTGTAGCAAGTAGGTCCTTCTCTTGGATCTTTTTAAAAGGGAGAACTTGGCTTGTTTCATTTATCAGACTAAAAATGTTCAGTGTAGGTACATTGTTTGAGGACTCTTTCATTCTAAGAGCACCTCTAATAGCATCTCCAAATCTCATTCTCCAAATACTCATATAGCCAACTCTACAACTGATTTGGATAGTCAAACGGTCTCCCTACTTGAATCTCCAAAATAATAAAGGGACGCACGTGTCAGTCTTTATTGCCTTCTTCTTCCTCTTACAAAATAACAATAAAAAATAAAAAAGGGATCTAGCTTGTCACTGCACCCATCGACAGCATCGGCTGCGACGTGGCCGCTACCATCACCGTCGACTAAGCCGTGAAGCCAACCGACGATGATATCGATGCCCCAGCATGGAAGTCGAGCATGAATGATGCCGACTGACGATGACGAACATCAGCAACGTCAATATGACAGTAAGGCTGAGGTTGAGACCCCATCGTCTCGGCGTCCGACGACTCGATGACGACGCTGTTGGTGGCCGGCTTGCCACCATGGAGGTGTAGTGGCGACAGCTACGAGCTCTGCATGCTCTGCCGCGGCGGTGGAGGGCGGCTGCAAGGCGGGGGGCGACGGCGTTGGCCGGTCAGAAGAAGGCTCGGATGAGGGAGGCGGCCGACGGCGACGAGCTCCGCTCGCTCTGCCGCGCTCACCTCCTGCCCGCCCTACTGGCGACGGATTGAGGTCTAGGGCAGTGGGGGTAGATGGCAGGGACGACTGGGAGGAGGAATGGAAGAGATGGAGTGTAGGCCCTATGACAAGTCTGATTTGGCTGGTCATCTTTGACAAGTAAGGGGCTGGTTTGGCTAGATTTAAGCTATGACAAGTCTGGTTTGGCTGACCAATCTTAGTAAGTAAGAGGCTGGTTTGTCAGATTCAAACCATCTCGTTGGTAAGTCCGTTGGATTGCATATTTTCAATAAAATTACTAAATTTTAGCTTGGAGAGAACCAATGACCACTTTGTTCCCGATGCTTAATTACTATACTCAGCTAGTCCCTCGGCCTCAGCCTCAGCCTATATGGTTACTATACGCATGTTAATTTAATTGGGCTGCCACAACCATGCATGCATGCACATAGAGGAGAACTGCTGCATATGTATTGTCTGAACGCATGGTGTCAATCTGAATGCAAACTCACTTCATTTTTTCGCATGTTGACCGAGGAAGCCACAAGCAGCTAAATTCAGGACAAGGCCACTGAAATTCAGGGCCAGGACAGTATTTCGAGGTGAACTTTTTGAGGAGAATTTTTAGAGGTTGTTTAGATGGGGCTAAACTTTTTAGCCCTATATCACATCGGATGTTTGGACATTAATTTGAAATATTAAACATAGAATAATAAAAAATCTAATTTCATAAATGAGAGCTAATCCACGTGACGAAATTTTTAAGCCTAAATAATCCATAATTAGTTTATTGTAGCATCACATAGACTAATCATGGATTAATTAGGCTCATTAGATTTGTCTCGCAAATTAGTCCAAGATTATGGATGAGTTTTATTAATAGTTCTCGTTTACTATTTATAATTATTTATAATAAGTGTCCAAATATTCGATGTGACTAAGAAACTAAACTTTAGTCCCTAAAAACAAACACCCCCAAAGATCTAAAAAATTTTTAGGAGAGGAGTCACATCGACACTTGCGGTCATATATTTAAGTATTAAACATAGTCTAATTATAAAATAAAATTTAGATTTCATCTGAAAACCACAAGACAAATCTTTTGAGTCTAATTAATCCATCATTAGCACATGTTGGTTACCGTAGCACTTATGACTAATCATATCCTAATTAGGCTCAAAGGATTCGTCATTTCCTCTATAACTGTATAAATAGTTTTATTATTTATCTATATTTAATGCATTATTTAGGTGTCCAAAAATTCGATATAATGTTTTTGGAAAATTTTTTGGGAAACTAAACAAGGCCTTAGAGAAAGAATTGGGTAGGAACTCAAATGAGCGACCTTTTTTAATTTGGACTGCAAGGATTTGAGTAGTAGGAGGGTCTGTAGGGTTTTAGCTTGGTAATAATAACATTTTAGATAAGTTGTGTTTAGGATTATAGTTGGAAGAAAAAATGAATTTAGAATGGCTCCAAAATAACAGAAATCAAAAGGAACGAATTTAAAACTTGTTGCTAGAAAAAAATTCTGACTATGCTACAGATCTTTTCTTAATTAAGCTTGCACAGTATTGTATAAATGTCCTGAATTAATGTGTTCAGTTGTACATTAGCTATGATCTGTTAAGAACATTATTGAACCACCCGACATACATACATCAAGGTGCAGGCTGAGTAGGTTACAATTTAAGTACTGCCTCCGTCCCCATATATATGGATTCTCGCTCTTCACTTATAACTTTTAATCATTCGTCTTATTCAAAAATTTAGTATAAATATAAAAATTTATAAGTAATAATTAAACTATTTTTAATAATAAAGAAAATAATAAACAAAATAAATAATATTTTCAAAATTTTTTAAATAAGACTTGTGGTCAAACATTATAAATAGAAAGTCAAGTGGGACAGATAGACTAGTTGCAAGAAACCTTGCATATGGTCATGATAAAACCATTACTCTCGGCCTACGTTGTCGGCACTATAAAACAATTACTACTCAAGGTCCCAATCTAACACAGCATACTCTCTTTTGTAATAATATAACACAGATTTTTACTGAAGTTTTGATATACCATCTCGATATTAAATATTTAGTATAAAATTTTAGTATCTCTATCCCAAGTTTGTATACTAGTAGTAGATGGTATCTCTAGGACAGTAAAATGTCAGTGATATAAAGATTATTGCTCATTCCGTTCTTTCCCTAGCTCTTAATTAATCTCATCCAATACTATTCATGGCAGTAGTATATTTTTTTCCCATCATATCGATCGATAGGTAAAGAGGTTTTACCACATCTGCACATGAGAGCACACAACTTTGTACGGAGTAAAAAGATTACAAAATCATTTACACGCAACTGCACTGAATAAAATAATTATGTGTTTTTTTGCCAAGCTAGCGGAGACGTGAACCGAGGCAAAGCTGAGCGAGCTTATGCTTCCGCGTCGGGATCACATACACCTGGAACAAACTGAGGAATCTGTGATCGGCAAGCTACGTACTTATATACCATTTACAAAGTGAAAGGCGAGACTCATATCTCGGTGACGAAGGCCTTGTTTAGTTCACAATTTTTTTCTTCAAAAACATCATATCGACACTTTGGACACCTAAATAAAGCATTAAATATAGATGAACCAAAAAACTTGCATAGTTATAAAAGAAATCTTGAGACGAATCTTTTGAGCCTAATTAGTCCATGATTAGCCATAAGTGCTACAGTAACCAGCATGTGCTAATGATGGATTAATTAGGCTCAAAAGATTCATCTCGCGGTTTCTAGGCTAGCCGTGAAATTCGTTTTTCATTCGTGTCTAGAAACCCCTTCCGACATCCAGTCAAACATTTAACGCGACACTTCTTTCAAAATTTTTCTCAATCTAAACACCACCTAACATCAAATGAGCCATGCTCATTGGTGCACTAGCTCCATCATATTATTTTCCTGTCGCTCATGCATTGATGATGGGACTCGACCTAACATTTGTTTTTCCTGCGTTTCCTTGGTGACTCTATCCTGTAAAAAACAATTGCTAGTATGCGAAGATAAGTTTGTATTTACGAGAAAGAAATACCGAAGCCCACCTTATTCATGGAAGAATAGTATTGATGAATTGGTAGAGGTTAGGATTATTGAAAAGATAAATTTTCTCTATTCATGGACCAAGAATATATGCAAGAAGTTAATATTATTTTCTTATATATGGAATAAAGTTTGATCTCTATGAATAAATTTATTTTGGTACGAAATTAAAGACTCTAGCAGCTACTGCTGCTATCCTCATTTATTATTAATTCATGACACTGTGGTCTGTGCTCGAAACAGAGTTAAACAGACCTTCCAGAGGAGGGTGAATGGTAGATTGAACCAAAACCCAAAAATCTTTTCGCGGAAATAAAAGATTATCTCTGGTTATGTCGCTCCTGAGATTACCTCTGGTTATGCCGTTCCTATGACGTCAATCTAGTTGCGCCGCTCCTGAGATTAACTTGATCGCGTCGCTCCTGTGCCGCCGATCAGATCGTCGAGATCCAGAGAAATACCGGTAGATGAAAGCAGAATATGTAGATTGAATGCTCTCAACTTTATTGCTTCAACTGATATTTACAAAGTGCACCAACAGCACTCCTACTAAAATTGTCGATCTAGAATCAACAACTAAATCTCACCAAAAACACACCGGAGACATATCCCTCGGTACCTATTTATACAAAATAATATGTATTCGACTCGGTCGCAGACACCCGCAGCCGCATCGTGCATCGTCGCCTGAATCGAATTTCCCGGGTCCTGGCTGAATCAAACTCCTACGCAAGTACGAACCAGTTTGCCGTACGTACACGTACTGTGTACAAAGTCTATGCATGCTACGTACTGCCGTGCTGCATAAAACCAAAACCACACGAGCCCAAACGTGCTACAGTACCTCGCCAGCACTGTAGCACGCGTACAGTACCCTGTGTCTCTCCTTTCTTCTTTTTTCTTCACCAATTAATCTCCAATTTACTTCACGATTTTTCTGACGCTTACACATACAACATGTGAAGCTTATTCCGATTCCATCTCATACGGTGTTCCTCCACTATGTGCCATATCGTATTCAACATCGTCACCCGGCATCCTCGATCGTCCGGACCTCAGCTCCTCCCTGAGCTTAGTCACGATCCCAACGCCGTTGACCGATATTGATCTTCAAAAATCACTAACTCTAGTACAACCATGTCACATGGCATCCCGACCATCTAGACATTGGTTCCTCCCTGAACATAGTCATCGTACGCATCCCGACCATCCAGACCTCAGTTTCTCCCTGAAACTAGTCATGGTCCTCGCCATTGACCATAATTGACCTTAAGTTACCTGCACACATAGAGACAAACCAACCGTATTCGGGTACAGATATCGCAACCTGACCCACATTAGTCACACACACTCACACCAACACCACAATCGTTTTCAAACCAAATTCTATCAATTTACAAGCCAATTGTTCATCACAAAATATTGATTATGACTATGATCTTACACCTTGTATTTTGTATACCTGCGCATACGAACACAAGAAATTAGGTAGCTAGTCACCGTAGCTGATTCTTGATGAATCCTAATCCCCACTTCTCCATGTCATGAGGTTGCGACTTACTGAGGCATGCGAGCAAGGCTCTAGCCGAAGCTAATGGCCATCTGATACCCCCACCATCTCTATACCTATAACCTTCATTGTTCTTCATCCCTATCTTTTCACTTGTATTTGCATAAGTCAAAATTTAAATTTTTAATGTTTTTGAGATTTTTTTCACCAAAGTTTACAAATATGTTGTTTGGTTTATTTTCCAAAGCCAAACAATACCCCCTGGCTATGGCAGATGAAGCTCATCAAGCTCCTCCTCTCTCAGTATTGTATATATTGTAACACTGTAACTTACTAAGTCTCATTTAACCTCTCTGCGAACACTCTGATTTCCAGCTACAACTTAGGCCGTTTTCGGCCAGAGAGTTAAATATCTAACTCCTCTCTTTCTCCACGCGCACGCTTCCCAAACTGTGTATTTTTTGCGAAAGTTTTCTATAGAAAAGTTGTTTTAAAAAACATATTAATCTATTTTATATTTTTTAATTATTAATAATTAATTAATCATATACTAATCTATTACTATATTTTTCGCGCCGGATAGCTAACCCATCTCCCACCCCAAACTAACGCAGCCTTAATGGATGCCGCAAATTAAACCATAGCTGATGCACAAGAAGGACAAGCAGTCACTCGATCACTTAGGTAATAAACAATGTTGCAGGCATGATTAATATTTTACTGTTTTGCAAATAATCTATTTAAATGAAAATTGGTTGAGAAATATTTGTGGAGCTGAGATGAGCATGTGTAATTAATGTGGGTCAGTTTACTATAGATATGCCCAAAAACAGTCAAAAAAGGTGACACACGGTAGATGGATGTCAGAATAACCGGTAGATATACACTATATGTGTATGGATTTGTAATATGTTATATAAGTTGTGCGTTAGTACTGGAGAAATTTGGAGAAAAATAAGAGTAAAAGAAAGATGACGCTACACTACTCGTGTTATATTTGTGGTTTTTGATAAACTTGTAATAGGTTTGGAAATATAAAGATTGAATCATACTAGAACAAGAAGTTATACTTTTAGTTGGTGATGAAGTTTTTATTACAAATATACCAGGGGATGAGACACTGTCGATATCGGTTATATATGTTTTATAGGTGATAAAATAGGGTTCAGGAGCTGTGCTTTATATGCACTTTATAAACTGTAAACTTATATTGATGCAATAAAGTTGATTTATTATGAAGATGTATTCTCTTATCGCTAAGCAGATGGACCGGGTGCTACACGGGCGATCAATTAATATTGACATGTTAGTCTATCAATTTTGGGTTCTTTTATTTCCTCTACATATTTGGTTGATTGTTAGAAAAACTCTCCTCTATCTTGGTCTTGTATTTCTACCATACAATTATTTTGTTAGCAACATATACAAGACATCATCCATCGCGAGCATGCGCTCTTCGTCGCCTAGGCCCGACAATGACACTGGCCACTGGGTTTGCCGCTGGCTATTTTCAGTAGTGTCGTATTTGCGGTACGTTTATTTGGAAAAAAATTTTTTAACAGATGTCATATCGACGTATACGATTACATATTTTAAGTATTAAATATAGTCTAATTATAAAATAAATTTTAGATCCGTCTGAAAACCACGAGACGAATCTTTTGAGCCTAATTAATACGTTATTAGCACATGTTGGTTACTGTAGCACTTATGGCTAGTTATATATTAATTAGACTCAAAAGATTCGTCTTACGATTTCCCTTATATCTGTGTAATTAGTTTTAACATTTATGTATTTAATGTTTTATCTAGATGTCTAAAGATTAGTTTTAACATTCATGTATTTAATGCTTTATCTAGATGTTGTGATGTTTTTAGAAAAAGTTTTTAGGAACTAAGGGGTTGTTTAGATGGGGTTAAACTTTTTAGCCCCATGTCACATCGGATGTTTGGACACTAATTTGAAGTATTAAACGTAGACTATTAATAAAACTCATCCATAATCTTGGACTAATTCACGAGACGAATATAATGAGCCTAATTAATTCATAATTAGTCTATGTGATGCTACAGTAAACTTTTATAAAATTAATTTTTTTATTACTCTATATTTAATACTTTAAATTAGTATCTAAACATCTAATATGACTAGAGACTAAAAATAAATCCTACAAACAAACAACCATAAAACAGGGCCTCGGTTGAAACAATTTTCAAGGAGACACGTCTGAACCCATGCTGCAGTGTCTCTATGACTGGTGTCTGTAATTGACGGGTGTCTGTAATTTGTGTACCAAGAGCATCTACTTTGGATCGGGCGCATTCATACCATACGATCTCATATGATAGCAACGGTCCCCTGCAAGTATCCGATGTGTTGTGAATGAAAATGGTAAAAGTGAAAGGAATGAACAGTGATTACTATTGATGGTAACAGTACATGTATATATAGGGGACCAAAGGGTGGGACCCACGTCCGTACGGACGTGTCCCTTGTAATGTCGGTTGCCCCTGTACAATGTCTTTTAATCATTCTACTAATTACAATTACTAAACTAATTGATCACTTAAACTTCTGTTTGCAACACTCCCCCTCGATCAATTGAACCTTGTAATTTGTAGTTGAATTGTCTTCATAAGAGTCATGTGAAAGAAACAATATAATATATAGTCTCCCCCTAAAAATGTAGTTTTTAGTAAATGAGTAGAATTATATGGTATACCGTTAGATTATATTATAGGTATATATATAATTTAGTTATTGCAAATCTTTAAGTTGTCTCATACCTATTCCATAAACATATTTGTGGAATAATGTTATTGATAGCGACTTTGTGAATAAATCTGCAAGACTATCACATGATTTAGTTTGCAATATTTGTATTTCTCTATTTTGTTGTAAATTATGTGGGTAAAATAATTTAGGAGAAATATGCTTTGTGATATTGCTTTTTATATAAACTGTATTCATTTGTGCAATACAGGCAGAATTATCTTCATAGAGAATTGTTGGTTCCTTGATAGGATCAATACCACATGACTGTTGTATTGATTAATCATTCGACGAAGCCATACGCATTCGTGTGAGGCCTCATGTAATGCAATTATTTCAGAATGATTTGTAGATGTGGCTACCAAAGTTTGTTTGGATGATTTCCATGATATAGCCATTCCACCATGTAAAAATACAAATCCAGTTTGTGATCTTGCATTGTGTGGATCGGATAGATATCCAGCACCAGTATATCCAATCAAGGTTTTACCTTGGTTAAATTTATGAAATAAACCAAGATCCTTAGTACCTTGTAGATATCTGAAAATATTTTTAACTTCTGCCCAATGACGTTTAGTCGGGGCTGCACTATGTCTTGCTAGTAAATTTACTGCAAATGCAATATCAGGTCTAGTGCAATTTGCAATATACATTAGTGCTCCAATGACACTTAGATATGGAACCTCAGGTCCCAATAATTCTTCATTTTCATCCCTAGGTCTGAATTAATCTTTATTCATGTCAAGGGATCATACTACCATAGGTGTTTTGGAAGGATATGATTTATCCATATTGAATTTCTCTAATATTTTTTGTATATATGCAGATTGATGTATCAATATACCTATACCGATATGCTCAAGTTGGATACCTAAGCAAAATTTGGTCTGACCCAAATCTTTCATCTCAAATTTCGTCTTGAGGTGATTGCGTGCTTCATTAATATCTTGTGTATTCCGATGATATTGAGATCATCAGCATACACTGAGATAATACAAAAACCTGTTAACGATTTCTTAATGAATACACATGGGCAATCATCATTCTTAGAATATCCCTTTTTCATAAGGAATTCTTTCAGTCGGTTGTACCAAATTCTACCTGACTGTTTTAAGCCACAAAGCAACTTTTTAAGTTTTACACAATACATGTTGCGATGTTGGTTCTGATTCAGAATTTTAAGTCCTTCAAGGACTTTCATATATATATATATATATATATATATATATATATATATATATATATATATATATATATATATATATATATATATATATATATATATCCGAATCTAGTGACCCATATAAATATGCGGTCACTACATCCATGAGATACATGGATAGACTCTTTTGTACTGCCAATGATATTAAGTATCGGAATGTTATACCACTCATAACTGGAGAATATGTTTCATCAAAATCGATACCAGGTCTCTGCGTGAACCCTTGTGCTACAAGTCTCGTTTTGTATCTCATCACCTCATTGTTTTCATTCCTTTTTCGGACGAAAACCTATTTCGATCCTACAGAAAAGGTGTTTCGAGGAGTAGGTATTACCGCAGAAAATACCTCTCATTTTTTATGCGAGAGTAATTCTGCCTCGATTGCTTCCTTTCATTTGATCCAGTCTGAGCGCTTGGTGCCGCGTTGCGCCTTGCTGCCATGGTGAGAGCCAGTGCCGGTGGCCTGTTGAGGTCGAAAACCTCGCCGGTGGGGGGGGGGGGGGGGGTCTCCTCTACGGCAAAAACGGAAGACGATGCAGCGTCGTTGTGGTTCCTCGGTGGTTGGCGTCGGCGTCGGAAGACGCTCGGAGGAAGCGCCTTCGCCGTGATCTGCCGAGGGCAGTGGTGCAGAGGGACGCAACACCGGACTTCTGCCGGCTATTGCTGTGGAGTTTGTTGAAGTTTCGCCGTCGGCAGTGGGTGGTGGTGGTGGTGTTCCGAGGCGGCGAAGGACGTTGAGGCGTCCATTCTATTGATTTCTTGCCGGTGCGCCGTTGTTCTGGTTCTGGTGATTTGCGCCAAGACGACGACCACCGCGAGGGCCATGGTGACGTCCAGAGCCTCTAACAGGACGAAGTCCAGGGCGTCCAAACCGGTGAAGGCCACGGCGACCAAACTGGCGACGACTGAAGTTGAGGCGGATGCCGCGAAGGGGACGGAGTCGTCGTCCTCCATTCTGTGCAGCAGGAATCAAGAACAAGAGAAATTATGAGTTTTCCATGCTTACCAATGAAAAATTTCAATCCTTTGCTCTCTGTGTACTTTCTGTGGTAGAGGCAGTGCTGATAA
The DNA here is from genome assembly GCF_000231095.2 of Oryza brachyantha. Lineage (NCBI taxonomy): Eukaryota > Viridiplantae > Streptophyta > Magnoliopsida > Poales > Poaceae > Oryza > Oryza brachyantha. Next base: position 11,585,180 of record NC_023163.2, read on the forward strand.
CGTGTTGTCAATGAAAATGGTGAAAGTGAAATGAATGAACAGTGATTACTTTTGATGGTAACAGTACAGGTATATATAGGGGACCAAGGGGTGGGACCCACATCCGTACGACCGTCCCTTGTATTGTCGGTTGCCCCTGTACAATGTCTCTTAATCATTCTACTAATTACAATTACTAAACTAATTGATCACTTAAACTTCTGATTGCAACACGATGCATGTTTAGTCCGTGTATATTTATTTCCCGATTTTTTCTTTGAAGACTTATTTCCCGATTGATCTTCACAGCAGCAACAACTAGCCCCCAGCGGTTTATTGTTACTCCTGCAGCCAACCTCCTCTTGCCCACGGAGAGGAAGGCGCTCAAGTCCCAAGATCGATATAGAAGAGGTTTACAGAGATAGAGTCCTGCTTCCTTACGCCCTGCCACTAGTGCAGATCCTCTCATCGACAACAGCCCCTCACATAACTTTGTTGGGCTTTATGGGAAGTCTGAACGAAGTCATCTCAGTTGAGCTTAAATTAACACCGTCGTATATGTACACGTACAAACATAATCGAGGTGCATGTAGCTATAGCCCGTCACCGATGACATCCATCTATAACAGGCACAACTTTACGCCTGATTGAAATTACCTCCTTTATCTCAATTGGGCCCAACAGTTAAGCCCGTTAGAGATAAGGAACGTCAGTGATGGGCTCTAAATATGTCTCGATTCAGATAAGTTTAGTGGCCGTCGCCGATGATTCATATCGGTGATGGGCTTTTATTTGTGGCCATTAGAGATAACTGTGTGTCCGTTAGAGATCTCATTTCTTTGGTTTGATTGAGATATATTTTGCGCACTATAAATAAAATATTATTTTCAAACTATTTTAATGAGGCATATTTTCACTGTATAGTTGGTCGAGCTCATCTCTAATGGGCGGTATTACGATACCCGTCACAGATGATTGTCATCCGTATCGAGCGTAGTACTAACTCATTCACGATGGACATTACTAATATATGCCCGATAAAAATGGGTTTACTAGGGTTACTAACTCTCCATATCCAAATCCATATCTCTCCCGACTGTGGTCGCCGCCAAGCTGCCACCGCCACCTACTCTTCGACGGTGCAGCCTCCTCCATGCCGCTGCCTACTCCCTCGTCATACCCGAGGCCGCCTCACCGACTGCTGCCGCCTCCTTGACAACGTCGCTGCCTCACCGAGCCCTCCCCGAGCATGTCGCTGTCCCCGAGCACGCCGCCGTCCCCGAGCTCGCTGCTGCGTCAACCGAGAGGCCGCCTCCTCCCTCACCATCCCCGAGGCCACGTTGCCCCAAGGCCGTCTCACCGACCGCCGCCGCCTCCTCCCAGCTGCCCCCGAGCACGCCACCGCGTTGACCTCCGCACCGAGCCTGCCGCCGCTGTCCCAGGTTGGCATGTTGAAACCTAAATGAACAATTTTGTTCATTGCTATTGCGATTTGACATGCATAGGATTGATTGTGTATGGCATATGATTTCAGAGGCCTAGTGAATGTGTATGGCATAGTGATATATGTGTTAGCTAGAAAGAGAATTGTATTTTTGACTTGTGTATGGCATAGTATGCATATATGTGTTAGCTAGAGATTTCAGAGGTGTATTTTTTTTCCATATGTCATGAATTGTGCTTTTGAGCTAGAAAAAGAATTTTATTTTTGACTTGTGTATGGCATAGTATGTATATATGTGTTAGGTAGAGATTTGAGAGGTGCATTTTTACATATCTGATGAATTGTGCATTTTTTTAGCTAGAAAAAGAATTTTATTTTTAACATGTGTATCATAGTACGCATATATGTACACTACAAGAGATGTGAGGATTTATGACCATTAATATTTGTCATAATATATGAATTTTTTATCACATATTAGCATTTGTGACATACAGTTGATAAAAATGCTTGCGTCAAAAACCATGCGTCTTAAACCATACTTTATGTCGTTTCGATGCTATTGTCACAAATGTTATGATATTGGCTTTGAAGTTATAAAATTTTATGACATATGTGTTTTAAGTCACAAAGTTACACCATGGCCTACTAAAGCCCACATAAGGAACAACCTTATAATGGGCATGGCCCAATGTTGTGGCTGAATTTGGCCAAGCCCATTTCCTATTTTGAACAATTTTCTAGCATATATCTAAATTTTATTGATTCTGGCCCAACCTAACCTTCTTAGACTGAGCCCACATAAGTTCTTTTGGGCATATACGAGTTTTTTGACCAGCCCATACGAATTATTTTCTTGCCAACCCAACCTAACCTGCTACTTAGGGCCCATGTGATTTTTTGAGACTAGCCCACCTTTTTTTCATGATGTTTAGGGCCTACCCAAACCACATAGCAGATAATTAGGCCAACCAAACAACACAATTTGCATTAAAAACATATTCATACATGCATTCCAACAGATATGGCAATACACATATCCTGCATTTCAAATACACCCATATTGCATTTCAAATAATACCCATTCCACCAACATTACGTTACTTTTAAGTCTCCAAAATCAGAACATTCATTATAGGACCAACACATATGACCATAAGTACTGACAATCAAAATACAGATAAAGTTCACATGAATAAGACATAACAGGACCAGCCAAGTTCTCTGATTATCAAGGTAACTCTAAAATCCCATACATGGCTGTAGACAACATCTTTTGTTTTTCTGTTTAATAGTAGAGAACCTCTTTTGTTTAATAGGGTAAATGGACATCTTTTGCTTAATAGGCCAAATGGATAGTACACAAGCTCTTTTGTTTGCATCACCTTACAACAGAATTGTATATGCGTATTTTACAACCGCTCACGTTTGATCTTTCCAGATTTGATCCTGCTTCAGCACCGGCAAAATAAGTGTGGCGTTCATTATCTTAGCAATTGCAACAGCATTACATATCTGCAAATATATCAAGTACTGCAGTTAAGTACCAAGTGTTCAATAAAACTTGAGCAAGCTAATAATATTCGTTGCTGGTTTAATCCACCGTCGGCATGAATAAATATATAGCATTTTCTAGTACAAGATCTGCACAGAATAGAGAAGAATATATTTATTCATCAGGATTTAACTAGTACGAAATATATTATCCAGCTGATCTTTCGCTAAATATATATTTCCAGGGAGAAGTAGATAATGTTGTTACCTGAGATCTCATCAGTATGGCACTCAGCGCAAGGCTTCCAAGATGCCGCTGCGGCATGCAGATTCTCCCAGAAAGAACCCCGCTCGTTCACCTGCAGAGTAGCACCAAGCCAACCACATAAACATTGGAACAAGTTGTGTGCGAATAAATTGTGTGCACCAAGCCGGCTGGAGAGGGGGAGTAGGCCGGCGCTGCCGGAGGGGAGGAGGCAGGTGCTGCTGGATCCGCCGCGCGCTGCCGTTGCGGGAAGACGCCGGTGGTGCACCGGAGAGAGGGAGGCCGGCGCCGCCGGAGAGGGAGGAGGCCACACCGCCGGATCCGCTGTGCGGTGCCGTTGGGGGACGAGGCCAACGCCGCACCAGAGAGGTGGAGGAGGAGGCCGACGCCGCGCCATAGAGGGGGAGGATGCTGGCGCCGCGCCAGAGAGGGGAAGGAGGAAGCCGGCGCTGCCGGAGGGAGAGAGTTATAACAGACAACTTATATGTTTATATGTAGTCTGTTATATATGAAAAATAATATGATATATAAGATAATTATTTTTATGTGTTATTCATATAGTGGTGTAATAACTAAAAAATAAAACAATAGAGCGAGGAGAATTGGATTTTCATTAGGCTGAAACCAAAGGAGAAGGGAGGGAAGTTAGGCTACAGTAACCAGGGCGAAGAGGGTAGAGGGAGAGAGTTGCTGGGCCGAAAATGGCCCAATATGATGTTTTATTTATTAAGAATACTTCACACGTTCAAATAATTTCCAGAAAATCTAGAAAATAGATGAGCATACAAAGTATTTAATAAAATTTTATCTTGACTATTTTCATGTTAAAAATTTTCCATAAATTTTAACCTATCCTTGCTTTTGCATTTTAAACTTATTCTAAAGAAAATATTAAACAAATAAATTCTTAATTAATATTTTTCTATGTTGTGACATATAAATTTTATAAATATTATATTATCATTTTATAAATTTCTGGTTATTTACAAAAAATAAATCCAACCATAATTGACTTTCGAAAAATATATTTTTTGTATTTACTCCACTTGTTAATTCTTTTAACCTTTAGATGATTCTTTTAGATCTGCGCACTCCTAATAGAATTTAAACAAGTAAATTATATAGATGTCCAAAATAGTAGCTGTATTCCAATGGTTTGGCAAACAATCTGTGAACTTTGAGGTTTCGTTTTTTTGTTAAAATCACTGGGAGACGGAGCGTCCTGGGCCACGGCGCCTGTGCTGGGCTGCGTTACGCTTGGGTGGCGGAGGCGGTCCACACCCGTGCTGCATGGCGCCTGTGAGGCCCTTTGGGCTGCGGGGACTGTGTTTGCACCTGGGCTACATGGCATAAAAAAATTGGCACCTTCCACTCAAATAAAAAAGTAGCAGGCAAAAAAAAAGTTGGGACTATAAAAGAAGTTATTATGATACACATCCTTGTCATATAAAACACACTTTGACACATCATCCATTTTATAAACTTATGACGGCTGCAATTGATGTTTTTGACACCACAATTATTGTCACACTATGAAATTCCACTACCGTTAAGACATTTTTTGACATTTATTTGGTTATATCACTAAGTTGAAACACTACCAAAGCAAACGTCATTTTGATCATATATCATGCCATAAACATTATAAACCAACACATTTCTTGTAGTCAGCGTACGAGGTCCTTATGGTCCCAAGTTGGTTCGGTCAGGTTAGGCCACTCTCAATGGATAGTTTTATGGTATAGTTATCCAGACTGAAAACTAGGTAACTGAGCCAGATGAATTTTATATGGATAAAATTTCTCTCTCATCTCATGAAACTCACTCATTTAATGACCTGACAAGTCAGCAATTTTATTAATATGACACCTTATTTAATCTGTATGACACCCTGAAATATGCATTAAGACTGACCTTAGTGCATGCACGGAACCCACCAAGCAACCTTGGAACCCCCGGACCTCGTATTCTGTCGGCATGTTTTCTTTTTCTTAATTGTCGTCTCCATGCTGTTAGAATGTCACACTTTCATCTCCTTTGCACAGGTGTGTTAGGTAAAGTCCTCTTTTTTATTTCATCTTTCCTCGTCTTTTTCTTGTTGACTGAGAGTGACACAGTCCTCTTCTTATTGAGCGATAATGAATAACACGCAACACATTTGAAAATATAACCACAAAATGATTTCATATATCTCTTAAATAAATCATGACATTTTATAACAAAAGCATGGCAACACATAGATCAACCAACATAAGTAGATTAATTAAATTTAATCTAAATATGTATACAAAAGAGCTACACATGAATAGATTAAACAGATGCAATACTGGATTAAACATAGTTAACTTGTACCGAAGGATATTCTGAGGAGGAGGATTGGACACTGCACAGACAACTCGTGGCGGAAGACGTGGATGACGACGAGTCACAACCGATTGATGAGGACGATGAGCCGTCATAGACGAACAACAAGTAGTCGCGCGAAGCGCTTCCAAAAACCTTATTTTCCCTCTCCTGGTACAGGACTTCACGAGGACAACGGTTTCGAAGACCTGCTCTCCCGATTGCCAGCGCATATCGGTGGAGGGGATGGAGTAGACTACGGTGGCAGCGCGGTCTAGAGGAAAATGCACTCTAGATTATTTCTCTCACGTCTTGCAAAGAGATAGCGGTTCGGTATATATATAGGACGTGTGATGAGCACGCTTTTCATACCACAACTGAACCAGATAGGTCACGCGTAATCTATCCGAACTATACGTCATCTCACGCATGGAAAGATCCGATAAGTTTTTAAAACTAACACCGGAATTTCCGTTTAGTGCAGAAAAAAAATTATAAAAGAAAGTCGCATATGTGCAAGCACGAGGAGATAATTTTGACGGACCATTGACACGCATGTTGTGTGCCCGCGCCACCCGGCCAGACGAGCAGGCCGCGCATATGTTCCTCTACTTCTTTCTTACCCAAGTGTCTAGAGAGCATTCTCCTATTTAAGGTCTTACCCTTACTAAACTAACAATGTAGTACTAAAGGTTCACATGTGTAATTTCCATAAGATGGGTTTTCCTTCTTTTCATAAAAATTAATCTTTATATGAGCCTTAGCTTATTTATCAATTCCAGCACATTTTTTTGGTGGCAACGACTCGATTGCAACTCCAGTAGTTGCCACACTGCAACTAAGGCTGTTGGCAGTTCGTTTGGTGTCGTAGTCTTGTGTTAAATAATAAGGAGAATAGACAAGAATTCAACGCTATGGTCCCATGGTCTAGCGGTTAGGACATTGGACTCTGAATCCAGTAACCCGAGTTCAAATCTCGGTGGGACCTTGCTTTGTTTTATTTTCTCTTATGTTCTTCTCTTCCTCGAAAAATGATTTCAGTACTACTACATCCATTCGAGCTTCTTCTCTTCTCCTGTCATTTTTCCTTTGTTTCCTCTGCCCAACACGAGCTAAGCATTTTTGGAGAATTTCTTCCCCCTCCCGGAAAATGATTCAGCTTTCTTATCTTCTCCTGAATGTTTTCCCTGACCAGCTTTGTGTGTTTCTATGCGCAATACGTGCTAACCTTTTCAAAACAGTTTTTTTTTCTATGCGCAATCGGATGTGACAGCACATCAGGACATATGTGTTACCTGCGTGGTACTCGAACTATGACAACTGGGGAGGCAGTGGAGGTATTGCAGGATGACACATGGATACTTGCAAACCGAAAATAAGTTATGAATAAAACTTTTATATACGTGTTCATATCAATTTAAAGAGGCAAAGCTAAAAATTAAACTTTAGAAAACTTCAAAATTAACTCTAAATTTAAAATCAAAAATTCAAAATTTAGATTATAAACATAACACCAAGTTTATATATACATAAGGGCTCACATGTTAGTTAGCTGAGGAAGGGAAATGGGAGAAGCATGTATAGATAGTGACAACTCATGTATATGTGTGTTTAGCTATCCGACGAATATGTGGTTAGTTAAGAACATGGTCCTAATAGAGTTTAGAGTACAAAACGAAAACCATTTTTTAGGGATATAGTATTTTGCAAGTGTTGCACTGAACAAAGCTCACCTCGAAAGTTTATCCTCAATAGGCGTAATTTACTTAATAATCCCAATGTGCATTTGCATATATAGGTCATGACAACTAGAAGATCGTTTTTCACCAATGAGCCTGTGACTCACCAAAATGGTCTTCAACACAACCAGACTCGCATCACATCGCACCTACCCGACACCAATGCCACTATTGGTAGCAGCAGGGCGATTAGGTTTCTGGATGTTCCACTCGCAATGGTATAGGCCGGCCCATAAAAATATCATGTGGTCTGCCAGAGTGGCACAAAAGTATCTTGCCCCCTTATAATTCATATCCTCTATTCGGCATGGGGCACCGTCCGACCAGATTAGGATAATCACAATAGCCTATACAAGAGGGGGTAGGCAAACACTGCATGTTCGTGCTCGATGGGGAGGTCTTGTTGGTTCGGCTTAATCAGCTTCACCTCCGAGCAGTCCATGTACGACATATGCGACGCTGTTGAGGGCATGAGCGACGAGGAGCTCAGCAGCCGCAACATCACCATCAACGAGGCCCAATCACGTCACTCCTATGGCAGCTACGATAACAGTCATGGAGACGGTGGCTATGATAGTAGTCATGGTGGCGGCTACAATGTAAACTAGATGAACTGTTTGGTGGAGCCCTCTTGACCAATTATCGTGACTATGGTGGCGGCTATAGAGGAGGTGACTACGGTAGCAGCCGTGGTGGCGGCTATAATGAAAAATAGAGAAACTGATTGGTGGAGCCCTTGTGGTCAGTTATTCTAGCTATCGATCGTCTTTACCATTATTATCATGTCAAGTGTCCTATTTTTCTCATGATCCTATCCGCTTGAGAAATATCTCTCTATTCAAGCCATTAGGTGTCTACCTATGATGTCACTACGATGAATCCGTTTTAATTTGGTTACTATTATATGGAATGAGAAGAAAGAAAAAGAGGAAAAGAGTGAGCAAGTTTTGTCCTTTTGTGATCTCGTTGATCAACCTTGGAGCAACTAAAACCGTTCGTTGTTTAGAACGCAATAAGAATCTGGCCGAACAGAAAGTTGGAAGTCATCGTCTCTACAGAATTTTCTCATTGAAATGAATCTCGCTGTAGGATGAGAAAGGACCAAACGCTTATATTTCTTGAATCTCTTCGAGATGAAAGAATCGAACTTCGCTATGTAAAATGAAGAGAAAATTCCCTCTATACCTATCAATTTCCTTAATTTCTTGTATACCGTTAGATTTTACCTTAACCTTTACATAGCTCTAAGTTTTCATACTATCCCTTATGTGCCCTTTGTTAGGTTATCATTAGTCAACCATTAGGTTTTTTTTTTCCTAAAATGAAAATATTGCATCTCTCTGTGTGCTGCTTACTCCGTAAATCTCCATCTGAAAATTTTAACTTATAATACTAAAATTAAAGGTTTGTAGATTTTTAGGAAATTGGAAACTTGTTATTCGGGTTTAAATTTTCACAAAGTTTGTGTACAGAATCAAATTTAATTTGAAGTTTATATACAAATGCAAATATATATCTTTTTTAAAATTCATGATCAAATAATTTCATATCCTTTGTATTTTACAAGGTATTTTCTTTCCCTACATATTTGTTAAAAAAGTAGTTGTCAAATTTAATGCAACTTTTTAAATTTCAATGAAATTATGTTTCAGATGTTTAAATTCATAATTAATATTCAGTAAGTTGCCCCTAATTTTTTTACAACCCAAATAATCCAAACATGAAACATTTCCATCCTTTATCGATATCCAAGGGTAATAAAGTCATTCCTACGAAAACTGGGGAGGAAACTACGGAATGGATATGTAACAGCTCCCACTAAAAACCCTAGGGAGTATACAAGGGATCAAACAAATTCTGAGGTACGTAAAGGGACCACGTGAAATTTCACAGGCACATAGGATTTGACTCCAAAATGAATCTCTCTCACAGCACAAGACTGAAAAATCGAGAGGAATGAGACGGACTATCATTCTAGCACGTAAATCCGAGATGCAATGTCCTGAACGAGCCAGTCGAAGCCTTGGAGAAGGCCGTCACCGGTGTGCGCACTGCAGCCTACGATCTGCCAGTGCCGGCTTCCGTCCATCGCTTCCAAATTGAGAACCTGAAAACATCAACCGCGCCACGCATCAGCCTTCGAAGAAGAAGCCGCACGACTTTTTCTATGTGACGAGAAACCACAACTTGAGGCAACTTCTGCTACTGTATCCAATCCAATGTTTGCAAGGTTCAACAAACTACATCAATCAATGTTCTAGAACGTGACATGTTAGCAGTTGGCAGTGGTTTTGCCAATCACTTGCTACCAGAGCAAAAATGTATGTCAAATTAGGTGGCTCAGAAAAACTTGTAATAAAACAAATGAAGCTGAAAGGTAAAATTGATGGAGCAAACATGATATTACAAACCCCTTATAGCATTATCTTTAATTGGAGTAAATTTTGAACCTACTAAATTTGTGCGTAATTGTCAAAGAACTACAATTTCGTATTGTGAATATAAATTAAGATAACAGTCACCAAGAAATGTATGCTAGTACATATTATCTGTAGTATACTCCTCTGCTTTCTATTATAAATGGATTTATGATACTTTGCGAAATGCCAGCAGTATTCCTCATCCATCAATAGTAGCTTCTACTTCTACAGGGATCTCAGTTCAGCTATTTCAGTGGATTGTGCTATGAATATAGGAGTTTGAATGGGCTCTGGTTTTACTTTCATAGGTTTTTAATTCTTAGATAACGAACATGCAGAAGGGAAATAGAAAATGGCAGAGTTAACACAAGGTTTTACTGTGGTGTGAGGATCCCGAATGAACTTTAATATCAAAATAAGTATCTAATACTAAATATATGACTTCCTTACTTAAATATAGACCAGCAATAATGAATAATGTGACTAACTCTAATTAATAATGGAAAATCAATATGCCAAAGAACAACTAGATTTAGGCATTCATCTAGACTAGTAAGCTTATGGCTGTGTTCCAATCCAATTATGCATTTTGTATTTTTGTGGGCACACTTTTCAATTTCCTAAATGACTAATTCGTGCAAAAATTTTCTATATAGAAGTTCATCTGATTTTTGTATAACAAGATTTTCACCTTATAGTAATAATTCAGTCATTTATATCCTCAAAAAACTATCACAAAAATCAAATAATCCTTCTATCCTAAAACCTCAACTACCTCAAACACCCCCAAACGTTGCAGAAAAGGCTGGTAAGATATAGAATGTTTGATGGATCCTGTTGCACATGACAACTGAAATCTGCTCACCTTAGCAATTTCAGAAGGTTTGAGAGCACCTCGAATATCTTGCTTATTTGCAAACACCAGTAATGATGCTCCTGCTAGCCTCTGATAAAAGTATAAATATTGTTCAATAGTAGTTCAGTTCAAAAAGGGTCAAACTGTTCAATGCAAGCTAACGTGCATATATTGAAAAACAGAGGTCAAAGTCAGTAGAAGCTGGATAACACAAATTTTGCACAAATTCGTTGAGTACAAACAATCCATTTTCTGATATACAGCATAGATGCCCATACATCACATTAAATCTTTTTTGTATTAATAAGAAAACATCCTTACTGCATCTGAAGTCCAAAAATTTATGGCACAACAATCAGCTGCAATCATTTTGGAACATAATTTGTCATTGTCATTTCATGGCCCAGAAATAGTACCTCTTCTTTTAGGAGATTGTGCAGTTCAGCACAACAATCATCAAGTCTCCTGATGTCTGAACTATCAACCACCCAAACTAGTCCATCAGTTTGCTCGAAGTAATTCCTCCAATAAGATCGGATAGTCTTCTGCCCACCCACATCCCATATGTTTAAAGAGTATCTGCCAGTCACAAAATATTATTTATTAACAGTAATACCATCGGAGTTGTTATGAGTAGTATGTTAGCTGCATTGAACATGAGACTTTTGTACCTATATTTGTGTTGATAATAATCTGACTAATTTTGCCACAAAGTAACAAGAATTGCAGCACTTCATATCGAAGAAATGCTAGCCTGGGGAAAGCCTTTAGGTGACTTAACCCAAAACCTGAACTCACTCTAATTAAGTGACATTACTTCAGTTGAAGTGTTATCTGTTTTGAGAGGCCTAGCTCTCTACATGTAACCTTTTGTACATTCTTCCCATACTGCAAAACTACACATGATTCCCATTTGGAATGGAGCAACAGGAAATGTGAAGTAGGAAATCACTAGCCTATGCCTTTTCATTTGTTGATTTAACAAATTTAAAATTGTGCTGGGTATATATGAATTATTCCGGAAAGCTTATTTTGTTCTAAATATGTTCTGCAGACCCCTTTAATAGAAAAGTGAACAATCCCAGATTACATTATTTACTTTGAACAAGAAGACCACATGTGAGGTGGGGGCGTTTAGTGCATCGTATCAGGTGAAACCTCATCTAATCTAAGATGAAAATGTAGACTCATCCATTCCATAGGCATTGAGAGTCAACCGCAGCATTTCAGATGATACCTGACCTTACGGCAATTACGTGTACATCACACCCTGCCCATTTCTCCTTGACTGGTCCACCGCGCATGGATCAGCAATCCAGGACTCCCCAGACCTTACTCCATAGCACCTCCCTCTGCAAAGCTCCCTCTGGTGTCGTCCGTGGCCTCTTTGTCCTCCCAATCTCCCGTTCACAACCCTGACCTCAGCTGTGCCTGATGACTCCACAGGCTCCCTTGCAGCTACCGAGAGGCTTCCTGATCGCCACCATGAGGGAAATCGACATCTTGTATAAGTGTTGGTTCATTCAATCTTTCCTCCTCTCCAGTTCACTCTTGCCGTTTGAAGGATCAACCAATAAAGTATATTATTTTCTGTATGTGCATATTGTATTCTGCCCAATATCATCACATAGATCCAGCGAATTGTCTTGCTTCTGATCTTATAAAAAAATTTAGTTTATCTCAATTGCTAAATGTTCTTCATGCTAACTCCTAGTCACTCTTTCCTTCCTCAGGTCCTCTAGCCGATACAATATAAAAAAAAACATGAAAGGGGCAAATGTGTGACCTTAAGTGTTAACAAAAAAGAAAACATGGTTTAATTGAACAATGGTAGTATGCGGTGATTGAATTATGGATCTCAAGGAAAAATAAAGATGGCAACGACAACTTCAATTACTAACCCTGCAGATTGTGTTTCTTTTAATGTGCAGTTGTGCCCACTAGCAATATGCTTGATTGGATATCTGGTGCTGCAAGAAGTGAGATTGTGCAATATGTGCTGAAGCCTATAGGTGTCTCAGATTAACACACGGAACCAGATGGCCAATGAACAATGATGTTTATCCACCACGAATACCATGTATCTCCGATCCCAAGGTCTGGTCAGTAAACTTAATTTGTGTCCAATCACTGATTCCTCTCGGTTTTTACATATAAATTCTGGAATCAGATTTTATGGTGAGACTATATATAAATATCAATGTTACTTCAAACAAAAGTCCAGTTCTTAGAATGAAGGATCAAAAGAACCTCATGGAATTAGTGATGTTTGTGAAGCATACAAGAAAACCTTACTATTTAGTAAGAGATTCTGATTTGAGCTCTGTTGAACGCTGGAATGTAGCACAATGTAGAAAGCAGAAACTATTTATTGTTAGTAGTTAGTTCATTTCCCAGTCAGCCTTGCACAGGTTCATCACTGTACTAAAAGTCTGAAATACCTTGTTCTTCATACAGGAAATGTAGAAGATGTTAGCTGCCTACCAATAGGCTTTTTGCCAACATTACAAGGTGGATCTTTCTTTCTAGGACAGAATTACCATGGTTCAATTCAGAGAATAAAGTTCTTTCACTTTTTTGTCCAAATTGAACTGCAGAAGGATCTGAACTTCATGGCCAGGATGAACATGGGCGTTTTCTCAATTAAGTAGAGCAGTATCCTAGTTAAGGCAGGCTTGATGTATTTGTGGTTTGTCATGTCATTTACTGGAAAGTGATGCTTAAATTTAACACTGAAAGGCCATGATTATGCATTGGATATTGATACAGATGTATTGTGTTTTGGCCTTAGAATAAAAGCTTAAATAAATTGACTCAGTTACGCAAGCAAAATCATAATTAATTGCTTGCCATGTATGCTTGACTTGGTACCACTGCTAGTAAAATATCGACTACTAATAGAAATTTTCCATTAAAAATAAAAATTTCATCTATAAACTTTATATATGGAGAGAGCTTCTATAAACAAATTTATCCAACCAAGAAAACAGGAGTAAACCATAAAGAAATTTTGGATTGGACCATGATTTTTTGTGTGGACATATATTGTCCTTAGATAAGTATTGAAGGGATTACATATAATTGCTGACAGTCTTGAATTAATTTTTCTCTTCCAATATAACATTTTTGCACGTTGCCTCAAATATATGCAATATATGACCTCAATAAGATTAAAACTTATTTGATTAATTTTTCTCTACCAATATAACATTTTTGCACGTTGCCTCAAATATATTCAATATATGACCTCAATAAGATTAAACTTAGTTGATCCCTTCAGCTTGCTTCATCATTTAACTGATTCTATGAAAGTTGATTTGACTAACAACAAATTTAATACTGTACTAAAAAACATATTATGTTAAGTGGATTCGACGTGCGCGTTTACTAGTAATAACCATGCAGCAGTAAGATTCTGACTGAAAAAAAGAGAGCAAGGAGGGGACTCATACTTGTGATACTTGATGGTCTTGATGTTGAAGCCGAGGGTTGGGCTGATGACGCTCGTATCCTCCCCATTGATCTTGAGCACGATCGTCGTCTTCCCCGAGTTATCCAGCCCACTGCGGCGAACGCAGAAGCCCCCCACGTAGCATCAGACACAAAAAACCAGCAAATGTACAAGGAATCAATGAGCCAACAGCCCATGCGCCAGATCTGACTGCAGGAATGGGCAGAGGAGGACTGCCCATGGAATCGAAAAGAAGAACTGTGGGGTGAGCGGAGAGGCACCTACACCATGAGAATGCGCATCTCCTTCTCCTTGCGCTTGATCTTCCGGATGATGCTGAGCAGCCCCATCTCGGAGCCGCGGGAGATGAGTCGTCGCCGCCTCGCCTCCGGCGATGGGCAAGAGGAAGCAGCGAAGGCTTGGCAACGGGGCCGGTCGCGGACGTGTTGGGCAAGAACGGCCCTGCCCCCGCCCCAAGACTTCCTCTCCTGGCCCCGAGCCCGGCGGGCCCCTTAACCCCACAGGGGGGGCCCGCAGGTGGACGGCGACTAGGCGAGGCAGTGGTCCGGTGGTAGACTGCCAGTCGGCGGCGGGTGGCGAGGTGGAGGAAGACGGGCGGCGCGCGGCGAAGAGAGGTAGGGGAGGACGGCCGGCACCAGCGGCGAGGGGGAGGCGGCAGGACGGGCGGCGCGCAATGCCTCCTTGAGCTTTCGCTTCCTTGCTACTCGGCGAGGTGGAGTCGTGGAGACAGACGGGAGAGCGGCGGCGCCCTCCGTGGTTGTACGGGAATAATTAAGTTTTTTTTCTATTTTTCATTTCGTCGTAACAGATGTATTATTGTAGCTACATATCATACACGAGTCCCCATGTGTTATAGATAACAAATAGTAAATCTGTTATTATCTATTTCTAAAAATGGCAAAAAGTTAAATGCCCATAGGTGTACTGGTGTGTGTGGTGACTAGTGACCGGGGACTGGGGAACTTTCTTTTAAAACATTTTTAATAAATAATTTTATTATTAAATAAAAAGTTTCTAACCATATGAATATTTTCGGCACGTCAGTGTTGGTGTCGTGACAAGACAACACTATCACATAACCTGGTTAGCGTGGCGGCAATCCTGCCACGCCAAAAACTTCGCGTGGCAGCGTTGTTTTTGCCACACCAGTGTTTATGACGTGGCCAAAAGATTAATACGGTGAAAATATTGTATCCCGAGGTTTACTAATAAAATTATTTATTAAAAAGGTTTAAAAAATAAAAAAATTCGAGCTAGGCCCTGGCCAATTTCGATAACTTATGATAGTACGGATGTTTAAAACTTTATTCGTTGGTTTCTTTGTACCACGTTTAAAACATTATTCGTTGGTTTCTTTGTACCACGTTTAATCATCTTACTCAAAAAATTTATAGAAAAATTAAAAATTTTAGTCACGCGTAAAAGTGCTATTTATGTTTTATAATCTAATAACAATAAAAATACTAATCGCAAAAAAATTCCAAATATGAAGAAGTGTCAAACGTTGCATACAAATATACAAAACTAAAAAATAAACTTATTTTGTGACGTAGCGAGTACACAGTATATAGGTCTACATGTAGTATTTAGAGCATCTCCAGGAGTCCCAATATTTGCCCCCAAAACATATTTTTATAAAATTAATCTAAAAATCAATCTCCAAGAGTGCCCAATAAATACTCCAAATTTTACCTTACTCCTAATATTGACCAAAAAATATGTTAGACCTAGAGTTCGTTTTGGTATTCCCAATTACTAGCATCGTGGACTTTTCCATCTCTATGCGCGCACTTTTTCCATCTTGCCCACGCACTATTTTTTTCTTTGCATCTGCCCGTGCACGTCCTTCGTCGCCTCCGTCGACGGCCACCTCCGCCCGCGAGTTCCTTTGTCCCTCCATCCAGGCATCGCCTTAACCGAGGGCACCGCCTCTGTCTAAGCTACCAGATTCGTCCATGGCGTTGTTCATAGCAAGAGAAAGTAGATGGGCCGGCCAACACCCTGCCGTGGCCGATTCTATTCACCAAAGAAAAGATGTTGTGACCGATCTTGCGTCGTCCTGGTTGATCTCGCATGCACACGGAACAGATAAAAACGGCTTAACCAGCTACCAGCCCCGCCCCTGGATAAACTAACTAAGGTAGTGTTTGGTTCTTTAGTCCTAGGACTAAAAATTAGTCCCGGGACTAAAATCTGTAATCCCTATTGTTTGGTTAGAGCAACTAAAAGAGACTAAAAGTGTATCATATATAGAAATTTTGGTTAAGGGTAGGTCTGAAAGAAAGTTTTAGTCCCAATAAGTAACTCTACAAAGGACTAATAGACTGATACAATTTTAGTCCCTACTGTTTGAGTTGTTAGGGACTAAACGAGACTAACGTGGAGGGACTAATGAATTAGTCACCTGAACCAAACATGGCCTAATTTTAGGAATACAAATATAGGAATACTCTTGGACTTGAAGGACATTTAGGGAGAAAATTTTTTATAGAGTAACTGCCAATACAGTAATTTTAGAAACCAAATTTTGGGTCTGGCAGATGCTCTTACTGTCACAATAACAATCTACCCTATAATCTACCCTATAGTACCCTATAGTGCATCAACAAGATTTACTCATTAGACAAATCCAACGGCTAATAACAATCTCCCCTCTTTTCATTTATTGGCTCCCCAAATTATGCCCACTTTCCCTCTATCTTCCCCCACGTTAAATCTCATGCATTAAGTCTGAATTTTTAAACTATTAATTTATTTTTTAAAAAAAACTACAAACAACTCATGCAATAAATAATTTTGTAGGAATTAGATGATCACTTAATATTTAATCTATCCTATAGTGCTCAAACTTATTTTACTCATTGGACATATCTAACAGCTCAAATCATCTGCATCAAATCAAACGATCCATGTTTCATCTACCCTCTTTCCGTTTATCGGCTCCCCAAATTATGCCCACTTTCCATGTATCTTCCCCACATTAAATCTCTTGCATTAAGCCTGAATTTTTAACTATCAATTTATTTTTTAAAAACTACAAACAACTCATGCAATAAATATTTTCTAGGAATTGGATAATCACTTAATATTTAATCCATCTCTCTATCCTATAGTGCACAAACTTATTTTACTCATTGGACATATCTAACGGCTCAAATCATATGCATCAAATCACACAGTCCACGTTTCATCTACCCTCTTTCCGTTTATCGGCTCCCCAAATTATACTCACTTTCCATGTATCTTCCCCACATTAAATATCATGCATTAAGTCTAAATTTTTAACTATCAATAAAAACTACAAAGAACTCATGCAATAAATATTTTCTAGGAATTAGATGATCACTTAATATTTAATCTATCTCTATCCTACAGTGTACAAACTTATTTTACTCATTGAACATATCTAACGGCTCAAATTATCTGCATCGAATCAGATGGTCCATGTTTCATCTACCATCTTTCCGTTTATCAGCTCCCCAAATTATGCCCACTTTCCATGTATCTTCCCTACATTAAATGTCATGCATTAAGTCTGAATTTTTAACTATCAATTTATTTTTTAAAAACTACAAAGAACTCATGGAATAAATATTTTCTAGGAATTAGATGATCACTTAATATTTAATCTATCTCTATCCTATAGTGTACAAACTTATTTTACTCATTGGACATATCTAACGGCTCAAATTATCTACATCAAATCAGACGGTCCATGTTTCATCTACCATCTTTCCGTTTATCAGCTCCCCAAATTATGCCCACTTTCCATGTATCTTCCCCACATTAAATCTCATGCATTAAGTCTGAATTTTTAACTATCAATTTATTTTTTAAAATCTACAAACAACTCATGCAATAAATATTTTCTAGGAATTAGATGACCACTCAATATTTAATCTACCATATAGTGCACCAACTTAATTTACTCATTTTACTCATTGGACAGATCCCCCACCCACCCAACACAATGCATTATCCGTACTGTCATCACTTGCGTTCCTCACGCCGTGATGCGCGGTATTCCCAATCTCCTATGTTGATCCCAAACCCCAACGCGCTCCCTCTAACCCAGCTTTCGCTGCTGTTTGAGCCGACCCGCTAGTGATTGCCCTCGTCCGTCATTGCCGCCTTGTGGATTGTCACGCCCAGAAATTTACACCAAATTTCTGAACAATAGCATGTATTAAATCTCGGTCCAGGCATCAGCCCGAGTACACACTATGACAAATTAATACACAGTTCCACGACTTAAAAACAAATAAAAACAATTATCTATCGAAATGCAGCGGAAAAGGAAAATAAACTAAACCATCTAATCTTCAGCTTCAGCTGGTGAAAACGGCTCCACACCACAGGCATTCTTGACGGCGGACTGAACCTTACTTCAACCTTCAGAACAACCTTCTTCTGACACAGGCTCTGGCACTTGCTCTGGTGGGGGGAAAAGTAAGCAAGGCTGAGTACAAACCACCGTACTCAACAAGTAACACCCAAGAGAGGGAGAATAATGAATGCAACAGGGTATCAAGGATAGGCTAAGGTTAACTTGCACAAAAGCTGCAGTAATTTAGCAAAACAGTAAATAAAGATAGGCTGAAATAAAAGTAAGGTAATGTAACAATTAAAATAATCATCCACTGTCCAACGTTACACCACGTTGCAACAGGCCCGAACCACTATCGAACGTTACACCACGTAGCGACAGGGTCAACCCTCTGCCCAACGATAAACCACGTTGCGACAGACCCAAACCACTGCCAACGTTACACCACATTGCGCAGGGTCAAACCAGTTCCAAGATTAATAAAATTATTAAAGAGGTTCAACTAATCCCAGTGAGTCTGTCGGTTCGCCCAATAACCGCGGGCACGGCTATTCGAATAGTTTTACTCTGCAGAGGTGTACAACTTTACCCACAAGACATGGCTGCCAAGCATGTTACCATGCCCCAACGTATCACCACGATACCTCAGTACGGAAACCATGATAAGACCTTTCACCTAACCCTCCCTAGACAATCGCACCACACTTCAGGTTTCACCCCCTCCTTTACACCAAGTCGGGCAGTCCCCTCTTGTGCCTTGGTAGATCCAGAAGCAGGAGAAGCTTTCGTTACACCACGATTGCCCGTCCATACTCCATCACGCCTTACCCTTGCCTGGGTACGTCGAATAGGGACAAGCTAGATTACGAGTCTCACCGTTGCCCATTCTGGCTTGTGGTTAGTACGTGTAAGACCTTCAGGGTTTCCTGAGAACCGGTCCTTAATTGCCATGGGCACGACTCTCAAAACCATGCACCCACAGCCCACCATAAGCAATATTTTAGTTGTATTAATCCACCTCGGGAAATGAATAATGATAACAACCATTGAAGGTGTACCAAAGTGCAACAATAATTAAATAATAATTGGTGAGCTAGTTGAACTAAGCATGGCTAAGCATTGACTAACCCTAATTCTAGTCAAATTAACCCTGGGATGACAATAATAAACGGGAATCAATGGATATATTGGTAAATTCCCAATAGATAAATAAAGTAAATACATTTGAATACAATGCATGTTTGAATGTAAAAGCGGGGGATTTTATAAACATAGGTTCAATATGATCAAAGAAGGGTGCCACTTGCCTTGCTTAGACCCACGAGGAACTTCGGCGACGACTTCGAGAACGAACGGCGCTGCGACGGGGTCAAAACCTACGACAAACAAGGCAAAACAAACAAAATAGGCTATAAAACTACTGAAACAGGGAAAGAAACTATTTTTAATGGATTCTTGGCATTTTTCTGGATTTAATGAAACTTGACTGGACCTAAACGGAGACTAGATGAATTACTTATGAATTTTAGAAGATTATCTGTGTTTTTAAACTAAACAGAAAAACCTTATTGATTTATTGCGCAATTAATCGGAGGCATGACGTCAGCACAGGAGTGAGAGGAGGCCGACGGCTGGGACCCACATGGCGGTGAGAGAGAGAGGGGGAGGGGAGGCTGACCGGCTGACGAGTGGGGCCCGCTCATCAGTGGCCCAGAACAGAGGAGGACGGGGCGGCCTCGGCCAACAGGGGGGAGGGGCGGCGCCGGCCGGGCAGGCGGCGGAGGGCGGTGACCGGCGGACGGCGGCGCGGACAAGCGGGCGGCGACAGGCGGCGGTGATCCGTCGGACGGCGATGCGAGAACAGGCAGCGGCGCTGAGAGCGGCGGCGCCAAAGGAGGACGGTGGCAGCTCGGGGAGAGCGACGGCAGTGACGCGACGAGCGCGGCGGTGCTTCGACGGTGGCGGGGTCGCGTTGGCGACAGCAAGGCGAGGGTGGCGGCTGGCGGACGGGCGACGGAGACGGCCGAAGCGCGCAAGAATGCGGCGGCGGCGTCGGCTCCGGCGGCCACGGGCGGAGAGGAAAAGAGAGGGATAGAGAGGACAACAAGGGCTTACCGTCCACGAGGACGGCGGCGACAAGTCGGCGAGGGCCGAGGACAGGTGGTGACGGCCGGCACGAGGTAGATCGGCGACGGCGATGGAGATCGCTTGGTGGCGCTAGCGCGGTGGCACGACGGACAACGGCCAGCGACGGCAACGGCCGAGAATAGAAAAGGAATCCGACGGGGAGAGGAGGGAGGAGCGGTGCGCGACGACGGCTTGGCGTCGTGGCGTGTGCGCGAGGAGGCAGAGGACTATGGTGGGAGGGGAAACCGTGGCGATGGCGGCCGGGCACTAGCGGCGGTGTCGGCGCGAACAGTGGCGCACGCGCATGGCGGTGGCACATGGGCCGGCGGCGGCTACCGAAGGGGAAGAAAAAGGAGGGAGAGGGGAAGAGGATGCTCACCGGCGGCACGAAGGGCTGCGGCGAGTCGGCGTGGAGCGGGAATGGGTGATGATGCAGCTCTGCGACGGCGACCGGAGGTGAGGCGCGAGCTCGACGTGCGGCGGCGAGGCAATGGCGCAGCGACGGCTCGGGGACGTGCGAATAAAGGCGGTGGCGGCTCGAGGAGAGGGGGATTTATAGGTGGCGGCCACCGCGTAGGGCGGGGAGGTCGTTGGCGCAGCCAGGGTGGACGCGGCGCGGCGAAAGCGGGAGGTGGTTAGCGGCAGCGCGGATTGCGGCTGGTGGTGGCACCCGACAGTTGCGGCGCAGCCGTTGGGCCGACGCGGGCGGAGAGGCGGCTCGACCGACGACGCGGCGGCACGGGCGAGGCACAACCGGCGAGGCGAGGGGCAATGCAGCTCAGCGCGACGACGGGGTGCGCGGACGCAAGGCGGTGACCAACAGTGTGAGCGGCAACGCGGTCGGCACAGCGAGGTGACGCGGTGATGACGGCGAGCAGCGGCCAAGCACGGGCGCGAGGCGCACGCACCGTGTGGCACGGTGGGGACGCGTCGCGGCGAGGCAGAGCGGAAGCGTGCGCAGGTGGAGCGGCGCAACGCGGACGGCGTGGCGGCTAGGCGCGGCGACACGATGTCGGGCGGCGCGGAGCGACGCGACGGCGGGCGCCGAGGGAGAGATTGAGGAGGAAGGGGAGAGTTCACTGGGTGGACCACGACGACGGTGGGGCAGCGGACGACCGATGATGGCCGTTGACCGGCGGGCGAAAGCGCAAAGGTGGAGACCGGCAAAGATGGCGGCGCGGCGATGCAGTCGCGGGCGCGACGCGCGCAGGCGCATGCGCTGACTGGAGGTAGACGATGGGGCTGACTGGTGGGGACCACCTGTCAGCGTCCCGGGAGGAGAGGGGAGGCGGCCTGGACTTGGCGCGCGCGTGGTGGCTATGGGCCGTGGCTCGGCCCACGCACGGGAGAGAGGAGAGGCGGATGGGAGAGAGGCTGAGGCGAGCTGAGCGGGCCGGCTAGCTGGGCCGGTGGCCTGCTGGCTAGGAGGAGAGGGAGGAGGGGTGGGCCGAGGGAGGCGATGCAGACTTTGAGCGCCGGTTGGGACACGACTCGGGAAATTGCAGACAGTACACGCATTCACACGATAGAACCAAATCATGCACGAATTAGAGATCCGTACGACAAATTAGATCTGATACATGGACCCGTGAACTGTTAGCGGAACAACGGCAGGAGTTAACGACCCGTTAAATTGAGATTTAACGACTCGCTAAACTAGAATTAGATGACATTAACGTTAAACCAATCTACGTTTACGAAATTAAATTCCGCACCGTAGATCAATCTCACGCTAGCTAATAGATTGGAAAACCTAAGCAATTACACGGTAGATTAACGATAGATTGATTTGCATGAATAAAACGTACGCAAACCTGAGGTTTGGTGGACAGATCAGCGACGGATTGTGGTTGTTCCTCGCTGTTAGGCTAGAAAACCTAAACAATTAAACGGTAGATTAATTTAGATTGATTCGCAAGAATAAAATATATGCGAACCTGAAATTTGGTGGAGAGAGACCGCCGGCGACGTGCTGCGAACAAGGATGCAGCAGGGCTGCTAGCGGCTTGCTGCGCAGCTGCTGGGATAGGGGCGACATAGCTGTAGCGGAGGCGGAAGAGGCGACTGGATATGCACGGGAGAGGGAGACAGGGAAAAGAGGCAAGGGTGTAGGGGGTATTTATAGGGGGAAGCTAGAGATAGATCTTGTTACCCATCTCCTATTAACAAGGAATAGATAATGTTTCAAGGGGATAAGATTTAGAATTAATTGGAATTGATTTTTTGATGGAGATAGAGATGAGGCTGCATGGCTTGGAGAGGAGGAGGAGAGGATCGTACAGGGAAGAGAGGAGGTGGAGTTCGGCCAAGGGAGAGGAAAAAGGAAAAGAGAAAAAGAAAAGGGAAAAAGGAAAAAGGGAGAAGGGAAAAAGAAAAGAAAAAAGGAGGGAAAAAAAAAGAAATTGCCTCCAATTTTGCCGATTTTTATTAAGTTTATTAGACCAAATTTTATTGACTGCAGTTCAAATATAAATCCTGTTAATCATTTAAAATGCTTTCGGGACATTTTTAGAATATCCGAAAAGCTTCCAATTAATTAAATTAATTTATTACACTGAGTTTTCTCCTGAACTTGAATTAACAAATTATTTTTAATGCATTATTTAATTATTTCTTGGCTATGGTAAAACTCAGGGCGTGACATGGATTCACCGGGCACAAGCACAACCACCCATTGCATGAACCCATTGACATCTCCGTCGCTGTGGAACCTCCAGGCACAGACATCGACTCGACTAGATTTTGATCCCCAACGCCGGCACCAGGAAGGCCTCCATCGCCCACTGATTTCCTAGCAACCTTGCGTCCCGAGCGCTATGGCTAGGAAGATCTCTTCCCCATTGCCGATCTAATCTGCCCAGTTCCGATGGGTGCATGTTCAGCAGCGGGTGGTCGTCGTCCCTGGCCAAGCCGCCACCGTGCCCCTTTGTAGCTGCCATCTGTGTTGCTTCAATGCCGAATCTTCGTCACCCTGTCATTGTGCCTAGGGATCGGTAAAACTCAGCTAGGATATGTTATGCACACTCTTGAATGGAATCCATTGAAGATTTCCCCACTAAAGACTACATTTTGTCACGATTCAACTAGCAATCCTTTGCATTTACCTCGTATTTTCCCATATTTCTCATGTATCTGTAAGCTAGAAACTTCTTAGTGAAGGATTTACCAAAGATTAATACACATGATCTTATTTACTTTGAGGAGGTGATTTTATTGAACCAAGTCACCGCTAATTAAGTCACGAAAGGTTCATTTCAGTTAAATCTCTCTATGTCAATTTCCATTCATAATATTCTAGCCCTTTTTAAAAATATCGATGCAAATATTCTCTTTAGTCACTGTTTAATTAATGTAATGTTCAGCGATGTGCGTTATTAACTTGGGCCACTAAATTTTTTTTTGTCAGGAGAATCAGAGAAATAGATGCTCTGAATTATTCTATTATGCATATACGAACCCTCTACTGATTTTCTAATTTGATAAGTAGCTTATCTTAACCTGATTTTATAATTTTCAGCAATACCCTGTAATTTTCAGATAATAACCTCGTAGAGTTTCCTGCATGATATTGCTTTCTGTTTGTTGGCTATTTTGATAGGAAAAAAAGAGATTTTTTTATTGTACCTTAAGATGTAGATCGGTTGTCCAATATATAGCCCATCCAATGGTCCATGTAAGTTGATGCTACGACTCATAGAGTAGATGGTTATTTGGAAAAAAGAGATTTTTTTATTGTACCTTAAGATGTAGATCGGTGTCCAATATAGCTCATCCAATGATCCATATAAGTTGATGCTATGGCTCATAGATCAGGTAATAGTGTAGTAGATGGTTATTTTTGGAAACTATTTTCATGCCACTGTTGTAAATAATTAATTAATGAAGGGTATTTGATTAGTAGTCAATAACATGATCATCGGCGGCAGCGGTGTGATTAGCGGAGCCGCATCTAGCGTACAGGAAGTATTCCATGTATGTATACCATGGGCCGCACAACATAGAGGGCCTGACAGCACCGTAAGGCCTGCTATGCCACATAAGGCCTCTCACAGTCCAAGCAACCGAGACCCGTAGATCTAGAAAAAAAATAGGTTGAAGAACCTATAGAGCAACAAGATCTACAATGCATTCGTGTCGGTGCTCATACAGGGGGGCATGAGCGATGGGGGAACTCGAGCTCATACTAGGGCCTGCAGTCGGTGTGCCGGAGACGGAAGGGGGAGCCACCGATGTTCAGCTCGGTCTCAATGCGATGTGCTGCTCTGCGAATCATGGGGGCGGAAGAAAAGGAACAGATGCCGCGATTTTGGCGTGGGCGCGAACCGGAAAAGAATAACGCGAGGTGGGGGAGAAGAGCATGGGAGCCAGGGGCATTTGGGGGGATTGCACCGCTGAGTACACGAGCATGGGGAATGATGCCCACAATCCGGTGCCCTAGCCATGGAGTCTCCCTCTCCCCTTTCAAACTGACAAAGAAACCGGTATCCCCTGCAAGACTCGAGCGACCTCACAGGTTATGGTTCACTACGGTTTTTGCCTTCTCTTTCCTACGTGGTGGGTTCAAGGGACGGGCCGGATCAGCCGATTGTGAGAGGCCTAATGTTGCTTGAGTGATCTTACCGGCGTGATAAAAGTGTTATTTGTACATAAATTTTGGGATTGTTTAGTTTTACATTTTCCTTATGAGCACACATGGTTTGAATTTTGGACCGAACTTAATTGTCAAAATTTAATTAAGTATATATTTGAAGTTTTCCTTTTTGTTATCACATTTCCAAAAACTATACGTGAAGGGATATTTTTTCACCATATTTATTTAAAATTCCAAAAAGTATTTGACAATATCAGGTTGAAGAGGAGTTTTATTCGCCTGTTCTTATTATTGTTTTGGCTTAAATTGTTATTCGTTTTTTTAGTACGCTTTTCAAACGGCTAAACTTAGCTTTTTTTAATGAAAGTTTTCTATATAAAAGTTGCTCAAAAAATCAAACAAATTCATTTTTCCACTTTTTAATAATTAATACTTAACTAACCCTATGCTAATTACATTTATCATTTTGCGTGCAAAACAAAATGTTGAGCTAATAGGTTAACCAAACACAGCCGAACGGAGCAAAACATGCGCTAATTACGAATATTGATTCAGCCGAGCCGACCTCCTCTGCTTTACGATCCCTGTCTTCCTGCCTATTTTGTGCTGCCTCTTTCCTGGATTCAGCCGAGCCGCCTTCGTCATCCTGTCTCTTTCCTTCTATACAAAACGATTTGATCCAGAAGCGGGTGCTAGCGGTGGATGGAGGCGGCATCGGAGCTGGATGGATGCGACGGGAGATCAATGCAGAAATACGAGCAGTGGCGACGTACGATTTTCTTTTTTCGTTTTACCTTCTGCATCGAACACAACAGCGTTGGGCCTCCCTACTAGCAAACTCAACCTAATTAGTTTAAATGACTAAATTAACCCTCCACCTCACTTAAGCAAATGACGAATATATCCATCAAAATCAATACCTACTGTACTACTACTACCTCTTAAGTAGAAGATACGTAAAAGGCACAAAGAAGGGCTAAAATGACATATTTTGTAGATATACGAAGCAATTAGCCAGAACATACAATATACAGTATTTCATAAAAAGGACATATGGTTCGAAAAAGAAAAAATAAATCAGTACGAGGTTACATTGTTCCCCATTTTTCCTCATTTGTGATATTATGGACCTGAACTCGATCTATGTTGTGATCGTAAGATCTGAATTTATAATACATGTTTTTACCAATTTTGCTATGATTATTTTTACCAATACTAATTTAAAAACTCTCCCATGAGCTACTATATCAATTAAATATATAGACTAGACTAGGTACTATTTTATTATTATTTTAAACGTCAAGCTAACAAATTAAAATTTTTTAAAAACTTGCATGGCCATGGCAGCTCATTTCTTATGAAAAGTATATCTTGGATCTGAGATGTAAACGAGTTGTCCTACCGATGCTTGGAAATACAATCATTGTATTTTTATATTTTTATGAGTTACTTGCTAAGAGCTAGACCGTCGAAGAAGTTGTCTTTTAGAATATCTAGATATTGTATGTTATCTTTATTGTTGGGGTGGCCTAAGATTGCCCATGCCACGAGAAGTAACCTATGCATGTCTATGTACTTGTTCATGTATTGTTTTTAAATAAGTGTCATGATTTACTACTGTAACTTGTTATCAAAATTTTCCCCACCACGTGTGGACGTATATTGTCCTCATATATGTATTGGAGTGATTATATATAATTGTTATTGTGTTGAACTAATTCTTTTAAAAACACAATATGATATTTTGTACTTGGCTTTAAAAATGCATTTGTTATATGACCTTAATTGGACTAATCTTGAAAATTAATTTGACTAACATGAAATTTAATTTAATGATTTATTACATAAAATATTATGACACCGTAGCGTTAGCACGGACATGTAACCAGTCTATCCTATAGTGCACAAACTTATTTTACTCATTGGACATATTTAACGGCTCAAATCATCTGCATCAAATCAAATCAAATCAGACAGTCCACGTTTCATTTACCCTCTTTCCGTTTATCGGCTCTCCAAATTATGCTCACTTTCCATGTATCTTCCCCACATTAAATCTCATGCATTAAGTCTGAATTTTTAACTATCAATATATTTTTTTAAAACTTCAAAGAAGTCATGCAATAAATATTTTCTAGGAATTAGATGATCACTTAATATAATTAAATATCTTTTCATATAATATATAAAGACATGAAAATTTTTTTAAACTCATAATAAATTTAAAATAGAGAGTTGCACAGTTGTTTTATACGTTTGATATATACAACGTTAGCAAATTATCATTTATTATATAAAGACGGGAAGTTGATGCAACTCATGTTTGTATGAAGTAGTTTACATTAAATTTAGTTTTATAGAGTTTAAATTTTATGTTAATATCAGATAATATGAATAAATTATTTAATTAAAATTATCTTTGCAATATATGAACTTTGTATTGTAGTGATTTTGAAATTAGTGTATCAATTATCCTTGCATTTTGTTGATATTATAGTGATTCTAAAATTAGTAATTATAGGTTCTAATATTGTTCAAGCTTGAAAACTCTTAATTTATTATAATATGGTCCAATCTATAATTAATTATACAAAGTTATAATAGTCTCCGTTAACTGACGGTTTGCTGCTATTTTGTCAGAGTCCGTTTAAATAATCAAATTAACAAATGCTTGATAGACAAATAAATTCGAATGTTTGGTTTATATATGATTGCATTAAAATAAATCTATAATATCTTAATTACATTATAAAATTATAAATTAGACCGTAGAGTTAGCACAGTTATATTGCTAGTAGAGGATGGGAATCCAGTGACTAGATGATGAGGGTGAGAAAATTGGGGGGAAAGTTAAATGTATTTTTATTGTTCTGTTTTGAATTATATACTCAAGGAAAATAAATCAAAAGAATATACCTGGCCGCGCAGGCGAAAAGTTGGCACGGGGCTGCGTTGTGGATATCTCAAATTCTCTTTTTGATGGGTATGCGGTGAATAATATTTCGTAGATACACATAATTCAAAAAGAACCCAGACGATACAGTTTTGCTGAAAACACACTTTAGAGAAAATTGTCCCACAAAAAGTGCCTAAGAGAGGTAGTCAAGTAAGAAAATTAAAACTCTCCTTTGGTAAGTGCACAACCACTCCTTTTTAGACAAGTCTAGCATAACAAGTTTAGGGCGCTGATGGCTTATTATCTTGAAAAAATATAGCAGTGAATTAGCATATGATTAATTAATTATTAGCTATAAAAGACTTAAAAGGTGAATTAATATGATTTTAAGCAAATTTCTAATAGAATATTTTTTAAAAAATAGTCGTTTAGTTGTTTGGGAAATATGTACATAAAAGTGATATAATATGGATTGGGAAGAAAAGGGAAGGTGGCCTTACTCCTCCCAAAATCAAAACCTTTGCCTGGAGAACGCTGAGATATTGTTCTACTTTCCTTTCCGAGAGTGAATGCGAGAATGAGTAACATCGATCCTTCTTGTGGTCATTGTGATCGGGTTAAAATTGATAATCATTTGCTCTTTAATTGCCCTCTCAGTAAACTCACTTGGCTCATTTATAAACCACACTTAGCTATTAGCATGTTCAATGAAAATATGTCTCAAGCTCTGTAACACCCCGAGCCCATTTAAAGCCTAGCAGTCGTGTGGTTTATGTCTATATGGCTCAGAAGTAGACGTGTAGTGGTAGTTTAGTATTACCATGGAAGTTTAGGTAGGTGAGAGCCTACTTATTAGCCTTTGTGCTCCAACCATAATATCCCAAGTTAACCTTTTTATATAAAATCAGGACGGAAGTATAAACGGGATACTATGCAGACGAGGGTCGGCTCAATGTATAAATCAGACTAATACAAATTTTGGATACAACATGTTATATGCTCACATCATTTCCTACATCATTGTGGTGTATATGGACCATGGTACCTTAAACAATAACTTTACGGTCCAGCTATGCTACTCTCACCTGAATATATTGCTCGTTGTTGCTCAGGTTATTATGGAAACACTAAGGGTCTGTTTACTCTTCTGGGTTGCACTTGGCTTGCATCTGACATGCAAAAAAAATATTTTGTTTGGTTGTTTGGCCGAGGTCCTCAACCAGGCCCAGTAGATGAAAAAGGTGCTCGTGGCCAGGGCGAGTAGAAATGACCGATTCCGGCTACGCTTCTTGGCTTGGCCTAATGCATGCAGCTGACCTGCACATACGCGTGCAATCGCTGCACCCACACGTGTAGATGGGAGAAATCCCCTCACCTTCCTTTCGCGAAACCTCCCAACCTTTCCATCCTCATTTGCTCCCCACTCATGAAAAGCTAGGGTTAGGATGCTCTAGGGCGGTGGTTGTGCTAGCAGGTCGTAAACCGGACAGGAGCATCTGGATATACTCCTACAATCGATGAACTCTTGCCTCCAGACTGTCACGTGTCCTCTATTATGCCCTTCGTCCTGTTGTCGCCGAGATCCGCTTGGTCACGTCCCGCCATCATGCACCACACCCATCTCCCAAGTCGATCTTCAACTCTTCCTCGTTGGGTTCAGTCCAATCCCTCTGCGTCAAACTATCTGGTAAGAAATGGATAGGTTTCCTCCCTAACCATTGCAATGTTGGGTCCCTTCTTCCTTTATATTGTAGCATACTTCACTCCTTTTCCTATATTTCTTTACTTGTTTCCTTATTGGTGTGGATTTGGCCACCGTCCCTTTATGTAAATGATAGATCTACATGCTGATTTTGGTGGAATAAATTTTTGTGACTCTATTTATGTTGTTTGTTGGTCATAGCCTTTTTATAGGCTTTGCATGTTAGGTTAGTGGTGCTAAGATATTTTGTTGTCACATCTACTGATTCTTTAGTATTGCACAAATGAATGTTTGGTCAATTTGTTGTCCCAACACCCCTATCTTTTCACTTATACTTGAAAACCAAAATTTAATTTTTAACCTTAAATTTAGAGTTGATTTTGAGATTCTCCACCAAAGTTTATTTTCTAGCCTTGGCTTTTCAATCGCTAAGAATACGTATATAAAGTTTTATTCACAAATTATTTTTCGTTTCCAAATATGTCATTTGACTTTTTTCATACAAACAAATGATCATCCCTGTAGAGTCGGAGCACAACGAAAAATAGAAGGGCTTGAATAGAGTTATACATTGATTTGTGATGTACCATAGATGGGGCTCTCCGGAACTAACCCATCATGGCATTCATAGTGGATGAATCCTTATTAAGAATCCTCATTTTTCAACTAGGATGAAACCCTTTGTCTAAAAAGAACATCTTTTGACTAGGATGAAACCACTCATCCAAAAAGAACATCTTCCATAATGTAAGGGCCTAATGTTTTTTATGTTAGCCCCACACTGTTCTATTTTATCCCTCATATTTTTTTCTTTGTATATAGAAGTCCAATCTTTACAATAAACACCTTAAAAGTAAGAGCACATACTAAATCTGCTCTTCTCCACTCTCTCTCCATCACTTTCCTCTTCACCTCTCCTCCACCGGCAAAGCATTCAATTCCCTATTCTGACAGACACTGCTCTCCTCTCCCCTTCGACAGAGTGGATCTGACCAGCAATGGGCAGATCGAGGTGGCTCGAGCTTCCTCAACATAGAGAGGACGATAGAGGCACTGGATGCAGTCAAGAGATCAATGCCCCTGCCGATCATTGGAGAGCTCAGGGTCATTCCCTAGCTCGATGATGATGACGACGACGCGGATCTGATCCCTCTCCATGCTCTATTACTTCAATAGAGTCAGTGTTCAACAATAGAGTTAGAGGTTGCCAGATTAGGAGACACCTAAGGGGGCAGCTTCTCAAGCGATGGAGGTGTCATAGATCTGGCGATGCTGCAAGCTTGTCGATGCCTCCCACCACGCCATGCTGGGTGTATGAAGTTGGGGAAGAAACGCTATGTCCAAGACATAGCTCCAACTATGGCTCTGCAATTTGTCTGGGAAAAACATAATATCTTGCATAGGATATAAGAACCTCTCAAAAGCCACCTAGGCCCACACATTCTTTCCTCCAAGACTGCATGCATCCTATGTGGTGAGTTAAAACCACTTGTCACATTATAGCACTGTGAATGCTCTCAAAAATCCATGATTACTCGATCATGGGGGTCATCTTTTCAAAAACGAAAGGAAAGGCTAAGCGGTATATTTACAAACAGAAAATAGTTTGCGAGTAAAACTTTTATAGACGTGTTCATGACGACCTATAAGCCAGTGCTAAACAAATAAGAAACTAAAATAAAAAAAATCAATCAGCTCTAAACTTAAAGGTAAAAATCTAAATTTTGACTTTAAGTATAAAAAAATGGAGTTGCATACATGTTCGAGGCTTCGAGCAGATAGCGTGGGAATCGAGATAACACATCGGGCATTCTGTGTTGTGCGGACTGCAGTTGATATACAGTAGCTGTGATATCCAGCGTTTGGTCCGTGTGTCCTTTGCGTTATAACAGGCGCTGTAGGAATGATGGACGCAATACGTACAGCAGCAGGAGGATGGGGGGATAAAATGGCGTACGCGAGCATGACACGGACTACGCGCGACGGACGAAGAACATCGGGTGATGATGAACAAAATCAACTTTTACTGCCTCCGGCCAATTTTATTTATCGTTTTAGACAAATAACTTTGTCTATTTACTTCCTGATTTGACTGTCCTGAACGACATATAATTGCGTCTGGAGGGAGTATTACTCGTGTAATCACTCAGACCAATCTGTTAAAGCTCTGAACGATGAGGACGTGTGTGACGGACCAATATTCTTTCGCTTTATTTATTTGACGTCTTTAACTTTTAAATTTAATTTTCACTATTTATCGTATTCAAAAATTTTATACAAATATGCAAAATTATAAGTTATTTTTAAAGTTTATTTATTAATAGATTAAATCATAACAAAATAATTAATAGTTATGTTTTTTTATTAAATCAAAGGGTTAAATATAGACCAAAAGGGCGCTAAAGTTTTTCATCGCTACGTTAGTTTCTGGATGTTACTGTACGCGAGCCGTGACGTTAATTAGCATACACAAACATCCAACTTCTTGGAGGAATGGGCCATCCTATATATCCTCACAAAAAGAGTTCGCTGCCCTCTTTTTCTATCAGGCCATTTCCATGCATGGCATCCGAATAGCCAGCTGATTGTCCCACGTAGGGTTGGGCAAGATTAGTACGGTTTATTCGATTCGATCTATTCGGTTTTTTTAGTATTTTGGTTTTTGAATATTGAAAACCGAAATTTACACTAAAAAATTATTAACCAAATCTAAATAACTAAATTATTTTGGTTAGGTTATTTCGGTTATCTGTTAAAAACCAAAATTATTAACAAATCTTTATAAGATTAATAGTTATAGTTTCACTGATAAAATGACAACAATAAGTTCAACACATCATGCATAATAGATTGATAGTTATAGACTCACGGAAGGAGTCCGAGGAGTGGAGGTTGCATCACATATTCACACTTGCCAATTGGATTGGGTTAGGACATAACTTAGAGAATATAGACTGGCGATGTGTTAGTTCGATTAATTTGATGATTTCGGTTTTCTAAAATAAAAACCGATTAAAAAACCAAAAACCGAAATAATTAATTTTGCAAACCAATTTAAAAACCAAAAACTGAAGTAACTATATAAATCGGTTATTTCGGTTTAGTTTCGGTTAACATGTTCGGTTTTCGGGGAATTTGCCCCGCCCTAGTCCCACCATGATGGACGCTTTAGTGTGGGGCTGAGCTGCGGAGGGAACATCATTGCCGCGACATGGAATCTTTGTGCTACACCTAGAATTATCTAATCAATTATACTCCATTAATTTTTTTATTTGACACAATTGACTCTTAATTCCCGTTTAATCATTTATATTATTTAATTTTTTTATAAATATGTAAAATTACGAGTCGGATTCAAAGTGTCTTTAGTAATGAATCAAATCATAATAAAATAATTAATAATTATGTAAATATTTGAAATAAGAGCGAACTTAGAGCCACAAGTTAAAAATATTAAATAAAAAAGTGAAGCGACTACCCAGCAGTTGTGCTGCAGTTCTCTGTCCATTATTGTAGACACAGAGAATCTACGTGATCCAAAACAGGGCTGCATTTGTAATACCCCACGCTTCAATACGACATGGTCACAAGATAATTAGCAGCGAGGTGTGAGATTTCGAGCTTCGATTTTATTGCTTGGGTGGACGAGCGGACCACGAGCTACATATTTCTCGAAGTTCATATGAGATCACGGCATGTGGTTTTGATTTGGGCCATTGGATCTTAATTAACTTTTTGCTCTTATCTTTTCCAATTAAGAAATTAATACTAAAAAGGAGATAGAGGATCCCAAGCCTTCTCCATCGTTTTGTGATCTCCTCCAGCGTCCCAAGCCCTCACCTCTTGCCAGTCCTGCCACCGGAGCCGCTGCTTCCTGTGCTGGCCCAGCTTGCTGCTGATGCGTTTCGTTGCTTGCTATGCCTTGCCTCGTTTGCTCTACGTGAGCCTTTGCTGTTGCTGCTACCAGCCAGAAAAGTGAAGAGGAGGAAGACGAAGGAACAAGAGGAAGAAGATACAAGGGAATTGGGGGGGGGGGGGGGGGGGGGGGGGTTCTAGGTGGGGATTCACGATTCCCATCGGATTGGTCTCAAATTGAGCTCCATATATACTGCAAGGTATTTACTCCCATCTCGTACTTGTTTAAAGTAGTAATCGAGTTTAGTTTCGGCGGTTCAGTTTTAATTACCAGCTGATTATTGGTACGTTGAATGTTTACTACAAAAACTAGGGCTCAGCGATTAGGAGTCGAGTGTTGTTTTGGTCAAAAAGGAAAGTTTTAGGTGTTTTCTGTATCTTTCCGATGGTGCTGGTTTCATTAATTCCATTTGGATTAGAAGTTTAAGAGGAATGGCTAAAACAGTGCTGCTACCTTGGTAATAGAACAGCAGAGCAATTCCTCGTTTTAAGTTTTGGGACTTATAGAAGAAGAAATATATTTTTACCTCAACGTCAAAGTTGTGCATAATTTATTGTCTTAGATGTTTCTATTGCATGGATTTGGCTAAGAGGCTTACAAATCAATATATGTGAATTCAAGGATGCAAGAAGTGCAAAAGATCGAGTCTTGCTTCGTGGTGCCTAGCAGGAAGACGCCAAGGAGGGCGCTCTGGCTCTCCCCCCTCGACGTCGTCATGGCGAACAGAGGCCACACCCCGCTCGTACACTTCTACCCGCCGCTGCCGCCGATTTCTTTGACGTGGGTAGGCTAAAGAAGGCCTTGGCTGAAGCCCTGGTGCTCTTCTACCCCTTCGCTGGCCGCCTCGCCGTGGACGGCGATGGCAGGCCGGAGATCGACTGCAGCGACGAGGGCGCGCTCTTTGTTGTGGCTCGCTCAGAGCTCACGATGGATGCCTTTGATGACCTCAAGCCGTCACCGGAGTTACGGAGGTTGTTAGTGCCCCGTATCGAGCCACAATCCATTCTGCTTGCCATACAGGTCAGTTCAGCACGAGCTCATCTTCGTCTTTTCGCTTATAACATAAAATTTAAATTTTAAGTTTCAAATTTAAAGTTCATTTTAAAATTTTGCACCCAAGGTTTTTTTTCCATCACTAGCTTTAGATCGCTAAGATTATAATATATATAAGTTCACTTTTACTATTGATGAAACGTTTGATTTCTTGTTCTTCTGTCAAACATGTGCGCAATACATAAGGGGGGCTAGGAGGGGAGTATGTATGGGCTTTTTGACTTGCGTGTACGTCTATAGATTATCATCCAACAGCAGTGATCGGATTTGATTGATTTATAAATATGCTGTAAACAATCGCTTCCTCTGTTTGGATCTTTTATATGTTGGAACATGTGATTCATTTGTCCTGCAATATTTATCGTTGTGCAGGTGATGTTCCTGAGGTGTGGCGGCGTGGCGCTAGGGACGGCAGTGCACCACGCCGTCGTCGATGGCCCAAGCACGTTCCACTTCCTACGGACATGGTCCTCTCTCTGCCGAGACGGCAGCGCCGCCGCGGTGTAACCCCCATGCCACGACCGCACCCTCATCAACGCGCGCACCTCGCCCGCCGCGGCCCACCCCGACGCGCGCTCCGTGTTCATCTCAGCGCTCAGCCTCCGCGAGCAGCCGGGCCCAACCACCACCAAGATCTTCGCCTTCTCAGACAACCAGGTAGGATCTGCGGCGGCGGCGGAGCGACCGCCACCACCTTCGCCGCCGTCAGCGCCCTCGTGTGGCGGTGCGCCTGCGTCGCGAGGCGGCTGCCTCCGGACGCACCGACGCACGTCAGCTTCCCGGTGAACATCCGCCGGCACATGAGGCCGCCGCTCCCGGACACCTACTTCGGCAACGCCGTCGTGATCGCCTCCACGTCCGCCGTGGTGAGGGAGGTCGTCGCCGGCGGCATCGCCAGCGTTGCCGCGCGGATCAGCCGGGTGACCCGGCGCCTCGACGGGGAGCTGCTGCAGTCGGCGATCGACTACAGCGAGACGACGGCAGGGATGATGGCAGCGACGTCGTCGTCGTCGTCCGGCCGGCCGGCGGCGGCGAGGGGCAGCCTGGCGGAGACGGAGCTGCGGATCATCAGCTGGCTGGGCATGCCGGCCTACGACGCGGACTTCGGGTGGGGGATGCCGCGGTTGATGTGCCGCGCGGAGTCCGTGCGCGGCGGGTTTGCGTACGTGATGGACGGCAGGCCGGGGGATGCCGGCGGCGGCGTGCGTGTGCTCGTGTGTTTGGAGGTGGAGGCTGCAAACCTGGGGGAGTTTGAGCGGTTGCTTTATGCCGTGTTTACCCATGCGAGGATTTAGCCGTGAATGTATACTGTGTTCTACTGGTTCGCTGTGTTACATACTTCCTCCATTTCGTAATGTTTCATAATATAAGACTTTCTAGCATTATCTAGATTTATATAGATGCTAATGAATCTAAACACATATATAAATTATATACATTTATCAATAAATGAATTTAGACGAGTCTAGAAAGTCTTACAATATGAAACGGATATAGTAAAATTGTAATTCTTGTGCACATTTGCTATCTTGTTATTTACCACATGTGGACCTAATTTATGTTAGAATAATTTGATTAAAATCATTTTGTTCTAAATAGTTCTACTGACTCACTATGAATATTAAACTACCATGAAAGTTGTGTTGATCTAGATGGAAGACAAAGTCACACACATGCTCATGGCCGAGAACCAGAGGAGGGGGTTCCATTGACCCAGTGTCCTAGGGACCAGAGGTGAGGATCCAAGACCAGGCCAGGTCTTGAGGTCCCGTTGATGGAAGCCCGAAGTCAGAGGCCGAAGGTCAGTGGGCCTGGGTTCTGAGGCCAGTGTCTCGAGCCCGAGGTCCCAAGGTTGGGATCTGAGGCTGACGCGCCAAGCCCGAGCGTCACCGAGAACTTGCCATGTTCCTGAGGACTAGAGTGAGATTTCTAGGTCCCAGAACACGGGATCCCGAGGCTAGGGGTGTGTGTTGGTTTGGACAAGGTCAGAGCTAATTTCACATAACAGCTAGTGATTAAGGAATTAACGGTCAGTGAGTCAATGACCCACGAACACCTTGCGCAAACTTCTCTCTTGATTACAAAATGTGTCAGAGCCTGCACGGGAAAAATGAGAAGAAAACAATTTGTTCTTTGAGTTGCCTTGTCATTCTCCCCGGTTCCGCCCACTCGCACACATGGGTGCATGGAACGAGCAGGCCTCCGAAGCTCCGTCCACTGGCGTACTTGCACGGGTAGCTGGGCGATCATGTTTTTGGGGGTGTCTCAATGCGACTACTCCAGACTCGTTGCTCCCAGTGACGACTCCTATTCCGACAAAGGCCCTAACCCCCGTGATGTACCTGACTCCGCGGCGCTCGACCACGGTTTCAACGCTACAAGGACTGCGACAGCTCCTTTTGATCGGTGCTCAGCATCCACTCCGGCCCTATCCCTGACTCCATGACGCTCAAATCCTTTTGATCCTCATCGTCCTCGTCTTCATGATGTCCAACAATGCAATCTCAGCGCGGGTGGGCCAGTGACGACAATAACAACAAGCACAACAAAAGCGGTGGTAACAGCAATGGAGGAGACGCCATCAACAACACCACCTCATCAAGAGACACGTTCTTAGGTTATAAATCTTATATTATCTCTGGGATAAATATGTTTATATTAGATGCTTTTACAGTAATCAATATATTCATGTTTGAAAGTGCATCTAGCCCCTAAACGAAGTTTTGGATTATTAATGACAATGCTAGCCAAGCATGTGTGCGCTAATGAGTTGTGATTGCAGAGAAGATGAGAGATCATTTTGATTGAAGGATTACTTGATCAAACTTACAGCATGTGTGACCCGAAGCGACGGCTCTACGAAGACGAAGGCGCTCGAAGGCGTATTTTATTTTTTCCTTTTGAGTCGTAGGAACTCCGTACTACTAAGAGGGGTCACTAGAGTCTCTGCATGCATCCTGAAGTAAGCCTAAGCCGAGTGGAGTAAGTTTAGGTCCAGTTGTAGCCTATATTGTTTTTCCTGAAGCAGGGACAGGACGGTTCGGTCCTTGGTCCGGTGACAGGACGGTCCGGTCCTTGGTCCGGCCCCTGCTCAAGTCGAGTGTGTGGACGGTCCGACCCCAAGCCGGATAGTCCGGTGGTAGGACGGTCCGGACCTTGGTCCGGCCCCTGCTCTGAGTGAGTGAGTTAAGTGTCGGCCGGATGGTCCGGCTCCCTAGCCGGACAGTCCGGTTAGATTTCTTTTCCAATGGCTAAGTGACGTCTGCCAGCCTATAAAAGGGGCTCTTGAGATCTAGCCGTTGGTGAGGCTTTCTGTTCGAGTTTTCTGGTGGCTAGGGCAGGTTTAGCACCTCTCAAGCCTCCCCACTAACCCAATACACCTCCTAGAGAGATTAATCGTTGGATCATGTCTCAGAGAGAGTGTTAAGGTTAGTGAGTGATAGAGTGTTCATTCTCGGGCGTTGATGGATGCATGTGGAGTCAAGGTAGCCTATTACTCTTGGAGATTGATCTCCTAGATGGATAGGCGTCGCCCGCGAGCCTCCGATTCGTGTGGATCGCCCGGGAGCAAGTTGTAAAGGTTGGTGCCTAACCTCCGCAAGGGAATAGGTAAGATTGATAGTGGATTCTTGTGCTTTCTCATAGAAGGCTGCAGGGTAGAGCGAATTGCAATCTAGGGCTGCGCAAGCCACCTTGATCTTGACCTTGGTGGTCGATCGAAGGGGTTGCTAGTCCCTAGTTGTGAATTCGGAGACCCGTGTTGGCCTTGTGGGAGGAAGCCAAGAGGGGGAAAGGATCGAGAGAGATTCTGCTCGCAGGAGCGCCTCAACGGAGAGTAGGATCGAAAGATCCGAACTTCGGGATAAATTTCTCGTGTCTTTGTTCTTATGATTTCGTGTTCTGTTTGTTCCTCCGATCTTTCTGCTGTTTTATTACACACATAATCACATCACGTTCCTAGGAACATCACCGAAAAGGTAGACTGTCAAGTCTGCATTTTTCACTGACCGGACGGTCCGGTGTTCTAACCAGGACGGTCTGGCCAGAGCTCTCGGCCCAATCCGAGAGTGCCGACTGGACGGTCCGGCCCCTGTACTGACCGCTGCGATTTGAAAGATTATTTTAGGACACCTATTCACCCCCTCTAGGCTGTCTCTCTGGGACTTCAATGTTTAGCATACTCGCAAAATCAGTATTCTTATGTCATTACTAGTATTTTATTTCTCTAGATTAAAATATGTCGATTAATGACCATATCTACAACAATTTAGTCATAGTTTACGTTTTAAAATATTTTATTTTGTTCGTGTGACTAGTTGGACGCCCCCGACTATATAGTGAGGACATGGGTTTGGCATGGTGTATTATGTGTGACAAGTCGAAGTTAATTTTGGTGTTAAAATGTTAATATGGTTGTGACCGATACAACAGATTAAATGGATCAGAGATAGAATCATTGATTGATTAAATGGATCAGAGATAGAATCATTGATTGAAGAGTCTTTACGGTGCCCACTGCTGGTATTACAACACTACGAGCGAAAAATACACGGCGATAGAAAAATAGTTTACTAGTGTCTTCAGTGTCAGAAACGGCTAAACTTGTATTTTTCTAGTGTTATCTTTATTGCCGAAACAATAGGAATGATAAATTGATCTGGTTCGAGATACAATTTATTGTGGTGAAATTTTATTATCTTTTAAAAAGGTACACCTATATACCCAAATTTTTGACGCAAAAAAATTAAATTGGGAGGGAGTATTTATTTTGCGGGGGCCTTTTACAATCAACCCTCCGCGATCTCGAATCAGGTCGCTTGAATCCGCACCTACCATCACCACGTGGCAGAGTCGGGAAACCCGGGACTGACAGGTCGGCCCCACCCGTCATCGTCTACCCCCGGAAGGAAGGTCAGGAAGGCCGTCCGTACCCACGGCGAGAAGAGAGAACGATCATTCACCACCCCAACTCGCAACCCGCGTGAGCGAGCGTGACCCCTTTATGCCTCGCTAGCTCCCTCCCGTCTTCTGTTTCGTGTGCCGTTGAAGAGTTGAGAGTGAGAGAGATGGGGCGCGGCGGCGGCGGCGGCGAGGGGTCGGAGGTGGCGGTGGAGGCGAGGGAGAGGGACCGCGCGCGGGAGTGGGAGGAGGTGGCGGATGCGGTGGCTTACGACTCCTGCACCTGGCCGCCGCCGGTGGTGGCGGTGTGCGGCCCAGGCAACAGCGGCAAGTCCGCCTTCTCCCGCCTCCTCCTCAACACCCTCGTCGGGAGGTGAGGCTCCAACCACCGCTGCTGCCCTTCTTCTCGCCCCTGGTTTGGCAAACGATCGAGTTGGATGCGCGGCAGGAGGGCTGGAGTTGTTTTTGGTCTGGAACTGGGGACTGCGCCGCGGTGGGCTGGGTGGGTGTGTGCTTTTTCAGCTACTGATCGGTGATCGCTGTTTGCTCGTCGTCCTGAGGCCTCTCCAGTTTTGCTATCTGGCGTTGCGGGCTGCCGGGCTGGGGATTGTAATGTAGCATTAGCATAAGACGGAATGACAATGACTGAAATGCTACTAGAATGACTGAAAATTTTCCGATGCTTTTGTCCGTTGTTCTGCTTGAGTGTGACAAGACGTGTTAATAGTTACTACTACTTCTGTAGTTGGATTATGAACGAACATACACTACCAAGTGGTTAGATGTTACTGTTCTGTTGACAGTTTTATTTTTCTATTTAAGCTTGTTTTCAGTGAAGTGTGCTTGCTTTGGTCAGCATTGGTCTTTTCTGTAATGAATTAAAATGTAGTAACTGAATTTTTTTTTAACAATGTCGTCTTGTAATTTACGTAACTTGGCACTAATAATTAGTAGTGCAACAAAAGACTGGTTTGATCAGTGATGATTGTATCTTGAGTTTGTCAGAATTAGGTTTGCTCTTAGCCTGTCTTCTGTTAGTTCAAGTCGTATGATTTTTTTTTGTTTGGCATAGGTATAAGAAGGTGGCCTACCTGGATACTGATGTTGGTCAACCTGAGTTCACACCTCCTGGATTTGTCTCGCTTCATGTACTCGAGGAACAGGCTGAAGGTGTCACCTTTTTGTCCCTTTCAATCCCTTCTGAGCTTTCTTCTCCTTTTTGCGTAAATGGATGAAAATATTGTTGGTTTGTGATCATTTCAGATTTTAAAATGCTGTACCTACGGACCCCAAAGAGGTAAGCTGCAGTGCTACGATCTTCATTTTTCTGGATTGCGATTTTTTGGCATTCCTCTGCTTTGACTTTGATGCATACAGTGATATTCATATCAGATAAGTTTATTTCATTCATTAAAAGGTTTCCATGATTTGCTGATCAAATGATTCCTTTAGTGTCCAATAATTCAAGAAAGTCATTTATGTTTCTCACATTATTATGGGTATTCTAGCTTTATGAAGTCCTGTTTGCATCTAATTACAGAAAGATAAGCATGTTCAGTCTTAGGTATCCATGTGGTCAAGACATCAACAATAGCCATGAGTTATAATTTCAGAACTAATAAATACAAGTCTGAACATGATTATATAATAAAGGTTGTGGTAGGCATCTTAACTATCATATTACTTGTTGAAGTTAATATGTCTCATTCGTGTGTATTCAATTCACTTTCCAATCATGTTTCAGTAAGTGAAATTAATTATATTCTGGGAGTGGACTAAGACATGCATGCTGCACATATTTTAGGTGCTTCTTTTTCGGTGATGTCTGTGCAAAGAAGAATCCAAAACTTCTCTTGAACTACATATTTAGCCTTTATGATTATTTCCTCAAAGAAATCTATCGGTTTGATGACATCGATAACCCTCAAAAATCTGCAATACCACTTGTTATTAACACTTCAGGATGGGTGAAAGGTGATCTTTAATTTCTGCCACTTTATTGTTCATTCCATCCTCGTTATTAGTTATTACTGGTAATAACAATGTGTGATTTGACTAAATGATTGGGGCATTAATTGAATTTGTTACTGATTTTTGCAAATGTTTTAATCTTCTACTAATGTTAGGTACTGGCCTACATATGCTGAAGGAATTATTGAAATATGCATCTCCTACTCATGTTATTCAGCTAAGAACCTCAGCAAAGGGCAAAAATTTACCTACTGGAATGTTTTGGTTAGATGAACCTGAAGGGGACTCGGTCGTTAATTTAGTTGAAATTCATGCTGCACAAGATGTACCTCGTCAGTAAGTGTTTGTTGTAATGAAATTGATCAGTTCATAATTTTCCATTTATTAATGGTTGTTTGCCTTTTGAATGCAGTCTGTTAGTAAAGAAAGAGGCAAGGGTCATTCGTGATCTAAGACTGATCGCATACTTCAGGCAGTGCTTACCAATGGACTTTCCTGTTTTCTCTTACAATGATTTAATTCAAGGCTTTGCTTCTATAGAACCCTTTCAGCTTCCTATGTCAAAAATTCAAGTTATTGATCTGCACAACCAGGTAAAATCTTTATACCTATCAGCATTTTCGACACTACAAGAGTATTCACAACCAGGCTGTTTTTACTAATCCTTTCTTTTCTATGTTCCAAATACGAATTAGTAGTTTTTAGTGGAAAATGTAATACTTGCCAGGAACAAAAAAAAATACTCCTCCTATTCCATATTATAAGACTTTTTGGGTTCTACCTAGTTTCATGAATGGATCAATATATATGTTTTATATATATTTCCAAATTTATGCTAATACGTATGAATTTAGGTATTGCCAAAACATCTTGAAATGGAGGTAAGAGCATCTCTAAGAGAATGAATGATCAAATGACTATCTATACTAAAATTTAGCAATTATATTACAAAAATAATCTCTAAGGGACTACTCATAACTTGTCATATCATTTAAATGGCTAAATTTCACCCTCAATGGCCCAATCTAGTAATTATTCCTCCCACCAAGTTTGATGGTTATCAGTGGGGTCTCACAGGGATGTCCCATATTTTCTAGAGAAATGTAGAGAGCGAATATGGAGAGAATCTGTTAGAGGTGTTGGATTTTTCAAAATTTGGATAGTGGTAACTAGCCATTAAAATTTGGAGTGAGAATGAAGAGTCTATTGGAGTACACATCAATTTAGAGATAAAATCTTTTTACATGAATGACTAAATTGAAATTTAGAGAGACAAATTTTATCCATGCTCTTGGAGATGCTCTAATACTATACATATCTATAACTTTTGAGAAAGCTAACTTCACATCCAGTGCTCCGCAGGAAAAGGGAAACAGAATACATAGTATAGTTTTTTCCCCACCTTCACGACCTAGTCAAATAGTCAATGGAGGTCATTATAAAGATTGTAAA
Source organism: Oryza brachyantha (assembly GCF_000231095.2). Classification (NCBI taxonomy): domain Eukaryota; kingdom Viridiplantae; phylum Streptophyta; class Magnoliopsida; order Poales; family Poaceae; genus Oryza; species Oryza brachyantha. Next base: position 11,628,126 of record NC_023163.2, read on the forward strand.
GCTCAGTTAATATAAGTATTTCAAATTGTAAAGTTCAGTTAATATAAGTATTCTAGAAATTGTAAAGTTCAGTCAAGTAGTCAATGCAGGCAACACTGCCAGACACATATATAGTCATGAAATTGTCGTCTTGAACAATAGTTTTTTGTGCAAAGATTGGAGTTACCAAAGCGAAATATGTCATGTTTACAACTGGTTACAAACTTATAGTTAAGACAAGAATTTCCTATGACATGTTTAATGTAAGAATCCACTATGCTAAGATAAAATTGACACTGATTGCAGTATGTCTCCTGGCAGCAATGGTTCTGAGGTTTCTGTATAAATTACTGATGTAGTGTCCATGTTTTGCTTCTGTAGGTGCCTGATAATACAGAACATCACTTCTTGAAAGGTACTATTGTTGGCTTTGCAACAAGTGCATCTGTCCCTTTGTCAAATCGGTGTTCCATACCATGTTGCGTTGGACTAGGTATGTCCACATTATTTGTTGATTTATGATTTGGTAGCATTCCATTATTTCAACTGTCATGAAATGAGTTGGTCAGATCTTGACTAATTTCTTGCATGCCACTGTTCTTGTTTTGGAATTTAGGTTTCATCAAAGATGTAGCACGCGACTCTATTCATTTGATCACTCCTGTTTATCATCAGCTTTTGGAAAGTGTCGATATCATTTTTCGAAGTTGTTTTACAGTCCCTACATGTCTCTTACAGGTAATAGTTGAAACTCCACCCAGTAATGTGATTTCTTCTTCTCTAATAACCAAATTCTAGATAAATCTTCCAGCGGATGAATAATGAGATTAAACCACATGCATCAGTATTGGTATTATTGTTATAAAATAAAATACTGGTTTAATGAGAAAATACATTTATTGTATTGTATCTGATCATTCAGAATGCCCATAGCATATAATGCAATGCATCACTTCTACGGTGCGGCCATGTAGCTTTATAATGGGCAATGTTAGGAAAACTGGGTGCTTGTGAGTGTCAGTGACATGATCAATTATATAAATAATTTTCGCTTGATTGGCCAAAAGAAAATTTGTTTAAAATATAGCTGGGTGCAGTGGGTGCAAGAATTCACTGCGAATCATACAAGGAAATGCCCAGCATTAGTTCTTAATTCTCTTACATCTAGTACATTTCCTAGATTGCTGGAATCATATGAAACCAATAATAAACAAGCTTTTGCCCATGTTTCATTCCCTCGTACTCATACTTTATAATTGCAGGTGGTATCTGACAGTGTAAGTGACATAACGGATGGGCTATGAGAGCTCTAGAGCAGTGGAGATGTTCAATAGAAATACTAGTATATTCTTCAGGTAAAGACTATCTTGAAGGTTTGAATTAATTGTCATTAATAAACAAGACAGGAAAATCGTCGTACCAAAATAGCATGTTCTGAGTCTGAACCTCGTAATATTAGCTGCCAAACAGACCCTGAGAAACTTCTGATGGAACAGTGGATGACGCATATTAAGCTATGAACATTTATCGTAAATGGATTTTTACTCAATTAAGCTATAAAATAGTATGCTGATATACTCTACCGAACTCAATTTCATACTACTAGGTTCGCCATACTATCTCGTAGTTTAGTGCCCCAGTAACGACTTTCTTTCAGTACTGTTTCTCCATTCAGTCCTGCTCCATTGCATCTTATGTACCGCATTTAGTACCATATGCACCATGTTTGATACCATATATATATATGATACCTAGATGTTTCGTGTACCTAGATATATTAGGTACTAGATCTAAATCCGATATCAGTAGTTCCAGGTACCTAGGTAGTATGCTCATATTATCATAACATCATCAACATAACCTATCCTATTCCAATAGGTGTAGTTGTGAAAGAAAAAAATATCCACTTTCAAAAAATAGGTAAAGGGGTATGGACTAGACTAAAGTAGCTAGAGGGCAAAAGAGAGGACAATTAAGAAGTATATTTAGCTGATCTTTAAACTAAGAACTTCTAGTTTCCAAAGTAATGAAAGGAGTATAATTTGTTTGTTTTTCTAATTAAGTTGGTTTAGCCTTCCTAATATATTTTCTATGTGATTCGTCTTTTAAGCCTTCTCAGTTTCTTAATAAATGTAGTATATGCACTTTTTTTCTTTTATTCCCTTATTTCCCCACTAAATAAACCGGATAAATCAGCCATCTATTTACATGTAGTATAAATAATCTATCTTTGTCTACACTCATTTCAAAAATAGTGGTGAATCTATCATCCACCCAAACCAACTAACCCAAATTCATAACACATGGGATCATTGCCCATTCAATCTCCAAACCAAATTTGACAACCAGAAACATCTCATTAACTATAAAATTAAAGATCTAAAATTCAAAATCGGTTTCCTGTTGCAATGTGTCGATGTGATTTTTTATATTGTATGGGCATTTTCTAGTAAATATGAAATAATTTAAATTATTACAGTAAGTGTGGGGTATGCATGTGTTCCAATGGTTTCGGTGATATCTTTTATTTCGTGGTTCATTGGCATATTATGTTTCTGATTTTTAATTTGTTGCATATTGGTGCTGCTGTCCATCTCGGGGAAAGTATAGGAAGGAGGGTGCCTAGGAACCCAGTTCATAAATCTTTATAGCTACGGTTCATCCATTTTCACCATATGCGTGCTCATCTTATCTAAATTTTTTGATATCCATGGCAACCTAAACTCGGTTCAAGCTAAAGTGAAGCAAAACGAGTGGCACCCATCTGCCATATTTTACTATAACTTCATATTTCGATCATATAGCACTGGAAACGGGCTGGTCCAAAACAAAAAACAAAAACTTTTCACTTTAAACTTACATCACAGCCAGTTCGGTTTGTAGTACTTTTGTCACATCTTCCTCTAACGATGTTAACAGACTAACTTGCCCTTCGCGCGTCTCCACTTAAGATCGAGTGTTGTGCACATACTTGGCGATGGCGGCGCAGTGAATGAGTAGGCACCAGCAACGAGTTGCCGAACGGTGGTGGCGCACCAGACGTGTCACCTATCAAGAGGTTGTGGCCACGGCTTATTCAGACGAATAATATATTAGCTAATGAAAAATTTACATATGTGTTTCCAACAATCTAAAAGTCCAGGCCAAAAATAAATTACAACGGAAAAAAAACCCTAAATCTACTCTAAATTTAAAGTTTAAAATTCAAATTTTAGCTAATAAGTATAAATTAACGAAAAGATCAGGCTCTTAATCCTCGAATGTGAACTTGACACTGGAGAATAGCATTGTATGCCTCATACACAATCTGGAAAGCTCGTACGGGATGCACCCACTGACTTGTTCTTATCTGGATGAAACTTGAGGACAAGGCTTATATATCGCCTCCTCAAAGTTGCACTATCAGCATATTTGTTCACTTGTAAGATCTTGTGTGGCTCCTGCCCAGAAGCAATATGGATGTCTATTGTGGATATCATTTTGTCTATGCCCTCAAGCTCAGGATATAAAGACCTGGCTTTCAGTGCAAATCTCCTCGCTTCGGGGCATTTAACTATTAGCTAACATTTTGCCACTCTCACGTGTCTATGACATGTTGGTTCAGGCCCACATGTAATAGACATATAAGATTAATTGCAGTTGTAAAAGTGGCAAATGGTTAATTTTCCCCTGGCTTCTACTACCTCCGTCTCATATTAGGTTCATTTTTTATTTTTTAGATACAATGTTTTGACTCTTCGTCTTATTTAAAATTGTTTTGATTAATATTTTTATTGTCACTAGATGGTAAAAGATGAATAGTACTTTATGCGTGACTTATTTTAAGATTTATACAAATTGTTTAAATAAGACGAATGGTCAAATATTAAAGAACAGAAATCAAAAAAATGAAGATATTATGAAACGGATGTAGTACAAATTTTTAAATTTTTAAGTCGTTCATGAACTTCTTTTCTGCAAGTTCTTTTGATTTGAAAGCCTCATCCTTGTTGCATTCCATCCTGTCACAGAATGGATTGGGAAATAGAATAATGAGCTTCATAATAACTTACCTGTCGCAAGATTACAACGAATGAAACGAACAAATCAAATGAGCCGATTGAAATGCAAGAAACATAGAAAGATACTACATGATTACATCCATCAACTACATGACTTCAGTTTCTGCAAACAGAAAGAACAAATAACCAAAACAAAAGTGTGGAAAGAACATAATTTGTGTGTAGAAAGAACAAATAATCAAATTTATGTGTAGAAAGAACATAACACTCATCGAATATAAAAAGCATAACTAAAACACATGCACTAGCTTAAGAATATGCTGACCCAAGTATGAAAATTGGTCACAGTGCAAAGCCTGCACCAAACAAGACCACGTAAGAAGAGCAATTTTACATCCTGGAGAAGGTACCAGGAGGTACCACTGCTTTCTATGTAAATTTTGATACCTCTTGGTACCAAATTTTACTTAGAAAACAGTGGTACCTCATGGTACTTGCTCAAAGATGAAAAAAATGATCACATAAGAAACATTTGAAAATGAGATCATATTTGTCATTGAATTGTATTGGAATGTGCACCTTACATGTAGTAGGTCATCATTTGAAATGAACACAGCCTACAATTCCAAAGAGCACAATTATTTCATGCTTTTCATCAAATATCCAACAAATTAGTTTTTTGCATCATTGCATAAATAGTTATATAGGATATTAGTGCTTATCCTTTTAAAAACATGGTGAAAAACAGAAACTAACAAGTAGCGAACAATGCTTTTCATCAAATACCCAACAATCACGAACCACTAATTTCTTGAACTAGATAAACATTACCCTTACAAGCATTTCACACACAAATATGGTGTAATTTCAGCATTTAATCCCATCTATTTAATTAAGAATTTAAACCCCACCCGTGGTTTCTCAACTCTTCAGGCAACCTAAGTTTTACATTCATTTTCAAATTAAATTACTTAATGAATTTCAACTATCAAAACCACTGAAAAATTATAATTAGAGCATGTCAAAAGCAGCCGGTTTCATAGGCATTGCTTCTTTACATTCATTAAATCAATCAGCCGAGGTTTTAATCAGATTGAGGATTGAATTACGACATGCCTACTATACGTGCAGTTGGTCCTATTCAAACTAGACGTCAATATGGGATCTTGGAGACCAACACAATGCTGAATAAATGGCTGTCGTGATGAATCCTGTTGAGGGGTGAGCACGAGCGAGCCGGCCGCAGTATACCTTTTTGGGTTTTCAATTTTTATTTTGTGAACAAATTTGTGTACAGGCTTGCTGTTGCAGATAAAATAGAGCTAGGGACCTACTCCCTCCAAAAAAAAAACTAATTTCTACTTACGAATCTGGACATAACTTATATATAGGTTCATCGTTAGTAATTGATTTTTTTTTTTGAATGGAAGGAGCACGAGAAACAGAGATCCTGACTATTGCCACACCAATGGCCTCAGGTTATTTCCAAGTCTATACCTAAATCCATCTTTCTTATTGCTCAACCACCTGGCCATCCATCCGTCCTTCCACACATATACTACTGCACAGATTCAAGACGTTTCTCTCTCTCTTCAGCCGACGCAAACCACTCCTCTCGATTCTACTTCATACTTCACTCATCAAATCGGATGGCACCAGTTGTCCGCTGAATCGTGGGAGGCATGCCGATGCTAGATCTCACCGTATGCTCTCGACAGATACGAAGAAAAAGGGAATGATTTGTCACTTTTAGAGGTGACACGTAATTTGTGTGTCTATGACACACGGACTAATAAATTATTAAAATGGGTACTGTAGCAGGTGACAAAAAGTTAAATGTCCAAGGAAAAGGAGGAGATTTTTGGACCATGGCTTCCCAACCCTAAGTACCCAACCATGGCTTCTGAACATAACTAGTAAACCAAAGTGAAATGAAATCTCCCTCAAACAGAAAACACAAACACCACATAGTATACTAGAGCATCAAATAGAAAACACAAACACAACATGGTGTAAGTAGAGCAGCCGAAAATTTTATCTTCAATCTGAGGATCCAAAAGGTATTCGGATCGATCTCTCTTATTTAGATATAAATCTGTGATATTGTTTAGTTTCTTGAATAAGAGAATGATGTAAGTACATGCATAATGGGAGAGAGAAAATATATTATATAAGAGTAAAGTTCACCTTGGATCCGTTAGCATTATATGGAAAGTGAATGATAGCTTGGATTCTTCTTATCAGTACAATTTCACTTTGGTCCTCTTTAGTCCATTTCTTTTAGTTTAGACCCATCTACTTTCCTTCTACTTATCCTTCTTATCAACACAACATAATTTCACTTTGGTTCTCTTTAGTATTTTTATTATAGTTTGATTAAATCTACTTTTTTTACTTATCCATTATATTAGCACAAACTAATACTCCATTTATTTTAGTTTGGACCCATCTACTTTCCTTTTAGTTATCCTTCTTATAGCACACTTTTACTCTGGTCCTTTTTAGTCCTTTTATTTTAGTTTGGAGTCATCTACTTTTCTTTTACATTAACTTTTTTCTTTTATTTTAGTTTGGGCCCATCTCCCTTCCTTTTACTAACACGATTATTAACTTGGTTTTCCTTTTTCTTCCCCTCTCCTCAAGCTAACACATTTATCTGCATCACTAGCAATATTGACAAACAGTGGTGGCGGACGTGCAAGCAGAGTGGGCAAAGAGGTAGCACCATCGCTGGAGTTAGATCAGTCTCAATACATAGTTTTATGGTATAGTTATCAAGACTGTAAACTAGATAACCGAGTCAAATAAGTTTCATGGGGATGAAACTCCTCTCTCATATCATGAAACTCCCTCATTTAATGATCCTGTCAAGTCATCAATTTTGCTGATGTGACACCCTATTTAATGTGTATGACACTCCCATAAAACATGCATTGAGACTGGCCTTAGTGAAGAAGAGACAAGATGGTCCAAAATATTATCTGATTTATATTATAAGACTATGTATTCTTATCTAGATTTATTTGTGTGCTAATGAATATAGACACGTATACAAAACATATAAATTGATACATTTATTAATCTAGAGAAACCCAAAAAATCTTATAATTGGAGCAAAATTAAGAAGTAGAACTAAAGGTGATAAGAGAGGATCCAAAGTGAAAAGAATTTACGTAAAAGGGTCAAAGTGATGGTTGGGTAAGAATGATAATACATATAACAGGCTAGGTAGATTTATGTTATTTAGTGTCGAGTGAATTGCACTTTTGAATTTTTTTTCTAATGAAAGTTTCATGTTGGGTCAAATATTTTTTTTATTCTAGTACAACTAATGCATCGACAAACTAGAGGGAGCTCCACCCCATACACCTGTGTCGCCAGTCTTTTCTCCTTCGATTTGACAAGATCAAATGGCAATCAAACAATTTCACCTCGCAGCGAGTGGCCCTAGCGCTGCCAGCCTACTGATGTCGCGAGCACACGTCTCCGCCGTCGCGGCTGGTCGCTCTTGAGTCTTGCCTTTGCTGAAGCAGGGTGAAGAAAATAGATGTGAGAGGTGGTTAAGTTGAACTTCGAACAAAAGATAATATGGTCCTTTGCTATTCCCAACTACTGCTCAACCATCGTTCCAAACGGTACATGTGCTATAAACCGAATAAAAAACGAATTGGTTGCGCTATAAGCCAAACGAAAATTATTGTGCTATTTTATTTTTTTTTGATACTAGCATGTTTCTTATGCTACAGATGGAAATTTCTCCATATTTGCTAGCTTTGGAGGTCATCTTTTGGCTTATTTATGATAAAAAAAAGAGAAACAACATATTTGCAAACAAAAATAAAGCAAAGGCTGAAAAATCCAAAGTCAATTCTAAATTTAAGTTTAAAAATTTAATTTTGGTTTATAAGCATAACCATGCATAAGCGAAAAAATGAGCTTGCTTGCATTCTGCTTAGTTGTTGCTACAATTTCTTTTCTGTCAACAAGGATATTGTTGTTTCCCTTGCCCTAGATATTGGGATATTTATCTTCGGTTTCCTCTTTGTTTTCATGGTTACTGTTATTTTCCTTACCGAAAGATCGTAACGGCTCATGTATACATAAACAAGTGTTAAGATAAACGCCATCCATTTTCCTTGCAACTCCATCCGGGGACACTTCTAGAGTTTCTTACACCTCATGAAACCAAGGCTCTATTTAGAGAGCTTATAGTAGCTGACCTTATCCCAGAATCTCCAGAAAGTGATCTCGGACGACCCCCTCCCGCCATGTGGCATCCAGCATGCCTGTCGTGTGACAAGCCACCATGCCCTACGAGTCACTGATGGGTGGGCCCATCCATCAGTATCGACCCTCCTAGCTAAGTCATCCCTAGCTTTTAATGCATAATAAATAGTAAACACAGTTAAACTTCTAAAATTTATAATTAATTTATATGAATTTTGTTTTAGTGCATTAAAAATTCATTAAATTCATATAATGTCTAAGAATCCAAAAAACTCATCTTAGTACGAAGTAGTCGATTGTCCTCTCACTAGCACCAACAGGAACACCACCACCAGAAAGAAGATGCATAGTAGTCATGTGTTTGTGTTCCCTAAAAACTTGATTGCCTAGGTACCCGTGCAGGTACTTATGCGAACGGGGTTTTAGAGGCATGTTCGTTTGGAATGCTCATGTGCATAAGCAAACCAAATCGGGGAGACAGATAGCAGCATAGTTGAACAAAATGGTGGATGTGGAAAAACTCTAGTTCAGATCTATTTTGATGGAGAGGTGGAGAGGGTTATGCTCTAGGAATCTGAGGAGGCTCAATCAACTCGTTAACTCCTCTCTACCATTGCACAATCCAAGGAGGCTCAAGAAAATCGAATGATTATGCCATTAACACGAATTCATCAATGCATGCGTATTCAAATCGAGTTAACTCCACAAAACTTTAAGATGTAAGCACACATATATTCAAATCGAGTTAACTCCTCTTTACCATTTCACAAAACATTAAGATATAGGCAAGCCATGCTTTCGGACACAGTCTGGCCGGCTTGGCTCGGTGTACGTGCATGCGTGGATTTCCATTTGTCCCCTTAGGCCTATCCATGAGTGCTCATCATGCAACCCTATTTAAGTTGAATCGATTTCGTGTTAATATCACATAAGGAAATATTCCACCTAGCATTTATTGTAGACCAAGTATTTAATAGGATTAATTTAGTCTAGTCCCATTTAATTCAAATGGAGTAGAAGACGTGAGTTTGGCTAACAAATGTGTCATGTAAGGGTGGCGTGAGCCAAGGGCTTTAAAAACAAAGAACTCGTTGTTCAGAAGACAATGTGATGTATTGAATGAAAAGTTGTCTTAAAATTACCCCTAATTTCCTACAGTGTTCACACTATTACATCCACGAGAAGGATACTACATGGAGGAAAAATTGATCATCGAATCCGCTCAAAGTCTCAACCAAATCTTACAGAACAGAAAAGACTTCTCCCAAGATCCAACCTTCAGCTCAACCCGAACAAACAAGCATAAAAGGGGAGACTCCAAAATCGTTAACAAATCCAATCTTCCCTAGATTTGAGCAAGTCTATTCTTCAATATCTCCAAGGACACAAGCTCAGGAAACCTCCAAACATCTAGAAGAGCATATAGAAATATCTAGAGATATTGATAGGCAATGGCGAAGATAACCGGTGGTAATGACCCAGGCTGAGGGAGACTTGACCTCGAGTTTGATGAGGCATCACTAGTTGTCATCGCCGCACCCTCCATCATGCTGCGCTCACGTAGCTTCTCTGCCATGGGCTCACTCGAATCCACCTCACCATCTCCATCGAGGCCCCTACCCCACAGCCACAGGTCGTCGGCGTCATCGGTCAGAATGGTTGTGCGCAAGAAGAGGATCAGAGCAAGGGAGATGGCACTGGTGCTAGTCTTGTCTGGGGGAGATGGCAACAAGCAAGCTATCGGGTTCATGCACCTTTCCATGGGATTAGGATCAGCTGTGGTCGGTAGTTTGACGGCAACATAGGCAGTCCACTGTCAGACCGTTGGATTCATATCCAAGGGCTAAAATTCATTCTGGTTCTAGCACGTATGGTGGTGTACCATAGCTTTGTCACTAAATGGTATGTTTTTATGAAAATTTTCTATAGAAAAGTTACATTAAAAAATCATATTAATCTATTTTTCAAGTTTATATAATTAATAGTTAATTAATTATATATTAATCTATTATTACGTTTTCCGCAGGTTACATAACATACTAACGAACACAACCTAAGGGGAAAAGCCAAATGACATTAGCAAATAAAAAATAATTTATAAATAAAAACTTTATATATGTGTTGTTAGCGATCTAAAAGCTAAAGCTAAAAAAAATTACAAATAAAAATTCCAAAATCTACTCTAAATTTAACGTTGAAAATTTAAATTTTAACTAATAAACATAAACAGGAGTGAAAAAATTAGGCTCGTTATATCTTGTTTTACAACTGTAGGACAAGAATACCTATATTTGAGGGAGCTATTGGACTTGTTCCGGTTTATTCTATCAGGAGATAGTTGGCCAGTTGGGTAAGGGTTTAGTTTATACATGGGCATCTATTCTTGAATTCACCAATTGGACCATGTGGGCTTAGAATTTGAAAAGGGCTGATGGCTGACACTGGTTCATTGCCACAATTTGGCTCACCATGCTTCAACTCAAGTTAGACACATTTGATTAAGTTAGACGTGGTTCATGTCATACTTGTGGCAAGATTCTTTCATCATTACAAGGATCTTACACATAATTGACTTCTAAAAGTGTGGCAAGTTTACACTATTCTAGCTAAAGTGTAGTTTCAATTTTGTTGGCCATAAATCTGGTATGTTAGCTAGAAATGTATGGCAACAAATCATGCATTTACAAAATCATGGATAATACGCCTGGGAATAAGACCTGAATTAACAACCCTAAATCTTTGAAACCGAGGCTCCACTCATCAGCTCTGCACATCGAACATCATCAAAGATTTCACAACATTCGTGTCTTTTCTCATGACTAGCTAGGAATTCCGAATTCTACTATTCATGATCGAAATGTGCTTCAAATTTACAGCGAAACCACCAAGCATCAAAATACACTGTAATGCCTGAAAAAACTGACAGTCCAATGACACCAGGGCATAAATTTATACACAACTACTGCATGAATTGGAAGAAGCTTATAGCTACCAGGCAAGATCCTAGAGAGTTCTTTGCAACCCATGGGCTTCTGGAGGAAGCCATCACATCAGCATGTAATCAATCACAGGAGCAATTTGAGGCGATGTATGGACCCTTCTTAAGAGTACAGATTGATCATTTTCAAGCAAGGACAATAAGCAATCAGCTCAAAGCTCCCGTTTTAGCATGATATTGAGTATGCCTATAGGGGTTTTTGGCTGGTAATGCTCATCAGTATCAACTTCTTCAATCTCCTGTTTATGTAAAAAAAAAGGAACAAGCAATGTGTCATCAAATAAGGCAACAATTGATTGGTCTCACTAAAATGAACATAATCTAGAAAATGCTACTGCTATTTACACATGTATCTGATACATTTTAGGTAATGAAACTGAGTTAGCTCATATCCTCTCCTGTGTAACTTTTAAATTTCCTATCGACAAATAGCATCTACTGTAATTCAAAGGGGTACTAGAACAATTTGTAGTAAAAATGCTAAACAAGACTCAAAATAATGAACAAATTTGACTAAGAATACTATTCATGAGGTAAGGACATGAACAGCTCAGCATGAAAGATAATAACAGGAAATATAAATGAAAGATAAAAGGCTGTACCAAAGGCATATGGCAAATGCATCTAGAGAGAATTCAATATAACATACCTGAACAACATCTTCTCCTTTGATAACTCGCCCAAATACAACAAGCTTATCATTCAAGTTAGGAATTGGAGCAGTTGTGATAAAAATATCAAATCCTTTATTATTAGGATTGTTTGTAGTCCCGATCATGAAAGCCTCGTGCTTTGGACTGCAACATCATAGAAATACTGCATTGTAAAGGAAAATGCTACAACAAATTTAACTCTAGCAAAGCCAAGACGCAACAGAATTCTATACGCACACTTGATTTGAGGACAAACCTGAGAGCATTTTCACCATTAGCTTTGGCTTTCAGTATCCATTCCTGTGCAGCTCCGTTAAAATCAAAATCACCCCCTTGAATTACAAAGTTCTTGATGACACGACGAAACGGTATTCCTTTAAAATGGTTACTCTTGCTGACCATTAAAACAAATGTTAGATGATAATCCAAAGTGAACAAAAGGAATAAAGGATAAATTATCTTGATGAATTCTGTGTGCTACTCTCCCTTGAGACATGATTCCTTCCACCAATGTAAGCATAGAGAAATACTACTACTTGGTACTCTTAGACTCAGATATCGTAAAGGGAACATAAGTACTTAAAGTTTTAATATAGTACAAATTGCAAAATAACACAATAGCAATATGTTTGCACTACGAACATCTCATGTCAGTCTCCAGTTTATCATTGCATATGCACAACCAAAATTAAATTAGTTCGTAGTTCATACCATACTTAATAAATCATATAGATGATTTCTTGACCCGAAAGAGCAAATGTAGTGAATATTAAGAATTTACAGTTACTAATTGGTGGCACGAGCCGGCTTCAAATTACTCGCATCGAAGTTCATGTGACCTCTTGCTTATGGACTTCGGAGAGCATAAAAACACTTCAGAAAAAAAAATGTAAAACTTTTTGCCTTGGAGTGTTGTACAATATAGTTTCCCTCAGGTTTCAATTCATCAACTTCTTAAAGGTTTCATCTGTCCAGTTGATTACATACTCTGCATGATTCACTGATACAGGGATATACCAAACAATATCATTATACGAAACTGGATTCAAGAACTTTGCGTGTAACCAGAAAGGTCTACATATTCGGCTGCAGACTAAGGTTGAACATTCGTTTGATGGGCACACAAGATGCAAGCAACTAGCTACTTTGACTTTGCTCCAAAACAGGAAATTATCAAACATATTAATAGTATATGATGCTGCTACCACTAGCTGTCAACTCATTACTGCATTGCTGTTGTGTTATTAATGAAATAGAAAGTATTCGAACTTCAAAATAAAGCTGATGCCAAGAACACAACAAAGAAAAATATTTGCAAAGAAAAGGAATAGGAAATACAGAAGAATCCATCCATAAACGGAGGTATACTAGAGGTAGAAGTGCACTCCCTTTGCTGTAGAAGTGCACTCCCTTTTGCTGAAAACATGTCATGTTTTTCACAGTTTAAGAATCTTCAAGAAAGTCTAATAACTCAAACTCCCTTCATTAATATAGGGGTCTATTTGAGAAAGTAGGAGAGTTAAATACTAAAAGTACATTCTAGAAATTGTTTCGGAAAAGAAGAGAGTAAACACTTTGTATGGGTGGAATATGCAAGAGAATATCAATAGGAGCATGATAGGAAAAGCACCTTTAAATTTACATTCAAGCCTTGTAAATTTATCAACAATCCGTTACTAATTATATGCATTACTTATCTAGACAGAGGGAGTAAACATGTACTCTAATAGTATCTTCTATGAAATCATGAAGGACTGAATATGGCATCTTTGTGTGGAACTGCATCACTGCAGATGGCCAGATAGTCCAACACGAGGAAATAATACCCAAAAGAATAATCATAGAAAAGTCTTCATACGTGTAGCATTATCAAGTAAAAGTATGAAACAAGATAAGCAAAGTTCCAGTACTCACCACAAGCTAACAAATCTATCCACAACATCAGCAGAAGCCTCTTTGAAAATTTCTATAGTAATTGAGCCTTTGGCAGTATCAATAATCTGGAGGAAGAAAATCACAACAGCTCCATGTTAATTGTATGCTAAACATTGCTGCATTAAGAATTTTACGTCTACTCAGTAAGGTCATATGCCACAAATTCCCATGAAAAAAGATAAATGCATCAGATTCCATTTCCTATATTTACAGGTAATAGCATACAATCTACTCTTACTAATATATACTTGTACTGCTAATAATTAGCATCCGAACATAATAAAAAGGAACGCATGTGCATCATGTCTAGTTAAGTATCATAATACCAGAATGTTTAAGATATGAAAGTATTCACTATCAATACATTTGGCTGAAGGATTTCAAGCCCTTTAAAACTGTTACTACTGAATTATCCTAAGTATAATTTGTTCAGGCCTTCAGGGTTTCTGCATCAGGACAGAACTATCCTAAGCATAATTTGTTTTATATCCATACATGGTGTGTTTACTTTTGATTTTACTTAATCATGCAAATAGTTGATTGCAACATTTCCAAAATGCTATAAGACAATTTTCAGATCAAAACCTGGTATAGCAGTCACTACCAGGCCATCAGAACAGAAAGACATAACTAATATATCATGTTCAACTGTAATTGACCAGATAACGTACTAATAACAGATTGAAGACAATCAAACATTAAGGACACACATAACTAACATTTCTAAGTTGGTTAGAAATCATGTCATGTAAAAGAAAATGGTAGAACTTACCGCATAGCTTGGTCTACTTGTCTTTGTGGAATCCTCAGATCTCCCAACATGCTGGAAGTCAGAAAGAAAACACACAAGAGAATACAAGCAATGAATTTGATATCAGATTGAGCAAGGGCTGGTCCACATTGTAAGACTTTCTAGCCCTACTAAAATTCATATGGATGCTAATGAATCTAAGTACATATATAAAACATATACATTCATCCATGCATACATCTAGGCAAGGCTAGAAAGTCTTAAAATATGGAATGAAATGAGTAGTTGTAAAAATGTATACAAAGATACACATCACTTACAGAAGCCATTCCAAGTTCATAGAAAAAGTCTACTTTAACATAGTATATCTAGCAAATCCACACTAAAAAAGGTAGGCACAAGTATTCTCTATAAACAAGGTGTCCCAGAGACTCGGTGTCCCATGGTTTATTTTACAACAGTAGCACCGGATTCAGTTCCCAGAAAAGTTAAAAAGCTACATATATGACTTGAACATTAACTACAGAATAACAAGGTTTTCAAATAGACAACACAAAATGCCAGGACCAATGATTCAGAAAAGGTGGATAAAGGGTGCTTTCGAGGCCCACATACGTCATTGAATTGGCATGAAAGAGAACGTAATTGGAGATACATAAAGGCGAGAAGAGCATACAGGGCATAAATAAACTAGACTGTCTGGCGTACCTCAGTCCGAAGGAGATCCATTTCTGTCTCGAGGATTGGCCTGTGAGGCATCTCATCAGTGAAGGAAATGAAAGCAAGTAAAGCTAGATCAATTGTGATTAAGGCTAGCTAATAGAATAAATGATGCTTGCAAGAAAGGGCACTAACCTGTGGTGCCAATGACTATAGGTAGCATAGAGGGAGAGCACAACTAAGACAACAATTAGGTTCCATGTGACGATAGTAGAGTAACTGATTCGTGTTGGGGACTTCTTTGTCTTGCTTTGAATTAGCAATTGCTTTGGCTTTATCCTCGCCATATGCTACTTGTGCAGGAAAACAGGCCTCTCTATATGAAGATCCTCACCAACGTAGGAATGAAAAGGCAAGCAGCAAGAGCTGCAAACAAAGAAAAATAAAATTTGCAACATTAGGCCAGGAAATAGAACATATATTAAAGGGTAAACAGGAAAAGAACTTCAAAACAGTACATTTTTTTAAAGTAATGTGATCTTTAAGAACTAGAGGAGAGCATGGAAGCACAACCCAAAAAATGATGTGTTCGAGAGAGGAGACTGCTTGTTTACCTTTGTGACTGTTACGAATGAATTCTCAAAGTGGACGAATCTGCTGAAGAAAGGAACTACAGCAAGGAAATGGTGAAATTAATCAGAATTCCAAGCACAACATTTTATGTTGGCATTCAACAATTTCAGGAGGTATGTTTTAAACAGATCTTAGTATAGCAGAGCATACATTTAAATAGAACAATACACAGTTTTACAGTAAAGTAAAAGGGTGTTCTTGCCCTACACAAATGAATTGTTTATCTGCACTGCATGAAGTATTTAAGACGAAGGAGAAATGCATCTTCATTTTACAAAGGCAGATCTTCAAATCACAACATACAGAGCAAATATGATACCAGTAAATGGAAATACAGTAGTAACCTTGATAATTTCCAAGAAGCTGAAATTAGCCATGAGTTAAATCATTAACCAGCACGTTCACTACAGTATCAAATTCATCCACTCATTTTGTTATAACATGGAAGCCAACAAATTCTACATGACCAAATATTTCTGATCAGCCAAGTTGGCCCATTCAGTGGCTGGAATCCACCCTATTTGTTACTCTGTACTGAAAATGCCTTAAAAGATTTCTCCACCTCTTCATGCTGGCCAATTTGGTGGCTGGAACTAAATGATATTCACTCGAATATGTCACATATTTTTATAGGGTATATTAGCTCAAGTCAAAAGTGATTTTCGGCATTTTAAATTACTACAACATGTATTGATCAAGCTACTCCTCTTCTAAGATCAAAAGAATCAATTTTAGACAAAAGACAATCAGCCTCATTATTTCGCTAAAATTAAGCATAATCGAGATAGCTTATTAACAATTAAAAATAATTATGACTAAAACTTTTATATACATGTCATTAGCGATCTAAAAGCAAATGCCGGAAAATAAACCATGATTGAAAAAACCCTAAAATCAACTCCAGATTTAAGTTTTAAAATTAAAATTTTGGCTTATAAGCATAAGCATAAGCAAGAAGAGGGGGACAATCAGTTTTAGATTATTAGTAGACGGTTAATGTGCTCAATGATATTGATCTCACAGAAGATGGTTAATGGTTCACTTTTTTGACCTCTTTGTTTTCAGGTTTCAATCATCAAGCAGAATCAGGGCAGGCATATATGAGATGAAGTGGTCAGCTGCGATAGGAAACGTCAATGAATCGAACCAAACAAAAAAAACCAAATCCAGTTACCTCGTCGGCGGGATTGACGGCGGCGCTGACGGAGGCGTGGGCGGAGTGGCGCGGTCGTATTTGACAGAGGGTTGGTCGCTGCTGCGATGGCGATCTTCCTGGACGGTCGTGGACGGCGACGAGGGTGCGGTGGACGTGGCCTGCGGCGTGGGAGGAGGGGATCTGGTGGGTGCAAACCGGCGGCGGGCGCTGAGACGACGGTGAGGCGGATCCCGGACTCCCGGGTGGACGGGGGACACGGCGGCTAGCGGAGGGGGTGGCTGAGGGAGAGGGAGAGCTGGTGAGGTTTTCGGGGCGGCGGCGGCGGCGGCGGCTGAAGGCGGGCGCGCGTAAGGAGGAGACCGAGGAGGGGGATGATTGATTGTGCTCCAAAATCTAATTATTTTCAGATTATTTAGGATAGACTAAAAAAATACTACTCCATAGTAAATTTTACTTTTAGTCGTTTGAGTAGTTACTAGTATTTTGGATTTTAAATCGATAGATTCTAAGCATTTATTAAATTATTGGACTTATATCGTGGTATACGATTTAAATCATATAAATACTTATATTTTTTTTAATGAAGTGAGTATTTTCTAGAGTAAATTTTATTATTAAATTTACAGAAAATATTGTGTATCATAGAATACATATTTATCATCAAATTTCACAGAAAACTGCAGATCTAAAGTCTTAGTCTTGTATCATAGAACCACATTTGACCATATTTGGCCACCGGTGAGGAGGAGGAACCGATGAAGCTAATCTAGACCGGTACTTTTTGTTGATTTTTCAATGTTCTGTTTTTTTGTTGTTGAATTGAAATGCCCGGCTGGGTGTTTTGATGCATTTTATATTTTTGTCTTTGATTCCTACGGATAAATTGATATTTTGATAATTAAACTCGATCACAATTTCGTATTTTCGCATTTTAACCGTTAAAACATCTGATGGCAAATAGATGTCGCATGTTATACCTGGAACTAAAATTTATGAACATTTATGGTTACTGTGACACCCGGAGTAATTAGATGAGGGAAAAAGAAGAATAAAATTAAGGGGAAAGCAGCAAAACAGAAGCAGCACACCTCCCATGTGAACTTGCAGCTATCTGCATGCGTTCATGGCCCACTTAGCAAGCAACAACAGTAGTAGGAAGTTCATGCGTTCGGCAGCCAGCAGCAAGTTCGGCGGTTGACGCAGCGAATTTCCAAATTCTGAAAATTAATAGCTATAAAATCTAGTAAATAAACTAGAATCTATAAGTTAAAAAAACTTATATGACTTATTGTTTAGGTTTTTATGGAAAAAGATAAACGATATATTTGTAAACAAAAAATAATTTATAAATAAAAGTTTTATATATGTATTATTAGCGATCAAAAACAAAAAATAAATTTCGATGAAAAAAACCTTAAAATCAACTCTAGATTTAAGGTTAAATATTAAAGTTTGGTTTATAAGCAAAAGCAAATCAAAAATGTGGGGGGAGACTTATTTTTGTGGGCAATGCTGCAATATTGTGTAAAGGAAAAAATGACTCCTATTAAGAGAATAAGTAAAAAGGAACCCCTTAATGATATGTTATGCTGATTTTTGATAGATTTTATATTTGTATTGCATATATCTGGTACAGTATATTTACCATATTTTTTAAAAATATATAAATTAGATTGCTTAAACTTAAAATCCTAAATACGTAACATTGACAGTTTGTTTGGCTCCTCAAAGGTGCAGTGTAGGCAGGTTAATATAACCATCATCTAAAATGAAGTTAAAAACCTTTGCAGTTTCATATTCTCATAGGTGATTACTCACCAACATTTTCTTGGATAAATCGAATGGTTTAAAAAGATCCAAGCCCGAAGACTGATTCTAATTTTCTTAGCCAGTATAAAAACATAACAGTGTTGTAGTATACCTATAGTATACTCCACGCATTATTGCGAGAACTGTATGATAATAATATAGTAGATAAGAATTCTAAAATAATTCTTACCTATTATATGGTTTTTCTTATGTTTATATATTTTTTGTCTTTATCAATTATCCATATATTGTAAATAGTTGGGTTGCATGGTGTGTTTTTTGAGAGAATAAATGTAATTTACGCTCTTGATGAATCATCCAAAAGCTAAAAACAATTAAAGGTGATGTGAAGAGATGCAATTTACACCCTTGATGTATCATATTAAGGCTAAAAATAATTGAAATATTGTGACTTAATTTACACCCTCGAGGTATCATCCTACGGCTAAAAACAATTAAGATCATATAGCTTTATAAGAGAAGAGATAATAACATTAACTTTATAGAAAGTAGGGATAAGTTAAGTTGGTCTACAATCGTTTTCAGGTTTTTATGTGTTATATAGTTTTTTTTTTGGGGTATGTGTTATATAGTTAATGAATGTTGCCCGATTAATTAAGTTAAAGTTGCATGTTTATATATATATATTCCAGTTAAATTGATACTACCACTCAGTTTAGAGGGATTTCCCATCACACTTTGTGTTCTTTTACAGCGCTACGATGTAGATTATTTGTCTGTTTTTACACATATATTTCTCAAGCTACTGCATATTGTGAGATTATTCTTCAGTTTTTACTGCATGTTTTCTACGCTCCTAAATATTGTTTTTCTTTTTTTAAAGGTTATACATAAAAATTTATCATCAAAATTTTTAGTTTCATAGTAGTTAATTCTATCGTTTACATCATTAAATATCTAACAAAAATCAAATAATATTTTATTTTTCTTTATCCATCCATTAAAAAACACGGCTCGTTTGTTTTATAAAAACTTTTACATTTGCAGACAACGGAAAATCGGTTCAGACTTCCTAGAGCTTCTAGAAGATGCACAACCAGTGCTTAACTGTCTACGTTCTAGATGCGGAGAATACGTCCATTCAGTCTCCATCTGAAAGCACAGCAAGTTGGACTATAAAATCTTCTTTAAAATAAAGTTGGACTAGAAAATCTCAAAAGATAATTAATATTCCCTTTTTTTTTCTTAAAAGGGAGTAATGGAAATATAGACCGGGCAACTAGAGGCGCAAAAGCGGAGAGGAATTAAAAAGTAAAGAAAAAGGGGGCCACTTCTTTTTAGCTGACCATTGGTTAATAAATTCCAGTTTCCAAAGTAATGAAAAGAGCCTTTTTTTCCCAAGCCTTGCTCACTCTTTTGAAGCCTTTTTTTTTTTGTCCTTGTATTATCTCTTTTCAATTTTCAACGTAAGTTGTTTTAGATGACCTGTCCTAAATGTAAGCATTTTTTTCAAGCCTTTTAACACTTTTTTTTCAAATACAACGTATGCACCTATTTTTATCTTTTATTCTATGTTTCCTTGCAAATTAGCGCTGCTCTTCTCACGAACAAATCAGTATCGCCTCTTTTTAATTAATATATGGCGTGCTTCACTTTATTCTTAAAACTTCAACCAACAATGTTTATTTAATCACATTGTTTAAGTGAAAATAATACCACTAAACCTACCATCAAAGATACTTTAAACGTGCCTCGAATGTTTGTATGTTCACATAAATATTAATTTCTAGAAAAAACAAATAGCCAAATGGATTTAAAAATTCAACTGTGACATATATTTAACAATCACTGTTATGGGGTGATTGTTTAAATGTTTCATGTAAAAAACCAAACCGCATATTTACAAACAATTTATGAATAAAAATTTTATATGTATTCCTAGCGCTTGAAAAGCCAAGGCTAAAAAATAAACTTCGGTGAAATAAAACCTAAAATTAAATCTAAATTTAAGGTTAAAAAAAATCAAATTTTGGCTTGCATATGCAATAGAAAAAAAAGAGGTAATAGTTCATTATACTATTAACGGAGTGTACTACAATTAAAATCCAACTATAGATTTTCGAAGGTATATAAAATATTTTATTTAAAATTTTAGCAAGATAGATTTTCCGATTTATGTATTTTAGCATAGTATACGATACATGAATGTGCGATGCTATATATTTTAGTTTTAGTTTACCTTTATAAAATTTCTACGACACATATCTCACAATGTGTAGTATATTAAATTAGATATATTGGATCGAAAGCAACGGATAGTTCCACCTGAAAAAGATAAGTAACAGTAGGCTCGCAAAGCTGAGTTGTTTCCAGAGTTATGGCGCATAAATATTAAATTACCTATATTTACAATCAGTAAGAAGTACCCACATGTAATATTCGTACGCTATATTATGCTAGCATAAGGGTTTTGCTAAGGTCATTGTTGACTTTGGGTATAGTTGTAGTAACATGTGTTTGACTTATAGATTCGTGGTATTTTGGAGGTGTTTAGGTGGTGAAATAAAAATTTTTGCATGTCACATCAGATGTTTGACTGAATGCCGGAAGAGGTTTTCGGACATAAATGAAAAAACGAATTTTATGGCTGGCATGGAAACCGCGAGACGAATCTTTTGAGCCTAATTAATCCGCCATTAGCGCATGTGAGTTGCTGTAGTACTTATGGCTAATCATGTACTAATTAGGCTTAAAAGATTCGTCTCACAATTTCTCACATAACTGTGTAATTAGTTTTTCGATTTATCTATATTTAATACTCTATTTAGATGTCCAAAGATTTGATGTGATATTTTTGGGTGAAAATTTTTCGAACTAAACGAGGCCTTTAAATAGCATGTTGTAGTCTATGTAGATGTGAAAGTTGTTGTGTAGTGAGGCCTTGTTTAGTTTGCAAAATTTTTTTGCAAAAACATCACATCAAAACATTAAACACATATTTGAAATATTAAACGTAGTCTAATTACAAACAAATTTCAGATTCTGCCTAGAAACCGTGAGACGGATCTTTTGAGTCTAATTAATTCGTTATTAGCACATGTTGGTTATTGTAGCACTTATGGCTAATCACATCCTAATTAGACTCAGAAGATTCGTCTCACTATTTCCTCCATAACTGTGTGATTAGTTTTAATGTTTATATATATTTAATGCTTTATTTATGTGTCCAAAAATTCGATGTGATGTTTTTGGAAACTAAACATGGCCTGAATATAAAACTATAGGAGAGTAAGGTGGTGTTTAGATTGAGAAAATTTTTGCGAGAAGTGTCACGTCAAATGTTTGACCGGATGTCGGAAGGGGTTTTCGGACACGAATGAAAAAACAAATTTCACGGCTAGCCTAGAAACTGCGAGACGAATCTTTTGAGCCTAATTAATTTGTCATTAGCACATGTTGGTTACTGTAGCACTTACAGCTAATCATGAGCTAATTAGGCTCAAAAGATTCGTCTCAAGATTTCTTCCATAACTGTGCAATTAGTTTTTTAGTTCATTTATGTTTAATGCTTTTCTAGGTGTTCAAAAATTCGATGTGATGTTTTTAGAATTTTATGAACTAAACGAGGCCAAAGCACATATACGTACAACCAAGGTATCGTACGACACAATGGCAGTGTTTTTCTTTCTTATTAGGATTCTCTCGTTTTTTATGCATGCTTTCTAAATTAAAAATCATATTAATTTATTTTTTAATTTTTATAACCAATAATGAATTAATCAGGTATTAATTTATTAGTACGTTTTCGGTGACAGATAGCTTACCACCAAACGAACGTGGCCAATATATGATACTACCTCAGTCCCATAATACAAAAGGATATGATTATTCACTTATAACATTTGACCATTCATTTTATTTAAAAATTTAGTGCAAATATAAAAAAATATAAGTAATGCTTAAACTACTTTTAATAATAAAAAAATAATAAACAAAGTAAATAATACTTTTATTTTTTTAATAAGACGAGTAGTCAAATATTGTAATCTGGGATGGAGGGATTACTACCTAGGCAAAGCGATATGTACCGGTTCCGCTATCGTTCTTGGGCCGCGTTCGTTGGCGTTGGGGCATGGAAAACGTAGTAATAGATTAGTACATGATTAATTAATTGTTCATTATTAAAAAAATATAACATAGATTAATATGATTTTTAAAACAACTTTTCTATAGAAAATTTTTATAAAATATATACCGTTTAATAGTTCAGGAAGTATGCGCATAAAAAACGAGGAGATAAGTTATCTTACATAGTGGGACGAACGCGGCCTTCGTTGGTATCAGCCTAGCTAGGATCGCGATAGAGAACATAGCATCGTTAGAATGGGCTAAATCAGGATATATACAATGTGTTACAATATTTGAATTCAGAAATCAATATTTATTTGAATGCATTTGTGTCCATGTTTTTTCAGGATCAATGTTAAATAAAATTATTCATTAGTAGGTTGTTTTCTCTTGGCAAATCTTTATGGGGTTCATCATTTGACTTTTTCAGGAAAAATAGAAACAATGTATTTGTAAATAAAAAATAATTTATAAATAGAATTTTATATATTTATTCTTAGCAATATAAAAGCAATGGCTAAAAAATAAACTAAAATTTAAAATTTAAAATTAATTTTAATTTTAAGGTTGAAAATTTAAATTTTAGAAGTATAAACAGAAACAAAATGACAAGGCTCCTAACATCGATCCTAGCTTGCAGCTAACTTGTGTTTGTAGCGATGGCTATTTATTTAGTATATACAGGTGAATAAAACCATAAAAAGAGAGCAAGGGCATAAATCGAAGGATCCTTAGGCAGGGTAGGGCCTTTTCTGTTGTTGCATGTAAAATAAAAGTTGGATGCCTAGATTTATTTGTTTTTCTTTATACATCAGTAAGGTTAATATATATCACTGATGTCATCTTGCAGTGTCCTCTGATCGTGATGTAACCCAGGTTAAAAAACAAATTTCCTTTCTCTTAAAAAAATACCCTCACACTCCTTTGCACATTTCTAATAATTAATTATAGTCACAATAGTTGATTTCTATGATGTGTTTTTTTCTTACACATTTGCAAGAGAAATATGTCGGCTTGTTCTTTGTATTGAAAAATTACAATATCAAGTTTTCTAGTGTATTTGTAAAACAACATTTTGCTATCTTTCACCACGAGAAACCCATAATAACTAGTATAATACAAAATTCAACCCATGATAATTTACGATATCTACTGTTCTATTTTATTTGAAACACAATACAATACATATGCATCATAAGTCAACACACGTGTACACACCTATATGAACATACACGCACACACCCGACCTCTATAACCACCTCCAAATATAAATATTAGATTGTATCATAAGATTGATGAAGTCATACTACCACCACCTTGCTGGGTATATATACCGACTATCATTGACGGAATAATTAACATAAATATAAGCACCAATACCGACATATAGAACCATGAACAGTTACTCAAGGTGGTTATCTTTTGGTTATTTTGAGGAAAAACAAAACGGTATAGTTGCAAACAAAAAATAATTATGAATAAAACTTATAATCAATTCTAAATTTAAAGTTTAAAGTTTAAATTTTGCCTTATAAATATAAGAAGAAACGAAAAGAGGATGTAAGTCTATAACTTGAATGCGGATAGAGAGATTTCCTGGTGACTTGAATGCGGATAGAGAGATTTCCACACCAGGAGCCTATCCAAGGTATACTGAATTCGTCCCATCTATGATTTACTTTTTTCTAAATGTTTCTGAATAGGTTAGATATCCGACTACTTGCGTGTAACCATGTATGAAATAATTTTAATCTAAGAGTATAAATATGTACACCCTATGTCTCATAAGTTTTCTAGAATCATCTCGATACATTCTTGGTGCATCTTCGTTTTAGTTTGTAGCACGTTAAGGTGAGGTAAATTACTAGCGTATAGTGACTATATAAGTGAAGTTAGGGCTTTCTTGGTTCCAATTTAAGCTGATTACTATACTTTGATTTATCTAGTGAATTAATTGGTACATGATACCATAGATTAGATTGAGATTTAATATTGATTCAGTTCAACATCTTAATTGAAGTTTATGTTTTCGCTCATCAGTCTATCTAGTTTGGTCCGAATTGTATTCGTCTCTTGAATTGGTATTGATTGATCACTTTGAGTATTTCAATTCAATTAGATGAATGTTGTTTGCTATTAATTGTTAATATTATGATGTCTTGGTTAGATCATAGATTGCTTTGTATTATTCTTTGTTCTATCGGAATTCTAGCCGATGGGTTATCCTTATACTGTTTTGAGTCATCAGCTCGTTGATAGCCAACGTGTGGTTTTGCTAAGGCTTTTCATCATTCTCGGTTTGGTATAGCTTATATTGTCTCGGTTCAGTCTAATCTATAAATGCTGTATTAAATTAAATTAATGGATCGTTTGAAGCAAGTCTATACACTTATAATCGGTTGTTGCCAATGATCACCAATTTGACCTGCTTAATTGTGATTTATTGAGTATTCTTGTTTATTTATTTTACTAAGGTCGTGTTCATTTGGTTAGCTATCTAAACTATATTCCCTCGTTTTCTCGTGCACACTTCCCAAACTGATAAACAATGTCTTTCAAAAAAATGATATAGCAAAGTTGATTCCAAAAATCATATCAATATATTTTTCATGGTTTTTATATTTAATAATTAATTAATTATATATATTGGTTCAGTATAATCAAAAATTATATCAATCTATTTTTCGTGTCAGTTATTTAACCGGCAAAAGAATAGGGCCTAAGGATAATCTTATAATATATTGGTTCAGTCCGACCTATTAAGATTACTCTTAGTAAAATATGTTGGGTACTTTATAAATGGTTTATTTTTTTAGTTAGTTTTATACAATTAATTCGTTTGTGTTTATCATTTTTACTGTTGTAGAGCTAATCGATCTATTATTGTGTTTCAGATTGAATCGGTTGATTACCAAATCAACCATCGACCGAGAGGTTAATCGGCTGATTAGATTTAACTTGGTTTATCCCTGGTCAATTGCAGAGTCAAATCGATTGGCATGTTTTAAACCCAAAGTTTTATGACTTACACTGAAGCCAAGCAGATCTTCCAGGCCTAAAGCGTGCGAAATGTAAATTTTGCATCAACATAATACTACCTTTTGTTCTACAAAGCAAATATGGGTATTTCAGACATTAAAAAATATATATACTTTTTACGGAAAATAGGCTTAGGGTAGACATTAATATTAAATATTGATTATTAATAAAACCCACCCCATATTCTGGACTATTTCGCGAGACGAATCTATTGAGCCTAATTAATCCATGATTAGCGAATGTAATGCTACAGTAAACATTTGGTAATCGTAGATAAATTAGGCTTAAAAAATTGTCTAATGAAATAGCCTTTATTTATAAAATTAGTTTTGTTATCGGTCTATATTTAATACTCCTAATTAATGTCTAAACATCATCTGATATGACAAGAGACTATAGAAAAGTCCTGGATCCAAACAAAACAACCACGTATGTATTTAAACAAAGGTTGCATGGATTAACTAACGGTTGCCTAACCAGGATGAACCAAGACTAACGTACGGTACCCTGTACTAGAGAAACGACGCTGTTGACACAGCGCAGCAGAAGCGATCTCTATAGCTTTGGTCAAATGCATATGGCACGAACAGCCTCCGTGCTGTGCTGACAAAATCCCATTCGTTACGGCGCCGTCGGCAATCTGGCCGGCATGGCCACGGAACAAACTGCTTGACTTTTATTTTATTTTAAGTCGGCTTACCTTACCTGTAGTACCATACCAGATCGATCCTAGGAGAGGACGGCGCGTGTGGAAAGACCACGCCACACGCGGCGCGGTTAAAGCCAAACCCAATTTCTCCCCATGGTTCCTTGCCTTCCACCGTCCCAACCCATCCGAAGAATACTTGTAAAAATCTTTTTATTCCTTTTTTGGAACCAAAATCTCTTTATTCTTATTATTATATCTCACGTATACTGGTACCTAAAAAAAATTTTAAAAAATATTTTGGTATATCTTTAGTCTGTTTACCAAATTCCAACGAAATACTTACTTAAAAGATATTTTTTTCTCTGATATAAATAATGAGAGCTATATATAAACAGGGTCATCGCATGATTTTTCATGCAAAACACGAACGACATATGAATAAAAAAAATATTTAAAAAATTTCCATATGTGTTCTTGACAATCTAAAAAGCAAAATAAGAAAAACAAACTATAATAAAAAAATTTTTAAAATCAATTATAGATGTAAAGTTAAAATTTTAAATTTTAATTTATAAGCGTAATCACACGGAAAAAAATAGATGAGAGCCAAAGTCCCAGGAGGAGGTGCTGCTTGGCCTCAGAAATCTTTGACCCGTCACTGTCTGTCTCCATATGCGTCTCTTCCGAAGTCTTGTTTAACCGCGCGGCCGCGCCTCACATTTCCCGCAGCCTTTGCCCACATTCTTCACGTTCTTTCTTACGTCCCTCCCCCCGCCCCCGCCCGCCCGCTACAAAAAGGAAGCCGGCCGGCGCGCTCTCCTCGCCACGCCACGCCGCGCCCGCAAGCCCCTCCTCCGCGTATGGGCTCCGAGCCGCCTAGCTCGCCGGCGCCGTCGTCGCTGACGTTGCTGCAGCTGGTTGAGGCCACGGGCGACTCGGAGTCGGACTCTCCAGCGGGCGACGGCGGGTGGCCCGTCGACGCGGACGAGGGCGACGCCGAGTCCTGCTGCGGGGGCGACGACGGCGGGGCGGGCTCCTTGCCCGCGGAGGTTCTGTCGTGGGACCGCTGGATGCGGGAGTGCGCCGGCTACCACTACCAGCAGCTGGTGGCTGGGGACGGCGCGTCGTCGGCGACGGAGGATGCCGCCGCCAGAGCCGACGCCGAGAGCGACAGGCTCTTCTGGGAGGCGTGCATTGCGCACGGCTTCTAGCTTTTTAGCCTTTAGCTCCGTGTGTGCACAGTGCACAGATCGATCGGAAGAATGGAAGGCTCCATTTGATTGCTTTTTCTGTTCTTCCGTCGTGAATTTTCTCGTAATTACGCTTGGTTGACCCGGTAAAGGGTTTGATTCCTTAATATTAAAAGAAAAAGGGGAGTCCTCAAGGTTTTGTGTATATGTTGTGAGGTTAATTGCACCAATACTTTGCTATTTGTCGCTGTGAATTTTTCTTATCACCCACCTAACCATTCACAGCTCCGACACCTTTTGTTCTAAATTTCTTCATTTCTACCAAACCTCCTGCAGAATCAAATCTTGTTTCTCACTAGATCCTACATCAGCTATACATCGTGTCCTTGCATTGATGCCTGTTTGGCTATCTGATCCCAATATTAATTTCTAATCTTAGCCTAATATTGATCATCTCTGCTAATGCGGAATTAATTTGATCTACGGACCTGATTGAGAAGCCATTAAATTCGAATTTTCCTCCTTGCTCTGTTCTTTCCCCTCTTCTTCTCTGATCCGGCGACGTGCAGCGACGGCGGCTTGGCAGTAGGCCTTCTTTTTTTATCTAGATATTAACGACCTTCGGGTCTTCCTTCCTACAAGTCCTGAGATTATCTCACGACTCCCTTCCAGTTCCCGGTGTGGTGGTGACGGTGCTGACGCGCGCAAGGAAGCCGAGAGACTTCCTTTTTTACAGAGTGTGATTCTACCGATCATCGAAACAAATTCCTATTCTATCTCTTCTTTTCTTGTCAGAGTAGGACACGAATTTCTTGTTTGAGTAGGAGTAGGACACGGTAGAAAAACGGTTATAGAGGATTCCAAATTTCTTAAACCGGTCTCTATCTCTAATTTCTTTTATCCGATGTCTAACCGAATAAATCAACCAACAATGCCAAAGACGTCGTCACACTATGGTGCAGCACCTAACTTGTTTAAAACCTAGCAGTGATGTGGTTCAGCTCTACGTGGAATGGTTTTGTAGTTTAGTCACTACCTAGAAAGTTTAGGTGGCTGAGGACATTATAAGATTTAGTGTTCCACGATGTCTCCGAGTTAACTGTTTTATATGAAGATTTTAGGGCATGTTTGTTTTAGCTTAGGATTATTATAATCTAGATTATATAAATAATCTGAAAAAACATTTAGATTATTATGTCAACTTATTATAATATAAAGTTTCAGATTACTATAATCTAATAAGCTCCTCTAAGAATGCCTTTCTCGATTATTGAGTTGCTAAAGACTCACTACCAATTGGGTACTTTAAATTAATCATCCATCTTACCATGCATTATCTAATTTAACTTATAATAATTAAGCTTATAGTAATATGTCTTAATAATCTAGATTATAATAATTCTAAATGGAAACAATCAGGGTCTTAGACCTATGTGACACCTTTAGAAGTTTAGCTCTTGACACTTCCACCATAATATCTCCAAGTTAACCTTTTTTACATGAAACAATGACATGAGTGTAAATATGATACTATGTGAGCAAATGCCCGCTAAGCGCATAGAAAGGACTAATGCTGATTTTGAAATTAGGTATTAAATGTGGGCTTTTGGTTGGAGAGATTAAAAATGGTGAATAGGATTGCGGCACTCCACTCTGCCGCCGAAAGGAATGCAACGCTGCTTCGCCCTGCTGGATGCATTAGCCTCAACATTCACATCATGCAAAACTGTAATTCTAATATATAAATAACTTAATTTACTGTTGCATAGTAACTTTCATGAGCTCTTTTTAGATGTACTCATGGGCGGATTCACCTCCCGGACAGCTGCCCGGGGCCTGGGCTTTCCGGCGCCAAACCACCGAAGAAGTAGCAATTACGTGATATAATAGGAAAAGTTATGCTACAATAGCAATCACATGATAATCAAAAATCATGTAAATGTACTTTAATTCTTTTGTAGATGTTATTGTGTTTTTATATTTATAGGAATTATTCACTGCACATTTCATGGTATTCATGATGATACTACCATATATAAGCGGTTATAAATCAATAGGAAAAGTTGTGCTATTGGTAGCTTGGTTAGCTTTATGCACAAAGTGAACACGCAAGGACGATCATCAACAGAAGTTCCAGTAGTCTCATTAATCAGCATTTCAGTAATTCTTTTTCCATTCAACTTTGGACTCCATGCAAGTAAACATTGCAGATAGTTGAAAAGAATAAATATGATCATGATCTAGCTAAATATATACTCTCTCTCTCTCCATATTTTAATAGGTGATACCGTGTTGACTTTGTATCATATGTTTGAATATTCGTCTTATTCAAAAAAGTTGTGCAAATATGCAAAAGTTTAAGTTATAATAAAAATATATTTAATAATAAATCCAATCACAACTAAATAAATAAATAATACTTAAATAAGTTTAAATAAGATAAATGGTTAAATTAACATGTAACAAATAATCAACCGTGTCAGCTATTAAAATACGAAACAAGTATTAAAGAACAATCCACTTTTCTAAGAACAAAAGAATTTTATTAAACTGCAAGTGGCAGCTCAATCTATCCGGCTAGCTAGTGCGTTCCACGCAGGGCGAAAAATGGTTGGAGGGGGCCTCCAATGGCGGAACTCGCGTTCGCCCTCCAATGTCGCCGCCTCGCCGGGCTGATCTTCCCGATCAACGATTTCTCGTTGCTTAAGTTCCCATTGAATTACATGCTGCCCTTTAAATGGCCGATGGCTAACTAAACAGGGGTGATTGTTTAACTCTTTTATAAAATAAACAAATGGTATATTTATAAATAAAAATAATTTGTCAGTAAAATTTTTATATATGTATTCTTGATCTCAATAGCTAAGGCGAGAAAATAAACTTCGGTGAAATACCTCAAAAATAACTCTAAATTTAAAGTTAAAAATTTAAATTTTAGCTTACAAGGTTAAGCGGAAACGAAAAGATAGACGCTAACTAACTAGGATTAAACCAACTAACTTAAATATCCTAACAAATAATCTCCCAAAGTACTAACGGACATAAGAACTGAGGTTACTTACAACCTTGGCTCAACCGTGCTGAAGAAATGATGAACTGATCCATGCTCGATGCCATAGCAATTAGTGACGCTGATGCATATGCTGATGTAGTGATGTGCATGGGGTGATTGTTATAACTAAATACTTATAAACGAAAAATAATTTAAGAATATTTTTTTACGTATTCCTAGTGATCTACAAGTTGGTGCTACAAGTCAGTGCTAAAAAATAAAGTTTGGTAAAAAAACTCTAAAATCAACGTCAAATTTAAGTTTCAAAATTTAAATTTTGACTTATACCTGCAAGCAAGCAGAAACGAAAGGATATGGATGAATGACTATAACAAGGTTTAACCGCTTATATATGAAACTATGTAGATTTTTCTTTTCTTAGTTGTTACTGGAAATGCGTAATATTATCGGTATTACTTTATCTTATTTCAAAAATCAATATAAAGTAATGATTTAAAAATAGGATGGAATGACGTTAATCAGGACAGTGAACCATGGTCAGACAATGGAGAATAACTACAAATAATATGAAATTATTCTAATATCACTGGAACATCAAACGAATAATAGATTATGTTATTTTTAAAGATCATATGATATGAAACTCTTAAAGATCACTGGAACATCATATTTTTAAATATCACTGGAACATCGAACGAATAATATGAAATTATTAAAGATCATATCCCTGATGAGGTCGTGCGAGAAATTTCAGCTGTACCAATTTCTAGATGCATCTGTACGTTCTGATACTTTGACACGGGGGTCTTCTCTTTACTCTGACGATTAATTAGGATGAAGGAAGATTAGAGGGAGGTCCGCCAGCCATTTAATGAGGAAGGTGGTCTGAATTTCTCTTGCGTATTGAGGTTATTCCCTGCATTCCGTTTTTTTTGTTTGGAAAGCTTATTGGAAATAGACTTCCGTGCAGAGAACGAACTTCTTGTCTCAAGGAATTTGCTCCCATTGTCTCGAACTGTTCTTTTCTTTTTTTAATGTTTGTGATGTTGGTTGATTTATAGGTTAGCTGGTATTTTAGGAAAGCATATAACCACCATAATCCTATCCGTAATCTATCTCTAACTCTAAAATCCGTAACCCTTATGGGCCGTAACTGCGATTGGTGGGTACGGGTCAGAATCGGATTAGGAAAAGCCCCCGAGACCTACCAGTGCTATATAAAAGAAGAGGAGCCCATGGGAACGCTCATGTCCCTTATTCTCGCAACCAGAAATTCGACATCAATCTCTCCCGATCAGAGACGCACTGGAAGGGTTTCGTGCGGCAATTCCAGGGCAGTGCCGTTGGAGACCCGAAGGTCGGAGATTCAAAACAGTTCACCGGCAATTTAATCTCGCCAGAGACGAAGGAAAGAAGACAGAATTGAAGGAAAGGAAAGAAGGGAATCAGATGGCTTCATCTGCAGGTTTATTTAGTTTTCCGCATTTGAATTAATCGGTGATCTTATATTGATTAGGGTTTCAATTCGTAATCTGTTGTTTATGGATGAATTCAATTATTTAACATTGTGGTATCAGAGCCAATCCTAGTCGTATTTGGTCCCATCAGTGATTGATTATGAATCAATTGATTGTTTTTTGGTTTGTTATTAATCTAATCGGTGAAGATTCGAGTTAGCTACATACACTATTGTTGATTCGAATTCCAAACCGAGAAATCAAAACCTCAAACCCTAGATCAAATTGCAATCAACAAAAGAACTGTTTGATCCGCCTACGGATCGAAGAAACTCACCGGAGTGAGATTAGTCATCGTCGTCGTGTAGGCCTCAGCCACCGCATGACATCGTCGCAGCCGTCGTCTTCACGCCGGGGAAATAGGCTGCCACCGCCGCCACCGTGCGAGCTTCGCCCGCGCGTGCGTGCGCGCGCGCGGTCGCCGTCGCCGCCGTGCGGGCTTCGGCCCGTGCGCGCGCGCGCTGCCGCCTCCGCTCTCCTCGTCTGGCCGCGCCGGCTCTGCCGCGCGTGCGCCGCCACTGTTGCCGGGCCACTGCGCCGGACGGGAATCGGCCACCGGCTTGGGCCGCCGCCTTCGGGCGTTTTTGCCCCCGCAGCCGACGGGCGACGGGCCGCACCTTTGGCGCGCGCCCTCCCCGTCGGACCACCGCGCCGCCGCCATCCAGCGCCCGGACGCTCGTCGCCCGCCGCCGGAGAAGAGGAGAGGAAAGAGGGGGGAGTCCGAATGCATTTAGGGTTAGGGTTTCAGTCGCCGGGTGGGTTAGCCTCGCTGCGCCGAATCTCGGCCGTTCGATTCGATCCGACGGCCACGGGCTGATTGCCCTCACTCCTGGGCTGCCGTCGCTCGTGGGCCGACTGGGCCGCATGGGCCGGTGCCCCTTACGCACGCGCGCTGCCTAACAGGCCGACCTCTTGTAGGCCGGCCCGGTAATTGGATGGGCCGAAAATTTAATTTAATTTTGTTTAATTATTTTTAATTTCAGAAAACAATTTATACCTTGTTTGGGCTATTTAAAATTGCTAAAAAATTTCTAAAATATATTTTATTGCTCCAAAAATTATTTCTAGTCAAATGGAACCAACGGGAAGTTTGCTAGAAAGAATTTATGATGTGAAGTTATTTATTGACCAGCGTTATTTATGATTTCACGTCAATTTAAATTTGATTATTTCTCCCTTGATTATTTCTGCCCAACGGTGATATAATTAAGGATTTATTTTATTATTTGCTAAGTCTTTTCTGCCCAACGATGACTAGATTTGGAGAAGTATTATATATAATATTTTTTATTTTTGATCAAATGTTTTATATTATAAATTATTATCTGCAGCTTTGTCACAGCTTAAGAGGATTGAGCCACTTGATAGGGCTAATTATGCTGAGTGGAAAAACAACATGCTCCTGAATTTGGGGCTGTTGGAAAATGATCTTGCACTTAGAGAGCATCCACCTGTGGAACCGAAATTAGCTGATTACATGGATGAGAATGATGAGGAATACATCAATCTCATGTGGGCTTACGATGGAAAGTGGTCCGCTTGGGAGAAATCAAACAGAGTGTCCCTAATGTACATCAAGAGCAACATCTCTCCGTCCATTATAGGAGGGATTGCTGACTCTGACAATATTAAGATGTATCTGACCAACATTGTATCGAACTACAAGGCGTGTACCAAAACTTATGCCAGTACTCTTATCATGAAAATTGGATCTTCTGACTACGATGGAAAGAAAGGCAAAAGGTAGAAACATATTGACCAGCTCAACCTCATCAACTCTAAGGGCAAGAGAAAGTTCCATCAAGGAGAAGCCTCTGGATCAAAGAAAAAGGGCAAGCCATCTCACCCTCCGAAACAAGGAAGGAGTAAGGCTGCTCAATCAACTGCTCAACCTTCAGCTGTGCCAAAATTCAAGAATCCTCACTACACTTTCTGTGATAATGATGGACATTGGCACAGAGACTGCCTCCGCTTCAAGGAGTGGTTGGCCCGTAAAGGTATAAATGAAATTAATGAAATTTTCAACGTTAATGAATCCCTATATATTGAGTTTTCCTGAAATTCTTGGTGGGTTAACTCAGGTGCCAGTGTGCATGTTACTAATTCATTACAGGGATTGAATGACGTCCAGACGCTAAGAAAGGGGGAGCACATCCTAAGAGTAGCTGATGGAGCGGAGATTGAAGTGGAGGCTGTTGGAGACCTCGCACTCAAGCTTCCCAGTGGCTACAATTTAATACTTAATAATGTCTTAGTTGCTCCTTCCGTTAAAAGGAATCTTATTTCAATTAGAGTCCTAGCAGAGTCAAGATATGACTGTTATTTTTCCAAGAGAACTTGTTACATTAAACATCTAAATAAAGTAATTGGTCTTGCCTTCGTGCGAGACAAACTCTACTTGCGCTCTTTGGATCATACTGTGATAAATGTCATAAATGCCTGCAATGATAAAACTGAGACTTCATCGAAATTGTGGCACTGTCGCTTAGGTCACATTTCTAGGGGGAGATTCGAAATTGCTCCCCTTAGATTTTTCTGACGCTGATCTTTGCATAGATTGCGTTAAACGAAAATTTGCTAAATCAATTAAGAAAGGAGCCACTAGGAGCACGACTCCACTAGAAATTATTCACACTGATATTTGTGAACCGTTCCCAGTGACATCTGTAGATGGTTTTGATTCATTCATCACATTTACGGATGATTACTCCTGTTATGGATATATTTACCTCGTAAGCGATCATTCCGAATCTCTCAAAAAATTCAAAATATTCAAAGCAGAAGTTGAAAACCAGCACAACGCGAAAATTAAAATAGTGAGATCGGACCGTGCTGGTGAATACCATGGGAAACATGCTCCATTTGGGCAAAGTCCTGGTCCATTTGCTCAATATTTTCAGATTCATGGGATTATTACTCAATATTCCATGCCTGTGGAGCCTCAACAAAATGGAGTGGCATAAAGACGCAACCGCACACTCATGGAGATGGTGCGGAGCATGCTTAGTCACTCCAACTTATCAAATAAATTATGGATTGAGGCGTTAAAAACGGCTGCACATGTACTAAACAGAGTTCCAAGCAAGTCGATGCCGAAAACTCCGTATGAATTATGGACCGGAAGAAAACCGACATTAAATTATTTGAAAGTGTGGGGCTGCCGTGCAGAAGCTAAATTATTCAACCCCCAATTAAAGAAATTAGACCCCAAGACTGTGAGCTATCATTTTATCGGTTATCTGTCGCATTCTAAGGGATATCGATTTTACTGTCCAGACCGTGTCACTAAATTTGTAGAAACCAGACACGTTGTCTTCTTAGAAAATTATGAAACGGGGAGTTCACAGGAAAGGGAAATTAATCTTGAGGAAATTCGGGTGAGTGTTTTTTCTCCTCCGGAAATCCAAGAGAATAATGTCCCTATTTTTCATAATGTACCACAAACTGTAGTTCCATGGTTGGCGCTACGGCTACTGCTGAGGAAAATATTGAAACCCATGAAAATAATGAGCCTCAACAGAGTCGTGTGATACATAATGAAGAAGAAATTCCGCAACCTGATCCTGAACCGTCTGTGGTCAATAATAAAAATCAAGAATTAAGACGATCACAACGGAACAGGAGATCTGCCATCCCTGATTATTATGAAATTTACATGGGTGAAGATATTGGGAAGGTAGACGACCCCACCTCATTCAAAGAAGCAATAAGCAGTCAAAATTCATCCAAGTGGATTCAAGCCATGGAAGATGAACTCAAATCAATGAGCCAAAATAAAGTGTGGATCTAGTAGAAATTCCTAAAGGTGTAAAAACAGTAGGCTGCAAATGGGTCTACAAAACTAAATTGGACTCCAAAGGAAATATCGATCAATTCAAAGCAAGACTTGTGGCGAAGGGTTTTTCGCAGAGAGAAGGAATTGATTACAATGAAACGTTTTCTGCTGTCTCTAAGAAAGACTCATTCAGAATTGTTATGGCGCTAGTGACACATTATGATTTAGAACTCCATCAAATGGATGTGAAAACGACATTTCTAAATGACGACTTAAATGAAAATATTTACATGGCTCAACCGGAAGGTTTTGTTGTGGAAGGAAAGAGCCATATGGGATGCAAACTTAAGAAATCCATCTATGGACTTAAACAGGCGTCAAGACAATGGAACCTTAAGTTCGATGAAATTATCAAGAAATTCGAATTTAAGGAGAATAAGGTGGACAACTGCATTTATACCAAAATTAAAGATGGGAAATTCATTATACTAGTACTATATATAGATGACATTTTATTAGTAAGCAGTGACAAAAATCTGCTGCGAGAAACCAAGGAATTATTGTCATCGAAATTTGATATGAAAGATCTTGGTGATGCATCATACGTTTTGGGTATTGAGATTCACCGAGACAGGTCCAAAGGGGTGCTAGGATTATCTCAGAAATCATATATTTCCAGAGTATTGGAAAGATATAATATGAGCAAATGCTCGACATCACCTGCTCCAATTATAAAAGGGGACAAATTTGGATCATTCCAAAGTCCGAGAAATGAATTGGAAGAAAAAGAAATGACTAAGGTACCATATGTGTCACACCCGGAGTTTTGTCCTAAGCCTTGATTCGTAAAAAAATTCGTAAATCATAATTGGCTTAATTAACTCAGGAAAAATCCCTCTAAAGAATTAATTTAATTAAATCGAAGTTCCAAATCAATTAACGGGATTTAAACTTAAACTGTAGAATATAAAATTTTGCCAAAAAATTAATCTAAAACTCGGCAAAAGTGGGGATTTCCTTTTTCCCTCCTTTTTCTTTTTTTCCCTTCCTCCTCAAATTGGGCCAAAGTCCAATTTTCCTCCTCTCTCTTTTCTTTTTCCCGTCTTCCTTCCCGGGCTGGCTCAGCCGAGCTAGCCCATCTCTCCTCCCCCTCCAGTTCGGCCCAGCCAAGCTGGTCTTCTCCCGCACGCGCGTACTCCGCCTGGGCCATCAGCCGCCTCGGCCCAGCTCTCCGCCACTGGCCCGCTCGCCCGCGCGCCAAGTCTGCCGCCACGTCCCTCGGGCCACTGATAGGCGGGGCCCACTTGTCAGCGACCGGTCCGGGCGTCGGCCAAGTACGCCTCCACCCCGCCTTCGCCGTGCCACCGCAACCGCCGCCGTCGAGTCTGCCTCGTCACCGACTCGGTCTCCAACTACCTTGCCACCCTAGCCGGTGCCTCTCCCCTCTATAAAACCCCCTTGCACGAGCGCCGCCGCCGCTCTTTCCCCGTCCGCCCGAACCGCCGCCGCGCCCTCCTCCTCTGTCGCCGCAGTCGATCTTGCCGCTCGCACCTCGCCACCCTCACCGCCAGCCGTCACCCCGTGTTCCCTTGTCTCGCCGACTTGCCCCCGCCGTCCCCGTCGCCGGTGAGCCGACGCCGCTCTCCTTCTCCCTCCTTTTCCTCTCCGGGGGTCGTCGCCGAGGTTGTCGTCGCCGCCGCGCGCGTGCGTGCCTGGGTCCTCGTTGTCGTCCCTCCGCTCGCTGACACCCTCGCCTCGCCGTCACTGATGCAACCCCGTCGACGCCGAAGCGCCACCTGCCGCCTACCGCGCCGCCGACACCATCCTCCCTGCGTCGGCGCCGGTTCCCGCGTCGCCGCTGTCGGGTCGTCGCCGTTCGCCGCCGCCCGCCGGTTCGCGCCGCTCATCGCCGGTCGCCGCCTCGCACCTGAGCGTCGCCACCTCACCTTGCCATCCGGCCGAAGCCGTTCCCGCCTCTCTGTTCTGTGCAACCAACATGTGGGGCCCGCGCGTCAGCCAGTCAACCCCTCCCCTCTCTCTCCCTCTCGCGCTGACCAGTGGGCCTGGCGTGTCAGCCCCTCCTCCCCTCTCTCCCTCACCGACAGGTGGACCCCACCTATCGGCGCGCCTCCTCTCTCCTCGCTGACGTCAGCAAGCCCTATTAATTGCGCAATAATTGATTTAGGACTTTTTTGTTTAGTTAAAAACCTACAAAACTTCTAAAATTCATATCTAATTCATCTAGTCTCCGTTTAGGCCCATTCAAATTTCATTAAATTTATAAAATTATCAAGAATCCATTAAAAATACTTTCTTTTACTGTTTCAGTAGAGTTTGTGCCTGTTTTATTTATTTTTGTGCTTTGTCGCTTACATTCGGACCCCGCCGAAGAGCCGGTTTACTTCGAGATCGTCGCCGAACTACCTCAGGGGCCAGAGCAAGGCAAGTGGCACTCATCTTTGATCATATTGAACCTATTATTGCAAATTCCCCGCTTTATTTATTCAAATATGCATTGTTTCAATTAAAGTATTTACTGTATTTATTTTTTGAATCCTTATTATTATGCCGTTGTTTATCCAACTTTATTCATGTTAGACCAGGGTTAACTTGAGTATAGTTAGGCCTAGGTTAATGCTTAGCCGTGCTTAGAACAAGTAGCTCATGGGATCACACTTAATCATTACTAGTTCTGGATAGCTGTTAATTATGATTCATCACCCGGTTCAAGTTAATGTCTACTAAAATATTGATAATGGTGGGCTGTGGGTGCATGGTTTTGAGAGTTGCACCCATGGCAATTAAGGATCGGTTCACGGGAAACCCTGGAAGTAAGTTAGTGCCGACCACATGCCGAATGGGTAAGGTGGGATCTGGAGCATGGCTTCGAACTATTTGAAGTACCAAGGCAAGGGTAGGCGTGATGGAGTATGGATGGGCAATCGTGGTGTAACAAAAGCCTCTGTTGTTTCCGGATCTACCAAGGCATAAGAGGGGACTGTCCGACTTGGTGTAAAGGAGGGGGTGAAACTTGAAGTACGGTATGATTAAATAGTTAGGGTTATGTGATGGGTCCTATCACGGTCTCCTTTCCGGTATACCATGGTGGTATGTCGGCGCATGTTCAAGTGTAGTGGAGTCGTGTCTTGTGGGTACAGTAGTACACTTCTGATCAGAGTATAATCTATTC
Organism: Oryza brachyantha; assembly: GCF_000231095.2. Lineage (NCBI taxonomy): Eukaryota > Viridiplantae > Streptophyta > Magnoliopsida > Poales > Poaceae > Oryza > Oryza brachyantha. Next base: position 11,667,390 of record NC_023163.2, read on the forward strand.
GAATAGTCATGCCCACGGTTACGGGCGGACTCCCAGCTTCACTGTGATTAGTGAACCTTTAATGACTTGGGTAAACTGGTTTTCACTTGGGACTACTACAATGTGGTGTAACGTTGAGTAGTGTTGGGGCCTGTCGCAACGTGGTGTAACATTGGACAGTGTTGTGGTATTTTACAACTGTTATTTACTTATTCTTTAATGTATTTAATTATATTTATTCAATTCAATCACTGTTACTTATTTAAATGCTGCTTTATTGCTAACCTTAGTCTGTCCTTGTTGATCCTTATGCATCATTTATTACCCTCTTTTCGTGCTGCTTGTTGAGTACGGTGGTTTGTACTCAGCCTTGCCCAATTTTTCCCCTCCAGAGTTAGAAGTGGAATCCGATGGAGGTGACTCTCAGGAGTGAGCTGGCCTGCCGTCCAAGCTTTGCCTATGGACTGGAGCCGTACTCGCTGGAGCTAGTCTACCTTTCTTTCTGCTTCATTTTCGTTAAAATAAGTGTTATTTTCAGTTGTTTCTAAGAACGATGGTTCTGTAATCAACATTGTCTATTTGTGTACCCTGGCTGGTTCTGGCAAGGATTTTAATACACAATTAAGTTCAGAAATTCGTGTGAGGAATCTTTGGGCGTGACAATATGCTTCAACTGTCAGAAGCTTAATGTATGCTCAAGTTTGTACGCGGCCTGACTTGGCGCTTGTAACCGGGATGCTTGGCAGATATCAGTCTAAACTAGATATGGACCGCTGGAAGGCAGTAAAGAAAGTATTGCGTTATTTGCAAGGAACTAAACATTACATACTCACATACAGAAAATCTGATAAACTTGAAGTTACAGGCTATTCGGATGCTGACTTCGCAGGGTGTTTAGATACCAAGAAATCTACTTCTGGGTATATATTCACTCTCGCGGGGGAAGCCATTTCATGGAAAAGTACTAAACAAACACTGACTGCATCATCGACAATGCAGGCAGAATTTGTGGCATGTTATCACGCAACGGGGCAGGCTGTATGGTTTGAAAATTTTATCCCGGGATTACAAGTGGTTGACAGCACTGAAAGACCACCGACAATATACTGCGACAATGAGGCCGCAGTTTTCTATACGAGTAATAACAAGTCAAATGAAGCTACCAAACACATTGACATTAAATATCATGTCGTGAAAGATAGAGTACAAGATCAAACAATTAAAGTTGAATACATAAACACTAAATCAATGCTTGCGGATCCGTTAACCAAAGGCTTACCTCGCAATTTGTTCAAAGAACATATGGCCAACATGGGATTGTGTAATGACCTTGAATATGATCCTGGAAACCGGGGCAATTAAGTTCAATCAATACCCGCTTAATTAATCAATGGTTTATTTGTATGATATTGTGAACTATAAGTCTTGTCCTCTGAATGATGCTAAATGTTGTTGTGACACATTGCTTTGGGGAGTTGTATTATACGATGGACTCGTAATTAACCTCTAAATCAAGGGGGAATGTTGGTTGATTTATCGGTAAGCTGATATTTTAGGAAAGGATATAACCACCATAATTCTATCTGTAATCTATCTCTAACTCTAAAATTCATAACCCTTATGGGTCGTAACTGCGATCGGTGGTTACGGGTCAGAATCGGATTAGGAAAAGCCCTCGAGGCCCACCAGTGCTATATAAAAGAAGAGGAGCCCACGGGGACGCTCGTGTCGCTTATTCTCACAACCAGAAATTCAAAATCAATCTCTCCCGATCAGAGACGTGCTGGAAGGGTTTCATGCGACGATTCCAGGGCAGTGCCGTTGGAGACCCGAAGGTCGGAGATTCAAAACAGTTCACCGGCGATTTAATCTCGCAGGAGATGAAGGAAATAAGACAGAATTGAAGGAAAGGAAAGAAGGGAATCAGATGGCTTCATGTGCAGGTTTATTTAGTTTTCTGCATTTGAATTAATCGGTGATCTTGTATTGATTAGGATTTCAATTCGTAATCTGTTGTTTATGGATGAATTCAATTATCTAACATGTGAGAGTAGATTTGCTTGAATGATGTTTCTCGGACAAAAGCATATAGGTCAAAGGCACATTCTTTTTATAAGGGCCTGGAGGTTGGAGGCGGTTGGGGCGGCGTCGGGGCCGAGTGTTAGTTGATGAGAGAAACCAGCTAGAGGGTTTTTTTTTTCTATGGGCAATTGGACTAGTTTTTAGATCGGGTATTTCTTTTTTGGTTGAGCCAAGACTAGAATTTATATTTATTTATTTTTAGTGGGTATTCATTAGGTTATGGGTATGAATAATGCATATTCATTATTAGACCCAGTAACCCATCAGATATAATATTTTCTTATTAAGATGTCTATAGACATAAAACTCGACCCATTTATCTCCTTAAATAGGATAAATATTCACCGGGTTTTAGATAATGGGTATGTATTACCAGCTGCATCTCGCTACCTCTTAGGCCGCGTTCGGGAGTGGGGGTGAGGAGGGTTAGTTACCTGATACGGAAAATATTATAATAGATTAGTACATGATTGATTAATTATTAATTATTAAAAATATAAAATAGATTAATATAATTTTTAAAAATAAATTTTCTATAGAAAATGTTTGTCAAAAATATACCGTTTAGTGATTGAGAAAGCGTGCGCATAAAAAAATTAGATAACTTAGCCATGCGAACGAACATGGTCTCGGAAGGGACGGAGCGAGGGGAAGATGACTTGAGGGAGGAGGATCTCGCCAGCGTCTGTGGGCAGCTTCCAAGACCGGAGAGAAGAGGCGGCACGTGGGCTAGGGAGGAGTGTTGCATGAATGTTAAAGTAGATTAATGAATGTCATTTTTCCTTGGCTAGTTGTTGTGTTGGTATCTTTTGGCTTTTTTAAAAATAATCTTGTTTTTCTTTTTTTTTTGTGTGCAGTGTGTGCGTGTAGATTTTTGTTTCGTTTTTTAATCTTTTATCCTTTCGTTTTTTATCTTTATTTTCTTTCGTTTTTCACGTGCAGGTCCATGCGTTGTACATTTTTTTTTTGTTTTCTTTGTGTGTAGAGTGATAGGCGGTTTTTTTACGTGGGTAGTTGCATTCGTACCCATTTTGGGATTTTTTTTTTTGTTTTTCTGGTGTGTGGGGTGTGTGCGTTGATTGTTTTTTCAAGGACACGTGAGTCCCCTTTTATAGTATTAATCAATACACCAGCTCAAAATAAGCCGTATAAAATATAGTAGCAAGAGGTATTATCTCCGTAGGAAAAATGAATGATTTTATATGTTTTATTTATCTTGCGGTGAACCAATGATAAACTTATATCTTTCGGAAATAAGAACATGAATAATGCCATGATATAATGGCTAGCTTAGCGGCACTTGTATCATCAATCTTAAAACCTTATACTGAGTAGCACAGTGGAATGAGGGATGATAATTTTGTTTTTTCATGAAGAAAACAAACAGTATATTTGTAAACAAAAGTTAATTTATAAATGAAACTCTTACATACGTATTACTAACGATCTAAAAATCAATGTTGAAAAATAAACTTCGGTAAAAAAATATCAAGATCAACTCTAAATTTAAATTTAAAGTTAAAAATTTAATTTTTGGCTTTTAAGTATAAGCATAAGCGCGAAAAAATAGGGTAACTCCAAACTCTGTAAAATGTTAGCAAAATTTGTCGAAAATAGACTTGTGAGATTGTTCACTTTATCATCGCACGAGTCGTGAGACAGATCATTTATCTTACACATAAAACAACGAGGCATTACCGTATGGAGCTTTGGGCGTCCTCAAGTGTAGTATTTTGAACAGGTTATTAACAATATATAAACAAGAAAAGGAGATTCTCAGCCGAGCAGATTCGTCATTTATCATCAAGTAAGTTCCTCCCGTGCACTGGGCTGGAAAAGGGTTTAAAGCTTGGAGAACTCCTCATCTGCTGAAGAGTATCCTTTGAGCCATGTTTTGTGGATATGTGTTATCAGGAAGCCCGCAGAGGTTTCAGGCTGATATCATAGACAACAAAAGCAAAGTTAAAAACTTGCGTTTTAGATTTTCCAGACTAGCTAACGATGCAATATTTCAAAGGATATGCAAATGTATAGGAGGCAACCAGGTTTGTCCTGAACAGAGATGGTGTACCTTTACATTCAGCGCAAGAGTTGTCAGACAGCACAACCGCACATCGCCTACAGTAGGAATGTGTTAAGACATTCAAGTGAGAATCATTTGCAAATTAAAAAAATGAAATACTAACAAAACTAGAGAATGTCATACAAAAAAGGTTATGTATCGCTTTGCAGAACAGAACAGAGAACAAGGCAACTAGGAAAGTTAAATACAACTCATATATCACTTTGCAGCATGGGCATTTGAACCAAAAACATCGAAAAGAGAGTAGATGTTCAATCGGGTATCCAGGTAAACATGAAAAATCTAGAGTTTTAGCACATAAGACACATATTCAATTTCAGTTAAATGTTAAATGTGTTTGCTATGTTTTTGCCACTCCAAAGTTTAGTACTTTAAAAGTGCACTTCAAAGAATGTATTATAAAGAATGCCAGTCTTTGAGGACATAATTTAGTCTTCTGGGAATTGATCTCATTGCTTCCCAGCTGGCCATAACAGCCCAAAATATTTAAATCCAATATAAAATATGTCAACATTCTTTCTTTGGAATTCTGACCAAGTTTTGACTTCCTTTGGAATTCTGACAAGTTTTGAAAAGATTCCAAAAAGTACAATTTATTTTCATCCCTTAGTTCGAATGTCAGCAGGGACAAAATGAAAATTGAAGCCATCTTTCTGAATTTTGAAAAAGAAACAAAACACAACTATGAAATACGGAGGAAAAATGAAAAGGAGATAAAATCCTGGAAAACAATATAATAGCCTGTCTTAAAAAGGGACCTCCCTGATACTTCTTTTTATTTGAGGATCCGTTTCTTCCTGTTTTTTTACAAATAAATTGGACTATACTGCATATTATAATTTTACTTTCCTTAAAGTTTGAACTGGATGAACCAGTTATAATTTTAAAAATGTACAAGGATATGACTAATGAATAATCAACTGAAAATTCTGATATTTGTGCATACCGATGCAAAGTGTTATGTGAATTTGTTACCAATCTTTTCATAAACTATTATTGCTTAAAACCTACATATAGTTTCCCATCGGTGTGAAGATATACTACAAAATACAACAAAAAATCAATAGTTCGGAGTGTGGCAAAGCCCAGGGAATTCCATTGCACGTGTGCCAACAAACCCAGCAATGGTTTTGCCACTGGATTGAAGTGACTTGACCCAAACAAAATTACAAGGGAACAATTTTGATTGAACAATCCAAAAGTGTAGGGAAAAACATTAATGCAATTTGAATGACGTGCATAAAATAACAAAAGAAACTAATTCAATTATTCTACACAATTCTAAGGACTCACCTTCTGCCTCCCACAAGTCAAATCTCACCAGCCAACTGTCTGAACCAGACTGAGAGACAAATAATCTGTCCACCCACGCTCGGTATTTTTTCCCTTGCTTGTCACCATAACATGAACCCAATGCATCAACGGATGCATTGAGAGAACATTCAAGCCCAGAAGGTTGAATAAAAACTCCATTTGCGTGCTAAAGAAAACCAAACACAAATAAGAAATTTTTAACTCAACAATACAATAATACATAATATTATGTTCACTTTTAATTGGAAATCTAACTTCTTTAAAAAATATATATAAGGCTCCAAGAATTTCTTTGAAGTAGATGATGAGACAAGTTTACTCTTTAGCTTATATGAAATAAAATGATTTTGACAAAGGATAACAAATTATTTTGAAGAGCAAATCACAGTAAGGAGTAAATGAACTTACGGTGATACTTTTGAAGTACTGTATGACTGAATCAGATTTTGGAACCTCAGCCCTGCGCCACTTCTCATAGAGAACATAAAACTTTACAACAGCATCCGTAGGTTTAATATGGTCCTCCTTGGAATAAGGGAACCCCACATCTCTCGGAGAAACATTAGGTCCCAGTTTGAAGTGTCCAATAGCTTCTATAATACCAGCGGCACACCTCTCAGTTGCGTGAATAATTTTAGGATTGCCCTTTGCATTTTCTGAATACCACTGAAGTAGTTCCTCTTGGGCATTGCTGACCTAAACAATTAAAAAAGGTTGCAGTTACAGTAAAGTTATATTCAACCTGGCATGAACTTTTCTGGCATTTTATTCCAATTTATTGTGCACTGACCATGACACCATGTACATCAGGGATGCTGAATAATTCTGCATCATTACCAGAGTCCCCGCAGACAAGAGTATTGTTGGGTGGTTTTCCACAGGAGCTTAATTTCTTGAGCAAATATGCAAGTGCCTGACCTTTTCCAGCACCCTGAGGTAATATGTCAAGGTCCTGGCCACCACTGTAGATTATTTTAACATCTAGCTGTTTCAGAGAAATAGAGAAGTTAACATAATATGAAAACAAAACATGAATATTTCACATCAAATTGAATGCTGCCTTACCCCACTTTTCCCCAGATTCTCGGAGAGAGACTTTACCACTTCCTTAGCACTCTTTTTATCAACAAGAAAGCTGACCTTATGTGGACGCTGTTCTGTCTCTGGCTGTATCCATGCAAGTATATGTCAATAAAGTGATATTACTAGTTATAGCCATCATATTTTCGAAATGATTGTAGATTAACAGAATCAGATGTAGAATATTGAACTTACCTGAAGCTTCAGCTCAGAAAACTTAGCCGTCTCCTTGACAACAACATTCCTGTCCCACTTATTATTAAGATAATCCTCCCAACCATCATCAGGAACCATTGCCTCACCATATGTTATCTCAGTTCCCACAGACATGATAGTGATGTCTGGAGTCAACATAGGATTCTCTTTCCTCAACTCTTTATACAGAGTAGGAGATCTTCCAGTCGAAAATACAAGTAGAGAATCCTGACAGTAAACAGATTCCCACAGGGCGCCAAACCTAAGCAAGGACAAGTTCTCCTCATCATGATGATCAACCTGCAGGTTTGAATCAAATAAAAGATTAACAGGATATACAACGGGATGTATTTAGCTCTGAACAAGTACAAGAAATGAGATGAAAAACACAAACCATCGTATGGTCAAGATCTGAAACGATCATAAGACGTGCAGAACCATTGAGCTTTTCCATTTTGGCAACCTGCAAAGATGGTTTCAAACTTTAGAGGTATTAAGATTCTTGTGCAGATCACTGAAAAAAAGACTGCATTTTTATTTTTACATCCTAAGAAACTGTACCAAACTGTGTAGTTAACAAGCAAGTGGAACACCTGTTTTTTTAAGTAGCAAGTGAGAATTCTTAGAAGGCATATGGAAGCAGTTGTTTCCTTTTATTTTTCTTTTTACATTTTTCTAATGTTTCTATAGATTCACAGTGTTAACCATGAATTGTCATAAAATGTAAACCATATTGCTGCCCAGGCATGTGCTCAAAAGGCACATCGGATTCATTTCAGTTAAGACAATCGTAGAGTATAAGTAAAATACAATATGATAAATTGCATACCAAAAGCTCACTTGGTGTTCAAATAAAATGTATATGCAATTCATTTCAAATTGCTCAATTTTGTCTTTCGGTAAGGACAAACTAATGAGAAAAGCAAGGGGATAATTTCCGCTTGAAGATTATGTCCTGCCTTCAGTTGAAATGTTAGATCACGTCAGTGCCACCACATGGGATTGGGTCACCCAATCAGAAAAAGGAAAATTGACAAACTGGACAAAGAAATTTATCATCAAAAAATTCTTTTAAAGAACCCAATTCCCTGACAGTCTTAATAACCAACAAGCATCGACTTTTGACAGGATAGTGAAGAAGAAGCAAGAGAAGTAGAAAGATTGGCGGCTCCCGTAAAAGGAACGCAGAGGCATCGATGCGCGTCGGGCAACTCCAGGATCTTCTTCTTGTGTGAGAACTTACAACTAACGAATTGGACATCCTTAGACAACCAACCCATAGAAGAAGCATTAACGCTGCATCATTAACGATGTAATAAAGAAACACAAGGCCGCGTGTCGAGCACTAATAAACAATCAAACAAATAAAAAAAATTAAGAAAAAAGTCGAGGCATGCCGTCCTGGAAGAAGCAGGAATGCAGCCGAACACAACAAATACGAATAGCGCGTGAGGGAGTAATCGATATTCCCCGGATCGTCGAAGAAAATGCATGCATGAGCACCGATGAGCGATCGGATATCCCGTATCCCCCACCGATGTGGCGGGGGATCTGGAGGGCGCGCAGGGGAGGGGAGGGGAGGGGAGGGGAGGCCCTCACCTGAGAGGGGATCGCGATGGGCGGAGAGCGTGGAGGGGAGTGGGGGGAAGATATGGGGGGGCGGGGGCGAGAGTTTTTTCCGTCGCCGAGAGAGGAAATTTTGAGAATTTCGGTGGTGGTGAGGCGGCGAGGCGAGGCGATGCGATGCGGCGAATGATTCGGTCCGGGTGCGATGCTTTGATGAACGAACGAGGATGATTTTTGGCTTTTGGCAGGGCAGGGGCACCGTCCATCGACAAAGGGTGAAGGGCGAACGACCCTGCGTATCCACGCGTCGAGGCCAGTACGTGATCTATATTCTAAGTCACGTGACTGATCATGTATCATTTTTTTTTTATAGTAAAGAGAACTATATTAGTGATGGAAACAGGGATTACATTCCTTGTTCAATAAGTCCAGGATACTTGCGGGAGCACATAACCTCCACTCATGGCCATTTTAGCTAGTAAATGAGCTACCAGATTAGCCTCTCTCTTTATCTTATTCAAAAGCACAGTTTGAAAGCATTGCATTGCATTGTGCTCCAACGATCATCCCAGCTTTCAACGATCATGTATCATTATTTTTATTGTATTTATGAGTTATAATTAGGTGTGGATTACCCGTAAGTAACAAATACTCACGTGGGTACGGGTATGGGTATGGGTATGAGAAACAATTATACCTATCAACGTAATTGGATAATCCAATGGGTGGATTTTGATTTCGTGGAGGTGGATATGAATTCGTGATATCCAGTGGGTATCTACACATTGCCATATTTAACAATAACTGTGATTATCATTAAAAAATATATAAATTTAAAACACAAAGTTTTTTAAAAAAAATGTCTCTTTCCAATGTAAAATCGCACGGTTTAACATGATTATCACACGGTTTGGTGTGATTATCGTGGTGATTTTGATGACGGCGATAATCACGACTACAATCCCAACAATCGTGTGGATTGGTGCAATTATTGTGTGACTTTGAATACAATAGTCATGGTTTCGATCACGATAATCACGCAGTTTGCTACGATTATCTTAACGATTTTGAATTCCTCCATATTGGGTCGTATTGGGCCTTAATGACTATACGATTTTTAAAATTTCTTCTCACCTTTTTACTTTTTTAATTGATTCATGTCTTTTTTTTCTTGAAAAGTTTTTTCACCCTTAATTTTAGGATAAACATATAATTTTTTACTTTTCTACTATTTTTTTTAAAATTTTAAAATTGAGACGATATTTGTGGAAACATATCGCCAAAAATCCCTACCGTACCTTGACAATACACATGATAATTGTTGTTTTGTGAACCCTGGTCTTGGTCTATTGTTAAGACCATATTCCCTTTATTTCATGGTATAAGACTTTTATATGTGTACTAATGTAATGAATCTATCCATATATACAAAACATATACATGGATACGTAGATGAATTTAGGCTATTATTTAAAAAAAGATGAATCTAGGCAACCCAAAAAGTCTTGTAATATGTAATGGAGTAAGTATAATACATGGTTATATCACTGGTATCGGTAAAAATGATTCAAACAAAAAAAATCAACTTTTGAAATTTAAAATTACATAAAAGATATATTTCTTAAAATTGTGCAATAAACTGATATAGTTTCTCACATTCTATATCTTCTCTTTTTATTGGTGGTATGTACGAGTTGTCGACAGTGTTCGAAAAAAATCATCTATTTTCCATTTCCATAGTATTATCTACCGCCTCATCTTTTCGCTTTGTCTTATGCTTAAAAGAAAAAAAAATGAATTTCCAATCATGAATTTAGAGTTTATTTTGGAGCTTTTTAAAAAATTTATTTTTTAATATTGACTTTTAGATCACGAAGAATACGTATACAAATGTTTTACTTATAAATTATTTCTTATTTCCACATATAGCGTATCACCCGCTACCCTCCTCAAATACGTGTCACTGGTCACTATTTCACCACTTATATTCCATTCTAGCAACAAATTGATAAATATGTTACTTTATATTATTGATGCTTGTTCCATGTTAAATATAACTATGCAGCTTTTACATATATACAAAATCCGATAATTTAAAGTTACTGATAAAAGTTGAAACTGCACCAAATGAGGGTATGAGACTGCATACGTGATCGACATGAGACTGGAGCAGTTTTTATACGTCCCGGAGCGGCACGCGAACGGCGGGAACAAGCAAGAGGTCGGAGCGCCGCCGCGTGGTGATCCCCAGCGCCTCCGTCATGTCCAGCTCGCCGCCGCCCGGCACCTCCCAGTCGAAGTGGTACAGGAGGCCGGCGAGCGCGAGCTCCATGTTGGCCAGCCCGAACGCCATCCCGGGGCACATCCGCCGCCCGGCGCCGAACGGTATGTACTCGAAGTCCGTCCCCTTGAAGTCGGCGACGGGGGCGGCGCCGCCGCGCTGCTCGAACCTCTCCGGCGCGAACTCCTCGGGGGCGTCCCAGTGCGCCGGGTCCCTGCCGATCGCCCACGCGTTGACGAGCACCATCGCGCCCTCCGGCACGTCGAACCCGAGGACCTGGCACGGCTCCCGGCAGTCCCTCGGCAGCAGCATCGTCACCGGCGGGTGCAGCCGGAGCGACTCCTTGATGACGAGGCGCAGGTAGTGGAGATCGCCGAGGCTCTCCTCGGTGACCCAGTCCTGTCCGGCGAGGACTCGCCGGACCTCGTCCTGCGCCTTGCGCATCACCCTCGGGTTCCTCACCAGCTCCGACATGGTCCACTGCAGCGACGTCGCCGCCGTCTCGCTGCTCGCCACGAAGATGTCCTATACAAGAATCAGATGAAATTAACTTCTTGTTTGATTTTCTTTTTCAGTCTGGGAGGGAGGATGCAGCTGAGCTCGGCTTACGATGATCACGGTCTTGATGTTCTCCGTGGTGAGGACGGGATTCGTCTTGTCTTGGCTCTGGATCCGCAAGAGGACGTCAAGCAAGTCCTCCTCGTCGCCGCCGGCGGCGGCGGCGGCGGCTCTGCTCTCGTGATGCTCCTGGAAGATGGTGTCGATGAAATCCATCATTTCCCGGCGCTCCCGCTTCATCCGGCGGGGCATCCCGCTGAGGAGCATCGCCGCGCGCGACGACGGGAAGAGGTCCGGCAAGCACTGCGCCGGCAAGAGCTTCATCCTCCTCTCCAGCATACGCAGGAACGCGGCACGGTTCTTGAACCTGCTCCCGACGATGGCGCGCACGGCGGAGTCCGCGACGTACGCCGAGATCCTCTCGCTCAGGTTCACCGCACCCGCACCGGCCCCCGCGTCGCACGGCGGCGGGGTCAACGCCGCCACGGCGCGGAGAAGCCGCCCGGCCTCCTCCTCCCGCACGGCGCGGAACGAGCGGACGCGGCGCGCGCTGAGGAGCTCGAGGGTGCAGATCCTGCGGAGCGCCCTCCACCCGTCGCCGTAGGGCGCGAACACGACGCCGAGGCTCTCCCGCATGAGGACCTTTCCCGTCGGCGTGACGGGCCGCGTCGCGAAGGCGAGGTCGTGGGTCCTCAGGACCGCGCGCGCGGCCTCCGCGGAGGAGGCGACGACGACGCGGAGCTCGCAGAGGCGGAGCAGCATGAGCGGGCCGTGGCGGCGGGCGAGGCGCCGCATCGCGCGGTGCGGGAGCGCGCCCGCGACGTGGTGGAGGTGGCCGATGACGGGGAGCGCCCACGGCGACGGCGGCGGCCGGCTGCCGCCGCCACCACGCCGGCGCGACGAACGTGTCGGGGAGAGGAACGGGACGGCGAGCAGCAGAGCCAGGAGCAGTAGATAGAGAGGAAGCTCAGCCATGGCTACGATTTCTTCCAGCTCTGCTGGTCATTAGGATCAGCACGCATAGTGTATTTAACCACTTGTAGCCGCCGTCATTGACATTACCGTATTACGGGGTTTCAGTCGGTTGACTCTTCAAAGTTGTTGTGAGTAGTAGCACTAGCGAGCATAAGCGAAAAATTGAATTTTAATTTTAAGATTGGTTTTGTTTTTTTAGTTTATTCTTTATTATTTTTAAGTCAGTACGTACGTGCGTGTATACATATATACATATATATATATATATAAGGTTTTGTTTTAATCAATAATGTTTTTCTTATATTCGCTTTGATCTGACATGGTTGATTTTTTTGCATATATTTGACCGTTGATATTTTTCAAATATTTTTTTCACAAATATGCGAAAGTATAATAAAATAAATGATAATTACGAAAAAATTTTGAATGAGTTCAAAAGTTAGGCAAAAGAAGTAATAAATAAAGCAAAAAGATTGTTCAGCCACCAGGGTTAGATATCTAACCCTCCTCTTTTTTCACGCACGCTTCCCGAACTGTTAAACGGTGTATTTTTTAATAATTAATTAATCGTGTACTAATCTATGTTCTTCACGTCGGATAACTAACCCCCACATTCCCCTCCAAATGAACGCAGCCAGAGTCTAGTAGATGAAACGGTCCAGGGCTCCTTGCAATGGATCAATTTTAAGTTTGAAATAAATGGAGTAATTTTTGCAGAAAGAATTCTTATGTTTTTATAAGAATTTTGACATCATTTAGACGGCTGATTTACCTATACCGATATAGGTCTAACAATTTTTATATGTTCTCTCCTGATACAAACTTACAAATCATGTTCAAGTATTTTTGTCTCCTGATACAAAGTTACAAATCATGTTCAAGTATTTTTGGACTGTGAACAATATTACCAACATGTCTTGACAGTTTGCATGCAGCTTTAAACCCGATACTTATCAGTTGTAGGTATGCAAATATCTTACCGCACAGCATTCTCAGAGCTTTCAATTCCTCTTGATGTACAGTCACATACTCACCCTTGGATATGATTTTCTCAGTTAAGCTCCAATATAACAAACTCTGCTCTTAGACTAGAAGCTGCAGGACACTGCATACAAACGGAGTCTATGATGCTCAACACAAAATGGCAAGTAAAAAAAGAGGGCAGTTCACCGTAATCAAACACCCCCAAGTGGCTCCGTTGCAAACTTGCAATATACTCCAATGGTAGATGGCACCCTACGTACAATGGGATAACCTCAGAAGTTGGATTACAAAATTTTGGTTTTGAAATTATGAAGATATAAGATTAAAGTGCAATTCGTGTCTGCACTGTAACACGACAGATGATATATGATTTCCAGATTCCTCTCATGCCTATCCAGACACTTAGCATTCTCCATGTTTGTCTGTTTGCAAGCTCGGGCAGATTACGGGCGTCTGTGTCGATCTTTGTCACGAGATGAATGCGAACTGTAGTGATCGCCACGATCTGAAGAGGTAGCCAAAATACCCGAGATAAGAAAAACAGATATGGTTGATGGAAAGGCCACTGGTAGACTAACGTACCTCTTGATGAGCGGTGCCTTGACTTCTCTTTGTCAGAGTATCCTGCATTTGCAAGGACATCAGGAAAACATAACATGCTTCAAAGAAGAGCCAAAGCAGAAATATCAATGACAATACCTGAACTTCTGTCCTTAGAACGGTGCCTCCGCTGCCTATCCCTGTCTGCTTCTCTATCACGCTCCCTCTCACGGTCGGACTCCCGGCCCTTGCTATCACGATCAGAATCCCGACCCCTGCTATCACGATCACGGCCCCTTGATCTATCTCTTTCTCTTTCCCGGGTGCGGTCAACGTTGGATTCTGACTTCTCACTCTTTGAATTCACTGCAGGGTCTTCTTTACCATTGAGTTCAGCAGGCAGTGTATTTGCATCATCCTCACCTTTTTCTTTCACCTTATCTGACCCTGCCTTAATTATTGCATCCTTTTCCTGGCTAGAACTTGGGGGTACAGGGGTACCTCTATCGCTTGCAACAGCAGTTGCTGGACTTTCCTGCACATGATTACAAACAAACAAAATCAGTAGCAATTTTTAATATTAAACTATTACAAGTCCAATCATTATTTTTAACCTTTGAAGCACTTGTATCAAAAGTCCTTCTAAGTGTGAAGGAGTCATTGTCTTTATACACTGGTATATATTGTGACTTGGGGAGGCTATAGAGATGAGCAAGAACTCTGCAAACTTCTTGAATTCCTGCCTCATCAGCATCAAACACAGTCCACCAAGGAGGGTCTTCAGGGAGGGGAACCCCATGTTTCCTTGCTGCAGCATACACCACTCCACATGCTACTACTTCACTCTTGAATCTAACACACAGGGTTGTCCGCAAGCTGATACACAAAATATACATTGAAGATTTAGAAGTGCAAATTTAACTTAATATGGTTGAAAAAGGCACAACGGAAAACCTGCAAGCCTTGATAACAAATATATTTTATGGTACACTGACTACTCAAACTTGAAGCTCAAAAGTAACACAGAGTACATCGCATGATGGCACATGCATTCCATATGAGATAGCTGACATGCACCATCTATGGAAATAGGTTCTGTCATCTAAATAAGTAAATATACTGTTTACACAGGAAACAAAGTCATCTTGTTTCATTCTTCTCTTTCCCTTATCTTACTGAAGACAAGAAGGTTGATCATCAGTTTACAACATCTTGGTAACATTAGTTATTCTTTACCAAAAAAAGGGTCTTGCTCATCAAGTCCATCCACAAGTTATACAATAGAGGCTGTGTTCTTTTGTACAGCTTTTTCATTGCCTTTGCATGCACGCTTCCTGAACTGCTAAACGGTGTCTTCATGCAAAAAAAAAGTTTCTAGATAGAAGTTCATCATCTCACTTTTCTAAAATAGATTTTCAAGCTAGTATTCCATCATTTATACCATTAAATAGTTGTCACAAAAAATTACACAATCTTTCATCTTTCATCAACAATGAACACAGCCTGAATCATGCTCCTTGTACCTTGGGTCAGCACCATATGTGACCAATATTCTCTAAGATCCAAGATCTGATCCAATTATTATTACAGGCCCATTTTAGTCTAACCACACTGTTAACATTGCACTCGTCTTGCTGAATCTACTACTAGGTTAATTTGACCTTAGTTCTGTTCTGGGAAGATTTGCTCACTGTTAAAAGAACCCCATCTGCAACTCTATAAATATGATAAAACTAGCGTGTGATGCATCAGTAAATCGATTCTAATGGTGCATACATCTTAGCAGGGTTATGATCTAGCCCACACCAATTAAGGTCGCAGTTGACATAGCTAATCAAGGGCAACTAGGGTTAGGACATCCTCAAAACAATAAAGTCTGAAGATATTTTTATTAAATTCTCCATGTTTAATTATACTATCTGTTATTGTTTGAGAGTTTTCAGAGCAAAAGAAAAATATGGCCCAAAGATATTTTTATTAAATTTTGCAAGTTTAATTATACTCTCTGGAATTGTTTTAGATTTTTCAGAGTAAAAGAAATAATTTTAATAATAAAAAATCATTTCAGCAATTATTTGAATTAAAAGTCCTTTCAAAATCCTCTCCTAAACTTCAGGCCAAATCTGGCCCAGCCTCATTCTCTTCCATGCCAGCCCAACTACCGGAAGTTTGGTTTATCTTCTTATCCTTGCGGTCGCATTTAAGTCTGCTTTCCCTTCCTCCCCTTTGGACCGTCCATTAGCTGCAGCCCATTCAAGTCAAAGAAAAAGTCTGCTTCGCATCCCTTCTTCAACCTCCAGTTCTTTCTCTCCTCCCCAAGATAGACTCCTCTTTTCATGTCAAATCCGGCGAAATCCGTGGGGGATTCTTTAAATTAGTTGAGGGCTTTTGTTTGCCTCAATCTCCTCTTCTTTTCCCACAAGAATCGGAGCAAGCAGACATGCGCAGAGAGGGAGTTAGACAAAACCAGAAGCTCGCAGAGAGGGAGTCGGACAAAACGGAAGCGGACGTGCAAAAAGGGGCAGACAACGTGCGAAGACAGAAACAATCCATATTTTTAAGTAGTATATAAATATAAATGAGAACTGTATGTTCATAATACAGCTCATTAGCCCCTTGCAAAGTTGCATATTCTAAAGCTACAGGTGACTTGTTCATATTGAACAAAGATGCCATGATACAGATAAGTGACTATATAAATCAAAGGTGTACACTTTTTTCCTAATCTCTATTTGACTATGGAAAAGCATGTGCATGCTGAAATAAAGTGTCAAGTTTCATTTAGGTGCTGCTCCATGGTAAGGAATGTTAGCCATGTTGAATAAAAAAAATTTCAGGGTTCATTCAGATAATGGTGCTCTTTGTTCAATGGACTGGAAGCTTCTATTTATACCATGATCGCTTAGGGCGAGTTTGTTTGAGCAAAAATGGGCTGAACCAATTTGCTCATGCTGTCACGCAAAACAAGATAAGTCATTAGCATATGATTAATTATGTTTTTGCAAAAAAAATATATATAGAACAGTTGCTTTAAAACCACAAATACCCATTTTTCAAGTTTGAAATAATTAATATGTAATCAATTATGCACTAATGACTTAGATCATTTTACATGAGCAAATTAATTCAGCTTGTTTTTGCCCATAGTCAAGCTTTCAAGAGTTAATACAAATTGTAAGGATCTGCGAGATAGACAGAGTATTGAGAAGAGCAAAGTAAAGAACACTTCTGGAAAAATATTCTTTCAAGACAACTGATAATTCTAAGCCAAAAGAAACATCACAGATAAGTTAGATTTAACTCTTTTGTCCTCGGCAGTATCCTAAGATAAGAGGTACGATTATATCTGAAGGATGGTAAAAGCCTTATAAAATAAGATATGGTTGAACTACATAAGTTCAACAAGAATATTTTAACAGTGAGGTAAGTTTAGTTCAAATGAATTACCTGTCATTGGCAAGGTTCCATGCCACTTGTGTCAGTTCAGGGGCTTCAAGTGTTGCAAGGTAGTTAGATATGAACTTATGAGGGTGCTCTACATGGCAAACAAACCCCATCTCTTTCAAAAGATGTCGTTCTGTCCTTACCAGATCATGCTTCAAGTCCAAGTATTTCTGCAACAAATTATTAGAGCTTTCAATTAGCATAACTCTTTGTAAAATGTATATATGTATATAAATGTAACATAGGAATTACAGCTCTAGCAATGAGAAAGCAAAAACTAGAGATACTAAGATTGAACTGCACAAAGGTTTAAAAAAATATTTAAAAAGGATGAGAGAGTTAAAGAAAGAAGATAAACCTTTGAAAATATATCTAAGTGTTCTATTGGTACATTCTCTCTCCTACATTCCATTCTATGGAAGACGATGATTATATGCTTTGATCTCCTTGGACTCTCCTCCAACTTTCCTGCCAGCCAAACACAGCTTGCAGCAACTCTCTGCAAGCACAAACAGAGACTCGTTGGTTCAGCTCGTAAAATCCCAAGACTGGTTCAATCAGAGTAACCGGAGACAAAAACTGACGGATTGTTTCGCTGAAATTAAGCATAAGCGAAACGGCTTACTAATGATTAAAAAAAATTATTGGTAAAACTTTTATGTAAGTGTTCTTACCGATCTAAAAGCAAAGGCTAGAAAATAATCTACGATGGAAAAACCCCAAAGTCAACTCTAAATTTAAGTTTTGAAATTCAAATTTTGGCTTATAAGCATAAATAAAGAGATGGGGGCGAAAGTTACTTACCTTCACACTGAATCGAACAAATGATTTCTTGCAGTAAAAACGATGAAATAACACTTGTGCTGTGGCCATCACTGCTTGTGGTCTTTGGTGCGTCAAGGAATCCAGAACATGTGAATATTATCCTTTAAAAAAAATGGAGAATAGAATAGAAGCTGCAAGAATGGGGCCTAGCTAGGTTCAAGCTACAGAGAAGCTTGTGAAAATCAATATCTCCCAGCTAGATATTATTTGAATATTTGCTACATCAGTTGTGACACTAACAAATAGGGTATGGGATGTCAAACAGATCTAAAAAGAATCGGGTATGGTCTTTCCACATTCATATTCCTGTTTTAAGCACATAACAGAATTAATTCAAATATGCTCAGATGAGACTACAAAAGACAAACTGATTATTGACTTGTACTAAGAAAATGAAACAAACAACTGATGTAACTTATGTAGCAGCAAGATATTGAGGATATTTGAACCTAAGCATAACTAATAATTATATCAAATTGATTGAAGTGGAAAAACATAAAAAGAAGTTCCAACTGTTAGGCCTGCTACAATAAAATAAGTACATTAACTGTTGAATAAGAACGGCTCAGAATAACTTGGAAATGTACAAACCAAACCAACAATTAAATAGAGGGAAAAATTAATCAACCGATGGAAATAAGAACCATTTGTGTAACCTGAAGAATTGTGTAGTCTGTATAATTTGTATCTGTTTGACACCCCTAGTTTGGTTGTACATCTGATTACCCAAATTATTTGACATCTGATCTAGAATGGATGAATTTAAATATGGTTGCTTGACCATAGCTGTTGTTTCTTCATTATGCTAACCAATTATTTAGCCATTAGAATATACATCTGGGTTTGACAGATGCAAATATGGTTTAATGTTTTCCGTCGAGCACACCATGTTTCCAACAAAGATGCAGGGGGTCCAGTACTTCGATATCTCAGATATATAACTGACATTTCGTTAGTTTAGCTGGATAATATGAAAGATAAACACCCCCAATCTGACAAAACCAAAACCTTAATAGGAAGCACGACATTGAAACTAAAACTGAGCAAACCAAATAGCTCTATCAATTGCGCTTTAGCGAGCACCCCTACACATGGATGGCAATGACAGAACCGTTGGAAACCCTAGGCCACTTGGGACACCCCCTAACGATTGGAGTTGGACATGAACAGAAAACGGGGAAGGGAAGGGTAGGGGGAGCAGGAGGAAGGGGAGGAGAAGGATACAGCTTGAGGAGGATGCCGCTCTCCTGGATGAGGTCGCAGCCGTAGACGCGGAGAGCGGTCTCGGTGGCCTCGTCGATCCCATCCTTCCTCGACGGCGAGTCCCGCAGCTGCTCGTCCGTCAAGTAGAACGTGTCTATCGCCGTGTAGATCATCGCTCCCCCGCGACGCGAGGGCCCTACTCCCCCGCCAGGTGGGCGCCCGCCTCTAGTAGAGCTCGATCCCCGCTGGCGTGGCGGCTGCGCCGCGCTCGGCCAGGGCGACGGTCGCCACCGAGGAGCGAGGCGCCCCCTGCGAAGCCTGGGGGAGGAGGAGCCTGCGGTGAGTACTGGAGGCGCAGCGCGGGGGCCGGCCGGCGAGCGGTGGAGGCGGCGGGGGTTGCTGCGGATGATAGAGAGGAGGATTTACACCGGAGTTGGGTTTTTTTCTTTTTTCTTTTTATTTTTGAACTGGAGCACCGGGGGATTTGACGAAGCCGGGCTAGGGATTGGAATCTGGAGTCCTTTACGTAAGTGCCAGTTTTTTTGGTTACATTGTGTTGCTAAAGGGCTGTTTGGATGTTAGGATTTTTTTCTTTGTCATATTAAATGTTTGGACGTTAACTAGGAATATTAAATATAGACTAATAATAAAACTAATTTTATAAATAAAGGCTATTTCACTAGATAAAATTTTTAAGCCTAATTAATCCACGATTAGTAAATGTTTACTGTAGCATCATATTTGTTAATCATGGACTAATTAGGCTCAATAGATTCGTCTCGTGAAATAGTCCAAAGTATGGGGTGGGTTTTATTAATAGTCTATATTTAATACTTCTAATTAGTGTCCAAATATTCGATGTGATAGGGACTTAAAAAAATCCCAGTGGATCAAAAAAAGTTTGTAGATACCTATATGCTATTGATCTAACTTTTTTTACATGCATGTCATTTTGAATGGATGGAGACTTAACGGTGTTAGAGCAAGTTCAATAGTATAGCCAACTACTAGCTCTAATTCATCTATAGTCAATCTAATAGTCAATTCATACAATAGTTACCTACAAAACATCAATACATGGTCCCACATGTCATACACACATTATGTCTTGAAGCTCACGTGCAGCTGGCTACAAATTAGTAGCCCACCTCTCTTCTCTCTCCCCTCTTATCTCTTTAAAATATGCTTATAGCTGACTTATTGCCTGCTATTGTACCTGCTCTTAAATAGAGACGTAAAAAAACTGTTTTGCCCTTGTTAGTGAATAAATGACAAACATAATTGCTCAACTAATTGTGTAATTAATTAACCAGATTAACCTAAATAACCAATAGCCCATGCCGGAGCGCAGCACCAAGAACGGGAGCATGGTGCATCGAGCGACGCCGGGGCAGGCACGCTCTCCGCCGCCCGTGATGTTGTTGAACCTCCGACGCGCCGACGGCCGCGGCAGGTTCTCCGTCACGATGTTCTCGTGCAAGTTGGCGCGCCACGGCGGGCACTACCGGCGGTCGCTCCGCCGCGTCGGCCCCACCGCCGTCGTCTCCTGGTCCAGCCACGACATTACCGTGGGGGAGGCGCCATCCTCGTCGGCTGCCGTGCCGAGCACCGCGCACGCCGTCGCTGCGACACACGCCCAGCGCAGCTGCTGGAGGCGAGCCACGCGAGCGCCGCCTCACCACTTTGTCATGCCTACGGTTGTGACCAGTGCAGTGGAGGATGAAGCAGAGAGCGAGAAGGCGTCTTCGGGCCACGGAGGCGAGGGAGAGAATATGTAATGTGAGTTTACATCTTTATGTTGAGTTGTGTGTGCGTGGGGCCCAGAGGGCATGAGCGGGCTGAGCTAGCTGAAAGGGAATAAAAACCGGGAGTACTGTAGCTTGTGGGGTAAGTTTTGAGAAATGAGAAATCCTTAGTCTATTCTTCCCCAATCTATTCTCTGAATTCTCTGGCTCTATTCTCTTGCGATCTCGACTTCTTCTCCCCGATCAGCGGTGACTTCTCTCGTCGGCGACGTGGGATATCACAAGTTGGTATCAGAGCCGTCGGTCCCGGAGTGTGCTCCTTCATCCTCGCGGCTTGGTCGGTAAATTCCTGTGGCCGAGTTGGTGGTTCCTCTCCGGAGTCGAACTACTGTGAATCTCGCGTCTGGTTTGACTGAGTTTCGTGCAGGAGACACAACGGCGCCGTCTAAGCAAGGAGTGTAGGTGCGACAAGTAGTTGCAGCGATGGAATCCATGGAGGAACGGCTGCTGAAGCAGTTTCAAGCGTTGGTTAAGCAAATGGAAGGGGTGGAAACGATGGTGTCTAGGTTGGATCAGATTGATTCACAGCTGAAACACCATGGGGATTGTCTAGAAGCAGTGCAGAGTAAAGTGGATTTGTCCATGGCTTCCCTGGGGCAAGTGCAAGCAGAACAACTTCAAGTGGCGAAGGCTTTGCAGAAAGCTACACTGGGGTTAGGACCTCATCCGCCTCCGCCACCGCCACCACCACCACCTCCTCCCCCGAGGTCTGAATCGGTGCTTGGGTCTCCATTTTTTTCATCCTGGTGGGGATAGGGAGCATGGGGAGAGGCATTGGACTCCGAAAATGGATTTTCCAAAGTTTGATGGTTCGGGTGCTCGTGTGTGGGTGGATAACTGTGAAACTTATTTCTTGATGTATAACATCATTGAGGGTTTTAAAGTGTCAGCTGCATCGTTGAATATGGTGGGCGATGCAGCCAATTGGTACCAAGCTTGGAAGTAGGAAATGGGATGGCCAACCTGGGAACAACTGAAGTTGGTTCTTCTGGAAGAATTTGAGGCTCATCTTCATCGTGTAAAAATGGATGAGTTGTTACTGCTGACACAAACTGGAACTGTCTCTAAATACAGGTCTCGGTTTGCTCAGTTGGTGTATGAGATTCGATTGTATGATCCGGCAGTGAGTGGACAAATGTTAGTTTCCCAATTTGTTTTGGGCCTGAAAGAGGAGTTGCGATTCTTTGTTACTGCTCAACAACCTGTAACTGTAACTCAGGCTTATTTGGTGGCTCTAGCTTATGAGGGAGCTGCTAGAGTAAAGAAGTCTAATCACAGAAGAGAGTTGGTTCCATACAAAGGTGGAGATATGAGTAAAAATGGGAGCACTGAGTTATGGAAGGCCCAACAGTTGAAGGAGTATAGACGCACGCATGGATTGTGTTTCAAATGTGGTGACAAGTATAATCCAACTCATGTGTGTGGGAAGGTTATTGAGGCAGAGTTGAAAGCTCTGGAGTTTCAGGAGAATGAAATACTATCTGATGAAGTATTGGAAGCTGTCACTCGGTTAGAGCATTCTGAAGATGGTGGAATGTTGTTGTCCATTCATGCTATTTTAGGGACATGTACAACTTCCTCATTACAGTTACGAGCTTTAGTGGGAAATCAGGTTATTCTTATATTGGTGGACTCCGGAAGCACTCATAGTTTTATCAATGCTGATTTGTGTAACAGGTTGCAGCTGACCACACAAGACATTGCTCCTTCTGCTGTTCAGGTAGCTAATGGTCATACTTTGCATTGTACTTCTGTTGTGCCCGATTTTACTTGGTGGATACAGGGTATAACATTTGTAACTCCTGTGAAAGTATTGGATATGAGGGGCTATGATGTAGTGCTAGGTATGGATTGGTTGCAGCTACATAGTCCTATGCATTGTGATTAGAATGGGAAGTGGTTAAAATTTGAGTATCAGGGATCAACAGTTGAATTACAGGGTATTCAGTTTTCGGAATTGTCCCAGTTGCAAATGGCTTCTCCTGAACAAGTGATTGAGTGGCAGCATGGTAATGATGTGTGGGCTATGGCATTAGTTCAGCCCTGTTCAGATCAAGAGGATACACCTGCAGTTCCAGCTTCTGTTCAAAAATTATTGGATAAGTATCAATCTGTTTTTCAGACTGCTTCCTTTTTACCTCCTCACAGAGATTTGGATCATGCAATTCCTTTGATTCCAGGTGCTGCTCCAGTTAACAGCAGACCATATCGGTATTCTCCAGCTCAGAAAGATGAGATAGAGAAACAGGTCAGTGAGATGCTTACATCTGGAATTATTACTCAAAGTTGTAGCCCTTTTGCTTCACCTGTTCTTTTAGTCAAGAAGAAAGATAATTCTTGGCGATTTTGTGTGAATTATAGAAGGTTAAATAACCTTACCATTAAGAACAAGTTTCCTTTACCTATTGTGGATGAATTACTTGATGAATTAGCTGGCACTAAATATTTTTCGAAGTTGGATTTGAAGAGTGGTTATCATCAGATCAGGATGAGGGAATCTGATGAAGAGAAGACTGCTTTTAAGACACATCATGGACATTTTCTGTTCAGGGTGATGCCATTTGGTCTCACTAATGCACCAGCTACTTTTCAATGTTTGATGAATCAAATTTTCTCTGCTTGTATGCGTAAATTTGTGTTGGTGTTCATGGATGATATTCTGGTGTACAGTCCTTCCTTGGATAGTCATATTCAACATTTGGAGATGGTGTTGAGTACATTACAGCAGCATCAGTTGACTGCCAAGTTGAGTAAATGTTCCTTTGCAACTGGAATATCTTGGTCATATTATTTCAGTGGATGGTGTAGCCACTGATCTAGCTAAAACAAGGGTGATGCAACAGTGGCCGACTCCTTCTACGGTTACTGAGCTGCGGGGTTTTCTAGGCCTGACTGGCTATTATCGAAAATTTGTGGCTCATTATGGTATTATAGCTAAACCACTTACTGTGCTTTTGCAAAAGTCTTCCAAGTTTGTTTGGTTAGCCCAGGCTGAGGCAGCTTTTCAATGTTTGAAGCAAGCTATGTGTACAACTCCGGTATTAGCATTGCCTGACTTTAATCAACCTTTTGTATTAGAAACTGATGCTTGTGATACAGGTATTGGGGCAGTTTTATCTCAAGCCGGTCATCCTATTGCCTTTTACAGTAAAGCTTTGGGTGTCAATAATCAACAGTTGTCTATCTATGAAAAAGAGTTCTTGGCTATTATGATGGCAGTTGATAAGTGGCGTTCTTACTTATTACGTGGCCCTTTTACTATTCGTACTGACCATCAGTCGTTGTGTCATTTGGATGATCAACTCTTGACTTCTGAATTGCAATGCAAAGCGATGACTAAGCTTATTGTTTTACAATATAAGTTTCAGTATAAGAAGGGTGTGGAGAATAAGTCAGCGGATGCTTTATCTCGAGTGGGTCATCATTTTTTCTCTTCACGCCATTTCTATGGCTCATCCAATTTGGGTACAAGAGATAGTGAATTCTTATGCTGTGGACACTCAGGCTCAAAACTTGTTAGTTGAGTTGGTTGTAACAGGTTCTAATGACAAGGGTTTTTCTCTCACTCAAGGTCTGATTCGTAAGAAGGGCAAAATTTGGGTAGGTGCTAGTTCTGCACTGCAAACAAAGTTAATCTCAGCTTTTCATGCGTCTGCTTTGGGTGGTCACTCGGGTATGCAGGCTACTTATCATCGTCTCAAGAAATTGTTCTGCTGGACTAGTCTCAAAAAGGTTGTGGAAGAGTTTGTGCAGCAATGCTCTGTGTGCCAACAGGCTAAGCATGAACATTGTTCTTACCCAGGTTTACTTCAACCGTTACCAATTCTGGATGGGGCTTGGTTGGATATTTCTATGGATTTTATTGAAGGTCTTCCTCTTTCTCGAAACAAGAATTGTATTTTGGTGGTGGTTGACCGTTTCTCAAAGTACAGTCATTTTATCGCTCTTCGGCATCCTTTTACAGCTCCTCAAGTGGCGGATGTGTTTTTGGACCAAGTTGCTAAACTTTATGGCATGCCACACTCTATTGTGTCGGATCGTGATAAGATTTTTCAGAGTTCCTTTTGGCAGACATTGTTCAAGAAATTTGGCATTCCTTTACACATGAGTACCGCTTATCATCCTCAATTGGACGGGCAAACTGAACGTGTGAATCAATGCCTTGAAATGTACCTTCGTTGCTCAGTAGCGCAATCTCCCTCTAAGTGGGCAGCCTGGTTACCTTTGGTGCAGTTTTGGTACAATACCAGTTTTCATACCGCTTTACAGTGTTCTCCTCATCGGGCTCTTTACGGACAGGAAGCATCTTATGGTCTGCTTCCGGTGGTGTCCTTGAATGCGGAGGCTTCTTCGTCTGAGTCTAGAGATGCTACCACTCTGTTGACATCTGGGGCCTTTTATTCTAGTTTGCTCCAGTATCACTTAGCTCGGGCCCAGAACCGGATGAAACAGTTAGCGGATGCCAAGCGCACGCAACGGGTGTTTCAGGTCAGGGATTATGTTTATCTGAAATTACAGCCATATGCTCAGACTTCAGTTGCTCGGCGTCCTTATCCGAAACTGGCTATGAAGTTTTACGGTCCGTATCAGATTCTTGACCGGGTGGGTTCGGTGGCATATCGTCTTCAGCTCCCAGCCAATAGTCTCATTCACCCAGTGTTCATGTCTCTCAGCTCAAGCACTTTGTTCCCAACAATGCTCTGATTTACAGTGAGTTACCAGTCACCTTGGAACTGGATGTTCAGGAACTTACTCCTACCGCTATTTTAGAGCGTCGGCTTGTCAAAAAAGGGAATGCTGTAGTGGTTCAGGTTTTGGTGACTTGGGGTTCATTGCCAGAAGCTGCGGCCACATGGGAGGATTTTGATGTTTTAAAAGCACGTTTTCCTTCCGCTGCTGCTTGGGGTCAAGCTAGCTCTCATAGGGGCGGCAATGTCATGCCTACGGTTGTGACCGGTGCAGTGGAGGATGAAGCGGAGAGCGAGAAGGCGTCTTCGGGCCACGGAGGTGAGGGAGAGAATATGTAATGTGAGTTTACATCTTTGTGTTGAGTTGTGTGTGCGTGGGGCCTAGAGGGCATGAGTGGGCTGAGCTGGCTAAAAGGGAATAAAAACCGGGAGTACTGTAGCTTGTGGGGTAAGTTTTGAGAAATGAGAAATCCTTAGTCTGTTCTTCCCCAATCTATTCTCTGAATTCTCTGGCTCTATTCTCTTGCGATCTCGACTTCTTCTCCCCGATCGGCGGCGACTTCTCTCGTCGGCGACGTGGGATATCACACACTTCCTCCTCCTCTACTGGTGGCGGCCGCCGGAGCCGGCGCGAGCGTTAGATGGCAGCAGCTGATCGAGGAGGAGACCACCATGGTTGCTGCTTACACAGCTCGCGGTGGTGCAAGGTCTGGCAAGACGGGGGACCGTCGGATCTGGTCGGTCCGGCGGTGGCGGCGGTCCAGCGACGACGGGGGCTAGGGTTTCGTGAGAGGAGGAGGCGCTCGGGAGGAAGTAGCTGGGCATGGGCATGGGCATGGAGACTAATTTTTCTAGGTGGGTCCCACATGTAAGAGGTTATTTTCTAACAGAAGGTGGACGGAATGACACGTAGGTAAATGAAAGTTTGCCTTATGGCACAGAGGTGTCTACAAAATTTTTTGTGGCACAGAGCTAAGCATCAACTTTTTAAATGGCATAGGGGTAAAATCTAGGGGGAACGAAGAAATGGACGGTAAGGCATGAACATGTGGGCTTGTTTAGTTGCCAAAATTTTTTGGGTTAATTCGTTCCATGCCACTACAAATATGCTATTTACAAAAATGACATTACAATTCGCGTATTTGGATGAATGCCATCACTATTTTCCCAAATTGGATCCATGCCACCGCCGTGACTTTTTCCATCCATCTGCTTTTTCCTTCCGTTTTCTTCCCTCCCCCATCCATTGAAGGTGAAGACGACGACGGAGCCGGGAGGGCAGCGACAACGAGCGGCGGGGAGGGTGGCGATGGCAAGCAGCGAGGCGGGGCGGAAGGTCGATGGCAGGGCGAGCGGAGGTCGGCAGCGAGTGTGCGGGACGAGCGAAGGCCGATGGCGGGCGTGCGGGGCGGGGCGGAGGCCGACGACGACTCTCGGATGGTGGCAGCGACCGACTTTCGGCCAGATCTGGACGGCGGAAGCGGCGGCCCTGGCCCGACGCGGCGGCGGCGATGGCCTGGCCGGACGGTGGCTTTGGCGATGGCCGGATGGTGACTTCGGTGGTGGCCGGAAGTAGGGAGATGACGGAGTAGATGAAAAAAGTCACGGCAGTGGCATGGATCCAATTTGGGAAAATAGTGATATGGCACTCATCCAAATACGTGAATTGTAATGGTATTTTTCTAAATGGCCATATTTGCAGTGGCATGGAATGAATTAACCCAAAATTTTCCCATGAAGTGTTACCTGACATGTTTGATTAGATATCAAAATAGGTTTTTAGATACGAATGAAAAAAAAACAAATTTCATAGCTTGTTTCGAAACTGCGAGGCGAATCTTTTGAGCCTAATTAATCCGTCATTAGCACATGTAGGTTAATGTAGCACTTATAGCTAATCATAGACTAATTAGGATCAAAAGATTCGTCTCACGATTTCCGCCCTAACTATGCAATTAGTTTTTATTTTCATCTATGTTTAATACTCTATTTAGGTGTCCAAAGATTCGATGTGATATTTTTGAAAAAAAAAACATTTGGGAACTAAACGGGGCCAATTTGGTCCGTCCGCTAGGAAAGTAGCATTCTAGTATGTAGACTAGATACAGATGAGACTAAAATTAACCTTATAATTCAATGTTTTTCCATCCTCATTTTTTTGCTTATGTTTATACTTATAAACCAAAATTTAAATTTGAACCATAAATTTGAAGTTGATTTTGAGATTTTTTTTCAATGAAGTTTATTTTCCAACCTTGGCTTTTAGATCGCTAAGAATACATATATATAAATTTTTTATCCATAAATTATATTTTGTTTATAAATATGTCATTTGACTTTTTCGTAAAACACTCTAACAATCACCTCCATTTGCCTAACCGGGCTAGCTAGCATGAGAAAATACTCCTTGGGTCAAAGGAGAAAGATCAATTTTTGATCTAGGTTCATCCTTAAAATTAATACTCCTGATGCTTTTTTATTGGGGTAATTAAAATCCATGCTATTAAACATATTCTAGTTTAGGAAAATGTCATTAACATTTCAATATTTGCATAGATGTCATTACAAATTTTGTCAAATTGCTTGCATGCCACATTCTAAACCTGTAACAGGTTTTTACTCGTTGTGTGTATTGTATTTTGCGTATGGATTGCAATGCCCCTCACTCTGTTGAAGAGGGAATTGGTTTGACCTAACCAAGTCGCTAACCTGAACCCTAACCCTAGGCAGCGATAGCGTATGGCTAGGTGGTGTCGGCGACAAAGATGGAGATATCTTGAAGCTTCAGCGGGCGTAAAGGGCCAACTATGAAAATAAGATGCACTTGCCTTAAGCCCGCGATAGTGCTGACATCATACACCGAAAGAAAACTCAGACGATAGTGGCTTCATTTTGATGTTTTGATTGAGTAAAGGTGTTTGCATTCTTCATTGTTTATATTTGCACATATGAAGCCCCCCTCTGCAAGATATGGAATTGGGGGAATCTCCTGGACCGATACGTTGAGAAGATGGTTGAGTATTGTGAGATTACAAAGGACGATGCATTGCATCAATGTATTGCAGAGAAGGGGGAGGACATTTCCATGCTACAATGGTTGCTTGATGCAACTAAGAAGTGCTAATGGTAGGAGAAGTCAGAAGACTTGAAAAAATTGTTGTGTGCAAATAAGTGTAGCCATAGTAGAATGTTCTATTTGGTCTGTGTAATAGTGGTCCTTTACCTTGCTTGGTTTTTAGCTTACTAGAATGTTGTTTGTAGTAGAATGTAGTTGGATGTTGAATGAATGAAGTGAGAAATTTGCTTAAATGTAGCTAAATGTTGTATGGAAAAAATCATGTGTGTTAATTAAATTATATTCATTTTCTAGTATTTTGTGATGAAGTTTGGAGAAGCAATGCATGAATGCATGCTTGAATATTTTCACAATGTGGTCTATTTGTTCAATGGATTATTTGAAGGAATGATTGCATTAATGAATTTTAAAATAAAATAAATATATTGTGGCACACAAACAGTATATGGGAGCAAAACTATGAATAACTAAACGTGTAATATTTGAATGAATGCATGCATGATTGTCGTTGCAGAACTTGACAACGAATAGCCTTTACAGCAAAAGCCTTAAGACATTTGCACAAATACAAATAGTACAAGACACAAATAATTTAATATGGCAGCATATGTCAAAATGAGGGAACTGGACAAATATGTCAAACTGGAATTACATGGTTATGTCCCTCTAAATGACATTACATGGTTATGTTCATCTTAGAGCTCTTCTTCTTTTTAGGTGTTTTTCTCTTCTTGGTAGCCTGGCTTGATGAGGCTTCATCTGGGTTGCTATTCTTGCAAAATAAAAAGTTTCCTAGTTACAAACAACAACAAGTTAAAAAAAATAATTTTCCAATATGGAGTACATCTTTCTTAGAGTAGCAGCAGTACCCTCATCACACACATGTTCAATAAGCCTACAAGTGACCAAAACCTTGACATCTCTTGTATCTAACCCTCTTTGCACCAGGCCAACAAGATGGAACCAATGCACAACCCTTTTCCAAGCCACGGCGGAGAGAGAGAGCGTCTTTGTCATGTCACCTCTGC
The DNA here is from genome assembly GCF_000231095.2 of Oryza brachyantha. Lineage (NCBI taxonomy): Eukaryota > Viridiplantae > Streptophyta > Magnoliopsida > Poales > Poaceae > Oryza > Oryza brachyantha. The sequence goes on from NC_023163.2 coordinate 11,697,096, forward strand.
CTACCCTCTCATCTCCTCTAAAATGTCGTCTCATGTATGGTCTACCACCCTGTTTGGTACCCTTGGTTGCATATGTTGTAACTTTGTAATTGGCTTGGCAGAACCCATTGTTGTATGTAGGCTCATTCGCCTTTGTGTACTTTGCAGGTATTTTATCTTTGTATACTTTGTACGTATTTTGTGTTTTAGTAGAAATATCTTGTTGTGTTTTGACATCATTTTTCTTATCGTCATTATGTTCGCACAAGTTCATATCGTAAAGTGATTGTTAGTGTTTCGATCTGTTTCGCCATATGCATCAAATACTATAGGCTTGTTTTATGATAAGTTAGCACATATGGCGCACCCTTGCGAATTTCGCTTGTGGCGCAAGCTATAGTGAATGTTGGAGTACAATTTTAGCATATGGGCGAACGATGCTTCATGCTGCTTCGCATCCCCCATTTGGATAGAGCGCTGATCAGACATTGTTGTTTTCAGGTTGTTTGAGAAGAGAACACAATGCAGATATAATTCTTATACCAGTTTGGGCCTTTGAAGTAGATAATAGCCCTACTCTATTTTTTTTAGGATAGTGATGAAGGCTTACACTATTGTTGACGTAAAAAATATGATTTGACGTGTCACACACGAAGGCCTAGGAGTCAATCTTAGACAGCTCCAGTGCAGGACCTAAATTCTTAGAAGGTGCGCGGGCGTGCCAGTCAATTTGATCCTGCAACTGACAAGATGAACGGTAAAACAAACCGATCGGCTATCGAGCCAATAGGTAACTATTAATCCAGCCAATTGAATGTTGATGCAGCAACGGTTAGCCGATAGGATGAATGATCGGCTATAAAAAGCTTGGATCGACTAGAAACTTGATAGAAACAACTTTGAATTAAATATTAGACCAACGTAATCCACCGAGTTACCTATTAATCTTAGTCGATCGGACAAGCCCCTATAACCAGATCGAATCAAACATATATAGATCGGACTTAACCAAGACAGTATGTAGTCGAGCACGATATAATTATAGAAAACATGAAGATCAATAAGACTAATAAATAAACCGACGAATTACTTAGAATAAACAATGAATCAGGTGTTGCGATCGACCAAAACCAATTAACATGCAATCCTCATAAGCCGATGCAACATAAATAACTACCGATCTAACAAAATCAAGCCGATTGGTATAAAGATAATGCAGTAAGGCAATCGGCTACTTTATTAATGTAAATATAACGAACATGTAGATCGGTAAATATCAACGGCTATAACGACTGACAAACGATCAAGACCTATAAAATATCTAACCTAGATTACTAAGAATAACCATAGAAGATCGGACCCAACCGAGATAGTTCAAGATTACGCCTAGCAATATCAGGCTAGATACTAAATAAATCTAGATCGCTATCAAGCCAATTAGCCGATGATGAATAACTTATCGGCTGGTACTCCGATAAAACTATGAGCAAGATACATCAATATGATATAAACCATCTAACAAACGCAATCTACTAGATCAGATCTAACCGAGACAATACTAGATTGAATATGTCAAATAGCAAATATCAAACTAATGTAAATCACCCAAAGTGGTCGACCAGATCAACCCAAGATACAAAAGTAACTCAAGTTGAAACTGATATGATAACTAGCAATCGCACATCCAAATTAGAAGATTGGACTGAACCGAGACAGTCCTAATCTAGCCGATGCGATTATCGTGGCCTGGCAGAACGTAGGACTTACCCCTCCGCCGGAGATCGAAGCGATGCAACCCCGCGTCAAGTGCCAAGTTCCGTCGGAGTTGAAACCTTGGTTAGGAGGGTGGCGATGCGCTGAGAGTAGTTGATCTATTAATTGAGAAGTAGATGATTTACAATGACCCTGGGCATACATATTTATACCCTCAGGTGGATGCTAGTCTAAGTCGGACACAACACACGACTCTTAATAGATAAAAAGAAATAACAAACTCTATCTCTAACACGACACATGGTTTCTAATAGATAAAAGAAAACAAACAAGTTCCGATCGGACTCTAACTCCCTTAGAGATAAAACAAAAATCCTAACTAGCTCTAATTAATAGATAAATTTACGCCGCCAAGTCTTGGTCTTCACGATTCCCTCTCGAACTCGATCTCTTCTGGATAAGATTTTTATCTGCTAATTGCGTCTCTCCTCAACCGAATCCACCAAGAAAATTTACCAAATTTTGGTGTTAACAACTATACATATATTACATGTTGCTATTTCGATAGCTTACACATAGAAATGCTCAAGGAAGGCCACGTTCCACGAGTGATCCAACTTTTCACCACCCAAGGTCGCTAGTGTACATCCTTGTCTAGCTTTGTGTCACCATGTATGGCCCTTCCTACTTTGACTTGAGCTTTCCAACAATGAGAGGGTTGTCTTTTTTTCTTCAGGACGAAGTGCTTCGATAATATCTCTTTCAACTTTACCTTCTTGTTGTATGTTTCAACTCTGGAGCTAGTGTACTTTGCCATTGCCTCTAGAGCTTCAACACCTAGACACTTAAGCAATTGAAAGTTTGCTTTTTTGAGCACTTTTTTCATCGTTCTGTAGCACCACCCCTATAGAGTTAGCCCCTAGTTTGCTTAAGGTCATGGCATCCTCGCTGTATACCAACATAAAGAGCTAAATTTTGTTGGTCTGGTTGGTGTGGTTCAAAGAAGTCATGGTACTAACAACAACACGTCTGGCCACTTCTCTGCCGGCAGTTCATCGAGTCTCTTCTTCATAGCTTAATTCAACACCTAGACAATAAGAAAGTATAGGATTCCTAACTTTGAAAGTATTACATGGGTTATACCCTGTTACAGCTCCCTTGGGGTCTATGTATAGTATTACATGGGTTATACCCTGTTACAGCTCCCTTGGGGTCTATGTATAGCCACAACAAGCGAAGGGTGTTAGGGTGACATGTTTGATTACATATTTCTAGCAATACAATAGCAAACCTTTCTCTAATATTACTTGGTCCATGTTCATTAATAAAATATGCGATGGTCTCATTCCCTTCTCTCTTCGTCGAAGCCTATTGAAGCATGTCATTTCTCTCTTCGTCGAAGCCTATTGAAGCATGTCATCTTTGCTAAAGATGTCTTCGGTTGTTGGGTTGACTTGTCTTCACCTGTTGAAGGTCTTCATCGCCTCATCGGCGAAGGTTCCTTTGACCCGGAGAGACACTAGGCTACTTCCTGGATCAATTTGCTTGAGGTATCTAGTGGGCCAGTACTTAGCCTCCACCACTATTGATCTTCTCTTCCATCTGCTATCCCTCCCCCTATTTTGTTGAGCATCGTCCTTAACTGCTTCATCTCACCCTAACAGTTGTTGTCATGAATGAATTTTGGATGAAGAGTCTTGCTAAACATATTCATAAAATAATTACATTTTAGAATAGATCGTGTAGCCTCCGGTCCAAATAGCAATATAGACCGGGCTACATTCTTTAGGATATATTTACTCAGATTTTTCCTTTATTTTTATACGCACACTCCCCTAGATTCTAAATGATGTATTTTTTCAAAAAAAAATTATACAAAGAAAATTTTAAAATAGATTTTCAACTTTATAATAATTAATTCTATCATTTATGCTATTAAACAATTGCCTTCAAAATAACGTAGGCCGCGTTCGGCACATGGTGGGTAAGTTAATTTATCCTGGCACGAAAAATATAGTAATAGATTAGTACATGATTAATTGATTATTAATTATTAAAAATATAAAATAGATTAATATGATTTTTTAAAACAATTTTTCTATAAAAACTTTTAAAAAATATCTCGTTTGAAAAACGTGTGCACGGAAAACGAGGATAGCGTAGGAGCCTGCCCGAACGCGGCCGTAGTCCAAAGTTTTGCAAGCAAAAGAGGCCAGGATCCACCCGGCCAGGTGTACCCGATCTCGCAACGCCAATAAGACGCAACCACCGCCCAACCCGTCGCGAATCCGCAGCGGAGAGGGAGAGAGAGCAGCAGCAGCGCCTTCGTCGCGTCGCCTCCGCATCCCCTCCGCGCCGCCGTCTCGCTCTCCTCCTCCCGCACCGCACGGATTCCGCAGTCGCACTCCAACTCGGCCGCCGCCGCGGCCCTCTCCTCCTCTATAAAAATCGCAAACCCCCCACCGCTGCAAGCCAAGAACCGAACCGATTCCCGATCCCAAATCCCAATCCCATCCCGCACGCGCGCCGCGATGATCCTCCGCATCCGCAGCCGCGACGGCACGGACCGCATCACCGTGCCGGACCCGGCCGCCGCAACCGTCGGCGACCTCCAGCGCCTCGTCGCCGCGCGCGTCACCGTGCCCGTCCCGCTCCAGCGCCTCTCCCTAGACCCGGCGCTCCTCCTCCCGGCCTCCGCCGCCGCCGCCCCGCCGCCCGCGCTGCTCTCCAACCCGGCCGCCCCGCTCTCCTCGCTCCGCCTCTCCAATGGCTCCTTCGTCTACCTCTCCTACCCGCCCGACGCCCGCTCCTCCCAGCCGCCCCCTCCCAGGGCCCTCAACCCCGCCGGCTCCTTCGGGAAGAAGATGACCATGGACGATCTCATCGCGCGCCAGATCCGCGTCACCCGCCAGGAGGCGCCGCTCTGCGCCGCCGCCTCCTTCGACCGCGACGCCGCCAACGCCTTCCAGCTCTACGTCGCCGAGTCGCTCGCCTTCGCCGCCAAGCGCGCGGGCTTCCTCTACGGCCGCGTCGACGCCGAGACCAAGCAGGTGTTCGTCGATTTCATCTACGAGCCTCCCCAGGTGGGCACCGAGGACGTTGTGCAGCTGATGCGGGACGCCCAGGAGGAGGCCCGCGTCGATGCCATCGCCGAGGGGCTCGGGATGCGCCGTGTGGGGTTGGTGTTCACGCAGGCAGTGGGGAGAAAGACTAGTGAGACTGGTGAGTACACCATGTCCAACCGGGAGGTGCTTCAGGCCACTGAGCTGCAGGCGGAGGGTGGGATCCCGGAGTGGGTCACCGCCATAGTGAAGCTGGAGGTCGGGGATGATGGCTCCGGTGATGTGCACTTTGAGGCGTTCCAGATGAGCGAGACTTGCGTGAAGCTGTTTAAGGATGGTGTGCTGGAAACTGAGATTGGGGACAAAGACGATCCCCGCCTGTCGAAGATGCGCAAAGAGGTGGTGGCAGGGGGAAAGGATACTATGGAGGTGGACAATGACTTCTTCCTGGTTCCTGTCAAGATCTCTGATCACCAGGTATTCTTTCCTATTCTGTTGCATAGCTGTTGATTCACAATTTGCTGAATAAGTTTGCTTCCAACAACAAAACAATCTTAAGGTGAAAACTAGACATGTATAGATAAAATTTCACTAAACCAGGTAGCATGTTTGAAACTGAATCATCAAGTGATTCAGAGTGGGTGTTCATGTTATTAACCTGACAATGAAACATAAGGGTCAGTGATCAAGGTAGATGTGCTTCATGAATTAGAAATAAATTTGGAAAAATCAGAACCTTTATTTTATTCATTAAATAGTACATTGCTTATTTTCACTCAATCAGTTAATTCATGACTTATTTATTTTCTGCAAAGTCATTATGTTTCTGTTAATTCTGTGATTTAAAGTTCGTAGAGGGCTTGCACTGCCTTGAAAAATAGTAAAGCAAATGAATCTGTATATAGCTGTAAAGCATGACATACGAGTTCTCTTCAGTAATCAGCCATCCAGAAATATTTATAATTTTTGTAACACAATAGATCCACTTTTGAGATAATAGTAATGGGTACTATCTCAGTTTCATATTGTAAGCTTTTTCAGTCTTGTCTAGATTTACCCATTGATGAATATATAATTTGTATATATGTCTAGATTCATTAGCATCCATATGAATATAGCACATGCTAGAAAGTCTTATATTATGAAATGGAGGAAGCACTATATTATTAGAAAAGACTAGGTTAGCAAAATCCAATTCCTTTGGTCCATTTATTGAAGAGCTACAGATTTATGGAGTACTTAGGAAATTGTTTCAAGAAGTTAAAGCTTTATATAGTTGCTCCTATGTTTCATAGAGTTAAAAGTTTTAACTACCTGTTCAGCCCACTTGCTGACACACATAAAGGCCCTCTGTTTGAATCTGTTTGAATGCCATGTAGTGCATATTTTTGTGATGTGGAATGAACCAGGACAAAACTTTTATTTGTCAGAAGTGTGGCCAGGATGTTGTAGCTGTTGCAAAGCTAGCAATGAAATCTGTGATTGTTTGATAGATATGCCAAAACGGCTATAGATTTTGTTAAATTTATGCATTGTAGTTCATAGAGTACATCTAGATGAGGCACTGTTCTGAGGCCTTGGAAGGTACTAGAGTGCATCCAAGATACTATTCTTCTCTCTTTCTGTACAGAGCAAGAAAATTGTTCTGGCATGTACTGCTTTAGCACTTGGATAGAAATAGCTGTGGGTAAAAAAAGTCTGAACCTAATCTATCTAGTGTAGAATAAAGGAAAAACTGATAGCCTGCCCTAGAATGCACTATAGTTCTTTTTCTCAGATATTCTATGGATCTACTTCAAAAAGAAGATAAGAATCACCATCTTAAAGAATCTATCTTTGAAAAGCTCTAATAATACATACCTTTCTATCCAGTATTTGATTCCCTATGTGTAAAGAAAATAACGTGGCATATTTTATGTCACAATACGACTGAGATCTGAATCTATACTTTGCTGTCACTTGTAAAAAACACATAATTAGACTACTCAATTAACTTGAGCTTCATGTAAGATATGACCATATATCTATATTGTCTTGCCTTTACTTATCATCTGGTATTCTAAGATCTATTTGATGATCATCTACGTTAAACTTGGTGCACACTTCATTGGGAGTGCGTTCTGTCTTTCTTCCTTGTTGACAAACGAAGATGTCTAATTCCTGACTATACAATGTAGGCATCTAGCTAATATGAACCTAGTTAAATATTTTAGTGAAACTGTTGCATCCATTACTTAGTTGGACAATTTGCACCCGTCTTTCCTAAACAAGTCACCTATTTTTGTTCTTCATGAGACTAAGCCAGGGATCAGAGCAGAAGGTATCAGTTTGTTAATCAACTATTATTCCATCTCCTTTTTACGTCCATGCCAGAAACTAGCAGATTATAATAGGATAATTGCATACGTGTAGCATTGCAGTGTAGTTGTTGTTGATTAGTTGATTAATCCTAGTATGCACAATCTCTTCATTTTGCTGTTTTGTTGTCTCTTGATTGTGGATTGTCAGCAGGGCCAGATCTATGTTTTCGAAGGCCTTAGGCAAACTCAGCATTATAGGCCCTTAAGACTACTTTTTTAGTTATAATATTAGTTATATAAGCCATATAACACAATCACATCAATAACATCACTAATATTGTATAGAACCATAAAATTAAAGTATTAAAACAATATGAATACCTTAAATTGTTAATGAGAAATACCTATTATGTTTTATAGAAATGAATTATGATTATTTCTTGAAGCAAAATCATCAATGATATTTTTATGGGCCCCCTTTTGGCATGGGCCCTAGGTCATCGCCCCCTTTGCCCAGGGGTCTGAGCCAGGCCTGGTTGTCAGTTTGTTGCCTTCTTTATTTACACTAAACATGGCCACCATCCTTTTATTTTGAAAAAAAATACACAAGATCACAAGATACATGAGATGGTGGTGACCCTTTTTTTAATATCGCCTCTCCAAGAAAACAAATGAAATAGAAAACATAAGAGGAAATGGTTCTGACACTTTGCTATCATTTATTTTTTTAAAAGAAAGTAAAGAGGAACTTGGCATTGAATAAATAGAGGAAAAAATCACTAATGTTAATATTACCCACACCTCCCACAAACTAAACTTGAGTCATTTGTTTTTCTATCATTTTAGTTGATTAATGTATATGCATCTAGGAGTACCTTTCACCCATAAAGATATGTTAACCTTCTGTTTATTTTGTGTATACAGGGTCCACTTTCTATGGGCTTTCCTATCGAGAACCGTGGAAACCCTGTAACAATGAGCGCACTCAGGAGCCACCTGGATCGTACTAAGCATCTGCCATTTGTTAAGCGGATCTCGGACTTCCACCTTCTCCTTCAGGTTGCTGCTTTCCTAGACATAAAATCAGATGTTCCTGCCCTCGCTGCTTGCGTAAAGAACCAACACGTGGTGCCTGAAGGCTACCAGCTGCTGATCGAGTCATTGGCTGGTGCCTGAAGGCTACCGGCGGCTGCTCTTGTCACCAGTCATGCATAATGTGGTTGTTTTAATTTACTACCATATATCATGTGTTAACTTATGGTAGTCTCTGGTGTGTAAAAAGTCTTGATCAATTCATAGGCGCTTAACTTTGCTCAAACGCAACATCTTTCTTTATATGACGCTCAAGCTGGTGCCCTGCACCTTACTGGAGCTGAGTTTTTCAGAAAGTTACTTGGAATTGGAGGTTGCATTACAGAGTCTGGAAGAGGGATATGTGTACCTTAATTCTGAATGCAAGCCTTAGTTAATTTAAGTACAGTCCCAAGTGTGTACAGTAATTTCTTTCCCCTAGTGTTTAAATCTGGTGTTTTCCATCTTACGGCCTTAACCCCGGAGGCCCTATCCTGGAAGGTATCTGGGCTAAAATGGGGAGGCCCAATCCTGGCTAAAATAATGCGAGCCTGTGGATTTGGCTCACCTAAATGTTCACTTAAAAGGATTGCGATCGTCTATCATTAGTTTCTCTGGCCCATATGTTAGTGATCAAGTCCATCTGATTTTTACTTCATAGGATCTTTCCGAGGTTAGATCTGGTTCGGACTTGCCAGCGCGAGTTGGACTCCAATTTCAATCATAGCATGTTTTAGGGAGTAGGGACGCACACCGTGCAGTGTGGTGTTAAGCATTTATTTGCACCATGTTTACACAGTTTCATTGATTTGTGATACCGAAAAAAGATCTTCCCACTCTGAGAAGGGGCCTAGGCCTTCAAGCATCTGTATATACGAATTTTGTCGCACTGTGATTGGGCCAACATGGCTCCTTCCCGTTGCAGAGCTTGGTCACGGTGGGAGGCGACGGAGAGAGGGAGAAAGTCGTCACCGCCACCGCCCTCGCCCTTGACCTGTGGCCGCCGGCCCCCGACACGTCACCCCCAAGATCTGGCGCGGGAACGCAGCGGCCGCTACCGCCCCGGATCTCGACCGGTGATAGCCTCAAAAGCTCGGACCAGGGTGGCGGATGGGCTGGGGCAGTGCAAATCGGGCTAGGGCGGCGGTCGCATCCGTGAACGAGTGCACACTAGTTCCTGTTCGAGTAATGGAGTGTTCGACCGACCAACAGGAAAAAAAAACTAAAAGAAAAAATAGAACCAAAAAAAATAAATAAAAATTGATGGTTGCCAAGCGTATGTGTCGTACGCTCGACTCTACAGATTTTTCCGTTAGGGGCCGCTACATGCGCATACCACCCATGGTGCTCCTGCACGCCGGGTGCGCCTTCCTTCAACCATTTGGCACGCCTTCCTCTCGGCCATGGACGCGCGCGCGTGCTTGGCTCCCCGATGTGGGACTAAACTTGATCATCGTTTCGCTTCCTCTCTTATCTGCAAACCAACCATTTTTTTTTTATCAGAGAAGGGTATTTTACTTGGCCTCTATATCCACTCGAATATATGCAGCCAATTTTTTTATTTCAGAAATTTTGGAAACTTAGTCCAAGTAGAGGATCTAGCCACTCAAATACCCAATCTAAAATTCATGCTCCTATGATGCTACTCAGGTCACTGTAACTATTAGGCTATATGCCCTTTCACATCTGCAAACTAACCATGGGCCCTTATGCCAGCCCGACGCATCACTCCGCACATATACTAATGCATATCCTTTGGTGCGGTGGTACGACGCATTATATACTGTCTTTGGTTTATTATTCGAAGTTAATGACTTTTGGATATATGTGGTCTTATTTAAAAAAATTTATACAATATATAAAACTATAATTTATGTTTAAATTTTCTTTAGTAATAAATCAAACCATAATAACATAATTAATATTTATATATATTTTAAATAAAATGAATATTGAAACAAGTCAACGACGTCAAATAAAAAACGAAAGAATTTATACCAATAAATCTGAACATGAATATAAAATGAATACATTGATTCATGGATAAATCCGAGAAAAAATGTATATAGAACAAACGGAGAGTACTTCATAGTAAAAACATACCCTAAGAGAATTACACCTTTGCTGCTTTGTACGCACATGCGTAGCGGGCCGCTGTATGAGTATATAGGGTGTATTTGGTTGCTCGTATTATTCTGGCTTGGCCCATCCCTCCTATCGAGGATGAGTCGCCTTGGCTATAGAGATACAAATGCAGTTATTTGGTTCTTTGCATCATCCCTGGCCAGCACAAGAATGTGTTTGGTTGACCGTACGGTAATTATGGTTGAGCAGCGATTTTGTTTGATTGATTGCATATACTAAATGTATGGGACCTATACATTTTTATTGGTTGAGATGCCAAATTAAATTTTTTGCCCCAAATTTAGAAGACTCAATGTAGCACAAATTCACACACACATGTATATAACCATGAAAAATATATAAAAGAAAAAAATAAAATATATACGACAGCGGGGCGACGCAGCATCAAGCATGGAGAAGGGAGAATCTCGACGGCAGTGACGGTGGATCTTGGCACTGGGCACGACTGTGTCGGCCGCCAACTGTAGTGGCGACATCTCTGGAGATGGGCGCGCCTATGGTGGCCACTGACGGGAGCAGCGATGATGGATCTAGAGACGGGCGCGCGGCGGCCGATCTGGAGAGGGGCATGGCGGCGAATCTAACGCGACGTCGAGCAGTGGCGGCAGCCTTGAGCGGAGGGCGACAAAGATGACCCGGCTGTTAGCTTTGTCCAGGAGTCACTCCCTCACCACACACGCGAGGAAGAATAACAATAGCGACAAACATAGACTTTGCAACGACGAACACCCCGGCCTGTATGTTGGCTTTATTTCACTGAAGATGGACTTGACTCTAGCTACTTACATCGGAGGAGCACAGGGGCTACTTATACACCAGGGACACACCAAGAGCTAACCACCACGCCGTCCGCAGCGCCACCTTCCGCAGGACTCGCTTGACATCGTCGTGAGCCGCACGCTCGCCCGGATGATGCGGCTTCCACCTGCCCACGCACACCACTCCCCTGAAGGCTAGCTAACTAACTATTGCTTGCATATGCATGCAGCCGGCAAACCAACAAACTAATGCGTGCATATGCAACCAACTCGCATCTAACAAGCAATCCATGCAGCCACACACTCGCGAACACGACTCGATCAAACTAACAGAACGCAACACACGCGCACACCAGCGACGCACGCGGTTCGCACACATCCATGACAAGCTTATGGCTAACACCGGCATCGAGCGGAGGTGGCGGCGATGACATGGGGTCAAGCGGCGGTGGCAGGCAGAGATGACACGACAATGGTGGAGGATGCATGTGCGGGTGCAGCGGCGTGCTGGGCTGGTGCAGCCTCTCGCACGCGCTCGGCCCAGCTGAGCAGCAACAATCAGATGAAGCATTCCTCTAGAGCCTGGCTACGGAGTACTTTTTGCACACGCTCCTGGTTGGAACCTCCATGCAATCAACCAAACACAAAAAAAACTTGTATATGCAGGTGCAGGCCAAGTCTAATGCAGGCAACCAAACACCCCATAGCAATCGCTCCGTACTCGTACCCTGTAGTGAGCATGCGCCGTGCGAGATTTAAAACTTACACGTACGACACACATATGTTGCCAACTGATGACCGAATCGATCTTGCCCATGTCGTCACTTGATTGTCGTATGGTTGACACGTGTGCTGCCACATGTGCATAATAGCAATAGCAATGGTCCAACGACACATTTAAAAAAAATAATTTATAAATAAAAAAATTATCAGGAGAGGGTGTACATTGTACATGCATGGTTATATTGGGAAACTGCTGATTTCCTACTAGCTGCAAAGAAAAAAAATAGTTTTCTTTCCCGAGGATTGGATTAATCTGTCTCCCATGGGCAATATCATCATAATGTACATTTTTTACTATTCTTTGAAAACTGTGATATATATATATATATATATAAAATCTCTTTTTTTTTCTCCAAGAGGGTTTAGGTGATTGGACAACACCCATCGGAGTATCTTTCGAGAGAGATACTAAAATAAATAGTTTAAAAACCACTTACAATGAAAAAGAACAGTTCATTCTGCTTACTACTGATGTTTTCTCTTCAAAAGTTACCATTTGCAACCAGGTTGCATTGGAAAATCCTTTGTGCTCGGGACAATTGTACAAACATGCTCCAGAAACACACAAACACACAAGGCCTCTAGGTGGTCCCTGAACATATTCATATTCATTAAGTTCATAATAGTCCACAAAAATATGAAAAAAACGCGTTATTTCTTCATTTAAAATTATTTTTTTATTGGTGGGAGAATTTTTAGTCTGGTAGAGATTTTTATATCGATGGTAATAAATAAAGAGTACCGTAGTCAAGCTCTTGATTTTACCAAATACAGCATTACAACATTTTACAATTATTGTTACTACGATACAAGTATCATACAACAATTATATAATGGTTGTTGGGGGATGCAACGTACGACATGTTTAATGCTTTGCATCATTTAGCGCTACATTGAAGTAATTTTGAAGGAAGGCAGGCTCGACGGCGATGGCATGCACTAGGAGTTGACGGCGCTGCACCTCTTCCTGATCTGGCCGCTGCCGCCGGTGAGCACGCCGATCTGGCCCATGCGCTTGATGGAGTTCTTGAAGTGGTCGAGGAAGACGTCCGGGTCCTGCAGCTTGTCAACGAGCGCGGCGGCGCGGCCGTCGGTGAGCAGCGCGGCGTCGGAGGTGAACATCCCCTGCCGCGCCCTCAGGTTGACGAAGTAGTGGCTGTCGAACGAGAGGCTGCTGCCGGGGTCCATCGCCACCACCGTCGAGTTGTCGTTCCGGTTACGCCTGCACTGCCCCTGCACATACATGTACCACACACAAAAATCTCATATACTCCTTCCATGCCTTTCGTATTATATACGAGATGTTTTGATTGTTTTTAAAGGTAAAGTTCTTTAAATTTCGATTAAATTTATAGAATAATATAGTAACATTTATAATACTACCTAGTTACGGCCTTATTTTCTTGCTCAAATTAAGTACGAGTGAAACAACTTATTAACTATTAAAAATAATTTGTGGATAAAACTTTTTATATGCTTGTTCTTATGTATCTAAAAACAATGGTTGAAAAATAAATTAGATAAATCTCCACCAAATCAACTTCAAATTTAACATTAAACTTAGCTTATAAGCATAAGTGGAAATATTGTTACTTAGTTTCAATAAATAGAACAGTCAATATAGTTGTTTTATGTCGAAATTTTCTACGTTTTTCCATAGATGTGGTCTATTTTTTAAAAATAACTTTAAAAAAATTAAATATCTTATAATATAAAAAGGAGGAAGTATATTTTTGATGAGTATCTTTGTAGTGATTTGTGCTCCCTTTGTTTTTTATTTAACACCATTACTTTTAATATCATTTCTCTTATTCATTTTTTTTAATTCTTTACAAAATATAAGTCACGTTTAAGGTCAAATAAAACCAAATGTAATGATAAAATAAATAAGACGAATAATCATACATGCATGTAAGAAGCCAAAAATGTTAATGGATAAAACATACTTTGTGCAAAGTTTAATGATAAATCAAATAAAAATTAACTAATAATTATATAATTTTTTAATTAGACGAACAATCAAACCTGCGTACAAAAGTCAATGGCATTAAAAAAAATTTGCACTGTCTCCCATTGATTTTAAGTCTACTAACAATGTAAAAAGTCATTCTACTAGTTAATATGGTTTAGATTATGTATATTGGCATAGATAGTAAAAGCACCTTACTTTTATATTTTGATGTGCCTTTTGCAGTAATCTTCTGAACTTTGCAAGGCATGATGGCACCAATGAAGAGATTAGGTACTATTAATCCGAATAAGTTAGCCCTAGTTACCTGGAGGAATCTTGCGTAGGATGGGTTGAGGGACGGGTCGACGTCGCTCGGGTTGTTCTTGCCGGTGAAGTTGAAAAGCCTGGAGCTGAACAGGTTGCAGTGCCCGATTCCGATTGTATGCCCACCTATATATGTTAATCACATTAATTGTGAATGCTCGTTTTATCATTAATCACCTAGATTTAATTTAATTGCAGATTGAATTAATGCTGCGAGGACATTCTCAACTCAATGACTAGAATGATGTCTATAGTATTAAATAAGTCACCACATAGGATGAAAAATAACGTGGCAAGTGAGTAAATGAGGAAAGAGAATAAAACCATGTCTTGCATGAGACATGGTTTCTACACAACATCTAAGATATCATGTGAGATAAGTAGCATTAAATTTAAGTGTGAAACAGTGGTGTTTGCATTAGATGAGTAATGTCTAGTACTAGTTTCTTGATGATGGGAAGTTTATATAAACCATATCTAGTGTTATGGGGGTTAGGAATGTCCTGATAGCTGACAGGTAGGTCGTCGGTCGCTCCAAGTTTATCAATCATGCAAATGCAATCCTGCCTATTCTGGGGACACAATAGCTAGATACCGGAATAAATACACATATAGAATTCTGGGGACAGCAAATTTCAACCAAATAAGGCATTAGAATTCTTCGCTTGATTTTTGCTTTGATAGCTAGCTAATTAAGGTGTTGTTTGTTTTCATAAGTCATAGGACTAAAAATCAGTCCTACGACTAAATCATAAGTTTTTTTTTAATCCTATCCTGTTTGTTAGAGGGACTAAAAGGGACTAAAACCTCATTAAATGATCTATTCAATAGTACACAATACACACATAGCTATCGGACTAGAGCAGTGAGTATGTATGCTATAGGCCTTTAGTCCTTTTTAGCATCTTCCTCAGGGACATAGGGGGTGTTTGTTTCTAGGGGCTAAACTTTAGCTCCTAGGACATCGAATGTTTGGACACTTATTATAGAGAGTAACATAAACTATTAATAAAACCTATCTATAATCTTGGACTAATTCACGGGACGAATCTAATAAGCCTAATTAATCCATGATTAGTCTATGTGATGCTATAGTAATATTTGCTAATTATGAATTAATTAGGCTCAAAAAATTCGTCTTGTAGATTAGCTCTCATTTGTAAAATTAATTTTTTATTAGTCTATGTTTAATACTTTAAATTAGTGTCCAAATATCCGATGTGATATGTGGCTAAAAAGTTTAGCATCATCTAAACAACCTCTTATGGACCTATGTAGTTTGTCTCTATTAGTCCCCCTTGTTTGGTATTTTAAGAGCTAAAAAGACTAAAGTGGAGAGACTTATGGATTAGCCCCTCCAAACAACATCCCCTAGGCAACCGCTGTCCTTTGGATGGGCCTTTTGGCTAGCCTATAAAACGGCTTTACTAGCCTACCCAAATTTGTCCCCTTGATTAATTAGTATAAGTTTGACTCAACATCTTATTTTAAATTTTTATGTAAATATGTAAAATTATAAATCATGGTTAAATTGACTAGAGTAATAAATCAATTATAAGAAAATAATTATTAAATATATATTTTCTAATCAGATGAACGGTCAACCATAAATCTAAAAGTCAATAGCGTTAATTAAAAAAAGCCGAGGCAGTCATCTGTTTAATTATACTCGACAGACAAATCATCTGTTTATGCGACATCAGTTTACATGTTATTTTTGAAATCATTTATTGTAAAGTACTATTAGCCCTAGAGCCAACTCTAAAAATAAGGAAAACACCTCGTCTAAAGATAAGAAAAATACCTCATCTAAAAATAAGAAAAACACCTTATCTATCCACAAATATAAGTATTTGTAGATATTATTTTAAAGAGATTAAGAATATAGCGAGTAGATTTTAATATACCCGCTAAATAATAAAACACCTCATTGTCTCGCATATCCGTATTTCCAAGGTGAAGTTGCATGCATATAAGAACAAAACAAACACCATGTATCAAGTTTGCATGCATGGTGATGTGTGCGATATCCATTCAATATGAAAACAAAATCGAAGAGACGCTTGCTACACGTAGATCAACTATGGAAAAACTAAAAACCTAATATATAGAACAATTATGGACGGAGAGAGTAATTCATATTTGAATTTAATGTTATCCATATCGCATTACTATCTTAGGTGTCGTATAGAAACTATATCTCTTGCAAGACATGTGATTTTATTCACTTCCTTCATTTAACACACCTTCTATCATACGTGATAAACTCATTTAATTTTATGAATAATTAACTTTCTAATAATTGTATTGTTAATGTTCTTAGAGAAATTTTAATGCAATACACTAGTTATGATTTCTATATACTCTATATCATAAAAATATATTAGGCACCACTCTTGTAATGCAAATATTACCAATATACATTTAAATTTAATACTGCTCACATCTCATTATATCTTGGATATTGCGTAGAAACATGTCTTATGCAAATTTATTGCTTTTTCTTTCTTTATTTGTTTTTCACGTTCTTTTGTTATCTCTTTCAATTTTATAAACATCGATCATCATAATCATAATCATTGTACCGTGAACACCCACCTGCACCTCCATTAAAATCTCATCTGGAGTCTTTGCCTGAAGTTGTTTTGTTGGCTGGGATTGATTTGTTATCATTATTTTTTCTATTAACTACTAAAGCTAAATCTATCCAATCTGGTGGCTGTATCTTCTTACTGTTTTGGCTCACGTAGTCACATGCACATTAACTGGACATGCATGCATGTCGCTTGTGCAGATGTTAAATTCTTTTGCCATCACCGACAAATTCTTTTGCCGTCACCGACAATTATGTCATTTTCAGCTGGGCGATACCTAGAGATATGGAGCGGTTGTTTTCGTATTAACTACGAAAACAGTTGTTATGTTTAATTAAGTAACATGTTTCACACCCATACAACTGCACATGCACGTCGCTATGTGTCATCGACTTATGACTTTCTCTTATTTTCTTTTTTCATAAAGAAGCTTCAAGTAAATCTGTAAAAGTTTCTTAAGAAAAATGTCATGGACAAGAAGAACTTGGGTAAACCGAGTACATATAATTTAAAAAAATCATAATGAAACAATTAATTTTTGGGACAGAAGAAAAGGTAAATGAAGAAATCAATCCAAATAATGATTAGTTCCTGTAGCTGCACGCGGATAATTCCAAACCGAACCAACGAAACAGTGAAGCAATCAAACGGATTGTTTCTTCCTTCAGTTAGCACGTAGTCGTGTACGATATGATGTTAGGTACACTCGCCGGCAGTTTTTTCATTTTAACGCCATTAAATTTTATATCTATACTGACTATTCATGTTACTCAAATTCCTGTCTAAATATGTAAAACTATGTCATGCTTAACGTTTATGTAATAATAAATCAAATCACAGTAACATAATTAATAATCGTACAAATTTTTAAATAATATAAATAATAAAATGTAAAAAAATTCAATTATGTCGAACAACTAAAAGCAGGGGAATTACAATGTACTAAGAGCATCCCCAACAGTTCATCTAAATTTGGTCATTCGTATCTTTATTTGGATGATCATCTAAAACACTTTTATCCTCTATATCCCTTTGTACTTCAGCATATCATCTATATATGGCATCATCTATATCTATTTGGAGGATTGGAGAGATAACATCTAAATATAGAGTTTCTCCTCCTAATATGGATGACATCCAAAATTTTTTTGATGATGAGATAGATGTTCTGCTAGAGCTCAACTTTTACTCTTCATCCTCTAGCTCTAGGATGGAGGATGGGATGGATGAGAGCATCCTAAATTTGATATCTCTATCTTCATTTAGTCATCTAAAATAGTTTCATCCATCATGTCTCTTTGTACTCTATCGGATCATCCATATATGACATACTCTATATTTTTTCGAGGATGGGGAGAGATCATTTAACTATAAAGTTTCTTTTTTAATACGGATGACGTCCAAAATAGATAATAAGATGACTGATCTGTTAGAGCTTAATTTGTAGTTTTTATCCTTTATTTTTAGGATAAAGATGAGATTAGATAAGCTATTGGGATGGTCTTAACAGACAAGCCAGAGCTAGCATGAATGATTAGCTAAAGCTAGCTAGCGTACGTACCAGAGAGGACGACGAGGTCCTGGAGGGCGAGGCCCTTGGCGGAGAAGTTGGCGAGGAGGACGGGGAAGGCGGAGGATGGGGCGGGGATGTCGGCGAGCGCCTCCTGGTCGCTGGACACGGTGCCGTCGCGCCGCCCCGTCTCCACCTCCCACAGCGCCGCCCCGTACTGGTACGACACCGAGTCCCGCGCCGCCAGCGCCAGCACGTCCGCGCACGACACCACGCCGGGGCACTCCCGCTCCACCGCCGCCTTCACCTCCTCGATCACCTCGAACCCGCCCAGCGACAGGTTCGGCGCCGCGTTCTTCTCCGCCGTCCCGCTCGCCGAATCCAGCAGCACCGACGCGTCGCACCCCTATCCATCCATCCATCCATCCGTATTTACCGTACGTACAAGTGTTACAACGATTAACACGGGTGATGCATACTCTCTCGGTCAAGTAGTTGATAGGTACCATAGCAAATTTGAATATGAAATCATATATGTGAGTCTAGGACCTAGATAATACCTTATTTTTAAAGATACGATAAAACATTAATATGTTCTGGTTTTCTTTAGATTTATATAAACGCTACCGAATTTAGACACACATGTAAAAGATATATGTTGGGCCATAGATGAACGTAGATATGGCTATAATATATCTTATAATGAAATGGAGGTATTACTTCTTCCTTAAATGTTTGACACCGTTGACTTTTTAGACATGTTTGACTATTCGTCTTATTCAAAAAATTTATACTAATTATTTTTATATCATTTCATTTATTGTTAAATATACTTTTATGCATATATATAGCTTTACATATTTGACGAAAAATTTTTAATAAGACAAATAGTTAAACGTTTATAAAAAAATTAACGGTGTTAAATATTTAGGGACGGAGGTACTATTACTTATTCGTTCATTTCGTTGGATATATCGATTATATATATGGTTTACGTAGGCGTGCGTACCCTGACGAAGCAGTCGTGGAAGAACATGCGGAGGAACTTGGCGGCGAGCTCCGGGTTGCCGGCGACGCGGTTCCACACCACCCTCCGCGCGATGTCCTCCGCCTTGGGGCAGCTCTTCTTGTAGAACCCCTTCTTCAGCCCGGCCGCCTGCGCCGCCGCAGTGCCGCTGCTGCCGGCGAAGACCACCACCACCGCGGCGGCGGCGGCGACCAAGCGAAGCAAAGCCAGTTTGTTGCCTTCCTGCTTCTTCGTCACCATTTTGCCAGCAGCTTTTGCTATATCACTCGACTATATATTTTGCTCTCCTCTCAACGGTGAGAGTTGTGGCCGTCCGTCAGCTAAGCTCACCGAGCTAATATAGCTTTTTTGGACTCGTCAGCTATATATATATAGCCAACCGACGTATGTGTATGTAATCTATATACGCGTATATATACTGGGGTACTAATATATCATTAGACTGACATGATAACAAAGAAAATAAATAAACAGTTTTGCTACTTGTTAGTTATCTAATTTTCTTTTCGAGTATACCAATCACTTGAAACTTGCACAAGCCTAAGTTGCAAAACTAGTGCAGCTTTAGTATCCATATACATTACATAGTTTTAGGATTTTTTAAAGGTACTTTTGATTGTGAGCCATTCATTGCTAGCTTTGATCTAACGGATCTGATTTTATTATACTACACCAATAATATGTGTAGTATAAATTCTATAACGATAAAATTAGAACTAAAATATATAACTATACGATAAATTGTGCGTTATATATCATGTTAAATAGGTAAATTGATACTTATATCTTACCCATGTTTTAAATAAAATATTTAATATACTTATAAAAACACATAGACATATCTAAATTTTACTACACTACTACCCCTATTAGTAGAAGGGTCCTGTAATATATTGTCCTAGTTTTTTTAAGTGAATATTGTCCTAGTTTTAGGGGCAATGATCAACTCAAAAGTATAATTTTCTACATTTAGGATGGAACATTTGTCTGTTTCACCGCAATTTAGAAATACATATATATGGATATAAAAAGAAGCCAGCTGATAGTTAGCTCTACACCCATGCAAGTCACCAGAATTATTTTTAATGCAAGTGTTGATCAGAGTCTGCAGATCTTGTCATGGGATTAATGTGAGCATATTTCAGATTACAGATAGATGTGCTGACTTTATCAGCAGTGCTGGCAACCACCGGCCGGGACTATTAAGAGGGGATAATCATGATACGACGTCAACATTTCAACGCCTCCTAAGCAAGAATCTGCTAATAATTCCGTTAATCTGAACGTACAAAGCCACCATGCTTGCCTTCAATGATACTCCACTTTACTTAGCTTAGGTGTTGAATGTCATGACCGGAGTTTTACCTTAGCCAAATATTAATTAAATAATACATTAAAAATAATTTGTTGATTAAAGTTTAAGAGAAAACATCATATAAATTAATTTAATTAATTGGAAGCTTTTCGGAACATTCTAAAATATCCCGAAAGCATTTTAAATTATTAACAGGATTTAATTTTGAATTGCAGTCAATAAAATTTGCTTAAATAAATTAAATAAAAATCAGCAAAATTGCAGGTAATATCTTTTTCTTTTCTTTTTCCCTTTTTCCTTCCCTCCTTTTTCCTTTCGTTTTCCCCTATTCCTTTGTTTCTTTCTCTTTTTTCTCCCTTTCCTTTCTCTTCTTTAGGGGTGTTAACGGAGCGGATTCGGACGGACAGTAGTCAAACCATATCCTAAATAATAATTTTTAAGCGGATGCGGAGCAGACACAGATCTTTTCGGATACAGATGCGGATACTGATTGTTGCGGATGTCGGAAATGGTGCGGAGTCGGTGCGGAGTCGGCTCGGAAACGGATTGTTCTAACCGGATATTATATGTACATATAATCGATACATTGTCATTCAATATTGGATGGAAAATACTTAGGCTATTGATGGGCTTTTGATTGAGTGCTTTATGGACAAAAACTCGGATTATCCGCCAAAATGACTATCGGATTATCCGGTAAAAAAACGATAATCCGCATCCACCGGATATTAACGATACCATATCCGTATCCAAATCCGCAACTCAATATCGGAATCCGACTCCATATCTGCCGGATAGTTGCAAACCCCTACCACGTCCTCAATTTAAGCGGATTCGGATCGGATCGGATCGAATATTATCCGATCTGTTAACACCCCTACTCTTCTTCCTTCCTTCTCCTCCACCTGCGGCCTACATGCCTCCCTTCTCCCTGGCTGCACTCCCCCTTCCCCCTCCCCTATGTGCGATCTCCCTTCCCCTTCTTCCTCTCTGTCGCACATTTTCCCCTTCCTTGATGTGCGCACAAATCTCTCTCCCTCATGCCAAAAATAAATCCCTACATATTAGGACTCTATTTCCTATTCCATTGAGACTCAATCAATTCCTTTTATAGGAGATGAATTCTTAGTTTATCCCTAGTTTCCTTTTTAATAGCGAATCGTTAAGTCTGAACTCTTTTATATACGTTACACGTTTTATCCTAAACAAACAAACGAAATCTCACTACTTCAAATTTCATTGTCCAGGATGCAATTCCACGAAGCTGATAGAACTAGAACATCGGTTGGATACCTTGATCCAACAAGAATATGCAGAACACAACACACCGTTGAGCTGAGAGGTGATTGCGCTGAATTGGCTGACAAGACCCTCTAAGAAAAGAAAGACTATGTGCAGAAATTGCACAACAGGAAAAAGCTGAAAGTTGCACATTACCTGGCACTAGCAATGTTGGCCCACGTCGACAAAGATGTCTTAATGGTCCCCTACGCATTGAAGTAAGTTCTCTGTAATTTATGTTAAACTAATAGTTCTTTTTAGATTTTTCTATCTCTAATTAGCCTCTTTTAAATGCAGTTGATCATATCGTTGGACTTCGCACAGTATGACAAGGATACATTTATTTAATTTCCCACTATTTTTAATTTGTAAGTGGTAAACATTTCATTAATATAAATTGTTTGTGTCTACCGGTCTTCATGTACAGAATAAACAATTGTTTTCTTCAAATAGAGCACACAAGTACTACCGCAAAAGAGGCGGTCCAATACAAGATCCGTCCAAGAAGAAGTTATTCGTCAGGACTGGCTGGCCGGTACTAACATATATTTACTAATAATATAATTTATCGAACATTACGTACTTCATTATGTGTACTGAGATCCGTCTCTCGTAATTATATCCCAGTGTCACAAACAACCACCAGGAACCAACTTATGCAGATATTATGTGTGCAAAATGCTCATAGTCACCAGGTACCAGTAACCGCGTAAGTCGGCGACCTGTTGTTTACAAATAAAACCAGCTAGCATGCACACACATCTCACTTAGTACCCTAGCTTCTATGTTCCTTTCTATACGCAGATCCCGCAAATCCCCCATCCTGCAGAACGATTCAACGACAAGACAATCTAGAACGTGGGGGCTGACCTCTGCCGATTCATTCGTCATGATATCTGCAATGCAAGAGGTCTGTTCTATGATAAGGAGAGTGAACTTGCTTTGGACGACAAATTTAAATCTCTCAGAGAGTGGGAGAAAGAACATATGTAATGACATATACACTAATTATACATTTGATTGTTCAACCGTCGCATATGTAACATTACTTTCGTATGTAATTAAAGTACACATTTCGTTATATATTTCATGTTTGTTTTAGTAATAACAGAGTAATGTTATATATTTCATGTTTGTTTTAGTAATAACAGAAATCCTACTGTCTCATATGCTTACTGTTCCGAAATACGATAATAAATATCTCAATAATTTAATATTAAAGACGAGACACATCTCCCAAAAGGATAGAATAAATATTAAATTTGCTATTCGGACATGGATTTTCTCATGCGATTTACCTAACATACCGCATGCAAAAATAACCTTTCGTATGTACGCAGCCGCATAGGAAAATCCTTGTCCACATGCGAAAATCCATCTTCGCGTGTGGTCCATGTACGCAATTGCATGGGAAAATCCTTTTTCGCATGTGGTCGTCTTTTCGCGCATGCGGGCAGGGAAAATAGATTCGGCCTGCATGCGAAAATGATTTCTGTAGTAGTGAGCCATCTGATATTACAAAAGATGATTTTAGTCGTTTGATTGAAAGAATGATGAGCGAAGGATATAGAACGAGTAAAATCAGTTGGTGCACTGTAGGGCAAGAAGGTTGGCGTAGAGAATTAATAGTTTAGTGCATTGCAATTTAGCAATTATGCGGGCCACGTTTGGACCATTTTTGAAAGAAAATTATTTTTATTTCAAATTGTTGCACGAAAGAAAAGTAGAAGGTGGACCCTACATGGGATCTGGACGAAAGAAAATTTTGGCTATAATGGACTTTCATTTGCGTGGAAACAACGCCATGAGCCTTTCACTGGAATGAAATAGTTATCTTCTATTTTTTAATTAATTAAATTCTTGTCATGTCCATTAAAAAATCTAATGATATGTAATTAAAGGACAACTGAGAATGGCATACATACCTGAATTAGCATTGCTTCCTTTTGTTTCATCACCGCCCCCGGCCGCATCGCTTTCCCGTACACGTTTAGTCATAAGTAACTTGTGTCGGCCATGTGGTCAGGCATGCATATATAGTACGGAGTAGTATCAATTGTAAACACATATCGAAGGGACGGTGCAATTAATCCGCTTGTTGTTGAACGGGTGTTGTCTGTGACGTGTAGCATGCAGGCGCCAGATATCGATCGAGGTTGTGGTGTGGCGTGGATCAAAACGAACGAACCCTTTGCTCCTAACACCACACGTACGTAGTCAACCAGCTTGATCACTTATAGCAGTATTTGTCGCCCAGTTGTCATTAATTAGGCCTGATCGATCGACTTTTAATTAATCGGTAGCTGGGTGGTGTGAGACACAGTGCACGTACCGGTCGGTACACGATCGATCGATATGATCCAAATAACGCAAGTACATATTCGATCTTCGCCCATCATCCACGAAGGCTGGTGACTTGTGGTTGAAGCCATGTGGGTGCATATAATACATTGTATGTAGGGGTCGGGGGGCGGGGGCAATTAAGTTGTGGAGCGTGACGGGAGATCGAGATGCATGATTATTGTTGGGGCTTTTGCATGCGTTGCCCCTTGCATCATGAGGCGCGCGTCGTCCATATTCATGCACGTACTGTTCGACCGGTTGGCATGCATGCAGGTCGATGGCTCTGCAGGCAGGCAGATGATGATCCACTACGTACAAGTGTCGATCGGCAAGCGTACGTACGTATAGCTAGCGTGCCATCTCGATCGATCCATGTCAATCGGTGCATGCGTGCTAGCTTGCATTGCGCTGTCTATCTAATGCTTGGCTCTCGTACGTGGGGCGCGCGGTGTCGGTCTCGCTCCCCCTCCCCGTCCCCGCGGAGGACGGCTGGCTGGTGAAGATGAGGCCACGCCCACGCATGCATGGCAGTTGATGAGTCGGCTAGCTGTCTCTCGTACGTGCTCGCGGCGCGTGGTTCCATCACCGTACGTTGCCGGTCGTCGCAACGACCATCCTCCCTCTGAGGTGTACCCCATCTTGCCTTGACATGCCAATGGGGGCGTGCGTATGACATGAAACCCCACGGGTTTTTACGAGTTATATATATGATCTAATTCTTATATATATCTGTAGATCTACTAAAAGGCAAAAATTATTATCCGTTGGATATGTATATGTTCTTTAGTCATCCATACCCAATAACCCATTGGTAAAAATGACTCACACACGGAGCCTCTTTTTACATCGATTGTACAAAAAATATTATTTAGTTTCTTCAGTTGAAATAGTGGTTCTATTATTTGTCCCTTTCTTTTCAATTTAATTTTAAAATCATTGTTATCTAACATAAAACATAATTTTGATAGTTGGTTGTTATAATCATCAAATTGTCGTGTAAAAATCACAAGTATTCTAAGTTAATGGTAGTGTATAGGTACCCATCACCCGCATGGCTACGGGTATAAAGAGAATCTTCTGCCTACTAGCAGGTATGGATATATAGGAGCAGAAAATTTTAATTACTACAAATATGGGTATGGGGTAACAACCCAGTGGGTATATATCCATTGTCATCTCGATTCTAGCCTCAACACTCGTGCAGTGTCCGAGAAACCCAAAAAGCCCATACGCACGCCTATTTTTTTATGGGCTTAAATCGGATCACCTTTCAAATGTTGGGTCGTCCCACAATTTTAGTATCAGGATGCGCGACATGTGAAACCAGCTCGTTCAAGAAAAGTTCATATTACCTCTCTCAACTATAGCCATAGTTTGCACTCTCACAAATTTTTTTATTCAATGCCATTAACTTTTGGACCTACGTTCACTAATAGTCTATTCATTTTTTTCAAATATGCAAAATTACAAGTCATGCTTAAAGTGTCTTTAATAATAAACCTAATCATAACAATCTAAATAGTTATGTAAACTTTTTTAAGTAAGACGAATGGCTCAGTAGCGTTAATAAAAAAGTGGAGGGATTAATTTGTCTCTTCACCACAATCAGCTCTATCTTTTGCTTTTGATTATGCTTATAAGACAATCAAAAATTCAATCTTAATTTTAGAATAGATTTTAGGGGTTTTCATTGTTTCTAGCTTTTAGATCAGTAATAACACCTATATATAAAAGTTTTATTATTAATAATTTTTATTTATGAATTTATCGTTTACCTTTTTCCCCGAAAGAGACAATGTCACGCCCTAACCCTAGGAACCCCCTAGGTCGGGCCTGTGCTCTAGGAGATCTTCCCTCACACAACCAACACACATGTCTTTTAAATGACTTCCCGGTCGGTCACCCATCCCAAGATTGCTCTAGGCCAAGCACACTTAACCTTGGAGTTCTTTTGAGATAAGCTTCCGGAAAAGTTGCAACTTGTTGGTATGAGTATCTATCAAATCCTATTAAGGCTTGGGCTGGGATGTTACAGACAAACAATACCCCAATACCATATAGTACCTCCGTCATGTATTAACTCCCTCCTTTGGTGGTACACGTGGTGCTTGTTTTTTGTCCGATGCGTCCATTCCTTTTTCCTCCTTGCTGTTCCAGCCTCACACCGAGGAGATAGCCACAACGACAACCGTCACCACCATCCTAGTCGATCTCTCGCATCAATAGCCTCAATCTAGACGTGCACGGCAGATCAGGAATTCCTAATTAAGACTCTATTTGGTTCATGAAAAGAAAAAAAGTGGACATCACATCAGGTGTTTTATCGGATATCGGAAGGGATTTTCGGATACGAATGAAAAAACTAATTTCATAACTCGACTGAAAACCACAAGACGAATTTATTAAGCCAATTAATCTGCCATTAGCACATATTGGTACTGTAGCACTTATGGCTAATCATGGACTAATTAGAATTAAAAGATTCATCTCGCGATTTCCATGCAAACTGTGCAATTAGTTTTTATTTTATTCTATATTTAATGCTTCATGCATATGTCTGAAGATTCAATGTGATATTTTTGCCAAATTTTTTGCCAACTAAGCATGCCCTAAATATGAGAAAAGACCCTGGCTCTCACTAACGCCAGAATAGAGGAGAAACAGTTTGATCTTTCCGTGCCAAAATCGAAACCTGTAATGTTCACCCGATCAATTCATATAGCGGAAGGGAGCCATGAGGTAATCTTAAGGCAGTCGGCCAGTGGAGACCCGAAGGTCGTCGGCGCCTGAATAGAAGTCGGTGCCATACTTCCACCTATATTTCGTCTATGACAGAAGATAGAACAAGAAGAAAAACATTAAGAAGGTGAACAACTGTGATCTATTTTGAGGGCTTCTCAAGCAGGTGAGTAAATTGATTTTGATTCCGAATAAGCAAAGGTGCATGATTACTTCTTAGGCTAAGAAAAAAATTAGCTGGGCCAATAACCCAACACCAAAGACCGCCATTGTTGCCCCTCGTCGAGGACCGATTGGCTAAGAACAAATTTAGCTGGATCAATAACCCAACACCAAGAACTGCCGGCGCCGCTGCCGCCTCTTGTCGAGGACCGAGTGTCAGTGGGAAGGGCCTTGGTGGGGTGATGCTAGAGGTATAAGTGGACCTAACCATCAACCCACTTATCAAACAATTAAATAGATAATCAGTCTATAAGCAAGTTCACGGTCTGGCACACTTATACGCGTAGGTGATGTGCCA
The DNA here is from genome assembly GCF_000231095.2 of Oryza brachyantha. Lineage (NCBI taxonomy): Eukaryota > Viridiplantae > Streptophyta > Magnoliopsida > Poales > Poaceae > Oryza > Oryza brachyantha. The sequence continues at coordinate 11,724,511 of NC_023163.2, forward strand.
TGGCATCCTCACCGTCATATGTCCACTTTTAACTCTTCCCCACACCCCTCCGTGGAAACTCCTCATCCAGCGTACGTACGCCAAAGATGGCATCCCGCCGCAAGAAAACACCATCTCCACCTCGCCCTCTGTTCGAATCGAGACATATTGCGATTCGGGGAGTGGAATCACATCCGTGCCACATACTTACTTGAGGGACTACATATAGACTTTTTTTTTTCCCTTGGTTGAAAGTTCAAACTCTATCTCGTAACAACAGATTACAGCCCAGCCAATCGGCCCGGCAGTTCGAGTCGGACTCCATCGAGGCCTGCCTCGATAACCCCCCCCGCTCCCCGCCACGCGCGCACGCACAGCACAACTCCCCGAGCTCCGCCATCTGATCGCCGCGCACCCTCTCCCTCCTCCGCGGAAATGGAACCATTCATGTTCTGGGAACCGATCGAGGTCCAGGAGGAGGAATGGTGTTCGACTCCCCGGGCGTCAGCGAGGCGCCCAATCTGCTGTTGTCCTCCACCGGCGCCGCCGGCTTCGAGGAAACGCCGACGGTGGACGACCTCGTCCTGCGCCACCTCCGGCCCCGCCTCCGCGGCTTGCACTGCGCCGACGGCGACGTCCCCGCCGTCGGCGTCAGGGACGACCCCGCCCCCGCGGCGCCGCTGGACCTCGTCGCGCTGCACGGGGGCGCCGCGGACCGGCGCCGCGGCGAGGCGCTCTACTTCGCGCGGCGGAGCCGGAGCCGGAGCCGCGGCCGCCGCCACCTGAGCGTGCAGCGGACCGTCTCCGGTGGCGGCGGCGGGGAGGCGGCCGGGTGGTGGAAGCACAGCCGGACCTGCTTCGGGGAGTCGGTCACCGACTTCGGCGGCGTCGTGCCGTGGAGCGAGACGGTCTACTGCTTCTACCGCCGCGACGAGGGTGGCCGGCTGAGCACGTCCGGGGAAGGCTGGTGCTTGGCGGAGTACGAGATCACGGAGTGGAGCGCGTACCGGCGCGCCGACGAGGAGGAGGAGGACGAGTCTGGGTGCTTTGCCACGTCAGGAAGACGGCGGGCAGGAAGAGGAAGCGCCGGCGCTACGACGAGGCCGTCGCTGCTGGGGTTGCCGACGAAATGAACTGCCTACGGAAAAGGCATGCAATCTGAGCCTCTCTGAGACCCTGCAGCATTGAGATAGTGTGACATATGTATACAATTGTGTTTGTTAGAGTTTGTTGAATTCGAATGTGTAAGATGATATATCTCATATTAATCTATATTTTTATTTTTTTAATCAATTATTTAGTTGACATGTAAAAAATGGGTGGATGTGTAGCAAACTGCATTCGGTCATAGAGGAAACTAAGAGAGGAAATGATTGTACATATGAAGGCCTCAACACACAGATGCACCTGGCCTCCATTCCAACTGCTGCATCTACTTGCTCACGGGGGCCATACGAATTTTCGACCGGTATCAGCTATTTTTCGGGCTAGTTAACATTGGAGCCAATTTCTCCCTATAAATATTCTGGCAATGCCAAAATCTCAAATCAGAGTGAATTTTGTACGAGCATGAGAAAAATGGCATCAAACCAAACATCATGTGTGAAGCAATTGAAGTTGCCTAAAACTTGGTAGGGCAAATATTCGCCTGCAAACAATAACTTACCTTAAAATGGGCAATTTCATGATACTCCAGTCTGTATGGCAAGGTGTCCACAATTAATTTGCTGAACTAAAATGAAATCATCAATACACGTTTTGTATTGTTCCAACAAGCTAGTCCACCACCGCATTTCAACAACAACCAAAAAAAAAAAAAAAACCGACCACTGCATATCCGAAAAAGAAGAACAGATTAACTAGTGCACACACGTCAGAATGAGAACAAACTGGTCACTGCTTATCATCGTATCGCTATGGCTGGTAGAATTTGACCGCCAAGCGTGGTGCTTTGATGTCTTCAGGATCGGCAACTGTTCTGGAGGAGGCATTACTGCCCGGAACGTCGGAGGAACTGATCTCGTCTTCCTCCTCTGTCTCAACTTCGATCACCACGGAGGAATTCATCTTCTTTTCCTCCTCTTTCTTAAGGTACACCGCCATGGCGGAATCGATCTTGTTTTCCCCCTCCGGCTTAGGGCCCCCCACCTCGGAGGAGGTACTGTTGTCGCTGCCATGGAACCCAATGCCGTGCCGTGTGGTGGGGAAGATCATGAAGACAAAGCTGGAGAGGAAAGACATGCCCAGGGGCATGTTCTTGAGCAGCTCCATGGTGTCGCGGCCGGCGTGCGGGAAGAGGCATTTCTGGAGCCCCACGTCGCTGAACGCCACGGACAGGAACACCACCGCCGTGAAGAAGGCGTGCACGCCGTCCAGCCAGTGGAGCTTCCGCTTCTTTAGCTCACCCGTCAGCGCCTGAATTGCCCTGATCTCTTCCGGTCTCAGTGTCAGATCGTTAGGTTTCACGGGCACTGCTGCGGCAGTACTGTCCGTGACTTTCTGGGCATTTCTTCTGGAGATTGATCTCCACCCGGTTAGGGTCGTCGCCTCCTTCTGGGATTGTTCATTACGGATGTTTTTCTCGTGTGCGATCGCAAATTTGCTGTCGTCGTCCCCGTTGAAGATCCTCAGGCCGCCGCTCATGGCCACGCCGTAGTAGACCTTCCCGTTGTGGTGGATGCTGTCGGTGAAGGCGAAGAAGACGCAGAAGACGGTGAGGAAGCTGACGAGGGAGACGGTGAGCCACCAGTTGGAGGTGTAGCACTCGCCGTGGTTGTTGAAGGACGACGACAGCGCCTGATACGCCATCACCGACCCCGTCGGCAGCAGCTGCGCAAGGTTCGCCGACGCGGACAGCACCTTGTCCTGCGCCGCCGGTTTCGAGCCACCGGACGCCGCCGCCCCCTCATCCTTGGCCGCCGTCGTCGTCGTGGTGGCAGCGAGGCGAGCACCGCCGCTTTCGTTTCGTGGATTCATGAGTTGAGACGCCATAGCTAGCTCTTAATTTGCTTTAGTCACTACCTCAGTGTGGCACTCCCCTGGCTAGGGATCGAGAGGATATGTGCTGCATGCACTGGCTGTTCCGTTCGCTCGGCACTGTTGCCTTTTATACCGGTGATTAGGGTTCCAAATTGCTTAATGATTAGGGCTTGGTCTGCATTTGTTAATCTGAAAGAGGAGTGGCGATGCTAAGGTTTGCATGGCCTTGAATTAATAATACAATTATATTCTTCAGACTCTCACATGCATGGTTCTGTATATATATTGCCTCTTTTCATATGTATTCTCATTAATTTCCTGCTAATCCACTTGGGATTTTACAACGCTTCGGTGCTCGTGGCAACTTGACACGAAGAAACTGTTATATCGTACTATGCCATGAATGTGCAGTACCATTCTTCTAGAATCGCTACGAAATATGTATTGTTTAACGTCTCCAATGTGTGTAGTTCTAGCATGAAATATATGATCAACGCGGAGTGGTAATTCAGTCATTAGATATTTCTATTTTGGATATATATATATATATATATATATATATATATATATATATATATATATATATATATTCTTGTAATTTATATTACGGTTAGACGAACTCAAGCAACAGTTTACTACAAGTGTTAACATCATGATACACGCGCTGCTTTTCCCAGCACATGGGCACGTTCGACACCCATTCATATTGGCCAGCGATGAAATACTCCCTTCACTGGTTTATTCGACGCAATTAACTTTTAGATGTATATTTTGATCATTTATTATATTTAAAAAATATATGCTTATTAATTGTTTGGTTATGTTTTGGTTAATTACTAAAGCATATAATTTTGCAATTGTACGCAAAAATTTTAAATCAATAAGATAAATCCAAAAGTCAATAGTATCAAATAAAAAAAACCAGGAGTACATATGGTACAAACTGTCATGGTTATATTTAGGATAAATCCGGCTATCCTTCCCGTTGTGGTGGATCCTTTTGATAAGAATATATCTTACAATCTTATTTTGTAATACTTTCAAAGATTGGAATTATTTATTTTTTAAAAAGAATTAAATTGGGCTCCAAGGAAAGCATAACTCAACAATCCCAAAATTCTACAATATTGTGGACTGAGTATATATAGCCTTAACATGGGTGTTGTCACATTTACGATTAACCCATCGACAACGAGGCGTTCATAGTAATTTTATCAATATACTGTTGCAAGCGTTATGAACATCTATATTTGTAGCATGTTTCATAAACAAATATTATATAATATTAAAATTCATGAAAATAAAGAATCAAATATATACAATATCTATATTTTCATATATATATAATTAATCCTGCACATGTTTTAAAATGTAAGTATTTCTAGGTTGCTTAGGTGAGATGAGGCTAATTAACAAGAAAAGACTATGTTGCCACCTAATAAATGAGTAATAGATTAGTGTGAGAGAGTTAGCAGGAATACAATGAATTAATTTTAAATTTTATGAATAGTGCAACAAATACTTACATTTTGGTAAAATATTCAAATCCTAAAAATTCTTAGGTTTCGGAATGAAGGAAGTATATATCTATAACTGATTATTAATATTTAAAGAACAAAATTGTCATTTGCGCTTGAAAATGTGATTAATGCAAAGAAAGTTAAACTTATAATTTCAGTCAAGATAAGGTAAATATTTGTTATGAAAATATATCATGTAAAATAGGTAGCCATGCATGTGAACATCAGAGTTAATGACTATATGTCACTAATACATGACTAAGAGACCATATCGGTGATATTGTGTGGCATCCAAATTCACAAGAGAAAGCTGATGCACTAGCTTATTACTAGTATGTATAGAATAGGTTGACTATGACTGATCTAGAGCATCATGGCAGGTGCCTTACTAGCGACGAACGAGTACCAGTGAAAAAAACTCATTCATGAGGGGTCAAATTAAATCTTTGTTATAGCAATATTTCTCTGTGACGTATGATAATAAACAAACATCGCAAACGCGGTTTTCTTACAACATGGTGATTTACCACCCCTAATTGTGCTACACAGCATCTAGCAACGCATGCTTCTACGAATGCGTCTAGTACTAGATAGTGAAGGTCACATCCATTCCAGAGTGAGACCTTCCATGAAACGTACCTAGTACCAGATCGACTATATAATTAACAACCTCGATCACATGCGTATGCATATATGGAATCTGTGTCTTGTTTCAACACCTAGCTAACTTACATGTTACCTAAATTGTGTTGAATTAAGTAAGACATCCATAAGACACGTGTGTCACGATCTAGCTAGCTGCCTACTATGGCATCTGGCAAGTATATATTATTATTGTAATCCACGTACAATTGATTCTGATTCCCAAGCTGGTATTAGCCCTGGCAACATCGATCGCCTTCCTAGCAAGCATGTTCTCAGTCCTTCCTCGTGGCGTTTGACAGGCAGAAATCGAACCAGTAAATTACTACTGAGAATTCAGAAATACGCCATAGATTATAGAAAGCTGGAGATGTATCTATACTCCTATAAACAGGAGTAGGGGTGGTGGCAGTTAATCACTGCAGTTTTATAATTTAGCCCTCAAATTTCTTATATAAAAAACCAGTTAAATATAGATTAATATCTACGTATAAATTCAAATTAGTATTTCATATAAGAAAATTTGATAACACATCCTAAAATTCGTAGCAAAGCACGGATATTTAACTAGTATATCTGATATATCTCAGACGATCAATAGTACGTAGCGAGCAAAATATTGTAAACACAACTTACAGTCAAATCGTAAGAAGTTTCTGCACACAAATTAACGCGTATGCCTCAAAGTAAGTTTCAGTCTTCATCAGTCCATTCCGAATTTGTGAAAAAAAAAATATCAAAGAGTCAACGTCGGATGTATCTAATTAACAAACGTGTTTCATGACTCAGCCCAAAACCAAAGAAATGCACGTTCGAAAGTCAATGTGGAGAGCCAAGACAGCCTTGATACGCGACACAGTCCTTGCAACCGGAATGGCCACATTGGCATATATGTACATATTCTGGACGAAGTCAAACATATAAGACCCAATAATCACTCAAAGGAGTAGGATCGATCACCGAGTTACTCGACGTTAAATTGGAGCATAATGACTTGAATATGAGGTAACTTGGGAATGAAAGGAGCAGTTGAGACGCATATAATAATTAGAGATTTGCTTCGGTCCAACAAAAAGTATCTCGAGATATCGATACCCTCGAGGTACTAAATCGTTTCTCACCATTAGATCTAGTTAAGCAGGACGTGCATTATTAGATCCAACGATCAGAAATGATTTGGTACCACGAGATACCGTTATCTCGAGGTATTTTTTTGTTAGACCAGAGCAAATCTCTAATAATTAAGTTGGTTAGAGCATCTCTAGCGGGCTTACTATCCCAAGCCCCCAGTACTGAATATGTGTTTGACTAAAGTTTACTCTATTAAGATATAATTTTTTTAAACACAAAATCGATATATTTAGATTCATAGTCAAAAATACTTTCTTACGACTATATTTTTATATCACACAAGTGATATATTAACATAGTTATTTTTTTCAAATTTTGATCCTAATAAAATGAAAGACATCCTATATTTTGAAATAGAGCGAGTAATGTGTAAAATTTGAATAAGCAAGCCAGAAAAACGTGCTGTAGTAGGAGGCTAAGTATCCGCCTTGGTTACCCTGTTGTGCTCGCTTACAAGTCACACCCATGCAAGCTCTCTTGCCAGAGGTAGCCAGGCAAAGTCAGTAGTCGTCATGCACCTTTATCCTCCTTGCCAAGTGCTGCCATCTAAACAGGATGTGTAGCCAATGTCAGGAAAGACGACAGTCAAGAATACATTTACTACTCACTCCGCTCTAAAAATAAATAATCATAGTACCGAGTTAGTGTGTAGTATTAAAAATACGTTATCATCTAATTGTACGTGCAGTGTTAAATTAAATATGTTACACCTAGTTATGGGCTTGTTTATTTTAGGACCAGCATAATATGTTTATTGTCGAACATCAGTGATTGAAATTTTTTTCCTCAAACAGGCTAGACTTACTGAAATTTGACGAAACTCCTCATGTATTAGTTTTAATTCCCACAGGAATCTTAGTAAAAGGCTTTCCAATCCTAAACGAGAGAGCTGAACCATTGGAACAAAGGAAATGATTGTTAATGTTATCTACGGGGCACAGTGAATCAAACTAGACAACACGCGCGTACACAAGTGCATCTACTGCCCACGCGGGCCTTGGAAATTTTCTACCGGTATCAAGTATCAACTATTCTTGAGGCTAGTTTACATTGAGCCAGTTTGTCCCTACCAACATTTTGGTAATGCCAAAATGTGAAATTAAAGTGCAGCATGTACTAGCATGAGAAAAAAAAGGACATCAAACCAAACATCATGTGTGGAACAATTGAGGTTGCTTAAATTTTAGTAGGGCAAATATCGTCTTGAATCTATAGTTTGCCTAAAAATGGCACTTCATTATACTCCAGTTTGTATGGAGGCAAGGAGCGCATCATTAATTTGGTGAACCAAACAGAAATCACCAATTAATACACGTTTTGTATTATTCCAACAAATCCACTACTGCATTTCAACAACAAAAAATCCGACCACACTGCACATCATAAAGAGAAGAACAAATTGTAACTAGTGCACACACTTTAGAATGAGAAGAACAAAGTGATCACTGCATACCTTCGTAGAATCTGACGGCTAAGCGTGGTTGTGCTTCGATGCCTTCAGGATTGCAGCAACTGATTTGGAGGAGGCATTACTGCCGGGAACGTTTGGAGGAGTTCTTGTTTTCGTCTTCTGTGATAAGGTCCTTTTGGAAGAGGTCATACAGTACTGTTGTCACTCGGAGTGTGCGTTCGAACCACATTCGCAGGGTCGGAGTGAGGTGTTGTGTGTGTGCGTCGGTCACGCAATCGTAAAAAAAAAAAACATTCCATTGGTGGCTAGCAATCCTTTTCCTTGTGGCAACACACAATCTATTAAAAGAAGTTTTTTACTGTACTTGAAAAATATCTCAAGGTACCAAGAATTTTAGTATAAATTTTTAATATTTCAAGTTACAATTTACCTCAATTTGCCACATGCTTTACACTAAAAAATGTAGTACCTTGAGGTACTTTTATAGGTATGGTAAAAAAGCTCCAATTAAAAATGGCAAAATGGTCTTTTGGTGCATCATTCGGTAAATAAGGAAGAAAACTTGCAAAAACAAGGATAAATAAAGAGAGGTAGTTTCACGAAGGCAAACAAGAGGCAAGATCAACTTCAAAGGGCACATAAAGAATTGTTTCTTTACTTAATATATAGGAAAAATTTGCTACAAGACACTTAAATTTTGTGCTCTTTGGTAGAGTGCATCGCAATATCGAGTTTTAGCCTCAAGGCATCCAAAAAAACGAATAATTAATTTGCCACTGGACACCATCGACACTAATTTATTATTTTTGCTACACTTGGAGAGAGAAATTTGGATGAAATGACCAAAATGCCCCAGTCCCACGGCCTAGTCGTTGTCACCCGCCATCGCCAGTCGTCCTCGCCACCGCATCGCCTCCATCGCCTCCCAGCCCATAGCTGACTCAGTGTCACCCCCCTCGCTAGTTGATCTAGATCTGGTTCCAACAAAACCAGGCCGGTTGGATATGAGTTGGACCAAGGGCAATGTTGTCTATTTAAAAAGTTTCTCTCTCCAAGTGTAGTAAAAATACTAAATTAACGTCGACGGTGTTCAGTGGCTAATTACCCTTTTTTGATGCCTTCGGGCCAAAATATGATCTTGCGGTGCCCTCCAGCAAAGAGCGCTAAGTTCGAGTGTCCTGTAGCAAATTTTTCCTATTGTATATCATTTCACTTGGTAAGATTTAAGTTGAGATCACTGCACGTGGTGTAAAAAACATAAGATGGAATAACAAGACAGCGTGTGCTAGCCAACTACTCGTAGACACACATTCCCTTCCCCTAACTTTTTCCCTTACTCTCGTCATCCCTCCCCACTTCCCATCCCCCTCTCTCCGGCCGCCTCACACTCCTTTCTTCCTATTCACCACCCTCCCTCTTTCCTTTTACTCCCCGATAGATCGTTCATCCACCTCTTCACCCTCACAGACATTGTGGTGCTCCAAGTGGCTAATAGGAGAGGTGATGGAGTTGGCAAAGTGAGAGGCCTGGTGGCATCAAAGGAGTCAGTGGGGCGACAATGGTATTGGAGGTAGATCCGTGCCAAGAATGCTTGGTAGCATTGGATCCATCCTCCCTGTCTCACCTCACCAATGTAAGCTCATAGGCGCTGCAGCATTAATTTTATAAGATATTTATTGTCGGAGCTTTGATTAGGGCTTTAGCCCATTTAGAAAATAATTTCAACAAAATCTCAAAAACACACCTACTGTAAGGCATGCACGTGAACTTTAGTCCCAACTTATTAGATGGGCTGATTAATTGTTAATCTATTTTCTACCGAAATACAAACATCCAATCAGGAGTAGGGTATTATCTTATATAACCTAGGGAACCCCTTATATACTGCTTAATTATCATTGATCTTTGCACCTCGCTAGCCACCTTGTAGTATTACTGTCGATCCAGATCAACGACACGTGGAGTTTGCATAGGTTACGCGTGACTTATCTGGTTCAATTACGAGTTATAGAGATAACTCAAGTGTTCTGATATCTCTATAAATACTAAGTATTTTTTCACCTCCATGCAACACACGTGAAAAATAACTAGGGTTTTGCCATCTCCTTTGTACAACACCATCACACATTGTCTAATCTATCCCACTCGCCGTGTGCACCAGCCGATTGGGAGAGCAGCGTTACCTCTGACGTCATGCACTAGGAGAGAATATATATGGATTTTGGTAACTGCTACACGCTACTGCTCGCTATTCGTCCACCACGGCTTGTCTTTCTTCTTTAGTTGCGGCGTGATGTCATTAGAGTGTGCTACTGCACAGAGTTTGTGGTACCGCAGTTGTGAACACTCCGGTTTAGAACTGTTAGTACGTTTCAATAATGTTACGTATATTTGATCTATTCATGTGCATTGCTTCCATTTACATGTCTAGATCGTATACATATGAGATGGTTCTATTGCTTTGCATATTCCATACATGATTTGTTTATAGCATAAATTAAATCTATGTATCCTTATATCTTCAATATTTAGAACTATTTAGACCATATCCATGAACCTAGATCTAGCTTTCCTCTGATAAAAGTAAATCACTTATTTATGATTGATTAGTTAGAGAAATGGGGAACGAACACACTTGGAACCTATCATTTTTTGCTGCACCAACAAGAAATAACTTATACACCTTTTCGATTAAAACAAATTTAAGTGATTAACCACTACATACGTACACGTACATGTGAAAAACAAGAAAAAGATAAACCACACGCATGTTAAAGTGAAAACAACTTAGCCCCTTGACATTTTCAAGGTACCTGTGGCGCCGGTGCTTCTACATCACCTGGCCCAACTTTTTTGGAGGTGGTGCTACTGTTGTTGGGATTGGAGAACCCAATGCCGTGTCGCGTCGTGGGGAAGATCATGAACACGAAGCTCGACAGGAACGACATGCCCAGCGGCATGTTCTTGAGCAGCTCCATGGTGTCGTGGCTGGCGTGTGGGAAGAGGCATCTCTGGAGCCCCACGTCGCTGAATGCGACGGACAGGAACACCACCGCCGTGAAGAAGGCGTGAAGACCGTCCAGCCAATTCAGCTTCAGCTTCTCCAGTCTCTCCTTCAGTTCTTCCTGTTCTAGTTTTAGTTTCTTTTCATCAGTCTGTGCTACTACTGCTTCATGTCCTCCCATCGTTAGTTCTTCAATTTGTTCTGCTCCTTGCTGTCCCATCGTGTCTTTTCCATTTTTCTCTTCTTGAAAATTCAGAAGGCCTTCGTCATCGTTGAAGATCATCAGGGTTCTCCTGGTGGCCACGCCGTAGTAGACCTTGCCATTGAGGTGGATGCTGTCGGTGAAGGCGAAGAAGATGCAGAAGACGGTGAGGAAGGTGACGAGGGAGACGGTGAGCCACCAGTTGGAGGCGTAGCACTCGCCGTGGTTGTTGAAGGACGACGACAGCGCCTGGTACGCCATCACCGACCCCGTCGGCAGCAGCTGCGCAAGGTTCGCCGACGCGGACAGCACCTTGTCCTGCTGCGCCGCCTCGCCACCCTTGGACCGCGGCAGCGGCGGCGGCGGCGGCGTCGTGGTGGCAGCGAGGCGGGCATCGCCGCTTCCGTTTTGTTGACTCATCTCTTGAGCCCCTAGCTAGCTTGCTCTTAATTAGCTTTAGTTACTACTACCTCAGTGTGGCACTCCACTGGCTAGGCAAGAATCGCATGCACTGGCTGTTCGATCCGTTCGCTCGGCAGCGTTGCCTTTTATACTGGTGAAATGTTTCCAAATTGCTTAATGATTAGGGCTTGATCTGTATTTGTTAATGTGAGCTGAAAGAGGCGTGGTGCTAAAGTTGCCTTCTCTTGAGTAATACATATTCCCTCCAATTTTTTAGTTGACACTGTTAACTTTTAAATCGATTTTTGACCATTCGTCTTATTTAAATTTTTTATAACTATTAATTATTTTATTATGACTCGATTTATTAGTAAATAAAATTTAAGCACAACTCATAATTTTGTATATTTGTAAAAAAATGAATAAGACAAATAGTCCAACGTTGATTAAGAATCAATGATGTCAAATAAAAAATTGAAAGAATATATATTCACTCACATGGCTCTCTCTATATATTTTTTGTCTTTTCATATGCATTCTCATTTTCTGCTAGAGATTTGCTCCGGTCCAACAAAAAATACCTCGAGGTACCGATACCTCAAGATACTAAATCGTTTCCCACCATTGGATCTAGTTGAGTAGGATGTGTACTGTTAGATCTAACGATTAGAAATGATTTGGTACCGTGAGGTACCGGTACCTCAAGATACTTTTTGTTGGACCGGAGCAAATCTCTTCCTGCTAATACACTTGGGATTTTTTGATTTTTCTGTGCTCGTGGCAACTTGAGACGAAGAACCTGTTATATTCGTACTACACCATCAATGTGCAGTACCATGCATTCTTCTGGAATCGTTAGGAAATATGTATTGTTTTAACTTCTCTAACGTGTGCAGTGCTCGTTTGAACTATATGATTACCGCGGAGTGGTAATCCAGGCATTAGATATTCATCTTGTGAACATATATTCTTTTAAATTATATTACGATTATACGAACTCAACAAACCGTGTACTATTCTTAACATCGTGATACACACGCGCTGCTTTTCCGAGCACATGCGCGCTTCCGTCACCCACTCCTCACCTCTTCAAAATTTTTATCTTTCTCCTCCTCCTCTCTCCCTCCCCCCTGATATATTTCTCTTTCTCTCACTCGTTCTCTCACTCTTTCTCTCCCTCTCTTTCTCTTCCTCTCTCGGCGCCGAGCTCGAGTGGCCGGCGTGCGCGTGGTGGCCGACATGTCGCTCCCGTTGCTCGGGCTGCCCCCTCCGCGGTGGCACCGACCCCAGACGATGCGTGACGACGACAACGAGTGGGCGATGACGACGACATAGGTGGTGGCGGCGGCGCTGGCCCTAACGACGACGACGGGTGGGCGGCGACGCGGGCCCCGTCCTGCCCAGATCTGTAGGCGGGAGTGCGCAGCGGGAGCGGGGGCGACTGGTGGCGGGAGCGGGGATCCAATGGTGGCTTGGAGTAGAAATTATTTTAGCGTACTTGTAATTGAATGTAGTTTTAGTAAAATTTCTACAGGCTGTAGTTTTTATTTTAGCGTTGAAATTAAAATAATGTATGGATGGATATATATGTATGGATAATATAGATGAGTCATCCGTGACGGGTCGTATCTCGTAGCCCGTCACAGATGAGTCATCCGTGACGGGCTATAATTTTAGCCTATCAAAGATGAGTCATCCGCGACGGACTATGAGCATATCGGTGACGGGTTTTACTTTTAGCCTGTTAAAGATGATGTCCATCGGTGACGGGCTTTGGCCCGTCAATGATAGGTTTTTCTCATCAGTGACCACTCATCGCTGACCAGACTATTGTCCGTCACAAATAAGGATTTAGACCCATAATAAATAACCGGTTCTATAGTAGTGTCATGAATTAATAATATAGAATATTTTTTAAGAAACAGTACAAATACGTAGGCACATAATGCATGCACGGGCGTTTCGATGAAGAAACTATGAGAGCCTCTGTACATGGACGTTGTCTATCGTTAAAAGAATGATTAATATAATTATATAAATGCAACAACATTTATATACTCAGTTCACAAATTACTTTGTATAATTTTCCATTTGTTGCCTTCGAGCCCAATAATATTAGTTTTTTTCTTGAAAATAGATAATTCCACAATTTGAAATTAATATAAAAAACTACATAGTAAGATATTCAAATCGAAATTAAAAACTCCGATAAAAGCAGTTATATTCCTTCTAACTAATGGATAGACATATTTACTCATAAGTCATAATATATAAACATGAAAGTTTCTAAGATATAGCACTCTAAACCCACTTAATTAGTATTTATTACTGGCCAATATATGAATGGCACTACTACAGAACCTAGCAAATTTGACGGGTCATCCGTGACGGAACCTAACAGCCCGTCACACCCACACTCATATATGACGGGCCAAAATAAGGCCCATTGTAGATGGCTCTCTTCAGTTTGGCCCGTCACCGATGACATATTATCTGTGTTGGTTCAAAATTTACGCCCGACACGACTTATCTGTGAAGGGCCAAAATTAGCGCCTGTCATTGATGACACTCATCCGTGAAGGGCCAAAATTAGTGCCTGTCACGGATGAGTTATCCATGACGGGCCATAATTATGGCTCGTCAAAGATGACGTGATAGACTTCTAAGAAAATTAGAATAGAGAATTAAATGCATGCAACATTATATTTCCATGCATAATTATTATTTACAACTGATAATTAATATTTTTTAAAGAATATAATTTTCATTTGTGCAGATGTGATTAATACAAAGAAAGTTAAACTTATACTTTCAGTCAAGTATTAGGTAAATATTTGTTCTAAAAATATATCATGTAAATAGGTAGCCATGCGAACGTCGGAGTGAATGATCGACTAGTACCACTAATACATGACTAGGAGAGGATATCGGTGATATTGGAGGCATCTAAATTCACGAGATAAGCCTCAGGACATGTACAACAGTGAGACAACAGTCATCTATATTTATCATACGTGGCATCATTAACTCATGAAAAACCTAATCTTGTTTCTTCGCTCGTCTACTCCTTGCATACGTGCTCCCAAGTTGCACGTAACTTTTTCTAGAAAAATACAAAACATAAACAACATATTATACATGTCGTCTATTTTGCTGTCTTTATATATCAAATAGACAATGTACATTCCCTTACTACCTTACGGTGGAATAGGTTGACATTTTGAGCTTGCACAAAAGGAAATCTCAGGGCATCATATTGTGGTTTCAACGAATTTCAAGCCATTTCAGCAAAAGGTTGATCAACTCATATGAAATTCTGAGTTCTTTTTTTAAGAGAAGGAATAAATTCTGAGTTGTAGCAATGTCATGACGGCCATTAATTTCACCAAATAAAACTAGGGCCAAATCCCATATGCGGCCGGCCATGCGTTGCTACATACAACATCTATCCCTATCACCGGCTTTGACTTCGATGATAACACAAGGGGTTCCCCTTCCCCTTCCCCTGTATTAATTTGGTTGTAGCTCAGGAGTGTAAAGGAAACACAACTATAAAATATAAAAATAGCAGTAGATATTAACAGTATCACACTCAGTAGAATTAAATTAAGCCTTATGCTTACAGCTTGTACCAGCTAGCTGTGCTACAGCACCCAGCAATGCATGCTTCCACGAACTGCTAGAAGTACTAGACAGTAGACAGTGAAGGTCGCATCCACAGTGAGAACTTTCATGTAACCTATACCTACTACAAAACTAGCAACCTCACATGCGTGTGCATATATACAATTAATTAATCATTGTTTCAACACCTAACTTAATTTTTAAATTGTGTTTTGAGTTAAGTACGAAATTAAACATGTAGGTACGTGCACCACTCGGTGGCTCACTGTACTATATATTTTTTTTGATGGAAAGCTTCTTTATTTAAATACATACAATAGAGTTCAGAGATACATCACATAACGAGAGCGATAAAGACCCAAGAACGGGCAGTGGGATGCAGAAGAAACATGTTGCACATTGTGGCAGATATTTGTGAAGGTAGGGGTGTTGATGCTTGATCTTCCTTTATTTGCTAAGTCATCTGCAATAGAATTTAGGTTTCTCGGAATCCATTTGACATGTAGTTCCCTTCGCTGAAGCATAAAACGGAGTTGAAACCAGAGTGGCTTCAGAGACCAGTACAGTGAGTTTGATAAGTAGTCGTCCCCTTGAATCGCTTTAGCAATGGCCTTGTTATCTGTTAAGAACAAAGGTTCTGGCAAGGAAAAATGTTCACAGAACTTATAAGCAAAAATTAAAGCGCCTAACTCAGCTTGCAACGGAGAATCATATCTTGTGGAGTGAGCCTGAATGAAAATTGCTTTGTTAGAGGTAGTGTTGTGGATAAAAAGGCCGATTCCTGTTCGCCGTGATAACCAGGAAGCATCAACAAAACAATTGTAGCTCTGAGTAGAGGAGGGAAGAAAAGCAAAATCCGAGTGGAGATAGAGATTAACCCCGGGATCAGGGTCAATTTGGAGAAGAGCAGTTTTGTAATTTGAAGCCATACCTTCTGCCTGAACAATAACCTGAAAGGGGTCTCTTTTTATAGAACGAAAACACATGTCATTTCTAGCTTGCCAAATTTGTCATAAAAGGACACAAACTCTTTGCAACCCATCTTGAGAATTTTGGGAGGAAAGCACAAGGTTGATGAGTTGTTGGATAGAGAAATCATTTTGGAAAGAAAAAGAGTTGATTTTGAAAGGGGAGATTAACCAAACTAGATGCACAAACTGACAAAAGAAGAAAATGTGAGTGACATTTTCAGGCTGCGTGCATCTACAACAGGAGTCAGAAAAGTTTGGAATTTTGGCTTTAATGGCAGAAGCAGAGGGGAGAGCATTTGAAAGAAGGCGCCAAACAAAAGTTTTGACTTTGGGGGGGGGGATACATTTGTTTTTCCAAACATCTGTGAGAAGGTTTTTTGTAGGATGAGGGCTCTGAATAGAGTAAGCTGGAGATTGGAGAAAGACCAGTTTGTAGGCACTTTTTGTCGAGCACTCTCCCGAGACAGTGTGTTTCCAGTAGAGTTTATCAGGAAGATTGTCACGAATGACCTGCACCTGCAAAATAGATTCAATGGCTTGTGCATCTAAAAATTGAGAGATCAACAGAATATTCCAGTTTTTGTCGTCCGTCCAGAGGTCTGCAACCTTGGTTGGGAAGTGAAGGTGAAGAGCATGCAAGTGGATATGATTATGAATATTTTGCCAGATAGAGCACCAAGGTTGATTCCAAATTTAAACATTACCTTGAGATAACTGCTAGATACAGGAATCTTGAAGCAGTGGTTTAATCTTTTGGATAGATGACCAGGTATGAGACTTAGGAATATGGACAGGACTTTTCCAGAAGGAAGTATGGGGAAAATATTTACCTTTCAACACTTGAGATAGCAAGTCATCCGGGTTAGTGAGAATTCTCCATGTCGTTTGAATAATGAGACTTTTGTTGACCATTTGCAAATCCCGAATGCCAAGGCCTGCTTCCTCTATGGACCTGCAAATGACTCCAAGAACGGAAACAAATACCAGTTTTATCTGTATCATTCAAAGCACCTTTCCACCAAAATTTTCTTATAATGGAAGTTAACTTAGGGATCAGGTTTTTGGAAAGGAGAATGTGAGACATGTAGTACACCGGGATAGAAGAAAAGACAGATTTAATGAGAGCTAAGCGACCTGCATGAGACAATTTGTTAGCTCGCAGAGAAGAAAGTTTACTTTTGAACTTGTCAATAAGAAAATCATAGGAAGAACCACGATTAGCATTTGATATGTGAAGAGGGTGGCCTAGGTATTGAGTTGAATTTGAAGCAGGATGCACTGGGAAGACTGATTGGACCTCCTCTATTTCTGCTTGAGTTGTTGCTGAAGAAAAGACAATAGAAGATTTCCCCCAGTTCACTGTCTGGCCTGAAATATTCAAGAAGGAATTGAGAAGGGAGAAAATAGCCCTTGCTTCATGACAGTTCGCCAGGCCTGTAATGATGATATCATCTGCATATAAAAGAGAGAGAATTGAGGGACCTCCATCGCTAAGAGAGATAGCGTGAATATTGCCATTTGAGGCATGTAGTTGAAGGGATTCTGCCAATTCATTAACCGCCAGGACAAAAAGAGGGGACAACCCTGATGAATGCCACGTTCTGCCGAAAAATATCCAGAGGCTTTACCATTGATGACAACCGAAAATGAGGCAGTAGAAATGCATTGAAGGACTAGAGAGATGAAATTACTGTTGAAACCATTTTTGGAAAGAGCAGTAGCAATAAAATTCCATTCTAACCTGTCAACGGCCTTCGAGAGATCTAATTTCAGCATGAAAGCAGAAGTATGAAAGGAAGAAAGATGAAAGGAATGGATGATTTCCTGAGCCAAAATGTGGTTAGTCGAATCTCTAGTTACTTTAAAGACTTGCATGTCTGTCGATCCCTTAATTAAATCAGCAACTCTATAGTTAACTGTCGCAGATATGTCTGTATGCACATGTATTACATATGTAGGACATCCATAATAAGACACGTGTGTCATGCCCTCGCCGCCTAATATGGCATCTGCCAGCTGGTGTATATTACTATTGTGATCCATTTGCTTCTGATTCCTAAGCTTGGATTAGCCCTCGCAAGTGGCAACACATTCATGTTAAGAATCCTTAATTCTTCCTCTTGGAGATTGACAGACAGCAACCGAACCAGTAAAATACTATTTCCTTAATTTCACGTCAGGAGATGTTCTAGTCTTATTTATAAACAAATGCTAATAAATTTAAAGAAACAAACAACATATTCATTGATCCAACGATAAATCTAGACATAACCAAAACATCTTACAATATAAAATGGGATTACAATATAAAATAGGGAGAGAAATTCAGAAATATGTCAACGAGTATATTTATGAAGCGGGAGATATATGTAACCTCCGAGACGATCAATAGTATATAGCGAGCAAAAAAAATTATCAAACCATAAGAAAGTTCTGCACAAATGTATATACACAGGGGTGTAAGTGGACCGGCCCGCCAACCCGTTTATACGTCAATTAAGCGGGTAGCCTGTCGAGTTACCCGTTTAATTGACCTATAAACGGGTTCGCGGGCTAACCCGCTTACACCCGTACGTATGCATCAAAGTCGTCACACCGCTTAACGCAAAGCTAGTGCCTGTGGCTCCATCAGACCATTCCCATTCCGAATTAATTTGTGACATTCTAATTAGCAATTGGAGCGAGCCATGCATGGCGTATAAGCACAGCTCACAACCAAACCAAACAAATGCACGTTCCACGATCTTTGCTACCGGAATGGCCATATTGGCATATATACGTATTCTGGACGAAGTCAAACATGCATATTATCGATCGACTCAATCACTGAAAGTATCCAGGATCGATCACCAAGTTACTCAAGGTTAAATTGGAGCATAATGAGAATTTAGGTGACTTCATAATCGAACGATCTGTTGATGCCTATAAGCTTAGGGGTGTTAGGTTACTTGTATGTGGCTGGCTCGCATCAGAGGAGCAAAGAGATAAATGTTTGGTTGTCTGCATATACATAGGAGCCTGCACATGCGGGTGCAAATATGAGCTCACAGTCAGGCTGGGAAGGTACGCTCAACTCGAGCTTTGCTTCTCATCCAGGCCCATCCCATGTAGGCGCGGGTGCAGACACGACATGCACGTGTGTGACCGCTGCAGACGTAGGCACTGCCGTCTCCGCCGTCACTGTGACAGCTCCACCATCGACGCGCCATCTTCGCCCTCTCCACCATCACCGCTTCACCGTGTCATCTCCGCCATCGTTGCCGTCGCTTGCCAGATCCTTTGCCGCCGTGCGGCATGACGCCATCCCTCGCTACATCCACCGTCCCCATCGGTTGTGGCACCGACCAGCGGTGAAGGACGAGGAATGTTTGAGATATTTTTTTCATACCCGTGTGTGTATAATGACAAAATTGAACTATTAATATATGCGATACTTTTACTATTTGTTGGCTAGTTGGGTACGTTATATTTTTCATCAGAAACTATAAAAGAGGAGATAACCAAATTCAGATCTCATGCATTCAACCAAACAAAATCTCTTGTATACAATATATACACGTACAACCAACCAAACAACACCTCAGATATACAGGCTCAACAGATGTGCCAACCAAACAACTCCATTTGCACCCACCTATCGAGGCTAGAATCAGTCTGGATGGCTCATACAGCCTATGCTAGACTGATACAAGCAACCAAACACATCCTTAGAGCATCTCCGATCCGGTACATATCCAGCTTGATTTTGATGCTGCGCTAGCAAGTCAGCTAGCCCAGCTCACTAGCCGGAGGTAGCGACGCAAAGTTGGTATCGTCCTTGCCAACTGTTGGCTTCTAACAGGGCCTTGCGTGCGAGCACAGACATCTCCAATGCTAGCTGCTAAGCCATTTTGCTCTTTCATGGGCCGTAGCGCCTAGTCTTTACTAAAAGCCCAAAACAATTAACACGAAAAAGCTTGACCCAACTCGGTAAAGCCTGTGTGGGACCAGACTTGGGCTGTGCTTGGGCTTGTGTTTTTTTGCCAGGGTTTTCCTAGGCTTGGCCTAAAGCCCGTTCCGGACCTGGTTTTTTTGATCAAGTTTAGTCTCTAGCACCATGGCCCCCCTTTTGCTCTGCCTGTCTGCCAATTTTGTCACTCTGGTTGTTAATGGCAAATTTTGACATGCCATTAGTAAGTTTGGTCAAAATAATTTGGTGAAAGCGAGGAGATGCCTCAATTTAGCAAGTGCGATCATAAATGGTAATAGAGGTAAAGACTACTGTGTATATTGCGCGCCGCTAGAAAAAAAAACTTTAAATCAAAATCAGTTAATGGCACAAAAGCCTCAATTTAGCAAACCTTCCTATGAAAGAGTACTTATGATCATTGATTACATGATTACTGTGTGCACATGGAATAACTAATAGCAATGGGCATCACAACCAACAATATGTGTTTCTATGAAATCTACACGACTTAGAATAAATGCAATTAAACGGGCAAAGCAAAACCATGCCTAGGAAGTATATATATATGTTTAGCACACAAGATATTAGCGAGTAGTACTAATATACTTGTTTTTTTTTTTTTTGAATTCGGTCGTTTCTCCGACAAGGAAGTAATTATATACATTTTTCATGCTCAAATTTTCGTGCGTACAACAACCCATTCAAATGGCCGTAGATAAAACAAAATTGATGCGCTGGCCATTAATTCTGATTAACGAAAGCTTTTAGCTCCAAACACATATCAGCTAGTAGTATATGTCACTGGAGCTATATGTTTATAGAGCTTGGCTATGCGGTGCTCTCTATTGCTAGAATTCTATTCCCGATATTACGATATTATCATTAGTATACAAATCTTAACCTTTAATTTAGAGTTTTGCTACAAGAATTCTAACCTATTAGTATACCGTCGAAGCGAAAAGTTTTATTCAATTGTGTTCGAAAGCACCTGGACTCGATCGTGACCGGAACACGTTTAGACATGGAATCAAAGATAGCTAGCCAGCCCGCTGATGGAGGGACTTTGAAGCGGGAAATTAAATAAAGCATGATACATGGTAGAAGCGCTCCGTCTTTTTAAGAAGTTATAAATATTATTATTTTTGTTATAAAGTAATCAGAACTCTTTAGTTCAAAATTTAATTAAAGAGTTATTTGTATATATACTAGTCACAATGCCTTACGACTATTTGTACGGTGCTAACAGTACGTAGGGCTGGCTCACCCAGAATATGTGGAAATCCAATTTCCAAGAATAAATAATTCTACAGAGATCGAAGGCAGCAGAGATTAATTAAATTCGTATAAGTTGCCGCTGTAGACATATATACCATATTTTTTCTGCTTAACTTAAGAAAACATTATTCCTTTACGACGTTGTTGATGTGCAGACGTGCATCGATCTTCTTGTTGCAAATGAAACCTTAACATTTATGCCCCTAGTGATTCCATAAAACCAGAGCGCTATCCTGCAAAAGGTTAAAATTACAGGACATATATTCATCGATGTCGAATTCCTCCGGTAAGAAAAAAGAGAAACGAATGGGAAAGTGGAACCTTAACTTTTTGTTAGAAAGGAGAAAAGTAGAAAAAGTAGAAACCAACTGTAGAAAGTTAATTAAGAACAAGATGTTTTGTTAGAGCAAGTGTACAAATAGTAGACTATAAGATGTGAATAAGCTGATATATGGCCTCATTTAGAATGAAAGAGGAAGGGAATAAAAATAATACGTTTGACTCTTGTGGAATAGCTAGCTCTCTATATGTAAAAAAACATAAATTAATTATAGAAGTGAAAATTAAAATTAAAACTATAATTAACCTTTTAGCCATCCATTATATGTTGATTTTAATATTTTAATATGAGCTTGTGGTGATGGGCTACCTGCACCATTGAACTTGCTCTTAGTTCAATCCATCCAAACTTCCTTTTGAGATGGAACAATGGAAAACCTTTCCCACACCCCGGCCCAGTAGGGCCACGTCCTCGGCTCTTTCGGGGAATTTGCCAACTCTATTTCTTACCGGTGTCACCTTATAGTCCCTCTGACATTCAGGGATGGTTTTGGAGTAGCCTTCTCTTGTCGGCTAGCTCATGGTCATTTGGCTCAATTCCCAAATCTAAAGTACGACATTGGAAGACATGATGACAAATAAACCTTGATAGCAAAATTAATCTATATTCTTTGTCTTAAAATAAGAATGCTTTAGAAAGATGAACTTATTCTCTAGGACACGAAGAGTACAAGGCTTAGGGTTATCAGCAAAAAAAAAAAAGAGCGGTTAAGGTCCATTGCTACATATGTGTCGGTCATAGGCGGTGTTAGCGTGCACCCCATCGTATTATTTTGTTCAGCCCTAAGTTTGTATAGACTAGCTAAGTAATTTCAGTAGTAAACTGAACGATTTCAAGTTATGTACCGTTTTGCATTCACCGCATGAGTTTATGAACTATAAGTGTAACAATAATTTACTCACGATTGCTGTTTACTTATGTACGTTTGGCCATCCCCTTTGTGGAGGCGATTTATGGACGTATGTGGAGGTGCTGATCAGGGCGTGTCATGACCGTGGCCGCGTTTCTTCAGGAGCAGGAGCAGCAGACATCCATATATAGAGAAGCCTTTATATTAGACCAGGAGCAGCACACCACTCATCACCAACTGTCCCGGAGGTGTACCAGCATGGATGATGTTGAAGCAAGGAAGAAGGTCATGTACTCCATACGCTCTACGTTGTCTAGGGGGTTGTTTGTTTTTTTCATGGAAAAAGCCAGACGATATATTTGTAAATAAAAAATTATAGGTGAATAAAACTTTTATATATAAATGTTCTTATTGATGTAAACCCAATCACTGGAAGTACGTATTTCCTAACAGCCAAAACCAATGACATAAATTATTAGTCAAATGCTATTGCATTAGAAAAAACAATTCCTTACATGTAACAATCGTTGTTAGAAAAATGACCAAACATGGGGAAATGAAATAATAGTGTTTTGGTGTCTGCTAGTTCCTCACAAATATGACCGATGATAGCTTTCCATCATGGAATGCTAGATTTTTTGAGTGATGTATACGCTGTCACGAAAATCTTGTGAAAGCGTGACATTATTTTGTGACAATTAATGGACAGCCACCACAAAATTATGTTTTCTTATCGTGATCGCAATATTAGCAACTATGTTATGATCATGATATAAAAGTAAGTCCTTTGCAAAATATGTAAGTGAATAATACAAGAAGATGCTCCCTCAAATTTTTTATATAACACTGTTGACTTTTATGATTATGTTTGACTATTTGTCTAATTAAACAATTACATAATTATTAATTATTTTGTTATAATTAAGTTTTTTTTTATAATTTTCACATGTTAAAGGTTAATATGCCAAATTTATTATTATGGAACTTAAACAATTATATAGTGATCTATGTTTGATAATGGGATTAATTATTTGGATAAAATTTTTTAATAAGACGAATGATCAAACACAAACGTAAAAGTTAACGACGCCATATAAAAAAACATGGAGGGAGTACATGGCAAATCTGTTGCTTCAGTCACACCATGGATAGAGATGATGTTTACGACCAGATTTGAGGCACGATGTTAGCTGGAGCTTGCTGTTTTTAGGTGGGCGGTATGGCTGTGTATTGGAGTTTTGGGGAAGAATGGGAGATTTCTAGAGCGGCCCAAGCCGGCCACACATGTTTGGATCGACCAATATTTTTTTGTGGCTGTGGTTTCCACTCTTTTTTCCAGGTACGAGCTAGTACCGAGTTTTGGTACAAACCATTTTACCATGATGCTAGAAGTTACCGCTGGTTGCTCTTTGTGCTATCAAAGTAATCATGTTTTTATTTGAATGGTTTGTGGAATGTGATTTGGCATAGAAACCTTTAACATGTGAAAATTATGAATTTATCCCATTATCAACATACATCACTAGTCCTAATGCCCATCTTATTACCAAAAATTGTAATAGTCCCGACTGTTAAAAACCGTCATAAATAAACAAAACAAAACATGGAAATAGCTGCTGACATGGCCACGTCAGGAAACTTCTATCAGAGTTATCTTCTCAGAGAAAAAAAGTTTTGCCTGACATGTACCCGTCACGAAAAGGTTTGCCATGTCACAATAATTCCTCTGACATGTAATAGTACAGTATGGTTATTTGTGTATCTATGATAGGTTTGACTGTTGGTAAAATTGTACTATTTTTCCTAATAGCATGCTCATCAGGAAAAATAGGATTCGTGCTGACAGGTAGACAACCATAACCTTGTTTTTTTCTTGTCAAAACACCTCGTTAGGAAATCCATAGATTTCTTACATTTGCAATATGCTGGTGTACCAACAAATACACACAAAATGTTGTGATGTTCAGCATACATAAAACATATTCAGATCAAGTTCGATATTTCATTCACAATATAAAATGATCAAGTGCCACCCATATAGTTTCATCAGAATAATAGTCTACTTCTAGTTCACTCTTTCTACATAACACTAAAGTATTAACTTCTGGAGTTTGCATGCCATAAGTCACTAACAAATATACAAAAGTATTAACTTCTCAAAGCCTCACACTCCATGTATGGTTAGAACCAGATATACAAAATATCCTATAGCATTAGTATAATGCAAATCCATATCACTATATCCAAAAAAATTTAGCCTATCTTGCATGGTATGTTAGAGGAGTAACAACGTCATGGAGAGGTATTCAAACTGCTAGCACAGTTGTTGTCACTGTTGTTACTACCATCATTTCCAGAAGCAATATCACACCCATCATTGTTATTGTTGTCATTGCAGTCAACCGGCTATGAGCCTACATTAGAGGAATCAATTCCTTGCAGTAGTTTGACAAGTTTGTTGATAAGTTTGAGCCATTCATCCAAAATTGGTTAGTAATGTAAATGCATGCATGTGCAACTAAAAGAGCAATAATACAAGGCCACCAATGCCATGTCTTTTATAAATACTACTATCTTACCCATGCATCCTTGTTCTTTTACTAATGCTATATATATTTGCTATACCGGACAAATATTGAAGTATAACCTTCTAAACAATTTTCTATATTGAGCGAGATTTAGGTCATGTGTAGTTAAAATTATATTTCTCCACCATACCATTAAGTCTCAATTAAATGTCAACATTGCTATAAGACCAACTGTTACAACAATCAGTATGAGCTATGTCCCTCAGTATTGCATGGGTTGTTCTTACTCTAATAGACAAATATAAATGATTTCTCTACTTCAATAGGACATGTAAAGTGTACATGACAATATAAACACTCAACTTGTTATGATGGAATATTTTAGCAATATAACAAAATATTCTTACTTGTGCAAACAAAGCACATCTTCTTCTAGATCATCCAATTCTTCGGGTATTACTTTGCCCAAAATTGTATAAAGAACCTGAATTTACAAAATAGAAAACTAGGATTTAGATAGAAAACACTTAAACCAGACGTAAAAAAGCACTATGTTAACTACAGACCAATACTAACTTGTTAGTCCATTCCTGTTTCGTACGCAGATAGTTATTTTTCTTGGATTAGTTGTTCATTTTATCAACCATATTTTGTCGTTGTTGTGCCATATTTTGGAAAGAGATTGAATTGGCTGGTCAAGCTAGCATTTCTTGATTTGGCCATAGCTAAAATATCAGCTTTACTAACTGTTCTATTTGCTATTTGTAGACGACCATGTGGTAGTTTACCATCGGTGTTGTACAATATATTTCCATCCAATTCTCTTTCTTCCCAATCACTTGGATATGCAAACCTAAGCTCTGCTAGATAACTATCATGCAAGAACACTGTAATTTAGTACTTACATGTTGTTTTAATAGAATGAATATAAATAAACCATACCACACACTCTTGTGCTTTCTGGCTAGGGATTCATCCAATGTTTTCCACTGCTATCTATATTTTTAAATCCAATTTTCATCGTACCAAAATTTCTATTGTTGTAGCTTTTTCAGGTCCATATGCCACTCCCTAGCAATGGTACAATTTTTTAGTAGTGGTCCATATGAATAAAATCAACAAAGAAACACATAGGGAGAATACAGTACGATGTATTGTTGTCTCGGTAAATGGGTGGGAACCTCCTTGATTTTGGGCAACATGTACAGAGCTAAGTCGTGCTTCATGGCCTCTCTTTCTTTTTTCTTGAACTCTTCATTACACCAATAATCAGCAAGGGTTGGTCATGCAATGTCCCTACACCATTCAACTTTTCCATCCTTATATTCATAAACTTCAGGTTCCACTAGGTGTGCTAAGCCATCATCTATCTTCTCCCCATTTTTATCATGGTAAACCTTTAAAGAATTAACAGGAAGTTGGTACA
Organism: Oryza brachyantha; assembly: GCF_000231095.2. Taxonomy (NCBI): domain Eukaryota; kingdom Viridiplantae; phylum Streptophyta; class Magnoliopsida; order Poales; family Poaceae; genus Oryza; species Oryza brachyantha. The sequence goes on from NC_023163.2 coordinate 11,750,744, forward strand.
TCATTTGCCTCACTTGTTTCACTACATAGTTCTCTAAAACATGATCAGCCTATGTCTTATCCTCCTCCCTGACACAAAATCCATTCTAGATGTACAAAATCATCATATAGTAAATAGCAATTTAATTTGGAGGGTGTGTTATTGGAAGCGCATTTTGTATTTTCACAACTTACTCAAAATTGTTGCTTCACCTTGCCTACAGCTGTGTCATGCTTGAGTCATCTACTTTTTCGTAGTAATCAAACCATGATGTTGCTGGATGGCTGCCAATGCATACACCATTCTCATCCTTCTCTTCTGTTATGCCAGGTTACTATCATTTTAAAATAATTCCAATTTGTGAACCATATCTAGGCTCTGATTTCAACAAGGGGTAAGATACATACTCAAGTTGGCTAAAAAGACCATAGTGTGAAAATAGTTTTATTGTAAACAAAAAGAAAGAGGGAATAATAGCTTCAAAGAGGGATTTGTATTTAGATTAATGGATCATATGGTTTACATTACATCACACAGAAAAAACTAAAAAAACTATAGCAAGAACATGCATCATCATATTATTATTGAACTATATGAATCATAGCATTTTTACACAACATAAATCAGGAAAGTCTCTTGCTTATTGGCAACATAAAATATAGTTACAAGCATTGGCAGAAAATCAGCAATGTACATGCTACTTACTCATCACTACAAGGCTTTAGGGCAATCTTTTGACCCTCGACAGATGTTTTAGTTTCGTCGGGAAACCCTTCTTCCTTCCTCTTGTATTTTGTGCCACATTACCCATATTACTACTAGAAATATTGGTTGTCCAGGAGGTAGTAGCAGTAGAGTTAGTACTGCGACATCTGAGTCTTTGTGAGGAGTTAGCAGTGGAGTTACCACTGCCACCTCTATTACTCATTTGAGAGATTATCTCATTGGCATTGTTAACAGCAACATTGTTCCTTGTGTAGATGTTTCGGCCATATTGTAGAGCTCCACAACATTGTGATGAATGCCATTCATCTCTTGCAAAGTTATATCCAATTACTATCACACAACTATTATTCAATAAAAAATATAAAGAATAATAACATCTTACAGATTCACATCATGCAATCATTCAAATAAATTTATAACCCATCAACATAATAATAAATATACAAACTCAAGAAAGTACATGATATTAGGTATTTCAAGGCTAGGAAGTCAAGGAAAAATATAAGCACATATTACATTAGATATTTCTACAGATAATGTGGAGGTTGTGGCCCTATATCTTTATCCTCATTTTCTCCATAATCGTCATGATTTTGATTTCCATCCTCATCATCGTATCTTCAGCTTGTGTCTGCTTCTCCAGGAATTCTAAGTCTCTTGCATTGGTTATCTCATCAAAAATCGGTGTGTCATATTTTCTAAGTCAACTCCTACGTCAATGGTAAAATACCTTCGAATCCATATTCTTGATAGAATGATAAATCTGGTGTTTGATCATCATTTAGGTTGTAATCCATATTTGAGGTCTCCACCTGCTGGACATAGCCCCAAGGATTGACATGGTATACAACCTACCATTCTAATAAATCACGTCATGTCTTGCATGGGTAATGTAAATAATATACTTGTGTAACTTGACTAGCCATCACAAATGGTTCAAAATTTGAAAGCCTCGATGTGTGCTTAATCTCTACTGAGCCCCAAACACCTATAGGTGTTGGATCAAACCAATAACAATCAAACAAAACTAATTCATGTAGCACGTTGTATTCCCATGTAATCTTGATTATGTCTTTAGTGACACCATGATATTCTAGCATGTTATTGTTACCATCAACACTAAAGACACACACTATGTTGTTGGTCCTAGTTAATCCTGGCTTCATGCTCTCATATTTATCTCAACAAAATCTAAACCCATTGATATCATAAACTTCATAGGTGGAACTTATAGTCTAAAAACTGTAAGACATTTGACTCAAGGCATTGTGTATACATGATGACTTCATACACTGCATAGGACATTTATTAATGTTAGTTTTAGCTTTTAGGTGATTGTAAGCTGAAGGAAAGACATTGCCTAAAGTGGTAAGTGTCATACTTTAGTTATGAACAATTCAAAAAAATTAGTTCCATTTCTCATGGCATGACTAGATTTCCAACCATTTAACTGCAAGTTCTGTACTTGCTTCAATGTTGGTGAAATTTGACTCGTCCATTGTTCCTTATCATATTCTCTATGCAAAAAAAGTATTATATATGGAAGCAAAAATTATATAATTGGCTTAGCTTACATGTATTTAAAACATACTTGAAGAAGTCATCCATCTTTGGCATGCTTTTCATTATGTATAATGTAGCAGCTTTGCACTCTTCTCTCGTTAATACATGATAGTCTCTAGACTAATACACCGGCTAGAATACTGAAATATGTCTAGGTTACATGTACTCAAATTCTAAGCTACCATTATCGTATCGAGGCATCTAGTTTCTAAGTGATCAAACTTTAGGATTGAAATAAAGTGATAGAAAAATTTATGCTTCTTCAACAAGGTAGGCCTCAACAATGGAACACTCGACTCGAGCTTTATTTTGTACTTTCTTTTGTTGTTGTATACATCCTACGTGGCAGGACAAAAAAAATTAGGGTCATCCAACCTTGAACACAAGTTAATGTAAGACTTTTTTGGTTTTACCTCTAATATGGATAATTCCAACGAAATTGGACAAGGCCTCCTAGTCTAGCATTATAGGAAATATGTATGATGATATGTTGCATTGGATTAAAGAAGCCAAGTGGGAATATTTTGTCCAACTTGCATTGAAGAATGTCCTTGCTTAGTTCTTTTGCAGATTGTGTCTATAAAAGAAGCTAAGCTCAACCAAGCACTTCTAAATATTCTCTGGAATAAATCCACGAAATGAAAAAGGTAGTAAACGTTGTATGAACACATGGTAATCATTTTTAGGGTACAAATCCTCCTTTGTTGCATGTTGACCCCACGCCTAATATTGGCGGCATACCTATCCCAAAATTTTAGTTCTTGAAACCAATTAAGAATTGTTGTCTTCTCATTCTTTTCAATACAAAATGGTGCCCTTGGATTATGCCATTTTCCATATCCCTTTACCTCTAAATGCAATAATTGATGACTACAAATTTCAGCCAAGTCTTGTGTTGCCTTCACATTATCTTCTGTCTTATCTTATATGTAAAAGCATGTGTTCCATATAGATTCAGCTACATTTTTCTCATTGTGCATCAAATCAATATTGTGCCGAATTTTACCTTATGTAAGCATGGAAAAGTTGCCAAAAAATAACTAACATGAGTCCAATGGTGTGTTTTACCAAAGTTGTCGGTATCAGCCACAAGAGCATCCAATTGTGCTTTAATTTTGTCCCCCATCAAAACCCTTGGTGGCTCATCAAGCAAAGTTGTGTTCTTTCAAAATGAATTTGTTTGAGTTCTAAATTCATGTTCTTTGGATAGAAAGCCTCTGTCGCAATCAAACCAGCAAGGTTTCTTACCATTACTCACTTGAAATGATTTTAAATCACCCATGCATACTGAACATGCCAAACGACCATGGATGCTCCATCTAGCAAACATGCCATAAGCAGGAAAATCATGGATTGAGCAAAAACATATTGCCTTCATTGTAAAGTTCTATTGCAGTGAAGCATCCTAGGTTTCTACCCCATCGCATAATATGAGAAGTTCATCAACTAAAAGTTGCATTAGGATACTTAATTTCGTCCTTGGATGCTCTCGTCCAGGGATAACAAGGCTAAGGAATGTGTATTCGGGCTTCATGCACACACCAGGAGGGAAATTTAAGGGAGATATAAACACCAACAATAGCAAGATGAGCATTTATTGGAAGGTTGGAAATCCCTCATCAAACTATTGCCATGCCTCCCCATCACATGGATGCACTATCTTACCAGTTTGTGAGTGACCTTGGGACTACATTAATTTTTATGTCTCTTTATGTGCATAGAACCTCTGTAATCTATCTATGATGGGGAGGTAGCGCAAAATATTACGTGGGACTCATAGAGATTGGTACCACAAATATCACACTTCTCTTGATGTTCATTATCTTTGTTGTAAAGAATGCAATTATTATTGCAAATATCAACTCTAATATATGACATACCAAGACCGTCTAGCAGTTTTTTTTGAATGTTAAAAGTCTATAGCTAACATAGATTCAGGAGCTAGTAATTCATGGATTATTCTTAATACATCATCATAATGTACCATAGACATGTTATACTGTGACTTCATGGCAAGTAAACGAGCTACAGCTGAGAGACATGAATGTGTTGTACCCTATGATGTCCATATTCTATAGTTTTCTTTAAATTCATATTTACACAAGTGCATACGATGTCTCTTTTGTACCTAAAATAATTCCGACATTGGCTGCACTGACACTTAATTGTATCACCTTCGATGACAACTTGAATAGAGAATGCAAAGTTTAAGAATTATGTTGTATTATCAATCCATTCATTAGGGGAAGCATTGCCACTTGCCAACCACTATACATCTAATCACGACTTTCCATTCCGTGATTAAAATCAAGATCAGATCTTAGTAAATTATTTGAGAATATAGATTATATATCCATCTAGCATTCAGGAAACAACTCGACATGTACTAATCATTCTTATTCATCGCATAATAAATAATATCATATGTCAAACTTAGAAATAACATTACATAAATATAAATTTGTAGATTATAAACTCTAGAATAACACAATTGTTCTATTCCTATCAGCACAAGATTTATGGGAAAGCTAACAATGTTCTAACACTTACTGAACATAATATATAATAATAGAAGAAGATCAATATTCATATTATCTTGGTTTTGTTATAGAGAATGAGACGAAGGTATGCAATAACTTGACACCAGTCGGCCAGGGATGACTTCAGCGCAGTTGATAGGTTCAACATAATCCTATGACTTTTAGTGAACATTAGAATAGTTAATACTAAAATATGGACGTAGAAAAAATATATTTACTGTAACCTACTAATTTGGTTAGAATTTGTTGTGTTGCAAGAAAAAACCAGAGAAATTCTGAAATAGCAATGCTTTATAATATAAGAGTTGCTCTCTAATTTAGTTAGAATGTGTTCCTACTGCCATGTATGGCTATACTAACATGCCATAGCGACCTGTGAGCAGTTCATTAAATTCTCTTCAGTGAGATCCATTGACCAGATGTACACCCACATAACGATGCATGATATATTCATGGCCAATCATACTTTGTGTAAAGCAAAAAAAATTGGTGACCGTGTGGAAGCTCAAATGATCTGAAATATAAAAGCTTTACACTATAGGCAGAATTTTACTATTCTCTCCCGGGAAAGGACTATAGGGGGATAATAACAAATTCACAATGCTAAAGCAAATAACTATAAATAACAAGGGATTTGTTCGATAAACAATGACTATTAGTATATATTAGCCATATGTTCCATAATAATGTATAAAGCTTAGCAATATAACTCTAGTGTGGATGTAGAGAAAATTGATCGATCGAGATGAACATTGCCTCAAATTGACAGAGAACACTATGAATAGAAAGCATGCTCCAAATCCATTGGGAAACAATAAAATGTGAAATATACCTACTTCCCCTCCAACAAGTACAGCCTTGAACAAGTCCAACCTTGTTGAGTGGTGTTGAGGGACTCCACCAGTGTTGTAGTTGCACATTGAGAAATCGATGCACTCTACTGGGCTACAACTTCAAATCTGGATGTACAGGAGGTGGGAATGGCCTCTAATCCACCATTAGAGCAACCTTGATTGGCAAAGGGCTGCCGGTGTTAGGAGATTCGAGAGGGAGTGACCAATGATGTGGTGGATCTGGAGGGAGTAACAACAGGGGCTGAGGGGACAAGCCGGATGGGGTGAGAGGAGGAAGAGGGGGAATGGGAGTAGGAGCCTAGAGGTGGTTTGGCAAAAGTAGAGATAAAAAATCATTGTTAATCTAATTTTTTAATGGATGTGTAAATTTCCTGATGGTCCAAGGATGTCACAAAAATTGTTTTCCCACGAACCCGTCAAAAATTCCATGCGCTTTCCGATTTATTCCCGCAAGATTGCAATTTTATTTTGTAAAACATTCTCAAAGAACCCCAAATTTTAAACTGGCAGGTTTGTTCATGTCAAGAAAATTCTAATTATTTTGATGGTGAGTCATCCCTGTCATAGAAATTATTATTTTTAGAACGGCTATGAAGGCACATCGTGGAAACTAGAATTGTTATGACGGTTTTGAAGGCACGTCACAGGAATTAGCATGCGTATGAGAGGTACTTATATACGTGTCAGTAAAATTGTTGGGCATTAGTCCTAATACAGTTTCTGGTAGTGTTACAAGATGCATTATCAAATGGTCCTTGTGGGTTGCCTAACTCATTGCTCACAACATGGAGTCTTTCAACAGCCTATGTATCAATTTAAAAGGAACAAACTACATTGAGACGAAAATAATACTATGTTGTCAAAGAATGTTCTAAGGTGTTTTTGTCCATAAGAATTAATGTATCCTTAGTAACACAAAATCAACACATATGTAAAGAAAAGTAAAATATAAAACTTGGTTGAGACATTGTTGTTCCATTCTATTGCTAAGCGTCGTCTATCCGTCAAGCAAATTATACAAAACACCAAATATCAGCATAAGGTAGAACCCAAGATTTTTTGCAATGTTTTCGGAGATAACCCTTATGTTTGTTGGGAAAATATCCACATAACTCATTATTTATGACTACTATTTTTATCTACCTCCTATGATATTAGTGCAGGAAACAGTAATAATATCCATATATGGTTCGTTGAACATGTAAACATTGCCTAAATTCTTGTCGAGTGCTCTATCTATCGTATAACAGCTCGATCACATGTTATTACTTGGTCATCGTACAGTAAAAGCACATATGTTTGTCCAATAAAAACACACGTGTTTAAAATTAGAATAATGTGTATAGGCACAAACTTATTTAAGTATACAATTGGAAGTTGCAGCATTTTATTTAATATATGGGCAATTTTATCATCTTTGAGAAAGTAGTTCTAAGTACAAATTTTACAACATAAAATTCCGGTACTTTATTAATTATGGTAAATTGTGCTTCAAATATACACTTTTGTTGCAAAAACACTCTATTTTTTTTAAAAAAAAGACTTGTTTCGCAAAACAATGAAGACTACTTTACTATTTCCCACGAAAGTCCTGCTGCTCCTAGTTATTTCGATTTGTGTAAAGACTGGAATTTTTAATATCCTACCTTGAGAATAAATGTTTAGTATTTACCCATTAAATGAACTCATGCCAGAAAGGGTAGGGATCATACAAAACATTTTTTTATTACTACTGCTGTGTGCGTTTTTCATACCGGATTTTATCACAACATAGGTACTAATTGTGGTACCCTTGTTTAGTTCCATATATACGTTCCATTTGTAGATATGAAAGAAAAAGAACAGCCAAATCATGAGTATCTATAGCATAACTTTTAGATTAAAAAATGCATAATATTACAATGGCGTACAACTAGCTGTTGTCAGGCCGTGGTGCTGAATCTCCACAATGTTCAGTGTAGCACTTGTGCTAGTGAAACAAAAGACACTGTATTTTGAATCAGAGAAAGTAATACAGAGGAATGAGGCATAGTTTTCGGTATATACACATCCAATGAAGACATGCTTTTACAACAGAATAATCCAATCCTTCTAATTTATGTATAAACATTACAGCATGCTCATGTCCTTGTTGGCCTGATTATGCTTCTTGATCTATCCTTGTCAACTTTGAAATTCTTAGTCGGTGCCAGTTTTTCTCAAACAAGCAGAGCACTGAAAAAAATGAAAGCAGCTAGTTGGTCTTATTCATAGGGAAGAAAAGGAGAGTTGAGGCATGCAATACATATAAGTATACATTTCTTTGGCTTAATAAATAGAAATACAGCCAGGTTTAGTTAGTGAAGTTTGGGATAGTTAGAAACCTTGGTTATTTATCTTCCCACTGCTTGCTGTTATGTTGACGGTTGGCTTTTTTTTTATGCACGTATATATGCTTGTAGATGCCCATTAGGGGATGCAATCCTGAGAGATTCTTTCATAGCTGAGTGGGCTACTATGACCCATCCCAGTATGCTTGACCTTAATTTCTATCTGATCTTTTTTTTGGCAGAGAGACCTCGTTATCTTGTAGATAATCCCATGTAAAATATGATTTTAAAAAATATCTGAACATCGGTTTTACCAAAATATGCCAGGTGGCATTAAATGTTTTGAGTTTCAATTCGTTTAGAACGTATCACACACAAAGTTCATATCTCGTATGTTCAAGTCAGAATACATATATGGAGAGATGAACAAAACTGTGTCAAGGAAGTATAAACACAATAGTTTATTTATTATTGGTATACACTTGTGATGCGGATTTGTAAAATTGGAAACTGGGTTGCAAAGCACAGCTAAAAATGGAAAATAACTCCAGACTAAAGAACATTAATTAATATATACAAAATCTGAGGTAACACTTATTCTAATGTTGTAAATAAGCCGCTGGTTGTTAATGGGTTTTAATATAATTTATTACAAATCCATGAAACTATGATGTGTATTAATTAAATATATAAGTAAAACTGCAGGATGAACTCATTTTAAATAACATATGGGTCAAAATAATAAAGATCATTACTTGCACTGTGATACAGAAGAAAATCAAAAGAATTAACTTGGGCCATCTGAATCCGAGTTACCAACTTGGCTAGCTAGCTACTTCATATATATGTCATGCTTCTTCAGCTGATTTTTTCAACCAGGTGATGCAGATTGCTACCATCTGTGAGCAAACAGACACCATCAATAACAGTTCGCTCGTAGTGGTGGAGAAAGAGCATACGGTCGGCCTTTTTGCGTGCACTTCTCTGGAACTGCTATCTCGAACTGCCAGACGGTGACATGTTTTACAACATGTACCTGTATAGAAGTCCATCATCCCACCACTGTAGAGTAGAATTTTAATTTTATAATAGTTATTGAATTTATTGTTACACTATTTAAATAGATATCAAACAATCAAATGATTTGTCATCTTTCCTTAGCCAAAAGAACACAGCTAGCCTTGGTAGACACAGGAAGGAGCTCGTTCATGTTTGCTCAACTTGTGTGCATGCATGTGTGGTGGGATCGAGCGGAGGAGGCACTCGGGCCGGCATCAGGGCATGCATGGAGCTAGTCCGCATCTCATAAAATGAGGATAATGCAATTTTTTGCGACACTCTTGTAATCTTTTCTTTTTGCGAGGAAAGTGTAATAATTCGAGCCGCGGTATTCTTCTATTGCAATGGAGAACACAGTGATCTTCAGGTTGGGGTGTATAGTATATGGGAAGTATGAAAATGCTTCATTCAACGGTCTAAAGCGATGCTGTGTCATCTGATTTGTTTTATTGCAATAACAGCACTAACAAAGTATGTTGGGGATGGAATATTCATGCATCCAACTGCATCACAGTATTAAGTACCGTGTCAATATAGTAAAATTTTCATGGAAAGAGGCCGTGACATATTTGTAATTTTAAGATTAATCTTCGAAGATTTTTCAGTTATTAATTAGAAAAAAAAAATATAATCAACCATATCTTTTGGACGCTCTACATTAAAGACGGACATATCACACAGATTACATCCATAAATGATGTTTTTACATGAAGCCAATCATAAATAAATGTTCATAAAATCACACCATAAATGGCCCCTAGTATGGAAAATCCAACCTTAATATTTAAACAGCTGTTTCCTATTTAGAACAGCATTCCATTTCAGAATACTCCACACACAGGACAGGAGTCATGGACCCAAATGGTTCCTTCCCCAGGGAAGCTGGATCCGGTAGAAATGAAGCGTACCTCTCCCCCTTGCATGAAGCTCTGAGAGGCACCACGGCCATACCAAGGTTTGATGCCCATGACTCCTCTACCATCTCTCCAATCATCACCCCTGCACCGCAGGAAAGTACTACTACTGTCTTGCCAAGCCATAACTATGCCTCGTACTATCCAAATATGGCACCGGCACATCTCCATCCCCAGCAAAATCTCTATCCTGCTGCATCCCATGTCAACACCACCATATCTGAGTCTACAGTAGTGTCAAGCACTCAGAGAGAGCAGCAGGTTTTCCTCCCACGGCAGAGGAGCTTCCTGACAACCCCTGTGGGGGACTACTACAACCCATCTCATCAGCTGCAGATCATGTCCACCGGAGCTCCGCCCGTCACGTCGCTGCTCCGGGGAGATCCTTTCGCCGTTGTTCATGCGCATCTCAGCACCACCGGAGCCTTGGACAGTGGTCCAATCTTTCAGAGTCCGGCTGCAGCCCCCGAGGTAAACTCCATGGCGTCTGGCCATCCCTCTGAACATCAAAAGCCTCAGCACTTTGTTTCTAGTGGTGCCATGAGTCAGCAGCAACGCTCCCTGCTCGGATCATCATCCCGGTATGCTGAGCCGTTTGGCTCTGGCCCAAGTGAGCGAAGAACTTTTGGTATATTTCACATGCCACCAAATGTTGCAAGGGTTCCAGCTGTTGGCCGTGCAGTGGCTCCAGAACGAGTGCAGCGTGAGTACAGGTGCAGGCTCTGTCCCAACTCCACATTCGCATCACCGCAGGCGTATGGTGGTCACATGAGTTCGCATAGCAAAAGGGACAAGAAAAACATGTCTGCAGGTTCATCCTCCCGTGCTGATTAGTTTGAGAGAAAGGCTTCTGCCCGCAAGCAATAATGAAGAGATAGCAACTGATTTATGGAGAATTCGATCAGAAAAGGAAGTGTTTTAATTTACCAGCAATAAGTGTCCTCGTCTGTTAGCGCTTTAATTTCCAGCTCATGTCTGTAATAAATAATATCATAGTCGTTGGTTGTGTCCTGAGTTTAGTTTATCTTTCCTAAGTGGTATGTTAAGTGTGTTTGTGAGAATTATGAGAACTAGTTGGTCTATATATCTTTATTTTGAGTGATATTTTACAATATTGTTCCATGTAATATAATTTGTGATGAAACATTTTGAGTATTCCTTTCAAGTAAGTGCATTAATTTAGACTTTTTTTCCTTATTAGAACTATATGTTCTCCTGAAACAATAAAAGAAAAAAAAAGGAAAATGCCACAACACATAATTGTCCTTGCTAACTTGATCTGGCAATGAAGATAACGAATTTTCTGTGACATAATGGCAGATTGTGGCATGATGGTTCCATATTTCAAGTCAAACTAATATGATTGCTATACCCTGAAAATTTCTGTTGTGATTTTCATAGAAAAAAAGATATATATATATGTTCCTTGAGCACTTGGACGCTGATGTCTAGGGCATCAAACATGAAAATTCACTTGCAGCATTTTGACAATACAAGGTATAACTTTTGCATAAACACACATAGACTGTTCGGCCAGCCAAGTTAGGTATCTAAGTCCTCTCTTTTTCCGCACGCACGCTTCCCGAACTGCTAACCAGTGTATTTTTTGCGAAAATTTTCTATAGGAAAGTTATTTAAAAAAATCATATTAATATATTTAATATTTTTTAATAATTAACAATTAATTAATCACGTACTAATCTATTACTACGTTTTCCGCGCCGGATAACTAACCCACCTCCCCCCTCCAAACAAAGGCAGCCATAATGCATGCCATAGTTTGAAATTATTGAGTTTCAAAGATAGACGTGATATCATTTATTAATTACTTACTTTATAAACAAACACACTTTAAATGGCACATGCAAAACATTATTTGTTTCCTCATTCTACTCTCTTGCCTATTATGTGTAATAGGAGCATCAAGCATTTAATCATTAATGAATCATTGAAACAAATTTGGAGTACTGTAAAAAACAATAACGATTTGAGTGTACTGTAACAAATTCCGCGGTCATACGGTGGCATACTTAATGCATTAAACTCAAATTTTACAACAGAATCATACAGTCGCATAGAAACTAGCATATAATCATAAATTGGTTAGTTTGTTTCTTTTATATTGTGCCTCCGGCCCACCATGAAGTGAATAAAGTGAATTTCAAAACCGTATATTTTTTTCAAGGAAAAAAAAACCAGGCAGGTCTGTCAAACACTCTCCTTCGTTATCAACAGATATAATTTGTTTCAATACATTATCTACGATACGAACCAACCACTTAATCATCATAGATTTCCTAAAGTAGCAAATATGTTTGATCAAATTTTGAATGAGTCGCCAAAGATTCTTGGTACACACACAAAAAAAAGGTACCAGGTTTTCTGTCGCAGTACACAATTTAATTTCTATAAAGATATAGCATTTTACATATCAAAGAAAAAAAATCAAGAGTTACTGTTATGTTGAATGAAAGCTCAATGTTTTTACAATTATTTATGACAAAGATAGGCAATTAATCTATTATAGCAATAGTGAATAAATATGATATATATTGTGCGGTTTGTAACAAGCTGCAGCTCAGACAAACAGACATATTTCCTAACAAAACTAATTACGTGGATAACCACTAGGTGTTCCTTTTGGTCATTGAATGGAAAAGGAGCACACTCCAGTTTATTTCTGAAATATCTTGTTTTATTTCACAGGCACAACTTTAAATGTAATGCTTAAGTATATATTGACATATCGTCGTAATATTTCATGGGAAACTGTTTTGACAGAACAAATACTTAAATACAAACTTGAGCGGAAACAACTGATTTTGTTTGGGAAACGAGGAGCTCACATCACATATGTGTGTATCAAATGGCAGTTGCAATGTCAAGATTTTTCAAGCCTTTACCTTGAAAAGGAAAACAAACAATACTACTAAAAAGTAGAAAGGAGATGGAGGGAGCAGAAAATTAAGTTTTACTGCTCATGAACAAGAGCTTGATCTATCGTCGTGCATGTACAAATATCGTCTTGCATCAAGAGGTTGGTTCCTTTCACCGGGTAAGAAGCAAATTAAGCTATGGACGGAACGACTTTGATTTAAGACATGTTGGAATTGTTGGAAGAACATGTCAAACAAGAGGTGCACTATTCCGGTTGGCAGTGAAATCCCAGCAGATTGGAATAAGGTTCAGTCAAACAGCCCGAACGATTCACAGATCTCAGGCCAAACAACTTATGTAATGACTCCTGAAAATTAATTTCAAAGATTCTTGCATCCGGATTGAAAACAGTACTTTGAAACATAATTTCTCTGTTGAAAAGTGCTCTTGTATGATTATATCAATGTGAGTTGCATCTTTTCTGCACTAAACATCTACCGTGTTGACTCTCAACGGTTAACTTTGGAATATACTCTCCGAATTTTTTAAATTGACATAGTTCACTTTTGGATTTACGTTTGACCCTTTATCTTATTCAAAATTTTTGTCAAATATGCAAAATTATAAATTATACTTAAAGTTACTTTAGTAATAAATCACATCATAACAAAACAATAATTATATAACTTTTTTTTAATGAGACAAAAGATCAAACGTAGAACCAAAATTAAATGGCGTCAAATAAAAAATCGGATGTAGTAGTTAACGTAAAGACGAACAGTATAATAATTATTCTGTACCATAATCCTTTTGATCTTCCTTTACCGCCGCTGGACCCTCTTTTCGTTCTCTGCTGATATCGCTGGTAATCAGTCATTGCTTGTATTTCTCATCTTCCTGTACACCTGCTCTGTGTTCTATTCATTAAACCACACATTCTCCTACCAGGTGGTTCAAAAAATTTTATACTACTTCTCTAACATATATATATGATTTGTTGATAAGGCCATCTATATTGAAAAGTACACAGATTGACGTGCGTGGATCAATCCTACTTTCAGAATTCTTTGTAATGATCAGTATTAGATATTCTGAAGCCAGTTAACTCAAGTACGAGTCGATGGAAACTGAAATCTTATGTAGATATCTGAAAACATGCTCAGATGAATTACTTAGTTAATTTTAATCATGAATTACATGGTCTTCAGTTATCATCTAGTTATATGCTCTACATATACAAATCATGTACGTAGGTTCATAGCTGCGAGGCATATGCAGTTTGCACCAGAAGATAGCATAGCTGCGAGGCATGTTGGCACTTGGCGCTCCATCAGACTGAAGAATGTATCATCTCTCCACGGTCCATCCACCGGTATAGCAAAAAATAATTACGCATTTACTGATTTATCGTTTACCCTCTAATGTAATAGCCCATACTTTAAATACCCTTTCAAAGAGGTACCTTTTATTCTAGGTCGTTAGATTGCAAGCACTCAATAGATTTGACGCACTCCAAGCACGCAAGTCTCCATTGCTTTTATGCCCATGACATGACCAATATTATGTGAAAAACAAGAGAAGTGGTGCAAAGGGGTTTTGCCACTTCGAGCTAGATATGAACAAAGCACATATATATGATAGGGTGGAGTACTGTAGCTTTTATGGAGGCCAAGACGCACAACATCTGTATTTTCTGCCAACGAATTATGTACAATTGATCTGGCTGGTCATGATGCTGTCATGTATAGGTGAGCAAAGACTACATAGAGAATATAGCGTTGATTTGCTACAGCGACCATCCGGCTTAGGAATGGCTTGTGCTCCTAATTATTGAAATATGATGAGGACATATCTTCCTCGCATATATAGATGGAAGGATTTATAACCCACATGCTTTCCGGATGATTTAATCATCGGATGAATGTGCTCCTAAGTTTACATACAAATATAATGTATACTATTTAATCCTTGTATTAATTATATTGTCATTAGAAACCTAGGGTAATAACATGCGATAAAGCGTATGAACACATATGAAGAAGACAAGCCGCCAAGTACAAACCGATCTATTCGTGGATTTGGACCTCGTATCAACACTGACTTCGAACAGACTTAGATATAGATACAGAAAGCTCCTAGGGGCCCATACGTACTTGCTACAAAGCTTATACGTCTACTTTCACAACAAAATTATACTTTAACTATTTGGAGTCTTCCATCTACCTCTCATAGTATAAGCTTATTTGGGACTTGGGCCTTTAGTAGTAGAAATCCCCAGGTTACCAATAAAAATTTGAAGGAAACAATTCATAGGGAAAAAGAAAAACATGGCAAAATAGAAATGGACCTATGGTTTGTCATGTAAATTCCTAGGGATACAAAGGTTCCCTAGAATTTTGGATTGTAGAGAACATTGCTTACATGGTAGCATTATCCTACAATTTGAAAAGTTGCTATCCCTCGATTTTATACCTTTTGCTTTCCAATGGAAAAAATCCACTATAACTTTAATATACATTGCATGATTTAATTTTATATTAACTTCTTAAACCTCAATTCAAACTATTTTTTATGTATTATATACCATTCCACAATAATTAATACTAGTTACAATCAAAATACCACGATGAACTCAAACATATAATTAAGATGGCTCATTTTCTCATTAAGAGGGGCTATGAGTAATCAACATCAATGTCATAGTTACGCTCCACATGTTGCTAGAGTTTGCCACTGACAACAAATTGCCACGCAAAATATCTAAACTTGAAGTGACATTCATCCACCACTGCTACCAAAATACAGCAAAAGTTGTGCAACAATAAACCAAGGTCCATTAACTAGCTAACATTACTTAAGTTAAATTAGTTGTGGAATAGTAATTCCATTCATTAGCTACTAAAAAGGTCTAGATCATCATTAGGAGAGGAATAATTACCAAAACCACCACTGCCAGGTTGATTGACATAGCCTCCAAACATTCCTTGAGCAATCAGAACTTTCTACTCTATCATATGATTTGTTTGAAGGAACCTGTACAACAAAGTAAGCCAATGTTAAAAAACCATAATATACAAACTAGTGAAAACAATAGGACTAAGATCAACAAATTGTAAAATCCTATAAGAACAATAATTTTAATAAGAACATGGACACATGTCAATGGCATACATTCCCATGAGATGGAGAATGACGTTCCACGTGTTGGAGGCGGAGGCGGCCAATGTGGAACTGTAGTACATGATCAACAGGCACATCACACACTATTAAATATATCAATTTTACTGTGTATATGTATATGTATATGTATATGTATATGTATATGTATATGTATATGTATATATATGCATTCACTTGTTGTATGATAAAATGCACCTCCATAAATTTATGGCTGGTGGTGTTGTAGTAATGCACACTCCTACCCCACTCCAACATGTGTTGCACATATTCTTTCTCTAGATGAGCATCTCCCTTCAACCTTTTGATTACACTTTCCTCTTCTTCTCGGCGATGTTTGGGAGCAATATTTTATGCATGATTATTTTTATTCTCACTAAGATCCTCTCTATCGTTAATAATCCCATCTACTTTATTCTATATCGGTATTGTTCTTTCTGCCAGTTAGTATAGATAGATCATGTGGATCACAAGCCTCATCTAAGGCACCATTAATTGTCATATTATCCAGATCCAGCCCAAGGTCTACGAATAAATCACCTTCCCGACAATCTTCCTGGTAGACATCTGTACATGTACCATTTCAAGGTTATAATCATCCATTGTGGGAATGGATAAGCCCCGGGATAAGTCCCCTCGTGGCCTTTCCTTGTATGTGACCCACCCATACATTATGAGTTGTATCAGATTTACCTGGATATAGAACTTAATACCCTTGTGCCACTTGGCATGCAAGTACAAAAGATTCATTTGTTGGATTATATGAAGCAGGTGCAACTTCAGCTAATCCAAAATTTGGTAAATGGTGCACTCCATTAGTAGGCTGAAAGCAATGACAGTCAAACAAAATGAGTGTGAATTCACTTATGTCTGTGATAATACCATAGTACTCATGTGGTTGGTTAGTGGCATCATTATTCCCAATAGCAACCATACTTGTATTGCTTGTAATTAGGTTCCCTTGGATTTTCCATATTAATTTTTCAGTTCGAAATATGTATCCATTTACTTCATTAATATTTTTCAGATCAAAATCTATAAGCGACCTATCTCTCTGCTAAAACTTGCATATTCTATAGATTGCAATGGTGCAAATTAAAGGTAAATCCTAACTACAGCACATAGTTCTACAACATAATTTTGCTACAAGTAGCTATTTAAAAATTTACCATTTTTTTCTAAACCAGTCCAACATGTTATGTTTTCCGCCACCAGCACCACGTCTCCTTAGATTGTCTATCTCCCTCTGATTTGGTGCTCTCGCACGCCTCCATTGTTCGGATTCAAATTTTATGTTGTTTACAAAACAACTAAATTAAATATATATGCAAAATAAGTTATAATGCTTCATAGGAGGAAGATTACTTACTCAATTAAGTTATACATCTTAGTCATATTTGTGAATATATAGGAATAAGTTCACTTTAGGTCCCTTATCTTGACACCGAGTTTCAAAATCGTCCCCAACACTAATACCAGAAATGTTGGACCCTGAACTTATAAAAACCATGCAAAAGAGGTCCCCAGGCGGTATATGAGGATGGTTTTGCTTATGTGGCATCCCAGTCAGCAAGAAAATATTAAAAAAATTATGGGCCCACATGTCAGTATCAAGTCAGCTTAAGCAAACTTTGGGCCTACCTATCAGCGTAATAAAAAATAAAAAAATTCTCTCTCCTCAAAATCGTCCCACATGTCGACGCCGCCGCGGCTGAGGTACCGGCCATGTCCCGCGCAGCGTACGCGATGATGTCGGCGCAGGACACGGTGTTGGGGCATCGGTCCTCCAGCGCCGCCTTGATGGTGTTGATCACACCCATGCCCTGTATCCCGATGTTGGTGCCGGAGTCCTCCTCCGGCTGATGGTTCACCTCGCTCTTCTCCAGTAGCACGGTGGCATCACACCGCTGCACACACGACGGTGAACTCCATTAATCAATCATCAAAAAACCTAGCTACCACAAGCTACGTGCATTATCGCATGCATGGCGATCGGTTGCTCCTGCCTGCTGCTGGTTACCCTGACAAAGCAGTCATGGAAGAGGAGGCGGACGAGACCAGCACCCTTGCCGCAGTTGGTCTTGACGGAGTCGACAACAATGGAGTTGAAGATCTTTTCCACGTCCAGTACCCAACCTTCAACTCGCCGGCTCCTACCATCGTCACCACAAACACCCCCACCAGCAAGCAAACAAGCTTCGTCATCATCTCCGGCCGATCAAGTCGATCGATCAAGTGTGTACTTGACTACCTACATCTCTATCTATGTAATCAGCCAAGAAGATCTGAGGATCGTCAAGGAGCTGCATCACCGAGGGTGAGGAGGCAAGTTGGATCTGATGCAACCATGCGTGCTTAGAACTATGGATACATGAGAGATTAAACTAATCTCCATGTCATTAATATTGCAACCAGATTTGATTAGCTATAGTTAATGCAGAGCTCGATCCAAAAACTCTCACCACCATCACAACTGCTCTATTCCATTCTGTTTGATCCTGAAGATGATGAAGGACACCACACACCGCATTCGTCGCTGTGTTCAAGCTGCCGCTCGTCGGGATCAATACGTTGTTCATCAGCACCACCAAAGTCAACTGCCTAGTCCAGGTCGTGACGAGCTCCGGTGGTTGGCTGGCCCTGGCAGTGACCGTCGATGGCGACGCCGAATTGACATGACACAGCACGCCCGAGATGCCAGAGTGGCAGAGGAAGCTCCCTACCCTCAGCGCTCTCGCCGCCACGACGTGCAGGACCCTAGTGGCTCGCCGGCGTGGCGCTGAGATGGGGGCCTATGCCCGGACGGTGGCGATGACGATGGAGAGGGAGGGGAGAGCAGAGGGAGTTTTTATTTTTATTTTTTATCTGACTTACAGGTGGGTCCTATAAGTTGACTAGTATGCCACGTAAGCGAAACCATCCTCGTATATTGCCTGAGGACCTCTTTCGCATGGTTTTTATGAGTTAGGGGTCTAACATTTCTGGTATTGGGGTTGAGGGACGATTTTGAAACTCGGTGTCAAGATGAGGACCTAAAATGAACTTATTCCGAATATATATGTTATCTTGTATTCTTCATTTGTTAGATTCCTAGACATCCCTCTACCAAACTTCCATCCTCGCATTTGGAACATGCTTAGACTACTTCCACAAGCAGGACCATTTTGGGCATAACATTGAGGATGGTTGCGTGGGATATCTATTAGTTCAAGCAAGTACAATGATGTAAAATGTCAAATTTTTGCCACAAGATAGGACTCTACAATAGAACCTTTAATGCAAGCCTTCTTGCCCACTTTCCTTTTAAGTTTTTTATGAAACTATAGGAAGCATAGGGATGGATCAATTTATATGTAGCAATGTTCTTATCTATAGCATAATAAATTCTGAGTACATACCTTCAATTAAACACATCCAACGATGCTTCAAAGGGCCTCCCACCCTAGCATGATACGAAAGTCATAGCACTGGGTGTGCCATTGAATTTAAAAAACCTACAGGGAATATTTTCTCCATTTATAAAATATAACGACTATATTAGATTCCAAATGAAACATTTGAGCAGGATCAATTTCTTTTGCACACATCCTTCACTAGAAAAAAACTTATTTCAGCTACCACCTTCCACAGTTGTTTGTCGACAAACCCTGGAATCATAAAAGGAAGTAATCTCACCATGAATATGTCATAGTCATGTCTCTTTAATCCATGTATCTTGGGTTGTTCAGTATTAACACCTCGTCTTATGTTTGTGAAGCCAATTCATAACATCATCTTTTCGCTCATGACATGCAGAAAGGTTCTCTTGGTTTCTCCCACCTATTGTTGGCTTTTCTACAAGGTTTGAATGTCTATTACATATCACAGCTTGGTCAAGATGAACTTTTACATTGTCTTGTCACTAATGTCCAAACATGTGTTAAAAACAGTTTCAGCTACATTTTCGCATTATGCATTACATCAATATTATGTTTAAGCAAGATCTTTGGTAAATATGAAAACTCCCACCAGATTGGAATGTGGGTCCAATGTGTGTTATGCCATAATCCTCAAAAGAACTTCAGCATTATTCATGTATTGCCTGATCTTTAGTCCTGCTAATTGAGGTGGAGGCATGTCATGCACTATTGTCCCTTTTGTAAATGTATTTTTTATTTTTAAATATGTGGTTAGCTGGTAAAAATTTCGTGTCCAATAGGTACCCAGGCAGTACTAATATTTTCCATACATTGTGGATAAGCTGGTACACCATGGATGGACCATACAATGAACATGTCAAGTACATGATCATGAATTGAATACTGGTATGAAACTCTCATTTTAAAATTTGGCTTCAAATAACTTTCATTGGTTTCTACTCTTTACCAAGTTTTCTTAAACTCATCACCTAGAGGACGCATAAACACATTCATGTTATTACTAGGATGATTTGCTCTATGGATAATCAGACTAAGAAATATTTTTTTCATCCTTTATGCAAAGAGTTGGAGGTCAGTTTTGATGTATTGCAAACACAAGTCAACAAGAATACCTTGTCCCAATGTTGAAATGGTTGAAACCATCAGTAGCTAATGCAACATGGACATTCCATAGTAAAGTCTTTCCATCCTTTGGCATCAATTAGATGTAGCATTTTTCTTGGATTAGAATGAGTGCCATCATTGTGACACTGCATATGCTTTGTAGTTGTTGCTTCCAAATACATCCTTTGCAACCTCTTGGTGTAAATGGCAGGCAACACATTACAAATGTGGGACGGTTTTTTTTTCGCCCTAGCCCTTTTCAATTTAGCTACATAGTGACTCAAATTACAAATATCACATTTTTCTTTGTGTTCCTCTTCTTCGTAGTACATCATGCAATATTTATATACATCTTGATCCTGACATATTCCATTTTTAGTTCACTTTGAAGGCATTTGCACTCATACAAGTTGGATGACATCTCGTAGCACTCGGGTAGTATGTCACCAATTAGCTTAAGCAAATTGTATATGCATTTTGTTGAGAGACTATATTGTGATTTAATACCCATTGAGTTTGTTGCAGCTGTTAAACATGAAACTTGAGTGAAAATGTGGAGGTATTCTTTTGACGCATCAAGAATAGCATAAAATGCCTTAGCATCTGCCATCGACACATCTTTTGTATGCATTGCATCGCCTATGTCATCCAACATATTATCTAATGAATCACTTATGTCAAAAGCCAGCTGTGGTCTAGGCAAAATAATGGTTGTTCTTCATGTTCAGTCCATCTAGTATATGAGAGAGATGCATGCTCCATACATTCATCTTGATGTGGACAACGCAGAGTTCCTAATCTTCTGAAAGGTTCTGATGAACACTCGATTTGTTGGAGTCACGACACAACTCAATCCGACATCTGAACAAACACGCTCTTGAGCCCCGTAATTGTAGCACCATTTCAAAACCTAGTTGACCTCGCCGAGAAGGCTAAATCCTGGCTTGCGAATCGAAGAACACAAACAACAACAAGCAAGATTACAACCAAATTATAGATGAATGATTAAGCTCACAGGTTGGGGTATACAAACCGAAGGATCGGTGAAACTGTTACTGATAGATTAATCTAAGCAAAACCCCAAACTGTAACTATGGCAGCGACTACTAATATATGGAGTTCAGGGTCGTGCAAACATCGCTTGATGTAACCCTAATGGGCTCCAACACGATACACGACACAAATGCCTGAAATTCGGTGACAGAGCATCGAGATAGATTCTAGACGTCAATTTGTTTCGATGTTTTCCGATGACTCGTAATGAATTTTGATACGAGACCAAAACCATTGGAAATTTTATATTCTTATATTTCCATCCATATAAAGAATTCCTAATACGAGCACATATACGACCTAGGCACCCTTTTTGTGCAGACTGGTTTGGGCCTCCATCTTGACTTGGACTCCTTTGTTGGTTCTCTAGGCTTCTCCATTGTTCCTAATCATAGTATAATCATTAGGTAGTAATCTATTCTCGAAGTCATATAAAGAAGAACTTAGGAATGAGCTCACCTCTAAATTCAATTGTCGTGTACGAGCTCTTGTGATTCGACCTTGAATGACAAGCGGGGGATTCTTGTGTATATCTGAACGAGTGATATAGTCATCACTTCTTCCATCTAGTGATATCAAGACATGTTGAATAGTGAAAGACAACTCCATATTTATCACAACTTGATATGCATTCAAAAGCATGATCCAAGAAAGCATGTGTTGTGTATCAATTCTTAGCAATGACACCCATTGTTATTCCACCCATTATACATCTAGCTATGCTCTTCTACTCACATACTTGCCTACATATGTCATATAAACTGAAAGTTTAATGAAAAGTCTCATTAGTTACTCTACGTGCATAGTGATGTTCTACTTACATATTTTGTCCGACAAAACATACTACTGCTCTCTAACTCATCAAAAAACTTCCACAAAGCATATATCATGTGCCAACTTAGAGGAACGAAATAAAAAAATTGCTCTTCATGCAAACATACTTGCTCAGGTTGTTGGTACAGAAAAGCCTTTATTGCATAGAGTTCACCACTATAGATATTGATCGAGCTGGCTTGGACTAAGTTGATTCCAAGGATGGATAAAGGGAGTAGTTCACTTTTTTCGAAAGAAAGCAACAATAGTTGGACAGAAAATTACTACTTCGTATCTAGGGTTATGGATCAAAGCAAAATTTTTACCTATTGACATAAAATCTATTCTAGTAACTGTTTGCAGCATGAAACAAGCAACATCCAAAGACCACACAACTAAAATATAATTATTTGTTATGATGTGGTATCAAAATAAACAAATGAGGAAAGAAATAAAAACCTTAGATTTATACAGTATATCGCCCATTAATCCCCGCTATAAAATACCTCTCCCATACCATATAGTAAAATCTAGACAAATGCACAGTACAATATAGCTAACTCATATCCAGCATTGAATTTTTTTTATACAAGTAGGAGCAATCACATATGCAAGAGGGAAAGATAATGGGAGAAACTACGTACATATTAACTAAAGTTTTGGATCAAAATCAGTACCTAGCTACAATCAACCGTTCGTAATAAAGGAAGGGGGCAGACAACTCACCGAGTCATGATGTGGTGTAGCCCAACTCAAGTTTTGCGCAATTGGTTGGCGTGATGAAATTAGGGTTTAAGAGATGGGTTTTGGGAGGAGATGAGAGAATGTTCGAGGGATTGCATGGTGGAGAGGAAGAGAAGTGATGCCAAAGAAGGAGGAGACCAGCAGGAGCCATCATGATGGGGAAAGCTTCGCCGGTGTCAATTAATTCACGGTGGTCAACACATACAAGATCTTGGGTAGGACAAAGAATAGAATGGTAGGGGATGGGTTGAGGAAGAGATCCAAAGAGGAATACTTATGGAAAAAATTGAGGATGGTAGAGAAAGGAATAAATTTTGGTGCCAGACAAAGAAATTGGAGGGAGTGAAATTGGTCTTCCCTATGGTATGGTTGCCTTTCATAGGGAAAATTTTCACATTGTCATCCTCCTCCAAGCCTTTTCTAATCTAACATTGAATTGTTTGGGTGTTATACTATAGTTTATTAGGAATTAGATTAGACTATTGGGAACTTTTTATTTCCCTCAGAATTTAATGTTTATTTGTAGTCACGCAAACTATCCCTTGGACTACTAAATTCACTATTAGGGGAATGATTTTAAGTAGGGAACGAGGGGAGTTCTAGTAGTACTTATACTAGAGTCTTATTTAACCAACCCTCGTTACAACCAACTCTCCATGTCTTGTCAAATAAAAAGATCTTGTTGTTATTGTCATCAGGGTTTGGGTTTTAATCAAATTATTTTTCCATTTTGCACTTTTGCTGCTTGATGGCTTTATAGAAGCCAACTTTGTGTCATTAATCATTCATTGCCTATTTAGGTTTTGTATTTCTATTTCTTGTTATTTCCTTTGATTAATTGCATAAGTAAAACCTTCATGGTAAGGTCAATAGTGTGAGAGAATGATCAATAACAAGTCAACCTGTGACAATGATTTGTTTATAAACTTTAACGTCTTTGTACTGTAAATTAAATTGAACGTATAGAAGGACCGGACACCTAAACTTGCATAAAAGCTTGTGAGGTGATACTATTGAAGGCATACAAATCTATTCAATGGTGGCATGGATGACCATTTTATTTACTAAATGAAGGTGGTGCAACTACATGTAACATGTATGTAGATTATGCGACATCAATCTTGAAGTTGTATGATGGATGTATTGGTGAGATTCAAAAGAAAGAGAAGAAAATAATATCTTTTTAGTAACAATATGATATTAGGCACATTACTTATGTCTGCTTTTAGGACGACTCATAAGTACATGGGTCTGGTGTTACTGAGAAGCACAAACAAAGACGAAATGCATTCCGGACGTCATGCAAAATGCGTGGAATAGCATCAACGGATGGAAAGAGAAGTTACTATCCAAAGTAGGATGAAATCATAGTCATGCCTAGCGGCATGAGAAATTTAGTACATCTTGTTTTTATAAGACAAAGACATTCTATGGTAAACTGAGTACAACGACAAAGTGCTCTTGGTTTCAATGCCATCAAGCCATTCCAATACTGCCCATTTCCATAGAGTATCTACTCATTTCATTGACAGCAAGGTAGCACCATAGATCATCCATGCTAGGGCGAGCAACCCAAGAAACTCAAAGAGCCTCCTATGGAGAGATATACCAGCAGCAGCCAAGCCTAATGCCACACGTGCATCACTGCCACCCACCCATTGTGATGAATTTAACTCTCGCATTGCTCATTGAAAAAATGAAGATGAACATTATTGGCGCCAAAGAACTAGCATAGGTCACGTCTTGGTTTTGATGTTTTGAACATAGATGTGAGTCATGTACTCCTTTGTGCCATGATATGGGTTGCTGGTTGCTTCTCCTGTTCATACTATAGAAGCCCTTGGAACAACTAAGGTTTTGTCATTCAGAAAATCATGGATACTCTCATACTTATGCTTCAAGAGTCCAGATCTAGCCATGAGAGTAAAGTAAGAAACTAATTTGACCACCGTAGTAAAGGAAGAAGGAAGATAGTGTGTTTGTTGCAATTTATTATTTTAGGTTATCTTAGTTTGTTGTATTCGATTGTTCTATCCTCTTTTAACCATATGTACCACATATTGATTCATTGGTATCACAATCTTATCATTTTTTAATAATTTTTTAATCTAGTTCAAACATTTTTCACTGAGTGATGAAACATTCTTTGCGGAATGTTGAAAAATTTAAAGCATTTTTCACCAAGTAATGCAACACTATGTAGTTTTTTTTCTCGTGTTAGATGTTCTGACGCCTAGTTGTCTCCTAAGATAAATAAAATTCACTCGATTAGTTGAAAATGGATAATAAGTTTAAATAAGAATAAACTAGTACATGCAAGGTCATCTCTGGTATTTTAGGTCTTTATACTTTTTATGTTGATGAAATGTTCACTATATTGATAATTGTTTTACTAAAGAAGCTTCTTAATATGCATAATATATTTCAGAAATTAGCTGATAGATGATCAAGGCAGTGCAAAACTACCCAACATCGAATTTTGAGTCAAAGCACTTACTACGTAGTTAAACATACATTGGGAATTGTTAACACATCAAAATGACCTATGCTTAGGGTATTAATTAGTATTCAAGTTATCAACTGACATACCTTTCTAGTTTATTAATATTAGAACTCGCTCATAGAAATTGTTCAGTTCTCCATGATGCAAAATTTTGTTCATATTAGATTTAACTGTATAACAATATAATATCCATAACTGCATGCACGGTGCAGTGACCATATACATAGATTTATGGAAACAAATTCTCCCCATTCCAAAATAAGTGACTAATTTAGCTAATTTTAGACTAGTTAGTACAAGAATAATTATTTGGAATGTTTCATTACTATTCATCTGTGCAGAATAGGCAAACAGTTTTAGCTTTTATTTCTTCTACATATGATGTCATGTAGGTTTCAAAAAGTGTATCTATGAAAAGGATGGAAA
Source organism: Oryza brachyantha (assembly GCF_000231095.2). NCBI lineage: Eukaryota > Viridiplantae > Streptophyta > Magnoliopsida > Poales > Poaceae > Oryza > Oryza brachyantha. The sequence continues at coordinate 11,776,804 of NC_023163.2, forward strand.
AATGTTATCATGCCTTCGTTTGCAACAAAAGTGTGAAAGAGAGTGATGGCACATGATGAACAAGGTACTAGAATGACTAGGCAGAAGACAAGGGAAATATATCTAACTGAGAGGATGGTAGATCTCTAAATCTCCAAGGTGGTTGAACAGAGGATGCATTGGTTGCTGCTAGTGATCCTACCCCTACCCAACCTAAGATCCAGAGCAATCAAGGTAACTATCTCATGTCACTTACCAACTTCAATGTGATATAATTTGTTGTAGTACTCTAAGCTCGTGGGTTCCATTATGTGAGTATCATGAACTACATGAGATGAATTGGTCATACTTTCCAATGATTAATTTTGCTTAGCTTTATTTGTATGCATTTGTTGATTCTGTTCAGCTATAATCTAAATTTAAATGGAAAATTTTAGCACATCTGGATAATTCTTATGTTTATGTATCCATTTCTTTCATAATATTTTCTTTGTTCCCTAATTTTTTAGTTCTGATTAAAATGCAACTTAAAAAAAAAATCTGAATGCAAGTATGCTAGCTCATTTCTTGATGCAAATTGGTTTACACATTTGCATCACAATGTTTATGATTTCCACTAGCTCTAAGCATATTCATGATTGCTAGGTGAGCCAAATGCTATTATTGATAGATGGAATAGGGGCAGGAGTATGGGAAAAACTTGGATAGGATATGCTAAGGCCTATGCTCTAAGATTCCGGTGCACATTGCAGAACGGAAGAGAAGGCAAGAGGCACCATTGCAAGCTATGAAGTTAGCATTAGAGGAAGGTATTATTCTAAGGCAACACATACCAATCCTTCCACACTAGGAGTACAAGAAGGACAATTCTCCAATTGCTGTCTATATGGACAAAATGTATGTAAGTAGATCGAGTGTGTCCTAATATTACAACTGTATTTATGTTATAGTGATGCATGTTCATGGGTTATTTTATGTGAGAATCTTGAACTCTATCCAATGAATTAGGTCAACTTTCTAGGATTTGACATCTTATAATTAATTTTCTTCACTTCATTTCCATGCACTTATTTCTTATATTGAGTTATAATTTGAATTAAATGGCAAAGTTGGAAACATAGGGCTAAATATTAAATTTTATCTGATTTTATTTCATATGTCTGAATTTAATGCAACTATAAAAGGAAAATAATATATCAATACAAAAAAAATTCTCTCTAATGCATTGATGTAACTATAGTGATTCTTTTCTGTAACTTTACCATTTTACCGACATTTTTACTTATTTGTCCATTTACTTGTCATGTAAGAGTTCTCATGCGGTGCATTTTATGCTCACAATGCCTCTTTTTTGGTGTTTTCATGCTCCTGTTTAGAGCAAATTTGCTCAAGGGTGGACAACGCCAGACGAGGTACCACTTGAAAAAGACATACTTTAGTGGTAAATCACCAAATGAAGTAATAACAACTTCACCGTTGAAGAGCATGACTGATGGGCAATGGAAAACACTGGTGGAGATGTGGTCAAACCCAAAGCAGAAGGTACATACTTCAGTACATAAGTAAGTCATGTCATGGTTATAAAATTTTACATGTTGGCTGCTAGCTACAAGAACCATGATTAGTTTGATAAGGTGGATAACTATTCTACTTGTCTTATATATCATAGCTAAATTGGTTTAAGATATTGCATCTACCATACTATCATGGTTTATTTTGCTGTAGTAAAAACTATGACCTCTCACTATATTGACAACTAGTTATATATTGCTGACTTCAAAATTAGGATCTGAAAATGAACTATTGTGGACATATGAAGTCTTATGTTAATGTGAAAAACACAGAAATGTGTATTTTTCTCTCCTTTTTTGTACATTCCTAGATAAATAAATGAATATGAACATATGAGGTAATGAAAAACATTTAAAAGCAACAGGAAGCCAGAATACTATGTGCATTAGAATCTCACCTCTAACTTGTCACTTGGCATACTATAGATTTTGGCACTTCCATTCCAAATCTGAATATGTTATTTTCTAATTTGAATATATAAAGTATTTTTCTTTTACTTGACTAGTCAAACCATATGTGATTAAGCAGTATAGTGTACTATGTAAATTTTAAGTATACATGTCTTGTATGTATGATAGAAATAAGCTACTTAAGACAAGTGTCTAAAAACCAACTTAACCGTGAGAATGTCCGATCGAAGCAAAGAACATGCTCTCGAAGCTACACCATGCATTGACATGATGTGGTAAGATATAGAAATATATTGTTAGATCATGTTTTCATTGTTATTAGATTAATGACAATATTGCTCCTGATTTGCTTTGTGGACAAGTTCCTTTTATCTGTTTCACAAGTGAGAGTCTACCTAAATTATGTCTTATGTGTATATAACTAGTTTTTTAGACTCTATGTCAGGTTTGAGCTAATAAAATTAGACATATTTTCTAGTAGTTATTAAACCCTTATTTACTATCAAATAATATAATAATAATGACTCAAAAAAATAAATAGAAATAATAATAACGAAAAATATAAAATAAATAAATAAATAATAAATATATATAGGTAAAATAATAATGAACATAATATCTGCATCGACCTTTTCGATCCAAGCACGCCACTCGAGACTCATTTCGGCCGAATAGGGAAAGGTGAGCCCGGCATTCTCGAAGGAACATGTGTTCGGCCGAAGCGAGTTTTCAACCTCACCCGTGAGGGGCTTGTTGGTACCGGCCCCTCCTTTCCATCCTATTCGCCCCAAAGCAAGCCTCAAAGTGGCATGTACGGCCAAGATGCCTTGGTATTCGAGTATCGTGCCTCCTGTGGCATGTTCGGCCAAGATGCCCTGGTGTTCGAGTATCATGCCTCCTAAGGCATGTTCGGCCAAGATGCCCTGGTGTTCGAGTATCATGCCCCCGTGGCATGTACGGCCAAGATGCCTTGCATGTTCGGCCAAGATGTCTTTGTGTTCGAGTGTTGTGCCTCCTGTGGCATGTTCGGCCAAGATGCCTTGGTATTCGAGTATCGTACCTCCTGTGGCATGTTCGGCCAAGATGTCTTGGTGTTCGAGTAAAACACTTAGGCACTACCAGACCCCCTCGACGATCCGGACTAGGTCAGAATACGGAAGCTTGCCCGTCACGACTCCGAGGGATATTCTCGCCAAGACACCTAGGGACCAGCTCTCAAGTGCACTCGAATGCTGAAGACAGCTGGTGTGGTGGTCCCCAAGAAGCTACTTATTTTACCCTTGTACCCTTAGGCTCTATTAGTAACTACCCAGGGGTATTTGGGTCATTGTACCTGGGGTTTTCCGGGGCTATAAGAGCCTGTACCCCTACCCTGTTGAACTCTAAGTTAATGAAATATACAGTGCCAAAGCATTTCGAACATCGTCTACTTGAACTTCTTGCGTGTATGTGCAACTGACCTTTTTCTAGTTGCATGTACGTTTTTGTGTTCGTGACGCGAGGTCAAAACACCACCCTTGTCGTGCCCCTCCCCAATGCACCGCGCCACCCGCCGGCCACGAACGTGACGAGGTGCGGCGCCGTGCCCCACCACCCCCATGGACCGCGCCCAATTCCTGCTGACCGTCGAGCCACTGCCGTTGTTGTGCCCCTCCCTAATGCACCGCGTCGCCTTCTGGCCACGGACGTGATGAGGTGACGCCACCGTGCCCTTGACCCCATGCACTGCGCCGCCCGCCGGCCACGAACGTGACGAGGCGACGCCGCCGTGCCCCACCCCCACGGACCGTGCCCAATTCCCGCTGACCGTCGAGCCACCGCTGTTGTCGTGCCCTTCCCTAATGCACCGTGCCACCCGCCGGCCACGGACGTGACGAGGCGACGCCGCCGTGCCCTCGACCCATGCCCCGCGCCGCCCACCGGCCACGGACGTGACGAGGCGACGCCGCCGTGCCCTCGAGTGGACCCCACCCCACGCGCTTTCGTGCCCTTTCCACCATGCACACCGCCGCCCGCCGGCCACGGACGTGACGAGCCGACGTCAGCCCCGCATGTCGCCGCGCCATGCTAGACACCGCTTGGGCTGTCACAGTCCTCGCCACTGCATCGCTTTGCCCCTGCCACACGTTGCCACCGCGGTGTCAGCTGCCAGGCCGTTGTTGTCGCACCGCTGTTGCTGCCGCCCGCCTCACCTCCCTCGGCCGCCGCCTACAAAAGGAGGGGCAGAGCTCCCCTCACCACTCGCCCCTCTCACTCTGCCCTCGCCACCTTACCACCGCCACGCCACCGCAGCTGCACCGGAACGCCGCCGCCACCGTCGCTGCCCTCCCCCCTCCTCTCTTTTGCCCCAGACCAGGCCGCCGCCACACCCCTCTTCGTCTGTTCAGTGGGCCTACTGGGCGGGATTTTCCCCTTCCTCTTTCTCTCTTCTATTTTATATAAGTCCAATTTAACTCCCCGTATTTCTTATTTCAAAATCTTTTCTAAACCAATTTATTTTCCCCTTTAAAAATATGTTATTCCTAAAGCCTTTTTCCCCTGTTTTCCTCGAAAAACTAATTATTTCATTTACCTTATATTATTTTATCTACCCTTCTTATTTCTAGAAAACCCCCCTTTCAAAACTAATTCTCGCCCCTGTCACGCCAGAAATTTACACCAAATTTCTAAACAATAGCATGTATTAAATCTCGGTCCAGGAATCAGCCCGAGTACACACTATGACATATTAATACACAGTTCCATGACATAAAAACAAATAAAAGCAATTATCTATCGAAATACAGCGGAAAAGGAAAACAAACTAAACCATCTAATCTTCAGCTTCAACTGGCAATGACGGCTCCACACCACAGGCATTCTCGACGGTGGACTGAACCTCACTTCAAACTTGGGAACAACCTTCTGACTCAGGCTCTGGCACTTTCTCTGGTCGGGGAAAATTAAGCAAGGCTGAGTACAAACCACCGTACTCAACAAGTAACACCCAAGAGAGGGAGAATAATGAATGCAACTAGGTACAAGGATAGGCTAAGATTAAATTGCACAAAAGCGGTAGATTTAGCAAAACGGTAAATAAAATAGACTAAAATAAAAGTAAAGTAACATTTAAAATAAGCATCCACTATCCAACGTTACACCACGTTGCAACAGGCCCAACCACTGTCCAGCGTTACATCACACTGCAACAGGGTCAACCCTCAGTTTTACTTTGCAGAGGTGTACAACTTTACCCACAAGACATGGCTCCCAAGCATGTTATCATGCCCCAACGTATCACCACGATACCTCAGTACGGAAAGCATGATAAGACCTTTCACCTAACTCTCCCTAGACAATCGCACCGCACTTCAGGTTTCACCCCCTCCTTTACATCATGTCGGACAGTCCCTTCTTGTGCCTTGGTGAATCCGGAAGCAGCAGAGGCTTTTGTTACATCACGATTGCCCATCCATACTCCATCACGCTCACCCTTGCCTTGGTACATCGAATAGGGACAAGTTAGATTACGAGTCTCACCCTTGCCCATTCTGGCTTGTGGTTAGTACGTGCAAGACTTCCAGGGTTTCTTGAGAACCGGTCCTTAATTGCCATGGGTGAGACTCTCAAAACCATGCACCCACAGCCCACCATAAGCAATATTTTAGTGGTCCTTAATCCACATCGGGAAATGGGTAATGATCACAACCATTAAAGGTCTATCAAAGTCTACTCAATAATCAAATAATAATTGGTGAGCTAGTTGAACTAAGCATGGCTAAGCATTGACTAACCCTAATTCTAGTCAAATTAACCCTTCGATGACAATAATAATTAGTGGCAATAAACGGATATATTGGTAATTGCCCAATAGATAAATAAAATAAATAGATTTGCACAAAACAATGCATGTTTGAATGTAAAGCAGGGAATTTTATAAACATGGGATCAATGTGATCAAAGAAGGGTGCCACTTGCCTTGCTCAGACCCACGAGGAACTTCGGCGACAACTTCGGGAATGAACGGCGCCGCGACGGGGTCAAAACCTACGACAAACAAAGCAAAAGAAGCAAAAATAGGCTATAAAACTACTGAAACAGAGACATAAACTATTTTTAATGGATTCTTGGCATTTTTCTGGATTTAATGAAACTTGAATGGACCTAAACGGTGACTAGACGAATTAGTTATGAATTTTAGAAGATTAACTGTGTTTTTAAACTAAACAGAAAACCTTAATGCATTTATTGCACAATAATTAGAGGAGCTGACGTCAGCACAGGAGAGAGGATGTCGACTGACAGCTGGGGCCCACTCGGCAGTGGCACAGCCGAGAGAGAGAGGGAACAATGGCTGAAATGTGGGGCCCGAGGTGGAGGGAGAGAGGGGAGAGTGTGACGGGTGGGACCCGTCACCGAGAGAGAGCGAGCAAAGAGGAGGAGGCCGGCTAGGTTGGTCGAACAGAGGAAGGGAGGGCACCGGCGGCGCTGTGGCGGCGGACGACGGTGAAGGGTGGCCGACGGTGGGGACGGAGACCGGCGGCAAGCGCCGTGCGACCGATGGCCAGCAGCGCAAAATGGTGCAGGGCCGAGAGAGCTAGCAAGCGGGTGGGGAGCGAGGGCAAGGGGGGATCGGCGACGGCCGTGAGAGATCGGCGGCGCACGATGATCCAACGACAGGCGGCGGCGACCGACAAGCGGCGGCGCTAGGCGACGCATGACGAAGGTCGGCTGTGGGAACGAGGACCAGGCGGCGCGCGCACGGAGGAAGAGGAGGGGGATGCGGCATGCTCAGCATCAGCCGAGACAGAGGGAGGGGTGAGAGGCGGTGGTGATTGGCGGCGAAGGGCGGCAACCGGTGGACGGTGCTGACAACAGCGGCAAAAGGGGAGGACGGCGGCCGGCGTGGGGAGAACAACGACGGCGACGCTCGGGCACGGCGACGCTCCGACGACGGCGGGATCGCGTCGGCGACGGCGAGGCGGGGGTGACTGCCAACGGAGGGGCAACGACGATGGCCAAACTGCGCGAGGGCATGACGGCGGCACCGGCTCAACGTCTACAGGCGGAGAGGAAAAGAGAGAGAGCGAGGACGACGATGGCTTATCGGTGACGGGGACGGTGGCGGCAAGTCGGCGAAGGCCGGGGACAGGTGGTGATGGCCGGCGGTGAGGGAGATCGGCGGCGGCGACGGAGATCGCTCGACGGCGCTAGCGCGACGGCGCGGGCGTGGGCCGAAGCGGAGCGAGCGGGGGCCGAGGGGAGGATTTTATAGGGAGGCGACGCGGCGGCGGCGCGCTTATGGCGGAGGGGCGGTTAGCGCGGCCGGGCTAGACGCGCGCAGCGAAAGTGGGAGGTGGTTGGCGGTGGCGCGGGACGCGGCCGGGAAAAGCGGCTTGGTGGTTGCGCGTGGCCGCAGAAAAGGGGGCGATGCCGGGAGAAGTGGGGGTGGTTGGCGGTGGCCGTTGCGAGCACGACGCCGGGAAGAGAGGGCGGCAGTAGACCGCGGCGGCGCAAGGGCGTGGCGCAACGATGGGGACGCGTCGGCGGGCGACGATAACCACGGCGGCTAGCTGGGGAGGAGCGGAGGAGGAGGCGGTTACCACGGCGGCAGAGATGGCGACACGAGGGAGGAAGAGGTGGTGGCGTCGGTCGAGCGGCGCGACGGCGGGTAGCGCCGGCGTGGGCGCGGCAGGGAAGCAGCGCGTGTGCAGTCCAGCGAGCGGCGCGCATTGGCGCGGCGGGTGCAGTCGAAGCGGGGAGCAACTGGCGTTGTGCGTGCGCTACAGAGCGTCGACAAGACGGGATTCGCGCGAGGTGAGGTAGAGGAGCGCGGTGGCGACAGCGACCGAAGCTAGCGGCGCGACCACGGCGATGAGACGACGATGCACGAGCGGCGAGCCGAGTAGGCTGGATGGACGCAGCACGCGGCTCGGCAGCGGTGAGTGGACGCGGCGTGACTGACGGTGCGGCACGATGACCCTGACATGTGGGGCCCACCTGTCGGTGTCCCGATGTGGAGGGAGGTGGCCTGGACTTGGCGTGTGCGAGGTGAGGGGGTGGCGCGGCGGTTTGGGCCGTGGCCTGTTTGGCCCAGGCGGGAAAGACAGAGAGGAAGGGGAGAGAGGGGCGAGTTGGGCCGGGAGAGCTAGGCTGCTGGGCCGCAGCCTTTGGGAAGGGGCTTGCGCAAGAGAGAGAGGTCGGCGGGGAGCAACTAGGCCGAGGCTTGGGTCGGCCCAGCGCAGGAGGGGGAAAGAGACAGGAGGGGAGGAGAAGCAGGCCAAGCGGAGGAGGGGGCCGGCTAGCTGGGCTGGCGACCTGCTAGCCTGGCCGAGAGGGGAAAGGAGGAGTGGGCTGAGGGAGGTGATGAGGACTTCAAGCGTGGGTTGACATGGCTCGGGAAATTGCGAACAGAACATGTACTCGCGAAACAGAACTAAAACATGCACGAATTAGAGATTCGCACGACGAATCAGATCCGCAACACGAACTTGTGCACTGTTAGCGGGAAGACGACGGGATTAACGACCCGTTAAATTGAGATTTAACAACTCGCTAAACTAGAATTAGACGACTTTAACGTAAAATCAATCTACAGGTACAAAATTAAAGTCGGCACTGTAGATCAATCTCACCTTAGCTAATTAGATTAGAAAATCTAAACAATTAAACGGTGGATCAAAGATAGATGGGTTCACATGAGTTAAACAGAATCGAACCTGAGATTTGGTGGAGAGATCAGCAGTGGGTTGCTGCTGTTGCTCGCTGTTCGGCTAGGAAACCTAAACAATTAAACGGTAGATGAATTTAGATTGATTCGCAAGAATAAAATATATGCGAACCTGAGATTCGGTGGCGAAAAACCTATCGGGGCTGCTGTGAACAGGGATGCAGCAGGGGAGCAGGAGGCTGCTGGAGGTGCACGGGAGAGGGAGACAGGGAAAAGAGGCAAGGCTCTAGGGGGGTATTTATAAGGGGGAGTTTGAGATAAATCTAGTTATTCATCTCCTATTAAAAAGGAAATAGATAGAGTTTTAAAGGGATAAAAATTAGAGTCCTAATTGATTGGAATTAGTTTACCGTGAGAGAGGGAGCTGGCTGGCAGGGAGGAGATGTGCGTGCATCCAGGGGGAGGAGGAGTTCGGCCTGGAGGAGAGAAAAAAAAGGAAAAGAGAAAAAGAAAAGGGAAAAATGGAGAAAGAAAGAAGGGAAAAAGAAAGAAAAAGAACGGAGGGAAAAAAGGAAAGAAATTGTCTCCAATTTTGCCAATTTTTATTAAGTTTATTTGAGCAAATTTTATTGACTGCAATTCAAATATAAGTCCTGTTAATAATTTAAAATGCTTTCGGGACATTTTAGAACATTCCGAAAAGCTTCCAATTAAATGAAATTAAATTACACCGGGTTTTTCTCCTGAACTTTAATTAACAAATTATTTTTAATGCATTATTTAATTGAGTTTTAGCTAGGGTAAAACTCAGGGCGTGACAGCCCCTCTCCTCTTCAAAAGTCTTTAACCTCTTTTACCGGGTCCTTTACAAACAAACCCCCTTTAGTTAATTCGTCCCGAACTCCTTTATCTCCTCTTGTAACGATCTCACCTTCTGCTGGTCTTTCATTTTCTTGCTAGATCCGGGAGTAACGGTTGAGTCAGATGAGGAACCGGTTGGACAAGATTTCGGACCAGGCAAGTCACCACTCCTCTTGACCATGTTGAACCTATATTTTGAAAATGCATTATTTTACTTTAAATAAATTGCATGCAGAACAATTAGAGACCCGCTGTAGTTAGCTATACCCCATCATATGCTTGATTACCCTTAAACCTTTGTAGCCTCATTACTCAACTGTAACCTAATTGACTTATGACATTGCTTAGCCCTGCTATTAGCTGCATTTTATTTAATACTATTCAATTGAGATTATTATGATGATATGCGGTATTACTCGGGAAGAGTAATTACCTAACGACAGGTGGATACATGAGCGCCACCTGCCCATGTGGAATCACGTGTTAAAAACTATTTTTGATCGGGCGGAATGGTGAGAATATGTGTGGTTCGCGGGAACGGCTAGCCGCCCTGATCAGTTAATGGCCAAGCCGTGTAGGTATACAAAACGACCACCGTACAGTCGTGTTTCGTGAATGGGTATAGACCTAGTTGAGTAAATAGTCGAGCGGAGGCAGCGCCCAAGCCATGGTGGTTCTTATATGTGTGCAAGTAGGCAGGAAGCCTATTGCATAGGTGATGACCAGGAAGGTCAGGCCCAGTGAGTTGTGGTGCGTTCTGTTGTTGGTTTACTTCTTCCTCGGGAACGCCAGAACTCCCGTCACGGCTAGTAACCGCACATCTATAGCGCACTGGGGACTAAAGTTCATGGAGCGGGCACTACTGAAGTAAGTTTATCGAAAGACTTTGCCATTACAAGGCTCATGTATTGGGCAGTCATGGAGCACGGGGAAAGTGTACATCCACAAAAGTGTGTTAAGTCTAGTCGAATACTTGTGCCCTCGGATATGAGCACCAGAACATGGTATACAATTGGCTAGACTCATAAAAACCAAAAGATGAGAATGGCGTGGAGAATGAAAGTTGTTCTGTGTTGCCTATATAATTCGCTCCTTGAGTGGCAAGGGGTCGAATTATCTAGAGGATGGCTTGGGGGCCATGAAGGGAAACCATTAGTGGATGGCAGACATAACCTTCGTGGATATTTAATCAAACACATGGTATAGAACTTGCTATTAGAATTAGGTTTTGTGAAAACGATTTTGAGAAAGCTACTTTTACGCAAAAGAACCCTATAGCCTTCCTTTCTATGGCCTTGCATAAGCATACTGTCGTGGTGATTTGCTGAGTACCTTGTACTCACCCTTGCTGAAACCCAACCTTCAGCTCTGGAGGAAGAACCAGTCGCTGACCCTTACGAGTGCTACAAAGAGTTCACCCGAGGGAAAGATGCCTAGAGGTCCTCGTCCTCCAGTCGTTGTTTGTGGAGTCAAGTCACTTAGACCTTGCCACCCCACTAAGAGTTAGATACTCAAGTGCTACCCAGCTTATACCCTCTTATTCGGCCAAAGTGCATTGGTGTAATAAGTCCTGTGAGACTCTATTCTTTATGTGCTACTCCATGATGTAACTCGACTCGTGTGTGCCAACTACTTGATCCAGGGATTGGTATAATAATACATGAGGAATTCCTGTATAAAAATCAGGGTTCTACATGATGCTGACATCCGGCTCCACAAGGGGTTTGAGAAAGTCTAATTCATCCTCTTATTGCGCATTTCCCTAAAGGAATGGAATTCGAGATGGTTTTATTGCAGCAATGTGTCAAATTCCCTTCCTTCTTTTGTTGGCCACGCTCTGGTTGCCCAAGAGTCATGGTCCTTGCTCCTGACTCATGACGAGGCACTCTAAATATAGGCCTTGCTCAAGCTCACTAGGGAACTAAAGGCCTCCGGCTAGACCAGCATATGGGTATCTGTACACTTTGTCCAGCGCTGCGTCCAACCTCTAAAGGATCCAATTTTGTTTTGACTAAAGGGATCAGATGACCAGATTAGACAGTCGCAAGAAGCAATGAAGCTAGAACCCTCCTAGCCCAGGTCAGCATGTTCTTCACTCAGGGACAATGATCTTGGCAAGTGCGGCTGGATGATGCATTCAACACTTGTGAATTTTGCAAGTTCATTTGCACTTGTCTTGATGGTTTTTTCTTAATAGGATAGCCACCAATACCTCTCTTATCCTCCTAGCCAGATGTCACCATAGAGAAAAAGGCTCACAACGATTTCTACAAATTAGTTGGCTGCCAACATCGTAGCGCTTGACCCTAACGTCGAGCCCAAGTTAGCCAGTTATTAGAGGACCTATGCCACCCAAGGCTGAGGAAATCTCTAGCCCCACCAGCACTCCGGAGGGTAAGGAAATAGTTCACATTTAACAAGAGCACCAATATGGTACTTTGAATCCATAAATTCTCTTCGACCAGAATATGTGTTGGTGTTGACTTTGCCATATTGAATGCACGCCAGTTACTTTTGAATGTAATCTAGTGACATTGATCCTTCGGTATCAGGCACTAATGATGTGAAGGCCCAACCCTTGATCGGGCCAGTCCTAGGTGGTTAGGACATAGCCCTCAACTATGGACCAAGCTACCAAGAACATAGGTGCCCAGCTCCCAACAGGGGCCAAACAGCTGGTGAGGCGGGCACCTAGCCCCTGACTAGGGGTCAGGCCGCTATTCAAACCGAAGTAACACTAACGGACAGCAAGCAACCCAGGCCATTAGTTGAAACCAAAATGACAAGGCCTCTAGCTCCTCCATTGGTTGCCTCGACTTAGAAGGATCCACACATCAAAGCGAGAGTGACACTTTTGTAGGTAAATATCTTGAAACATATCTTTTGATTGGCCTTTATTTATTTATTTTTGTCCTATGCTATCTTCTTGTTCCCATAGTGCATCAAAGCTTAGACGAATGCCAAATCCTCAGCTCTTCATCTCCTGGGCCAAAGAAGAGAGAATATGCCAAGGCTAAAATTTTGGGAGGGCCATGATCTTAGAAAAGAAATATATGGTTGCTAGACCAATACATTACACCAATTTCTAAAACATAGCATTTATTAAATCTCGGTCTAGGAGCATTATTCATAAAACAAATAAATACAGTTCCATCGCCTTAATAAACAAATAAAACAAGAAACCTCAAACAACACGGTGGAAAAAGAAAACACTAATGCAGTTAACACCTAAGCAGCAGTCAACAATCGACAAGCAACTCTTGAGCACAACAACTCGCCTAGCCTTCCAAAGGATCCTCGTCTTACGCAGTATCAGCCTCTAGGGAAAAGGGGTGAACCGTAAGACTAAGTACAATCACAATACTCAACAAGCATGTCACGTCTAGAAATTTACACCAATTTCCAAACAATAGTATGCATTCATTCTCGGTGCAGGACCAGTCGAACTACACACTATGACAATTTTGTAGGGATTCATCGTCTTAATAAACAAAAAAATTAAAGACATCTTAACAATGTAACTGAAAAAAAATCTAATGTATCTTCTTAGAGAAGTGATGGCAATGGCACAACCCCATAGGCAGCTTTGACCATAGGAACTCACCTAATCTTCAAATGATTCCACACCGGATACAGATTTGACTTGTGCGGAAAGAGGGGAAAGCAAGACTGAGTACGACCACCGTACTCAACAAACCACCAACAAAATCAAGAAGAATGCACAAGGGTGTACAAAGAAATAACAATTAAGGCTCACTTTGCAAAAAGAGCAGTTAGACAAAAGCAATAGAGAATAATAAAAAGATAGTTAAAGAAACAGTAATTAAATAGCAGTATTAAACCATCCACTGGTTAGTGCTAAACCATATTGCACTAGGCATAACAACAATATTGTGTTAAACCACACGATACTAGTGGTCCCAGTAATACCATGTTGAACCACATGGTACTATCTCAACTATCATAACCAGTTTTACCATATTCATTTAACTATGAAACCAATGAAACTAATCGCAGCGAATCTCTTCGATCAACCAGTAACCATGGGCATGCAAGTTTACCAATAAGACATGTCACAAGATGCTCCCATGGTTGCAACTCTCACACCCTAACATGGGTTGGCAAGAATACCCCTTGTGCCACGCCAAATCCGGCAGTCGGTCAATCCATCCTTGGACCGACCCAACTACTTCACTCCACCCTGGCCTAGGTGCCTAGGAGAGGAATGAGCTATATGTCAAGTTCAGTCATTGCTTAGATTGGCTTGTGGTAAGTTCGGATATGTCTTATGAGTGTTTCTTATGAACCAGCCCTTAACTACCATAAGCATCACTTGCAAAACCATTGTACTCATAGTCCACCGTTAATTATTTAGGGGAAATACCTAACCACAACTATTACCATTGTGACACAAAGTCTCAGTTTATTAAATAAGAATGAGTATAGAGCCCCGACCCAAAGTTAATGAAGTTGACACTAAGTAGTGCTAAGAAAATAAAACAAAAACCTTGCTATAACAATTGGCTTTCAAGTGTAGCATAGAATAACCCATAAGCATGTAATAAAGATAATGTATTGATGATTGGTGTCGGCAATAAACTTATAGGGTGGCTATCGGGCTTGAAATTCGATGGTTAAGATGAAGAGGGAGACAATTTACCCAGGTTCAAGCTCTCGACGTGGCGAGATAATATCTTACTCCTGTTTGGTGATGGTATTGCATAGATGATTTTTCGTGCCCTCAACGGGGCGCCCTGTACATCCTTATATAGTGGGGGAGGGGCTACAGATATGATAGAGTCCTAATCTAACAAGACAAAGATCTATCCTAATTCAGTTACGGCTCGTGTCCGGAGTATACGGCATGCAATCCAGTACATACCAAACTCCTAGCCGACACCATATAGATATAATCTCCTTTCTATTTGATACCCCATTAACCGTACGTATTCGTGTAGTCTATGGATACCCCTGGTATAAGTATCCCACAACAGCCCCCGGAGTCATCCATAGCAGTGCAGGTCATCCATGTAGATCGTTGATCATTAGGCGTATACCTGCACAATATGCTTGATACTATCCGAGTGCTTCTTGTGCGCTTCCTGAGTGCTCCTCGGGTGATCCCGAGTACTCTGTGATTATTTTAGAGGTTGTGGACGGCTCCGAATGGAAGAAAAGTTTAGGTGCGTCGAAGATGCACCTAATAGGTATAGCCCCCGACTCTATGCTTAAATGCGTAACAACTAAACATAGAGTCATCTATGGACTGTTACAGAAAGCTTTCTCGAAGTTTCGAGCTTTCCGACTCGAGTAACACTGCTCAGAGTGCTTCTGGACCGAGTGGTTTGGAGATGACTTTGTGCCGTGTTTCCCCAGACATACAGCCTTCGGTTATGTTCTGCCCATGGGGTAGGTTACGCCGACTAGCCTAACCGTTATAGCCTAGTAGATAGTACCGAGTCTATTTGGGTTTACTCAAAGTTTAGGCACAGACTAAAAAGCGCAATTAAGTGCCATGGGCGATATCTACTGATGCCTGCACGAGTGCAGTCATAGACCCATAACATAGGCGTTCTGTTGATTCCTGAATTTGACAGAAATTACGAATTTCATACCACCATCTGGCGCATCTATAAAACTCGTAACCCTCCCTTCAAAATAGCATGGTATCCGTTATGCCAGCATCGAAAATTTTGGCCCGCCAAGCTCGCCAGGAAATATAATAATCCTTAGCCCTGTAATAGAATTTTCTAGTTTTTAGGCCCGTTAGTAGCCCATTTAAGCCTCCCGTTACTTTGCCTGTTCATCGTCTTCTCCACCGCACCAGTCACTGCAGCCCCAATCTGCTCCAGCGATTCCCGCGTACACCAAACCCTAGCCTCCACGCCCAAAGCTCTGACATTCCCACCACGCACCGCACCCGCATTCCCCCTCCCACCCCGACCCATCGAAGAGTGCCCCGAATGGCCTCCCCAACGGATTTAGGGAAGACGCTGCCGCTGCATCATCTCCGACCAGAATCTCTCGGTGCTATCTGGAGCCGGCCTGATCCAGAGCAAGGAGGTAGCGGGATACCGCGGCGCACATGGTGAGGAATTTCCTACCCCCGACTCTCGGGAAGTCGTAGTATTCGAGCGTTCTTCGAATGAGGTTTTGGGCTGCCGGTGTCTTCAATCGCGGTGTTTGTATACACCTACGAGACTTTCCTTAGGATCCCCCCTCACTTCAACCTCTTCCGCCATCTTTTCGCTGTTAAGCCCCAACCCAACTGGAACCATGCATCAGTGGTTGACGGCGCTGGCGTTCAGCTCCGTGAAGGGAGCAACAAAGCTTGGCTTTCCCTGCCCATGAAGACTTCCCTCAAGGGTTGGCATGTGGCGTGGTTTTATTGTTCCAACCTAGCCGACTCCCTTCCTCCGTTCGTTGGTCATGCTCCGGTGGCCTAGGACTCTTGGTCGTCGCTTCCCACGACCGAAGAGATGCCGCAGGTGAACTCATTGCTCAATTTGATCGACAACTTGAAGACTGCCAGCTTAACCGGCGTTTGGGTGACTCGGCACTTCACTCGGCACCGAATCCAGCATCTCAAAGATCAGGTCCGATTCACTTTCGACTACACTAGGAGTGATGACCCGACTCGGGAGACGACTGAGGTGATGCAGTGGGAAGTCACCCAGGCCAGAGCCTGCCGATTGTTCGCTCCGAACACCACCATTCCGGCTAACGCCGCCGGTTTCGCCTCGCCGTTCCATGCCGAGAATGCTCCTCCTGCGGTGAGTTCTTCGTATCTCCGAAGGTTTATCTTTCACTCCACAGGTGTTCGGCCTGGTTTGTTGTAACTTGTCTCATGGCCTTTCTGCAGGACCAGCATCAATTCCTGTCCTACCCCCCGGGTCGGGTCTCGCCCGTGCCCAAGAGGGCGTCGGACACTCCGGTTGACGAGCCCGTCGCCAAGATGATGGCGTTCGATCCTGATGATGAACCCACTGGGATGCCGGAGGACTTCCATGCTTCGAGCCCTACGCGTTCTCCAAGTCCACCACCTCTGAGGTGCTTGAGGAAACCCGTCTTCAAGACGGGGTCAAGGTAGCGTAATTCAGCATTTACACCGCGACCTAATTAGGATTTAGGTTTGCTGAAGTCGTGTCTCGTTCTTGCAGGATATTGAGCAACATTGAGACGGCCGCCCCAACCGGTTCTAGGGACGTTCAACCCCTGGGCCCGTCAACAGCCATTGTGCCAGTGGCGCCGAGCGTGGTCCCTGTGCCGGCAACTAACCCCATCGTAGGGCCAGCCACCGAGGCAACTCTTGTGATCGTCCCGGCCACCACCCCGACGCCGACTACGGAGCTGGAACCTGCCGGACCATCAACCTCAACTGCTGCCGTAGCGTTCCTCGCTAAAGGCATCGCAGGGTTAGATGCTATCACAGGGGCGGATGCTCGTCCCATCGGCCGTGACAACAACCTGGGGGATAGCCCAGCCTAGGGCCCGAGAAAGCTGCGCCGGGCAAGTCAAGGTTGATCTGTCGGATGACTCCAAGGACATCGCCAAGATCAAGCGGTACATCGAGAAGTCGGTCAAGCTCATGAAGGTATGCTCTTCGACTGTTACCCCATGTGCGTGATCCCATTAGCCCATGTTATAGTGTTCAGGGAATCAAGGCACGCTCTAAGGCAAAGTCGTAAGTCCTGCGCTCGCTGGACCCACAGCTAAGGAACATTGACGCCCTACACCGGGATCGTGACAAGATCATGGAGTGCGCGAAGGCTATGGAGAGCTTCCTATGTTTTCATTGTTCATATGTTCTTCCTGAGTTCTTTTTCAACACACATACACTACACGTTCGCAGGAACTCCACCAAGAAAGGAGGACTGAAAAGTCCCCTCTTTCACTGACCAGACAGTCTACTGTTCATACCCGGACAGTCCGGCTAGAGCTCTCGGTTCAACCCGAGGGCCCCGACCGGACGGTCCGGCCCCTAAGCCCGGACGATCCGGCACTACTAACCGCTGCAATTCGAAAGAATTTTTAGGTCACCTATTCACCCCCCCGCTAGGCTATCTCTATGAGACTTCAACGTCCACTACTATGGTGTTTATCTCCCTTGATGTGAGCTTCTGCTTGCGCTTCGACTCATATGCGAGCGGGCCACCGAAGATGTGGTTTAGCTTGACTTGTGGGTCCTGGAAGTTGTCGTCCTTCTTGTCGGCGGGCTTCGTCTTGCTCGGTCCAGCAGCTCCCGACTAGCCTTTGGCTAGCTGTAATATGGAGTGACACATGACAAAGCAGTCTTTGGCCAAGTGGGAGGACTTCAGGTGGCAGGGGTACTTGCAATTCATGACTTTATCATAATCAGCCATCTTTGGACATTGGATCGGCTGTCGTTCAGCGACGGCCACCAGCTCCTCTGGCTTGTGTTTCTGCGAGTCCGAGTGCTTCTTGTGCTCCTTTTCCTTTCCTTTGCTAGACGGATGTCCCTTTTCTTCGTGCTTGTCTCCGCGTGAGGCAGACACCGTGTCGGCGGCTGCTGTGTAGGAGTTAGCCATGTCAAAGAGGTCCTTGACAGTAGTCCGCTCCTTCCTGGTAAACTTGGCAATGAATGGCTCATCGTCTACTCCCTTTCGGAAGGTGGAGATGACCACGTCATCTTTGATATCTAAGATGGAGTTGCGAGAACCGTTTGATGTAGGCCTGTAGATACTCGCTTTTTCTTTGTTGGACTTGGTACAGATCGTAATTCATCCTAGGTCTTTCATATGTGCCTTGGAAGTTGGCGATGAACTGATCACGAAGCTCCGCCCATGAGTTAATAGACCGTTTGGGGAGCCCCGACAACCAATGTCCGACCGAGTCATCTAGGACAACCGACAAGTAGTTGGCCATGGCCTTGGTGTCACCTCCGGTAGCCCGGATGGCCATGGAGTATACCGTAAACCATGCTTTTGTGTCGATGGAGCCGACGTACTTCTTAACGCCAGTTGGCTTGAAACCAACCGGCCAAGTCAACTGATTTAAGATTTTTGTGAAGGCCGGGATGTCGTCGGTCATGTCAGTGGCGGAGGTCGGCAGAGATTGAGGCGCCGCTTCTCGGCCCTAAACTCTTGCCGCTACCGATCTAGTCGGTGGATCTCGTCGTCGATGCGGCGTTGCCTCTCGACGGAGTTTCTCCTCCACGGCGAGTCAGGAGAGTACCGGTGTGACCTGTTTTTGGTGTGTAGCTGGGACACAGTTTGCTACCTAGAGACGTTCGCCCTAGACCTAGGAGATCTTGACGACTGAGCCTAAGAACGAGCAGCTGGCGTACCTGTCGTACGCTGTAGAGAGTGTTGGATCACAGCAGTGGTCACCATAGGTCTAACCTTGTTTATGGTTTCCAGCACGAGTAGATCAGGTTAGGAAGCTGCTGGATAATGTCGCTGAGTTGATCGGTGGCCGCACGGATGTTCTGTTGGGGCGTCTTGAAGACGTCATGCTCGTCAACTTGAGTCTAGAGCAGGTCGGCTTGCATCCTCTGGGATTGGAGTCGTAGCTCGACGTGCAACTGCGTCGCGCGGCGTTCCCTGTCCTCACACTCTTGGCGTTCTTTATCCTCCTCGAGACAGCGCTCTTCCGCCAGTCGGGCCGCCTCCTCCTCTTGCCGCCTGGCCGCGGAAGAAGGTGACACAGGCTTGCTTGCGGCAAAGACCTCTCGGGGTAGCACGAAGCTTCCGGTACTACTGCAAGCCTCGAATGCGTCTACCAAAGGGGTCAGCGCCACCTCGAGATTGGTCTCGACCTCCATTGGAGCTGCACCTTGACTTGCCCATCGGTCGGCCGACTTGGGGAAGACCATCTCAGTGTCATGTGACCCAGATTGGATCTGGGTCTGACCTAATGCCTTCTCGTCAGGCTCGAACCGACAAACTTTTTTGTCGGAGTCGGAAGAGCTTGAGTCAGGGTACGATAGTGCACCGAACTGGTCCGTTTGAAGTCTGATGTGGCTGAACTTGAAGGTCAAGCCTACTGGGAACTTCCTCTTCATGATGTCTGAGTTGAAGTGCATTGAACATCGCTGAAAAGAACCTTAGATCGAAAGAAAAAATAGCGCACCCCTACCTGGCGCACCAACTGTCGACGATTGGTGTCGGCAATAAACTTATAAGGTGGCTATCGGGCTCAGAATTCGATGGTTAAGATGAAGAGGGAGACGATTTGCCCAGGTTCAGTCTCTCGACGTGGCGAGATAATACCTTACTCCTATTTGGCAATCGTATTGCGTAGATGATTTTCCGTGCCCTCAAGGGGGTGCCCCGTACCCCCTTATATAGTGGGGGAGGGGCTACAGATATGATAGAGTCCTAATCTAACAATACTAAGATCTATCCTAATTCGGTTACGTCTTGGGTCCAGAGTACATGACATGCAATCCAGTACATACCAAACTCCTAGCCAACACACTACAGATATAATCTTCTTCCTATTCGATACCCCATTGATCGTACGTATTCGTATAGTCTATGGATACCCCCTGTATAGGTATCCCACACAATGCATATTTCAATATAGTTGGGCGGAAATAATTTTATAAATTGGGATCAACATGCCCAAGAATTTAGCAACAAATTGATAAGGAAGTTACTTGCCTTGCGACTCTGTAACAGCTTGGGTACCACTTTGTAATATACTGAAGTCTAGGTTTCATTGAAATCTAGAACAAACAATTGAAAACATTTAAAATAGTACAAAGGCCCACTGAAGTAGTAAAAGAACCTAGTTTTAATAGATTCTTGACAAAATTATTGATCCTTGTCTTTTTATTGCATAACCTGCAAAACGAATTAACGACTCACGCGAATGTGCGCACACCGATCTTTTTAACGACAGGACTAGAAAACTTCAGACAAAAAACAAATCCACACGATATGACAGAAACGTGCATGAATCAGGGATTCGCACGACAAATCAGTACTGAAACAATGGGTCGTAGAATGTACAACCAAAAACAATGACATAGTTAGCAAAAAAGGAAATTAACAACTCATTAATGGCTTTAATGAAAGATCAACTAAGGTGTACGAAACAGAGAATTTACACAATAGATATAATATCCATTAAATGACTCACTAAAAACCTAAGAGGCAAACATGATCAACTAGATTAGATTAGATTTGTGCAGCGTGATCTATGCGAAACAATGACTCGCGAGCGTGATCTATGCACGAACACCAGCAGCTAGCAAACACACACGCGAACGGCGAACAACTAGTAAAAACACGCGCGAGCAGCGGCTAAGCAGTGGTTTAGTAGGGAGAATGGCTGGGACTCATGCGCCGCAACGGCAGCGGGAAAACCCCCGCGTGAACCATGGTTTCGCACAGTGCGCCAGCAGCAAACAGCGGCACTAGTAGAGGGCGGCGGTCGGCTGGAGCAGCAGGTGTGGGGCGCGCTAGGGGCTGAGGAGGACGGTGGCTATGAGGGGTGGTCCGGCCTGGGGTTTCCGCTATTTATAGAGCGTCAGAGATATAAAGTTACTAGGAATCCATCCCCCATAAAAAGAAAAAGATAAAGAGTCTAAAGGATAGATTGCATAGAGTCCATATGGGTTTAGGATTGGAATGGGAGATGGATAGGGAGGGGAGGAGCTCGGTTGGCTGGGGAGGAGGCAGTGACCAACTTGACCTAGGGCAGGGGCATGGTCGGCTTAGGCCAGTCTCGGCGGAAAGGCCAATTAGGCCTGGGTTTTGGGCCAACTCATCCAGGAGGACGAGGAGCTGCCTATCCTGGGATTTTGGCCAAATCCGTGCGTGAACTCAGCTTTCGGCCTAAGAAAAGAAGCCCTACGGCTAAAACAAAAGGAAGACGACTTGAACGGTTGCCGATTAACCCAAAACTTTGCACGACTTTTATTTAGTGATTCCTTAGTCCTTTTCTTCTGAAATTTCAACTGCGTGTACAGTTAGTTGTATTTGACATGATTAAATATGAAAACAAGCATGCTTTTTTCATGAGCAGGACCATCAACATGGTTTTGTTATTTGTAAAAACCCTATAAATTAAACTACTTTCATTGCGAGAATTTTTTTTGAATTATTAATGAGAATTAATATAAAGTCCCAACCCAAAAATTATATGAGGTAGAGATGTAAGCATGGCTAAGCATATCAAATTAATTGTATGAAATACCCAGGTTGAAAGGTAAAAGGGTAAACACAACATAAGGCTTATAATAGCGAAACATAGATATTTCCCATAAAGCATATAATTACGAAAGAATGCGCTTTTATAATTTTGAAATGTGAAAATAATTTAAAAACGTGGATCAATATACTCAAGGATTGCAATGTATCTTCCCTTGCGACTCTAGAAAAGCTTGGGCTACCACTTCGTCAGAATCTAAAGCAATAAAAAACACTCAAATCAGTATATTGGGCTACCGAAGTAGGAAAAAAGGACTATTTTCAATAGATTCCTGACAAAATTATTTATCCACTGTACTTTGAATGGGCTTAAGGAGACTTTGAATTAATTATTTATGAATTTTAGAATTTATGTTGTTTTCATAGCTAAACCTGAAAGTGAGTTAACGACTTTTTTTAAAAGGCAATATTTTGACTTTACGTCATCGACACGAAAATGTATATGCAACAAAGTCAAATAGTCATCACATATACAAAGTGAACTCAAGTGTAGAGAATACTCAAGCGTAGGGGTATGGGCTTCTATAGCCCCGGAACCCCCTTTACAGTTACCAGAATACCCTCAAGTGGTTACTAATTGGGTACAAGGGTATTAGCATAATATCTCTAGCTTCTTGGGACCACTGTACCAGCTGTCACTAGTACTTGAGTGCTGGTCCCCAGGCATCTTACAAGAATATTCTTGGGAGTCGTAGTCAACAAGCTTCGTCATGTCCTATTCAAGTCATCCCTTGAAGGGTCTTGCTCTTCGGGCATAAAGACGCTTGTGCAATTTTCGTAGTCCAACATGTACCTGAGACATTATCCTAACATGCTTCTAGGACATATTGCTTCAACCTACCCGTGTGGCATATTGTCCCAACACGCTCCTGGAGTATATTCTTCCAACATGCTCCCGGGGCATATACGACCATATTGATCTCAGAGCAGCATGACTTACTTGGGTGAGCATGTACACGGGACTCCACATATACACACCAAAGGGTACGAATACACCCGAGCGTGCCGATCTAATTCGTTTACTCTGGCAAATAGGGTAAGGTGACCCTGTACCAACAAGCAACACGAACGAAAACGAAAAAAGGAAGGAAAACGAGACTTTACCCTAATCACAACTAGACTCATTAACGATTCCTGCTGGGAACATGGGTTCACGATTGCAGCAGCACGAATCTAGACAAAGCAAAGCGGATTGCAAAGGCTGAACAATGACTATCAACAAAACAAATTAGCGTCTCATGTGCGTATACCAGATTTGCATGACGACCCGTAACAGCCACACTAACACTACTAAAACACAAACAACACAGTTCACATGGCAAAAAATAGAAACACGCACAAATCATAGATTCGCAGGGCACATAGCGATCCGCACGAATCGTATAACTGTTGACGCCGAAAATGACAATCAACGGTCACACCCGTAGGTCTGGGAATCAATCTTAGACCATTCCAGTGCAGGACCTAATTCATAGAAATACTGGGCGTGCCAGTCAGTTTGGTCATGTAACTGACAAGATAATCATGAAAAACAATTAACCCTGAAATCGCTATCGGCTGGATAGCCAATACCGTCCCAGGACCTTAGCCGATAGACTAGACGATCGGCTTTATAGGAATTTTATGATATCAATTATAAACATACCTAATCGGCTAAGTCACAAGCAAGATAAATACTAGATAAGCCAACTAGCGAGTTAATCTTAAAAGATCGGACTCAACCGAGACAGTCTTAAGATTAATCGGCCGATCGGACTGCTCCACCATTTATCATCCGCTATATTGTTAGCCGATGTAAGACTAAGCACAGAATTCATATAGTAAACTGGAAGGCTACAGTAATTGCTCGCATAAGATAATATCAACCAATGACATGTACGCCCACACCAGATCTAGAAGATCAAACCTAATCGAGACAGTACAGATCTAAGCATAACCACACATGACATCAGATAAATATTATAGCACATGAATAATAAGATACCACAGCAGCGTAATTCACCAACTAATCTATTAAACTCAGCCGATCGGACAAATTTCCATAGATAGATTATACCAAACATACATAGGTCAGACCTAACCGAGACAGTACGCAGTTTGGCATAATATAACGATAAAAACATGAAGGCCAGTAAGATTGATAAATCAATCAATGAATTACTCAAGATAACGCTGGCTAGAACTCCAGCAGTAAGCCCTCAGCCCAACCTGACAACATGAACCAAGCAGACCTAATTGATCGGACTGAACCGAGACAGAATTAGATCAACAAGACTCACACAAACAGATTAGACAGAAGAACTTATGAGAACTTGATCGAGAATTACCATTACCTCAAACCAAAATAGATTAAAATAATGATAAAACTCAGCCCGCCGATCAACTAAACAGAAGATCAGATACAACCGAGATAGTTCTGCCTTAATTGATCGATGGGTTTTGACGAGCTAGCACTTACATTGCGAAGCTGACAAACCCCGCGCCGAAAGGTCAAGCAAGTCGAAGATTTGAGGCGATGCGCCAAGTTAAATTGATCGAGAGATATCTTACAAAGATCCCGAGCACCTATATTTATAGCCCCGAGAGATAACTAACCGGATAAGAATCCGCTACCAACCAACTTTACATTATTCGGACTCTAATTGAACAACAGAATCCTAAACCAACTTCAACATAAACCCTAACTAATCTACACGGACTCTCGGTTAAACACCGAACCTATCTCTAACCTTCGGGCTCCATCGGATTCCCATCCTTGTCCGATTCTGACTCGATCGGCTACAATCCCTTTGCGTCCAACCTCCTGTCTCCAGCCGATTCGAGCTTTCTTATCCGATTCGATCCTTAACCGCGTTTCAATCAATAACGCCCATTTGCCAAAATCTGGCGTTAACACATGCCCCCTAATTTCGGAATAATTCATTGTTCCGAAATTTCCTCTTTTGTATTCCTCATGTCGTAATGGTACAACCCAACGGATCCTATGTTTTGGCGCACTGTGCTAACAGCTCTTTTCCGCCCGCATGCTCTATAAAATCCCACTTTCTCTGGGGTGAGGCACTTTTGCCACTGCATTCTCCCGCTGCTCAATCCTTTGCGCCCCACACTCCTGCACCCTGCGCGCCCACTGCCCCTCGGGTTCATCCTCCTCGCGGGACCGCCAAGTTCACCGTCACCGCACCGTGAAGCGCTTCGACCCCCATCGCATCAACCTTCCACCAGCATCAATGGCATCCCCCAGCTCATCGCCGGACACCCGTACAAAATCCCGAAAATAAGTTCTCCCCTTTGTCCCATTTTCGCCTTCCGCCACTGAATGCCTTGTTTTCTGATTCTAGGGTTTACTTTTAGTGAAATTTCCTTACGCCCTATCATTGATCGGGCTTTTTGCACCGTTTTCTTTTCAGCAACTCAAAAACCAGTTCAGGATTCCTAGCCCAAACCCTAGGTTTTATTTTCTTGGTCCCATGGGAAACCCTGATCCGACAGATATTATTTGCTCCGAAGCCAATCGGATCACTTTTAAGAATGCCCAATTAAATACTTTCGATTGGACCCAGTCCTTTAGATCTTTTCCTACCACCTTGACTGGTTGGAGAGACTGGTACAATCGGATGCATAAGAGCTATGGTGTTCAGTGGGAAGAACTGGACATCGACCATTGTATAGGG
Organism: Oryza brachyantha; assembly: GCF_000231095.2. Lineage (NCBI taxonomy): Eukaryota > Viridiplantae > Streptophyta > Magnoliopsida > Poales > Poaceae > Oryza > Oryza brachyantha. The sequence continues at coordinate 11,802,125 of NC_023163.2, forward strand.
CTAAGCCTATCTGAAATGGAGAAGCATGAACCACTACTGGCCGCTGCCTCTTACTTCTGGTCCAATGCCTTAAACGCCTTTGTATTTGGCCATGGAATTCTCACCCCCACTCTTATGGATGTAGTGATGCTGACAGGTTTAAACATTATGGCCCCTGTAAACCCATTAAACCTGAGAGGTACCTTTCAGCATCGACTGTAAACCAAAAACGTGGGAGCTTCATCAGGGTACATTGCCTCCCATCGCAAGAGTTCTGGGACAGCCGACCACAGGGAGCACAGCGCCTTCCTAAATCTCTGGCTAGAGAGATTTGTATTCTGTGGACAGACCTTGGGTCCGACGACCAATTTTGAGAACATCGCAGAACATCTAGCCGATGGAAACCCTTTACCTCTTGGTCAATACATGCTTGGGGCAGTGTACCACATGCTGCACCAAGTTTCCTCCAAACTTTCCATTGGCCAGCCAGTTTGGTCATGTAGCTGGACCATGGTGGTTTCTCTAATTATGGCTTCGACTATATCTTTCCAGAGTCCTGGAGTTGTCGGCTTTTAGCCAATGCAGCTTCCCCTCACTATCATTCCTGGAATCAGAGCCAGCAGAGACACGGAGATGTATATCTTATGGAGAAATCATCTCTTCCTTCCTGGGTCACCGGATGTCAACTGTCCGATTGGCACACATCTTCAAATTGTGTTACCTTGGCCCTGACCCCAATGCGCAGACTTGGTTTGCCTATCCCGACTCCAAAGAATACGAAGTCCCGAGTATAGTCAGGCTGGAAGAAGTATTGACAGACAAGTGCTCATCGGAGAACCTTTCTTTTGCCTGCACCCCATGCTTGGTGCCAGTGAGCATCCACGCTGGACGATCGGCCAGTCCAACCTATAAATTCTATCACCCGGCCCTCGCAGCCCGTCAGCTAGGATGTGGTCAGCTACCGGCCAATTTGTCCTTCCTCGGGAAAATTGAAATGAGGGGTCACGTGGCTTCAGCTTTAGAATTTGACAGAGCCTCAAGAATTGCCGCGGTTAGCCCATTTGGATCAATAACCTCCTTTTCCTTTGGGAACGCTATTCTGGATGCTTATGCTGGATGGTGGGAGGAGTTACACCAACACCTCTTCTCAACTGCAGTCGGCTTCTTTTGTAATCGAATGATTCCGATTACGAATACTCCGCTTGCGAGGTAATTTTCCATGCAAAGTTTACTATTTTCTTCTAATGCACTTTCGCCATTACTAACCTTTTCCCAACATGCAGCCTACTCATGCGGTTCCCGCCATCAGCCGGAGTGGTTGGGCGATCGAGTATTCAACCTCGATGCTGCCAGCTCTGGGTCACGGTACTCCTTCCCCATGCGAGTTTATCAAGAAATTCTCAGGGTCACCAAGTCCAGCAAAAAGGTCGATTAGAAGCAAAAATGTTACCCTGGCCCGGAAGAAGAAGAAAGCCAAGACAATGCCAGTAGCTTTGCTGATCCTAGCATCATCGGCCGAACTGGACGCCGCCATTGACGCTGCTGCCGATAAACTCTCCGATATCGAGATTCGCCAGCATGTGATTACTTGTCTTTTTCCCTCTCTACAGGAAATAGCCTTATGACACATCCTTACCTCTGCGTTTTGTCGATTGTATTGCTAACTCTGTTTCCCGCAGTCTCCCGTTAAGCCATCGGCCGATGCTACCCTGGTGTCGCCCACTGCCGACGACCCGGCTCCTACTACCGTCATACCGCCAGTGCCACCGAGTCCGGCCTCACCATCTGGCCCATCTCAAAAATCCGACACGAAGCGAAAGAGGGTGGCCCATCAGTCTCCTCGGCCGGGTACTTCTTCTACATAGGTAACTACCTGATGATTCTCTCATTAACTAATCTTGTGTTTGCGGCTAACATCCTATTCCCTTGTGACAGCTTCCCGATGCTTCCAGTTCGCCGACTGCACTAGCTGATGCCGATCCTACAGCGGCCATCATAGAGGAAGTTCTTCTGCCTGCTGGCACATCTACCCAACCGGCCGACGCTGCCCCCGTGGCACAGGTAAGCTCTGAGCTCATCTTCTCGCCTTATCATTGCCCTGGCTCATCCATCATTTTCATTTTAGGACTTTGATGTCGCCTAATATTTAGACCCATCTGAGGCCGACGTAGATGAGCCCGTTGATCTGCCAGATGATATCCGACTACCGCTTCAAGACATCCTGGCCAGATTGGACTACCCAATCGACTCGTTGATCAACGATGCTGGGCCGATTAGGTCCAGAATCAAAGAAATCCAAGATCGGTTGCCTGACGACCTAGTGGATGCTATAGCCCCTGCGTGTTACATTGAGTCCCACCGGATTCCTGTGCTCCGGGCACGACAGCGGGTCGCAGATCGTGCTTCCCAGGCCGTTGTTCAGGCGCGGGTCCAGGCAGACCGAGACCAAGCCATAGCCGAGAAGACCAAGTTAGATGAACTTCAATCGGCTGAACCGGGCATCTTGGCTTGTATGGAGAGATTGAGGGCGGGAAAGGCTGAGCTAGAGGCGCGGCTAGCCAAAGTTACTGAGAACTTATTGGCCGAGGAGCGAAGACTGGCAGACCTTCCAACGGTTGTGACTGCTCAGGAAGGTGTCCTGAAATCTGCCATCCAAACCACCATCCGTAGCCACCGATCCATGAAAGCAGTCCCTGGCACCGACATGACGATCTGAAGATAATTCAAAACGCAGATGACGTCCGCCTGCGTGCGATCACCGCCCTTAACAAATACTTGGGCTTTCCTTGTCCTTACTTTTGTGATCGGCTTGTCAGCATGACTTGATATTTCTGTTGGCTTCCTGGCAACTTTTGTCTTGGTTGATACAACTTCTGCTTATTACGACATGACTTTTGTCCTATGTTGATTTGTGATGAATTTTAGACTAAGGGCGCTGTATTGACAACAGCCATCTTGAGGCGATACTTGATTGTATCGGCTTCCAGGTTGATCGGCTTCAGCCGATCAAGCGTTTATCCATACGCTCAAGTAGTACTTCTTTAGGTATTTTATGTTTAGAGCTCTCCTGAACACTTCTCCATCCAATCCCTCTAGCATATATGCGTTTCCTGGGGTGCACTTGTGAATCCAAAAAGGGCCTTCCTAATTCGGCGACCACTTGCCGAAGACGTTAGATCCGATTGGCAAGCCTAGCTTCCATACCAATTCACCTTCTTCAAAAATTTTCGACTTGACTTTCTTGTTGTAGTGTCTGGATATTCGAGCTTTATTTTCTTTTATTTTCTCTAGCACCCTGAACCGGTATTGGGCGACTTCTTCTGACTCATCCATCATGAGATTATAGTATTCATCGACTGTCAACTGGTCTTGCAACATCAATCTCCTAGAGCCAATGTTATTTTCGCATGGGAGCACTGCCTCATGCCCATATACCAGTTGATAGGGTTGGACCTGGATGGATCCATGGCAAGCCATCCGATAAGCCCAGAGCCAATCGGCTAGCGAGGTATGCCATCTCCTAGGCTGCTCGGCTATCTTTCTTTTTATTAACTTGATCAAGCTTTTGGTTGAAGCCTCTACTTGTCCATTGGCCTGAGCGTAATAAGGAGATTAGTTGAGTAGTTTAATTCCAATACCAGCGACGAATTGTTGGAATTCTTCCGAGATAAATACTGATCCTTGGTGTGTGGTTATTGTCTGAGGAATTCTGGACCTGTATATGATGTGTTCATTTATGAAATTTATCACGTCGACCGAAGTTACTCTCTTGAGAGGTATGGCTTCGACCCACTTGGCGAAATAATCTGTGGCCACCAGTATGAACTTATGTCCTTTGCTTGACGGGGGATATATCTATCCGATCATATCGATGCCCCAACCTCTGAATGGCCAAGGTTTGATGATCGGGTTCATCGCCGATGCCGGAGACCTCTGTATGTTGCCGAACCTCTGACAGTCCTGACAGCTCTTGTAGTATGTAAAACAGTCTTCCAGCATGGTCGGCCAATAGTACCCCACTCTCCGCAACAACCACTTCATCTTGTAGGCCGATTGATGGGTACCACATATGCCATCATGCGCTTCGCACATTACCACTTTAGCTTCCTCTTTGTCCAGCCATCTCAGCAGCACACCATCAATCGTCCTATAATATAGCAGATCTTCGAGTAGCACATATTTGAGCGCTTTGTACCAAATTTTCTGGTTGGCCGATGATGACGGATCTTTTAGATAATCGATAATCTCTTGTCTCCAGTCATTGGCTTTTGCGCACAATATGCTGGCTCCTTCTATCAGCTCTGTTTGCGTTATTTCTGCCTTGGTTTCTGCATTCATCGGCCGGTAACCCGATGCCCCTTGGGCGAGAGAATATGCTTCGGTGTTCTGCTCTCGAGGAATATGGGTCAATGTGACCTGCTTGAAGTCTTCTAGTAATTCTTTAGCTGCTTCATGGTAGGTTCTAAGGACATCATCTCTACACTCGTGCTCCCCAGATAGTTGTTTGATTACCAACTGGGAATCTCCCATGACTTCGACTAGCTCAGCGCCTATTTCTTTCAGTAGCGCCAACCCTTTGATCAGTGCTTCATATGCGGCCTAGTTATTGGTCCGATATGGCTTGATCATGTATGTGAACTCGAAGCATGTCCCCCGAGGCAAAATTATCATCAGGCCAATGCCGCACCCATGCTTGCAAACCGATCTGTCGAAGAATACTGTCCAAGGTATAATTTCAACGTAATCGGCTTCCTTGTGGTGTTTGACTATGAAGTCAGCCATTACCTGTCCTTTCACTGCTTTGGCCAACTCGTATTTTAAGTTGTATTCTGTTAATGCCAGAATCCATTTACCCATCCTGCCTTTTAGAACCAGGGCCCATAACATATATTTTATCACATCGGCTTTGCACACAACTGTGCATTCGGCTGCTAGCAGGTAGTGTCTTAGGTTGGTGCATGAAAAGTACAAGCACAGGCATAGTCTTTCGACTTCTGGGTATCTGCTTTTGGCATCTAACAATTTTTTACTCAAGTAATATACCACCCTTTCTTTACCGTCTACTTCTTGGATAAGTACTGAGCCGATAGTCTTCCAATCGGCCGATAAATAAAGTTTGAAGAGTACCCATTTTTTGGGTGGCATAATAACTGGAGCGTTTTTCAGGTATTCTTCAATCGTGTCGAACGCCCTCTGGTGACTCTCCCCCCACGAGAATTCTTGATCGGCTTTTAATTTCAGCAAAGGAGAGAAAGGTTCAATTCTCCCGGATAGGTTTGATATGAATCTCCGGATGAAATTAATCTTGCTGATCATGGATTGTAATTTTGTCTTATTTTCTGGTGGTCGTGTGTCGTTTATCCCTTGGAGACATCCCTGGGTTATCTCGATTCCTTTCTCGTGCACCATGAACCCTAGGAATTCTCTGGCCGAGATGGTGAAGGCACACTTGGTGGGATTCATCTTTAACCCATACTGCCTTGTTCTTTCCAATACGCGCCGCAGGTTACCCAGGTGTTCGTCCACTGTTCCAGACTTGACCACGACATCGTCTATGTAGATCTCTACCAGGGAGCCGACTAAATCATGGAAGATGTAATTCATGGCTCTCTGGTAGGTTGCTCTGGCACTCTTAAGTCCAAACGTCATGACGACCCATTCAAACAAACAGATTGCCCACGGGCATCTAAAAGCTGTTTTGTGGATGTCTTCTTCTGCCATGAATATCTGATTGTAACCGGCGTTGCCATCCATGAAACTTATCATCTTGTGCCCTAAGGCTGCGTCTACTAGCTGATCGGCTACTGGCATTGGGTATTCATCCTTGGGAGTTGCCTTGTTTAGATCTCTGAAATCCACGCAGACCGGCAGCTTGCCATTCTTCTTGAGCACTAGGACGATGTTGGATACCCACTCTGCATACCGACAAGGCCGGATGAACTTGGCATCAAATAATCTTGTGATCTCTGCCTTGATCGGTTCATACATGTCGGGTTTGAATCTTCTTGGTGGTTGCTTGAAGGGTCGATAGCCTGGTTTAATCAGTAGCCGATGTTTGACGATCGATCGGCTCAATCCTGGCATCTCATGATATTCCCATGCAAAACAATCCACATACTCTTTCAATAATTTTATTAATTCTTCCTGGAATTCCGGGGTCAAATTTGCACTTATATATGTCGGTCTTGGCCTATCTCCAGGTCCTACGTCTATTTTCTCTAGCTTGTCGGCCGATATAAACCCCTGGCCTAGTTTGTCATCTAAGTCATCTACCGCTCCGGTCGGCCGACATAAACCCTCGACTAGGGTTTCCCGGAGATGCACTCATAGCCTTCCGCTTCCTAGGTGGGAAGGTCTGTTGTGGCTATGTTCACCAATCGATCGGCTGGAATTGTCTCCACTTGATCGCCGTGCCACTGTATCAGGCTTTGATGCATGGTGGAGGGAATGCAGCAGTTAGCGTGGATCCAATCCCGACCGAGTAGCAGACTGTAGGATCATTTTCCATCAATGACGAATAACGTGGTCGGGAGCGTTTTGCTTCCGACTGTGAGTTTCACGTTGAGGCATTCCTTGGCTTCTGAAGAGTTGCCCTCGAAGTCTTTGAGCATCATGTTGGTCTTCATGAGATCTTCGGGGGTTTTGCCTAGCTTACGGTAGGTGGAGTATGGCATTAAATTCTCCGCTGCGCCCCCATCAACTAGCATCTTTGCCATCGGCTTTCCATCGACATGCCCCTGGATATAGAGCGGTCGAAGGTGCCGATGGTCCTTCTCGACCGGCTTCTCGAAGACGGCTGGCTGCGAGGGTAGCACGAGTTGAGTTGTCGCCTCCTGTATCTCGTCTACAGTCCAATCGGCCCTGAATTCTGCTAGTAGAATCACCACCATGCTCACATTGGCCGATGGCTTGTGGACCTCTGACTTGATGCGCCATTCTTTGCATGTCTTCTTGGGTGCCGGCGACTGTTCTTCATCTTGCTATTGTTGAAGCTCGCGTTGGCGAAGTCACTGCAGCCGTCTTTTCTGGTTTTTAGTGAACAAACCGCTAGGACACCACTGATTAGGCTTCATCAGCTGCTCTTGATCGTCGTCATAGTACTGTCTGATCCCTTCCTCGTCGAAACCTGCATGGTCCTGTTCTCGAGGGCCTAGCCTGTCGTGTATTGACACATGGCGTCGTGGTGGCGTGCTTCGCCTCCTGGAGCGTGGTTGTCGGCTGGTGTAGCTTCGGGATTGCATTCCGGGCAGTCCTCTCTAGATGGCGGCAGTATCTTGTCATCTCAGTAGTATTGGAAGAACGGGCAATCCCAATGATCGTCATATCAGGATGGCCCGCTATGCCTTTGGTTTCTTTCGAACCGCCGATGGTACCTGTTCATCATTGAGGTGGATGTGATATCGTTGGTACCTGCACGTCTCCTTGAGCTGTTGCTTGACCCATAGCCTAACTCGGGATGAACCATGTTGACGGGAAACGGATGCCCGTCTATTTTCATCAGCTTCTTGGTTTCCTCGAACTTGATGGGATCCTGCTCGACTGCCATTTGGATGTGCCGACGGAAGATCTGGCAATCATTCGTGTGATGGGAGATGGAGTTATGCCATTTACAGTATTTCTTCTTTTTCAACTCCTCAGCCGATGGTATGACATGTCCTGCCGACAGCTGGATATGCTTCTCTTGTAGCAGGAGGTCGAAGACTTTGTCGGCCTTATTGACGTCGAAGTCGAACTTCTCCGTCTCTTTCACTCCCTTGACCCAAGGGTAGTTCATCGCCTTCTTGTTCCTAGTCCATTCTGCCAGCCCAATGTCGGACTCTTCGACGTCAGAGTCCGACGATTCTTCGGCTAGATAGGCGACGCGGCGTTGGAACTTATCTTTCCTGGCCTCCTGGTAACGGATCTCATGAGCCGATACCTTCTGGACGAGGTGAGCTAGACTCTCGAACTCCTATGCCGAGAACTTCTCCCTGATCTGGCCAAGCAAGGCCTGGAATGCTAGCTCGGCGTGTTGTTGATCGCTAAAGTTTAGTCGATAACATCGGCTCCTCACGTTGCGGAATCTTTGGACGTAGTCATGGACCGATTCATCCGGCTTCTGCCTGACCGTAGTGAGATCGGTCAATGTCATCTCCTGTACTCCTACAAAGAAATACTTGTGGAATTGTTTTTCAAGATCGGCCCAATTCCTGACCGAATTTGGGGGTAGAGACGAGAACCAGGTGAAGGCTGATCCCGATAGCGAGAGTGGGAAGAAGCGCACTTTTAGTGCATCTTCAGCCGATACCTCGCTGCATTGAGCTAGGAATCGGCTAACGTGTTCGATGGTCGACGTACCATCTTGTCCCGATAACTTGGAGAAATCCGGTACCCTGTACCAATGAGGTAACGACACCCTCTCAAACCACTTCGTGTATGGGCGCCGATACATAGTTGTTTGTTCTTTCGGCCTTAGGCCGAAACGTTCCTGCATGACCTCTGCAATGTGGTCTGTCCAGTCTTCATCCCTGAACTGGCCTCTAGGAACCGAGTTAGGCTGTCGGAACTGGTTTTCATACATCGGCTCTTGCCGATGGGGCCATGTCGGAGGTGGCTGATACTGATGGTTGTCCCGGTAAAAGGGATCAGCGTGGTAAGCGTTCCTCGGCGGAGTTCTTTCCTGGTAAGGTTGTCTTGGCGTTTCTGGGATCTCCTCCAAGTGTACTCGGGGATTGCATGGTATTGGCTCATCCTCCCTTGGATCCCTTTCATCTTTGTATTGTCGATACTTAGGCCTTTCCCATTTGGGAAGTATCTAGGCCCCCTTTGGTGTGACTCCCCATCGGGAGCTCCATCGGCCACCTGCCGGATTAATCCTGACAGGGTGCTCGCCAGTATCCCCGATTGATTGATGAGGGCATGGTGCACTGCCGAATCTACCATGTCCTGTAGATTCGGCTGGTTTTCTAGGTGAGGGTTGCTACCACCTCCTTTCTCTATGTCAGCTCCTTTTCCTGCTTCAGCTCCTTTCCGACGATCTGAGCTCGGCGTCGGAAGCTGAGACTTTTGTACTTGCCCGCATCTCGTCATGCTGAAAGACTCGAGGCACAGCTTCTGGAACTTGTCCTTGTGGCGCTGCACCAAGGCCCGTTTTTCATCGGTGAGGCTCTCCTAGGTGATGGGGAGAATGTTCTCTGCGCTGACTTCCTTCGTGGCCATTGCTGTTGTCCTATCTTGACGTGCGCTTGACTGACTTGAATTGGGTTCTTGACACGGGTCCCACTAGGCGTGCCAAAAAATGTGTTGACGCTGAAAATGACAATCAACGGTCACATACGTAGGCCTGGGATTCAATCTTAGACCATTCCAGTGCAGGACCTAATTCTAAGAAATACTGGGCGTGCCAGTCAGTTTGATCCTGTAACTAACAAGATAATCATGAAAAACAGTTAACCCTGAAATCGCTGTCGGCTGCACAGCCAATACCGTCCAGGACCCTAGCCGATAGACTAGATGGTCGGCTTTATAGGAATTTTATGATATCAATTATAAACATACCTAATCGGCTATGTCACAAGCAAGATAAATACTTGATAAGCCAACGAGCGAGTTAATTTTAAAAGATCAGACTCAACCAAGACAGTCTTAAGATTAATCGGCCGATCGAACAGCTCCACCATTTATCATCCGCTATATTGTTAGCCGATGTAAGACTAAGCACGGAATTCATATAGTAAACTGCAATGCTACACTAATTGCTCGCGTAAGATAATATCAACCAATGACATGTACGCCCACACCAGATCTAAAAGATCGAACCTAATCGAGTTAGTACAGATCTAAGCATAACCACACATGACATCAGATAAATATTATAGCACATGAATAATAAGATAGCACAGCAGCGTAATTCACCAACTAATCTATTAAACTCAGCCAATCGGACAAATTTCCATTTATAGATTATACCAAACAAACATAGATCAGACCTAACCGAGACAGTACGTAGTTTACCATAATATAACGATAGAAACATGAAGGCCAGTAAGATTAATAAACCAATCAATGAATTACTCAAGATAACGCTGGCTAGAACTCCAGCAATAAGCCCTCGCAAGCCCTCACCCCAATCTGACAACATGAACCAAGCAAACCTAATTGATCGGACCGAACCAAAACAGAATTAGATTAGCAAGACTCACGTGAACAGATTAGACAGAAGAACTTATGAGAACTTGATCGAGAACTACGATTTCCTCAAACCAAAACAGATTAAAATAATGATGGAACTCAGCCCGTCGATCAACTAAACAGAAGATTGGATATAACCGAGACAGTTCTGCCTTAATTGATCGACGGGTTTTGATGAGCTAGAACTTACATTGCGATGCTGACAAACCCCGTGTAGAAAGCTCAAACAAGTCGAAGATTTGAGGCGATGCACCAAGTTAAATTGATCGAGAGATATCTTACAAAGATCCCGGGCACCTATATTTGTAGCCCCGGGAGATAACTAACCGGATAAGAATTCGCTACCAACTAACTTTACATTATTCGGACTCTAATTAAACAACATAATCCTAAACAAACTTCAAGATAAATCCTAACTAATTTACACGGACTCTCGGTTAAACATCGAACCTGCCTCTAACCTTCGGGCTCCGTCAGATTCCCATCCTTGTCTGATTCTGACTCTATCGGCTGCAATCCCTTTGCATCCAGCCTCCTGTCTCTAGCCGATTCGAGCTTTCTTATCCGATTCGATCTTTAACCGCGTTTCAATCAATAACGCTCATTTGCTAAAATCTAGTGTTAACAATAACAAACATACACAACAATCACATGATTAATGACAAAATTAGGGACTAGTAGAAACGCTGACGAACAGCCAATTCGCATGTACCGAACAAAAACACATTCGATCATTTGATACTTCCCCTTGTAATTTGTCATAAACACCAATGTGAGCTTTCGCCACTCCAATACCATTTTGGGTCAAAAGTACACATGTATACACTGCTTAGAGCTTATTTAATTTTTTATTTCTGTGGCATCCAAGCACGTTTCCCTAGACTATATTTATCATTTTCGGTGGCGGTGCATCCAAACACACAGCCTGGACAACATTTATATAGATTAAATATTATTTATGAATATTATAGTAGGCATTGGATGCGTACACATTGCGATATTTATCATTTTCGGTGGAAAATACCCAATAATTATTGACCCAGACGACATTTATCATTTTTTTTCTCCACCATTATGGCTTTGATAATGAATACTCCGCGATTAAGGATTCATTTCCTTGAAGCATTTTAAAGGTACAAACGCGTATTTCCCCATGGTTTGATCCTGTCCATAAAAGCAAAAATCAGGAAATGTTTTCTCAAAGAGTTCCATACCTTTTAGAGTAGACTATAAGTATCCCATGAGAAAAAAAAACTCGAGCTTATCATTATATTTAATTTATTGTATCAAAGATAAATATAGGTTAAGGTGGGGTCTCTCCTGCTATAAATTGGGTTTCTTGCGCCTCCAGCAGTGTGCCCCCGTGGGGCTTCCACAAAGACAGAAATACGACGTCGACGGCAGTGCGAAAATACCGATCGATGTTTTCTATTCCGGCCGCTTACTAAATCCTCCTCTACTCTGGTATACTAAGAGAGCGGTTCCCTTCGCTCTCACCACAGGAAAGCATTGACGGCTTCTATGGAATGATGGGATGAACGGCGAGTGTTTGCCGGTAAGTTAATCGAAACTTTTCGCCTGGGCAATCTTGGTTTTTTGAGGCATCGGACTGGCTAGATTTGTCTTAGGCATGTTCTCATTATTGTTCATGTTTGAATTGAAGTTCGCTCGTACTATCGGATTCATGGTTCGTGCACTTGCAGATTCTCGTTAAGGGCTGTTGATTCCTGTTGTTGACGACTTTTTGTAAAGTAATAATTAACTTTTTGTCACTCTTAAAAATGCTGCTAACATATTTAACACTAGATCCACATGTCATAGACACATGAAGACCCACATGTCATAAACAGCGGGTGATAAATATGTTAGGTACCATTTCTAAGAGTGGCAAGAAGTTAAATGCCTCTTTTGTAAAAGCACAGCTGCACAGGACAGTTTTTTAGCGGGGCATCATCTTTTCGCTTGTAAACAATTTTCAACGTTAAACTTATAGTTGATTTTGAGGTTTGTTTATTATAGTTTATTTTATAGAACACGTATATAAAAAATTGTTTATATATTATTTTTCTTACAAATATGCTATTGAAACGGTGAATAGACATATTTAGCAATTTGCTCTCTAGGCCTCGGTCAGTTCTAGATGTCCTGATGACAAGCCCCTGACGATATTTCTTTGGTTGACAACAAAACTCGTTAAATTGTGCTGCACTCAGTATGAGACAACCAGAGCGCGCATCATGCATGCATCAGCAAACAAACAAAAAGGCAAGTCAGTAGTAGCAAGTATTTTGCTCAGCCTACCTCATTGACTGGTCACTGTAGACTGAGGCTCGCTCAGTTCACAGAATTTTTTGGCAGAGATATTACATCGACATGTATGGTCGTACATTTAAACTATTAAACGTAGTCTAATTATAAAATAAATTTTAGATTTCACCTGAAAACCACAAGACGAATTTTTTGAGTCTAATTAATCCATTCTTAGCATATGTTGGTACTGTAGTAATTATGACTAATCATGTACTAATTTGGCTCAAAAGATTTGTCTCACGATTTTTCTCATAACTATGTAATTAGTTTTAATTCTCTATTTAAATATTCAAAGGTACAATGTGATGTTTTTTAAAACTAAACTAGTTTCCTACCGGCACGGGGTAGGGGGCACCAGTTGTCTTCGTTGTTCTGTTCCAAATAGCTACTACCGCGGCAATTCATATGAGCATTTAACTTTTTGAACTCTTTAAATCCCACTAACATTATATTGCCACTCAGTGACAAATTGTGAAAGAAATATTAGTTTGTACCTGATTACTTCATATTGGATGGTTGGAGGCCTCAAATCAACAAATAAGTAATGGATCTTAATTATGAACAAATCAATAATGGTCTCAGGACTTGGGAGCAACATGATTGAAGAGATTTGCTCCTGTCTAACAAAAAGTATCTTAAGATACCGCTATATCGAGGTACCAAATTGTTTCTTATTATTAGATCTAACTGAGTAGGATGTGCATTGTTAGATCCAACGATCAGAAATGATTTGGTACCGCAAGGTAGCGGTATCACGGTACCTCAAGATACTTTTTGTTAGACCGAAGTAAATCTCGTGAAATAAACCATTGGAATTTGCAGTTACCACTACTAGAAAAGCTTATTTTCGGGCGTTGTAGGGTTTTGATTATTACAGGCGGACATATCATTCCGAGCTAAAACACCATCTGCAAAAATTGTACCCGACCTAGAGAGGGCGGCCCGCCTGAGAAGATGAATCTTTGCACGCGGGCCATATAAGCGTCGCCTGTGAGGATCGACCTTCGCAGGCGGCAGGCGTCGTGCTCCTGATAAAATCCATTTTCACAGGTATCTTTTGTATGGGCCGCCTGCAAAGATGCCCCTATTTATGTTGGTGTTACTATTTTTTATCATATTGTAAATTGACAAAAAAAATTGCTCAATATTTTGCATATTCGTTTTTACTATTTTTTATGCGCAATTACTATTTGTAGGGTAGAATGCATAGTTTTTTATATGTTGTTAAAGGTTTTTCAAAAAGCGGTTTCAAAATTTAGTACCAAATTTTTATGTGAACCTGCCATTGGATGGAAATTTTTTAAAAAATTTAAAATAATAATATTAAGATTTCTCTATTTGTAATTAAAATTAATATTTTTATTACAACTACGGTATACATTTACAAATTACAAAAATAAACTAAAAAAATTTTACTCAACATTTTGCATATTCGCTTTTTCTATTTTTTACGTGCAATTGGTACAATGTATAATTTTTTTATATGTTAAAAGTTTTTTAAAAAGAGGTTTCAAAATTTAGTACCAAATTTTTATGTAAACCTACCATTGTATGGAAATTTTTCTAAAAAAATTAAAGTTATAATATTAAGGTTTCTATATTTGTACGTAAAATTAATTTTTTTATTACAAAATTACAAAAATAAACTAAAAAAATTTCAAAATAAATACATCCACATCTGTAACAATTTTCGCAGGCGGACGGGCCGTTTGCGAAGATAGTTATGCTGTGTAGGGGTACATTTTCGCAGGCAACCCGTCCGCATGTGAAGATAGTGAAAATTGTTTTCGTAGGCGGGCTGTTTGCCTGCGAAGTTCATCTTTGCAAGCGGACCGCCCGTCTGCGAAGATGAACTTTGTAGGCGGACTGCCCGCATGCGAAAACCTTTTCCCTATATAATCGCCCGCCCGCTGCCCCAAAATTTCCAAGTCCGAGGCGCGAACCTTACACTTTTGGCGTTGTGAGGCTGCCAAATTTCTTCGCGACAGCAAGCCATCATCCTCCGCCACCCGCCTACGCCATCGCCCTCCGATCTCCGCCGCAACGCTTCGATGTCCGGCCGCCGCCACCGGCCCATCCGCCGCGCCGTCGGCCTCCACCGACGCCGTCACACCCCATCCGCCGGCCTCCACTACCGCGGTCGAAAACCCCATCTGCTGGCCATCGCACCGTACCTCGCTGGACCTGGACCTGGACCTGCGCCACGCTGGCCATCGCACCGTGCCTCCACTGCGGCGGTCGAAAACGCCACGCTGGCTGGACCTAGACCGGCGGGAGCCACCGCCACCGGCGATGGCACCATGGCCATGCGCTTCGCTTTCCGGCGGAGCTAGACGATGTGGTGGACTCGGCGCACCGCGTCGTTGATTTGGTGGGTCTCCTAATTATTATCCTGTAGGACCATGGCTCGCTTGAGAACCGGATGCCTCTCACCGTCACATCATCGTCGTCTTCCCCTCCGGCGGGTTCTTTTTGTGTGTGTGTGATCCCGACTGTGGCGACGCATGGCCATTGCCGACTAGCAGTAGTTTTTGTCCTTGTCGAATTTATGGCATGTTCTTTTCATGTTTAAAATGAGGAACACAAAATCTGTAGTTTGGTTTCATGGCATTGAACTGTTTGAGAGAATTGTAAGCCCATGTCACTCTTATTTCATTGATCTTTTGCGTTCTTTCCACGCTGCAAAAAAATCATGTCAGGTGCTATGGTTAGTTTTAAGTTTTGACACTTGAATCTGTTTTACATCTTGTGGTTAAAAATAATAGGCAATAAAAGGAAAACTCTCTAAGAAAGAAGGAAGGAGGCTTTTGAGCAGTTAATTGATGGTGTAAGCTACTGCCATGATAAGGGAGTCTACCACGGAGACCTCAAGGTAATGACCGATTTGTTTTTAGGGAAAAACTTGTAATTATCTATCTTACGGATTTTCGTCTTTCATGAAAATTAGCAACTTGGTCAATGTGGATTTGTGACTCTGTAACATGGTTCTTGTGAATCATTCCACTGTTACAGCCTGAAAACGTTCTTGTGGACAAAAAAGGCAACATCAAAATCTCTGATTTTGGTCTCACTGCTTTACCTCAATATCTTGGGCTATGATTTCACAAATTCAGCTATATTAAAAATGTTTTCCTTAGATGGATCTTTCATTGCACTGTAAATTCTGTACTTCTCACAATGATGGATTACTGCATACTACTTGTGTTAGCCCCAACTATATTGCCCCTGAGGTAACTGAAAGTTCTTTTCAGACCAACCGAATTATTCTCTTGTAAAGCTTCTCATCCTTGTGCTAAATGCTTCCAGTTTTTGCAGAATAAAGGATATAATGGATCCTTGTCGGACATCTGGTCTTGTGGAGTAATCCTTTACATCATGCTTGTAGGATATCTTCCATTTGATGACCAAAATATTGTTGTTGTTTGTCAGAAAGGTAGTGGTTTTTCTCAATCTAAAGTAGTATGATCCTGAGATGGTATTGCCTAGCGACAAGTGACGAATTCAAGAATCTTCGGGAGTGGAACAAAGTTATGTCATAATGTAACTAGATAGCGTATATGAAGTAACAATGTACAAAAATATTGTAATGTATATATTTTAGCAACACTTTTGAATTATGCAATATATATAAATTTCTCAGTGGCAAATGTTTGATAGTCTTCCAATATATGTACAAAATAATCTACCTCCAAGAATTTCTATTAACAGCCAAATTATTATTAAATTTATGGATAAATTATTATTAAATTTCACAGGCGGATTTCTTTTTTTTTGCGCACGGCAGTTTCCTATTTTCACAGACGGACCAGATTAGCCAACGCCCGCCTGCGAAAATTATCTTTGTAGGCGGGTGGCCGCCCCGCCTGCGAAGATCGGTGATTTTCACAGTCCTTTGCCTATAGGCAGACGGCCGCCCCGCCTGCGAAGATCATTTTCGGCCGCTTGCGATAATGCTTTTCCCAGTAGTGTACTGAATACTTCTTTCTTCTCCTGCCAGGTAAGTAAACCTTTACTTGGGTTTCAACACATCACAGGATAAAATGGCATCCATGCCCGATGATTTGGGAAGTGGTAGTAAGCTACCAGATGATCTGATCTTGGAGATCCTCTCTCGCATCCCGTACAAGTAATTTTGCCGGATCAAATGCACCTGCACAGGGTGGCTTTCCTTCGCCTCCGACCCATCTTGCTCCGACAAGCTTCCCAAACCGCTCACTGGTTTTCTCTACCAAGACAACGATGGTTCCCCCATCGAGCTCGCGACCCTCTGCCCAGGCGACGGATCATTTGATACTTCTCTCAGTTTCTTGCCACCTTACGAGCAGCTGGAACTTCTGGAGTGCTGCAACGGACTGGTTCTATGCAAGTACGAGATCAGCACATCTTCTCCATCCATCTCACACCACGTCGTGTGCAACCCAGCGACACGGCAGTGGGTGGAGTTACCTGGAACTCCTCCGGGAAAAGATGGCTACCACTACACCGCTAAGTTGGCCTTCAATCCGTCATGGTCTCCGTACTTTTTTGTCTTCAGCTTCGAGCAGAAGTGTACCCCGGAGGTAAGATTGCATGGTATATCCACAGCAGGGATCTTCTCGTCAAGAAACTAAGCATGGGTTATGGACGATGGTTGGGATCCCGAGCAGGAGATCAACCTCGCCTACCGAGCACACCTGTTAATCAAAATAGGCTAGGCCTAATTAAAGGTAATTAAAATTCCACTAGTCCGCAATGAATGGTAGAGACGATAATACCACCTTAAAAATTTAAAGTGGAGAAGCTCAACTTAAATAGAGAGGTTAGTGAGACTCTCCGTTGACTGGTTGAGATGGTAGTACCACCACCACAGGCGCGCGCGCCAGCCATCCGGTCCGGGACGTGGCGCCGCCTCGTCCGGCCGCTTCCGCAGCGATAATTGCGCGGTAATCACGTAGCGGGATCGGCGAGGCCAGAGCAGTTCCTCTCCATTCTTTTTCTCCTCCCTGGTTTCCTCGAGTTCTGATCTTCTTGAGTTCTTGTGCCACCTATCTGGGTTCTATTCTCACCGAACCATGTCGACTGACAGGAACGGGAGTGAGAGCGGTGGCGCACACGGCGGCGCTGGCACGCATGGCGATGGCGGCAACACCAACGGAGGCGGTACTGCCTCAAAGACCAGCAGAGTGTCATTTTCAGGGTATATCACATTCTCCTCCGTTCTGTTTATTGTTTTAGAATGTCTGTTAGCAATGGTTTCATTGCTATATTATGATCAAATGGATGCTTGTGCTTATCATATATTAAGCATGCTGATATATGTTCTGTTCCTAATGTTTAGATTATTTCCTATAATTGTCATGCCTATTGTCTTTTTATTTTAGATTAAAATATACCGAAATGTGACCATATTTCGAACAATCCAAAAACCTTATAGGTCCTTTTCGGTAGTTGGTTTTGCTGCTACTTTGAAACCACATGCATTTGATGGTTCAAACTATAAGAGATGGAAAACACGTGCACTGCTGTGGTTGACAGCCATGCAATGCTTCTTTGTCGCACGGGGCAAACTGACCGAAAGGCCTCTCTCACCTGAGGAGGCCAAATTTGAGTCGGCGGATTGCCTGTTCCGTGGGGCATTGATCAGTGCATTGGCCGACAACATAGTGGACGTGTATGTACACATGCCTTCGGGGAAGGAGATGTGGGATGCACTTGAGGCCAAGTTCAGAGTTTCCGATGCTGGCAGCAAGCTGTATGTCATGGAGCAGTTCTATGACTACAGAATGGTCGATGACCGTTCTGTAGTGGAATAGGTGTCACGCCCAGAAATTCCTCACACGAATTTCTGAACTTAATTATGTATTAAATCCCTGTCCAGGACCAGCCAGGGTACACAAAAAGACAATGTTGATTACATAACCATCGTTCTTAGAAACAACTGAAAATTACACTTATTCTAGCGGAAATGCAGCGGAAAGAAAAAAAAGGTAGACTAGCTCCAGCGCGTACGGCTCGAGTCCACAGGCGAAGCTTCGACGACAGATCAGCCCACTCCTGAGAGGCACCTCCATCGGACTCAACTTCCAACTCTGGGGGGGAAGTTAAGCAAGGCTGAGTACAAACCACCGTACTCAACAAGTAACACGGAAAGGGGAGATAAATGATGCATAGGGATTATCAAGGACTAGGGTTAGTTGCAGTAAAGCAGCAGTTAAACAAAAGACAGAGATTAAAAAGAATAAAGGTAATTGAATATAGTAAAGGATAAGTAAATAACAGCTGTAAAAAACCACAACACTGTCCAACGTTAAACCCACGTTGCAACATGCCCAAACACTACTCAACGTTACACCACGTTGCAGTAGTCCCAAGTGATAACCAGTTTACTCAAGTTATTAGAGGTTCACTAATCACAGTGAAGCTAGGAGCTCGCCCGTAACCGTGGGCACGGCTATTCGAATAGATTATACTCTGATCAGAGGTGCACTACTATACCCACAAGACACGACTCCACTACACTTGAACGTCCGTCGACATACCACCATGGTATACCGGAAAGGAGACCGTGATAGGACCCGTCACATAACCCTCACTATTTAATCGCACCACACTTCAGGTTTCACCCCCTCCTTTACACCAAGTCGGGCAGTCCCCTCTTGTGCCTTGGTAGATCCGGAAGCAGCAGAGGCTTTCGTTACACCACGATTGCCTGTCCATACTCCATCACGCCTACCCTTGCCTCGGTACGTCAAATAGTTCGAAGTCATGCTTCAAATCCCACCTTACCCATTTCGGCATGTGGTTAGCACTTAATTACTTCCAGGGTTTCCCGTGAACCGGTGCTTAATTGCCATGGGTGCGACTCTCAAAAACATGCACCCACAGCCCACCATTATGAATATTTTAGTTGACATTAGCCCGAACCGGGTGATGAATCAATATCTCAGCTATTCAGAACTAAGCATGATTAAATGTGATCCCATGAGCTACTTGTTCTAAGCAGGACTAAGCGTTAACCTAGGCCTAACTCTAATCAAGTTACCCCTGGTTTAGCAATGCATAAAGTTGGATAAACAACGGCATAATAATAAGGTATACCCGAAAATAACATACAGTATATACTTTAATTAAAACAATGCATATTTGAATAAACAAAGCGGGGAATTTGCAATAATGGGTTCAATATGATCAAAGATGAGTGCCACTTAGCTTGCTCTGGCACCTGGGGAACTTCGGCGACGATCTCGAAGTAAACCGGCTCTTCGGCGGGGTCCGAATCTAAGCGACAAAGCACAAAAATAAATCAAACAGGCACAAACTCTACTAAAATAGCAAAAGAAACTATTTTTAATGGATTCTTGACAATTTTATGAATTTAATGAAATTTGAATGGACCTAAATGGAGACTAGATGAATTACCTATGAATTTTAGAAGTTTTCTGGGTTTTTTAACTAAACAGAAAAGTCCTAAATCAATTATTGCGCAATTAATAGGGCTGCTGACGTCAGCGAGGAGAGAGGAAGCGCTGACGGGTAGGGGCCACTTGTCGGTGGGAGAGAGGGGAGAGGAGAGACTGACAAGTGGGTCCCACGGGAGGAGAGAGGGAGGAGAGGCTCGGGGCGGCTGACGGGTGGGTCCCGCTCATCAGCGAGAGGGGAACAGAGAGGGGAAGGAGAGAGTTCGGCCGGCGGCGCGAGGGACGGCGGCGCGACGGCGGCATTGCCATGACGACGGCGACGCGGCGACGACCGCGCACGAATCGGCAGCGCAAGGGCGCGGGCGAGAGGGGAACGGTGGCCGGCCAACACGACGGCGATGAGCGCGCGACGTGCGCACGGCGGCGAGAGGTGGAGAAGGGTGCCGGTAGCGGCGGCACGGCGACCGCGTGGTGACAGCGGCGACGAGGGAAACACAGCGACGGCGGAGAGGTGGCGCACGGTGCCTGACGACGGCGCGGGTGGTTCGGCGGTGACGGCGAGGACAAAGGAGAGGAGGAGAGGGAAGTGGGGACGCTCACCGGTGGAGTCGAACGCGGCAGAGGGTCGGCGACGGCGATGCGGGGGTGGTGACGCAGACGGGCGGCGGCTGGCGACGCGCGGTGGCAAGGTCGGCAGACGGCGGCGAGGCGACGAGGTGCGGCGGTGGAGAGGATGAAGGAGCGGCGAAGGGCGCGGGGTGTCCACTGGCGGCGACAGGAGCCGGAGGAGGGTTGGCGACAGGAGCTGGACGGCGACGACGGGCGGCCGGCAGCGAGATCGAACGGCGGCGGAGCGACGGGACAGCGCGGCGGCGGCACGGGCGGAGAGGAAAAAGTGAGCGGCGGCACGGTGATGGGGGAAATTTATATGGTGGCGGCGCCGGCTAGGGCGAGTCGGAGGTTGGAGACCGAGTCGGGCGTGGCGAGGACTCGGCGGCGACCGTTGCGGCGGCGGCGGTTGCGGCGCGGCGTGGTGTTTGGCTCGGACGCGGCTGGCGCGGGCGCGGGCGAGCTGACGCGGCACAGTCACTGACAGGTGGGCCCCACCTGTCAGTGGCGCGAGGGAGGAGGGAGGCGGTGCGGACTACGCGCGCGAGCGCGGCGCGTGAGCTGGGCCGAGCGGTGGCCCAGGCGGAGGGAGGAGGCGCGCGCGGGAAGTGGCCGGCTCGGCTACGCCGGCCTGGAGGGAGAGGTGGGCCGGCTCGACTGGGCCGGCCCGGGAAGGAGGTGAGGAAAAGGAAAAAAGAAAAAGAAAAGGAAGGGAGGAAAATTGGACTTCGGCCCAATTTGAGAAGGAAGGGAAAAACAAAGAAAAAAGGAGGACAAAAGGAAAGCCCTACTTTTCCCGAGTTTTAAATTAATTTGTTTGGCCAAATTTTATACTGCTGCAATTTGAATTTAAATCCAGTTAGTCGATTTGCGAGCCTCGATTTAATTGAATTAATTCCTTTTAGAGGGATTCTTCCTGAGTTAATTAAGCCGATTATTATTTACGAATTTCTTTTTACGATTTTAGGCTTAGGACAAAACTCCGGGTGTGACAAACCTACCCCCCCTTAAACGGAATCTCAACCCCGAGATTCAGAGGCACTGGCGAAGAGGTGCGGATGGGCGGCCTTGAGCTCATCTTCTCTTTCCCATGTCGCTTCTTCTTCTGAGTGATGACTCCACTGAACTCTGCAGAATCTGATCACACGGCTCCGAGTTTTCCTTTCACTGGTTTCTAGAATCCGTGCTGGTTTCTCCACATACGTTATATCTTCCTGTAGATCGATGTGCTCGGAGTTGGTCTGTTCTTCAGGCACGCGGAGGCACTTTTTGAGCTGCGACACATGGAACACGTCATGGATTCCGGCCATGTTAGCGGGGAGTTCTAATTGATACGCAACTTTTCCCCTGCGTTCCACTATCCGGTATGGTCCCACGAAACGTGGTGCCAACTTTCCTTTGGTCTGAAACCGGTGTACTCCTCGCAAAGGTGTGACGCGGAGGTACACATAGTCTCTGGCTTCGAAGGCTAAGTCGCTTCGACGACTATCTGCATAACTCTTCTGTCTGGTTTGGGCTGTTTTCAACCTCTCACGGATTATTCTGACTTTTTTCCTCCGCCTGACTTAGAACTTCAGTCCCAAAAACTTGACGTTCTCCTGTTTGATCCCAGAAGAGGGGTGTACAACACTTTCGCCCATACAATGCTTCAAAAGGTGCCATCTGCAGACTGGTTTGATAACTGTTGTTGTATGAGAACTCTGCATACGGCAAATTCTTATCCCAAGTTCCACCAAAGTCGAGAGCGCAAGCTCTGAGCATGTCTTCGAGAATCTGATTTACCCTTTCTGTCTGATCATCTGTCTGTGGATGATAAGCTGTACTGAAATTCAGTCGGGTTCCCAATTCTTCCTGCAGCTTCTGCCAAAACTTTGAAGTAAACTGACTCCCTCGGTCAGAAACGATCTTTTTAGGTACTCCATGTAGACACATGATCCTAGCCAAGTAAATTTCAGCTAATCTTTTCCCGAAGTAGGTGGTGTGAACTGGTATGAAATGAGCGACCTTTGTCAATCGATCAACGATTACCCAAATCGAGTCATGACCGGCAGCAGTCCTTGGTAAACCAGTGATGAAATCCATCCCAATTTCTTCCCATTTCCATTCTGGAATCTGGAGAGGTTGCAACAGTCCTGCTGGCCTTTGGTGTTCTGCTTTGACTCGTTGACAAACATCGCACAAGGCGACATATTCTGCAATTTCTCTCTTCATACTAACCCACCAAAACTTTTCTTTGAGGTCCTGATACATCTTGGTACTCCCGGGGTGAATAGAGTACTGGGTCTGATGAGCTTCTTGGAGTATCAACTTCTTTAACTCCTTGTTATCTGGTACACACAACCTGTTTCCCATCCAGATTGTCCCATGTTCATCTTCTGAAAAATCTCGAGCTTTACCGACTCGCATATTTTTCTTTAGCTCGGCTATCTCTGGATCATTTGCTTGGGATTGGCGAACTTGATCCACCAAAGTGGGCTGCGCTGCTAGGGCTGCCACAAAACCTTCTTCGACTAAACCCAAATTCAGTCGTTCAAACTCCTGTTGTAGCTGCTCACAAACTTCCGTTGATATCGCAGCATTGCAGTAATTCTTCCGGCTCAAAGCATCTGCAACTACATTTTCTTTGCCTGGGTGGTAATGGATACTTAAATCATAATCCTTGATCAATTCCAACCATCTTCGCTGGTGGAGGTTCAAATCCGGTTGTGTAAAGATATACTTGTTACCAATTAAGTAGTGTCGCCAGATTTTTAGGGCATGCACCACAGCTGCCAGTTCCAAATCATGAGTCGGGTAGTTACCCTCATGCGGTCTCAACTGACGAGAGGCATAAGCAACCACCTTTCCTTCTTGCATTAGCACACATCCAAGTCCTGATCTGGATGCATCACGGTAAACCTGGAAGTCTTTCATCTGATCTGGCAAAATCAACACGGGTGCTGAAACCAACCTTTGCTTGAGCTCTTCAAAACTCTTATCGCACTCTTTTGACCATTTAAACTTCTCTTCCTTCTTCAACAACTGTGTCATTGGCTTGGCTATCTTCGAAAAATTCTCAATGAACCGGCGGTAATAGCCCGCAAGTCCTTAGAAACTTCTGACCTAGGAAACTGTCTTGGGTGGGGTCCACTTGATTACTGACTCCACATTACTGGGGTTCACTGCTACACCTTGCGCATTGATCACATGGCCAAGGAACTTCACTTCGTGCAACTAGAAATCACACTTGCTGAACTTGGCATACAACTGATGTTCTCTTAGCTTCTCTAGCACAATCCGCAAATGTTGCTCGTGCTCTTCTTCTAACTTGGAGTAGATAAGAATGTCATCAATGAAGACAACCACAAACTTATCCAGGTATTCCATGAACACCTTATTCATGAGATTCATGAAGAATGCCGGGGCATTAGTAAGTCCAAACGACATTACCGTACAATTATACAAGCCATAGCGGGTAGTGAATGCCGTCTTGGGAATATCTTCTTCCCGAATTCTCAACTGGTGATACCCCGATCTCAAATCGATCTTGGAGAAAACTTTGGCTCCTTTCAACTGATCAAACAGATCATCAATCCTTGGCAGAGGGTACTTATTCTTGATGGTAACATCGTTCAAAGCACGATAGTCCACACACATTCTCATAGTTTTGTCCTTCTTCTCAACAAAGATAACCGGGGCACCCCAAGGCGAGGTACTCGGTCGGATGTAACCTTTCTGAAGCTGTTCATCCACTTGCTTCTTTACTTCTGCCATCTCATTAGCTGCCATCCTATAGGGTCTCTTATAGATCGGTGCAGTTCCTGGTACCAAATCGATACGGAACTCGATCTCTCTTTCTGGCGACATCGTTGTGAGATCATCTGGAAACACCTCCGGATACTCACAAACCACTGGTATGTCTTCCAACTTCTTCAGATCTTTGACTGTTTCCGAGGGTTGCTCTTCGGCTTCCATCTGATTCAAACAAGTCCTAGTTATCACTGACTCCGGTGACGGATATGTTACCGCTTCACCTCCTTCACTGGTCAAGGTGACTGTACGCTTGGCGCAATCAATCACTCCTTGATGCTTGGTATGCCAGTCCATTTCCAAAATGACATCTAGGTCTTTAGATTCGAGAAGGATGAGATTGGCTAGAAAGGATGTTGTTACTTCTCTAAAACACAAGAGACAGGAGTTCGGTGTTACAGATCTCATTGGCTCTTTGGGCGTTAAGGGGAAGGCAAGGGCAAAGGACAACAAAGGCAAAAAGGTTGAGGGAGGTTCTAGCGCCAATTTGGTGCAGAAGAAGAACCCTCATGCATCCCACAATAAAAAGAAGAAAGCCTGACGTCAATCCAAACGCTACTACTGCCTTTAGCTCTAGGACATCAAGACTTCCCTCACACAACCAACACACATGTCTTTTCTGCGCACTTTGTCCTCACTCATGCGCACCCGAGAAATGACTTCCCGGTCGGTCACCCATCCCAAGATTGCTCTAGCTCTAGGACATCAAGACTTCCCTCACACAACCAACACACATGTCTTTTCTGCGCACTTTGTCCTCACTCATGCGCACCCGAGAAATGACTTCCCGGTCGGTCACCCATCCCAAGATTGCTCCAGGTCAAGTGTCGGTGGGTCACCCATCCCAAGATTGCTCCAGGTCAAGCACACTTAACCTTGGAGTTCTCTCGAGATAAGCTGCCGGAAAAGAAGTTACAACTTGTTGGTATGAGTATCTATCAAATCCTGTTTAAGCCTTGGGCTGGGATGTTACATACACCCACCCTCAAAGGACCCGACGTCCCCGTCGGTCCAACACACCCACACTTGGGCAAACAACCAGGAACGTTCCCCCCTTGGCCACGTCCGTGTGTCCAGGTCCGGCCCATGTGCCATGCCGTGTCCCCGCAGGGCCCACGCGCCCACACGCGCCCGTGAAACCGCAAGGGTTGGCTCTGATACCATTCTGTCACGCCCCAACCCTAGGAACCCCCCTAGGTCCACGCCCCAACCCTAGGAACCCCCCTAGGTCGGGCCTGTGCTCTAGGACATCAAGACTTCCCTCACACAACCAACACACAAGTCTTTTTTGCACACTTTGTCCACACGCGCACCCGAGAAATGACTTCCCGGTCGGTCACCCATCCCAAGATTGCTCCAAGTCAAGCACACTTAACCTTGGAGTTCTCTCGAGATAAGCTTCCGAAAAAGAAGTTGCAACTTGTTGGTATGAGTATCTATCAAATCCTATTTAAGCCTTGGGCTGGGATGTTACATCGTAAGGACAAGAAGGCTGCCAACATGGTCATTAGCGAGGGCAGAGGAACATCGGGATATGGTAATCTTTTACCTACTGTTTCCTCTGTTTTTCATTCACCTGATTGGTGGATTGATACTGGTGCTAATATTCATGTGTGTGCTGATATTTCTCTATTTTCTTCTTACTAGGTCGGAGAGATTCCTCCTTGTTGATGGGAAACGGGTCACTTGCGGCTATTCATGGTGTTGGTATGATCGATCTGAAGTTTACTTCAGGAAAGACCGTGCAACTCAAGAATGTGCAACATGTCCCTTTAATAAAGAAGAATCTAGTTAGTGGCTCTGTACTGTGTAGAGATGGTTTTAGACTTGTGTTTGAGTCCAATAAATGTGTTGTTTCAAAATATGGAACTTTTATTGGTAAAGGCTATGACAGCGGAGGCTTGTTCTGCTTTTCTTAGGATGATATGTGTAATAATAAAGTTGCGAACCATATTTGTGAGAATGATGAGTCCAATGTGTGGCATTCGTGACTCTGTCATGTGAATTTCGGTTATATGATGCGCTTAGACAACATGAGTTTAATTCCAAAATTCACTTTAGCCAAAGGTTCTAAGTGTCATACTTGTGTTCAGTCGAAACAACCTCGCAAGCCTCACAAGGCAGCAGAGGCGAGGAATTTGGCACCTTTAGAACTTGTTCATTTAGATTTGTGTGTAATGAACAGTATGTTGACTAGAGGCGGAAAGAAATATTTCATGACACTGATAGATGATTGCACTAGATTTTGCTATGTGTATTTGTTAAAATCAAAAGATGAAGCACTGCATTACTCTAAGATTTATAAGGTTGAGGTAGAAAACCAACTAGAGAGTAAAATCAAACGGTTGAGGTCTGATAGAGGTGAAGAATATTTTTTCAATGAGTTTACATCCTTTTGCGAAGATCTTGGAATTATTCATGAGAGGACGCCTCCCTATTCACCCCAGTCAAACGGGATAGCCGAAAGAAAGAACCGCACTCTAACTGAGATGGTGAATGCCATGTTAGATACCACGGGACTATCTAAGGAATGTTGTGGTGAGGCAATTTTGACTGCTTGTCATGTCCTGAATAAAATTCCAATAAAGCACAAGGAAGTAACACCATTCGAGGAATAGTAAAAGAAGAGGTTAAATATCTCCTACCTACGCATATGGGGCTGTTTGGCAAAGGTGAATGTACCTATAGTCAAAAAGTGAAAACTTTGACCAAAAATCGTTGACTATGTGTTCCTTGGTTATGCTATCCATAGCATGGGCTATAGATTCTTAATAGTAAACTCTGGTGTACCAGACATGCGTGTAGGTACAATTTTTGAGTCCAGAGACGCTATATTTTTTGAGAATGAATTTTCCATGAAGAGTACACCTAACAATTCTAGTGAAGAACCTATTGCATCCCATGAGCACTTTGAAACGATAGAACACGATGATCAAACTGTTGAGGAAAATCCCAAGTAGAATAACATTGTAGATACTCGAAAGAGTAAGAGACAAAGGATTGCAAAATCTTTTGGAGATGACTACATTGTATATCTCATAGATGATACTCCAAGAACCATATAAGAGGCATATTCATCTCCTGACGCCGACTATTGAAAGGAAGCGGTACGCAGTGAGATGGATTCTATTATGTCTAATGGTACTTGGGAAATCGTTGAGCATCCATATGGGTGCAAGCCTGTTGGATGCAAATGGGTTTTCAAGAAAAAACTTAGGCCTGATGGTACAATTGAAAAGTACAACGCAAGGCTTGTGGCTAAGGGTTATACCCAGAAGGAAGACGAGGACTTCTTTGATACTTACTCACCAGTTGTTCGCTTGACCACTATTAGGGTACCGTTAGCTCTAGCAGCCCCTCATGGTCTTCTCGTCCTTCAGATGGATGTTAAGATAACTTTCCTAAACAGAGAGTTAGTGGAGGAGATCTACATAGATCAACTAGATGGCAATGTACTAGAAGGTCAGGAGGGAATGGTGTCTAAATTGTTGAAATTCTTGTATGGCCTCAAGCAAGCACCTAAGCAATGCCATGAGAAGTTTGACACAACACTCACATCTGTTGGCTTTGTTGTGAATGAAGCTGACAAATGTGTGTTATCGCTATGGTGGGGGAGGGGGAGTAATCTTATGTCTATATGTCAATGACATATTGATCTTTGGAACCAGCCTCAATGTGATTGACGAGGTTAAGGACTTTCTGTCCAAAAGCTTTGAAATGAAGGACTTGGGAGTGGCTGATGTTATTCTTAACATTAAGCTACTGAGAGGAGATGAGGGTGGAATTACACTTTTGCAATCTCACTATGTGGACAAGATCTTAAGTCGCTTTGGGTTCAGTGACTACGAGCCAGCTCCTACTCTTTATGATCCTAGCGTGCTATTAAGAAAAAACCGAAGGATAGCAAGAGATCGGTTGAGATACTTCCAAATCATTGGCTCATTGATGTACTTAGCTAGTGCAACAAGGCCTGACATCTCTTTTGTTGTTGGCAAACTGAGCCGGTTTATTTCAAATCCAGGAGATGATCACTGGCGGGCTCTAGAAAGAGTCATACGCTATATAGAAGCAACAATGAGTTTTGGCATTCACTATACTGGGTACCCAAAAGTACTAGAAGGGTATAGTGACTCTAACTGGATATCTGATGCTGATGAGATAAAGGCCACAAGTGGGTATGTGTTCACACTTGGAGGTGGAGCTGTTTCCTAAAAGTCTTGCAAGCAGACCATCTTAATGAGGTCAACAATGGAAGCAGAACTCACAGCACGAGATACCGCCACAGTTGAAGCCAAGTGGCTTCGTGAACTCCTGATGGATTTGCCGGTGGTTGAAAAACCAGTACCAGCAATTCTAATGAACTATGATAATCAAACAGTGATTATTAAGGTGAACAGTTCAAAGGACAACATGAAGTCATCTAGGCATGTAGAAAGAAGACTGAAGTCTGTCAGGAAACAAAAAAACTCCGGAGTGATAGCACTGGACTACGTCCAGATAGCTAAAAATCTAGCAGATCAGTTTACCAAGCGACTATCACGTAATGTGATAGATAATGCATTGAGGGAAATCGGTTTGAGACCTACTTAAAGTTGCACAATAGTTGAAACCTATCCATTGTGATTGAAGATCCTGTGAATTTGGATGGTGAGACAAGTTGTTGTATAACTGAGAGAATAGACCCTTAAAAGGACTCATTTCCATACTGTATTTCTCTTCTACTCTGTATGGTAGGATGGCTTATGCCTTAATGTGATCCGAGTGGCTTTTCTCAAAGCAGAGATGTTGACCTACAGAACATCTTAGAAGGAATATACCTATATAAGTTCGACTGCTAGTCACAGTCTCTGAGATTTGGGTAATCTCTAGATACTAATGAAAGGGCCTGGAGTTTGACTCATATGCTCCAAACATGAGGGGATGCAGATGACATACTAGTATCAGTAAAGGTTCTGAGTGAAACCTGACCGCACAAGACTGACAATTCAAGGCATAGTCCATTGTTCAGTTGTGGTCTGATGTAGCTCTTTACCTATGTGAAAGTTCAACATAACAATCTTCACCGAAACACTGATATAATAAATAAGATAAGTCTAGAGAACTTTTCTTGTGGGCTATAAAATTTGGTGGGGATTGTTAATCAAAATAGGTTAGGCCCAATTAAAGTTAATTAAAATTCTACTAGCGAACAATGAATGGTAGAGATAAGAATACCACCTTGGAGATTTAAAGTGAAGAAGCTCAACTTAAATAGAGAGGTTAGTGAGACTCTCCGTTGACTGGTTGAGACGGTAGGAAGAGCACCACACGCACGCGCGCGCTGGCCGGCTGGTCCGGTCCGGGACGTGGCGTGGCGCGTTTCGGCGTCAATAAACAAGATAAGTCTTGAGAACTTTTCTTGTAGGCTATGAAATTTGGTGGAGATTGTTAATCAAAATGGGCTAGGCCCAATTAAAGTTAATTAAAATTCCACTGGCCCACAATAAATGGTAGAGACAACAATACCACCTTGGAGATTTAAAGTGGAGAAGCTCAACTTAAATAGAGAGGTTAGTGAGACTCTCTGTTGACTGGTTGAGACAGTAGTACGACCGCCACATGCGCGCGCGCGTGCCGACCGGCCGGTCTGGTCCGGGACGTGGTGTGCCTCGGCGTCGGCGTTGGCTCGTCCGGCCGCTGCGCCCGCCCCTTCCTCGGGGATTGCGAGGATTCGGGTTTCCATATTTCTTCTCCTTCTTCCCGAGGCCAGAGTAGTTCCTCTCCATTCTTTTACTCCTCCCTGGTTTTCTCGAGTTCTTGCACCACCCATCTATGTCCCCGGTTTTGTTCTCTTGCGCGCACGAGAGTTCTGAACGAGCAGGCCTCCGAAACCCCTCTCGCCAGAGTACCTGCTCGGGTGGGCAGGTGCTAAGGTTTTTGGGGAGTGCGTTTGCACTACTGCTCACTGCACCATGTCGACTGACGGGAACGGGAGCGGTGGCGCACACAGTGGCGCTGGCGCGCACGGCGTCGGTGGCGGCGTGCACGGCGACGGCGGCAACGTCAACGGGAACAACAACACCAACGGAGCCAGTACTGCCTCAAACACAGGGCCATTTTCAGGGTATACCACATTCTACTCTATTCTATTTATTGTTTTAGAATGCCTGTTAGCAATGGTTTCGTTGCTATATTATGATCAAATGTATGCGTGTGCTAATCATATATTAAGCATGCTGATACATGTTTTGTTCCTAATGTTTAGATTATTTTCTATAATTATCATGTCTATTGTCTTTTTATTTTAGATTAAAATATGCTGAAATGTGACCATATTTCCAACAATCTCCATGACGGGGAGCTTTTTCTTCAGACATGGAATCACCGGGTTCTGGTGATCGACGGCTTCGACTCCTCCACGGGAGAGCCGCCGTCTCACTGGCATGGATTCTCGACGTTCCGGGGTACAAGCCCACCACCCCGAACGACTGTCTCTCCAGCTGCCTGGGCGAGCTATCGGGGGTGCTGCACTACGCGCAGCCGGACACCGACGGCCGCTCGATCCTGGTGTGGAGCCACGGCGGAGGCGGCGGCGGCGGCGCTCGTCGCAGCGAGTGGACTCTGAAGCACCGCCTCAGCATGAGCGACGCGTTCGGGCGGGACGCGTTTCTTCGCCTGGAGGTCGACGGGTTCTGGTCGTGCTACTACGACATGGACTGCCTGGACCTGGACAGGGACGTCGTCTTCCTTCGGGACTATCCGAGGCGGAAACTCCTATCCTACAGCGTGAGCACGGGGCAGCTAACGGAAATCCGAGCGGGCGTCAGGCGATACCTGTACTATGTGCCGCACTGCGGAATGTTTCCCGCCCAGGACCAGGACGACCATGGTGATGGTGGCGGTGTATCGAACTCGGCGCCGTAATTGCCATGCTGATGATGCTGGATTTGGTGGCTGGGCGCCTGTGGCTTCTTGATCTGTGTCGTTTTTTTTTTTTGAGATAATGCAGGCAGGCACATCTATTGATTACCAAACATCAGTACGGAGCATCTCCCGAATTCTGGAGTCTCATTACGATAGATATTACAGACAGAGTGCTCAGAGCAATGAGCTAAGGTGTATGCCTCTACATTACATAAACGACTGACATGGATAAAAGAACAGGCGTTCATCCCGGCACCGATCTTCTTGATGTCTTCGACCAAACACCCCACCCGCGACCGATCTCGCACAGGTGTCTGCAGTTTTTGGATGACAGGCAAGCAGTCCGAAGCAACGATCACCCGTTGTAAGCCTTCCTCCTTCGCTATCGTCAGAGCCCGGCGGATTGCCCAAGCTTCAGCGATTTCAGGTGTAAGAATACCTACAGCACGTTCATTGGAAGCCAACAAACAGTCACCATTGTGATCCCTGATCAGTACACACATTCCCATTTGGCGGGTGGTCTGAAAGAGCGCTGCATCGATGTTAATTAGTACTGTTCCTGCCGGCGGTGGATCCCAACTTGGAACTGAAGGGGGGTGATCACACCTTGAAGCATTCCCAGGTATCGAACAGTGAAGCACGATCATTTCGACATACCCCGATATTCTTTGAGCCACCCGTCTCGGGTGCATGGCCCTGCCATTATTTCTGGCATTGTTTCTTGCCTCCCAGATGTGCCAGATGGTAACAGCAAGAACTGTGTTATGAATACCTGAGTTTCTGGACAAAAACTCGAAAATCCGGAGTCGCAGTGTCATCAGACCTCCTCTGTCCAAGCTGATGCCAAACAAAGATTTAATTTCCTCCCAAACAGCCACAGCGAAGGGACAGAGGAGAAAAACATGTTCACTATGATCATCTCTGTTGCAGAAAATACACCCATCATTTACCGGAATGTGTCATCTTCGAAGTTGAAACCCAGTTGGGAGACAGTCATGTGCAGCACGCCAAAGGGTGATTTTCATTTTACCTGGAGCATTGATTTCCACAGACTCTTCCAGTTTCTTTCATTGATGTGCAGGTCAGAGGGTAGACCTCTACCACTACTACTTTGAGCCACCAAAAAACTTTCTGTTCGAGGTAAATTGTAGGCCGATCTCACTGTAAACAGGCCCCGCCTATCATGTGGCCAGGAGGCAAAGTCATCACCGCCATGTCGACTGATTGGCACCTCAAGGATCACGTTGGCTGTTAGTAAACTTCGCATAATTAGCTTAGTTAGCTTAGTTAGCTTTGGATTCCTTTTGCATTGCATGTGCATGAGCACCGACGTGTGGTAGCCATGCAGAGTCTGTTACTTGAGATTAGCTTGCAGCATGCCAAGCCGTGCGGGTGACTGGCCACCTCGATCTGGCGCGGGGATGGACGCGGTAAAACCGGTAGTACGTGGGTTGTGATCCGATGCTTGCGCATGTATTCGTTTTTGCATAATAAAAGGAAGAAAGCCCAGAAAACGCAGCAAGCAATTCAGGCAGCACCAAACCCAGAGTGTGTTCTTCGTTGTCTTTTTCTCTACAGTAGTTCTTGTTCTTTGTGTGCTAAGTGTTCGTCCAGAAATCGTGTGCGTTGATTCTGTGCTCTAGCCAGCAATCTTCTGCCGAATTCCTGACATTGGCCACCTCTTCAGCAAAGATAGACTTCACAATATCCACGTCCCAGGAAGTTCTTGCCTCGTCCATCAGAAACTGTACTGTTGTGTGCACAGGGAGTTGAACCATTGGGGACAAATTCTCTGGCCGGATACCTGGGATCCAATTATCTGCAAGGATTTTAATAGTCCTTCCATCTCCAACTCCCCATCTCACCCCTTTCTTCAGTAAATCCCTTCCAAACAAAATGCTACGCCAGGTAAAGGAGGCAGACCTTGGTTTGGCGGCATCCCAGAAGCTTGTGGTTGGGAAGTATCTTCCTTTGAGTACCCGTGAGCACAAAGAGTCAGGGTCTGTAACTAGGCGCCATCCTTGCTTGCCCAGCATTGCTTGATTGAACAAGACAAAATCTCTAAAGCCCATCCCACCGAGGAACTTGGGGGTTGAAAGCCATTCCCACGATTTCCAGTGCATTTTCTCGCAGATCATGACAAAGTTGGGAATAGCTTGTACCACCGCCTTTAGCATTGTTTCTTTCCCTGCTCTTGACAGAGGTTTATCAGTCCAACCATTAAGGTGGTGTTTAAATTGAGAAAATTTTTGGGAGAAGTGTCACGTCAAATGTTTGACTGGATGTCAGAAGGGGTTTTTGGACACAAATGAAAAAACGAATTTCATGGCTAGCCTGTAAAAGGCGAGACGAATCTTTTAAGTCTAATTAATCCATCATTAGCACATGTTGGTTACTGTAACACTTATGGCTAATCATGGGCTAATTAGGCTCAAAAGATTCGTCTTAAGATTTCTTTCATAACTGTACAATTAGTTTTTTTGTTCATCTATGTTTAATGATTTATTTAGATGTCGAAAAATTCGATGTGATGTTTTTGGAGAAAAATTTTGGGAAATAAACAAGGCCTAACTCTCTTCCACACTCTGCCAGGCAAGAACGGGAAGGAATTTGTTGCAGCCCTACAGATTTCTGTTGGCAGGCCTAGGTAGGTGTCTTGCAGGGTTTCATTTGGAACCTGTAATTTTCCCTTCACCCTACTTATCTCTTCTGAGCAATGCTTGCCAAAGAAGATGGAGGACTTGTGAAGGTTAATCTTTTGTCCCGATGCCCTACAGTAAGTTTGCAGTGTGGAGTTCAGAGCATGAACACTTCTCTCGTCACTTCTCGCAAAGAAAATGCTATCGTCTGCAAAAAAGCAAATGAGAAATTTGTCGTTGATCGCAGTAATGCTGAATAAATTTGTGGTTGAACCTTTTATATGTAAACTCATATTATGGCAGTGGTAGTGTTTGTGTGTGTGAGAGTCGACGCTGTTGCCGGACTTTTGTTGTTCGTTTCTGAGTTTCGTGTTGCAATAAAAGTACTGCCTCTTCTAAGTGCTCCATGTTTTTTTTTGTCCCGTTAAATGTTTTCATGTGCTGCATTAGTTGATTATATTTTCGGAAATGCTAACTTATATTTTTCCGAAAAAACATTGAAAACGACTAGTGTGTTAGCTAACGCTATGTATGCATTAACAATCAGTATGTTTTATTTTGAAGACCTTTTACAGTATTTACATTCATAAACTAGCAAAGATCTAAAGGCTCGTAACGAAAAGTATCTCATAAAAGATATTAGAGGTACAAAGCTACCAGAATATAAGACGTAAGTGGATTTGAAGGTACCGCGAGGTAGTTTAGGAAGGTAATGTAAAATATAAATTACGTGGTGAGAACAGAAATTACGTCCTATACTATTTGGCTTTCAAGCTTGGATTGTTCGGTTTCTGTCGGTTACCGAACTTCAGCCCGTTTTACGTGCTACATGTCATATTTGCGTGATATTGATAATTCTTTCTAGTTTGTCACTGAAAAGCAAAAGAAAAAGAAAAAAAATCTAAAATGCATTTCCTGCACAGTGGAAAAAAGAAAAATAAAAAATAAAAATCCACGAAAAGATACCAACGCAACAACAGGCCAAGATAAAGGAAATAAAAAATATATAGTTACCACACCGTTACAATTTATTATTTTAAAGCTTATTTTTGTTGGTATGCTAAAAATAAAATTTATGATTTGATATACCTATTTCTGTATTAAATATATTTCCGTTACGAAGTACAACAATGTAAAATGGTATATATAAAGGATATACATTATATTATATGCATACATAATATATATATATATGTATATATGTATATACACATAGATGATTTTTAATTGGTCGTCAAGGACATCTGTTTTGAAAACAGGAAAAGGTAACCAACATCCATTAAGCACGTACACACTAAATTGTTTGACACCTATCACGCTTCGACCCTAGGAACCCCTGGTCGGTCGCCCATCCTAAGATTGCTCCAGGCCAAGCACGCTTAACTTTGGAGTTCTCTCGAGATAAGATTTCGAAAAAGAAATTGTAACTTATTGATATGAGTATCTATAGGTCCGGCCCATGTGCCATGCCGTGTCCCCACAGGGCCCACGCGCAATGCGCAACATGCTCGCGCCCATGAAACTGCGAGAGTCGGCTCTCCTCTTGGCCACGTCCATGTGTCCAGGTCCGGCCTATGTGCCATGCCGTGTCCCCGCAGGGCCCACGCGCTATACGCAACATGCCCGCGCCCATGAAACCGCGAGAGTCGGCTCTGATTCCATTCAGTCACGCCTCGACCCTAGGAACCCCCTAGGCCAGGCCCATGCTCTAGGACATCAAGACTTCTCTCACACAACCAACACACGTCTTTTCTGCGCACTTTGTCCTCACTCGTGCACATCTAGGAATGACTTCCCGTTCAGTCACCCATCCCAAGATTGCTCCAGGCCAAGCACGCTTAGCCTTGGAGTTCTCTCGTGATAAGCTTTCGGAAAAGAAGTTGCAACAATATGAGTATCTATCAAATCCTTTTAAACCTTGGGCTGGAATGTTACAACACCAACGACACGAGAGGAAAGCAAGGAAACGACCCAATCAGCTCCTCTCCTCTAGTCATGGAGATGAAAACTCCCGCATCGTTTAGTATAGCCAAATAACCATTCCCAAGTCATTTCATAGACGAACACTTTCCACGCAAAAGATGAGTGGTTCCTTCGGCGTCCACCGTCGCGATTGGTCGGAGCAATTCCAAAAAAATTGGTGATCTTACGGAAGATCTTCCGTATGTGAACCAAGAACACGTATTCCTACCTATGAACCAAACGAATTGAAGGTAACACTCTAAAACAATACAACGTAACAGGGTAATACCCCCACATACCTTTTTATTTGTGTGGAAGACACTTATGTCCTTCTAATATCATTGTATTTACATTAATGCCACCTATTACATTTTTTCTTTTCGCAGATCAACAACTCACGTCGTCTCACCTCCGTGTACCTCCTTCTACCTCGCCAATAGTGTAAACTCCCTCTTTATTTTTAGAATCAAGCATCTATTCAGATTTTAAGCAACCAGAAACCAATTGGAAGACTTATTGTATTGTTAACAATTATGCAGCCACGTGCAGAAAAAAACTTTCAGATTTGATATCTTCAAAAACAATCTATTTTGGTATGCACGTGTGCAAAAAAACAAAACTATAAAATTCATTTTTGTTTTACATTTTTTTTTGCAATAGTGCCAAAGAAATTCAAGATGCCCTTGTAGATGTATATGGGTACGACCCATTTAATTCACCTTTAGAGATGGAATACAACAATATATAGATAGGTGAACTAAACCTTGCCTTTATATGGGAGAAAATCTGAACAGTAATCAAAAATTGAAACTCGAGATAATAAAAGTAGTCCTCAGTTGCTAAAATAACACATGTTTTTGATATAACACCATAAAAAATTACTAGTGTTGAAGACACATATCAACGGTGAGAATCACGTATATATCTGTATGAAACGAAAACACTTCTCCATATATTTTTAATTGCTTATTTAAAATAATCAATATGCTCTCGAGTTCAGGCACCAAAAGTAGTCATGCAAGTGTACTTGTCGATCATCACATGTAGGAATATCAATTATATATTTGTTGATCCAGCTACTCTAATGTTAATGTTCCTCCACATGTCAGCCATAAAGTTAGACTAAAGTTACGTAAGAGAATCTCAATACCTTATCGGTGGCCATGTAGTAGCTAGAACACAAACAAACGTGGTCCATCAGATCAATCTGACCAAACCGTCCCCATGTAATTACAGCTCCATAAGAATATGCAAGTACAGACATGCCGCCCGTTGATATGCAATAAATGATGTAAAGTACTGTGAAGTATACACACAAACTATTTGCCATTACACATTTTACTAGTAGTTCTAACTGGTACCATTTTATTTTCTAATTCTATACTAAACAATAAAAAATTACCATGGAGTAGATTTAAAATCCCAACTTGAGAAAAAAATTACAAAAACAAAAAATGATCAAGAATTTCTGAAGGCCCGCCTCTAACTCCAACAACATAAATATCATTTCCATTATATGGCCCATCCGTGGTGAAGAAGACTCAATAACCTTTATTTTATGTAAGCAATCATGTCTCGTGGTTAAGCAGAAGAGAGTAATTTCTTCAAACATACCTTGACAGCCCTCCAAAACCACGAAAGGTTAAAGCTAAAGCAGTCCATATGAAGAGCTTCTTTAATTGGTACAATTCTATAAGAAAGGGCATTCTGATCATGTGATGCTAATGCTAATGCCATACTCCAATGGTTGCACCAATCATCCTGTGAAAAACCCTCGGCGGCGGTGATAGCGCACTCTGCTCCGCCGGTGCCATGTGACCTTCCCTAGCCTCCTCCATTCAGCAGTTTCCAGTCACATAAGAATGTCAATTGCAAAGCTATATGCATGGGTGACAATACTGGCAAAAATCTCAACAGTAGTATAAATTTGTAGGGGTATTATCGTTTTTTTAGTTACGAGCCTGAAAGTCATGAATGTATTATCTTCTCTTCTGCCGGGATGCGGCGGATTGTAACCTCACCGCCGCTTGTAGATGTGCACACATAGTAAATGATGTTCTCTTCTGCGAGACTGCCGAAACTCACTTACGTGTTACCTTTTCGTTTGCAAAAAAAATCTAAATTATAAAATACTATTGATTAATTAATTAACAAAGTACTAAAATAGTTTTTTTTAATCAATGACCCATTAATTCTACTGGTAATATAATAGTACCAGTAGAGAGCACTGGAAAGGGACCCTCAATGGAAAATCTAATAAACAACATTCCAAATTAATGTTGGAATACCTCAATGTGGCTCATTTTTTTTGGTATTCTACATCAGGCACCTCACATGGATCCATTTAGAACTTTCCAAGTTCAGATGAACACAAACGACAATCCTTATTTTTATAAATTTTTGCAGTAATTTTTGTTTGCAACTTTTAATTGATTAACTACGAAATGTCTCACAAACTCCGAAAAAGGTTTGTCCTGCAATTTAAAGTGAAGCCTATGAACAATATCAGCAAACCAAAAGTTGAGCGCGGCCTAAAGGCTCCGAACATGCTAAGTACTGTAAATGATGCGTAGAAAGCAAAACTTTTTTGCATGGATATGGTTAGCAAAAATCAGTTATATCACGCAAAGGGCTGGGGCTAGAGGGAGAGCGCGGTGTGATGGTTCTAGAATTTTAAATAAATGATATAGTTTGTCTGATTTGTCCCATTAGATAAGATAATAAGTCACACTAGTTGGTGCACTGTATGTAGCCTAGACTAACTAGATTTGTTCGGAGTATTGGCTCTTATTTATCGAAATGATTAATATAGGATCTTTTACATGGTACACCTAAACTTTAATGAACCGTCCATCATGAATTGATCTAACGGATAGTATTAGGTAAGCTGTGATTTTTTACCAGTAAAACTCTATTTTATCGATAGTTAAAAAAAATGGAAAGGTGATTAATGTTGTATCAATATACACATTCATTATTAATATAATACATTTTCGCTACTAAATTTTTAAATCTGAATGAAAATTACGATAAAACTAATTAAATTCAACAGAAAGTTTAATCTAAAAGCTTGCCGTATATATGTTTTTGAGGAGCAAAGGGAAGAGACAACAGGTTTACAATTTATCAATTGCTTGGAAATTTTTAATATATCAATTGGTCTTTGTTTTCCTTAGATGTGCTTTTTTAAGATTCGTGTTTGTTGTCCACATGCCACTTTGTTTGATTCCTTTTGTCACCGTTTGATCCTAATCCAACATCTAACAAAATTATTTGATGGATTTAGTTTGTTGAAGCGTTTGATCAATAGATCACAATGAGTGTGTCCGAGAGAAAATGTTGCTTTCTCGATGATATATATATGTCCATGTGCATGCATATATGCATGCAGAGGCCCATATGACTGGAAGCGCACAATACATACATAAGCATATCTATACTTAATATAAAAAGGAGGAGTTGGAATTTCTCTATGGCTACCCCAAAATATATACACAACATTGACTCAATCGATTTTTCACCATTAGATCAATATATCCAATGGCCTAGGAGGATCTAAAATGCCTCTCTCTTGCAATCGTTCACAGGGCACGCCCCTCAACTGCGCGCCCGCACCTGCCACGCCGGGAACTCAGCTCTGTCGCCCTCCACTCCCGCCGGTACGTCTCTTCCCCGCTACAGGCCGCACCAACGCCTACCGACGGCCGCAACCACGCTCCCGGCTGCCCCCACGGCTCCGCCGTCACCGACCATCGCCCACCCACCACTGGTCGGCACCCGTCCCACGGCGACGAGGCTACAATTGCTAGGTTCTGAAAGAGCCACTGGACCGTGGATGGCAGCGCATGCGAGAGAATGGGAATACCACAGAAAGTTTGCTTGTTCGCTGCCGGCCACGCCAACGCCCGTCGCCGGCCACCGCGCCACCCACTCTGCCGATTGGCGCCGACTCACCTCTATCGCTGGCCGTGCCCATGCTACCATCCGATGCAGTGTTTTCTCATAGAGTTAACAAATGGATTTGGAATTGTGTGTTTGGATCTATTTGCAGCATACTAATCTCAGCATTCTTTTTGTCTTTGCATATCAGTTTTTACTGTTTATCCCATGGCTAAAGATTTGGAGGAGGAATGAGCAACATGGGCAAAGCCATTGAAATTGACGATGCTAAATGCTTCAACCTATGAAGGCATGCATATTGTCAAATGATTAAGCTACTTAATGATTTCATGTTTTCATTTAGTAGTAAGATTTATGCTACCATGAGAACTACATTGTTACTATAGATCTTTCATTACAGCGTTAACCAATGGATTAAGAGTTCATTATGCCAAGGCTGATCGTCTCAAGTCTCAACATACTGATTTTGTTTTAATGAGGTATGAATTTTGGGGAAAAGGTATGGCTTGTAGTCCACTAATTTATGTTTAATTTAAAGTTTTGTCTGTTAATAAGAAGCCCCAATTAGAATTCATGGTCTGCTCCTTCACCAATACACTACATAGATTCCATCATGAATAATAATTCCTTATGGGAAGTATATGATTTTGTTGTGAATTTTACTTCCCGCTTATTCTCACTGTGACTACAACAACGATGGAATTCTTTCTTTGGTTTTTGTCTATATGAACAGATGTGGTTAAGTGCACAATGAATTCGATGTTGTTAAGAGTAACAACCAAGAAGATATTACTAGGTAAAATCACTTATTAAAAAATGTTCTTTATAGTATTTGTCAGATCTTGCTAATTCTAGATCCTTGGGGTGATGTTCTTGAATGCATTAATCTTTGAAAAATTAGGATCGACTGTATGAGTGTCTCTCTCTATATATGTTCTAGATGGATTCATATGCACTGCCGATGTGCTCTGATATGTAGAGGAGGGGTGTAAGGGCTCCTTTGGAATACATGATTCCCAAAACACATGAATAATAAAATGCATGATTAGAGTGGCCTATCAACATAAATACTATGAATTGGAGAAACACATAAAAACTGCACGAATAACCATTTGGATTGAGCATATGAAAAACACAACAATTAGAAGAGAGAGTATTTCTCTAAGAGGTTGAACCTCATATTGAAAATCCTCCAATTCCTATGTTTTGAGACATTCCTAAAGATTTTTTTTAAAAAAAATGGAAGATGCATTCGTTTGTTCCAAAGGGCCATATATGAATTTTTTTTGTAAGAATCTAATCCTTCAAAATTCCTTTTTTTTTCCCAAAGGAGACCTACATATATAATTGTGGACTTAAAAATTCTATATAGCCAGTGACACGAGAGTTCTATGCATGTCCATTTTTCACATGGTATTTTCAAATATATATTGCCGCAGTTACCACTTTTAGCTCCGCTTGTTTTCATGTCCCTTTACATCTAGGCCTGCTAATGGGTTGGATGAAAATGAGTTAAATGGGTTGGTTTTAATTTGGATTGTGTTTGGTTAGGCGCAAATAGATTGTAACTTCAAATTGTCTAGATTGGATTGGGTTACAGAGACAAATGGATTGGTATGGACTGGATTTGGTTAGGTTATTTTAGGTTCTAAATGGATTAAACCCGTGGAGGGTAAATGGATAGCTAATGGATAAGATAATAGACACACGTGGGGCCCACATGTAGAAATCGACCAAAATTTGCACAAAGTTGCTTTTATACATAACAGATCATCCCACTAAATTTCAGTCAAATTTGATAAACTTTTATAGTGTGAACGCGAGTTTTAAAATTTTAGGTCCGAGTTTATACATATCAAATGGTGCATCCATTTTGCAAGAGTGGGTTGAATCCATTTTAACCAAATGGGTTGGTGCGGGTTGGGCTAAAATCAAAGTTGAATTGGTTTGGATTGGATCCTAATGAAGAATAATTGGTGCGGGTTGGTTTGGTAGACTAATTAGCAAAGAAATAGATTGGAGCGGATTTGGATTGGATTACAATCCACTGGCAGGCTTATTTACATCCATAACTATTGGAGGAATCTCACTTAAACACTATTATTCCCCTATCACTCTCTCCCCTAATGCTTTGATATTAAAACATGCTAGGTGTTGTTCATATGCTAGCTAGATCAGGTATGTCTATATCCTACCGGACATTTGCTAGATAATGTCATGTGATTTTACTGAACTCATAACCCCGATTTTGAATATTTGTAGAGATTCACTTATAAGGATTATATATCGCTCTGAAAAAATAGGGGATTGAATAGCACTAAGAAAATGCAGCCATTTTTTTATAATCATTGTTTCATCAAAATTATGTGCTATTTTTCATTTTTCGAGCTGTTTATAAATTTTATGTGCAGTTTCAGACTCTTGAAGAACTCCATTGGACAATAGTTTGACTGCTATTCCAATAAAATTCTACAGACTATTAATCTATTATAATTGTGTAGTAAGCTTGCCTGCAAAAAGAAGTGATGTGCTGCCATTATCTCCTATATTAGTTTCCCCATCTATAATAGAGGCAGTTTCCACTGAAAGAGCTGAATATTTCTTTTGAAATTAGCAAAATAGTCATCAGTTGATGTAAGCTTCAGTTTAACAGCTTTTGACTACCACGGTAGAATATGTTCGACCAAGAATCCTTCATGTTGATTACCTTAAGCATATCACCAGCAGTAATTTTGTTGCTAATTACAGCTCAATAGGCACATATGTTTAAGCACAATATGAATATTTTTTATTGGGAAGAACATGGAACCAAAATTTGTGTAGATGTAGATTTTTCAGCATTAGTAAATCATGCTACAGGTCTTGGCCTTGATAGACTGTTGGTGCTGGATGTATCTGCCATTTATCAAATAAAGTTCCTGTGTTTCAAGTTACTGATTGCAAAGTTCTTAATTTTTTTCCCCTTCAAGTACTGCATTTCGATTTCTCAGTGACTCAGCGTTCGTTTATGCAAACCACTGTATCCTTTTCAAGTGTTCTTGAGGGAAAATAATGTTGCTCACATTGCCAGCTAAGCACTCTGCCTTATGAATTTAAATCTGGTATGGTTCCATATAACTCCCATGATAAAGAGTGAACCTATTTGTCAAATATTTAGATATCATGCTCTGTTTATCACAAATTATCAAGCATGTATATATACATGCTAGACAATTTCCTGTCCAATATGTTGTTGCTGGAGGGATGGGAGAAGAAAGGTTGACTGGTTTATGTCTGGCTTTTTAGTTTGTTCAAGTAAGAGATTTAACAACAATCTCATATTATTTTTTATACAACAATAAGTCATATGTCTAACTTGATTTCATTATCATCATTTTGAAT
The DNA here is from genome assembly GCF_000231095.2 of Oryza brachyantha. NCBI lineage: Eukaryota > Viridiplantae > Streptophyta > Magnoliopsida > Poales > Poaceae > Oryza > Oryza brachyantha. The sequence continues at coordinate 11,845,164 of NC_023163.2, forward strand.
AGGACTATGTTACTTTAATAACAATGCTTGATAATTAATTACTTGGGTTGGTAAAGATGACCTGAAACTATGTTGATGAACATAAACGTTCACACAGAAAATGTACTCCCCCATTCAAAAAAAACTTATATGGCTACTTTGGATTGGATTTACTATAGGATGGTTACCTTGAAGTCAGTTTATTATATTCCTTTAGTGTAGGTGTGGATTTAGCACCAAAATTCAAAATGACAGTAGCAAGATAATGTTGAAAACCTGTGGTGTAATTAGTGTAGATTAATGAAAAAACAGTTGATCTAACATGTTTGGTGCGACACGAGTAATTGATCCTTAGTTTAATTTGTATATTCCCCCAAAAGAATAGTAATTGATTATGCTAAATACATCATTCTAGAAAGAATAGAACGTTTGTTTTGTTACTATAGAGAAACTACACTTTATATCAACAATGTATTTTTGCCTTTTTTTCCCATTCTCTGAAATTTTCAGGGTTTTCAGACCTAAGAACAGTCAACAAGAAAGAGACCAAGGAAACTATAAGAGCAGGTACAATAGCAGGCTATAAGCCAGCTATAAGCATATTTTAAAGAGATAATAGAGGAGAGAGAAGAGAGGTGGACTACTAATTTGTAGCTAGCTGCACACGGACTCCAAGACATAGTGTGTGTATGACATGTGGAGCCAAGTACTAATGTTTTGTAGATAAGTATTATATGAATTAGCTATTAGATTGACTATAGATGAATTGGAGCTAGCAGTTGGCTATAACATTGAACTTGCTCTAATGTAGTGGATTTGTTTGAATGCCATATATATACATAGTTATCTTGCTTGAGGCTTCCTAACATTTATCATAGTTAGTGTAAAGAGAGAGTTACGTGGCATATTAACTTTTTTTATATATATTTCGTGTGACATGTGTTATGGAAAAATATAAAAACTTTGTTTATGATTGTCATATCGACATGGTGGGGAACATGTCTTGTACGTGCACGATTCCTAGTGTATATATATGGACGAGGGGACGGGCGCCCAGCACAGTATTTGGGCTGGGGCCGGGGCCGGCCCGTACCAGATCATTTTTCGATTCCGGCTATATGCTGGCAATTAATGCCGTTAACCCTTTAACTGGATCAGATCCCGTGTCAAGCTAGCCTCCTATGGTTGGTTGGTTGTCGACAGACAGGGCAGGCATGCACAGATCGAGCCTTAACAGATTGAAATAAAACATCATTCTGAAAACGAATACGATCGATCGAATCATCCGGTAATTAATTCCAACGATCTGGGGCGAGCTATACCTACCTACGCGTCGGGGGAGGGGACTCTATCTTGGAGCAAGGTCGATCGATCGATCGGCGCAGTCCCGGTGATGGCCAACGAAGAAAAGAAGGTTTAGTTAGTTGCTGGTCCGCGAGGATCGGCGGGGGATGAGCCGAGGTTCCAGGCCAGCAGCGGAAGGTTAGTTTAATTCAGGTTCCAGACCACCGCGCGATGACAAAGTAAGGTGCAAGGAAGTAGTAATAATTTCTTCGTTTGCAGACTGGTAATATGTAAGAAGTTAATTAGAAATTGATTTATTTTGAAACTATATTCAAATCGTACAAGTTGCTTTCTATGTTTTGTAACGAAGAGAGTATTTGTTAGTGCGTAGTAAGGGGTATTAAACAGATCAATTAAATTTGTTGATTTGCGAAATAGTACTAGATAAGAATGTAATAAGGCTAGTTTATTTAGGACAGAGGGAGCACATGCCTTTTTCTTTGACTTAATTAGACCCTATACAAGAAGGATGGTTGTGAAGGATCGAGACAGGAATGGTTGTGAAGGATATTAAATTAATGGAGATATTAAATTAACTAAAGCATGGTTGTGAAGGATCGAGACAAGAAGGTGTGTGAAGAAATTAAATATAATACAAGTTATGATTAGTTGAGAGTAGAGATTAGTCAAAGAACATGTGGTATGCTAGTTACCGGTAGCTTTGTCTGATATTTTTGGAAAAAGTACGAATTACCCTCTAAACCCAAAAACTAGACATCGTTTAACTCTCAACTTTCAATACTGGGCAAACTACCACCCTCGACCCAATCCAAAGCGGTATTGTCATACGTGGTATACACATGGTAGTCCAGTCAGCATTTTCTTTTTTTAATGATGGGACCCACCTGTCATATACCTCCCTCTCTTGGGCTGGAGGACAAACAGGGGCGAGGGCGGTCGGGGCGCATGGTGGGTGGGCGGGCGAGGGCGGAGGCCGTGCAGACAGCGGGCGTGCAGTGCGCATGGTGCAGATTGGGGGCGGGTGGTGAGCAATGACAGCAGGTGACCGATCTTGGTCGGCTCCGGTGGTACCGGCGGCGGCAGCGACCCCACCGTCAACGGTGGTGGGCGATGGCAACGGGTCGACAATCTTGGCAGGCACTACGGCGGCTGCTCCCTTCCCCCCGTGCTGCCGTCCGCCACCCTCACCCCTGCCCACTGCCATGCTCGACGGCGTATGCACGACCTCCACCCTTCCGCACCCACCCGCCGCCACCATTCTCAGCCCTGCACCCTCGCCCGCCCATCCACCGCTCTCGCCCCCGTTCTCCCTCTAGCCCGAGAGAGAGGGAGAGAGAGAGGTATATGACAAGTGGGCCTCACCATTAAAAAATAAAATGCTAACTAGACTGCCACGTGTACGCCACGCATGACAAAACTGCTTTGGAATAGGTTGAGGGGGATAATTTGCCCAGTATTGAAAGTTCAGGGTAAACGATGTCTGGTTTTTGGGTTTAGGGGGTAATTCAGCCGATCGCGATAATTCAGGGGGTAATTCGTACTTTTTTCCTTTCTTTAAATATGGTACGAATTAGACGCTTATAAGATGTGCACATTTTAGCATATAATAACACACTTTAATTTTATGTGCACCTCCGAAAATCATGCTATCATATTTTTAGATGGGTAAGGCCACCACCAAGATGATTCTTGTGGTCAACTAGTACGTCTTCTAAAAGGAAAAGTTAATTAGTCGTAAATAGCATCTATATTAAATTCATGATTTAAACCCTTGAAGACAGATTAGGTTATAAGAGCATTCTCAACAGTTCATGTAACCCATCCTCCATCCTAAAAATAGAGGACGAATACTACAAATTGAGCTCCAGCAGAACATCCACCCTATCATCTATTTTTTGATATCATCTATATTAGGAGAGAGGAACTTCATATTTAGATGTTGTCTCCATTCTCCAAAGAGATATAGAGGATGTTACATATGGATGATCTGCTGTAGTATAAAGAGATATAAAGGATGAAACTAGTTTAGATAATTATCCAAATAAAGATATAGATGACCAGATTTAGATGAGCTGCTAAGGATGCTCAGTCTAACCAGCGTAGTCTTATTAGCAATGGGCACCCAACTCGGATGAGTAACAATTTGGGTGAACCTTGACCATTTCACAGGATTGAATGTAGAAGAGATTTGTCTTCAGCTTGTTGCACAAAATCCTATAAAAGATTCATGGTACTAGTAAATAATGATACAACAATAGACACAACTTGAAATATGTGAGTCAGTTAATGATAAAACTGAAAGAAGACAAGCTGGAATAGCTCAGTTGGTTAGAGCGTGTGGCTGTTAACCACAAGGTCGGAGGTTCAAGCCCTCCTTCTAGCGGAATTTTAGAATATTTTTTAATCACAACCTGATCAATAAATTTCACCATAACTTTCAAGTTTACAAGTCAATCAACCAACTTACCATTCAATTTTTTTATTACAACCCAATCAATATAAATCTAACCATGACAATATGTTTACAGCCGAACAAACCAATAATCTGATTGTCCATAATGAACGTTGAATTGGCGAAATTGGATGATTGGGCTGTAACTAGGCCCACGACATTCAAGTTTACTGCAAAATCAACCAACTTATCATTCATTTTTTTATTACAACCTGATCAATAAATTTCACCATAACTTTCAAGTTTACAAGTCAATCAACCAACTTACCATTCAATTTTTTTATTACAACCCAATCAATATAAATCTAACCATGACAATATGTTTACAGCCGAACAAACCAATAATCTGATTGTCCATAATGAACGTTGAATTGGCGAAATTGGATGATTGGGCTGTAACTAGGCCCACGACATTCAAGTTTACTGCAAAATCAACCAACTTATCATTCATTTTTTTAATTACAACGTAATCAATATAAATATAACCATGACTGCTGTATCTACAGCCCAACAAACCAATTTGTCTAGTTTCACGACAACTGTGATAATTACAGCTAGGGATGTAAGTGGGCAAGTCCGCGGACCCACTTATAGGCCAATCAAGTGGGTAACCAGCCAATTAAGTGGATAACCCATGGTTGGTGGACTAGTCCGCTTACACCCCTAATTACAAACCAACAAACCAATTTAGCCAGTTACAGCCCAATCAACCAATTTCGCCAATTATCTATCTGTATCAGTCCATTCAGCCGTGACAGACAAGTTTAGGTTTTAGTAACCTTTTCACTGTCATGGGCCCTATACCCGTGACTGATACGTGTTTCGATCCATTACGGATAAGGGGTTCTGCAGTTATGTCAATAGCCTTATTAACTCCCCGTCCACAAATATTGCAAGTAAAAGAGAATCCCAAAGAATAAAAAAAAATCAATTAATGGTTCTACTACCAAATTAATTTAGGGATATTACCATAAAAATAGTTCCACGGTATTTATTGCTTCTACTCTCTAACCCTACAGTAGTTGTGTCATTGCACTAGCATGCTTGTAATAGTCCAACAACAGTCATAACACCTATCTCGACATGCAATTAACCGCAACCTCACGCAATTAAAATCAGGCTAAATCATACACCTCATGGAATAAATTTTAGGCACGGGCACAGACTTCTAGGACATTCTCAACCCATAACACTAGATGTAGTTTCTATAAACTCCACATCATTAAGGAACTAGTACTAGACACTACTCTTCCAACACAAACACTACTATTTCATACTTCAATTTAATGCTACTTATCTCACATGATATCTTGAATGTTATGTAGGAACCATGTCTCATGCAAGACATGGTTTCATTTTCTTTTCTCATTTATTCACTTGCCACATCATCTTTCATCCTAAATGGCAACTTAATTAATGTTATAGACACCATCCTAGTTATTGGGTTGGGAATGCCCTTAATAAGTTGTGCAATTAAATGGGTAGAGGTGATCGTTGGTTGAAGGGAAAAAAGTATAAAGAAAAAACTATTAGTGGAAGCTTGTGATTGGTTAAAAAGAGAATACGGCCTTCTAACTTGATATATATTTTATGAAAAAAATTTAACTATGGAACTTATTATATTTTGGGATGGATGGGTATATATAGATGATTTCTGGATATTAAAAAATCCTTATATGTAGAATGTTTGTGGATGGATCGAAGAGATCATCTATTGTTCTATGATTTCACTGCCAGATAACTGCGAGCTTGTTTACAAATTAATAAGTGCTCACCACTTGATTTTTTTAATTTCTTCTGCACAATATTTATCTTACAAAATCAGTAGAATATGACTCGTTTGATAACTTGACTAATCCCAGGTCTTGTGTAGAAATAATGTACGTATTTCGATCGCCATCGAACCGAACTCGAGTTGCCTTGCCTCGACGGCATGTCTTAATTGTTCGTGGAATTCTATGTGCATGCATACTTTGCAATAACTTTTCTGCAAGTGCGTCGCCAAAAATTCGTCCAACATTTTTCCAGGCAACGTCGAGAAAATTCTTACACTTCCCGTCTATAAATACTCATACGTTTCACAAAAATTACATACAACATATCAAACAAACCTACTTAGAATCGATCATATAACATAAGTGCGTGATCGAGTAGGCTGGGCATAATTAATTATGGGGGTACCCAAGCTGGCCACCATTTTGCTTGGTTTGGCCATGGCGGCCGCCATGGCGCTCCCGTCTCAAGCCCAGAACTCCCCGCAGGACTACGTGCGCCTCCACAACGCCGCCCGCGCCGCCGTCGGCGTGGGTCCGGTGACCTGGGACCCGAGCGTGCAGGCGTTCGCGGAGAGCTACGCCAGGCAGAGGGCCGGCGACTGCAGGCTGATCCACTCCCCGAACCGGGACAACCTCGGCGAGAACCTCTTCTGGGGCTCCGCCGGGAAGGACTGGACGGCGGCGGACGCGGTGAACTTGTGGGTCGGGGAGAAGGGCGACTACAACTACGCGTCCAACAGCTGCGCGGCCGGGAAGGTGTGCGGGCACTACACCCAGGTGGTGTGGCGCGCGTCGACCGCCATCGGCTGCGCCCGCGTCGTCTGCAACGAGGGCCGCGGCGTGTTCATCACCTGCAACTATAAGCCGGCCGGCAACTTCAACGGGCAGAGGCCTTACTAATTAGCTATATATATATATATATATATATATATACACGGCCTAATTACTTACTATACGTTGATACTTAATTAATAAGATACATATAGCTGCATAAATATATATAAAGACGTGAAAATAAAACGGTGGCCTACTGGCCTGCAGGTCGCCTCCAGGGTCCACGTACCACTGATGATTTAATAAAGTTACATGTCGTAAAACATAATCCTTGGATTTTTTTTATTTAACGTTATATACTTTTCACCATTCATCTTATTTAATTTCTTTTATAAATATGTGAAGTTATAATTAATTCTTAGAGTTTTTTAGTAATAAATAAAATCATAACCAAATAATTCATAATGTTTTAATTTTTTAAATAAGCTAAATAGTCAAACATAAACTTAAAAACACTCCAATACTTACCTTCTGAGAAAGTACCAGGGCCAGATGGTTTCACATGTGCTTTCTTTAAAATCGCATGCGATCACATCAAAGCTGATCTGTTAGCGGCAGTGAGATGGTTCATGAATTTCAAAACCCAGAATTTTCATGAACTTAACTCCGCTAATATTTGTCTTCTACCGAAAAAGGGAGCAGCTACGGCCCCGGATCACTATAAGCACATAAGTTTAATCCACAGTGTGGGGAAAATTATTACTAAGACGCTGGCAAACAGTCTAGCACCTAAGCTAGATCAGATGGTCTCAAATAATCAAAGTGCTTTCATTAAGAAAAGAGCGATTCACGACAACTTCGTCTTTGTCCAAGGAATGATCAAGAAGATGCACCGAAGAAAGGAAAAAACAATGTTCCTTAAGATTAACATCTCAAAAGCTTTTGACTCAGTAAATTGGTCCTTTCTTCTCGAGGTCCTACAAAGACTGGGCTTTGGGCCAGAATGGAGAAGCTGGATAACAAATCTGCTGACAACGTCAACCTCAAGTGTGATCCTTAATGGCATACCTGGAGATGAAATCCAACATGCTAGAGGACTGAGGCAAGGTGACCCCCTATCACCGATGCTATTCATATTGATCATGGAGCCAAAATCTTCAAAGCGGCAGAAGAAGCAAACCTTCTTTCACCGCTTATGCAAAACTAGAACCGTTTTTGTTGCCCACTGTACGTAGACGATGTGCTGGTATTCATAAAACCCTTGCAACACGAAATACAAATCACGACAGTTATCCTTGAACTCTTCACTAAAGTTAGTGGCCTATGCACAAATCTAGCCAAGACGGAAATATACCCAATAGCATGTGCCGACCAAAATCTCAAAGACCTAACAAACTTCTTACCAGCTGGGACGGTCAAGAGTCTACCCTGCACCTATCTTGGCTTGCCTTTACATATAACAAAGCTAAGAAAGGTAGACTTTGTTACTCTTCTGGACAAAGTTGGGGCTAGAATACTGGGTTGGAAAGGAAGATTCTTCGCTTCAGCAGGGAGGAAAACTCTGGTTAAATCGGTCCTAACCTCTATGCCGGTTTATCATTTGACAGCGATCTACACCCCCAAATGGGTCATAAAGAAAACTGATAAATACAGACAAGCCTTCATTTTGAAAGGTAACGATCCAGACAAAGTTCATGCCGACAGCAGCCTAGTAAATTGGCAAACAGTTTGTAGACCTGCAAAACTTGGTGGCCTAGGGATCCTAGATTTGGAGAAATTCACTAGAGCCCGAAGAATTAGATGGCTCTCGTTTCAATGGACGGATAGCACCAAGCCTTGGGCTAAGTTCGAGATCCCATGTGATGATTCGGACAAGAGCTTATTCCAGGTTGCTACACAAATCATCCTAGGAAATGGTAAAAAAGCATAGTTTTGGAACGACAATTGGGTGCACAATCTTAGCCCCAAAATCTTGTCACTTAATTTGTACAAGCTCGCCAAAAGGAAAAATTATTCGGTACACCAAGCTCTCCAAAACAATAGTTGGTTGTCTTCCCTCCCACAGATAACATCCATGTAGGAGATCGATGAACTTGTTTCTTTGGGAGGGATCTTACAAGGAATCAACCTTAACCATAACAATCCCAACAACGTCACTTGGAGGCTGATCAACAATGGAAGTGCATACGAAATGCAATTCACCGGTTCTTACTCACCCATCTGTTTTGGAAAACTTTGGAAGGCAGACTACAAACCAAAACACCGTCAACTAGGTTGGCTCATTCTACACAAGAAAACTCTAACAGCCGAGAACCTCCTAGGACGACACTGACCTTGCAACTGGATATGCAGTCTGTGCGGAGAGGCACTCGAAGACACCACCCATCTCTTCAAAGAATGTAACTACACAACAGAGGTGTGGAACCAAATCTGTTTATGGGGGAAACTTCAACGCAATGGAGCTGCCAAATAACAAGTCCCTACAGGATTGGTGGAGATCCTTTTGCGAGGTTAAGCCAAAATCAAGGGAAAGGAACATAACAGGATCACTGACAACAACTTGGTAGAATGTTTGGCTAGAGAGAAATGACAGAGTTTTCAATGACCGGCATGGTACGACTCTTCAAGTAGCATACAAAATAAAATTAGAGGTTGATTTAAGGCGCTCGAGCTTCCAACCGCCTTGAGAGCTAGACAGTGATACTCCCAGCTGTAATCATCCCTTGTAATCCTCTGGCTTTTTATAACTCCTTTTTTCCTCCTAATATATTCCGGCATGCCTTCTGCCGTCGTCGTTTCAAAAAACAAGAGCTGAGGGAGCGGTGAAAGTTACTCCGTATGGTAGACAATAACTTTGTTTCCTCGCACCGTTTCTGTGAAAAATTGACATGGGTTCAAAGGTGTGCATAATTAGGAAAGCTTTCGATCTGGTTTAGATGTGTGATAGAACATATACAGTAGCAACATAGCTAGGTGTACCCACGTATGTATGCATCAGTGTGATATTTTTCCTATGACATGTCGTCTTGTACTGCAAAAGCTAACACCCCTCCCACATCCCCGTACTCCAAGAGCATGGGAAATGCAGCGTGTTTGGTAGAGCTCCTTATTCTGGGATTCAGTGTTTCTGGTTCTGATACACCATGAATTGGATTCATGATAGAATCAGAATCAATTTCATTACGGGTTTGGCTAGAAATAATAATCTTGAATTCTAATGAGTTTTCGAGATAAATTGTCACTAATACCCCTAGCAGATGAATTTTGAACGTTTCAACCTAAGTTTGGTTCAGTAAGGGTTTGTAGCTGCCCTAGTGGAGCAACCCACCCTTGTAGATCAAGTCCACCAAGCGCAAGCTAACAATCCTGAAATAGCAAAACTCAAGAAAAACATGAGAGTTGGCAAAGCTCGTGATTTCACTGAAGATGAACATGGGACAATCTGGATGGGAAAAAGATTCTGCGTGCCCGATAACAAGGAATTGAAAGAGTTGATACTTCAAGAAGCTCACCAAACCTAATACTCTATTCACCTCGAGAGCACTAAAATATACAAAATGTTAGGGATAAGTTCTGGTGGCTCAGCATGAAGAGACAAATAGCAGAGTTTGCCGTCTTGTGTGATGTTTGCCAATGAGTAAAGGCAGAGCACCAGAGACTAGCTGGCCCACTTTAACCTCTCAAGATTTCAGAATGAAAATGGGAAGAAGTCGGAATGGACTTCATTACAGGATTGCCACGGACATTTGCAGGCCATGACTCTGTCCGGGTAATCATGGATCGTCTCACTAAAGTGGCACATTTTATACCAGTGCATACCACCTACTCTAGGAAAAAACTCGTCGATATTGACCTAGGCAAAATCATGTGTTTACATGGAGTACCCAAGAAGATCATATTTGATCGTGGAAGTCAGTTTACTTTTAAGTTTTGGAATAAACTACAAGAGGAATTAAGCACCCGTCTGAATTTCAGCACCGCCTATATATCATCTGCAGACAGATGGTTAGACAGAGCGAGTAAATCAGATTTTGGAACATATACTAAGAGCATGCGCGCTTGATTTTGGAGGATCATGGGATAAAAGTTTGCCTTATGTCGAGTTGTCATGCAACAACAACTATCAGGCCAATTTGTAAATGACACTTTTGAAGCGTTGTATGGTCGGAAGTGTCGTGTGACTCTCTTTGGGACCAAAACACACAGCATCATGTTTTTGGGACAGAAGTGCTAAGAGAAGCCAAAGAAAAAGTAAGAATCATCCATGACAGATTGGGCAGATTGAAGACTGCCCATAGTCGACAGAACAGTTTTGCTGATAAGCGTTGAAGAGACCTTAGTTTTGAGGCATGAGACTTTGTGTATCTTCAGGTTAGACCGTTGCGAGGAGTCATCGGTTTCAGATGAAAGGAAACTTAGAACTGCGTTTTGTGGGACCTTATCAAGTCAAGGAACGCAAGGAAGAAGTTGCCTACCAGTTAGAGCTACCTGTTAACATGGGCAGAATCCATGATGTGTTTGACATGTCGCGGTTGGAAAAATGTCTATGACTTCCCGAAGAGCAAGTAGATTCAGCACAACTTGATATTCAAGGGGATTTGACTTATGTGGAGAAACCAGCTCGGATTTTGGAAATCAGTGAAAGAAAAATAAGGAACATAGTTATCAGGTTTTGCCGAGTTTAGTGGACTCATCACTCGGAAAAAAAAAGCAACTTGGGAAAGGGAAGATGAGCTCATGGCCACCCATCCGCACCTCTTTGCCAGCTCCTCTAAATCTTGGGGTCGAGAATCCGTTTAAGGGGGTAGGTTTGTCACACCCTATTTTTTTTGTCCTAAGCCTAAAAATGGAAACTCTAATTTGTTCACAGGAAACAATGTTGGTTTAACCAAGCGAAAATAGTCCAAAAGAAATTATTTAATTAAATCATTAAATGGTCGTGTAAATGGATTTTTGTTTTTTGTCGGCTTGAAATTGACTAACGGGATGTACATTTGAATTTCAGCGGAATCACAGTAAAAATTCACCAAATAAAAATCATTCAAAGTTTTAAACGGCAATGGGTTGTTCGAATTCTTTTCCTTTAGTTGTAGGTCTTTGTTTGGGCTAAATTGGAGTTCATTTGGGTTTTTGGGCCTAAAAGCCTGCATGCTCTCTACCTTTGCCTCTCCTCCCTACGGCCGCCTGAACCCTCCCTAGCCGGCACCCCGCCCTCCCTCTATCCCCACCATGCCGCCACCCTCCCTTCCCCTAACCTAATCGTTTTATGATTCCTATTCTTAATTATATTTCTAATCCGGCCTATTCTAGTTTCCTTAGGACTCTAATCCGTATTTCTTTGGGACTCTATCTATTCATTTTTATAGGGAGTGGATTCCTAATTTATCTCTAGTTTTTACCCCTATAAATAGATCCCCAAATCCCACTGTTTTTCCCGTTGCCACTTGTGCCCACAACCTCCCACAAACAAGACGCCTTCCTGCCAGGTCGCCGCCTCCTCTCCCGATTGATGCCACCCTGGCCGCCGCCCTGCTATGCGCCGAAGCCGATGCCGCCTACTGCCGATCGCTGCCTAGGTTCCCTACCGTCCCTGTTCGGCCGAGCCCTCTGCCACCACCCTACCGGTTGTCTTCACTGTCGCAAGCCCCTGGCACCCATCCCCTTGGCTGCGTCCATCCCCTCGGCTGCGCCCATCCCTGTTCTGCCCGAGCCAAATAGCAAGCAGCAGCCCCAAGTTTGCCGAGTTCTCTTGAGCCAATCCTTAGGTTCGCATGTCGTTTTCCTTGCATATCAATCTAAATTTATAGATCATCTAATTGTTTAGGCTTTCTATTCTGTTAGCTAACATGAGATTGACTAGCCATGCATAGATCAGTTTTACATTAAAGTTGTTAAGTTTCCTATTTTGTTAGTCGTTAAATTTTAGTTTAACGGGTCATTAAAATCCTATCGTTGTTTTAGCTGCTAGGTTCACGTGTTCGCGTTTCTGTACTTATTCATCATGTGAATCTCTGGTTCGTGCATGTTTTGGTCTTGTCTTGCGAATACGTGTCCTGTCCACTATTTTCCTGAGTCGTCCAAGTTGTCAATAAAGCCGTTAACCCATTTTTTTGCATGTTAAGTAAGAAAATAATGTAACTTCTAAATTTCATAACTATTTAATCCGAAGTCTGTTTAAGCCCATTTAAATTTCAGTGGATCAATAATTTTGTCAAGAATCCATTAAAATTAGTTTTGTTTCCTATTTTAGTAGTCTTATAGCCTGTTTGTCTTTGTTTTGCTTGGATTGTCGTGTAGAAGCCGGTTCTGTCGAACCGCCATTTTACTTCGAAGTCGTCACGGAGGTTCCATCTAGATGAGAGCAAGGCAAGTAATACTCTAACCTTGATCATATTGATGACATGTTTTAAAAGCTATGTTTTATATTCAAACATGCATTGTTTTGCTAAACTATTTTACTTGGCAATTATCCACTGTAAAGCCGGTGTTTACCAATTATAATTATTTTTCAACTTAGGTAATTTGACTAGAGTTAGACCTAGGTTTGCACCAACGGGCACGACACCGGGTCGGCCATGGCGGCGAATGGACTACACCGACTGCCTAGGCACGACCTAATAACACTCGGGCTATGTCGGGTCAACACGAAAGCATGATAACCCATCATGCTTATTTAGTAAATAAGTATACATTTCTTCCCTCACCTCTTTGGGCTGCGTGAATAAATCTACCGGGCCGTGTCGGGCTCGCCTATTGTGCCAAGGCATCGGCCCAGGTACGACCCAAATATTGGCCCAGGCTGGCACAGGCTCAATCCTCGTCGTGCCCGGCCATGCTTGGGCCGGGCTAGGCCAAATGGTCGTGTTGTGGGCCGGGCCGTCGGGCCTCGGGCCTTATGGCCATCTACACGTTATTTGCGAGGTTTTTAGGGGCCACCCATGTCTTAAATCATGATGAGTAACTATATATAAAAAGAGCTTCCATATTAATTAACTATATATAAAAAGAGCTTCCATATTAATTTTGCATCTACAACATGCTAATTATTTCTATTGCTTTATTTTTTATTGAAATGGCATACACAAATCTATTTATTATTTATGTTTATTATAATTTAGAACTGCACGACTAATTAAAATATTACTTGTATTAATATTTAATTATTTATGCAACTATTCTAATTTATTAAGTATGAACCAAAATGTTTTGTTTTATTAGAAACTATCGTTGTAAAGGTAAACTTACCAATGTAAATTGGACAGATAACCCCATAAGTCATCACACCTCCATTCCTTCATCCAAACGTATCGCAGAATCATTCTATTTCATCCTATGCCTGTATCCAAACAAAAAATAAGGTTTAATTTGCCTCTTTAATCAAAGAGAAAAATTGAATCAATTCATCCCGTGATCCTAAGTTGGCTGTAGCCCATCCTAACTAGTCCACGAAAATAACCTTTTAGATAGAGATTAATTCATAGATATATAATGGAAAGAAGATAGATATAGATACATAGCGTTTATATATCATTATACTATAGATATATTTGAAAGAAACTGATTTGACTTCGTTGTCATCATTATACACACTCAGACAAGCTTTAGCACATGGCATTGCATAGTTTGTCTCACATACATGACTTTCCATCTATTTAAGACATTCCATATTTATATCCTTAGCATCAAATCAGAAGCATAGATTCGACACCAGCAGCACGCGAAAGCCATGGAAATAACAGGTGAGTGCATCTACCGCAGCCCGCCCCTGCTGGTTGCCCCAAGCGAACCGACGCCGGAGCACACTCCTCTCTGCCTCCCCAACCTCGACGACCAGCGCCTCCTCCACTTCCCCATCCTGTATATCTACGTCTTCACCGGCGCACTCGACGTCGACGCCCTCAAGGTGGCGCTCTCCAGGGTGCTCGACTATTATCCGCTCGCCGGCAGGCTCAGGGCTTGCGATGATGCAGGGGACAAGCTCGTCGTCGACTGCAATGCCGAGGGGGCTCTCTTCGCCGAGGGGTTCCTGTCCGGCCTCACCGCCAGGGAGTTCCTCCTGGGGCGTGCCAAGCCTCATGAGTCTTGGAGGAAGCTGATCTACAAGGTGGAGGAGCAGAGCTTCGTGTGCACTCCCCCACTTGTTGTTCAAGTGAGTATTCTTCCTGTTACAACCATTTCTGATGATTGAATACTTCTTATGATTAATAAGAGAAGCCTATGGCCATATCTTATAGGGGCATTTGCAAATTTACCACTCATTTTTTCCTAAATTGCATGGATGCCACTCGAAAGACAGTTCTAATGAAATTTTTATAATTTTCTAGTGGCAGTTTTGTAATAATATTTCAAACCAGTCGAAGTCGAATGAGTTAGCATACGACACTATGTTTCCTTCAGAGTTACACCTATGTATTTCTATATATACACATGTGCTTCTTTTTCGAATACCTACGTGATAGGTCGGGAAAATTCGTATCATTTTGGATAATAACATGGCATCCAAATACTATACTTGACTATGATTTTCTATTGTAATAAGTATAATAAATAAATAATTTTATATTTATTGGAGTACATTTTAAGGCTTATCTATCCATACGGTTCTAGTGTCTTCAAACTAAATATTTAAAGCTATCAATGTTTTCTTGTCTATTATTTGAGTTTTAGTCTATCTCATGTATCAGAGATCCGGCCTACTCCTCAATAGTCGGTTATACTTCCTTTGTGGGTACCTGGTATCCTCGGCTATCCATAATTATTGAGTGCAAGTTTTAAAAGTTTAACTTCAACCTTATTGAAAGCAAAAGAATTATATAACTGGATAGAGCAAGGTGCAGTATGTGGATCTTGTATGAGTTAATGTTGGTAGTATATATAGGACAGTATTGCTGGCATCATATCTTTTACTTGATTGTAGTCATTCTTTCCCAATTCTGCTTCATAGTGATTTGTTGAAATCGAGGAATACTTGTGGTTCTTAATAGTACTCGGGGATGATCTGAAAAAAAAAAATGGGCACCGCCCGCTAAATACTTGCAATATTATGCATATAGATGGTCTACTGTGGATAGTTATATATATATATATATATATGACCATTAAACTAGTCATTAAATTCTGTGCATAATTTAACTTCTTTATGTATAGTATATTTCTGCTATGTTACTCACTATATATAGCTAGTTGCAGCTACATGCATTTATTCAAAATTAAAGTTAATTGCCTCGCATAAAGGGTTGGTTGTAACACAAGGTGATAGTGATATCTGATGTATACTAACCGTAGCTTTTGGATGCAAATTTATCTGACGATGGAGGACAGCTGCGGCGGCACCATCCTCTGCACCGCCATCGTCCACTGCCTCTCCGACGCCTTCGGCGCCGCGCACTTCCTCCGCGCCTGGTCCAGCGCCGCCCGCGGCTCCGAACACGCAGCGCAACCCGTCGCGCCTTTCCACGACCGCGGCGCCCTCGCGCCGCGCCGCCCCCCGCGCTTCGCCTTCGCGCACCCGGAGTACACCGCGGCCGCCATCACCGGAGGCGAAGGCGATGACGCAGCCAAGGAGGCCTCGTCCCGCCTCTCCGCCCCGCCGCTGTCGCCGGTGTCGGTGGCCTTCACCCCGGCGCGCGTCGCGCGGCTCAAGGAGCTGTACGCGCCGACGTCCTCGTCGTCGTCGTCGCAGGAGTGCACGCCCTGGAGCCACCGGCCTCCCTCCGCGTCAAGCTGCTCTTCACCATGAACGTCCGCCGGCAGGTCAGGCCGGAGCTGCCGGGAGGCTACTGCGGCAACGGCTTAGTGCTGGCTTGCGCCGAGTCCACGGCTGGGGAGCTAGCGGCGGCGGCGCCCTACGCCGCGAAGCTGGTGCAGGAGACCAAGCAGCTAGTCGACGATGACTACGTGCGCTCCGTAATCGACCTCCTCGAGGTGCGGCGGGGCTGCATGCCGGACCTGGCGGCGACGTTCACGATCTCGTCGCTGACGCGGCAGGGGCTGGAGGACATCGACTTCGGGGCGGGGAGGCCCGTCCACTTCGGCCCGCTGACCAGCGAGATCTACTGCCTGTTCCTCCCGGTGATCGGCGACCCACGCGGCGCGACCGTGCTTGTGTCCGTCCCGCAGGCCGCCGCTGACAGTTTCGAACGTTGGTGCCTTGATGGACTGGATGCCGTGGACGACGATGACCAGAGTCCAGAAATATATTAGATAGAAACTCAACATAAGACATGGCATCATAAGCAATCTGAATGCCATCTCTCTCGTTCTCTCTACATGTACTCCCTTCGTCCCTAAACGTTAGACGTCGTTTAATTTTTATACATATTTGACTATTCGTACTATTTAAAAAAATTGAAATATGTAAAACTATATATATGCATACAAGTATATTTAATCATAAATAAAATGATTTAAAAAAATTAATAATTATATAAAATTTTTAAATAAAACAAATAGTTAAAAATGTATAAAAAAGTTAATAGTGTTTTTATAGACGGAGAGAGTATATATAAATTGCAATGAAGCGTCCCTATGGACATGTTCTGTTACTTCGTCCGGTCGTAAGTACTGGACGCTTCCGAGCACAGAAACAGTCTGCTCGTATCTTTGTTTTGCTGTCGGAAATGACATATAATTTTGATAATCGACTGTTTTTTTGCCAAAACGTCAGTTGGTTGCGTTGCGACGGGCCGGTTTCAATGAATTATGATTATATTAAAACAGAACAGACATCCAATAAAGAAACAAAGATTGCCAATAATGATTATAGGTATTTATATTTAGGTTTTCATTAATAGTAGACCATGTTTTAGGCTCCAATATAGAATCAGGTATTAGGGTTCAGCCGTTTAGGCACATGTGCCAATAGATAACACAGATTTTCTAGTAAAAGTCATACTCGCCAGCTCTACTACACAACAGGATTTCTAAAATTAAACAACATACATTGCCTAGCAGGATTCGTCCAATTCCAAGAGGTTTTTATAAATGGAGCCGAATTAAAATCATTTTGTTAGAGCGTAGTTAAAAAATAACCGAGCAAAATTGATCTACAGTACTATAGAAATAATTATCCTAGACGTTGGCCCCTTTTATTTCTAGGAGGGCCGTAAGTGGAGCCACCTAGAAAAATCGGCAGACTGGCGCCGGGTCCTTACCCTCAAGGGAAAATGCAATTATTCCATACAGTTGTGTTAAGACGACCGCACGAAAAAATACATCTTCCCATGTGATCGTTTTAAGACGCTGGCACACGATGATGCGCGCCTATATAAATTCTAGCCCGACCGCCACCTCTCCTCCTCTCCCTCGTCGCCGCCTCCTCCTCTCCACCTCACCCTCACCGCCGCCGAGGAATAGATCCGCTGCCGTGGCTTATCCTCCACCCCAAGCCACCTCTCCTCCTCCCCCTCACTGCCGCTGACCACCTCCCCATCGTCGACGACATCGACGATGCCGCCGGCCTCCACCGATCTCCACCACTAAGAAGCCGCCGACCTCCTCCCCCTCAGCGTCGAGCTCCACGACGCCTCCTCCCCCAAGCCGCCGGCCTACCCCAAGCCACCGCTGCTGGCCTCCTCCACGACCGCCGCCAGCGTCCACGACGCAAACGTCGCCGATCTCCTCCACCAAGAAGCCACATGCCTCCCCTGTAAGAGCCCTAGGTTCATAACCAGGTATTTATAAATTCATTTGTTATCCTTTAGATTGCATATTTACTATATTACAATTTGATCATATGCAATAACAAAATTAACTCTAATCGGTAAAATTGAAACCACTTCTATTTGAGCAATAACCTGAACAGAAGTATACATATTTAATATTTTATTCAAATATTAGTTTACTTATCATCACTAAATATAAATTTTGTTGAATTTTAACTCTCTATTTAGGTCTCCTAAAAATTCAAACCAAGTTTCAGCCTAACCCAATTCATCTTTTCACCAGATTTAAAATACTTGGGATTTATGTGTGAAACTTTCAAAAATGGAAACTAGGTGACTCAATCTATCTCAACACCAAAACACACATTTTTCACACTCTTATAGCTTAATCAAATTGAATTTACCAAGAGAGAAATAAAATAAATCCTGAAAACTGCAAGAGTGAATCTGTACTCAATTTTTCACCCACCTCTCACCCTCCTAAACAGCCATGACTTGGGCCCACTTGTCATTGACCTTGGGTGTCTCTTTAGCCCCCACAACACCCTCTTGGGCGTGCTCCCACCTCAGGATTTAAGGGGGAGGGGCAGAGAAAACCCCTTCATCTCCCTCCCATTCTGTTCTTGTTGCTGTTCTGTTCTTCCATGAGCTAAGCTCCCTCCTCATTTTCCTCCTCCCCAAATCTTCACAAAAATGCAAGGATCCAGCCCTGCATGTCACACCACAAGATCCCCAAGGTTGTAAGCTTTCCATCCATCCAAATAGCCTGCACATGCATCGGTTGCTGAGGGAGATCGAGAAGAAAAGAGGAGCTTGCTGCTTGGTGCAGAGCAGCAGCAGCAGTTGTTTTCCTCCTCTTGGTGAGCTTTCTTCCCCATCCATAGCTACTCTCTTAGGTTCCCCATCATGCTGAGCATTCCTAGTCTCCTCCATAGGTCACCGGTTCAAGATTTGAAGGCTAGTAGCAGGCTGCAAGCTGTTTTCTCTTCTTCGGTGACAACAGCTCGGTGTCTTTGCTTCCCTGTTTTGGTGAGTTTTTAGCTTCTTCAACTCAAGCTGAAAAGTGTCTTCTTAGCAGTAGAATCAAGTCCTTAATGTATGTTTTCTTGCATGTGATGCTCTTGGCATTCATGCACTAGATCGAGCCATCCACACGTGCTGTTTTGGCTGAAAAATGAGTGAACTTTGAAAATCCATAACTAATTCATATGAACTCCGATTTCAGTGAAACAAATTCTTATTGCTTCATAAAACAGATCTCTTCATTGTTGTAAAATAAAAATGACCAACTTTTTACTGTTTTTCTCTATAGGAATATAAATAGCTATATGTCTCCCTTGTGTGGTCTAGCTCTTCATAGATTCGTAAGAAATTATTGGTAAAAGCTAAAATTGTGAAACCAATTTTGTTGAGCTTATATTTTGTTACTCTTTGCTGTTGTGAAAATAAGCTTGACAATACTCCCCTTAAATCATGTTTAGGAGTGTATTTAGCATTCCCATGATTTTAACTTCTAAGATCCATAAATAAATAATGACAATACATAAAGCTGTGGAATAATTTTTCTTAGCACCTGTGAATGATGTACTGCCCACTAAAAATAATTATACATGTAAAAACTTGGTTTGAGTTGCAAGTTACTTGTAATGCTCTAAAGTAGACTTAATTATTTTTGGAGCTGTCATTATCTGACCTGAAGGCTTGTCATTTTCATATCTCCTAAACAATAAGTGATAATCTAGTGATTCTTTCACCTAAATTCAAGTTAACATGTGCTCTACTCACTGTATTTATTTCATGATTTATTGATCATTTCGCATGTGCATGTTTATTTGGCTCTTATTCGCATATTGCTTCTTTTCGGTAGATTTGGAGAATCCGGAGAGTACCGAGCCATATCCAGAGGAGGATAGTGACTACCCTCAGCAGGAAGGCAAGCACCTAAGCATATAGAACCTATGCTTTCTCTATAAATATCTTTGGTTGCAAAACTATACCTATATATGCATGTGTTTCCTAGATGTTAAAACGTCTGTTTTGGGTGAATTGGTAGATCCTAATTATGCATTTATTCCCTGTTATATTGCTGACCTTATCCCTTGTCACCACCGTATAGGAGTGTTAGGCTTGTTTACTTCATTCATGCTTAGCCATGCTTAATGCTAATAGAAGTATAAGGATTGACAGTACTATCATTTGTGGTGTATAGACAACTTGTACTAATGGGCATAAAACTTGACTAAATTATGGTTGATGAAATATGTTGGACTTGGACGGGTGGTAGGGCGATGAAGGAAGGTTGGTTTCCCCTGATGCAAGTAGCCCCGTCTGGGTCGTTAAGGACCGAACATTTTGACATCTATTCAAGCACCCTTCGTACTTACCACATGCCTTATTTGGGACCGGCTTGTTCTTTACTAGCTCTACTGTGATTATTTATACCACGTTGGAGAGACGTGAGGGCAGGTAGCCCTTTGGAGGGCCTCGGGTGCCTATGTTGGCTGGGGGTGCCTCCCGCGTGGTGCGCCCGCCTTGGTCACACCACACAGGCATGTGACTAAGTCGTCGGGAACCCCGGCGTGGTATAGGTGGTTGGGGTGGGATTAGGAAAGACATGTAATGAGCTTGTATCACTCGCGTACCGCACTCGACGGGGTGTGTAGCTTTTGATCCTTGTTCATTTCATGTGGGTACAGTTGTACACCTCTGATCAGAGTATAATCTATTCGAATAGCCGCGTCCTCGGTTATGGACATTGCTTGATGTGTTAGTCAGTTATGTTAGCATCAAGTGTGGATTAATATGGATGAGTTTGTGTTTGATGGTGGTGTTGGCATGCTGTGCCATGATGGTGTGGACTTGGGTAGTCCCTTGTTGTTGGTGAGAGCACCGTTTGGACTCTTTTGCTTATGTATTTCAGAATTGTATACTTGCTGTCAATAAGTTAAAATGATGTTATATTTACTATTACTTAACCACTTTTACTGTTATTTGCTTAATAAAATTGGTTTTATGCAACCTAGATGGCTTAGGTTAAGGTAAACCTTGCATACTCCTCTCTCCTTTTATATATAGTTTTGGGTAAGACTTGCGAGTACAATCTTGTACTTAATCCGGTGTCTGCAATTTCAGGTGAGGATTCCGGGTATGAGTTGTGCTTCTTGTGTGGTCACTGCTCTGCCAGGGGTGGCGAGGGCAGTGAGTGATCCCTTCTCTTGCAGCTTGGCTCTTACCCGGTTGGTTTGCCCTTGTGGGGTTGTGGCACCGCCGGCTTTCGTTTTATGCTTATGAGCTTTATTTGAGTCTTCCGCTGCTACTCCTTCTGTGTATGTTGGGACCTTGGACCCTATGTTGTATCATGTACCTTGCCACTTATTATCCATGATATGGTACTGTTATGACTATTAATTGCTTACGATGAAAATGTGAGGCTAGTCGCATTCCTGGGGACTAGCTAAGCATGAGTAACGGGTTTTGATCGCTTGAGATAATCGGAGATAGCGGTTTGGATCGAGTCACTGGGGTATGCTTTTAGTCGCTACCTTCGAGTGGTTGATGGGCATATGACGGAGTAGACTGGCAAACTATCTTACGGTTATGTCTTGCGCTCACTACTCGGCATTCCGATTATTATAACAGAAGGTTGTCAACCGTGATCATGGACACATTGAGGACGAGTGGCTATTTATGCGTGTGTGGATCTCACTCCTCCAATAGTATGTGATGGTCACGTTGGACATTGGATGTTATAATACTTGGGGTGTCCACATCCCCTCTCGGTGTCAGGCTCCACGATGTCGCCGGCCTCCATCAAGCCACTACTAGCACCGACCGCATCGGCCTATTTGATATGTGTGCAAATTGTGAGACGTGCTATTTGATATGTGGGTAAATTGTGAGACGTGCTATTTAGAAATGTTCATTTATTGTTGTGTGAGATGTTAATTTTTTTCAAATTGTGAGATGTATTTGCTATATGCGGATCTAGCATGTGCTGGGCCGAGCGCAAGCTAGCCAAATGGGATAATCCATTATCCCTCGTGGTCGATATAATAGAAAATGTTGATTTTCATAGATCCTTGGGTGCAGACAGGCGGGACTTCCATACGGGTAAATGCATTTTGACCACTATAATATGATAATCTCATCCAAAGGTGTTTTTTAAAATTATTGGGCGGCTTTAGTAACACTGCTCTTGGATACTTTAGCTTATAATTATCCAACTTACAGTAATCTAACTCAATGATCCAGATTACAATAATCCTTGTTGAAACAAACATGGCCTAAGTCACTTAAGTGGAAAGGGAAGGGGGTGTTCAATTAAAAGGTATCGAAAGGATTGACTGAGTATTCAAGGGTATATAGGGAATTTACCCTAGTAAAAGCATAGTTTCAGTTGAATAAAATTAAAAACATTTAATTAGAAATTAGGAGGTAGGCGCACCCCTATCAGTTTGGCTTCCATCCTCTTACCTCACTTCTCTCACGACTTGTTTGGGAAGTCTAGGTGAGAGGATTATGAGTTTAGAGGAAATTAATGGTGAGGTTAGTATGAAAATTTGATTTTGAGTCTATAGCAGTACTGGGAATTAAAGACGACGTTTAGATGGAGATGAGATCTTAAATGAAAATAAAGGGCTGAGATTTGTGTAGACAACATAAAAATGGAATTAGTTAGCTCCAAACTCTTACCTTTCTATAGGTATTAAAAAGTAAGATCCTTAGGTCCGTGTTGATCTTGGCAATAACTGATCCCGTCCCAATAGGTCACATATATATTCTCTAACCAAATGGAGAAGTTAATAGACACATCCATTTTGATTCCTATTCCCTTGTAAAAACTACCCTGAATCAAAGGGACCCTCTAGCTCTCACATGACTACAGGCATGCTAGCTAGTCTACATTACACCCGGCCAGATCATAGGGCGAAACATCTGATGCGCGAATGGTCCCATGGCATGCATCATATCCACGCGAATTGTCAGACAATGCAGTGACTCTTTGGTGCTTCTTCTTTATCTTTTTTCTTGTGAGACTCTTTCCTTATCTAATTTTCCTGATTGCATGGGCCTGGGTCGCTTGAGTGTATAATGTATTTATTCTGCGAAAAATATTTAAACACAAAAAAAATTATGTATGGGATATTCGAGTAGAATGTTTGTATGTATTAACTCTATATAAAGTTTTTATGTATAATTTTGTGTATAAAGTTTGTACATATAGTAATTCATATATAAAGTTTATATGTATAATACTCTATGTTTAAAGTTTAGACATATAATATTTGGTGTATAAAGTTGATGTATAGTTTTTCTAGGAGTAACATGTTTCATATAAAAGCGTATAAAATGAGAAAAATACATATGGGCTACGAGCACACACATAGCCTAGCAATATTTTGGCCATGTGGGTAGGTTGCCATGCAAGATGCACATTTGGATACGAAATCTCACTATGGCCGCGTTCAGCGACACAGCTAAGCTAACTTAGCTCCCTCGTTTTTTGCGCGCACACTTCCTGAACTGGTAAACGGTGTATTTTTTGCAAAAATTTTCTATAGGAAAGTTGTTTTAAAAAATCGTATTATCTATTTTATTTTTTAAAATAATTAATAATTATTTAATTATGTACTAATCTATTACTTCATTTTCTGCGTTGGGTAAGTTAACTTACCCCCTCCACAACCGAACGCGGCCTATGTACATATATAAGGAGGCATTATCATTCACATGGATGGGTGGGACACAAACCTTCGTGTGTTTAACATTACCATTCACATTGATGTTGCCGCGCGGCTCGTAGTTGCAGATGATGAAGACACCACGGCCAACGCCTCGCACTGCACACGCACGCAGCCCACGCTAGTGGATAAGGGTGTCAGTGGGCCGGTTCGTCAACCTGCTTGTATGCCAATTAAGTGGGTAGCCCACCAGATTACCCGCTTAATTGGCTTATAAGCGGATTCGTGAGCAAGCCCACTTACACTCCTACTGGTGGAGTCACGCCACACCACCTGGGTGGGTGTAGTGCCCGCACGTACACCTTCCCGGCCGCGCATGAAGCTGTTGCTCGCGTAGCTGTAGTCCTTCTTCTCCTCCACCCACCCACGACAGCACCGCTTCCGCAGCCATCCAGCCCCTGCCGCCGCCGGCGGAGCCCCAGAAGAGGTTCTCCCCGTACGGCCCGTCCGAGTGCTGCAACCGGCAGTCGCCCTTCCGCGAAGCTACAGAGCTTCGCGCTAGCTCCAGGACGCCGGCCCCCGCGCGCCGCGTTGTGCGGCGACACGTAGTCCTGCGGCGAGTTCTGGGCGTCGGAAGGGCGGGGCATTGTGGCCACCGCCAGCCATGGCCAGCGCGAACAAGCTCCAGATGGCTAGCTTCGCTGCCCCCTGTTATCTCTTATAGTAAGCTTACTACTCTCTCCATTTCATAATATAAGATGTTTGACTTTTTTGCTTGCAATATTTGATCATTTGTCTTATTTACAAAATTATGAAAATATCATTTATTTTGTTTTTGACTTACTTTATTATCAAAAGAACTTTAAGCACGACTGTCATTTTATATTTGTACTAAATTTTTAAATAAGACGAATGGTCAAACGTTCCAACAAAAAAGTCAAACATCTTACATTATGAAACGGGGTAGTATTATATAAATATATAGTATGCTTGGTTTCTTTTTTTATATATGTAGCTCGTATGTGCATGCATTGGGCATTTATAGTCGATCTTGTGATAGGATTTTCTCCGTTTTGCATGGAAAATGTTTGGCCAGGAGTGGCGTTTTAGTCTTGTGGGTGCTGGCAAAGAATTCAACAAACAAGTTAATTAAGCGATGGTACTACATGCATGCTGATCATCAGGTACTCGGTGTTCTAATCTTTCGATGACCAGAACGTCGGAGCAGAACAGAAAAGAGATTTAGACAAACGTTTCAGTCAAGTCATGGCATGTTTAATTCCCTGGTGGAATAGAAATACCGCAACTACGTACGTGTATCATTAGGATAAGAACCATGGATGTATTCATGTAATTAAGCACGTATAGATGTGTATACCTATTATAAAAGGGACAGTGTTTCCGTCATGCGTCTAGCGCGTGGCTACCCGTTATTTGGTTCCGCTCACGCTGATCGAATTGAATCATGGAACGATTAACAATCCAGTGGAAGAGATGCTTGCCTCCACACCTGAGGTTTCTGGGCATGTCTCAATAACAATGACATTTGTGTACTTTATCTACACAATAATTCTTTTTTATTTCTTTGCACATACTATTTTTATAAAACATTTTTTGTATTTTATTTATACTTTGTCATTTGTTCCTGCTTTTCGACAAAAACTTACATTTTTTTTCGTGTTTTTCTCTACACGAAATAATTTATGTAGAAGTATTTTGTATTTTTTAACATATTTTAATTTTGATGTGTTTTTTCTACAATCTGAAATTTAGTTTTTTTTCTGATTTTCTACCTAATCTAAAATTCCTTTGTGGTTTTCTCTACATAGAATTGTTTTGTGTTTTCCAACACATTCTCAAAAAAAAAATATTTCTACACAATCTCAATTTTTATTGCTACATTCTCAAGATTATCTTTTTATATCTTTTCTATTTCACATTCTCAAATTTATTTAATTGTTAAATTTCTGTTTTTTTTCTATTCCTAGCTTCGTAAGTTTCTAAAACATAACATATTAAGAATCTATATATTTTTCCGGTAGTGCATTATCGAGTTTGAAACATAGTAGAGATTTCTTATAAAGTTTCCACTGACCATATGTCACGTAACATAAAACATCCATGCGCTTTCCTAAAAATGTTCTCCCATATGAGGGTTGGGTATTGATCTATATGACTTTATAAGCATAATTTTTTGTAAATAATTAAATAATATGATATATTTACTATTATATGTCACAACACGATTTAGTGTGCCTTTATATTCCTTCGCTGCCAAAAAAATACCCATCTTATTTAATTAGTTTATGATGTTCATCCCAATTTACTACTCTCAATTATAAGCTTCCCGATGTTTGCAAAATTAATTCTATGTGACCGCATTTTACTATTTCTTACTCAACACGTAATTTATTGTCAAAAGTTATTTTTTTAAAAAAATATTTTAATTTTTCAAAGTGGCCTCGGAGTGCCAATCGGTTGGGTCGCAAATCAGACAACTTGGAGCTTAGGCGAGAACTTGCTGAAAAGCGACGCTGCCGGGACGATGAGCAACACCAACCCGAAGACCAGTACCAGCAACTTCGTGCTGCAGTGAAGGATACGACCTACACGACAAGATTGAACTCCAATGACGGGAGAGTGAGGAATGACAACACCAACATCGCTAGTGTAGCAGCCATAACAACCGCAGTCAGGATCGATCATGGGGATGTTGCTCACTCAATAGCTCCGACACTAACCTCAATATTAGATTCCCAGTCTTCACCACATGTCTCAACCAAGTCGACTGGCCAAGTTGTTTCAAGCTTACCGGGATCGAGAAATATGATGGAACCTTTCACCCTAAATCTTAGCTAACAGTTTTCTCCGTGGCTATTAGGGCTACTTGCAGCGACTCCAAGGCTACTGGTTACTCTGGCATAGTCGGTCCGATACTATTTGTCGAGTCTCCCCAAGTGATTTATTGATTCCTTGGCAGAGCTCCGTGATTGGTTCATCACCAATTTCCAGGGTACCTAATATAAGCTACTAATCAAATACGACTTGTATCAAGTCCAATAGCGGAAGAACAAATATTTTCAGGCCTACATCAAGTGATTCTCTAAGATCAGGAACTCAATTCCAGACATCAAGGATGGCATGGTCATCACTGCTTTCGTAAGGGCGTCAAAGATGAGTCATTCATTGCAAAGTTCACCTATAAGCAGCTGACTAGCATGAAGGATTTGTTTTACGTGGTGAACTCCTATGCCACATCGGCATATGCAGTTTTTGCATCGCGATCCGACTGGCATGACAACAAGTCTCAGCAATCCTCCAAAAAGAAAGGAGAAGTAGAAGGAGCACCGCAAGCACTTGGACAACAAGAACTGCGACTTGGACAACTAGAAGAGCTTGTAGCTACGGCTGATCGGTAATCTATCCAGAAACCATAGCTCAATAAGTATGATAAGGCAATGAACAGTTGGTGCCCATATCACCCTAACTCTACAAACACTACTAAGAATGGTTGCGTCACACGAAGGAGCTAGGCAAAATCCTTTTGGGAGCAGTCAGGTTTAGCAAGAGCAGGCTGGCTGAGAAGAAAGAGGACGACTACCGAGAACCCACACCAAGTTGACTCGCCTCTTTGGTGGTCTGCTAGCCTACGAGTCCACGATGAAGTAAAACCACTCATCAAGGGAGATCAATGCAACCACGGTGAATATCCCTCGTTACCTATGATGATCAGAAGTCCCGATCACGTTCGACTGCTCGGATCATCCTTACTGAGTGGTACACCTAGGCCAGTACTCACTAGTATTGGCCCTAGTCATCAAAAACATGAAACTCGGGAGGGTGGTTATCGATGATGTAGCATCCTCAACATACTCTTCGCCAAGACCTTGGACAATATGAAGATACCAAGGTCCGAGTTACATCCTAGCATAGATCACTCTTTCATGGGGTCATCCCTAGGTTATTTACTGCATTTCTCGCACAGATCGCTCTTCCTGTCACCTTCGGTGCCAAGGATAGTTACTGGACAGAAAGCATTTGTTTTAAGGTGGTCAACTACGAGACCACCTACCATGTCTTTATCGGAATGCCTGTGCTAGGAAAATTTAAGGAGGCTCCGCATTGTTACCTCATGGTAAAAATGTCAGGCCCTCATGGTGTTATTGCCTTGTCCAACGATATCAAGCAAGCCTTCGCCTGGGATGCCCATACTTGCGAAATCGAGCAAAGCATCGAAGCAAAAATCGATCAGGAGCAGATCCATGAGAAGTCAACTCTTTAGCCTTAGGATATGATGTGCTCATAGGCACACAATTAGATCCTAATAGGAATTAGCACTCGTACCTTTCCTAGAAAATAATAAATATATTTTTCCATGGAAACCCTCCGATATGCCGGGGGTTCCAAGAGAAGTGATTGAGCACTCTGTTAATGTTAAATCTGACGTGAAACCTATCAAGCAATGACTGTGGTGGTTCGCCTATTGCTTTTGCTCCATCTTACACTTTATCGATTGCATTATGAAAAATTTGCGGGTATAGTATGGTGTTTTACTGGTGCTTGTTACGGATTCTAACACAAGTCAAATAAACATAGCACTACCAGCATGATGTAAAAAGTTTTAAAATGATTCAATTTTTATAGATTTTTAATTAGGATTTTCATATGTTATCACTAAAGACATATGTGGCTTGCCACTAAATACGTCTATTGCTACGTCTATTGTGCGTGGAGGAATCAACCAAAGGTTGTCGTCTCATCGGTCTACTATGGAAATAGTCAACAACTGGAAATGGGCACTGTGGAGACGCTGGAACCACACACCCACCTTCCTAGAGGGCCGCTGGTGTGCACCATGGCCCTTTGGCTATGGAGAGGATGAATGGCAGAAAAGCGGAGGTTGATTGCATAAAGTAGGGCATGAATAGTTGTTCCTAAAAATATTCTAGAGACAATCATAGAGATGATTGTATCACTTACTATGTTTATGTATATTTTGAATAAAGTAATGTTCCTTGAAGTAGATAACTTACTTGTTGATCAATGAGTAAGTGACTCATTCATGAGACTCTTTGTTAAGTACTTGTTGACGCTAAAAATAACAATCAACGGTCACACACGTAGGCATGGGAATCAATCTTAGACCACTCCAGTGCAGGACCTAATTCTTAGAAATACTGGCGTGCCAGTCAGTTTGATCCTGTAACTGACAAGATATAGCATAGAAAACAGTTAACCCTGAAATCGCTATCAGCTAGGTAGCCGATACCGTCCCAGGACCCTAGCCGATAGACCAGATAATACGCTTTACATGAATTTCATGATAGTAAGCATAAATATGCCCAATCGGCTGCATCAGAAGTAGGATAAACACTAAATAGACCAACCAGCTAATTAATCTTAAAAGATCGGACCCAACCGAGACAGTCGTAAGATTAATGAGCCGACCGGACTGCTTCAGTGCTTATCGCACGTAAAGTTAACAGCCGATACGAGACTAAGTGCGGAATTAGACATAAACTAGCCTGCCATACTAATTACCAGCACGAAATAACAATAAGTAACAACATGCGTTCTCACACTAGATCTAGAAGATCGAACCTAATCGAGACAGTACAGACCTAAGCATAATCACACATGAGATCAATTAACTATTATAATTTGTGAATAATAATATATATAACAGACCAGCGTAATATGTCAACCATTTTATTAAACCCAGCCCGATCGGACAAACTTCTATGAGTATATCGTACCAAATATACATAGATCAGACTAACCAAGACAGTACACAATTGAGTATGATACAACCATAGAAATATGAAGATCGACGAGCTTAATGAGCCAATCAACAGATTACTTAGGATAATGCTGGCTAAAACTCCAGCAATAAGCCCTCATGAGCCTCCAATCCAATCTAGTAAGGTGAACCCAGCAAGCCAAATTGATCGGACCGAACTAAGACAGAATTAGGCTAACCAGAAACCACGTTTACCAGATTGAATAGAAGAACTCATCAGGACTTGATCGAGAACTACTACTACTTTAAGCTAAAACAGATCAAAGCAATAATAGAACTCAGCCCACCGATCAACCAGGCAGGAGATCAGACTTAACCGAGACAGTCCTGTTCTAGTTGATCGACGGGTTTTGATGAACTAGAACTTACATTGCGAAGCTGACAAAGCTCGCGCCGAAAGATCAAGCAAGTCGAAAATTTGAGGCGATGCGCCAAGTTTAATTGATCTGAAGATAATTTACAAGGACCCCGGGTACACATATTTATAACCCTGGGTGATAACTAATCTATCCGGACAATAATCCGTTATTAAGTAACTTATGGGGTTTGGACTCTAATTAGATAACAGAATCCCAACCGAAATCTAAGATAAAACCTAATTAACCTACACGGACTCACAGCTAACACCGAATCTATCTCTATGCTCTGGGCCCAATCGGACTCCACTTCTTGTCCGACTCGGACTCTATCGACCACAACCACTCCGCATCCAATCTCCTGCTTCCAGCCGATCTGCGCTTTCTTATCCGATCAGGTCTTAGCTATGTTTCTATTCGTAACGTCAATTTGCCAAAATCTGGCGTGAACACATGCCCCTCAATTTCGGAATAATTGATTGTTCCGAAATTTTCTCTTTCGTAGCTAGTCTCCGCTATCGGCTCATACTATAGCAACGGTACAGCCTCAACGGATCCCCTGTTTCAGTGCACTGTGCTAACGGTCACCTCCACTAGCTTGCGTTATAAGCTCTCTTCCCCTCCGACTTAGACCTTCCTCACCATAGCTCTCTCCTTCCGCCACAACCTCTTGCAATCTCTGAAGTACACATTCCGCGCTCCATTTGCCCTTGAACAACAACGACCTCCGGAGCCTACTTCCGCCCCTCACCAAGGAGTCACTTCACCGGCCCAACCAACGCATGGCTTCTTCGAGCACCTCCCCGTCAATGGACGCCACCCTCTTCGAAATCCCCGAGGTAACCCCGTTATCCTGCTTCTCTTTCCGCCGTACCACGATTTCTGCCCATGCACCTCTCTTTTAGCCGCTTTTGATCTCCTAGGGTTTACTGTTTACCTCTTGCCCTCATTCTGTTTCAACTTACTAGCCGATCATATTAGCATCGTAATCGGCCCCTTTAACTTTGCAATATACTCACAGCAACCCTTCCATTCCCTTTTACTGTTTCAGAACCATAAATCGCATATCCTCATCCCCTGCCCCAATGCCCCTTTTTTCTTTCTTGGACCATTGGGAAATCCAGATCCAACCGATGTTATTTGCTCAGAAGCCCTTAGAATCCCTTTTAAGAACGCTCGTCTCAACACTTCAGACTGGACCCATTCCTTTAGATCATTTCCAACCCCTCTACCCGGCCGGAGAGACTGGCATAATAGAGTTTGTAAGGCCAACGGGACTCAATGGGAGGAAATGGACATAAGGCACTGCATCGGCTGTTAACTGATCTTGCGAAGTTAACCTCCTGGAGCCGATGTTATTCTCCCATGGGAGCACTGCCTCATGCCCATATACCAGTTGATAAGGTGGAACTTGAATGGACCCATGACATGCCATCCGATAAGCCCAGAGCGAATCGGCTAGCGAGGTGTGCCATCTCCTGAGTTGCTCTGCTATCTTTCTCTTTATTAACTTGATCAAACTCTTGTTTGAGGCCTCTGCCTGTCCATTAGCCTGAGCGTAGTAAGGAGATGAATTGAGAAGCTTAATTCCCATGCCGACAATGAACTGTTGGAACTCCTCCGAGATGAATACTGACCCTTGGTCGGTGGTTATTGTCTGAGGAATTCCGAACCTGTATATGATATGCTCTTTGAGGAAGTTAATTACAACGGCCGAAACCCTAGCCTCACCTCCCCGACAAGCAAAACCCTAGCAATGCGCGATGGTTAGCATGACCGCGAAAGCCTTCCGCCCTTGGATGTGCGTATACTGGTAGATGCACTGCTACGTTGCGGTGTTGATTGGCATGAGAATACCATGAGAAGTTCGTGCAAGGAGGAGATGCTTGTGTGTGAAGAAGATTGTATTGACTAGTTCCTCCACATTGATGCATACTTCGCCTGGTCCCTGACTCTAATTCCGTTGCTCTTTATGTCGAGTAGTAACTATCTATGATCTACTTACTCACAAGATATCCTGGTCTATCGGTTACCCTATAGAGCTTACTCTATAGAGCTTACTGTCTTAGGCCCTATTTAGTTTCCAAAAATATCACATCGAATTTTTGGACACCTAAATAAAATATTAAACATACATAAAC
The DNA here is from genome assembly GCF_000231095.2 of Oryza brachyantha. Classification (NCBI taxonomy): domain Eukaryota; kingdom Viridiplantae; phylum Streptophyta; class Magnoliopsida; order Poales; family Poaceae; genus Oryza; species Oryza brachyantha. The sequence goes on from NC_023163.2 coordinate 11,877,090, forward strand.
ATTAAAACTAATAACACAATTATCAGGGGAAATGGTGAGACGAATCTTTTGAGCCTAATTAGTACATAATTAGCCATAAGTGCTACAGTAACCAGTATGTGCTAATTATGATGAATTAATTAGGCTCAAATGATTCGTCTCGCGGTTTTCAAACGGAATCTAAAATTTGTATTAATTAGACTATGTTTAATACTTCAAATACATGACCGTACGCGTCGATATGATGAATCTCCTGAAAATTTTTGGGATCTGAACGCAGCTTTAGTGTAAAAAACGTGCCTCTTGTACATACGTCGTACTTGAATGACAGACAGTAGTAGACAGTGTCAGCAACGTTAAATAAAATAAGTATTATGCTCCAAGTACAGGTGTCCAGGGCATAAATGTTAGTACATGATCATCCGTTTTCAAATATAAAGCACAAAAGTAGTAACATTTTGCCCGGTGCTAACTGTGACTATTATTTTCCAAATGTTACGTGTTAATTTTGATGCCCGGGAATGGTAATTCTAGTCAAGAACTGCACGTCATGGCCAGTTGAAAAACTATTTGGGATTATTTCATGATATTGATCGCTGGAAAGATGTCAGATTTAATTAAATCTATAATAGTCGCTACGTGTTCGACATTAAATTCAATCTACTCTCTCCAGAGCAATATGTCCGATTGTTTAGGACAAATGCACGGTTTACAAAAATCATCTCTTAACTCTTATTTTCTATTATAATATATAAAATAAATTTAAACTTTTATTAAAGTACTTTTTTAAGGTTATCAATATGTGTTATCAAATGTGTTAAAAATAAATATTTTTAAAATTATTAATAGTTAATAGTTAAAGTTACAAAAGTTTGATGGTAATCTTGCCCGAAAATCATTGGAATTATCAAACTGAAAAAGTAATCAATATGAGCCGAAGTAATTTAATTAACCAATCACAAAATAGTTAATCACAGTGTAATTAACCAAATAGAAACAATACTATGTATATATTCTAACAATAAATTTTTGAGAGATCTGTACGAGAGCTACATGTGTATACAATTTCTAGCATCCTACGATGGAAGGAGAAGAACAGAATACCCTCATCAATACGAAACGGTATTGCTAGGGTGTCAAAGGTATAGGGTTAATTTCTTTGAGTTTTGTGGCGCGATAATTGACTGGAAGATAGGAATTAAATCATTTTTACACAAAATTTAAACTTTAGAAACAGATTTATTTTGAGATGGTTGAGGATCGTTCTTAACTACGTCTTCCGCCTGGAGGTGGGGAGTGCTGTCGTTGTATCCGATACCCTTCCTCTTGGTCGGGAAGATCATGAAGACGAAGCTCGACAAGAACGCCATGCCCAGCGGCAGGTTCTTGAGGAGCTCGCTAGTGTTGCCGCCTGGATTCTGGCCGAAGAAGCAGCTCTGCAGCGCGATGTCGCTGAACGCGACGGTGAGGAACACCATCGCCGTGAAGAAGGCGTGCACGAAGTCGACGGGCTTTAGGCACAGCTCGCTGTGCCCCAAGTTCTTCTCCTCCTCCTCTTTCCGGGACATGTTGAACACGTTAAGCCCGCGCCGCGTCGCCACGCCGTAGTAGAGCTTGCCGTCCCCGTCGACGACGCTGTCGGTGAAGGAGAAGAAGAGCGAGAGCGCGGCCAGGACGCCGACCAGCACGGCGGTGAGCCACTTGTTGGCGTCGTTGCAGCTGCCGTGGTTGGTGAAGGACGGCGACAGCGCCTGGTACGCCAGCACCGTCCCCGTCGGCAGCAGCTGCGCCAGGTTCGCCGTGCTGGCCATCACCTTGTCGGCCACTGGCTTCGGCGCCGGCGTCTGCGTGCTCGCGTCCTTTTTCTCGCGCTCGTCGACGACGACGGCGGCCCTTGGCGTCGGCGGCGACGGATCAGGGGCGGTCGCCGCGGCCGCGCCGCCGTTGGTGATCGACGTCATGTTGATGACGGTGGCGTCCGGAGCCGGAGGAGACCCAACAGATGGCATTGCGTTTTGCTTCGATATCGAGTAATCAAGCAGCTGGTGTGTTGTAGATATCTGTGGCAGCTAAAGCACCTGCGCTTATATAGGTGAAAACTATTTTGAATGATTCCAATGTTATGTGCGCATTGAATTTTCTAAGCTTGAATCTTACCGAGGTCTACATGTACTGTGCATGCATGGAATTCAACCGATGAAGCATAGACTGCAAGTGTGGTCAGCAGCTCAGCGCCAATCTCTGCACTGAGTACAGTTTCTTTTTTCTTTCTACATCGTACTCCAACTTGGAGTTGGTGGAGTGCTGGGAATTTCCATTTTTACCAACGTGGCAAAATTTGTCGCTCGCTGCTACTAGACCATAAAAAATAACGGTTTCGTCGTGGCATCGATTCATGCCTTTTTCCTCGAAGCCGGGAAGATGATTTTCTTCTTTTCTTTTTTAAAATTTTGGGCCTGTGGGAACAACGAGCAAAACAAAAAATAAAGTTTGGTTAACTTTTTGTGTGCAACTTAGTAGCCGTTTGGTTGTTTGGACGACCGAAAGCCAGCTCGGAAATACTGTGGGGTGGAGAGAGAACGACATTTTGAACCTCCCGTTTTGGATACAGGAAGATGATTTAACAGCAAAGCCCCGCAAAAAGAATTTATTTTATTTACCTTAACTGCATGTATAAGCTACAGGTATCTTGTAATTTAATCGCGGAAGACAGGAGGAGCTACCTTATATCGACTGGGAAAGTAGAAATACTACATGTGTATACGAGGAGCTAGAGCTTCTCCTTCCATCATAAACAATGCATCCATTATTTTCAATGGTCTATGAATTCATATACTACAACTCCAGCGTCGTGTCCATGCTGATTTCCTAAATTTAACGAATAATCAATGATATATGTATATGTATATATCTGCATGCATATGATGCCATTAAATTTATATTTTAAAAAAAGTATTTTTCATACCACGCTAATTTAGCAGTTGAGGATAATATATTAACAATCGAAAGGCATTAGGGTCAAATAAAAATCAGATATCTTGACTAGAGGTGTTAATACGCCTTACTTTTTTCCAAGTTAATTAGGTCCAAAATAGATTCAACTAAAATATTATAGATTTTTGAACTAAATATTTTTAAGATTATAAGTAGAATAAGAATAGGACACCAGGGTTGTGGTCCATTTCCACCAATCTTTTCTATCAACAGCCACGTAGTATACCGATGGTCTTGAGTACATATGCATTTACTGTGTGGTTTTCAGTTTTGATGACGTGGGGCGTGCGCCGGATCGAGATTTATGTGCATTTTTCAGCTGTAGTAGACATGTATGAATTGAACAATTAATGATACGTTAGTTAGTTCAGTTTCAGTGTGCTGGATATTGCATTTATATCTGCATGGTTATCAGTTGCAAGCTAGCAACTTACGTGTAAACAACATCCTTGAATATTTCCTTTTGTTTTCTTCCCTCTAAGACCACATGCACTATAAGTCGTGTACATCACTACTCTTAACGTAGCATGTTTTCATCCTCGTTGACAAAAGAATCCCAATGTGCACCATCTAGATGGTATTGAGATTGAGAGAAAAAAAATTTATCTTTTTTTCGTGTTAAAGCATGACCAGCATATATAAATTCTAGTTCTGGAATTTTGGGATTACATATAAAAACTACACAAACAGTTGTCCTAACTCCTAAGGCGCCAAAAAAAGTTGTATTGAAATCTCCAATAACAGAGAACTCGCTCCCCACAAGTTAGGATGAGCTCATGCATGTTCCCAATCTATCATGCACGAGTGTGGAAAGAACGACGCGTGGGAGGAAGAGATAATTAACAACGTGTTCCGTAGCAAGAATTTCCGAACAACAATTTTTTGTTGGTTTTCCTAATATACATTTGTGAGTAATAACTGATTAACGAGGTCATCAATGTCAGGTATTATAATCGGCACAGGTTAAGTATACCATGAGCACACTAGAGCTAGTTTACATCTATCACTACTAATAAGTTAATCTATGTCGGGTAAATGTTGGAACCATCACAGATGTATAGATGGAACTGGAACAAATAATGACTTTATTTTTGTCAGGCCTACGTCGATCGGAACAGTTACATATATAAATGGAACCGATATATATTACTATGAATACATCTTTGAACACATACATATGGATATATATCTTAAGAATAAAACTCCTTTGAATTTTAAAAATATTATACCTAAAAATCTTATCTTGGAATAAATTAGTACACATAAGGAGGGGAATGGGAATTTTTATAAGAGGTTCAAGTGCATGTAAAATTTCTTTTCTTTTCTCTATAATTTATATGAATGTAAAATTTCATCTAGTTTTCTATAGTTTATTTGTACAAACTGAACGACAATCATAATAATTATTACTTAGAAATCTATTTTTTTCTTTCAAAACGCACGAGCGGGCCTCTAAGATCAGATCGTCACGTGCACAATGTGTGCGTGGATACGTGCGTGCGCGCACACTATCTTAATTACTATGGGAAGCATATACCAAGACGAGGAAGCATATACCCAGAATGTATTAATTTCATATGGGCTATCATTACTTAATCTCTTTCTATGCCACGGTGGCCACGGCACACAACCAGGGAAAAACAGGCGCATGAATATGACAAACTTCCAACATGTTATTTTAATTGTCTTATTTAACATTTAAAATAAATTTTATCATTCATTCTATTTAAATAACATAATTATTAGTTATTTTCATTTATTATGAAATACTTATAATTTTTATAATTACATAAAAATTATAAATAACTAAAGTTACGACCTCAGCTTATGAATCGGTGGGAGGAAGTACACCGTACACAGTACTCCCTCCATTTTTTTTGACGCCGTTGATTTTTTTTATTTATATTGGACTCTTCGTCTTATTAAAAAAATTGTCGAAATATACAAAATTATAAATTATACTTAAAGTTAATTTAGTAATAGATCGATCAAATCATAATAAAATAGTTAATAATTATATAATTTTTTTTGAATAAGACGAAGATTTAAATGTAGATATTTTTGAGAACAATTCAAATGTAGATAGAAAGTCAAATAAAAAACGGAGGCGCGCGCTCGGCGGCTAGCTGACCGTACGTACCTCCCCGGCCCCTTGCGGTTTCCGGCGAATTGGTCGTAGAACGCGCGCCGCGCACGCCAGGCCGTCGACCGATCTAGCTAGCTATACCCATCCACGTTGACGTGGCTGCGAGCGTCGCCGCGCGCGGAGATCGATCGATCACTGGCTCGCGCGACGGAAAGGGACGCCGCCGTGCGCGCCGAAGGAAAGCCCGCCCGCCCGCCCGCCTCACTAAGCTAGGCTGCGACGACGGCGTGTGCACGTACGACTCAACCGGTCGTCGTCGTCGCCGTAGATAGGTACAGCACGTACACGTTCCGTGGATGTGCAGACGTAGGCGCGCGCGCGCGTGCTTCGAAGAAACGGACAACACAATGGAAAGGAGAATTCCATTTTCTAGCTTTTGTATACACCCAACGGCGCCACCCGCAGTTCACTTTTGCTTGTGATTATAAGCTAAAATTTAATCTTTTCTAGCTTTAAATTTAAAGTTTAATTTTAAAGATTTTTTTCACCGAAATTAATTATTTCCTAACCATATATATATCTATTAAATCGCTAAGAATACATATATATAAAATATTTATTTATTGATTATTTTTGTTTAAAATTATATGGTTTGCTCTTTTATATAAAATACCCAAACAATCACGCGCTCTTATACTGCAAGTTAAGTTAGAAGAAGGCTCCCGTCATGTTCCTATTTGACCCTGGCCGGTACATGCAAGTTTTCGCTGCAGACCAACGACTTGAATTTAGTGTTGACCTTTCTTAATTAATTCCACCCATTAACACTTGCGTTAACTATTTGTCAATGTCTGGGCTCTCTGCCTATGCTATACCGTATCACTTAATTAATTGCCGTATAGCTGGTGCCTCCCTCCTTCTCAGTGAGCGGTTAAGAACACGTGGGGAAATAACGCTGTTGTGTGGTCATCATATAGCAGGGAAAATTAGAAAAATACCCCCAATTACCACACTTAGTTTAAGATCTCTCCTTATAAATTGATTTGATATCTCCTAATTCAATTTGGTTTGACCCTGCCCCCTATTATTTCTGCTCACGCATCAATTAATCCTTGTAGCTGCACATGCTCACACCAGCTCATAGGAATGTAAATAGACCGAAAGAATCTGTGGTTATTAATCATGCTAGTTGGACCGGGTGTGCTTGAGGTCATGCATTTGTCTTATTGGATCTTCATAGCAAATTTAAAGTGAGAAAGAATAATATTTGATTTCACACTGTATGTGTCCTTGGGGAGTAAGATGTGCTTGAGTCTATATGTGTGGATTATTCGTTTCTTGTACTCCCACTAGATTGAATTTGACTGATATATAGTAGGCTTCTTAACCACATCAATCATGAGATGCCCTAGGTCATATAAACCATGAAGAATCACCACGAGTGACGGTAAATAATCTTAATTAGGATTAATTGCCATGACCAAATATAAGCTCTAATTAACTTACCTATCATGTACTGGCACCATTAAAGTCCACCTATACAATTAGAGAACAACTTCAATAATAAAATCCTACTAGCAAAAGGAGGAATGAGAGAATCTGTAAAATAAGCCAAGTTAATTATACATAAACAGGAGGTTCACCATTTGGTTTCATTATACATAAACAGGAGGTTCACCATGCGTGGTTTCATGATTCTGGAATTAGTATCTTAATTACCCTGATTAATCTGGATTAATTGATCAAACCATCGCCATGTTGTTTTTAAATTAAACGGCTAATACTCTAGAGGTATCATAGTTCACTCATCAAACATATGCTAATTGGCTTAGTTCACCAGATCACGTATAGCAACTCGTGAGTAGATCTACTAATCTAGTGGCTGTATGTGTGTACGTTTTGCAATGAATTCGAATTCGTTGGCCGGCCTATTAATTGATTTTTGTTCTTTACTATGATTAGTTAGCAAGCGTACAATGAATCTACAATACTATAAAACTCTAGTAAAATTATAAAATATGTTATACATCGATCCTTAGTAATTCATTGTAAAATGTTGAAATATGATATGCATCCTTACTAACGACGTGTAACTCACTGGAATAATCTGATCATTCTATCATCCATTTTGTTACCTCCATTAAATTTCATCAAACTGGCCAAATTTAAATTAGAGTTCAAAACTTCAATCGGCAAATTGGTGCACTTTTAAAATGTAGATAAGATAGTCAAATACATTCACTTAATTTTCGGGTAACCCTGTTTTGTTTGAGTTTAGTTCTAGGAGCAAACCTTTTCTACATTCAGACTTCAACCTTGTCAAATGGAAATTCTATGAATCACAAAAGCAGTACTTCACCTAAGTTTCCATCTCTGTTTAGTGGACCCATGTCGACCCAGCTAGCCTATTCAGGAGGCTTGGCCAAAGTAGTCAAAAAGTCTCATTCTCCCCCATATATAGCAGCAATTTCTTCCACTTGGAATAACACCACATGTTTCTGTCCCCCTAAAGCCTTGTTCGGTAAGGCCTGGAACGGCCCGGAATGGCCTTTGTTCCGGCCGGAACATAGTGGCCCGTTTCTAAATCTGGTCTGGCCCAAAAGCGTCGTTCGTTTCGGCCTGCCTGGATTGGAAACGGGCCCGTTTTGGCCTCGTTCCCTCTGTTTCTAGTCTGGATCAGATCCCCACCTCCGACCTTCTGGCTCCAATCCACGCGAGGTGGCGGCGTGTGGCAAGGGATGCAGGGACGCGAGGAGACGGCGCGGCTGGCGACGCCAGGACGCGAGGAGATGGCGCGGCTGCTCACCGACATCGACGCCGACGGCGACCTCCGCTGCATTCTCGCCGGTAACACTTCCTGTTCTTGCTAGGGTTTTTGCTAGGGTTCTTGGCTGCCTTCTTGCCGGAGCAGCAGCGGGAGGAGGTTTTTCCCTAGATCCGTGTCCCGGTGGTGGCGGCGGCACCTCGTGTTCACTTGTGGTTGTTCGTCTCACGTTCACTTATGCCTGCTCGGGAGGAAGTTTTGGTTTTGTTCCTTTCTGTTGTCCAATGAACATTAGGTCCATAAAATTGCTAGTTCTTTTATCTTAGTGATGTGCAGCTGCTAGTGTTGCAACAAGAAGGGAATGTTTTGAATTATAAGGGCAAATCATTGTGCATGATTGGATCACGGATGGAATATTTGCCATGACAATCTTGTGCTCGGTTTGTCATGGAATATTTGTGCTAATATTTGTGAGACTTAACCAATCACCTAAAGAACAACAGTCCACTGGACAGTGATTTGAAAGTGAAAGAAAACTCACTTCCTCATGTTATATTTCCATTTGATACTCGATGTTTAGCATCCCAATATATAATATGGAGTCTTCTTAGTTGTTTTCATTTCTGAACTGGAAAATGAGTTGCTATCTATGGTGGCCAGAAAATTATAGTTCTAGATTGCAGTGGTGTTTTGTTGCATTGTATAATGGTCTTTGAATTGATTTATATCATGCTAATATTGAAAGCTAGAATATACTGAAGAGTTTTGCAGATGCAAAACTCACAAATTCTTGAAATTTATAACTCAGCTTTTCCTTGAAAATTTCTTGTTTATTATATTTTTCTTGGCTGATTACCTCATCTTTCAAAACATTGTGCTAATATTTGTTATGGAATATTTGCCATGACAAACTTGTGCTCGGTTTCTTTTTGCTGATAATTTATCATAGTGATACCTCTTAATTGTAATTATTCAACCAAAATTTCATTAATTTGGGTACAGTACGGTAGCAGTAGTGTGCATATATAAATTTTGATTGTGCATTTCCTCATTTCTAGTTACTTTTATTCAGATTGTACCAGCAGTTCCTAGGATTGGTGAAGACGAGCCGCCTCCTTCCAGAAATATAATTGGATGCATACCTAGTATAGTTTATTTTGGGAGTGCACACAATTATATGCAAAGATGACAGTGTTAAGAAAAATATTTGGATAGTATAAGCATGTTTTTGTTCAAGAAAAACAATTATAAGCATGTTTTTGTTCAAGAAAAACAACCAAACAGCTTTATATATAGAGATTAGAGAACTAGCCACATCGCCTAATGCAGAGGCACAACTGCACTAGCCTGAACAACTCTGCTCTAACTACATCACCTTCTCTGAATTAAGCAATATGGGAACATCGTTCCATCCATCACCAAGCTCTGGTTGTTGCTTGACCTTGGCAGTTGCAGTGTGCCTGTTGCTCCCATGCTTCTTTGCAAGTGAGTGTGTGCATATAATTCTAGTTTATTTTCTCTGCTATGAGCCATGACAATCTTCATTCTAGCTCATGGCATTTATTAATTAATTATATCAGGATATACTATATTAGTAAACTCTGAAACTAACTTGTTCTCTAATATACACGATTTGTTGCAGGCAAAGAAGCCCTGGCAATGTTTGAGAAGGCTTGCCATTGCTTCGATGATCGCAATGTAAGTGCGACATCATTTATTAATCAGAGTCAGAGGTTTTTTTTTTCATTCTTAAAGAGACATATACCTATTTGACTAAAATGATGATGTGTATATATAGGTGTGGACAAGTTCAGTGATCGTCTGATGGCAGCATTGTGATATGGTTGTAATGGTTGTGATCTTCAAAAGAACTTACGCAACTTAATTTTTAAAGTGATCAAAACAAGGTTGTAATGGTTTTTGAAAGACCTGGTTATGTCTATCAGCTCGTGATATGTTGTGGTGTCCTTTCTTTCTTTTTGCAATCATCCGGATCATCATACAGATGAAGGGCTTCAGCATTTATTCATTATTTATAAATGAACAGAAAACTTATGATATGCTGAATGGCCTGTGATATGTTGAATTTTTCTATACAGCAAGTTTTCTTTTTGTAATCTGCTTGTGATATGTTGAATGACTTCATTCCAGCTCAAACCAAATGCACTTTTTTGAAGAGGTGGATTAACAAAAGGAGTGGATTCAATCCATAGGTGGTTTCAATCCATAGTGAAATCACCTGGATTCATTCAAACCTGGCTAGGAACTGTTCCAGCCAGGATTGAAACTTAGCTAAACCGAATGAGGCCTAAAACAGCTTGGAAGCAAGCTCTGTTGGTAAACACCACCGGATCCTCTAGACAATAACATATCCATCCATCCAAAACGTTTGTTCATGCAAGGAATTTTTAGGGATATCTGAAGAAAAGAGGAGGAATTTGCTTCTTGCGGCAAAGCAAGACTCCCTTCTGGTGAGCTTATTTAATTCACTAGCCTATTTGTACTCTTGTCCAAAGTATGAATGTGTATTCCAGTTCTGGTCTAGGCCAATTAGTTCCAGAAGTTTGTTTAAGGGGAATAGTCCCACATAGAGAAATAATCATTTACTGTAACCATAAAACCTTCGAGTTAACCATTTTACACAAAACCATCGCAAAAGTCTAAGTGGAATGCTAAATAAACCCGAGTCCATTCAAACTATAGAGTGAAATTGGAGCTAGGTTGTTACATGTGGTATAAGAGCTTCAATCGACACATTATTGGTATGCATACGTGTGAGCCCATGGAAGTGACATGTTGCAGCATTGTGGCACCAATGGCAGATCTTGGTTATTGGTAAGTTGTAGAGAGTGTAAGTATGAACCTTTTAGCATTGCTTAAAATGTATGGTTCATATATTGCTTTGTCAATCATATATTCATTATTCAGTATCTACATATATGCTACAATATGCATATTTAGGCTAGTCAATCTATATCACGACATCAATTCAATGATCTTCATTGATTGCTCTAGTTCTATGCTTATCAATACGGAGTGTTGGAGTCGTAAGGGAATTAGACTAATATTGGCAACGCAAGCATGTTGCTTCATTGGTTAAGGTGGGTGTGCCCCATAGGTTGTAGAGACAGTGAGAGGTATTGACCCAATCCATCCTGTGTAATCCTCCATCCATGTTCGGGGATGTCGTAATAGTTTATAAATAAGCAGTAACAACACTGACAGACCAATATGGTATTCTCTCTCGGTAGTGCTTGGGTGCATAGAGTCCTAACCTTGTGTCACACCTCGAGTTTTTTCATTAGGATAAATTACAAAAGAAAAGAATTAAAAATTATTTTGCTTAACACAAGACTGAATTAAGTTAAAATACATCATTAAATAAAAGGTTTAATGACCAAGAAAATTTTTCTTGTATTAATTTGTTGTGCCAAAATATATCAATATGATTTCTAGCGAAATTTTTAGATCATTCTAAATGAGGTTGAATAATTAAAAGTCATCTGAAGTTAAATAAATTAAAAGGTAACCTTCATTTTTCTCTCTTTCTTTCTTTTTGTGGGGTGATGAGCCCATTTCTCTGGCTGTGAGCTAGCCTAGGCTACAGTCCCCATCCTCCACAGGCCGCCACCCTTTTCTCCCCTAGAAGGCCACCACCCCTCCCCTCTCTCCCTTTCCTTTTCTTTTCTAGGCTTAGGACTCTACAATTTTGCACCCATCATACTTCTAATATAATATATGTTTCGTCGGTATAAAAGGAGAACTCGGGGCCCCTTTTTCCTCTTCCCAGCTGGCTGCCTCCCTCCCCACACCCGCCTCCTGTTGTCCTAGCCGGCCACGCTACCCTACTACCGCCCTGCTAACACCGCGGCCCCTGCTACCGCCACCACCGACCGTGCCCTTACCAGCCATGCCGCGTACTTGCCTGCTTCACGGCTAGCCACCGACCTGTCCATCAGGCGTCGTTGTGCCGCCACTCGCCGTTTTGCCTCCGTCATTGCGGTTCATTCATTCACTGTCATGAACCATTCTCCTAGTAAAGTCATAAATTTCTCATCATCGCCATAAGACTAAAACCTCTTTTTTGTTCATTTCTTCGTTGTTTCTTTTCGTCACCGTTGTACTCATGGTTGTGGTTGCAATCTCAAGTTTTGTTTGCCTCCAACGGCTATGGAGCCGTCATTTTGTGCCGCTCACATGGCCATAGGTTCAATCGTATTTAATCTAAGCTATCCAAAGTGTTGTTTTTTCATCGCCTGCTAATAATTCGTTAATCCAGTTTTTGTTTAACTAGAAAACAACTCCAGAACACATAACTAATTCATTAATTTGAAGTCCGTTTAAGCCCATTCAAATTTAGTAAAACAATAAATCATCATGAATATAATAAAAATGGTTTCTTTACATGGTTGTAATGTCCAATGTACTGTTTTGAGTGTTTTTATTTGTATGTTCTATATTTCAGTGATTCCAATGCTCTCGTTTTTTAGTAAGTCATAGCACAAGCTAATTCAGAGTCTCAAGGCAAGTCATACTTCACTCATTGATCATGTTGCACCCTATTTTAAAATTATTTTACGTATGCATTGTTTTGCCACTATGTGTGAATCCTATCATTACGCTACTATACCGTATTGTTGTATTTCCTTTACCTTGTCACTTTGGGTTTGGGTTAAATTATATTATGTATATTTATATGCTTAGTCCTGCTTAGTTTAATTTAACTCATTTAATTGGGTGGAAACACCATTTTACTCATTCATAACTAATTGAGACGTGAGCTTCTAATAAAATTAGTTGATGGTATAGTGTTTTACTAAATCAACTAAAATATGGTTTAATGGTGGATGGTGGGTTCATGGTTTTGCTAGCTATGCCCCTGGCAGAAAAGCCTTCTAAGAAAAACAAACTTACTGCAAGCCAGCATGGACAATGATTGGCTTGGAAGTATAGCTTTCTCCCTCCCCAGGAACCAAGGTGACGATATGCGGAACGCAGTTGGGTCGGCCTAAGGAAGGGTTGATCGGTTTCCGGATTTACCGTGGAACAAGGATTGCAGCTTGCCGAGCAGATGTCTACTTATGCGGGGAATGCAACGTCAATGTGGTGTGAATAGTTAGAAGTGGGTTTATGTGGATGGTTCTATCATAGCCTCTCATCGGAATGTCATGGTGGCATTCTTGCGTTCAGGTGGGTACGTTAGAACTGTGTCTTTGTGGATAAAGTTATACACTCTTATCGGAGTAAAGTTGTTTCACGAATATGGTTAATAACTAGTATAGATGGGTGAAGCTAGTACAGATGTATAGTGTGGTTTAGCACAGTATTAGTGGAGGGTAGGCATAGTACAGTGTGGTGTAAAGCTGATCAATGTTTGGTTTAGTATTGATTAAAATTATCAATGTTTTTCCATCACTAAATAAAGTTTTTGAAAGTGTTGTTTGTGAAAAATAACCCTAGGGACATTCCATTGTACTCTTATGCATCTATATTGCATTTGTCGATGTGACTTATTGAGTACGGTGGTTATACTCAATCTTGGAAAACCCCCTTATTCTCCATAGGTTAGCTACGATTTAGAGAAAGTTCCTCGAGAAGGTTAATGGTGGTTGTTCGCTCAACTATGCATGTTAGTCACTACCATGAGAATTAGTTTTGTTTAACTCCATTGCATTTGGAGGACTATTATTTTAAGTGTTGTGTGTTTCATAAGACAATGGGCATTATTATTAAATTGTCATAGTATGCACCCCGGTGGTCCTGGACTAGGATTTAATACATGATAATGTTCAAAATTTATTTAAATTTCTGGTTTTACACCTTGTGTAAATATGGGTGTACATGTGCATAAACTTTGCATCGCAAGTAGAGAAGTACATTAGAAACCTTGTCTCTTTTTTGTCTTTCTCCGCAACCTAATTTATCTATTGTAGAGTTGGTTCTTCTATGTGTCACACTACCCACATATTATCATTTACCCCTGTTTAGTACTTAGTGTATTAATCGCAATGTAATAATGAGCATATTGGCTCCTGCTTTAACCACCTTTTCCCTGCGGAAAAAAACATTGCTACCAGGAATACTCATGAGTAAAATACTACAACGATATATGTGCGCTTTCAAATTTATGTGTGAATCTAAGAAATATCAACATCCACTCATTCAACATTGCTACTCTTATTTAGAAAATCATGGACACAATGAGATCAGTGGCTATTATGCATGTACGGATCCTATTTATCAAGTAGTTTGTGGTGTCTACATTGGAACGTGGATGATTAACTGTAGTGGTGCTCAATAAATGCTAGCAAAATTAATTAAACCGGTTACCTTGACTAATGGTAATACTTGTTAATGTAGAGTTCAAGCGAAAGATATGAACAGCCAAGACATCCATAAAGGCTCTGGTTCCGTCAGCTATAGCTTCTCATATAATCTTCAAAAGTCAGAACCTCTTCCAAACAATACTCAACTTTTGAAAATCTAGCGTAGAATCTAAAAAATGAATTAGAAGCCAGAATCTAGAAAAACTCAGCTTTTCAAGGTTGTGTGAAGCTAGCTTCTCATCAAGTATTTCTTAGGCATTTCTAACATATCTCTTTTGGAGGAATTATGCATAGAAAACGACCTACATACCTGTGAAAAAATTTACGTTTATATGATCCCTTACATGACCCTGAGTTTTTATGTTGATCCCCTCTGTGCCCATTTTATTAGTTGACCATCAAATGACCATTAGATTTTATTATAAAATAACTATATTGCCCTCTCATACATATGCGTAACCTACTCCATAAATTTCCATGTCAAAAAATTAATAAATTGAATAGGATCATTGACTAAAAATTTTGAAAAACAATTCAAATTTGGCATTTTTAAAAAATGGTTAAATCCATATGTTGCTTCAATAGAAAATGGAGAACCAAAACTGCTTGTAATTTAGATCTAAATATTGGGGAAGATGTTAAAAGTTCATTAATTATTTTTAAAAATTAAATATATTTTTCCAATATGTGAGCAAAATATTTCATCGTGTTTTTTTTCCAATGAACCGTTTCTCAGTTCAAGAGGTTCTTTTTCAAATCTAATGTGGAGCTTGATTATTTTTGTGGCAAAATTTAAATAAAATTATGTTTCATTTTTTATATTCACTAGAAATGGTGCCCATGCATTGCACCAAGTAATGTTAATTTTAATTGTGTAAACAAAAATAAGTTTTGAAAACAAATTGCTCGTCATGTCAGAAATAGTAAATTATCATCAACATATAACTAACTTGGGAAGCGTACTTTGTATCAGAAAGCTTGTAATTGAAAATAGTAAGTTGTGTTCAATATCAAAAACAAATTAAATTAGGTGGTCTTCCGCGGCCATGGAGGAAAAATATTTTCTGCCGCCACTCCCGTACTGGTGGGTCTTTAGCATATCCTCAGTCTTGGCGAGGATTTTCCCAACCTTATGGAATGGTGAATTGAAATTAAATTGGACGTGAATTTAGCATCCTATTTAGGTTAAACATCTGCTTGGTTTCTTTTTTAAAGAAAAAATAGGAATGAAATCATAGTGCTATTGCAATTCTATTTTTATAGTTAATTGTATTTCTACTTGGATTTAAAAAATAAAATTAAATTGTCCAGTGTGTTGTTATTCCTTGGTAAATTGCGCCGTGCGTTGTCAAACTCCCACGATAAAAGATCAGGCTGACTATGGGAAATTTGCCAACCTAACTTATATATCATGTAAGCGTAATTTTTTACATCCCATATTGGTGAACATCTGCTTGGTTCTGGTTAAAAAACATAAAAACGCAATCCTAGCGATAATGTGATTTTATTTTTATTGTTAATTGTATTTTTATTTGAACTTTTTAGAAAAAGTCAAACTACTTCGGCGTCGTCAGGCCCACGAGAGAAAAGATCAGGCTAATTGCATGAATTTCACATTCTATTCAAGCGAAACGTCTAATAAAAGAAGTAGACAAAAATCATAGCGCTATTGCGTTTCTATTTTTGTTGTTTCTATTTCTACTTATAGATTTTAAAAAATAAAAAGTAAATTGCTTCGTGTGTAGTCAGGCCCCGCAAGAAAAGTGTGTGACCCAAAATAAGGGGAAAAAAGGAAATTAACCCCAGCCCCGCGACCCGACGCTGGCTAGCGCGCAAAAAAGAAAGGAAATTAACAGGCGCAAAATTAGAAAAAAAATTAACATGGGAAAATTTCAATACAAATGTGTTTCGGTTTTTTATATTCATAATGAACTGTCAGTAAGTTATCCCTTACCATGTTTCCGGATACAAATAATTTGTGCATAAAAAAGTTATAACTTTTACCGATATAATAAGGGTAATAAGATTATTTCCACAAAAACTAACGGTTAAAATGATTATCAACTAACTGAACAGGCATGTAATTGATCCAAATGAAAACTAGGGTATAGAAAGAACCAAGCAAATCAGAAGGTCGTAGAACTGTCCGTGTAAAACTTCACTGGCACACAAGCAATTGACTGGACTCTATACGACTCACAAGTTGAAAATTCTGAGTTCCGCAACTGAGGAGCGCTGTTCTAAGAAACACCATCGCACAAGTGATTTTATCCCACGCACCATCGGCGTCGAGATGCCAGAACCTCACCACCGCCTTCTGTGAGAACGGCCAGTGCCCGGCACGACCCTCCGGCGAATGCAGCTCCTCTGACTTAAGTTAGAGAGACGTGGGTGGCTGACTGTAGGTCCCACCGCCTATAGGCCTACATGTCAACCACTCTAGCTTAAGTCAGAGAAGCTGGTTCCCCTCTGGCGGTGGCGAGGATGGATGAAGAGCGATGGCGGCTAAGGGCTAGGGATAGAGTTAAGGCTGATTGGCTGATTGACTATGCTAAAATTTGATTTATATAGTTTGGCCATCATACGTACTAACATTAAAGCCAGTGAGCTTAATCCCAGATGTGTAGAACGAAAATCTGACAGAACTCAGTTAGGCACTCTTTTTATTTTAGTAAGGATGCAATTCTTCAGTAATGTGGAATAAGCATGACGAACATCTGAATTCAAGCCTAAATGGTTGTGGTTTGATTTCATATTCTTCTGGGTAGACAAACTGAATTAGTTACGCAAGTGCGTAGTAATCCATGATCATGAAAACAATGCAGCAAAAGATCATGCTAACATAGCCAGGCAACGCCATTTTCGGCTTGGCGAATTATTTGAAGTATCAGGCACAGCAATACTGGATGACCAACAGTCCTCCATAACTGCATAGATTGCATAATAACAGGTCACCAAAGCACACATATATAGACACACTGACCTCTCAGATCACCCAACTAGCATTTATCTAAAATTACGACAAGCAGGCTTCCCCCTTCTACAGACATATCTACAAGACAGAAAGAGTTCAGAACTACATAGATGTTCAACGCTAAGCAGTGTAAATATTGCGGGTGATCTGACAGACAACAAAATCTTAGATGGCAGTAGGAGAACTAGCAAAATCCGCAATCCACATCATTTGCAACCCCCGCTTTGAACATTAACATGAACGGGTGAACGCAGTCCTTCACCTGAAATAAATTTATGCGTTATCAATCATGAAATCCTCCATAAGTGAAGAATGTAAGCAGGTAAGCAATGTTAATGGACTTGATTACATAATAATCAAAGAGATGTATAGTGTTCCAAAATACTCAATGGTGCGGAGAGAAAAAAAAAATAGATGCATCATTTAATCACCCTCTTCAGTAGGCAATTCTCATGTGATTGTACATGGGTTGCAGTAAAAACAGAGGATATAAACAAATTTGGATGACATATACAGTACTTAATGGCAAGACATCCTAAGATTATTCTGAACTACACCATTTAATATATCTAAATGGTGAATCTGAGTCTCCTACCTTACAACAACAACAAAAAATAGCCAAATTTAAGCTGGCATTGTCATGTACGCGATTGCCACCAGACATACGATAGAATTGCAAGTATCCACAGAGCCAGACAGTCATTGAACACTGAAAGAAAGGAAAACATGGCATGCCTTTCCATCCTCTTTGTTCTGACAAGAGGAATCAAGAGTACACTAGGCAACAATTTTCACCTGGTGGTCAGTATGAACAGCAGAAGACCATGAGCCATCAGTCCAGCAGATACGGCCGCGCCGGGCCACGGCAGGTGAACTCCGCCTCCACCTTGAGGTTCTTGAGCCGGAACGCCACGTGGGGGAGGTGGGACGACGAGCTGGTGAAGCAGAGGAGCACGACGCCGCCGGCGACGGCGCGGACCTGGCGCACCCTGCCGCGCGACACGGACCGCAGCCTCAGCGGCACGTCTCGCTCCAGCACCCACGGCTCGACCTCTTCGTCGCCGGCGCGGCGGCGGTGCAGCCACACCTGCAGCCGGGGGTACCCCACGCCGTGCGCGTGCGCGACGTGGACGAGGCAGCACGCGCCGTCGTCCGTCTCCCCGACGGCGTAGGGCGAGCGCGACGTCACGCCCGGCGGCGCGCGGAGGTAGTGGAACCGCATCGCCTTGGTGTCGAGCGCGAGGAGGATGGGCTCGGTGCGGTACTTCCAGTAGATGCGCCCCGCCGCGTGCATCGCCGGGAAGAACTGGTTGCCGTTGCTCCTGGCCGGCTTCAGCGCCGTCCCAGTGCCCGGGTGGATGCTCCAGGATGTGGTGCCGGAGTCGAAAACCTCCGCTCGAACCACTTGCCCGCGTTGCTGCAGGGAAATGACGCGGAAGCATGCCGCCTTTGAGCCGCCGGTCGTCAAGTCCGGCAGCAAGCAGAAGGTGTGGGCGGCGTAGCCGCGGTCCGGGAAGCTGCGCCGACGTGGGCGCTGGATGGGGACTAAATGGTGTCCCATGGGATGGAAGATGATAAGCTCGGTCCTGGTGGAGAAGAGGAGCAGGCCGCCATTGCAGTCCTCCAGTGTGCAGCGCCCGAAATCTTGGAGCCGGGTGAGCAAGAAGTCGCCGCGGCGGACCATGGCGGACAGGACGGAGTCGGAGTGGAGGCGCGCGGGATGGAAGATAGGGAGCGGGGAGTTTGCCTGGGTGGCAAAGTGGCCGAGGAGTAGCGGGTAGGTGTGGACGGCGCGGAGACTGCGGAGGAAGGCCGTGGAGCAGGCGAGGCGCCACCACTGCCGGCAGGCGAAAAAGGCGCGGGCGATGGCGGCGGCGGACGGCAGGCGGAGCAGAATATCGGCGACGATGTCGTCGGGGAGGGAGACGATGGTGGTTGGTGGAGGAGGAGGCTGCTGCGTCGTCGTCGTCGTCGCCGCCGAGGCGGTGCTCTTCCTCTTCTTGGCCTTCATCTCGGGAGTCGGGACGCCGGGCGGTTCGGTTAGTGCGCTTGCAGTTTGCTTAGAAATAAAGGGGTGTTTGGGACAAGGGCTAAACTTTAGCCTCTTGTTTTATTGAATTTGAACACTTATTATAAATAGTAAATATAGACTATTAATAAAACTCATCTATAATCTTGAACTAATTCGTGAGACGAATTTTTTGAGCCTAATTAATCCATGATTAGCATATGTGATGCTGCAGTGAACATGCTCTAATTATGGATTAATTAGCCTTAAAAAATCATCTCATGGATTAGCTCTTATTTATAAAATTTGTTTTTTTATTAGTCTATATTTAATACTTCAAATTAGTGTCCAAACATCCGATGTGACATAGGGCTAAAAAGTTTAGCCCCATCTAAACAACCCCTCAATAAATCGACGGTCTCCCAGCGGTCACAGTGTGTCATGTACTATGCTTAAGTCAAAAAATTAAAAATAAAATCCTGTACTATGCTTAAGTCAAAAAATTAAAAATAAGGGATTTTATGATGTTTTGCGAGGCATAAAGAGGAGGCATCAACGTAAGCCATTGATCTATGAGAGGATATATATAGAAAGAAAAAATTAGAATACATAACATTGGTGTAAATATAATGGTATTACAATAGCAAATGTGTTTTCGATATACATATGAAAAGGTATGACAAGGTATTAGTATGTTGTGTTGATATGTTCATTGATACGATATATTCGTACTTGAGGTTTATGTGTTGTCCGATCTGTTACAAGTAAGTTTAGAGGTGGAGAATCGAGGGCCGGCAATGGGGGCATGGCCGGAGGCAGGGGCGCCAGCAAAGGTTGAGCCGGAGGGAGGGGCGGGCGGAGGAAGAGGACCTTGATAAAGGTCTCCAGCATTGCTTGTGGTCGCTGAAAATAGAGGTAGTCATATGGTGTCGATCTGTTAGAGGTTCAGTTTAGATTTATTATGTAAATCATCTTTATTGACCTAGGTTGGTTGTCGTTGGGTATATAAATCTTCTCATGTTATTTGTTCTTTTATCTTGGATTACTCAATGATGTCCCAGCGACATATGTCATATCATCTTTGTTTTGTGGATTGAGTTATTGATTGTATGTTCTTCACAAATTTTGCATCATAACTTCATTACCATGGTCCTACATATGTTTCATAAAAAAAGTATTTATTTGATGTTTTTATTTTCTGCTTAGAAATCATAAGAAAATACCATAGTTTATCAAATCACCAAATTGCCATGTAAATAGGTGATTAATAGGAAAGATTTATCAAGATCTCGCAAATACAATCTTTATCACACAAATTGGGCCAAAATTTGGAAAACGACTGCAACAAAACGACTAAAGATTGGAAACTAAATACAAGATAACAAATTTTTTGTTCCCACCATGTAAATGATATTTTGCGGTACTTTCCAAATCCACTTGCACAATACCTTCCAATCCACTTATGCAGTACATTGCATTACATCCATAGCTTGTTGGACATAATTGCTCATGTGATCAATTACCTTTTAACCCATAGTAACTTTGTACCTCTAATACCTTTATGTGCTACCTTTCGCCATGAGCCGTCAGATTTATGTCATTTTAGGAATGCAAACACTATACAAGGTCTCTTAAAAATAATCCCATCAATTGTATTATTAGCATGTTTATAGACTAAATTTATATTTTAAAATTTAGTTTTGAAGATGATTTTAGGGTTTTCACCATGGTTTATTTTACGTTATTGCTTTTAAATTGATAAGAACATGCACGCAAAAGTTTTAGCTCTAAATTATTTTTAGTTCTTAATGCCTTTTCGTATATGCTTATTATAAGATAAACGATGGTGCTGGTATGCCTTTTCGTATATGCTTATTATAAGATAAACGATGGTGCTGGTATGCCTTTTCGTATATGCTTATCATATACCATCCATTATTTTTCATGACACTATGCTAAGTAGCACTGACATGATCGTCACCGTAATTAGCTCCCTACATGGAGGAAGGTTGCGTTCTCCATGAGGCTTGAGTTTCACACCTTCAACAACATCGTCGAATATGAAACAACCCTTCTCGTCGTCGTCTGCAGGGAGCTCGCAAGATACCTACTCACTTTCAGAGGGTAGAGAACAACTTGAAATGCATCTCCTGCACTTTGAAATAGCAGACGTGGATACCCTGGCTAGTGCGGAGGTGAACAAGCCAATCCCCTCCAACATGTTTGATATGCTATGCAACTAAGCCACATAAGTTAGTCCTAAAGACCCGAAGTAGCGTTGATCAGTATTATTATGTAATTGTACACCACCATCATCAACATCCCAGCAGTACCCATTAAAGCGTAAATTCTGGAATCAAGCACCAGTGCCTCAATGTCACACCTGGATTTTAATCCTAAGCCTAAATTGCAAAAAAAATTTGTAAACAATAATCGACTTAATTAATTCAGGAAAAATCCCTCTAAAGAAATTAATTTAATTAAAAACAAGGTTGCAAACCATTAACTAGATTTAAACTCAAATTGCAGAGTATAAAATTTTGCCCAAAATTTTAATTTAAAATTCGGCAAAAGTGGGGCTTTCCTTTTTCCCTTCTTTTTCTTTATTTTTTTCCCTTCCTTCTCAAATTGGGCCGAAGTCCAATTTTCCTTCCCTCTTTCTCCTTCCCCTCCCTTTTCTCCCCCTCGGGCCGGCCCAGCTCCCCAGCCCACCTCCTTCTCCCCTCCCCGCGTGCGTGTCCTCCTCCCTCCCGCCTTGGCCTGCAAGCCGCCTCGGCCTAGCTGCCCCGCCCGCCGGCTGTCACGCCCAGAAATTCCTCACACGAATTTCTGAACTTAATTGTGTATTAAATCCCTGTCCAGGACCAGCCAGGGTACACAAAAAGACAATGTTGATTACATAACCATCGTTCTTAGAAACAACTGAAAATTACACTTATTCTAGCGGAAATGCAGCGGAAAAAACAAAGGGGTAGACTAGCTCCAGCGGGTACGGCTCCAGTCCACAGGCAACACTTCGACGGCGGAACAGCTCACTCCTGAGAGGCACCTCCATCGGACTCTGCTTCTACCTCTGGGTTGGGAAAGTTAAGCAAGGCTGAGTACAAACCACCGTACTCAACAAGTAACACGGACAAGGGGGAAACAAATGATGCATAGGGATTAACAAGGACAGGCTCGGGTTAGTTGCGACAACGCAGCAATTTAAATAAATAACAGAGACTGAAAGAATAAAGGTAATTTAAATACAGTGAAGCATAAATAAATAAACAGTTGTAAAATACCACAACACTGTCCAACGTTACACCACGTTGCAACAGGCCCAACCACTACTCAACGTTACACCACGTTGCAGTAGCCCCGAGTGATAACAGATTTTACTCAAGTTATTAGGGTTCACTAATCACAGTGAAGCTGGGAGTTCGCCCGTAACCGTGGGCACGGCTATTCGAATAGTTTATACTCTGATCAGAGGTGTACTACTGTACCCACAAGACACGACTCCACTACACTTGAACGTGCGCCGACATACCACCACGGCATACCGGAAAGGAGACCGTGATAGGACCCGTCACACAACCCTCCCTATTTAATCGTACCACACTTCAGGTTTCACCCCCTCCTTTACACCAAGTCGGGCAGTCCCCTCTTGTGCCTCGGTAGATCCGGAAGCAGGAGAAGCTTTCGTTACACCACGATTGCCCGTCCATACTCCATCACGCCTACCCTTGCCTGGGTACGTCAAATAGTTCGAAGTCATGCTCCAAATCCCACCTTACCCATTTCGGCATGTGGTTAGCACTTAACGACTTCCAGGGTTTCCCGTGAACCGGTCCTTAATCGCCATGGGTGCGACTCTCAAAACCATGCACCCATAGCCCACCATTATCAATATTTTAGTTGACATTAACCCGAACCGGGTAGTGAATCATTATCTCGGCTATTCAGAACTAAGCACAATTATATGTGATCCCATGAGCTATTTGTTCTAAGCATGGCTAAGCATTAACCTAGGCCTGGCCCTAATCAAGTTACCCCTGGTCCAGCAATGAATAAAGTTGGATAAACAACGGCATACTAATAAGGTTTACCCGAAAATAGCATAAAGTAAGTATTTTAATTAAAACAATGCATATTTGAAATAAATAAGCGGGGAATTTGCAATAATGGGTTCAATATGTTCAAGGATGAGTGTCACTTGCCTTGCTCTGGCCCTTGGGGAACTTCGGCGACGATCTCGAAGTAAACCGGCTCTTCGGCGGGGTCCGAATCTAAGCGACAAAGCACAAAAATAAATAAAACAGGCACAAACTCTACTGAAACAGCAAAAGAAACTATTTTTAATGGATTCTTGATAATTTTATGAATTTAATGAAATTTGAATGGACCTAAACGGAGACTAGATGAATTACTTATGAATTTTAGAAGTTTTCTGGCTTTTTAACTAAACAGAAAAGTCCTAAATCAATTATTGCGCAATTAATGGGGCTGCTGACGTCAGCGAGGAGAGAGGGAGCTGACGGCGGACAGGTGGGGACCACCTGTCGGTGAGAGAGAGAGGGAAAGAGGCGCTGACAGCTGGGCCCGGGAGGAGAGAGGAAGGAGGGGCGCGGGGTGACTGACGGGTGGGTCCCACTCGTCAGCGAGAGAGGACAGAGAGGAGCGCGGCTCGGGCGGACGGCGGCGACCGGCGGGAGCGGCGGGCGACGCGGCGGCGGCGGCGCACGGCGACGGCGACGCGACGGCGACGGCGCGACGGCGACGACCGGCGAGCGACGACGGCGCGACGGCGACGACGGCCGGGGCGGTGACGCACGGGCGCAACCCGGCAGAACAGCGGCGACGGCGACTGGCGAGCGGCGGCAGCGCGGCACGCGCGGGCGCAAGAGACGGCGGCCAGACGTCGGCGACGCGGAGGCGACGACGACCACGGTGGCCGACGGGAGTGGCGGGCTTCGGCCTCGTCCGGCGACGGCGCGCGACTCGGCGGCGGTCGGCCGGAGAGGAGGGGGAGAGAGAGGGGAGGAGGGTGGCGGTGCTCACCGGCGGCGGCGAGAGCGCGGGCGGGTCGGCGAGAGCGAGGCGAAGGTGGCGACGCGGGCGGGTGCGGGAGATCGGCGGTGGTGGCGGAGATCGCTCGGCGGCGGCGAGGCGACCGAGCGCGACGGCGACGACGCGACGGAGGAAAGCGCGGCGCGGGGACGCTCACTGGCGGCGACGAGGGTGGCAACCGGTCGGCGACAGCGGGACGGAGGTGGTGACGCAACAAAGCAGCGGCGACCGGCAGTTGGTGGCGAGATTGCACGGCGGCGGCGAACGGCGGCAGCGCGGCGGCGACTCGAGCGACGATGGAAAACGAGCGACGGCGCGCGGCGACTCGGGATTTATAGGGTGGCGGCGACCGGCTAGGGCGGGCGGAGGTTGGAGACCGAGTCGGCGACGACGCGGTCTCGGCGGCGGCAGATGCGGCGGCGGCGGATGCGGCGGCGGCGGTTGCGGCGACGGCGCGGAGTCCGGCTCGGACGCGGCGCGGCGCGGGCGAGCGGGCGAAGCAGTCACTGACAGGTGGGCCCCACCTGTCAGTGGCGCGGGAGAGAGGAGGGAGGCGGCGCGGACTCGCGGCGCGGGCGTCGCGCGAGCTGGGCCGAAGCCGCGGCCCAGGCGGGGGCGCGCGCTGGCGGGCGGAGGGAGGCCGGTCGGCTGGGCCGGCCGAGGAGGAGGATGGGCCGGCTCGGCTGGGCCGGCCCGGGAAGGAAAAGAAAAAGAAAAGAAAAAGGAAAAAGGGAGAGGGAGGAAAATTGGACTTCGGCCCAATTTGAGAAGGAAGGGAAAAAGAGAGGAAAAAGGAGGGAAAAAGGAAAACCCCACTTTTGCCGAGTTTTAAATTAATTTGTTTGGCCAAATTTTATAATTCTGCAATTTGAATTTAAATCCTGTTAGTCGATTTGCGAGCCTCGATTTAAGTGAATCAATTCCTTTTAGAGGGATTTTTCCTGAGTTAATTAAGCCAATTGTTATTTACGGATTTCTTTTTACAATTTAGGCTTAGGACGAAACTCCGGGTGTGACCCCGGCCCAGCACGCCGCGCCCGCGAAGTCCACGTCGCCTCCCCGCGTCGGCTGAGTCCGACTCTGCCGCGTTGTCGCCGCCGCCGAATCCACTGTCATGGCCGACTCGGTCACCAACCACCGTGCCACCCATACGCTATAAAGCCTCTACCGCTGCACGTCGCGGCGCCTGTTTCCTCTCCACCGCCGCACCTGAGCTCGTCGCCGCTGATCGATCTCGTCGTCCGCGCCGCAGCGTCCTCGCCGTCGGCCGTCATCGGGCGTCCCGCCGCCTCGCCGACGCAACCTCGCCTACGCCACTGCCGGTGAGCGCCTCCATCTCTCCCTCTCCGCCCATGGCCGCCGGAGCCGATGCCGCCGGCTCGTCCTTGCGCGTTCCGGTCATTGTCGTCGTCCGTCCGCCCGCCGTCACCCCCGCCTCGCCATCACCGACGTGACCCCACCACCGTCGGTGCATCGCCGTGCCCGTTGCGCCCCGTCGGCGTCGACTCCCCGAGCCGGCTATGCCCTCCACCGCCCTCCTCTCGGCGTGGCCGCCACCTCCATCGCCCGCCGGTTCGCGCCACCGATGCCGCTCGGTCGGACGCTGCCGCCCTCCCCTACTCGGTCGGCGCCATCCCCCTACCCTCTCTGACCCGGGTCTCCGACCGGTGGTCCCCACCCGTCGGGCCCCTTTCCTCTCTCCCCTCTCACCATCAGGTGGCCCTGGCCTGTTAGCCAGCCGATCACCTCCCCTCTCCTCTCTCCTCCTCTCGGGCCCACCTGTCAACCTCTCCTCTCTTCCCCTCTGTCACCGACAGGTGGACCCCACCCATCAGCGCGCTCTCTCTCTCCTTGCTGACGTCAGCAGCCCTATTTATTACGCAATAATCGATTTAGGACTTTTTTGTTTAGTTAAAAATACAGTTAAACTTCTAAAGTTCATAACTAATTCATCCGGTCTCCGTTTAAGTCCATTCAAATTTCATTAAATTCATAAAATTATCAAAAATCCATTAAAAATACTTTCTTTTGTTGTTTCAGTAGAATTTGTGCCTATTTTATTAATTTTTGTGCTTTGTCGCTTAGATTCGGACCTCGCCGAAGCGCCGGTTTATTTCGAGATTGTCGCCAAAGTACCCCAAGGACCAGAGCAAGTCAAGTGGCACTCATATTTGATCATATTGAACCTATTATTGCAAATTCTCTGCTTTATTTATTCAAGCATGCATTGTTTTAATTAAAAGTATTTATTGTATTTATTTTTGCGGGTAACCTATTATTATGTCGTTGTTTATCCAGCTTTGTTTTATGTTATACCAGGGGTAACTTGAGTAGAGTTAGGCCCTAGCTTAATGCTTAGCCGTGCTTAGAACAAGTGGCTCATGGGATCACACTTTAATCATGACTAGTTTTGAATAGCTGTTAATTATGATTCATTACCTGGTTCGGGTTAATGTCAATTAAAATATTGATAATGGTGGACTGTGGGTACATGGTTTTGAGAGTCGCACCCATGGCAATTAAGGACCGGTTCACGGGAAACCCTGAAAGTAATTTAGTGCTAACCACATGCCAAAATGTGTAAGGTGGGATTTGGAGCATGGCTTAGAACTATTTGACATACCAAGGCAAGGGTAGGCGTGATAGAGTATGGACGGGACATCGTGGTATAACGATGGCCTGTGGTGCTTCCGGATCTACCAAGGCACAAGAGGGGACTGCCCGACTTGGTGTAAAGGAGGGGGTGAAACCTAAACTGCGGTGCCATTAAATAGGGAGGGTTATGTGACGGGTCCTATCACGGTCTCCTTTCCGGTATACCATAGTGGTATGTCGGTGCACGTTCAAGTGCAGTGGAGTCGTGTCTTGTGGGTACAGTAGTACACCTCTGATCAGAGTATAATCTATTTGAATAGACGTGTCCACGGTTAAGGGCGGACTCTCAGCTTCACTGTGATTAGTTGAACCTTTAATGACTTGGTTAAACTGTCTTTCGCTTGGGACTATTGCAACGTGGTGTAGCGTTGAGTACTGGTTGGGCCCGTCGCAGCGTGGTGTAACGCTGGACAGCGATGTGGTATTTTACAACTGTTATTTATGTATTTATTCTTTTGTTTACATAATTACCTTTATTCAGTTTAAATTCTATTAATTATTTAAATGCTGCTATATTGCAACTAACCCTAGTCTATCCTTGTTGATCCTTACGCATTATTTATTACCCTATTTTTCGTGCTGCTTGTTGAGTACAGTGGTTTGTACTCAGCCTTACTTAATTTCCCCCTTCAGAGTTAGATGCGGAATCCGATGGAGGTGACTCTCAGGAGTGAGCTGTTCCGATGTCGAAGCGTTGCCTGTGGACTGGAGCCGTACCCGCTAGAGCTAGTCTACGTTATCTTTTCCGCTGTATTTCTCGTTAGATTAATTGTTATTTTCAGTTGTTTCTAAGAACGATGGTTATGTAATCAACATTGTCTTTTTGTGTATCTTGGCTCGTCCTGGACAGGGATTTTAATACACAAATTAAGTTTAGAAATTCGTGAGAGAAATTTCTGAGCGTGACGCTCCAACAAAAGCAACTGGCTACGTCATCATCTGAGGGCGATGTACAAAACAAGCATGTGCCCCCCTCTCAAATGCGTTACCAAGATGCACAGGAATCAAGCGCTAAAGGAGACACACAACACAAAGTACGACACACACCTCGCTCTGAGGACAATCACCAACAAGATGGTGCGGCCGTGCCTATAGTAGCCCACAATAACAGTCAATCTGGAGCGACTTTTCCACTCATATCGATAACATCACTATCTTCAATATGATTGTACATATTTTACACATCAATAACCAAAGGTGCATGCTTTCTACTCCTCTATTTCATATTATAAATTACTTTGTGTTTATCCTTTTCAAGTTTAACTATGTTCATAAATAAATATAGTAATATCTAGAACACCAAATTAATTCTATTAAATTCATCATTAAATATATTTATATAGTATATTTATTTTGTATTGGAAATATTACTATATTTTTATAAATTTGGTATCCTTTGGGCGGAACAACCTTTAGCCAAGCAAGGCTTCATCCTTAGAGTAGTTCATGGTGTCGTTGGTTGATTGCTAGGAATATAGTTAAGCCTAGGTTAGGCTAGCAAATTGGCTAGTACAACTTCAATCTATTATTCAACTTGGCATTCTCTATTCTCAACAATTGCTTTTACTTGCTACCGTACGATGTCATTCGAGCTCGATCACATAATTCTAATGAGTACATGTTTTGTGGATACCTAAATTTATACTATCCAATGTCCCATGTAATCACCACATAGGTTTAGGCGAATTCAAATTTATCTAAAACTAGCTAGTATGCCCACATTTACAATTAAATTTGATATTTTTATAATATGTAGAAGTCGAATCTAAACTTGCATATTTGTGAAGTGATATCTTGTCAGTTTTTTAATCACTATTCATGTAAAATACAATAAATAAGTGGATATCCCACTGAGTGATGGAAATACTTTACATAATTAAATCCTACTAGAAAATTGTTTGTGCGTTACTACGGGTGAAAACAATTTTAATTGTACAAAAGAACTCATAAGAAACATGATTTTGTGTTGCATCACATGGGAACCTACGCAAACAAAGAATAGAAATAAAATAGAATCTAAGTCAATTAGTTAGATTTCTTATGATGGAATATGCTCACCGTGTTTAAATTCTAGATCTGACATAGATCGTCGTATTTATGTCTAACTATAGGAAACAATGTACCTATCGATTGACAGCGAGACGCCCATATTGATTTCTATAATAATAATAATAAGATAGGTTGGTTCGGTCTTTGAAATTTGTTATAGGGGTTAGGTGCGTGGGTATGTATCTATATAGGATGTGTTTGCGTGTGTGTGTACATATATATATATATATACTATTATAAAAAGCAATAAGGATTCTGCCGGTTTTTCATCCGTCACCCCGTGGTGCGATGCTTCATTTACATTTTCGTTCCCAATCATATAGCAGTCTGTTTGTTGGGGCAGCGGTGAAGCGCTCCACCTTGAATCGGGAGGTTCCGAGTTCAATTCCATCCCGGGCAAGTGTGTGCGAGAAATTATTTCTGCCTTGTCATGTAATCTGTGTGGGACGAGGGGCAGCGGTGAAGCGCTCCACCTTGAATCGGGAGGTTCCGAGTTCAATTCCGTCCCGGGCAAGTGTGTGCAAGAAATTATTTCTGCCTTGTCATGTAATCTGTGTGGGATAATCGTTTTTCCCATGGCAACGTAGGCCGTGGACCATATATTTTTTAACTCATGTACGTCTTGATCGATACATGAGTATTTCATTATTTAGCTAATTAAATCCTGCTCGATGTGTCAGCCTATTTATTGTTAGATACATTATTTGTGGTTACTTAGCTTGGTGTTAACATTTTGAGGGCAGGTTAATAGTTCCTATGTATTTTTATAAAGAGTGAGGTGCACCAGCGGTCTCTAAACTTGTGTGCATGTATCATCTAGGTCCCTAAACTCTCAAAATGCATTTTTGAGTTCCTGAACTTGTCCGGGGGTATCATATAGGTCCAATCGGGCTCTGACCCGCTCTATCCGCTGATGTGGCATGTTACGGTGGCGCATACGAGAACGGAGAGAAAAGAATAAGGAGGAGAGAGATACTGACATGTGGGATCTAAA
Source organism: Oryza brachyantha (assembly GCF_000231095.2). NCBI lineage: Eukaryota > Viridiplantae > Streptophyta > Magnoliopsida > Poales > Poaceae > Oryza > Oryza brachyantha. The sequence continues at coordinate 11,906,971 of NC_023163.2, forward strand.
TGACCCCAACAACACGTAGGCACCACCGGGGCATGCCACATCAGCAGATAAAGCGGGTCGAAGCCCGATTGGACCTATATGACTCCCCCGGACAAGTTCGGGAACCCAAAAATGTATTTTGAGAGTTTAGGGACTTAGATGACACATGCACACAAGTTTAGGGACCGCTGGTGCACTTCACTCTTTTATAAATAATGTTGTGACATTTTGACACATGTTTAATCATTTAAAATTATGTGTAAATATGGAAAATATAAATTATAATTAAAATATATTTAATAATAAATCTATTCATAAAAATATAAATGATAATTATGTAAGTTAAGTTTTTTTAAGAGTGAAGTGCACCAGCGGTCTCTAAACTTGTGCGTATGTGTCATCTAGGTCACTGAACTCTCAAAATGCATTTTTGAGTCCCCTAACTTGTCTGGAGTGTCATATAGGTCCAAACGAGCTACGACCCGCTCCATCCACTGACGTGGCATGCCACGGTGGCGCCTACGTGTTGGTGGGGCCATGTCGGTCCCACATGTCAGTGGAGGAATCGAGAAGGGAGAGAGGAGAATAAGGAGAGAGATACTGACATGTGGGACCCACATGGCCCCACCAACACGTAGGCGCCACCGTGGCATGCCACGTCAGCGGATGGAGTAAGTCGGAGCCGGTTTGTACCTATATGGCACATCGGACAAGTTCGAGAACCTAAAAATGCATTTTGAGAGTTGAGAGACCTAGATGACACACGCATATAAGTTTAGGGACCGTCAGTGCACTTCACTCTTTTTTTTAATAAGACGAATGATTAAACATGTGCAATAAAGTTAAGAGTATTATATTAACATACATATAGAGAGTATATGTTTCTATGGAGCTCAACTATTCATTAAATTATTTATACATGCTATGTATTTTAATAGAATTTTATAAAATGATTTTTGCATGTAGCGAAGCACGGGCATTGTGCTAGTCATGAATAAAAGTATTTTAAGCATGATTTATAATTTTATATATTTGTATTAAAAAATTTGAATAGGACTAACATATATCGAAGAGTTGATTTTGTTTGTATAATTAACTTCAGGACCTGGAAATCCAGACTTCGTCGCACGTACGACAACGGAGAGCGGAAGCAAGTCAATTTCGTCAAGTAGCAGTGATAGAGATAAAGTAAATATTAAAGTCCAATCAGTTGCATTAGCCGTTATTTTAGATGCCAGGCCGAAACAACGGGTTGGCAGTAAGACGATGGTGTGGCCCAGTCTATGCAGTGACAGTGAGCTTTACTTACCGAGATTAACTACTCAATCACGCAAGAAAATGGACGACGCACGAAAAACGGATTGACGGCAAGACGATGTTGTGGCCCATAACGGCCCAATCTATACAGTGATCTCAAGTAATTAATACTAGATAATAATCGTGCTCCTTAAACTTTACGTGCCGATCAATCGCTTAATCACGCACGAAGACGGACGACGTAAAAAAATTGTAGCAGAATCATTATTCCTTCTTATATAACAAAAAAGTAGAGAAGGTAACCTGTCTGGTTCGGTTTTTTACCCAACAAGAAGGGCACATGTATCAATACATCGTGGATATATACCCGGAGTCGAAGACAACAGTCATGTAAATATTTCCTAATTTTGGACGATAGTTTAGCAATAGAGTTGGTTCCTGATTCCTGAATCGGTTCTTGGCGTTATATCTTGTTTTATTATCCTAGAACTGGAGAATAATATACTTTTCGGTTTGCCATAGAATCTCTGGGAAATCTTAACGAAGATTGCCAATCTGATAATTGCACCACTTGTCCATTAATGAAGTTAAGCCTTCGAACTGATTTATTTCCATCTGCCGTACGTCTCCCGACCCGACTTCGCGGCCAGCGCAGCGCCGATGGGAGGCGGCAAGAAACGGAAGCGCGCCAGCAAGCCGCCATGCCTCCCGCCGGCGACGACCACGCTTGAATCCCTCAACGACGACGTTCTCGAGGAGATCCTCTTGCGCCTCCCGTCCGTCGCCTCGCTCGTCCCCGCCGCCTGCGCCTGCTCGCGCTGGCGATCGCTCGCCTCCTCGTCGGCTTTCCTCCGCCGGTTCCGGGCGAGGCACCCTTCGCTCCTCGGCCACTTCGCCACCGACGCCGACGACGAGTCGGCGATCCCGACCTTCAACCCTGCCCGTGACCAGTTTGACGGCTGCTCCGACGCCGCCGTACGAGGCGGCGATTTCTTCCTGACCCACGTCGACGCGGACGCCGGGTGGCGCATCCAGGACTGCCGCCACGGCCGCGTCCTCTTCGCCAACGACAGCGACGACCTCCTCGTCTACGACCCCCTCTCGCGCCGCGGCGTCTCCATCCGCCGACCAATGGGGGACCCCGCTTGCCACTTCACCCACTGCCTTCTCGCCGGCGACGACGGCGGTGATGGCAGCAGCCCAGATTCCTTCCGCCTGGTGTCCATCGAGCACTACGGCGAACGGGCGGCGCGCGCGGCGGTGTACAGCTCGCGCACCGGCGCGTGGAAGCGCGGCCGGTGGGACTCCCGCGTCATCAACCCAAAGCGCCCCGGCGATTACTCCTACTTCCCGGCGATGCAGGCGGAAGGGCGCATCTACTGGAAGAACCGCGACACGGCGAAGATACAGGTGTTCGACGCGGGCGCCATGCGGTTCTCGTACGTCCACCACCCGGAAGGTGTGGGCCCGCGGTCCAAGTACGCCGTCGGCGAGGCCGAGGACGGCGGATGCTGCCTCGTCTGCCTCGCGGAGGCGCCCCACGGCTCGGTGTTCAAGGTGTGGCGCCTCCGGGTCGGGACTGGGGAGGCGGCCGGGTCGTGGACGTGGGAGCTCGAGCGGCGGCTGCTGGCAAGCCCGGTGATAGGGACGGTGCAGTACCCCCCGCTCCGCCACGTGTGCGCGGTTGTCGCCGGCGTGGTGCTGGTCTGCTTCCAGAACTACACGGGGCCTCGCCGGCACGTCGCGTTCCGGCTCAGCGACATGCAGGTCGAGGCGACGTTCAAGAGCGGCGGATGGGCTTACCCTTTCTTCATGCCATGGCGTGGCGTCGCTCACCTGTCTCGCCGTCCCCCAGTTTAGTCTAGTGTAAATCTATACATGCATGTAAGTGCTTTATTCTCGTATACTCCCTCCGTACCGTACCTAAATGTTTAATACTGTTTATTTTTTTATGCATGTTTGACCATTCGTCTTATTCAATTTTTTAAAAAAATATGTAAAGTTATACATATACATAAAATTATACTTAACAATAAATAAAATGATATAAAAATAATTAATCATTATATATTTTTTTAATAAGACGAATGGTTAAACGTACATTAAAAAATCAACGGCATCAAATATTTAGGGATAGAGGTAATAAATAATATGGGAGCAACGCCATGTTTGATACTTAGGCCATTTTCACTGCTGAGGTTTCATTATACGGTTTCTAACTGTCATATTAGCAAAAAAAAAAGTATTTGAGTAAATGAATGAAATAAGTTATCTCGATACAAAATTTTATTTCAAGGTTTCATGTGCTACTGTATCATTTAGATGGTGTATCAAGTGACCAATGGAAGTTGATTAAATATGCAAGGAAAGAAGAGAACACAAAAGGAACAGGAAAAGGGGAAAGACATGACTTTTCAGGTTCTGATACAGATGTGGATATTAGATAATTTGAGATCTTTAGGAATTTGGATAAATTTCAAGGAAAAGGGGATTTCGGGATTTTGGACCTTTGTAGATATTTGGAGTTTTGGAAAATTATTTGAAGTTGATGGAATTGAAAGGAATTAGCTCTACTCCACAAACAATCAAATAAAAACCCAAGAACTCCAAGTAACAAAGCAATATAAAATGACACGTGATTAATTGATTTAGTAAATTTAAATGAGAAAATCTAAAAAATATCATTGACAAACGTCTAAGTCTAAAAAATATCATTGACAAATGTGAGTTCTAAGAAATCTGTTTTCTTAGTGAAATTTTCATTAAGTTAATTTAGGTGAATAAACTCAAGGTGAATTTTCGCAACTAAGCGAGCTAAAAAGAAAGCAAGTAATCATTTAAGTTCATGATTGAATTCTAATCTCTAACTAGGGTGTGTTTGGTTCATAATCAAGGTGGGATAGGATATGATCATCCATATTTATATAGTCATCCAGATGTATGGTTGGTTGGATGGGATGATCCAATGTTTTATTTGATTGGATGTTTTATTTGATTGGATGGATGAGGATATTCAATTACTAATAAATAATATTATTAATTAATCAACATATATCTTATACTAATTAGTACAAATTAACAATGACATATATCTAACATCACTAATTAACACTAATTTAAACTTAATAATTACTAAATAATAACAAAAAACGCTAATTATCACTAAACCATTACTAATGAACATCGTTAGTGAAGGTGGATGAGCTCATCCAGCCAATTTAGCCGGATACACCCATCTAGCATTTTTAGAAAATATTCCCTTCCTGGATCTGCCTATCCAAACTAGTAATATAATCCAAAAACATTATAGATAATAATTCAGATCATAACTCTACCAATATTCATCTTGAGACGAATTCCCTTATAGCATAAAAATCATAAATCATCAGAAACCTCATGTAAATAAAATCATCTTGCGGCAAATAATCTTTTGGACTATACTAAGCACAAATCAAACTTGAGGACAATGAGAACCTCGCTTGTTTTGAATAGGAGCAAAATATCATCCTTCAAACTCGCCATAAAAATAAAACCCTAAATTTGTTGGTATAAATTGATAAAACCCAACAGAGATACGAACCAAAACGAAGTACTTAGATATCCTGATAAACCTCATGAAAAATTGGTCATATGCTTATAGTTTCGTCCGTAAACCAAATACATCAAAAACTGGACAGCCATCTCCAATCCAGGGATGTCTGGCCAACCAAACACACCCCTAGTTGAGAACAAACCCAGCGGATCATATATCCTATCATCCATCCGGAAAATAGATGATACGAGGGAAAAAAGGGTACTAGCAAGTCACATATCTCATCATCCAAAAATATAGCGCCATACATATTGGAAAGAAAAACTCTAAATATGGATATTCTCTCCTCACTTCATATCTCAACATCTAATCACACGAGGAAAGAGTAATAACAATAAAAGCGGAGGTGGTTGCAAAATATATTAATAAATATATATAGATGATGTAATATGGATGTTCTATTAAAGTAATAACTGATATTAATAAAGAATCTATTTTGGGTAATCATCCAAATGGCAAGATGGATGATGAAACTTGGATGAGCCATCGGGAAATGCGCTGAAAGAGGTCAAATAGACTAAATTCCAAAGTCAATTCATAAGTACATTAGAATAAAAAAAATGAACTACGTTCTCCCATAGACCAATGCGTTAAATTATTTCATTCAAGGTCAATTCATAAGTACAATAGAATAAAAATAGCAAGCAACATTACAGGTTTAATTTTCTCAAGATTCTGAACAGATTAGTAGGTTTAGTACTAGTGTAATGCCATCAGTCTCATCTCACAAGATGGTGGATACCGAGAAAGAAATGAGAGGTTTGATACTTGAGCACAAACCTTTGAACTCGTCTCTAGCTCTCCTTGTTCCCGTCCACACTCTCCACAGGTGGAATGGTCTGCAAGAGCATAGAAAATGAGCACGCTAGTAACCGAACAGAGCAGGCGTTACGTTGAACAGGTTATGCTGACTTGCTGAGACAGATAATGGATATAGAAGCCATACCATGTCAGGCCTGTAGATGTTGTGCACGACGGATGCCCCAGCTAGCAGGGAGATGACCACCACGACCGAAGACCAGGCCAGCGACGGTGTCCCAGTCGGCAGCCGGCCTCCTCCGAACTTCTTGCCACCGTTCATCACACAGATACTGATTCCAAGAATGGGAGACAACTAACCAATTCCCTGGCACCAGGTGAGGAGAGGAAGAGCTGGAAGAAATGATCAAGCTGGGTGACACCTTATGGGGACAGATCAGTGGAATACACGGGATTTTGCTACCATGTAATCAAAGGTACATAAAGTTGTTTCATATGAACATAAAAAATGGTAATGACAAGTTTTGAAGTACAAATAATTCATTCTAGACATACCTCAATTATAGTTTGAATGAATTACACAACAATGGAAGTAAATATTACCTTTGTTCCACATTATAGGATTTTTTGGTCCTTAGATTCCTATGGATGCTAACAAATTTGGAAACATATATATTGATCCATAGATGAATCTAAGTCAGGCTAAAACATCTTATAATATGAAACAGAGGGAGTACAATTTAACTTTGTGAGTTGCCATGCATTAGAAGAATCAAGGTATGTTGTCCTAATGTCGTCCCACTTAAACTGCACTTAACTTGCAGAAACAAAAAAGAATCAAGCTCGAGAAAAGTAACTAAGCAAGCATCCAAATTGCAAGCTCTACAATTTCGGATTAAATACCAGGGAGGATGTGAGCTGCTCCTTGGCGATGAAGTTGCCACACTTGAACCATAGAATGTGAGAGAATAGATTTAAGAGTAAATTAAAAATGAATAGTGTAATTATACATCTATTTCACTGGCTCTAGCAAGAATTTCACTATTTAACTAAAACAAAAAGGAGCTCCAGTATGTGTAATTGAAGAAAAACACTGGTATCACCACATTAGCTTCATGTCTTCCACAATAATGTAAAAGTATAACTCACTCAATCCTCAATAAACGGTAATTTCAAGTTGACATGTTTTCAGATGAATCAAAAAACAAAAATAACCAAAGTCATCATCACCTGGAGAAAATACTAAAATAAACATGAGCACCAAAACAGGAGCACCAAAACACCCCAAAAGCCAAGCGCTAGTCGTTCACATATGGCTATATAATCATGGATTAACAACTCAAAAGCAAGGGGCACCTTATCAAGAGGAGTCCCCACTTGCTAATAATCTTGGGGCTACAAAATCATAAAATGCACAGCTCCATCAAAACATGTTAATATAGTATCCTTTTTAAGGATAATATTTAGCTTTGCATCGGCTTAGGCAATAATTTTCTCCACGGCGTCGAGTTGTGTCCATGTGTGTGGTAGTATCTCAATGGTCGATGGCTCATTTGGCCAAGGCAAGGTGAAAAGCAATATTGGAACCGTGAACAAAAGTAAACATTTATACATATCATGAATTTGAAAATAATCTTACATGTACGATTGGATTATAGTATTGTATCCTATTTCTTCTCTAACCCTTTATGGGACAAACAGAAAACACCACTATGCTGGACAGGAGCTCGATTATAGTACATGAAGAGAATGTCATCTCAATGATCAATTCAGACTAGATATTAATAGTACCATCTCCTATTTCTTTTGTAAACCTTTAGGCAACAAATAGAAAACACCATCATAGATTGATTATAGTACACAAATAGATGAAAAAAATAACTCTTCTACACTCAATTGTGCTAAGCTGTTAGCACTGCTCCTTAGTTCATAGGCATAAAAACAATATATTAGTACAAATGTTCATTGAGGTAATCAATATTTATGTGTTGTACACTTGCCCATAGATCATGATTCAGCAACTTTTCCTAAACTCATGATATTCTCTCCTGCAGCTTGGTACACTAATATATGCACAAGTGGTGAAAGTAAATAATAGCATTGATGAAACTTTTATGTGCTCTCTCTCTCTCTCTCTCTCTCTCTCTCTCTCTCTCTCTCTCTCTCTCTGTGTGTGTGTTAACGTAGTACATTCAATCTAGGCAGATTAAGTGGTGCGGCCTGCTCATCAGGTTTCTGAAAAAGCATGCCAAGTGGATTTCCCTTGGTGTGCAATGGAGGCCATGATAAAAACACAATTCAAGAGGTAAAATTTGTAATCAGACACTTTTTAGTGATGAAGAATGGTGAAAATAGCAAAGTGGATTTCAGGTATTTCAGAAACATGAGACCTGAGGGCTGGGAAGTAATAACCCTCTACATATACTGACCAGACGGTTATTTTGATATTTGTATATACTACTCCTTTTGTATAACATTCTGGCAAGATATCAGGACGAAGGTGGGCGATCGTCAGGATAAAATACCAGGGAGGATGTGCAGCTGCTCCTTGGCGATGAAGTTGTCAGTTGTCACGCTTGAGGCTGGGCTGGATGTGCCAAAATTACCTACCTACACAAATAAGAACAAAATAATTAATGAAACAGATCTGAAAATGCATTTTTTGTAATTATCCTTTTTTTTGTTTTCTGAATTTATACGGCCTACTTTTACTTTTATAAAGTATAGTAGCATTGCAATTGAACAAGAAAACACAAAGAACAAAACAGATTCATCTTTATTAGCAGGTTCACTGTTGAAAACAGTCCCTTAGTAGTTATAGATGCAAGAAATCCGTTGTACTAATTGACAGGTTTAAAAAAGTAAAGTTTTTGGTTACAAATAGATGAAGCAGAAAAAGCAATAGTCAAGTTCTTCAATAAAGAAGCAACTTTGTAAAGATTAAGTAGGCAATCTATGACAGCAAGCAATTGAACTGATAGTAGCACAGTAGCTAGCATCAGTTTTTAATTTGAACTGAAGATAGATTATATAATCCTCAAGCTGGAAAAACAAATAAACAAAATATTAACAAAAGCAGGTAAGTGGGAGGGGGCATGTAGTTCCATGAGATGAAGAACACAGGTGTTTCAGCTTTCTATATGGTTGGTGAACAAGTTGAGCTGAATAGTGATACCTAAAAATAAAAATAGTTCCTGAGCTGTAAAGTGCTCCTAGTTCTCATTGTAAACAAGCAGATATGGATTTGGAATGTCTAATTTATACCTAAGGTTATTCAATGGTTTGCATGAATTTTAAGATTCAGAACTATGGGTCAATATGAACTTGGACCACCGTTTGTTAGAAGCATCCACCTTGTCAGCAATCTTGTTCATATCCTTGTGGATCAACTTTGCCATAGCCATAGCAATGAAATAGCTAAGGTTAAACTTTAGCGCTCAACATTTATGATATTGCATTCAGCATAAAAAATGGTAATCTAGCTTCGGTTATTATCGCCGTTAATTCATTGGAACATAGCTATCAACAATGTTATCATGGAAAAATTATCAAGACCAACATCTTTTAATAGAGTAACATGTTAACAACTTTGTGATATCAAAACCAATTATAAATAGAAACATGTTATCAAAGGAATCATAAACAGAAACACATTGTCGAATGGTTAATCACCAGTCACAAACAAAAAAAAAGAACCTGGTGTACAGGCGACTGCGGACCTGGTGTATCAGCCTGCAAAACCAAACTAAACCATGGGAATAGAACCTTTTCTAATGTATATTATGTGACCAACGATCATTTTATTCAATTGTTTCCTGACGATACCAGGCATAGAACTGAAGCCGAAAACGGCTAAACAGGCGGAGGCGGTGACTGTGGCTAGGGGCTAGGGTTTGGGGAGGCTGCTGGAGGAGAGCGGCAGGGATGAGGCGGCGCACCTGTCGTACCGGCGGCGGCGGGACGGGAGAGCGGCAGCGGAGGGAGGGCGTAGAGGAGGCGGCGGCACCCGGTTGGGGCAGCGGCGGCTAGGCCAGGCCGATCGGCGAACGGGGGGCGGCGGCGGCGGCGCCGAGACGGGAGGGCGAAGAGGAGACGGAGAAGAGCGCGGGGCCGCGCGTAGTAGGTCGGTGCGGCGAGGCGAGGCCGACCCGGGGGACGGGGGACGGTGGCGGCGGGACGGGCGGGCGAAGGAGGACGCCACGGCGTGTCTAGGATTTGGGCTGGGAGGGAAAATTACCAAAACACCATCAGCACTCAAAACATCACTAATAAAAAAAGGTATTCATACCAAAACGTCAAAATTCAAAACAGATATTAAAAATAACCGTTCCACCCCTAATCCTTGAATTAGCCATATATTATTCCAGAAATTAATAAAAATTATTTATTTTTAATAAATAGTCATAGAAAATATGAATAATTGTTTTTTCGCAAAAAAAAATACCATGAAGTCTTCAAAAAGCCATATATTATTCCAGAAATTAATTTTTTTTGCACCAAAAATAATTATTCATATTTTCTATGATTATTTATTCAAAAATAAATATATTTTATATTTTTTTATTAATTTCTGGAATAATATATGGCTAATACAAGGCTTAGGGGTAGAATGGTCACTTTTAATGTCTATTTTGTGAATTTTGGCGTTTTGGCATAACTACCTTGTTTACTAGTGGTGTTTTGGAGGGTTCTTGTTTACTAATGATGTTCTAGAGAGTGTTGACTGTACGGGTGGTGTTTTGGCAATTTTCCCAGAGCTCGTGCTCGGCAAGGTAACAAGTTCGGTTCATGGCCCAATGAGTAGAGCGCGGCTGTATGAGGTACGAACCTGAGGTTTCGTCGTGTTCGACTTACGGGCTAGCACTCTAAGTGGCATGTTTGGATCTAGAGATTTTTTAGTTCATTGCCATATCGGATGTTTGGACATTAATTAGAAATATTAAATATTGACCGATAACAAAACAAATTGCTTAAACAAAGGCTATTTCATTAGACAAATTTTTTAAACCTAATTAAGCCACAATTAGCAAATGTTTATTGTAGCATCACATTTGCTAATTATATACTAATTAGGCTTAATAGATTCGTCTCGCGAAATAGTCGAGAGTATGGGGTGGGTTTTATTAATAGTCTATATTTAATACTTCTAATTAGTGTCCAAACATTCGACATGACGGTGACTTAAAAAAGTTCGTAGGAAACAAACACCCTCTAAGGAATGCAGCCCGCACAGCGCCGACTTTCTTGCCATTGAGAACCAATAAATCCATAGCAAAGCATGTGAATTTTTTTGAGAATTAATATTATTTTAATGAAAAATCACAAAATTAGTGGTTATCCGTGAAAAATTATAAATTTAGGGACCTGTCAAACTGTCGTAGTTCCATACGACCCCTGTCGAACGACCAGCAGTCGACTGAGAAGGAGATCGGACTAGATTGCCAGCGCTAAAGTTCGACAGGGCCTGTCAAACGGTTAGACAGAGGGCATGTCTAACTACGGCATGACATGCCCCTACTGCGGTAGTTCGACAGGCGAGGCTGGCTCAGTAGTCGAACAGGTGGTGACCCTATCGAACTCGCTCCGTTTGATAGGCCTCAGTCGAACCCCCACCGTTCGATAGAGCTCAAAATTCGTGATTTCCCGCGGATGGCCTCTATTTTTGCGATTATTTTTCATTAAAATAATATTACTTCTCAAAAAAATTCAATGCATGGCGTGCTAGCGGCTAAGCCCAGCTGATTAATTGTTAAAATTTAAATTTAGTCCCAAATTCATAGCGTTGGATGTTATAATTTTAACACCAAATTTTGTTAGATTGTAAATTTTAACACCAAATTTTGTTAACTAAATAAATTCTCAAAATAAATCATCACTATTATGATTTTTAGGATAGATTATTTTGATTGTTGTACAAAGTTGACAGCAAAAATATTTGTACATATAAATCGTTTCTTATTTAAGCATTGAGTCAGGGCTACACCTACTATATGGATCTATTCAGTGCGCCAGTTTTTTCTTTTCTTAGAAGCCCTACACAATATCTACAATATTAAAATAGCAAGCATTCGGGAGATGTCCAACATATTGTGTGAAGATATTCCTAATGATCAAGAATCTGAACGGATAATTTAAGCGACTATGAATGACTTCAGGGGTTGTCGTGAAATAACCAGGTATGAGGTATCTTGTGTACTACATGTATCTATATAGGAAAGAGGGTTCTGAATCATAAAGGAATTATAAAGATAGATACTAGACCGTAACCGAATAGCTATATGGCAAGAATGTATGGTTTTTCATAACTAGCTAGGTACGAGTCAGTTTAGGATTAGTCTTATTAAATTAGGTCTCTAACTTTTATAACCCTATCTCATAGTATATAAGGAGAGGCAGTGGGTTTCTTAGTGGGCATGTTCTAACGTATCATTGTTAAGCCTGTTGTGAGTTTTAAACAATAAGTCTATATACAAGCACAAAGTAGAGTATTATCTCATCTTTAGAGCCTGAACCTTACTAGCTCCTTGTCTCTGCACATCATCATACTTTCGGTCTTATGTATCACCCTATATATTATTCCCTATATATTATTGCTGATATAAAACATAAAACACAGTGAATGTTTTCTAATACTTTTTTAATTGATCATTGAGCTATGACAATTGTTTTCATGTTATGTTCATAATAATACTAATACTCACAGCACTTTTTTTTTAGTACGTACTAACATCTAAAAATGTATAACCGTTGAATCTACTGTGCAGACTGCAGACCACGCAGAAAAATATAACTTTTCTTATAACAAACATGGCATTATAAATAGTTACAGCCCATCCCGTAGCACGTACGAGATGAGTGACTGCACAGGGCCAAAATAATATGGCCCAGCGTGTGTTTTAGTTTAAGTAAATACATTCATGTATTTAGGATCTTTATTCCGTTTTTGGAACTATATTTTGTGACAACGAGACGTGTGTCCCAAACAATAACGATTTCATTTACTATTTAGTTCTAGCAATATACCCATGCTAACGTCATATATATATATATATATATATATATATATATATATATATATATATATATCATTTAATTTCATGTCCGTTAAATTACTTTTTCTAAAATAGGTCTAATTGCACTTTAATTTGATTTAAGTCATATATAAAACATACATATGCTAATGAATGGTGATATTTGATAATAAAAATCAATTAATTGAAGTAAAATTTATGTTTTAGATATCGCACAATTTTATCTATCATAGTGTACCATCCACTATATTAGGAAGCCATGTGTATACTAAAGATGAGCTAAATATAAATCTTTTTAAGGACGTGCAAATGACTCTTTTATGCAATGCAATTGGGGTCTATCTTCTAATTCATATAAATAAAGTATTTAAGCAAATTCATACAATCCCATTAAACAATATTCTTTTATCACAATTTAACAAAAATCCACTAGGTAAAAGAAAAACTTAATTATATGAAATTCACAAATCTAATTGCGTGTATAATGATTAATCTTATAAATTTCTAAGACTCAACACGCCACAAGTCATCACTTTTGGTAATTATAGAAACATCCACACAATATATAGCATAATTATAGAACCTATGTATGTAAAGTGTATATATTTATATTTTATAGGAATTTCTAATATACAGAAAGAATTTTTCTATGCATTGTTACTGCCGCTGGGAGCAGTCTCGTGGGGGCGGAGGCGAGGGCAGGAGACGACGACATCAAGAGCAACTGTAACCGAGGTCGAGACGGTGACATCGAGAGCAGCCAGGAGCTGCAACGGAGGTGAGGTTGGAAACGGGGACGGGAGGGCGTCGACAGTAAGGAGTAGGAGGGGAGTGAATAAGAGCAAGACGCGACGGTAGGGGGCAGAGTGAGGGAGAGGAATCCAAAATTAGGGGTGCAAGAGGAAAGGTAGTGCACGAAATTAGAAGGCCGAGATGTGGAGGCCATCTGAATTGTTGGATGGACTCTAAGCAAATAAATATATAATGTTGAATCGATTCTATAAATCATAAGTCTTTTGTATTTGTGAATGATATGATAGAAGAAGAAGAACTAAATCGTGATAGTGGTTCTTCTTTCACATAGCCAAATGGATACTAGGTGAGCTTTTTTGAGGTAGCATTAAGTTGCTACAGTATTAGTTATGAATAATCTATGCTCGTTTTATAGGACATATAAATAGATGAGAACCTAGCTGATGCTAGCCCGCTTTTTATAGACGTCGTCAGATGGTCACTCGCTACAATGTATATCAAGAAATAAAAACATTATAAATCCATCCTAATGCATTATAAAAATAGATATAGTATTGGTTTATCGAGCAGTTACTATTTTCAAATATATTTAGCATGTGGCCCTGTATTATCAGAGATGGCCCTTTTAGATCCCTTCTCAAATGCCTAGTAAAAACAAAAATTGATTTGCATGGTCTCGAAGAGCATGGTCAGTATTATCACAGTATTTATAAACATATTAGAAATTATAAAATTACTTATTATTTATTTGATATAAAATTGATGGTTAATAAATTTGCTTTAATCTTATTCTCAAATATTTCATTTACGACAGAACGAAGTTTTTCTTTTTTCTTTCAGAAAACCCTATCCGTTCCAATATGTGGCCAATCGAATACTATTTTTCTAGGTATATAATGATTCACTAGCTTCTTTTATACTCACTCTGTCCCAAAATAAACCAATTTTTTTACTTTTTAAGTATAATGTTTGACTCTTCGTCTTATTAAATTTTTTTACAATTAATAATTTTATTTTTATTATATGATAAATCATAAATATTATTTCACATGTGACTAATTTTTCTCAATCACTTAAAAAAATTTAAATAAAACTAATGGTCAAATATTGATCTTTAGGAAAGATGGAGTATATGGCATATATATGATTTGGATAATGTTTCACTACAAGCCTCTGTGTTCTTTCGCCTCCACGTGTAAAAGAAAAGAAAAAAAAAAGAAAAATGATGATGAGACCGTCCTGCGGCTACGGCTTCACCGGCGCCGGCGGAGTCGCCGCCGCCGCCGCCATCACCGTCAGGCTGCCGCCTGCCCGCGCGGCGAATACCTCCTCGGAGCCGGCGGCGCGGCTGCGGGCGGTGCTCGAGCGGGTCGACGAGGAGCTGCGGGAGGGGAACGACGAGGCCGCGCTGTCCCTCGTGCGCGGCGCGCAGGGGGCCGACGGCGGGCTCCGGTTCTTTGGCGCAGCGAGGCAGGTTGGCTTTTTTTCTTGTCATGGAGTAATATTTTTTTCTGCATGATGTTGTTGTCGCGATTGTTTAGCAGCTCCTGCTATCCTGCAGCTGTGATAGTGATGCATTTTGCCCCGTGTTCGTTCATAGATCGGAGCATTTTTCTTATGCGTGTTGGGTTATCTGATCCCAATATTAATTTCTAATCTTAGCCTAATATTGATCACCTCTACTAATACGGAATTAATTTGATGTACTTACCTGATTGAGAAGCCAATGAATTTGAATTTGATCTCCTTCTCTGTTCTTTCCCCTCTTCTTCTCTGTTTCACTCGCAGTAGGCGTGGACGGCGTAGCAGTACGGTTTTCTCCTTTTGATCAGCGTCGATGACCTTTGGGTCTTCCTGAGATTACCTCAGGACTTCCTTCCGGCCCCTAATTGATCGGGCAATTAGGGTCACGAATTTTTCACGTTGGATCTGGGCGTCCCCTCCTCCTCTGTATTTATATCGCTGGTGGGAGTTGAGGGTTTATCTCGTATTTGATACGGAGTCTGATTCTACCGATCATCGAAACAAACTCCTATTCTATCTCTTCTTTTCTTATCAAAGTAAGACACAAATTTCTTGTTTGAGTAGGAGTAGGACACGGTAGAAAAATCGGTTATGGTGGATTCCGAATTTCTTAAACCGGTCTCTATCTCTAATTTCTTTTATCCGATGTTTAACCGAATAAATCAACCAACAATGCGCATCTTAAATCTTTCTGCTAAAAGCTATTTATGATTTGGTTTGATATAGTGATCTGTTGTACACTTCAGAAATCGGAAGTAGGAGTAATAATTACTCGATTTGAATCAGGAGTAATGGTTACTGGATTTTTATAAAAGCGCTATTCTACAAAAATTTGTGATTTACTCCCTCTCTATTTGAATAGATGATGTTGGTAACTTTTTTGGCACACATTTGATCTTTCGTCTTGTTAAATAAAACTTATGCAATTATATTGGATTTATTGGTAAAGGTATTTTAATTATAACTTATATATTTTTTTGCACGTTTGCACAAAATTTTTGAATGAAATGAATATCAGACGATGTGTCAAAACTCAATGTTGTGTTTTATTACAATACGGATGGGTACTTGTTAGCAAATTTGTAATATAACTGATGGACAGTAAAAGGAACTTTAACCAACTTAGTTTGTATAAATGTTCTGGGTTGAAGTTTTACCCCTTTTAACGGTGAGATTCAATGTGGATAATATCCATAAATGTGAAAGGATATATAGTCTAGTGTTGCAGTGACCTGAGTAGCATACCAAGGTCATACGGTTGGATGTAGAGGCTGGGTAAAAATACCTTTTTCTAAAAAAATTCCATAAATATATGAGTTAACAACATTTCTTGGAATACAATGCCAAGGATTTCTAACTATGAGGCTATGGTCAAATTGTTTCATACTGAAATCAACAAATGAGACTGTTGGTTAATGCCAAATTTTAAACTTGTTTTTTTTCCCATCTGCACATTTAATGATGACCTGCAAATTTGTGCGATATGTTGTTTCTATCAATAATGTTGTGCCCATATGTTTGATAATAAATAAAGTGAACCTTTGGCCTTTTCCTTTTCTGTAAAATTTGATCAATCATACGTAGTCACCTTTTTCTACTGAAAATATATATCAGGTACCTCAAAGACTTTATACATTGGACGAGCTGAAGTTAAATGGGATCGATGCTTCTGCTTTTCTATCTCCTGTGGATCTGACTTTGGGATCAATTGAGAGAAATCTCCAAATTGCTGCAATTCTTGGAGGGCTCTCTGTATCAGTTGCATTTGAGCTTTCGCAACTCCAAATACTGTTTCTTTTTTTGGGTCTACTATCTCTGTGGTCTGTAGATTTGGTGAGTTACATCATAAATATTTTTTTATCATAATATGGAATTTTAGATAATCTATTCTTTTATCTATTGAATCTATTTTGTTATCTAATGATATCTACTTAGTTTTGTCCTTCATGTAAAATTCTGAACTGTGCATGATTCAAGGCCATGTTGGTTATATATTCTTTACTGATAATCAAGGAACATGTAGTCATCTGTAACTGTGAAAATATGAAGTCTACCATACTGGTCCATTCACCCAGTAATGTGCTTCCACTGTATCGATGATCTTGAGCTTTCCTATATTTCTAACTAAAAATCTTAGCCTTGCAGACACTCCTTGGAACTCTAATTTGTTCTTTCCTTGAGTTCATTTCATGTTTTTTTTCAAAAATAAAATGTTTATTGATTTCATGTATCAGTTGTCCCATTCCGTGACCATCAGACGACCCACTGTTTCTTGATCTTACACAACTACAGCTTTCTAGGTATATTTCGGTGGTGGAGTGAGAAACTTGATTCTTGATACAATTGGTCACAATCTTAGCCAGAAGTATCATGACAGAGTTATTCAGGTATATATCTGTCATCCATTCTTATTTATAGAAGCTAAGCTGTGTAAGTTTTGAAAATTTCACATTGCTTTCTTCTTACTGATTAAAGAATATTCTCCATGAAACCAAGTTTATGAATGATAAAATGTGAATATTTAACCACTTTGTTCATTTTCCAAAATGGGATACAGTTTTTAAATTTATCATTGTGCGGTATAGTTGGTGCTAATATGCCACCTCTATCTATGTTCTTTTGCTTCCAGAGGGGTTTGAAGGTTGTCCAATTTTTGGAATTGTGGTTCAGAGGGAAAAATCTAAGTACTAGGATTAGAACAATTAATAAGTCTCCCTCAGTTTGATGATTCGATTAATTTCTTCCAAACAGTTGTTAGTATAATTTATTTATGTTGGTGAGTTTGTATTAAAATCTAAGAAAGTCCATATATTAGAATATATTGGTAATAAATTGGTGCTACAAAAGGGTGTGAACTCTGAAGGGACAAACATGATAATTCCCAATATTTTACTTGGTTTGAGAGCCAAGTGTTCATCTGTTTCAGACATGGATGGCATAGTTTCAAGAAAAACTAGTTGCTTCCCCTTTGAGTTTGCTTCACAGGCCTGGATGCCTTGTACAACATGGATATAAGGGGAAATGTTTAGTATGAGTACATTGCTCGGTTTTCATTGTGAGATCAAGCTTTGGTGAAATGGTTAACATGTGAAATTTATTAGACCCCTACTAAGTAGCAGTTCTGGTTTTTTCCCCTTTATTTCACATTCTATTATCAAAAATGTCAATCTCACAATGAAAACCAAATATAAAGAAGTAGCATTAGTAATTGGACCAAATGAAGGACATACCAAAATAGTTTGCTTCCAGCTGTAAGGCTTTTTAATTTCTTCAAATCTCCATCTTCAAGCATGGCCGAAAAATGCCAATCTATTGAATGCTGATGTTGCGGTTTATTGTACATAATCTAAGCTAACATCCTATTTATGTAAAAATGTGAAGCACGAAGCTGGCCACTTCTTGATAGCTTATTTGATTGGGGTCCTTCCCAAGGGATACACTATCACAAGCTTAGACACACTTATAAAAAAGGGCTCACTGAATGTGCAAGCTGGGACAGCTTTTGTGGATTTTGAGTTCCTTCAAGAGGTTAGTTTTCTTATCACCTCCATTTTTACCACCACTATTTTTGGAAAATGATGATCTTTTATTGTCTGTAATATAACCTTTAAGTTTGCAGATGTTCTGTTTCTAGTGATTAGATTTGTAGGAGATACTAGCTATTCTAGCAAAATCAGTCGCAATCTGAAAACAGACATGTACTATATTGATAAGAACTAGGACTTACTTATCCTTCTTTCTCCATTCTCTTTGCCCAGAATAAAGAAGGAAATGTGCTTGTTATTACATTTTTATGAATCAGTTAATCTGTTGAGAACTCATAAGTGAATGAACTATATGAGCACAACACATCTGTAATCACATGACAGGTGTCTGTGCTGATATAAATTTCTGAATATACATCTAGCTTAACATATGTGCATGACTTCTTTTTTATTCCATTTAGTCCTAGCTAAACTAAAGACTTGACTGGATAAACTCAAGTGGGTTATGATGTTTGAATCCTTCATACCGCATATGTTACAGTAATTATTTATAATGCCCGTCTAGCCATAAAATTTAATAACAATGCAATTATCATGCAACACCATTCAGTTGTTACGGTTTAAAATGTATTGATAATATTTGACTGATATAAATGCAGGGTGCATGTTATAAGTTCGTTGTTCTATATCTTTTTCTCCAAAAATATTGGGAGTTATGTGTACTAGGCTAATGATTGTCTTTTATACCCAGGTCAATACAGGCAAACTATCTGCCACGGTAAGGGTTTCTAATCACCTTTGTCTTGTATAAAGCATATACAATACCCAGATTTTATTTGATCTGCTTCAAGATCTATTGTTGGTTGGTGATGATCCTTGGATTATCTTGGGGGGGGGGGGGGGGGTAAATATTTGTTGTAAGGAGGTCAGACGGTGTTAGGTGGAGGAGGCACTAATTGAGGGAGGAACACATCTAGAATAGCTGACCATGGAACAGACCAGAGCTTGAGTTTAGGACTAGGGGTTGTTTATTCATTGCAGATTGCTTCATGAAAGTTAATACTTTATACAACCCCATCCTCCAATAAAAGGGATGCCTCCCTCAAGAAGCGGATCCAAAATTAAGGAAATGAACAGATAACAATCTAATATATTTTTATATCTCTTAAATAACTAAACATCCACTCAAAAAAAAACTAAACAAAGATCTGTGCTATTTTTATTTACACATGAACATCGGAACTCAAAAAATCAATAAAGCATATTCTTGTAATATATATTTACTGTAAATGAAATGTGAATATGAGTAATTTTTCATTCATTGTTCAAGCATAAAAACTAACATTTAAATAAAACAGCCTTTATTGATTCAAGAAAAAATTTGCCCTAGGCCCAATAACTATACCTCTTGCCCTCGGTAGGTATGATGTACCTCAGCAACTTAGCTTAGTTTGATAGAGTCAGTTAGGATAAGAGTCACCTCAGTAGCTAGGATACATTAGATTTTCTAGTCCATCTATATAAGGAGGGGTCCTATCCATTTAAGCTAGGCATTGGATTGAACTATTCTCTTGTGTCTCTGTCCCTGCCTCACCAGCCTCAACTCCACCGTACGGATGAGGTCCAGGGCTTACCTTCTAATATGTTCCCCTTTGCACCAAAATATCCAAAATACTCTTGCGCGTGATAACTAATATCCCGAAATACTCTTGCATGTAACAGAAAGGGAGGGAGGAGAATTATTATGAATTTATGATATCCTTACCTAATAATTTAAATATCTTACGAACAAGAAATTGAAAAAAAAAAGCATTACATAGAAACACAAGTTATAAAGATAAAACGAGTGTGGGACTAGAGGGCCCACATATCAACCACTCTCACCAACCCTACTTTTTTGTGGGAAGAAAAAAAAGATGGTGGGGCCAAAGAGTCCACATGGCAGTAACAAATATATGCTGGAATTATGAGACAGTATATGCAGAAATTATTGGTAATAAAGGTTAATCATATTTTTCTTTAACTAAAATCCTGTTTCAACTCATGTGCAATATGCTAGTGCTTCATAAATTGGGGTAGTTTGTCAATCATTAATTATTATTAGCATTGTGATGCATTGTTGTATTGCTGTACATGTATTAATTATTATAGCATTTTTGTAGGAACTTAATTATTATAGCATTTTTAGGAACTTAATTATTATTAGCATTGTAATGCATAAAGTTCAAATGGGACATTGGTACCATTATATGCAATATTGGTGTTAAATATGAAATTTTTTTGTTATGATATTTTTTATGAACAGTTGACTATAAGCTGGCTCTAATGGCAGATGTTGAACAAGTTCTCATGCATTGCATTGGCTGGAGTAGCAACAGAGTATCTTTTGTATGGATATTCTGAAGGTGGACTAGCGGACATTGGCCAAGTATGCAAGCATAGGCAGTCTATTAAACTTTGAATTTTGAAAGGCATTGTGGAACCACATCACCATTGTTTATTTTATGCATTCATTTTCTTGCATTGGCAGTTGGATGGATTGCTCAAGGGTCTAGGTTTCACCCAGAAGAAAGCTGATTCACAGGTGAGATGGGCTGTGCTGAATACTGTACTTACACTGCGTCGCCATGAAAAGGCCAGATCACAGCTCGCAGAGGCAATGTCTTCTGGGATGTCAGTTGGATCTTGTATCGGGGTCATAGAAGAGAATATAAACACCGAGGATATTTAGTTGCCAGTGACCGTGCAGATCCTGGAACAGACAGTTCGCAGATGTACAAACTTTCGCGATGGATTATATTTTTCAACTTCAGCTATTATATTTAGTTTGTAATCTGATAATGTATGACAAAAGTATAAGTTTTTTCTTAATATTTGTCAAATCTGGTGGTAGTACAGTCATTGTTTCTCTGGATGCTTGATGATTTTTTATTTTGTATGTTTTGCTGCGATTTCGTAAAGCACGGTTGGCCACTTGCCAGTCTCAGACAGAAACAAAGAACTTCAGGTAAATATGCATACTTTATTGATCTTTCTATCTTTTTCGGTATATTTGTGTCTTTTCCACATTGCAGCTTAACAGAGGTGTACACAGTTTACCAACAAAGCACAGCATACTTGTGTTTTCTTCTGAAGTAATCCCATTGAGTATATCCTGTTTCTTCTGTTGGAGCTCCTTTTGCATAGATGACACAATTTAATTTTACAAAACAACGCTATCGTCCCAAAATTTTCATCCTTGATTCACTCTTCTTACACTGACATTTAATTTCTTTTTCCTTATCACCGAGTACATGGATATCTTGATGATGATGCGATGATGATACGTGTTAAAATTAATATATGGGCTAAAGTCTATATAAAGATTATTTACACCTTTCCTATTATAGAAGAGGGAGGTCTACTTACAAGGGAGAATGCTCCTATGCATTTAAGACTTATGTGGTGAAGAGAATAAAAGAAACATATGCTCACATGCGCGTTCGCCTTGGTCAAGCGATGGCCCAAACAATCTAGGTTTTTGCTTGTACCGCATCAGGATCGGGAGAGCAGGTCTATAGAATGCAGCAATAAGGTTTTCTCTACGCTCAAGGGTTGCGAGCCAACAACAATATCTGATGTCACTAGTTGTTTTTTTTATTTTGTTCACAATCCATAATAGAACATAACACTTGCTACGTGTTCATGTTTTACTTACTAGTTTGCATGTATAAATCATACGAAATGAATATAGTAGTTTACATGGTTAATATCATGATTCATTTATGAATTAAATTAAATTATTATGTGCTTATATATTCAACGGTCCAAAATCTTATTATAGCCACCGTTGTTTTAGTATGGCTTGTTTTGCCGATGCACCGAGCCCGGAAAAAATTACCGGTGTGCACTTCAAAGATAGCAGATCAGAGTTACTCTACGGCTCATAGCCATGAAGAGCTTCTGAGTTAGTGAGGGCAAACTTGAAGGTGCTCTTACTGTTAAAAAGCAGAAAGAATTTGAGGAGACCACTACTATCTTTGTGGGAGGCATTCTTGGCGAGTGTTTGGTCGAGGCGTATATGCACATAAAATATGCTAAATAGTTATGAGATGCACTGAGTACCAAATTCGGTGTTACTAATGCTAGAAATGATATGTAGAGAATGGAACAGTTCAATCCAACAAATTTATGGTTGGGTGTGTTATTACGAAACTACCTCCTTTATGGAGGAATTTCGGTACTAAACTTAAACACAAAGAGACGGGAGTACCCTGTTGAGGGTTGATAGCGTCTCTTGATGTTGAAGAGAAAGCTCAGGAAAAAGATGTCATGACCAAAGATGATGATGGACAGCCTAGTGTCAATGTGGTGCACAAGGCCCCAAACAAGAACTAATGGAAATTCAAAACCCATCAGACAACCAACTTTAAGAAAAAGAATAGCAACAACCATGAAAACAGAACTTGCCTTGCGTGTGGCTTACCTGGTCATCTGGCCAAGAAGTGTCCACAACGCATGGGGGATGAAGACACCTACAGTGCCGACCACTAAATCTGCCAAGGTGACCGTTGGCAAATCTTTCCATTTAACCAATATACCAACTGATGGGTTGATACAGGTGCCAATGTACATGTTTGTGTTGATATCTCACTTTTATTCTTATCAGGTTTCATGGGATTCCTCCGTCCTAATGGAAAATGGGTCATGAGCATTTGTTCGTGGTGTTGGCATGAAAGATCTGTAGTTTACTTCAGGAAAGATCGTGCAACTAAAAAACGTGCAACATATCCCTACTATTGACAGAAATCTTTTTAGTGGCTCATGTCTATGTACAGATGGATTTAAGTTAATATTTGAGTCTAATAAAGTAGACGTATTTAAACATGGATATTTTATTGGTAAAAGAGTGCAGAGGCTTGTTCTGTTTTTTTCCATTCTGATTCCTGCAATAAACTTATGAACCATATTTGTGGCAACATGGATAATGAGGCTAATGTTTGACATTGATGTTTATGTCATATTTATTTTCTCTTGATGTCTCGGTTTTCTAGTATGTGTTTAATTTCTAAGTTTTCCAATGTCAAAGGTTCGTTGTGTCATAGTCATGTGCAGTCAAAGCTACCTCGCAAGCCTCACAAGGCTGACGAGAAGAAAAAATGGGTACATCTAGAACTACTACATTCATATCTTTGTGAAATGAATGGGGGCGTTGACGAAGGGTGGGAAATAATAATTCATGATGTTGATTAATGATGTTACTTGATTTTGCTATGTGTACTTGTTGAAAACAAAAGATGAGGCTTAGACTATTTTAAAGTTTATAGGTAGAAGTTGAAAACCAACTTGACAGGAAGAAAAAAGATTTAGATCCGATCGTGGTTGGAGTTCTAGATGGATGTTCAATCTTAACCGATCTCCGTCGAACCACTGATATATAAACAATACATTGGAAAAAGACAAATATCTATGGGGTATTAAGATTTGGTGAGGTATTGCTGAAATTAATATATGGTCTAAGGTTCATATAAAAATTAACTCTTTAAAAAATCATAAAATTCTACCTCATGGGATGGCATGAAATGAAGTTTAGTACCAACTTTTGCCTATCCTAGAGGAGGGAGACCTCCTTTTAGAGAGAACAAGAGGAACACACGCACCCACGCACTCGCCTCGCCTAGCCAATTCTTCCTAGTGATGAAAGAGGTAATATTATCTATTTTTAATAGCTACTGAATGGTATGAACGATAAAATTAAATATAACCTACTTATTCTATATAAACATAAAAATATATTGTTTAGTAGTTCGAGAATTATGTCTACAAATCCAACAAATAATCTAGGGTCTATGGAAACGAAAGCAGAAATAAAGAAAAGCTGTCAAGCTTGCGTTCAAAAGAACAAAGGCCGAGCCGAGGAAACCTTGTTGCAGAAATCTCAATAAAGTAATGGATCATGCTTCCGGTGTGAAACATGCAAATAAGCTCATGATCTCACGAACATAGAGTGTGCATGGATGCATAACACCCGTGTTCTTTTGGGATGAAGCACGAAAAATGAAAGATTATTTGATTTTTGAAAAATTCCTTACATGCCCCTTAAAATTTGCTTAATCTCTTATGTACCTTTGAATTTTACCTTATTCCTTATATACCCCTGAGTTTTTATTTTGATTCCTTCTGACCATTATTTGACCATTAAATATTTTTAAAATGACTATATTACCCCTCTTATACATATGTGCTATAAATTTTCATGCGCAAAAAATAATTTATACTAAAATAAAAGGGATATAATCATTTAATGCTAAACTTAAAAAATAATTTTTTAAAAAAATATTATTAAATCCACACATTAATTTTAAATATGTTTTTTAGTTTCTCATGAAATAATTTCATGCCCTTTGTTTTTTACAATGAATCTTTTTTCACTGCATATTCGTTGAAAAGTAATTTTCAAATTTGATGAGAAGCTTGATTTGTTTACGATAAATATTTTTAGATGTTAATGAAATTATGATTTATTTTTTAAAAATATTTAGTAATTTATCTCTTTTCGTTATTCACAACCCAAATAATTTACACATCAAACATTTTTAGCTTTTAGCAATATACCAATGACACTAAAGTAATTTCTATAATAATTAACGGTCAAACTAACGGTCAACTAACGGAATAGACATGTAAGGGATCCAAATAAAAACTCAGGGGTATAGAAGAGATCAAGCAAATCTCAGGGGCATAGAAGGGATTGGAGGAAATTACAGGGACATACAGGGAATTGGCCCTTTTTGATAGTCAATGATATAAACAATGGAATTAACTATTACAAAGTTGGAAATCTACTTTAAAAAGGTAATATGATTAACTTTACAATGGAAACTTTTTTAAAAAAAGTACGCTATTTAGTAAGTTGAAAAACATGTGTACAGAAACCGACAAAAAACCGACAAAAATCAACTAAAAGAACGACGAACATTGGGCGAGAATGACAGAAGAAAAATGTAAGCATTTGGTTTTTGTTTAGTTTTTATTCAATACGTATGTCTTTGACATAGCTACCCTATTCCTCTACGGAGACCTGCAGTATACCAGAGAGAAAATGACGTAAAAACAACGATATATTTGGGCCTTAAATGCCGTGATGATCGTGGAATGACATAAACACATCAAACCTAAATTTAGCGACAAAATTTGGTACGGGACATCGAAAAAACGTATAATTAGCCGGTGGACACCGTAAGACTTCGGCCATCATTTTATTAGCTTCAAAGTAATTTTTTTTTTAAAATGACGAGATTGTCCTTGGTGGCCGGGTCGTCGCCGCCCTCACCGCAGCTGGCTCGCCATGGCCGCCGCCTACTCAGTCGCCCTATAGGCTAGGGTGCGGCGCCAAGACCAACTGGGTTTGGTTCGACTGGACCCAGTCGGCATAACGGGTTGATCACTAAGGGCAATCTTATCTTTTTAAAATTTTTTACTTCAAAATTAATAAAATAATGTCCGGAGTGTCTACCAGCTAATTTCCATATTTTTGTGGTGCCCTGCAGCAAATTCGTGATCTTACGGTGTCCATCGGCTAATTACACGTTTTTTCGATGTCCTGTAGCAAATTTTGCTAAATTTAGCAATATACCCTAATACGTGTTACTCCGATTAAGATATGAACTTCGCACTTTGCTATTTCGGCCACTCACTTTTACTTCTGAATAATTTTTTGGATGCCGCAAGTTATTCTAGGTGACCATACATCTCAACTCGTGGTGGCAAGGACGTCTAACAAGAGAGAGAGGAAGATGGTGTTGATGATTAGATCGATGGCGGCTTGTCACGCATGCTGAGCAGAGGGACGAGTCTATTCCATAAGATGGGCGGTATGTGACGAAGAGAAATAGAAAACCTAGCACAAGATATGTTGGCGATGAATGGGCTCGATGATGTGTCGGCGTTGTTAGAAGTATAAGCACATAATGATTTAATCTATCATATAAATAAATCATGACATTGTAAAGCGAAAGCATGACAACACATGGATCAACCAACATGAACAGATCTAATCTAAACATGTATGTGAAATATATACACACGAATAGATTAAACAGATGTAGAACTAGATTAAACATAATTGACCTGTACTGAAGGTTGTTGTTCTGAGGAGGATTGAGAGTAGCACGAACAACTCGTGCCATAGGATGTTGACGACGGCGAGCAACGACCGATCGACGGGGAAGACGAGCCGTCGTTGATGAACAGCGAGCAGTCGCGCAGAGCGCTTCCCAAAAACCTTATTCGCCCTCTCCCGGTGTAGGACTTTATGAGTGCGATGGTTCCGGAGACCTGCTCTCTCGATCGCTGGTGCACGCCGGCGAAGGGGTTCCGGAGACCTGCTCTCTTGATCGCTGGTGCACGCCGGCGAAGGGGATGGAACTCCGGATTGGATAATAGAAAATGGATCAATCGAAAGATTTTGTGTTTGGCGTCAGCTACGAACCCTGTTCAGGAACCCAACCAGTCAATTACACAGTTTAGGCGCAGTACATTGGAGAGACAAACCCTAGATTATTTTTCACGTACGAGACAAACCCTAGATTATTTTTCACGTACGTTGCAATGAGGTAGCAGTCCGGTATTTATAGGACGTGTGATCAGCACGTCTACCATATCATACCCGAACCGAATAGACCGCGCGTAACCTATCCGGACTCTATGCCAATTTTGGCGGACCATTCACCTGCATGTCACGTGCCCGCGCAACCCGACCCGAGCTCGAGCCCGAGCCAGGCGAAGCGAGCAAGCGCACGCGTGTGTTGCTCTATTTCTTTTTTCTCAAGAGCTTAGAGAGCACTCTTCTATTTAAGGAGGTCTCACTCTCATAGAACTAGCAAGGGGTACTAAATGTTCACACGCATGCTTCCATGAGGTGAGCTTTTATGATTTTTCTAGAAATTATTCTACACATGGCCTTAATCCAATCGTTAATTCCAACAGGCCTATGTGTAAGATGTGAGGGAGGCCTTGTGGTATTCTGCTATTTAGGCCGGCAGATGGAAGAGAGAGGGTGAACAGAAAAGATACTTCTAAAGCTAATTCGAATCCTTCTCAATCTCTGTTCATTCTTCCGTGTCTCGTGTTCTTCATGTGCTTGTTCTATTTCTGATTCTTTATTTCAGAATTCGATCGCGGAGTTCGTATGTGACATGGCTTATGGTGGCGTGGTCATATTGGTGACCCTTGTTGGCGGTGGTGGTGCTCGGGGTCGGTCTCGGCTCCGATCGACGGCAGCGGCGATGTCGAGATCGATAGCGGTGGCGGATCGACGAACAGGTCGTGATGGACGGGGCTGGGCTGCCATGTGATGAAAGTATAAGCATATAATGATTTAATCTATCGTGTAAATAAATCATGACATTGTAAAGCGAAAGCATGGCAGCACATAGATCAACCAACATGTACATATGTAATCTAAACATGTATGTAAAATAGCTACACACGAATATATTAAATAGACGCAGAACTAGATTAAACATAATTGACCTGTACCGAAGGTTGCTTTGAAGAGGATTGAAAGCAGCACGAACGACTCGCGGCATAGGATGTTGACGACAGCGAGCCGCTACCGATCGACGGGGAAGACGAGCCGTCGTTGACGAACTACAAGCAGTCGCACAGAGCACTTCCCAAAAACCTTATTCGCCCTCTCCTGGTGCAGGACTTCACGAGGACAATGGTTCCGGAGACCTGCTTTCCCGGTCGCTGGTGCACGCCGTCGAAGGGGACGGAGTAGACGACAGTGGCGGCACAGCACAGAGGAGAGGCAAACCCTAGATTGTTTTTCACATACGTTGCAACGAGGTAGCGGTACGGTATTTATAGGACGTGTGATCAACACGCCTACCACGTTGTAACCGAATCGGATAGGCCGCGCGTAAGCTATCCAGACTCTATGCTATCTCGCGCAGGAAAGAATCCGATACGATAAGTTTCCAAAAACTGATCACCGGAATTTCCGTTTCACGCAACAAAACAAAACTGCAAAAGGAAGCCGTCAATTTTGACGGACCATTCACGCACATGTCGTGCGCGCGCGCCACCCGGCCCGTGCCCAAGCCAGGCGAGGCGAGCGAGCGCGCGCGTGTTGCTCTATTTCCTTCTTGCTCAAGAGCCTAGAGAGCACTCTCCTATTTAAGACGGTCTCACTCTCATAGAACTAGCAAAGTGGTAATAAATGTTCTCACGCATGCTTCCATGAGATGAGCTTTGTGATTTTCCTAAGAATTATTCTACACATGGACCTTAGCCCAATTAATAATTCCAACACCATAGAGTGTTATGGGATGGAAAGAGTTTTTATCGTGATTTTAAAAGACACACAAATTGGATGATATATCATCAAAGAGTTTCTAGTGAAGTGGTCACACAGTGATATTTGTGGTTTATATATTTCAGGCTGGTTAAAGGAATTTCCGTATAAGAGTATGTATAAGATATGTCTAAAATTGATCACTACAAGTAATATTTTTGAATTAGACTAGAAAAGATATTTTCAATTGGTTACCAAATATATTCTTAATATTTACGTATATCTGTATTCTAAATTTAGAGTAGAAATATGTGTTCCTGATACAAACTATTCACTTTTAAATTTTTGTTGGAGAAATATATAATTTGTATGCCTAATACTTTCTAGATAAACAAAAAAAAAATTTTAGAAAAAAAATATTAGTATTATCTTGGTCGGAGAAAGAAAAAGATGGCGCGTTTCATCCACGCACCTACCGAAGAGTCCTGAGACTGAGGAGTCGTGTGTGGTGGCCCACCCGAAGATGTTGAAGAGCGAGAAACAGCCAGGGGCATGCATAAATTAAGACCTCGCCAGGCTTGGCGAGCTAATTAACCAATCCACACTTCTAGAAGCTAGCTAATCTATAGTAGTATATCTGTAGCGACGAAATAAGAGCAAGTACAGTATCAGGTTACAAGATGCCTAAATGTTTATGTGGAGTAGAGGGGAGAAAAGAGAACTAGTGAGATATAATCTTATACCCAGCTTGGACATTAGAATTAAGAAATTATGTGAGAGATATGTAAGTCCTATATTAATGATAAAGAGCTAACTATTATATAAATGGACTAAGAAAAGACCACAAGAAGTTTTATAGCCAACTTGTTAGTTATATTATTAGCGTTACTCTAAAAACCGTGGCTGCTCCTGTGCTCCAGCTGCGAGAGATCGACGGCACCAATCTTTTGGTCTAGCCAGGTTATAACCCAAAATTTAAATTTTCAACATTAAATTTAAAGTTGATTTTAAGAGTTCTTTTACTAAATTTTTTTAGCTTTAAATCCTAAATAAATATAAATGCGTATATAAAAAATTATTCAGAGATTATTTCCCGTTTATAAATACATTATTTGTTTTTTTTTTACTCATCCGAGTCGCGACAACTCGGCCGGTCGGGCGGGCAGCGGATATGCACGCGCAAAAAGGGCGGCCAGAAAAGAAAAGCATGGTCAGCGTGGGAGGCCCGCCACGGACCGGCACGGGGCGCAAAGCCGTCATCGCGTTCGTCACGTTACGCCCCCAACCCCAGGGAGCCGGGAGTCCTGTCGCGTTTCTCGGTGAGGGAGTAATACGTACGGACCGGCCGGCCCCGCGGCGTCAGCTGCGACAGCAACCGGGTTCATTTTGCGCCTCTCTCTTTCTCCCTCTTTGCGGTTGCTTGTCATGTTTTTCTAGTTTTAATCTGTTCTACTTGTGTATTTTTAGGAGTAGATAATGAGCCAACTTGACTCGGTTCGGTCGAGCTCGTTAAGATAACGAGCTAGCTTGACTCGGCTCATTATCATAATGAGCTAAAAACCCAGCTCGGCTCGGCTCGTTAGGCTCACGAGCCATGTATGAAAAGTGAATCTAAATAATTTTTCAATAGATTATATAAGCACATTTTCAATTCAAACATGTAAATCATATGAAAATTGTATCTAAAATATTAAAGTTTGAACTAACAAATCACATGGTGAACCTGTGAAGTACTAAATACATGTATTTAGGGGTGGAATCAATGAATGTCGGCGAATCGTGTGGCTTTGGTCTAGCTCGTTAGGCTCATGAGCAGCTCACGAGTTAGCTCGAGCTGGCTAGTTATCTCTAATGAGCTAAAATGCTAGCTCAGCTCGTTAGAAAAATGAAACGAGCCGAACCAAGTTTGTCATGAGTTAAGTTTGTCATGAGTTGAGCGAGCTAACGAGCCACGAGCTTTATGTCCACCCCTATGTATTTGTGATGCAATTTTATCATCGTTGATGAAAAACATCATGTACCTTCTAATAAGTTGTATTAAGTACTAAACTTTTAAGGGTAAATTTTATTACCTATAAGTATTTTGTCAACATAAGTAAAATCGCTTCTTTTCTTTCGAACGATAGCCTACACTGTCACGACAGTCATTGAATTTAATGAAAATACACGACTATATCCGTAGGTAACTGCAAACACAAAATAAAATGCTACACCTTTAATCTCTTTTTCCCATTGCGATCTGGATGAGGGGAGAGTAGACTGTTCCTAACAACTCTGGAAAAAAAAATCGGTACTAAGAGTATCTCTAACAGCATACCTAAATGCCTTTTCAATATAAAATTTGATAATTTGGTCTTAAAATTACACTCCAACAGATTGATCTAGCAATACTCCCTCTACTGGCCAACTTTGGCCATCCAAGAAAGGCTTGCCAAATATGAGCCCACGTCTCTCTCCCTCCCCTCTCTTCCCACTTCTCTCCTTCTCCCACCCCCGTCTCTCCCCTCTCCTCCCTCCACGCCAGCAAGGAAGCCGCCGGCCTCCGTCCACCGTCCGTCGTCGGCACCCATATGTCGCCGGCCTTTGCCCATGCCGCCTCGCCGGTCTCTGTGTGCCGGCCGCCGAAGTCCCGCCAGGGCGGTACGGCGCCGCGCCGTGCCATCGGCTACCTCACGGTCCTGAGAAAGAGAAAGAGAAAGAGGGAAATAAAGAGGCTGACATGTGGGGCCCCGATGTCAGAGACTCAGAATAGAGAGGATAGATGAGAGACTATTGGAGTAAAAAACTAATTTAACTTGCCAAATAAAATAGAGAGTGGCCTAATAGACATTTGAAGAGTTCAATTTGGCTATGCTGTTGGAGATGCTTTAAGGCCACGTTCGATTTAAGTTATCTAAGCTAACACGAAGAATATAGTAATAGATTAGTACATGACATTACTAGATAATCTAGCAAATTTGACGGGTCATCCAGGACGGAACCTAATGGCCCATCACACGCACACTCATCTGTGACGGGCCAAAATAAGACCCGTTGTAGATGACTTTATTCGGTTTGACGACATGGGCCTCGTCTCGCCTGGATCCGGCGATGGCGGGCCTCGCCCCCATCTCCTCCACCTCCCTCCTGCGCGGCCCTTCTCCCTCCTGCGCGGCGCGGCCGGCGCCGTCTCTCCCGTCCGCCGCCCCGACACCATCTCCCCTGAGCGACGCCGGCCCTCTCAGCTCCCTCCCGTGTGACACGGCCGGTGTTGTATCTCTCGTCCACCGTGACGTAATTACCGCGCGCCGTGGCTTGCGTCGTCTCTCCTGCTCAGTGCCTCGCCACCAACCAGGTTTGTCCCGAGCGCTCGCCCCCGTCCCTTTCACGCGGCACCATCGGCGACGTCTGTCCTGCCCGCGCCCTGCTGCCATGTGCTGTCGAGCATGTGCCTTGGGGAATAGCTGAGAGTTGGTTTGATTAAAGTCTTAACTAGATGGAGTAAGTTGATAGACATGATGGTATGTTAAATGTTGCTGAAACCAATCTTTTCATGTTGCAACTTATCTATTGTTTTGGTGCTGGATTGCCTTACTAATGGTGGCTTAATTTGTTATTAGGTTTGATCTAAGATAGTTTGAATCTGAGATGTTATTGGATTAAAGTATGGATGGATATATATGTGTCGGTGGTTCTTGGAATATATACATACATATATATATATATATATATATATATATGTATATATATATATATATTGCTTCATTCATTTTTTTGGGCAAAGCTAGCAACATCGTGAGGCCAGAAAATAAATCAAATTATTTTTTTGTTGTGTATTCCAGTATCCGTGAAGGGTCGTAATAAGCGTCCATCCCGGATGAGTCATCTGTGACGGGCTGTATCTCATGGCCCATCACATGACCCGTCACAGATGAGCATCTCGGTGACGGGCTTTACTTTTGGCCCGTTAAAGATGATGTCCATCGGTGATGGACTTTGGCCTGTCAATGATGGGTCTTTCTTATCAAATATGGATTTAGGCCCGTCACAAATGACTGGTTCCATAGTAGTGTGATTAATTAATTATTAATTATTAAAAAATAAAATATATTAATATGATTTTTTAAAAACAAATTTTCTATATAATTTTTTTTGCAAAAAATATACTATTTGGCAGTTCGGGAAGCACGTACATGGCAAACGAGAGAATCTGGGTTAGGAATGTGGAAGAATAACACGAACTAAGTACTATTAGCTATGTCTAGTCCATTTCCATCGGGTAGGCTATCAATAATAAAAAAATGTGCCAAGACCCCAGAATGCATCCATGTAGTGCATTAGTTGGTGTGACTCGTGACTCATTATCTCACGAGACAAATCCAATGATCATAATTATTTACATCAATCGAATGGCTAGATCGAATTTACATCCCCTACTGCCATAATAGAAAATTCTTCCGAAACTTCCTATAAAATATAAATATGTACATTTTTTTCATGTATATAGCTCATATAATTATGGTATATATTGTATGTGTATATTCCTATAGTTACCAAAAGCATTGAAGTGACGGCTCGTTGAGTTTTAGAAGTTTATAAGATTAATCATATAACACAATTAGATTTCTGGATTTCATATGATTAAGATTTATGATTAAGTTTTTCTTTTGCCTGGCCTGTGATTTGTAGTGGATTTTTGTTAGATTGTGATAAAAGAATGTTAGTCAATGTGATTGTACAAATTTGCATAAATACTTCATTTACATGAATGAATTAGAAGATAGACCCCAATTTCATAGTAGTAAAGAGCCATATGCACGTCTTAAAAAAATTATTACTTAGCATATCTTTAGTATACATATGTCTTAATAGCATGAAGATGGTATCTGGCTATGAAATTATTTTGGATGAATATAAATATGATATTAAAATTGTGCAATGTCCAAAAAACAAACTTTCTTTCAATTAATTGATTTTCATTATCAAATATCACTATTCATTAGCACATGTATGTTTGATATATGACTTGAATGAAATTAAAGTGTAATTAGGCCTACTTCAGAAAAAACTAATTTAACTAGTGAATGTGAAAAGCGGGTTGGGTGCCATCCTACGCAGGGGGCGGATATCACAGTGTAATCACCTGGGTCATTTGACATCTACGAGACTACGACATCGAACGTTTGCATAGCAATGCTCAACGTTCCACCAACCCCGACGATCCCAGTGACGGTATTCAGCTGGCACGTAGAAATAAGCGGTGATGAAAAAAAACCAAACGATATACTCGTGAATGAAAATAATTTATAAATAAAATATATATATATATATATATATATGTATATATATGATTAGCGACCTTAAAAGAAGGCTAGAAAATAAACTACGATTAAAAAACCTTAAAATCAACTCGTGTCGAAGATATGGGCCCGGGGTATCTCCTGTGTATGTGTGGTGCACGGCTCTGTGGGCCCACGTGTTTAAGCCCCTAGAAAGGGGGTTAAGGCCAGGAATCTGTGTACCCCCAGAGGATTGGGCTCGAGACGTTGCCAGACGGGCGGGCGCTAGAGGGGTCGGGCCGCCCCGACCCCCTCGGCATGGGCCAACACGTACGGGATCCACCACGTGTGCATGCGCGACACGCCCTCGGCGCCCAACCACCGCATTTATGGCGATAGGAGGGCGCCTGACGCATGCCTGCATCCATGCCCTTCCTCGAGAAAAAGCGGGGAGAATCAGGCAATCTCTGACCATGCTGTCACCGCAGGGATGGCGTTCTCTCTCTCGTCACCGTCGCATTAAATGTATGGGGCAACCACGTGAGAGGAGGAGTGGCCTCCCGTTCGGACCGCCAGGTCCAAGGGATTGCCCCCTCCTCCGCCACTGGTTGATGGAACCAGGCGATGATAGCATGGTGACAGGCTGACTAATTGCGGCCTCCAGGATAGTCCCAATAAGAATGAGCCCCTGCATGTCGGATGTGGGAAAAACCATGGTCTATGTGGTGTCCCCTTGTAGTATAAAAGGAGGCACTAGCCAACGGGAAGAAAAAATACCAAACAAGTAGAACATTCTCATAAGCTTGTAACTTTGTTCCAATAGTTCACAAGCGACAGGAGTAGGGTATTACATCTCTCGGTGGCCTAAACCTATATAACTTATTTGCGTTCTCCGAGGGGCCGACCCCATGAATCTCTCTGTTTTTCATCCGTTTCCTTTGATAGGGTTTCAAGCCTAGCTCGTACCCCTGGGCTGAACTCAAAGGGGTCCCACGGTTCCTCGCTTGACGACCTCACATTCCAACAACTCCAAAGTTAAGACTAAAATTCAAATTTTAGCTTATAAGTATACGTACAAGAAAAATAAGGGGATGAAATTAATTCATTTGACATAGTTACCATCTTCATTGGTTACTCTACCTTATATTAATATGCACCAAACCCAAGTCACTTTTTTTTACTACTAACGTAGACTAATTAAATTGTTTTATCGGTGTGCTTTGATTGGTCTGTTACAGTTAGCTAATTTCAGATTTGGCGTTCAACTTTCCCATTTGGATGATGAAAGGAAATGCTTTCAGCCTATTCCCGTTAGCATTATAAGAAATAAACAAATATCATATTTTATATTGTATACTTGACGGAGCATGGTTAATAAACGTGCCTCTAACCTACAATTGTGTTTTAGTTAGATTAAAATTATAGGGACATTTATTTAGATACAGAAACTATAGTATAAAAAGAGAAGTTTTACGTTTTTATGATAAAAGCCTCTGGTGGTGGCACCAGCTACTCCCATTGCATTTTTACCCCCATTAACTTTATAATATTAAAAATCAATCAAATCTAGATTGATATCCATATAAAATCAAATTAATATGAATATTTCTATATAAAAAAGATGGCCACATAACATAATGTACTGAAGTTTTAACATTATACTTTCTGATATCATTTTAATAATGATAAAATTGTCATATATATATATAGTCTAGCTACGGTGAGTTGCAACTCACGGGCTCCTCCGTGAGTCGGGATCCAAAAACATAACAAATCACCTCTAAATTTCGATTTATATGGCTCACTAGATTCTTTATATCAAAGTCTGGTAGCACGCAAAAAAATTTTATTTTTGGAGTTTTTTAAGTATTTTTTTGAGATTTTTAAAAGTGATATATCACACTTTTAAAAATCTCAAAAAAATACTTAAAAAACTCCAAAAATAAAATTTTTTTGCGTGCTACCAGACTTTGATATAAATAATCTAGTGAGCCATATAAATCGAAATTTAGAGGTGATTTGTTATGTTTTTGGACCCTGACTCACGAAGAAGCCCGTGAGTTGCAACTCACCGTAGCTAGACTCTCTCTCTATATATATATAATCTAGCCTAGCATACGGCTGCCTATTTGTACATGTATGCTGCATTTATTTGCATATAATATTTGTCAAGAATATGTATTGACACCACTAAATTTAAGGCTTAAAATGAAAAATATGATATCTTTGGGTGGCCAAAAGATGTCAAGACTATTAGTAAAATATTTTTACATTTAGTGAAGAAATTTAACATTATTTTCTGGAGCATTGTTGCTTATATTGCCCTTTAGTAAATTTGATTTGTTCTTTCCTTTCCTATTTAACTTTTATAAGAGCATGTTCAAAGGTAGAACCTGTCGTGGGCTCTATCTCAAGCCAC
Organism: Oryza brachyantha; assembly: GCF_000231095.2. Classification (NCBI taxonomy): domain Eukaryota; kingdom Viridiplantae; phylum Streptophyta; class Magnoliopsida; order Poales; family Poaceae; genus Oryza; species Oryza brachyantha. The sequence goes on from NC_023163.2 coordinate 11,943,307, forward strand.
GTCAGTAACAAGAGTCTATTTTATAATAATACGTATAAATTTAGAGTCAGGTATGGTTTCTTCATTAATGCAATGAAATGTTTTTTATTAAGCTAGTTTTCTTTTTATACATTCTTATGCAAGAAAGTTTTCTTTAATAAATACTAAGAGTCGACTCTAAGTTGTTGCCATGCATGGCAACAGCTTTTTTCTCTCCTTCCCACTCTTTCCTCCATATCACCAAATTTGCTTATGTGACGATTGAGAGAGTCAACTAATAGACACCTTTGTACGTGCCCTAAGTTTATTTCAATGCTCAATTTTCATTTTATTCAACACTCTAGATTTTAATTTGCTTTGTATTGCTCTATTGAATTTAAGTACTGCTCCCATCACTTGTATGACTACAAATTATCTTTTATCTAACCTTAATATTTATCAAATAACTTAGAAATACTTATTCTTGAAACACATGTATATTTATTTGTAACTAAAGTCCAAACGGTCGTACATCAATAGTTATTACAAAATGCCAATCGTTTTCTTAACCAGGGCCACGTTCGGCTGTCCGTTTTACGAAAATTTTCTAAAGAAAAGTTTTTTTAAAAAGCATATTAATCTATTTTACAATCTTTTTATAATTAATAAATAATTAATAATATACGAAGTACTAATCTATTGCTTCGTATTATGTTTTATGCGTCGGATAACTGACCCTCGTCCTCTGAGCTGAACGCGTCATAGGCACCTAAGGCCATTCACAATGCTCTTAGGTGACGTTCGGCCTCAGTTGCCACGACGCGAAGGGAGCCAACTGGACAGTTTCATCTGCTCTGCCGAGGCCTACGCGCCCTCACCAAGGAACGAGCGACCCTGCCTCGAGTGCCACGAGGAAGCTTCTGGAGGCACACACTATGAGAGATTGTCACCCCATCGTGTATCCTCGCTGCCCGCTGCCCTCTACATGTCCCGATGACCGCCACCCACCGCGCTTCGAACGGGCGCCCGACGCCCGCCGCCATCTGGGGGGCGCTTGCCCTCTTCCGCGCCCTGACGCCAGCCGCGCGCCCGTCGACCGCCGCACCCCCGACATGCACCCGACACCCACTGCGGTCCAGGGCGACCCGTCACCCGTCGTGCGCGCTCCACGGCCTCCCTCCTCCGTGCGCGCTCCGTGACCCGTCGACCACCTGCCGTCGATGGCTCCATAGGTAGCGTGAGGGAGGGAGAGATCGGGGAGAGGGGAGAGAGGCATTAAAAGTCATGGCCCCACGTAAATCTATCATGGGCCCCACCTAAAACTGTTTTACCGTGAGAGATGTGGTTATAGAGTAGCTTCATTTACGTGGCATCAAAAAAAGTGCCTCCACTATTAATGCCCTAAGCCAGCACGGCCGATAAAAACTACGATGACGAGGCCATCTTCATCGACCGAAAATAGAAGGGACGCATTTTCGCGTGGCGCTGACGTCAGCCGATCCGATATTACATCACGGCATGCGACACAAAACTCCACATTGGCAGCAACGGCTGCCCCTCTCGACCCCACCCCCTGACATCTCCGTCTCCGTCCCGCTCACTACCTACCAACCGAAGCCATGGGCCCCACCCGTCGGTGACAGGCGGCGAGGGTGTTTTTCACGCGCGGCCCCCCCCTCCATGTTGCTGTATTTTAAACCGGCTCCCTCCTCTCCCAGCTATCGCCTCCCCGGCTCCCCCCACGCCCTCCTCCCTCTCCTCCTTCCTCCGCGTCTCCGCCGTCCCGCGCGAGCCCGGCGCCTTCTTCGCGAATTCCTAGGACTAGGGAGGAGGGACACGCCGTGGGCTTCCCTCTCTTACCCTTTGCGGCATCGTCGGCTCGCTCGCCCCGCCGGCGAGCAGGTTTGGAGGTGGGGGCCGCGGCGGCCGGCGTTCTTCACGGGTTTGAGTGGAATTGAAGGTATCGGTTGTCCTCTCCTCCTCCTCCTCCTCCTACTGAGCCGGCGCAGATTGGATGTCCGTCGGGACTTCGGATTTAGGCTGCTCAGATAGTAGTAGCGAGTTTGGAGTTCTCTACGGTTAGGCTTTTAGGTTGAAATCGTACGCTCTGCGGTTTTAGTCACCAAAACTAGGTGTGGACCATTCGTCAGATTAGAGAATCTAACGCCATGCTAGAAATCATAAATACGGTAGGGAATCACATGTGTCCTTTTCCTTCCTTCCCTTGAGGCTATTAAATTATTTTTTCGTGCCGTGTAGGGAATGACTGGCTGTAGAAGAGTCCAAGCCTCCGGCTATCAGCTTTACTGCCCTGCTTGGAGTTGCCTGGATAGCTGGATTGCAAGCTTGTGTCCACGTTAAAGTCTTGTTCTTTTTGAGGTGAATGTGGAATTCCTAGATTTTTCCTCCTCCATTCAGTTCCAATTTTTTGAACAGATATAGTGGTAATCATGTGAACGGAGACATTTGGGTGGGTGTGGGTGTTTGGGGGTCGGGGGATTTAGCTCATCACCACCCACCAGCAATTGCGCATTGCAAAAACAAATTGAGTTCTTTTTTTCCCAAAACAACCAGAATATCCTTATTTCATTGTTATATATTCATAAGGTCACGTTTGAATTTGACACTTGGCTGCCCTTTTTGTTCAATTAAAGTTCATCATCTTACCTTACTAGAGTAGACTTTCAACTTTTCATTGATTAATTCCACATTTGTGTAATTAAATAGCTATCACAAAATTAGATAATCTTTCATCTTTCAACAACAAAAGAACGCCACCTTTGTTTTGCATAGCTAAGCCCAATGTCGAACTTATTTTGGGGGCGGAACGAGTATTTTTCTGGACATATTGGTGTTCCTGAACTAATCGGCCATCCCCTTTTTTATATGTATATGTAAATAAAAATCTTATTTACATGCAACAAGTACGTATATCCTGTTTTATCTGTAATAAAAATGCAGTGGGAGAGTATTATTATGATGCTAGAAATAGAATACAGATAAATGTTTACAATTTTTTATAACTTCAATTGTTTTGGGAGTTTCTTTTGAAGTTAAGCATGCTCAGTACTCAGTAGCTGTCTTTTTGGCTTTCAGACTGTTGGGGTAGTATAGGTAGGTATTCATAGGAAAGTTGTTTGATTATTGTCAGTAGTGATAAATAACTTCATGGTATTCATGATTTCAGTAACCAAACATGGGCTGGAAAAGGAAGATGCATCATGGAGGAACATGCCATCAAGAAAAATCCTGTCGTTCACATGGTAATGAATTGTTTGCCATAGACGAGCAGGTTTCCCATCTCACTAGGCTTAAATCTGAGCCATGTGAGAGGACTCGTGCATCCCTTTACGCTGGAGAAAAGAGGCCTATCTCAACATTCAAGATGTTGTCAGGGAGAGAATCCAACTGTTCAGGGATTGGTAGATTCTCTTCAGCTGATTGCTCTTATGCTCTTGGGAAACACCTACCAGTAAAAGGCCCTTGGTGTGTTGATGATATGGACAGTGAAGCATACATATCTCAATTCTCTGCAGATGGTTCCCTTCTCATTGGTGGGTTCCGGGTATGTCATTGCTATTATTGGTAAATTATAATGAATAACCACATGAATTTAGCTTTTGGTCACATACTTTGGCTAGGAAAAGTTTGTGATATGATTGGCTGACAATCGTTTATGCCAAAAAACAAATCAGGGTAGCCATATCAGAATCTACAATGCTGACAAGAAGTGGACGATATATAAGGACATAACCTGCAAAAAGCTACGTTGGACAATTTCAGATATTGCTCTTTCACCTGATCAGCGATACTTAGTAAGACTTATCCATTGTTTTCATTCTTCTTTTTATTTTGTTGCCTAGAAGTACTAACCTTCTGCATGCTGTTTACTCATTGGGAATCTAGCTAACTTACTCTTTCAGGAGAACATATCTGATTCCGTTTTTCCTGAATAAAATTTTGCATCAATCTGCTTGAATAATATTCTGGCAATCAGATTGTTTTTTAAAGTAAATTTTATAAGACTACATGTATTATGGTCTAAGTTACACAAAACCATAGAGGTTTTAGAATATGACACATAACCCCGAATATTATGGTAGACGAGCTTCAGAAAACCACACTATTAACCAATTTAATTTGGTACAATAACAAGATAAAATGAAATGATTAATGTTGGATGGTTGCAACTTATATATGGTATGCCATAGAATTAATAAATATGATATAATTTCACTGTAGATTTTTAATTTATACCTTGCCAAAAGTGTTGTTTTATGAAACTATCTGACCATAATACCTGTGGTATTTGCCACATACCAAAAACAGTGTAGTTTTCTGAAACTTGGTCTATAATAAATGTGGTTTTTTGAAATTTATGCTTATTTTTAATACCATAATCTGTTTTGTTTTTCCTCTTCTTTATGCTTATTTTTTAATACCATACTTTGTTTTGTTTTTCCTCTTCATATATGGAGACAGGCCCTTTGTTTGGGTATTGCAAGTCTGTACTCTCTTGCCTTTTTCTTTTATTTGACACTGTTGACTATTGAGTCCACGTTTGACCATTTTTTTATTCAAAAAAATTACATAATTATTAATTAATTTATTGTGATTTGATTTATTACTAAAGACATTTTAATTATGACTTACAATGTTGCATATTTGCATAAAAAATTGAATAGGACGAACGGTCAAACGCAAATCTAAAAGTCAACAGCATCAAAAAAAGGACCGGAGGGAGTACCATTTTATTGTGTAAAGAAATATATGAGTGTTTCAATGTTAGAATAACATATTTGATTCCTTGACATACTAGAAGTTGCAAATTACTGCCTTCAAAACCAATGTAATCTGCAGCGTACACAAATCACAAGCATTTTGGCTCCATTGTTGTCCATGCCTATGCATAAGATGGATTCTGAGTTATTTACAAGACACTTTCCTATAATTCCTAACAAGTAACCTTAGTTGTCTCACTAAGTTCATGAAGTTACATTTTAGACTAGTTCAGGTTTTTTTGTATATTTGTTTTTTATCATTAACTAAGTGTTACTCGTCCTTTTTGCAGGCTTATTCCAGCCTATCACCTACCGTTCATATGGTAGATGTCCAGAATGCCGTGAGAGAATCGCATGCCAATATTACGGTACATCCTCTAATGAGAACAAAAGTTTGGAAATTTTGAGGTCTATTCATATCCTCTTGCTGAATGTGCTGACTCCAGAGGCACTCGAAAAATCATATTACGGTTCTACTTTTATTTAAAAAATTCTATAGGTGTTTTTATTTGATAAGAAACATTTATAGATAATTAAAAACTATAACCTTTGGAGTCATGGTGCTTTCTGGTTAGTGCGTAGACTTGAAAAAAAATCAACACCATGATGCAGACCTGCTTGTCCATTTGCATGTTTGTCACAAAAAATAGTTTATTCTACCCCCTCAAATATTGTGGTTGATCTACCTAGCCCTGCTAACGATGAAATGGTTATTTTTCCACCATATAGAAACCGCTTCAAATTACGCCTGAGGTTGTTTTTGAGGTGGTTTTGCCATTGTGACAGCTAACATGCATATGGTATGATGATTACCTTGCAATTATCTGTTGTCAGTGTCTTCTTACTCAGTTACTGTCTTTCACTACACTGAAGGTGGTATCTGGTTTCGTGTGGTCATCCCATTTTGTAGTGCTTTAAAGCATAATTGGATGCTTATGTGGCTTAACCACTTAAGTGGTACAAGGCTGGGGCACCTGTACCTTGTATGCAGCCTTCTAGACCTTTTTTTTTCTTAAAACACTGCTGTGATCAGAGTGGAACAACACTCTTAGTGGTCGGCAACCAAAGCCTAGTCCCTTATTACTCTTTTTCCTTGTCAAAACAGTAAACATTAGTTGTTAGCATATTTATTGATGTATATGACTGGTATTTCTTCTGTTTTATTTTTGGAAAATTTCTCCGTATTTGTGGTTTTGCATATTTAGTTTTTTATTTATAATGCAGCAAATTCATGAAGGCTTGGAGTTCTCTAATGATGATGATGGGTTCTCCTTTGCCATATTTTCTGTTAAGTTCTCAAAAGATGGCCGAGAACTTGTTGTGGGAAACAACAATGAATCAATATGTGTCTACGATATTGGAGCAAACAAAGTAACAGAACGCATTCATGCTCATTCGGTATGAAAACAGATGCATGACTGAGCTACATACTTTCTTTTATTGTCACTGTATGACTGTTTCCTGTTCTGTCAATTTATATATGTTCATTATGTTCATTTAATTAGAATAGCACTGATTTGTTTCTTTTTGGAGAACATGATAAGATTAGGTGCTTAGTGTGGCTTGATGTGTCATATGCACATATTAACACAGTATACATCAATCTAAGCCAAGACCAAAGGTTTCTGTATTTTTATTATGAAGAATGATGGTATATTTAGGAAGCTTTGATCCAAGAAAATTGGAAATTTGCACAAAGAATCGAAATTTTAATATCTATATCAAATCGTTTGGTGTACTTAAAATTCTCATTCTGGGTCCAGTGTAGACAGTCCTAACATTACAAACATATAATGATCTAGACCACTACAAGTACGAAATTGAACATTTCAGGAATCTTGAATGAACTTGAAACTTGCCTCCAGAAACCACCCTGATAGTGAGATCTCAAACAGTAGAGGGGATTATCTGTAAAACAGTATAACACGTGTTACATTTTGTACTGTACTAATGTTAGATGTAACTTAGGTTTGAAACATTTCTCCACAGTATAATTTTTCATTTATTCTTTTGAGTAGTCATTGTATTAGAAAAAGATTTATCTTTCTTACTGAATCTTATTTCTCTGTTGGTATTTAAAGGCTGATGTCAATGCAGTCACCTTTGCTGATGAAAATAGTGACGTCTTATACTCTGGAAGTGATGATAGCCTCTGTAAGGTGAGACTACTGTTTTCTATTTACATTTTCTCTTTCTTTAAGGCTGATTATATTTGCATTTACTAGTTCCAGGTTTAGCTGGCTGATCTTGCCAGAAGTCAAGTGATTGAATATTTTGTGTACATAAATGCTATTACCTCCGTCCTAAAAAGACTTCATATTTCTCCTATCCCACACATACCAATAGACAACCAAAAGACTAAATATCCATCACTTTTTCAGTTTCCAATGCATTTATCCCTCACTTTCTCCAACACTAATGAATTTGTCTCCTACTTTCTCAAAATTCTGATGCAATGATTACTCTAAAAATAAAGTCTTTGTGAGACAAAATCTTTTGTCAAAGGTAAAGTCTTTGTAGGACGGGGGAGTATACGCTAACCAATATGAAACTTGAACTCATTGCTCAGCCTTAGAGGAGAGATTTGTGTAGCTGCTAGAGGAACGATTACACAGCAGTGTAAACTCTAACACCAGTCTGATTGATATAAATGATGATCCATAATTTTGCTTGCCTAGGACATGTGAAATCAGTCAAGGCTTTATCATATCTTAGAAATACTCATAAGCCACCCCTGGAGGCAATCATTGACTGACAGTCTTATCCAATCTTCAGGTCTGGGATAGGCGCTGCAACAAGAGAGGAAAACAAGTTGGTGTTTTGACAGGGCATTTAGATGGGATTACATTTATTGATAGCCGTGGAGACGGACGCTATTTTATTTCCAACTGCAAGGATCAGACTATTAAACTATGGGATATCAGGAAAATGTCATCTACTGTGAAAGAGTAAATACAGCTCTTGCTTTTGATTGATTATTTCGCCAAGCCATGCCACATTTTTATAACTTGAATCTGAAGCTCAACATATTGTAGGCAAGTAGGAAAAGCTAAATTCAAAATCTGCCTAACTCTGACTAGATTTACTCAGGCAGCCTATCTTGGCCTGACTTGTCCAAGATCTGGCCTACATGCTTGTCCTAAAGCTCAAATGTTTAATAGACGAGAGTTATTGGATAAAAGAATGAAATATTGTTTTCAATAATAATTTGTTTTTTGCAGCTGCACACCAAAAGCATATGAATGGGATTACAGATGGATGACATATCCCTCAGAAGCTCGATATTTCAAGCACCCGTATGATCAGTCCCTGTCGACATTTAGAGGCCATTCGGTGTTACGAACACTAATTCGTTGCTATTTTTCCCCAATACACAGGTTAGTTTGGATAAGGCACTTTTGACTTCTATTATTAATCGATTTTCTGAAATATGTTGAAAATGTTGTCATTGATCTCATGGTGACTCTAAATACTGGAATTTTATTGTCATCCCATAACCATGGGATTTGATCTTTATTAAATGAATCCGTAGGGAGGACTAGTGCTTTTTTCTCCTCTCTGCAATATCGCGTGCCCTTAAATCTGTAAAGAAAGCTTAAGTGCAAATCCCCCCATAGCCTATCTCTGGTACCATGGTACTTTCGTGTTTTACCCTAACAAGTACGTCCTCATTTACACTATTGAAATTGACTTAAGTAAATGGATGCAAAGCTAACATGGCCATTTAGATGGATGTTGGTTACATGATGTACACCAGCTCTGTGCCTCTTGCACAAACAGTCTAACCAGTTCACATGGAAGGCTAGAGATCTGACAAGTTGATCTTTCACCTGAGTGGTAGTACAGCACTTTAGTATGCTTAGTAATATCTAATTTGATTTTCTGATAAGAAATTTTTTGGCCTATGCGTCTGACTTGTTTTTATCATTAGTTAATACTGTTCTTATTATTCTCCTTTTGCAGCACGGGTCAGAGGTATATATACACAGGATCCAGTGACCAATGTGTATATTTTTATGATGTGGTATGGACCTTTCATGTTTCCCTTGAACTACATTGTTGTAGTGTGATTCTATTATTTGCATACTATGGCAGTTTTTCTGCCCACAGGGTGTGCTTCCCACCTGTGAAAACTCAAAAATGCAGGCTGCATTGATGCCAAAAAAAAAAAAACTTTTTAGATGTTCACATCATTTTTTTTCAATATTAATATCTCCATGCTTTCTAGATGCCAAAAGGCATTCTCCTCTGTAAACTTTTCAATATTTTGTCTTGGGGATTCAAACACCAGAGAATTTGCATAAATTTGGGCTTGTTATTATCATTGTTGTACTTTTGTCCCTCTCCTCTATGCCCTCCAAACTCCCTAATACACAAGGATTAAATTAGTTTTATCAAGTTTTCTTTTTATTAGTGAGGATTACAATCTAATATAGGTAACTTTGGCTAGTTAATTGATGTCGTATGACCATTTCAATGAAGAAATTATAATAAAAGTTTCAGTAAAAACGATTAGAGATTAAACTATAGGATTAAATAATGTTTTGGGTCAAGAAAGACATGTTACAAACCTGAAGGACAACATGATTCTGCATTTCATCTTTTTGCTTTTACTTATGCTTATAAGCCAAAATTTGAATTTTTAATCTTAATTTTGGAGTTAAATTTGGTTTTTTTCACCGATGTTTATTTTTTAGCCTTGACTTTTAGATTGGTAAGAATACGTATATAAAATTTTTATTCACAAATTATTTTTTATTTGCAAATACACCGATCACCCCCTCTGTAAATTATACTGTAGATGTTATAAATTGTACAGTCTGATGCAATGGTGCAAACCTTATTTACCCTGTAAAACAATATTAGTAACGTTTCTCCTTGAAGCATTCCATGGGCTTCCTGTTTCTGTTTATCTGGTACTGTGTATTCATACTGTCCAGATTAAAGTTGGACCCCCTATGTCAACTGTCCGTTTCTTGCAGGCCACTGGCAAAATTGTTGAAAAACTCAGATGGCATGGATCAATAATCAGGGATTGTTCCTGGCACCCGTACTTTCCAACGCTTGTTAGCTCTTCTTGGGATGGCTATCTAGTCCGGTGGGAAGCAACAGAGGACGACAAGGACTCCATGCTCAAGACTGGAAAGCAAAGGATGCATCCAGAGGGGTACACATTTTCATTCGTGTTGTAGCAAATCCCTGTAGGGCCTCAATGCTTGGACGATGTATGCATGTCGATGCTGCTTCACCGGAGAAGTCATTTTCTTTCTCTGTGCTTTCTGGTTCAAGTAGCAACGCGTTGTTCAGCCCGTATAGAAATTCACAAAATCACTGTAACAAGCTTACAAATTGCAAAGGTAGCGTCAGTCATTTGCAGATGGATGTTTTTGTTTCTCTTTTTTTCTCCCATTTGGGATTTCGATGGCCTTGACTACATGTTGGTGACTGGCATCGTGCTCGCTAGTACCATATTATGTGTATAATGTAAGCCAGGCTTGGACAGTGCTCCAAAATTTTGGATGCAACTATGTACAGTTCAAAAGATGAATAAAGTGAGGAATCTTTAACGCATCATAGTTTCGTTCTCTCGACTCCGAATTCTGAATTATATTTTGGCCTCCTCGTAGGATATATTTCCTGCAGTAAAAAACACTTGATTTTAATGTTTTTTTCCAACCATGTTTAAGGTACGATTGTGACCATGATTCTATAGTAGAATCGGCTAACAGAGTTTAATCAGATTGTACGAAAAACAGTAGCCAACGAAAGCTGCCCACGCGAGGCCTATATCACCTTCGGTGTTTGCTTAGCAGAGAAGGGAGAGGTACGCACACGGGTGTATATATTCAGATTCCAAACGAGTCAGCAATGCTTTTACGATAGCTTATCTGATCTTGTGACAGCTATTGAAGTGTATAAATGATAAAATTAGTTCATGAAAAGTTGAAAATCTATTCAAGATAAGCTGATAAATTTTCATATAGAACCTTTTTTTAAAAAATACATTGTTTTATAGCGTAGAAAGCGTGCACAAAAAACCAACTAAAAATCTGATAAAGAACTATGAAATGAACGCAGCCAGACTACTCGGTAATTCGGTATCCATTGTCGCTGGGTCGATGAAGGCAGGAGATACACTCAAGGACCTTTTATTTACCCCCGCAGTTCTGCTTAAAAATTAATGAGACGACCTCGTTCTCAACAAGGAAAAAAATTCACTGTAAGATGAAAGTCTGTCATGTGACAAATATACGGGTATAAATACTGTATACAATGGGTAATGCCCTCAGATTCCTGGGTGGTCAGTCATCGTTTTGCTTTTTTAATAAAAAACAAACAAAGCAACATATTTGAAAATTAAAAAATAATTTATAAGTAAAATTTTTATATATGTGTTTTTATGATTTAAAATCAAAAAATAACAAAAAATTAGAATAAAAGACCAAAATTAATTTTAAATTTATTTAAAGTTAAATTTAAATTTCAGCTTCTCTATTTTAAACTTCAACCCATATAAATATATAGAAAAACTTAGCCCCATTAGAGCAAGTTCAATATAATAGCCAAATACAAGCTCTAACTCATCTATAGTCAATATAATAATCAATTCAGTTATCTACAAAATATATAATATAATATTAATACCTGGTACAAGTCCACTTTCGGCCCCCTCTAGGTTAACTTCTCCGCCTCGTTTTTTACACGCACGCTTCCCAAACTGCTTAACTGTGTATTTTTTTTAAAAATTTTCTATAAAAAATTGTTTTAAAAAATCATATTAATCTATTTTATACTTTTTAATATTAATAATTAATTAATTATATACTAATCTATTTAATACGTTTTTCGTGTCGAATAAATTAACTTAGCAGCCCTTAAAAAGAACACACGTAACCTCTTGGACAAAAAAGTGAGCTTTCCGCCCCTCAGCCTTGCGTATATAAACGACCACCTGGTCACCCCGGAAAAAAAATAAAAAAGAAGAAGAAAACGAGGAAAAGGCGAGGGAGAGCAAGAGGCGGCCGGGCACCGAGCTCGCTCCCTCCTCGCCTTCTCGGGAGCTAAATCACCGCCGCCGCTCTCGGTTAGCTTGCTTCCGCCGTCCTCCCCCGCCGTCCAATCTCTCCGCCGTGTACTCTCCCATCGATCGGCGACGGAACGGCACCACTCGATCGATCCCATTGTTCGTGTGCGTGCGTGCGTGCGTATGATCCTCTAGGTTGCGCGCTCGATCTGCTTCTGGCTGTTTGGTTTTCCTTTGGGGGGCGATGAATCGATTCCCCCGTTTGGTTCAATGGGACGATGGCATCGACGAAGCATTCCGGGTCGGCGCGGGTTTTGTTTGAACCTCCTGCGGTTTTAGTTAGTTCGGGGGTTTTTTTTGGCTAGGTGCTTGCACTGCTATGCTAGTTTATTCAGTAAACGCGATTTTAACGGGGCGATGTTTTGGCCGTCGGTTCTTCTGAATTTATTTGCGCAATGCAGCCGACGAGCACAGATTCCTTTATAAATCAGGTTATGTTTATTTGGCTGAAAATATTCTGGATTGGAATTTTCTCTAGTTAATAATCAGTCTATGAAATCACGACGTTAGTAAAATTTACCACATAGTAAAGTTGGTGTACTGTTACTGTTTTTCTTATATTAAAGTCTAATTTCTTGTTGTTTCTGTCAACAATTAGCAGGACCTATTTTGATATCTCGATACTAGCATTGTCTTGTGAAATCGATGTAAATTGATGGTACTATTTTCCATTACGGTTAGATTTGTAGTTCCTCTAATTTGATCTAATGTTGATTTCTGCAGCTATGATGGGCTCTTCTTCATCTTGGTCTGCCCCAACCTTTGGGTTATCCAGGGAATCCTCTTCATCATTGTTTTCACATGGCTTTGTGGGAGCAATGGGTCCTTCTTCATTCTCATCTTTGCCCATCCCAGGCTTTGGAGGAGGTATGGGTCCCTCCTCATCTTTCCCTGCTCATCCATTGCGTTATAGTGTAGGCTTTCTTCCTCCAGTCCATTTTTATGTAAGCAACCTTTTCTCTATTCTTTTTTTTGGTGCTCCTTCATATCTGCCAACTTTATAACGATATGATAGGGGTAAGATCCAACCTACAAACAGTTCATTTTCCTATTTATGTCTGTTCTGTTCAAATTTCAATTATGTGTTCTAATGCTTCAAGATACTACCATGTAGCAGCCATAATTCTTCGTTATTTGATTCATTTATAGTATCTGTGTTTCTCATCAAATCTATATGCTCAATTAATGATAGAAAGCTTCATAGTCAAAACAATTTTGAACTTGCTAAATATATAGTTTGTTTGAACTCTGATGACATATTATATTCGTGTATTCATGAGAACGGATAGACGCTTCATTTTCCTGCGGAACAGGGGCAATGCTTTTCTGATGGAATGTCCTGCAGTACTATATCTGGGGTAGTGGGATGAACTAAAATGTACCAACTCGAGTGAAATTGTTGATGCTTTTTGAATTTCTCTTTTAAATTACATACAAGTACTACTGCAATGCTTTTTCGGTCAATAGTCATGTCATTTATAATTGACTACTACTCCCCCGTTCAAAACTATTTGTCATTTAGAACTAGATTTGGTCAAACTTGTAAAATTCTGACAGACAATTATTTTTTAAATGCTTAGTTTGAATGCAAAACAAATGATATACATAGATTTTGCTCAAAATGTACTATCATAATATCATAAACTTATTTGGTTTTATCAATTTATTCTAACAAAAAATTGGTTCTCGGAATTTTAGAAGTTTGACTAAATCTTGTCCTAAATGACAAATATTTTTGACCAGAGGGAGTAGTAAATAACATATTTACAGCTTAGGTGTTAAACTTTTATTTTATATAGTTTGAAATGATCATATTTAGGCAAGAAGTGAAGTATAGATGTAATGAGTTTACTCAAACTAGTAAATTAGTATAGGATTGTAGGAATCCTCCATAGGATTTTTGCTGCATCTGCTTTAATGTAACATTACATTTTGACTTTTCATTAAACTAGTAAAATGTCAGTACGTTGTCACGAAATTAAAACCATCACATTGTCACGAAAATCTATTTTGAACTTGATAGCTAATCAAAGGTTTTGGGTTGTCAAGTTCTTTAATAGAGAATGGTGAGTGGTCGCACATGTTTACGTACTTGGTTAAATAGATTTAGGATTTATTTTGATCATTAAATCTAGGAACATCAATGCATTATCAAAAACACATTTCTTTATTGTTGCCTAGCAGCATCTTTGGTAACTTGATAAATGTTACCGATAAAGTACATAAATTATGCCACACAAGTAGAAATGTCACAATGTTCCTAATATTCATGGGTTCCTGTATTGCCTACTTTGTCTATTTCCTTCAGTTGTTTTTACAATACCATAAGTATTGATTGTTTCAGGATTAGTAGCTGAAAGCTTATTGTGTAAAAACTTGGTTAAAGAAACCTGGCAAAAATCATTGGTTAAACCAGTCCTGAATGTTTCCTAAGCTACAACCACTGCATGTCTTAAATGACTGAAATATTTATTAGAGATGATAAAAGCATAAAATGTTTAGAAACTAAACTTCAATTTACTAGAAAATATTAAAAAAACAACTAAACCGCTAGCTGGTTTTTGCTAATTGACCAGACTACTGTTTTCTGGATGCAAACAATTTTCTGTGCCCCAGAAGACATCACAGCTTTATCTTGTATTGGTCATTTGTTTGACTTCCCAATTGTTCATAATAAATGTTTAAAGTGGTATTTAACTGTTAGGCTTACCCACCTTGAAGCACTTCTGTGGGCTAGCAGTCCTGATACCAATGGTCAATAGGGCTACCCTGACTGCCAGTGTTTATGATGTAGTGGTGTTTTCTATTTTGAGTATCCCTGGTTGCATGGACCGTGTTTTTTTCCCTTATGGTGAAGATGCACATACATGTAAGAGTGTTCTCCCTTAGCACATTCTTGAAGCCTTGAACTGATGGAGGTTAGGAATGAGTCTCTGGACCTCGCAAACTTGAATTGAAGCACACGTGTGCGTGAATGCATTCACTAGTATGTGGACAGTGAGTCATACACCTACAACTCCAGCCCACCTGATGATAGGCTAACTAATTGGCAAGGCAATTTGACCATGGGGGTGATCATTTGGTCTTTTTAGGGAACAGTATATTTGCAAACGAAAATAATTTATAAATAAAACTTTTATATACATGTTCTAACCGATCTAAAAGAAAAGGCTGAAAATAAACTATGATGAAAAAAACCCAAACTCAACTTCAAAATTAAGGTTGAAATTTCAAATTTGGGCTTATAAGCATTTTGGTTCATGCCTTCATAGAGCAGAAGCAAAAAGATGAGGCTGCACTTCTCTGTCTAAAAAGCAAGGTGGCATGGTTTTAAATTTGACATGTTTCACTTTTTTACTCTTTAAATGTCTTCTCCCATTTTTGTTCATGCCTTCATATAGTTGACTGACATGTTCCACTTTTTACTTTGTAAATTTATTCTACCATTTTGGTTGATGCCTTCATATAGTTGGCATTGTTTTTTTTCTTTGTGTTCTACCATTGTAATCATATAGTTGAGCCTGCAAAAGGCAGCAGGGTCTATGGCTATACCAAGACTGCTTATGATCTTCCTTATATGCATACACTATCAATTTCAGCAATGCCAGCATACATAAGCAAATCGCATGAGGAGCTCCGACATGAAGATTATCAGAGAGGCGACAAAGGTAAAACAATGCCGAATCTGTCATAAACCTATAGTTCTAATAATTTATGCTTAGAGTTAGTATAACGCATGATTTGCCTATGATGTTTTATGATTAATATTCTGTTTGCACATTTTATTTTTGTTTATTCCTTTTCTATGTTTTAAATCTAGTTGTATGAATTCTCTAGGTGGTGACGTTCTGCAGAAAATTATGTTTAATTCAGCTCCTATACTTCCCATGCCCATCCCACCGTCAGTTGGAACCCCAGTTAATTTGATCAATTCAAGTGAACCTGCTTTCAGTTTGAAGCCCCAAACAAATTTCAGTACTCCACTTTCAGCAGCAACAACTGCTGATCAACGATCTGCTGAGCTACAGTTCTCAACCCAAAATCGCTATTATGCTTCAAACCTATTTTGGAGTTCCTTGGCAGGACCGCAGCTATCATTTTCATCAGCAGGGCTGCAATCTTCTACACCAGGTTTAAATTGTACTGCCAGCACATCATTTTCCCATCTGTTCCTGCCCACAAAGCAACTGCCGGTGGGAACCCAATCATCAACTTTATTTCCTACCCCTTGTGTGCATCCACCCGTGGAGTTGCAAAAGAATGCCACCACCCACTGCCCAATTTCACAGACTGCACCTTGTACAGAACATGGAGGAATTTTCTTTGGCACATCTGCAAATACGTTCTCAGCAGCTACATCATCTACTGTGAGTTCCTTAAAACAGGGCTCATATGTTAACAAAACAGATTGGCCAATGTGATTTCTAATCATTGATCTTTGTGTTGGTTGATAGCAGCCAACCACTTCATCATTGGGTCCAAGCTCATTTCCTGCTACTCGACATGGAGATTTGTTCAATCCCTATTGTTCAAGATCATCTCATGCCCCTTCTACTGGATTTGCATGTCAGGAGAATGTGTTCAGCAACTCTGCGGCATATACATCTAATGCAAGTATTTTGTTACACTGTAGTATTCATTTATGATGCAGTATGTGGTTGTTATCAGTTATTTTATTTATAACATAG
This sequence comes from Oryza brachyantha, assembly GCF_000231095.2. Classification (NCBI taxonomy): domain Eukaryota; kingdom Viridiplantae; phylum Streptophyta; class Magnoliopsida; order Poales; family Poaceae; genus Oryza; species Oryza brachyantha. The sequence goes on from NC_023163.2 coordinate 11,959,818, forward strand.
GATGTATTTCTGTTCAATCTGCTGGAAGATTATTTGTTGCTTCAGTTGCACATTCAGCATCTTCAAATTGTCATAGTACTAGTCTAGGTATCCATCACTGGTTTTTCCACACCTTTTACTTTGTGTGAAAGACAATCTTCTTTGCAGGTAAATTCTGATTTCCCCATGAATACTATTGATTTACTACTTCCAAATAACATCAGGCTGGTAAGGATTAGATTTTCTTCAACAAATGATGGTGACAGAAGTCTTCCTTCGAAGGTACTGTAGCTGAATGTCCATAGTAGAGAATTGCTTTGCAGATTAATGTGAATGAGTTTTTCAGAAAATGATCTCATGGCTCCTGTAGCTTCAAAATCATGTTGAAATCTTCTATGTTTTTACATGCTTGGTCTCATTACTATTTAGAATGAAATGCTTTGACCTTTATGTCTTTTTTGACTGAAAACCTTTATGTATATTCATTTTGATAGCCATATAATAACATGAACATGTCCTTTTTCTTTAGGTTCATTCTGTTGATCGTCATGATGCTAAAGCTTCAGAAGTACCCATTTCTTTATGTATATATCCTGGAGAGAACCAAGAGCTGACTATCAAATCAATGGTGGAACCTGCTAAGAGTCACACTGGAAAACAGTCTAGTCCACCTGGTGGATCTCGTCCAGATGATCAAAGTGGTAACTAGAATTTCTGGCAGTTCCTCTACTTCTGATTCTAATATTATCACTGTATGATTAAATTATCTATTTATATTTTAATATTTTATTAGCAATTAAGGAACAAACATATGACCATTGTAGCGGTGTAATTCAATGTTAGTGATTTCTATTGTGAATATTAAAAAATGGATTACAATTTAATAGATTATTATTGGTCCGTAGAAATTTACGGTGATACTTCATGTTATCCTTAATAAACTGACATTTGCTGTGATACAGTATACACCACTGCAATAAATCTACTGGTACTACCGTGCTAGTTCAGCCTGAATTACCAAGTTTCTAAAAATCTGAACCTATTTCATTAACCGTCCTTATTAAATTACATGCAAATTAGGGAAATGAGGTAATGTATCCATGTTCAACCAGATGTTATTTGCAGTTCTAGTAGGCTGCTTATCATTCTGTGAGAATTTTTGTTTCTATTAACTTTTTGCTTCTTCATACTGTTAAACTCGTGTTGATTAACATGGTTACAAACTTACAATCAAAAGTAAACCTGAGTTCTCCATTACTAAATCATCAATAATCAGGCTTAGGCAACCATACTTTGATGACAATATGTAACGATATCTCAGAACTGAACAATTCCTCACCATACATATTCAATTTTTGGTGCCTACAGGTCGCATCAAAGTGTGCAACAGTGCTGATGGTGCATCATCGGGACCTGGTGAGAATCGAAAGGAGAATAGCGGTGCTGGTCACAAGACACTGAGGTCACCACTGGCTGCTCCTCACTGTGGAGTGATAGCTGAGTCTCTACTGCCTCGCCTGTACAGCGCTGATTACTACACCGTGCCATCTATTGTGGAGCTTGCCGTGAGAGAGCGTGAGGAGCCAGGTTATTGCTCGCATGTGAAGGGCTTCACTGTTGGCAGGCATGGCTATGGCAGTGTAAAGTTTGATGGAGAAACTGATGTGAGAAAGCTCGATATTGGATCCATCGTGGAGTTCAATGAACGCGAGATTATCGTATACAGAGATGTGAGCAATAATACTCCACCTGCTGGACACGAACTCAACAAGGCTGCAGAAGTCACTCTTCTGAACGTCAAGTGCGTCGATCAGAAGACCGGGCTGCAGTTTACGAAGGGGCTATCAGTTGACAGGTACAAGGAGATCTTGGTGCAATGGACAAGGGACCATGACGCAGAATTTGTGTCATTTGATGCGGCCAAGGGGGAGTGGAAGTTCAGGGTTAAGAATTTCAACATGTAGAGTCCTCTGAAAATTAGTAATCCTCCAATCAGTAGGCTCCTCTTTCTGGTGAACAACATATCATGTAAAAATCTGTTCTGTTTATAGCTGGGTCACTATGGATAGTTGGATACATCTGGACGAAATTACTTTCTGGCGCGGTTGTGATGATTTCTTTAGCGCTTTTGCCACCTTGGATTGAGTTTCAGCAACAGTTCTAAAACAGGCCTATAATCTTTACTGCCCTAAACAGACACTTCATCCGATCTTGTTTAACGGACATTATAATCAAAAAGTTGTTTACAAATAATTGACATTGCCTGAAACTTAGTAGTATTTCCCATTTGGTCCCTATATATAAACGATTGTGTCCCATCCATATTATTCTATAAAGTTAGTTTATAACTTGCCCATTTCCTAGCGACTGACAGTATTAAGTGATACCCTAAGAGCAAAATTTTCATTTCTAAAAATATAATGATTACTTATAGTTCACAGTCAAAATTGTGAACTAAGAGAACAGTTTGGGGTGGAGGTAGTTTTGCAGGTCTGTAACGCCAAATAAATAAACAAATACCACCTCTCAAAATCATACATATACCGTATCGTACAATAACCTGCATGGCATGGACAATTGTCTAATTCAAGTATTTCGGCTAGTTTATATCCAATATTCAGCACGGTTATATACTCACAAGGGAAAAAATGGTCATTTTGACAGCGATGGACAAAGATAGCGTTCACAGGAAACATGGAGAAAGTCACGGGAATTTTTCCTTTTTCCGGTTTTTGTCAAAGGGGTCCCTAGTAGGCCAATATCTTGATGTTAACCTGGCTGCAACTTTGCAGTGAAAGAGAAGCCCTCAGCAGAGCACAACTTGCGAGGAGGATACACGATCGTAAACACCAACCACCGAAATTCTGGATACAAATGTAGGAGTAGTAGTTAAGGATCTGTGGCACAATTAAATGTGATATTTTCGGACTTGTTCTTGAGTTGTTAATTGATTTAATTCTTGCTTATGAATGACTTATTTCCTGCTCATGAACGTCATTTTACAATTATTGAGGTATTCTTTTTTATAAATTAAAAGATCAAAGCCAAAGAGGACTAAATCTTGTACGTACCAGCCCTAACTGATTTTACTCGTACTTAAGATCTGCCAACTAAAATCATTTTTATAAGATCGAACGGCTATAATAGACCCCCACCTCTACATAGACAGACTTTATATATATATATATATATATATATATATATATATATATATATATATATATATATATTAGAGTTTGTAAATTAGAATTTATCTTACCAATAATAGAGTATTCATATGTTAGAAATTTTCTTTCCAATTAACAACAAGTCAAATGCTTTCTATATATTAGATATTTTATACAAAGTTAAATATATAAACTTTTTAACTTTTATAAATACACACTATATACCTTTGGAATCAAAGTCTAAACACAACATCGGTGTAGCTGGCACGGTAGCATAAGCTGGCTTGAAATGTCACTAGGACACCAATAACAATGTTAAGACATGAAGTTCATGCTCATCATCATATTGCGCTCATCGTCAAATTGATCAAGGCCATCATCATATTGCGCATTTATGGTACTATAGGGTTTAACAATAAGACTAGGGCTTTGTTTGGCCCAACTTTAGCTGCCAACTCCAACATATCTAGAGCTAGAGATGTGTTAAATGATATTGATTCTCTATTTTTTAAGTGAAGTTAACGAAGTTGCTCCTAAAAATTGAACTACAAAGACGGAGCTGGCCTTTTACTGTTCCATAGCTCCACGCCACCTCAAAAGACCCACTATCATTTAAATTTCTGATGTAATTGTTAATCAAAATGGGCTAGGTCCAATTAAAGTTGATTAAAATTCCACTAGCCCACAATGAATGGTAGAGACAATAATACCACCTTAGAGATTTAAAGTGGAGAAGCTCAACTTAAATAGAGAGGTTAGTGAGACTCTTCGTTGACTGGTTGAGACGGTAGGAAGACCGCCACACGTGCGCGCGCCGACCGGCCAGATGGACGGTCCGGTCCGGTCTGGGACGTGGCGCGGCGGCCGGACATCCTTTTGCAACGGCTGGGAATTGAAAGAAATGATTTTGAATCCCCGTGATTGCGTAACGTTCGCAACGATAATTGCGCGGTAATCACGCAATTTGATTGTGTGGTAATCACGTAACGAAATCGTGGGATCGGGGGACGCGGATTCGGGTTTCCATATTTCTTCTTCTTCTTCCCGAGGCCAGATCAGCTCTTCTCCATTCTTTTGCTCCTCCCTGGTTTTCTCGAGTTCTCACGCCACCTCTCTGTCTCCCCGGTTCTGTTCTCTTGCGCGCACGAGAGTTCGGAACGAGCAGGCCTCTGGAACCCCTCTCACCAGAGTACCTGCCAAGGTAGGCGGGTGCTAAGGTTTTTGAGAAGTGCGTTCGCACGACTGCTCTCTCTGCTTTCACGATGTCGACCGACGGAGCTGCGCACGTTGACGGCGATGGCAGTGGCAGCGGCAACGGTGGCGCCGAAAGCAGTGGCAGCGGCAACAGGAACGACAACATCAACGGAGGCAGTACTGCCTTGAACACCAGCGGAGGGCCATTCTCAGAGTATACCGCACTTCCTTTTCTTCTGTTTACTATTTTAGAATGCCTGTTAGCAATGTTTTCATTGCTACACGTACATGAAATGGATGCTTGTGCTTATCATATATTAAGCATGATGGTAGATGTTCTGCTCATAATTTTTAGATCAATCCCTATGTCTGTCATGCCTATTGTCTTATTATTTTAGATTAAAATATGCCGAAATGTGACCATATTTCCAACAATCCAAAAATCTTATAGGTCCTTTTCGGTAGTTGGTTTTGCTACTTCTTTGAAACCGCATGTATTTGATGGTTCGAATTATAAGAGATGGAAAGCACGTGCAATGCTGTGGTTGACAGCCATGCAATGCTTCCTTGTCTCACGGGGCAAACTGACCAAAAGGCCTCTCTCACCTGAGGAGGCGGCCAAATTTGAGTCGGCGGATTGCCTGTTCCGTGGGGCATTGATCAGTGTATTGGCCGACAACATAGTGGACGTGTATATGCACATGCCTTCGGGGAAGGAGATGTGAGATGCACTTGAGGCCAAGTTCGGAGTTTCCGATGCTGGCAACGAGCTGTATGTCAAGGAGCAGTTTTATGACTACAAAATAGTTGGTGACCGTTCTGTAGTGGAACAGACTCATGAGATTCAGATGCTGGCAAAGGAACTTGAGAACAACCGCTGTGAATTGCCTGACAAGTTTGTGGCTGGTGGCATTATTGCCAAACTGCCACCCTCTTGGTCAGATTTTGCTACTTCTCTAAAACACAAGAGATAGGAGTTCAGTGTTACTGATCTCATTGACTCTTTGGGTGTTGAGGAGAAGGCAAGGGCAAAGGACAGCAAAGGCAAAAAGGTAGAGGGAGATTCTAGCGCCAATTTGGTGCAGAAGAAGAACCCTCATGCATCCCACAACAACAAGAAGAAAGTCAAGCCTGACGTCAAACCAAACGCCGCTACTGCCTTTAAGAAGAAAGGCAAGAGAAAGGCCAAGGATGACTGCTTTGTGTGCGGTAAACCTGGGCATTGGGCCAAGAACTGTCTTGATCGTAAGGACAAGAAGGCTGCCAACATGGTCATTAGCGAGGGCGGAGGAACATCGGGGTATGGTAATCTTTTACCTACTGTTTTATCTGTTTTTCATTCACCTGATTGGTGGATTGATACTGGTGCTAATATTCATGTGTGTGCTGACATTTCCCTATTTTCTTCTTACCAGTTCGGGAGAGGTTCCTTCTTGTTGATGGGAAATGGGTGACTTGCGGCTGTTCATGGTGTTGGTACGATCGATCTGAAGTTTACTTCGAGAAAGACCGTGCAACTCAAGAACGTGCAGCATGTCCCTTCAATAAAGAAGAATCTAGATAGTGGCTCTCTATTGTGTAGAGATAGTTTTAGACTTGTGTGTGAGTCCAATAAATGTGTTGTTTCAAAATATAGAACTTTTATTGGTAAAGGTTATGACAGCGGAGGCTTGTTCCGCTTTTCTTTGAATGACATGTGTAATAATAAGGTTGTGAACCATATTTGTTAGAATGATGAGTCCAATGTGTGACATTCACGACTCTGTCATGTGAATTTCGGTTATATGATGCACTTAGCCAACATGAGTTTAATTCCAAAATTCACTTTAGCCAAAGGTTCTAAGTGCCATACTTGTGTTCCGTGGAAACAACCTCGCAAGCCTCACAAGGCAGCAGAGGCGAGGAATTTGGCACCTCTAGAACTTGTTCATTCAGATTTGGGTGAAATGAACAGTGTGTTGACTAAAGGCGGAAAGAAATACTTCATGACATTGATAGATGATTGCACTAGATTTTGCTATGTGTATTTGTTAAAATCAAAAGATGAAGCATTGCATTACTTTAAGATTTATAAGGCTGAGGTAGAAAACCAACTAGAGAGGAAAATCAAACGGTTGAGGTCTGATAGAGGTGAAGAATATTTTTCCAATAAGTTTACATCCTTTTGCGAAGAGCTTGGAATTATTCATGAGAGGACGCCTCCCTATTCACCCCAGTCAAACGGGGTAGCCGAAAGAAAGAACCGCACTCTAACTGAGATGGTGAATGTCATGTTAGATACCGCGGGACTATCTAAGGAATGGTGGGGTGATGCAATTTTGACTGCTTGTCATGTCCTGAATAAAATTTCAATGAAGCACAAGGAAGTAAGCCATTCGAGGAATGGGAAAAGAAGAGGTTAAATATCTCCTACCTACGCACATGGGGCTGTTTGGCAAAGGTGAATGTACCTATAGTCAAAAAGCGAAAACTTGGACCAAAAACCGTTGACTGTGTGTTCCTTGGTTATGCTATCTACAACATGGGCTATAGATTCTTAATAGTAAACTCTGGTGTGCCAGACATGCGTGTAGTTATAATTTTTGAGTCCAGAGACGCTACATTTTTTGAGAATTAATTTTCCATGAAGAGTACACCTAGCATTTCTAGTCAAGAACCTATTGCATCCCATGAGCACTTTGAAACGATAGAACACGATGATCAAACTGTTAAGGAAAATCCCGAGGAGAATAACATTGTAGATACTCGAAAGAGTAAGAGACAAAGGATTGCAAAATCCTTTAGAGATGACTACATTATATATCTCATAGATGATACTCCAAGAACCATAGAAGAGATATTTATTTCCTGACGCTGACTAATGGAAGGAAGCAGTACGCAGTGAGATGGATTCTATTATGTCTAATGGTACTTGGGAAATCGTTGAGTGTCCATATGGGTATAAGCCTGTTGGATGCAAATGGGTTTTCAAGAAAAAACTTAGGCCTGATGGTACAATTAAAAAGTACAAGGTAAGGCTTGTGGCCAAGGGTTATACCCAGAAGGAAGGCGAGGATTTCTTTGATACTTACTCACCAGTTGCTCGCTTGACCACTATTAGGGTACTATTAGCTCTAGCAGTCTCTCATGGTCTTCTCGTCCATCAGATGAATGTTAAGACAGCTTTCCTAAACGGAGAGTTAGAGGAGGAGATCTATATGGATCAACCAGATGGCTATGTACTAGAAGGTCAGGAGGGAATGGTGTGTAAATTATTGAAATCCTTGTATGGCCTTAAGCAAGCACCCAAGCAATGACATGACAAGTTTGCTTTGTTGCGAATGAAGCTAACAAATGTGTGTACTATCGATATGGTGGGGGAGGGCGAGTAATCTTGTGTCTATATGTCGATGACATATTGATCTTTGGAACTAGCCTCAATGTGATTGAGGAGGTTAAGGACTTTTTGTCCAAAAGCTTTGAAATGAAGGACTTGGGAGTGGCTGATGTTATTCTTAACATTAAGCTACTGAAAGGAGATGAGGCTGGGATTACACTTGTGCAATCTCACTATGTGGACAAGGTCTTGAGTCGCTTCGGGTATAGTGACTGCAAGCCAACTCCTACCCCTTATGATCCCAGCGTGCTATTAAGGAAAAACCGAAGGATAGCAAGGGATCAGTTGAGATACTCCCAAATCATTGTCTCATCGATGTACTTAGCTAGTGCAACAAGGCCTGACATCTCATTTGTTGTTGGCAAACTGAGCCGGTTTGTTTCAAATCCGGGAGATGATCACTAGCGGGCTCTAGAAAGAGTCATGCGCTATCTAAAGGGGACAATGAGTTTTGAAATTCACTATACTGGGTACCCAAAAGTACTAGAAGGGTATAGTGACTCTAACTGGATATCTAATGCTAATGAGATAAAAGCCACAAGTGGATATGTGTTCACACTTGGAGGTGGCGCTGTTTCCTAGAAGTCTTGCAAGCAGACCATCTTAACGAGGTCGACAATGGAAGCAGAACTCACAGCACTAGATACTGCCACAGTTGAGGCCGAGTGGCTTCGTGAGCTCCTGATGGATTTGCCGGTGGTTGAAAAACCAGTATCAGCAATTCTAATGAACTGTGATAATCGAACAGTGATTATTAAGATGAGCAGTTCAAAGGACAACATTAAGTTATCTAGGCATGTAAAAAGAAGACTGAAGTCTGTCAGGAAACAGAAAAACTCCGGAGTGATAGCACTGGACTACGTCCAGACAGCTAAAAATCTGGTAGATCAGTTTACCAAGGGACTATCACGTTATGTGATAGACAATGAATCGAGGGAAATGAGTTTGAGACCCACTTAAAGTTGCACAATAGTGAAAACATATCCATTCTGATAGGAAATCCCGTGAATTTGGATGGTGAGACAAGCTGTTATATAACTGAGAGAAGAGACCCTTAAAAGGACTCATTTCCGTAGTGTATTTCTCTTCTACTCTGTATGGTAGGATGACTTATGCCTTAATGTGATCCGAGAGGCTTTTCTCAAAGCAGAGATATTGACCTACAGAACATCTTAGAAGGAACACACCTATATGAGTTCGACTGCTAGTCACAACCTATGAGATTTGGGTATCTCTAGATACTCATGAAAGGGCCTGGAGTTTGACTCATATGCTCCAAACAAGAGGGGATGCAGACGATAGCCTAGTATCAGTAAAGGTTCTGAGTGAAACCTGACCGCACAAGACTGACAATTCAAGGCATAGTCCATTGTTCAGTTGTGGTCTGATGTAGCTCTTTACCTAGGTGAAAGTTCAACTTAACAGTCTTCACCGAAACACTGGTATAATAAACAAGATAAGTCTTGAGAACTTTTCTTGTGGGCTATGAAATTTGGTGGGGATTGTTAATCAAAATAGGCTAGGCCCAATTAAAGTTGATTAAAATTCCACTAGCCTACAATGAATGGTAGAGACAATAATACCACCTTGGAGATTTAAAGTGGAGAAGCTCAACTTAAATAGAGAGGTTAGTCAGACTCTCCGTTGACTGGTTGAGACGGTAGGAAGACCACCACACGCGCGCGCGCCGGCCGGCCGGCCGGTCCGGTCCGGGACGTGGCACGGCTCGTCCGGCCGCTGCGCCCACCCCTTCCTTTTGCAACGGCTGGGAATTGAAGAAGGAATTTCTTCTTCTTCTTCCCGAGGCCAAATCAGTTCTTCTCCATTCTTTTGCTCCTCCCTGGTTTTCTCGAGTTCTTGCGCCACCTCTCTGTCTCCTCGGTTTTGTTCTCTTGCGCGCACGAGAGTTCGGAACGAGCAGGCCTCCGGAACCCCTCTCGCCAGAGTACCTGTCACACCCGGAGTTTTGTCCTAAGCCTAAATTGTAAAAAAAAAATTCGTAAGTAACAATTGGCTTAATTAACTCAGGAAAAATCCCTCTAAAAGGAATTAATTCAACTAAATCGAGGCTCGCAAATCGACTAACTGGATTTAAATTCAAATTGCAGAAGTATAAAATTTAGCCAAACAAATTAATTTAAAACTCGGCAAAAGTGGGGTTTTCCTTTTTCCCTCCTTTTTCTTTTCTTTTTCCCTTCCTTCTCAAATTGGGCCGAAGTCCAATTTTCCTCCCTCCTTCTTTTTCCTTTCCTTTTTCTTTTTCTTTTTCTTCCCGGGCCGGCCCAGCCGAGCCGGCCCACCGCCACTCCTCCTCGGCCAGCCCAGCCGCGCCGGCCGCTCCCCTCAGCCCGCCAGCGCCCGCGCCGCCTGGGCCGCCGCTCGGCCCAGCTCGCCGCGTCGCCCGCGCCGCGAGTCCGCGCCGCCTCCCTCCTCTCTCGCACCACTGACAGGTGGGGCCCACCTGTCAGCGACCGAGCTCCGCCAGCCCGCGCCGGCCGAGTCCGAGACCGCCGCCGCGCCGCAACCGCCGCCGCCGAGACCGCGTCGTCGCCGACTCGGTCTCCAACCTCCGCCCGCCCTAGCCGGTGCCGCCACCCTATAAATCCCGAGCCGCCGCGCGCCGTCGCTCGTGTCGCCGCCGCGCTGCTGCCTCTCCCCGCCGCCGCGCAACTTCGCCGTCGGACGCCTTCGCCACTGTCCAGCCGCGTCATCACCTCCGCGTCGCTGTCGTCGACCAGTCGCCGTCCTCGTCGTCGCCGGTGAACGTCCCCGCGCCGCGCATTCCTCCGTCGCGTCGTCGCCGTCGCTCCCGGTCGCCTCGCCGCCGCCAATCGATCTCCGCCGCCACCGCCGATCTCCCGCACCCGCTCGCGTCGCCACCTCCGCCTCGGTCTCGCCGACCCGCCCGAGCCCTCGCCGCCGCCGGTGAGCACTTGCACCCTCCTCCCCTCTCTCCCCCCCTTCCGGCCGACCGCCGCCGAGTCGCGCGCCGTCGCCAGATGAGACCGAAGCTCGCCGCTCCCGCCGGCCGCCGTGGTCGTCGTCGCCTCCGCGTCGCCGACGTCTGGCCGCCGTTGCTTGCGCCCACGCGTGCCGCGCCGTCGCCGCTCGCCAGTCGCCATCGCCGCTGTTCTGCCGGGTTGCGCCCGTGCGTCGCCGCCCCGGCCGTCGTCGCCGTCGCGCCGTCGCCGCTCGCCGGTCGTCGCCGTCGCGCCGTCGCCGCTCGCCGGTCGTCGCCGTCGCGCCGTCGCCGTCGTGTCGCCGTCGCCGTGCGCCGCCGCCACCGCGTCGCCCGCCGCTCCCGCCGGTCGCCGCCGTCCGCCCGACCGCGCGTTCTGTCCCCTTCTCTCTGTTCCTCTCTCGCTGACGAGTGGGTCCCACCCGTCAGTCGTCCCCACGCCCTCCTCCTCTCTCTCTCCTCCCCGGGCCCGCGTGTCAGTCTCTCCCTCTCCCCTTCTCTCACCGACAGGTGGTCCCCACCTGTCAGCCGTCAGCTTCCTCTCTCCTCGCTGACGTCAGCAGCCCCATTAATTGCGCAATAATTGATTTAGGACTTTTCTGTTTAGTTAAAAAACCCAGAAAACTTCTAAAATTCACAAGTAATTCATCTAGTCTCCGTTTAGGCCCATTCAAATTTCATTAAATTCAAAATTATCAAGAATCCATTAAAAATAGTTTCTTTTGCTGTTTCAGTAGAGTTTGTGCCTATTTTATTTATTTTTGTGCTTTGTCGCTTAGATTCGGACCCCGCCGAAGAGCCGGTTTACTTCGAGATCGTCGCCGAAGTTCCCCAAGGGCCAGAGCAAGGCAAGTGGCACTCATCCTTGAACATATTGAACCCATTATTGCAAATTCCCCGCTTTATTATTTCAAATATGCATTGTTTTAATTAAAGTACTTACTTTATGTAATTTTCGGGTAAACCTTATTATTATGCCGTTGTTTATCCAACTTTATTCATTGTTGGACCAGGGGTAACTTGATTAGAGTCAGGCCTAGGTTAATGCTTAGCCATGCTTAGAACAAATAGCTCATGGGATCACATTTAATTATGCTTAGTCCTGAACAGCTGAGATAATGATTCACTACCCGGTACGGGTTAATGTCAACTAAAATATTGATAATAGTGGGTTGTGGGTGCATGGTTTTGAGAGTCGCACCCATGGTAATTAAGGACCGGTTCACGGGAAACCCTGGAAGTAAATAAGTGCTAACCACATGCCGAAATGGGTAAGGTGGGATTTGGAGCATGACTTCGAACTATTTGACGTACCCAGGCAAGGGTAGGCGTGATGGAGTATGGACGGGCAATCGTGGTGTAACGAAAGCTTCTCCTGCTTCCGGATCTACCAAGGCACAAGAGGGGACTGCCCGACTTGGTGTAAAGGAGGGGGTGAAACCTGAAGTGTGGTGCGATTAAATAGGGAGGGTTGTGTAACGGGTCTTATCACGGTCTCCTTTCCGGTATGCCGTGGTGGTATGTCGGCGCACGTTCAAGTGTAGTGGAGTCGTGTCTTGTGGGTACAGTAGTACACCTCTGATCAGAGTATAAACTATTCGAATAGCCGTGCCCACGGTTAAGGGCGAACTCCCAGCTTCACTGTGATTAGTGAACCTTAATAACTTGAGTAAATGTGTTATCACTTGGGACTACTGCGACGTGGTGTAACGTTGAGTAGTGGTTGGGCCTGTTGTAACGTGGTGTAACGTTGGACAGTGTTGTGGTACTTTACAACTGCTTATTTTATTTATGCTTTACTGTTCTTAATTACCTTTATTCTTTAAGCTCTGTTATTTGTTTAAACTGCTGCTTTATTGCAACTAACCCTAGCATGTCCCTGTTAATCCTTATACATCATTTATTTCCCCCTTGTCCGTGTTACTTGTTGAGTACGGTGGTTTGTACTCAGCCTTGCTTAACTTTCCCAACCCAGAGCTAGAAGTAGAGTCCGATGGAGGTGCCTCTCAGGAGTGAGCTGTTCCGCCGTCGAAGTGTTGCCTGTGGACTGGAGCCGTACCCGCTGGAGCTAGTCTACCCCTTTGTTTTTCTTTCCGCTGCATTTCCGCTAGAATAAGTGTAATTTTCAGTTGTTTCTAAGAACGAAGGTTATGTAATCAACATTGTCTTTTTGTGTACCCTGGCTGGTCCTGGACAGGGAATTAATACACAATTAAGTTCAGAAATTCGTGTGAGGAATTTCTGGGCGTGACAGTACCTACTCGGGTAGGCGGGTGCTAAGGTTTTTGGGGAGTGCGTTCGCACGACTGCTCTCTCTGCTTTCACGATGTCGACCTACGGAGCTGCGCACGTTGACGGCGATGGCAGCGGCAGCGGCAACGGTGGCGCCGGCGGCAGTGGCAGCGGCAACGGGAACGGCAACATCAACGGAGACAGTACTGCCTCGGACACCAGCGAAGGGCCATTCTCAGAGTATACCGCGCTTCCTTTTCTTTTGTTTACTATTTTAGAATGCATGTTAGCAATGTTTCATTGCTACACGTACACAAAATGGATGCTTGTGCTTATCATATATTAAGCATGACGGTAGATGTTCTGTTTATAATTTTAGATTATTCCCTATGTCTGTCATGCCTATTGTCTTATTATTTTGGATTAAAATAATGCCAAAATATGACCATATTTCCAACAGTAATTACATGAACTACCACTCACTATCACTAACACCCATGTCTGTACTCTCCTTCCCTCTCAAATCGAAGTAGATGCGGAGCGGGGAGTGTGGTAGCAAGAGGAGTGAGGGCGATTGCCGGGCAGTGCATGGGCACAAGAGGTTGGTGCATGGGCAGCGGTCGAGCGGAGGCTGGTGACGAGCAGGACGACAACTGTAGGGCAGTGGTTTCTAGGTGGCGATGAAAGACGAATCTACAGTGGTACTATTATCATGTAACCTTCTCACAATCCTCTCCTTTAGAAGCTGTGGAGTTGACAAAACTAGCCAAACACTTTTGAGGTGTACTACAACTTCCATAAGAGCTAGCTTATGCTAGAATTGAAGTTCGGAGTTTGGAGCTTTATCAAACGGGCCCTAGATATAACATGGCTAAATATATGATGAAAACTATAATATAAAATTTAAGTTTTCTCTTAAAGATCGAAATCACATACATTAATGTTTTTTGTTAAATGCAGTGCAAACGGATGTGCACTGACACCCTGTCCTCGTGAGAACCTTTTAATGTTTGGGTCAATATATGTTAAGATTGGCTGGATCGACAAAGTCACAACAAGTACCTCTTGCTTATCCTAAAATTAAGTGACGGGCCAAGTCATCATATCCAAAGGCTAGCATATTTTGAGATTGAGAGATTACCAAAGTCATCATGGGCGCCTTAGCATATCTTGCCCGCTGTTCACAGGTACATTACTCATTGACAACATAGTTAATCGTAAATATTATGTGTGTGTTAAAGTCTAGGATTTAAACCAAAGTGAATAGATACAACCACAAGGGGCCTAACCAATTGATCAACCCTTATTTCTACGTACATCCATGATATTATGTGACCCTACAAAATTTTAAAGTGAGCTCCACTTAGTTTTTTTAAAAAATAGATAATGTACGAAATATCTCTTGTAAAAATAATTTTTAAAAAGCAATATTTTCTATAATACTCTTCCATTCTTTTTTTTTTACTTCTTGTTAATCATTGTCTCCAATATTTGTCTAATATTCATAAAGTTCTTAAGATTATAATGATGAATCTATCAATTGTATTTTCTCCAACACAATCTATGGTACCTTTACACATATTTATGCTCAGAGTTTTTTAAAGTTTGAATATCTATTTAGAAAAGGAGTTGATGTGTCAACTTTAATTAATAGAAAACAGCTAGCTAGAGAGACTCACGACAGAGAACCATCAACACAAAGTGGTGATATTATTCATGGCATTTGGATCCACTCGACCAAGTGTTCATTAATTGAAACTTCAAAATGTGGGCTGCAATAAGGATGAACAAGTTAGCCACGTACTCCTTGCAATAGGGGAAAAATATGTTAATAATTTCAAGTTAATTTCAAGATGTTTGTTCATGCAACGTATATGTGCCATGAGCGGGACCGGGAGAATCGACAACGCAACTTGCAAATTAAGAAACAATCAAATATTGCAGGAAGAACGCGAGAGAAGAAATAGAAATTCTATTTGGAGGAACATATATTAATTCCACGAGTTGTTGGGTTCGTTGGAGGCTCACTTGTTTGGTAGAATCTATAAGGGGCCGATAATGAATAGCACTACAGCTAGCTAGATCAACATTAGTCCAGAACATAATCATCTCAAACAATTCTTGCAACATGTGGCTATGTTTGATTGAGGAGAACCCTATATATGACTGTATTAATAAAATATTTTCGGCAAGTACAGATGCAACCACTCGAGTACTTACAAGCACATAACATCATTAGTTGTTTTTTCTGGGTGCTCATATTTTTCTGGAGTTTTTAATTTCGAGAAACAATATAAGCGTACATGTAGTAAAGTTCAGTGACAAAGCGTGAATATTTTAGAATTACTTAAATATAAACATGTGTGTGTGGACATGAGTGTGCTGTGGGTGTGGCTGGGTCATATGTATATGTCTGACCTGTACTCTGGCATCTTCCTCATTGGTTGTGTGATGGTGAATTTGTTAACACACCTTCTATGGTGATTTTTTTTATCAAGTACTACCTCCGTTTCATATTGTAAAACTTTTTAGCTTTGTCTAAATTTATCAATTAATGAATGTATATAATTTATATATATGTCTAGATTCATTACCATCCATATGAATCTAGACAATGCTAAAAACTCTTACATTATAAAACAGAGTGAGTACTTCGTATCTTTTAATGTTTCAAAAATCATTCACGTTATTAATACATTATTTCAGCTCTAGAATTCAAGACTACCGTACAAAGTCATCTCTAAAGATAAAATTATTTAAAAATCATTAACTTGTTCCGAACTAGAACGCGCACAACCCACATATATATAACAAAAGCAATGGATGTTTAGCTAGTTTTCATAACGAAAAAGACATGTCGCACGGAAGTGTAACCGTGAAAATTAATAGAGATTTACCAGGTCATTGATCCTCTCTATTTGGGTCATTTCTGCAGCTACTTCGGTTGATTCAAGAGAGAAAGTAACATGGATTATTAGTTGCGCGACGTTTTTGGCTTTTACTGCAGGCTTGCCAAGTTAATTAAATCTAAAAGGCCACTAGTGTCTAGTGGCAATCATTGTCCGTTTCCCAATATTAAAACCCTAATCTGATTTTAATAGTAGTACATGCTCCTTCTCTTTCAAACCTTTCTGGTTTTAGCGGATGCTTTTCCATAATTTATCCGTAATGTACGTGTCTGATCTGGTAATATTTAGATTAGCTGGAGTATATATCAGTGCCTTTTTGAGATTAAATTTTTGTAAGGCCATAGCTTCCGACCATATCGTTCACTTCTCCCAACCAACCGCAGGTTTCCCTTTCCCCACTGAGCAAATTGGAGTATAAAAACATCAACGTCAAATCAAGCAGCACTGTGAAGTTTATAGACGGTTCTGGCTCCCATATATAATGGCTGCAATGTGGTTTCCATATATAAGATATACGGTTTAAAACTGGTATACAATAAAAACATTTTTAGAGTACTACTTATCCCTTTAATCAAGTATCAAATTTCTTATCTTATATTCAGCCATATCCTCGCATTCCCAATCATGTTTTATTTTACAAATGGGATCCTCTACAACACTGCTTCTGTAGACTGCTCACCGACATATGGACCCAATAGCAAGTGAGGCCCACATGTCAGTGAGCAGTAACTACAGAAGCATTAATGTAGATGATCTAGACTTTTTTTCTTTAATTTCATCTTTTAACAATCATTGTACTGGAGTTTATCAAAGTAAGAAACAAATGCAATGAAACAAGATAAAGGAAGGATAACTGCATTGAGATTTAATAAAATGGAAGATATTATACTGGTCGGTGATATCAAAACTAGGGTCCATGGCCAGATGGGAGACGAGGTAGCGGAAAGGGTCTCCAAAGGGTTTTGATAGATGGAGGGGTTGAGCCAGCTTGACTCACCTTTTGGAAAGTCAAGCAGGCGTAAGGTTAGATTGATGCCCAACGGCTAGGGGCCTGGGTTTCGTGCAAAGGTAGGTGCCCCGCATTTCTACCTAGGGTAGAGTTGCGGTAAAATGACCGAGTCACACATGGTGCAATTACCACATGACCACATTCTCTGTCGTACACTCGTACCAGTAATGACGACATGTGTGCTGGCCATCGACCAAAGGACGAGCGCATGCCCTTTCACCCCTTCTTGTCTATCATGTCCATCATGTCCTCTTTATTACCCAACAACTCTAAGGTGAGGTACTTGCCACCCGAGGTTAGAAGTTGTCTGTCTTAGAGGTTACGTTGACCACTCAGAGCCGAGAACAGGTGGGAGAGATACCGACCATCTACTAGTATGACATGTTTATATTAAATGGCACCCGCGAGAGCCACTTGTAGCATAAAGGATAAAATGAGGGTCATGCCTCCAAGTAGGGTTTTACATCCCTAGGCGGCTCAAACCTAGATACTTCTCTATATCAGTGCGTACTTTTGCTTATTGCAATGAATCGGTCCGATGCTCTCTTTGACTATCTTGATCCCACCCCCTGGCCCAAACCCAAAAATTCAGAGGCCCACATGATCCCCAGCTAGAGTAGTTTACCTCTAACAATAGCATATTTAATTCTGTATTAGTATGAGAGGATGAATGAAAAAATAGAGTTATTTTGTGACAAAGGAGGTAAAAGAATATACTATATATATATATATATTATTTTCTTCTCAATTATAATCTCTTATAAATAACATGGAAATGTTTATATCTAGGACATTATGAAAAAATTAATACGATGTCTTGTTCAGCTATCCTTTTCACTATCTAATTAGCTAATTTAGGTTTGTATACTTTGTGACCAATTTAAGGCAGCGTTGTAGATTATTCGCATATGAAATAATACTCTGTCCCATAATGGCTTTATTTTTTTAAGTTTTTCCCGTTTATCTAAAAAGAGTTTATTTTTTAAGAATTTATCGTATTTTAGTTTGGTAAAGTGAATAACAAATGTATCATAACTAAAAAAACATGGGATTAATGTATTGGGATTTGAAAATGTCAAGGATATTATAGTATGTGTGATTTTGTATTAATTTGTGCGAGGGAGACTAAAAATGAAGTTTTGAGTGGGGGAATATAATGGATTATGTACTTCAAATAAATATTTTATCTTATAAATCTAATAAATAGAGTGGTCTAACAATGAAATAGGAAAAAAACCATCAAGCAAATATTGGATATAAGCATAAAAGAACGAAGTTTTAAATGAATGAATCTAATGCAATAGGACTATATCATATCATTCTCAAAGCTTTAGTCACATGTATCCTGATGGCAAGTTTTAACCAGTCTCATTATATCTTCCATTCTCTATCTATATCTAGACGCAATCCCTTTAAATAAATAACTAAAATTATATTGCTAAATGTGTATAAAATTCAAATACACAAACTTTTAAACCTAGAATAAAAATAAAATAAAAGTCACAAAATTAACAAATAGTAATATATTAGAAAGGAAATCCCGGTGCTATAAATATTACACACACATTATCAAGCTTTAAATAGAAATAATGAAGCGAGGTAGAAATGTGTCCCTGATCTCTGTCTCTTTGAGCGTGTTACCAGATTCTCATTTGTGTGTAGCATGGTGTTGGATATGCAATTGTGCAGGTATATATACTGTTGTATATTTGGAAAAATTGATGCGTTAAAATAATTATAATCAGTTAAAAAATATGAATTATTGGTCAACAAAAAGAAAATCTAAAAAGCCCTATTTATATTAACATGCTATCAAGAAGGATGCCTATGTTAGCACCTTCGATGGGAGCTGCATAGGATCAACCCCACGTGAGGAAACCAACTTTTCCACCGGCAGTCAACGCGCCGGTAGCAGAACAAGAAACCTGTGCAGCATGTGCCCGGCGATTTTGCTTACTGTTTGTTCGGAAATGGTATCGATCTATCCTCGTCTTCTCGCTTAGAAACAAAAATTTAAATTTTTAATTCTAAATTTAAAATTTATTATATGGTATTTTTTATCGTAGTTCAATTTTCAGATTTTTTTAAATAGTCAGGAGTATGTATAATTTTTTATAATTATTACTGTACTGTTTTTCTTGTTTACCTAGAATAAGGCAAAAATGGGCCCTCCGCCTCGACAGCTTATCCCAGCAGACAGCACAGAAAAAGCACCGATGCTCAGTGATCGCGCACAACGCTGGTCGGCTCGGTCCACCCAACTTCCGCCCCTCCTTCCCATCGTCCCTCCCCCAACGTCCACCCACCAACCCACACGCACCCTCCAGCTCCGACCTCGCCGCCCGCCTCCAACCACCCTCCCCATCCATGTCCTCCTCCTCTTCCCCCCTCCTCCTCCTCCTCCTAATCCTGCTGCTGCTACTCCTCCCCGACGCAGCCCGTTCCCAGCGGCAGCAGCAGCAATGCCCGCTCAACTTCACCGCGCTGGGGCCCTTCCTGGCTCCGCCGCTCCCCGCCGACGACTCCGCCCGCTGCCTCTTCGCCGTGCAGTCCGTCCGCCTCCTCCTCGCGCTCCACCTCGCCGCCACGGGCTCCTTCGTGCTCCCGGCTAACGCCTCCTGCCTCCGTCCGCTCCGCGCCGCGCTCCCCTTCGCGCTCCCGCCGCCCTCCGCCTGCGGCCTCTCGGGCCTCGACGCGCTCCTCGCGTCCCCCGGATGCGGCAACGTCTCCTCGCTCGGGGACTTCGACGCCGCCGTCCCCGCCGCCTCGCGCGCGGACATGAACGCCACCTGCGACCGGGACCTCACCCCCGTCCCCGACTGTACCGCCTGCACCACCTCGCTCAGCAAGGCCGCCGCCGCGTACCTCCTGCCGGGGTCCCCCGACAACGGCGGGAACAACGTCACCGGCTGCGTCCAGTACCCCTTCATCTACGCCGGCGCCGCCGCCAGCCCGCGTGGCGCCGCCGACCCGGCCACGGCCTTCTGCCTCTACCTTCTCAAGGTGAACTCTCCATCCAACGCCCGCTCCGGTGTCCCCGGTTGGGTCTACGGCGTCGTGTTTGGCTGCGTCGCCATGGTGCTGCTCGTCGCCGCGGTTGCTGGCTCTTGGTTCTTCGTGCGGCGGAGGCGGAGGAGGGCAGCGGCGGCGGCGCTGGCTAAGGCCACGGCAGACAGCAGGAGCAAGCGCTCGCAGGCGATGGAGTCAATCAGCGCGAGCACCACGCTGGTCCAGTTCACCTACGACGAGGTTAAGGCGGCCACAGGGGGATTCGCGAGGGAGAGCATCATTGGCCGCGGCGGCTTCGGCAATGTGTACAAGGGTGTACTCCCGGACGGCGCGGAGGTGGCGGTTAAGCGCTTCAAGAACTGCTCGGCGGCCGGGGACGCTGCGTTCGCGCACGAGGTGGAGGTCGTGGCCAGCGTGCGCCATGTCAACCTGGTCGCCATCCGTGGGTACTGCATCGCTACCACGGAGAGAGAGGGGCACCAGCGGATGATTGTGTGCGACCTCATGCATAATGGCAGCCTCCACGATCACCTGTTTGGTGCTGGGGAATGCCAAATGGTCTGGCCTGTGAGGCAGAGGATTGCTATTGGGATGGCGCGCGGCCTGGCTTATCTGCACCGCGGAGCGCAGCCGGCAATCATTCACAGGGATATCAAAGCGAGCAATATCTTGCTTGATGACGACTTTGAGGCTATGGTGGCTGATTTCGGATTGGCCAAGTTTGCGCCGGAAGGAATGACACACGTGAGTACACGGGTTGCTGGCACGCTGGGTTATGTAGCTCCAGAGTATGCCTTGTATGGCCAATTAACCGAAAAGAGTGATGTCTATAGCTTTGGAGTTGTGCTTCTTGAGCTTCTAAGCGGAAAGAGGGCATTCATCTCCCTTGGTGAAGGCCAGAACTTTGTGCTCAGTGAATGGGCTTGGTCATTGGTTCGGAGAGGGAAAACAGTGGATGTGATCCAAGAAGGAATGGCTGAGCCTGGTCCTACTGAGGTAATGGAGAAGTATGTACTTGTTGCAGCACTCTGCACACATCCTCAGCTGCATGCTAGGCCTACAATGGATCAAGTGGTGAAGATACTAGAAGCAGATTCAGTGTCTGGGCCTTTAATTATTCCGGAGCGCCCTCTCCCGGTAGTTGCAAACCTGGCTGAGATTGAGAGGTCAGCCAGTGGCAGTGGCTCAGGTCAGCTGTTTAGTCCCTCTGGTTTCCGGTCTTTTACTCGTATAAATGAAGATGCTGATTTGGAGTCTCCTAAAGAAGATTGACACTTTCCTTAGCTGATTAGAGAAAAGTTTATTGCTAGATTCTCTATGTATCATATTTTTTGTTAGCTTGATTTGTCTTAATGGGGTTACTCTATTGTGTAGATAGAAATTGTACTTTTCTTCCCACCCAGGAAATGTAAGATTCTTTGGTGACAGTTAATTCATTTAAAGCATCTGCTCTTGCATTTCTTTATTATATATTTAGCATTTAAATATCATTGGCGTGGACAACTTTTTATTATTTTGGATTGTCAGGATGATTGAAACAATTTCCTGTGATAGATTAGGTTTGGAAACCGTAACAGCTTTACCATCCAGTTCAAAGGCACATTATTAAGTATAAGGACGCTCCATTAATGCATCATATTCTTCTATTATATTGTATCATGTCTTGAAATGATAAGCATAAATTTGAAGTACTTGTCAGTTACCACTGATTATCTGTTGTCAAGGTAATTTATGATTATGTTGACAAAGTAAACCGAAAAGATTGCTCCTGAACACTTGCTTATTATTATTGGTAACACCAATTAGAAGCTACAACATTACCTTGGAGGTTGTTAATCAATTTAAGCACCTCCCTTACCAATTTAAGCACCTCCCTTAATCAATTTAAGCACCTCCCTTACCAATAGAAGCTACAACATTACCTTGAAGTATTCTAATGGAGTATACATAATAATCACTGGCAAGTTATACTAGATAAACTGTCAGGCAGTATTGGAGGATCGAAACTATTGAACTGATAGCTAGCTTTATCCAAGTACAAATATCTGTTTCATGGAATTTAATGACATATCATTAACCTTTTCATGGAATTTACTGGGAATTCTTTTTGAGTGTTTGATAATTGGGGATTGTGTAGACATGTTAAATTTGTAATTTGTGGTCTTGAAAATAAAACTACTTTGATTTTAAGTACTCCCTCTGTCCTGCTATATGAACTTTTTTGGACTAAACAAATTAACAAGCAAGGGAAAGTCCATATTGTCCCTCAGTAAACATGCACCCCACCTTCTTATTTGTGCTTTAAGCATGCCATAAATACATAGTATTAATGAGATAGTGAAGAAAATCAGCCATAGTAGAGGGGGTTATATGTATTAAATTCTAAAAGTCCTTATATTTTAGGGTAAGTTGTGAATGATAAAAATCTTTATATTTTGGGACAAAGAGAGTAAGAATCTGTTTTGCTATTTGTCATGTCACCTATACAAATAACCACAACTTTATTATAATTTACTGCAATTTAAAGTTTACTTTGTTTTATGCTTCTCTAGATTTCATTTTATCTGGTTTCATATTGATAGGGCTTCATGAGAATACAACATCTTCATTTTTAAGTTAGACCATTTTTTCACAAGAAAACAAAAAGTTAGGGATTTTTGCTATTGGATGTTGATTAAGTGGCCTAATAAAGGGTTTGATTGATAAGAAAAATCAGCCACTTCTCATTACTTACGATATCATGAGAAATTAGCAAAGCTTTCTCGCTCTCTTTTTTTCTGGAGAGGGTTAGTAAAGCTTTGTTGTTTTAAAGGATTAGCAAAGCTTTCTGAGATCACTAACTTAGATACCATAAATCTTGAATAACTTGTCCCTTCAGTCACCATTTATACCTGAGAAAGCAAGGAATGATTTTGTGGCACAATTAAGTCACTCGAAACTGTTGTTTTCTTCTTTCATCTCTATCTTTGTTTGCTTTCAGGAGTTTTCTAGTCTTGCAGGTTCCAGGCTCATTCTAATTGCCAAACGCTGACAAGGCAATCTTTCTATGATCACCTACAATGCCCTGCTGGCATATGCCAATTCCAGGTACGAATTATGTAAAGTTCAGACTTTGTTCTCTGTGTCCAATGCTTAGTTTTGTTTCAAAACTTCAGAAGGAGCATAATCTAGTGATAGAAGAAATCCCAGAAATTATATTGCTAAAACCAAATATCAGTTGTCTGCTCTAATTTTGTTAGGTTTTCAGTAACATATATTGGTCCCTCATACAAAAAATCATAAGTATCTAAATTGTTGTTGCTTTTAAGTTGCATTTGCATTATCCTGTGTTGGAATAGTTCACATCAGGTTGTAGACAGGATCATCTTGAACGAATCATTGGTTACATTATGACTGGTGAACTAGAAGGCAAGGGAGGAGGAAGAATCCTGTGTTGGTGGCTGTAGCCAAGTTTATCTGTTTCGTCAGCGAAATGCATCTGAAATCTACGAAGACTGCCAAAGAGATACGATGCAGCTGTGATAACAAGAGGCGTCCAAACCCGACGGCTGTGGGCGTGGAGGAACTATACGGACGGCACTGCAGCAGCCTCGGTTTTTTCTGAGCCTCGACGATGTTTTTCGTGGAATTAAATTCAGTTACATTCCTTGTTAGGTTTTACGTCACAGTGCTGGGGGCAAATCGGGTATGGTAGGTTCTGCCGCAAATCACGGATAAATCGACTAATCGAGCATCTGTTACAAAACCTCTGTAAACTTTTTGAATACCTTGTGGTAATTTAAGTGTTGGTCACTTGATATTATAGTAAATGTCCCAAATAGAATCACCAGTTCACCACCAACCTCTTTAACCTCCCATTGCTAACTTTTAATTGCCCTTGCTTTTTTTTGGGGAGAAGATCTTTACTGGCTGTTGGATCAGTTTGTATAATCTTTGCTGACAAATTTGAATTAAAAAAGAAGAAATTAGTTTCAATGTTATTAATTTTTACTCTTACTAGCATATTGCCGATGTGTTGCAACATAATTTTATTAAAAAATATCATTAGCATATTATTAAAGTTTTGCTAATAAAAGTGGTTGATATATATAGGTCTTAGTTATTTTTCCTTTTAAAAATATAAGAGAGTCGGTGGTAGGATGGGTGGCAGATTCACCACTATTCACCACCTGAAACAATTGATATAGATATAGATATATTCAGTCCTCTCATTTTCCTTTACTGATTATGATTAACATGCCTGAAACAATTGAACACATCAATTGGTTCCTTCCAGATTTTGTAAACTGTTGTCCCAAATATTCAATGCGAAATAAATTAGTCTCTTAAATAATTACAAGTTTTGATGGTGCAAAGAACATTGGTTTCTAAAATATGTAAAGAATATAACAATAATAATCTATCCATTGTGTACTTGTGTGGTGAACTATTGCAAAAAATAAACATGTTTATATACAAAAATTATTTTAAGGTAGCTGTTGCGTATAGATATGAGAGTACTCTGTGTTGACCTGTCTATATGAATGCAACGTAATTAAACAAGTGTTCTGATGCACTACCATTATTTAAACCCTTATGCTGAATTAATCTCTCACTTCTCTCTTTTTCGTTAGGTACACGACGGAGCTTAAACTATGTGAGATACCTAGCTGTCTTCACCTTTGCTATTGATCAGGTGATAACCTCAAGATTTCACGGACAAATTAAATTGATTTGTTAACACTATGCAGACTGTGGTTTATTTAACTACTCCCTCCGTTTAATAATATAAGAAGTTTTAGCTATGCTTAGATTCATCTATTAACCAATGTATATTGTTTATATATATGTCTAGATCCATTGATATCTATATGAATTTAGGATACGCCAGAAAATCTTACATTATGAACAGAGGTAGTACAATTTTTTTAGTGATCACCACATTAGGACATAGTTAAAACAGAAAATTACCAATAGCAACATAAATTAATTGAACTGAATGGGGGAAAGCGAATGTCATGGGGTGATTGTTTGATTTTTTAAGGAAAAAAACCAAATATCACATTTGCAAACGTTTTAATGGACCGACGGTGTTAAACCGGAGGAACGAGAGGATGAGGTCAAGTCATCATAATTAATAAAACTTTTACATACATGTTCTTTGTCAATCTAAAAGCAACTTTAAAATGCGCCAAGTATAAGTAGAAGTAAAAAGATAATGGTGCATATAGACATGTTTGGAGTATTAATAGAGAAGACACAAATTCTTCCAAGCACCGGTGCACGCTCAAGAGTTTAGGGGCTTTACTATAAGCTCCACAATAGAAAGAGTAGGTTTCAATATTCCATATTTGAGACGATATAGATTATGACTTACTTCCACATGAGACTTAGTGAGCGATGTATCCCACCAGATTTATTTCCTTTCTCAGCACCACTATGCATCCCAGCACTTTCCTGACGAGCGTGGGGCAATCAAAGGCGGAGAGGATAATGAACTAGTCCTAGCTGGCGCATTGTGGAGGCATTGCTGCGAAGACGAGGCAAGTGAATTGCAGTGGTGAGGAGGAAGGTTGTGGTGGCACCATCCCTGTGAGGAAAATGACATGGGCTCAATGAAGAGTGGGGGCCACATTGTCCGCACAATGGAGCAGAGAGGAGGCGTATTAGGGAGAGGGACACTAGGCTAAGCGTGAACATGATGAGATAAATGAAGACGGCGTTGGCATGTGACACAACAAGGTCTTTGGTGGCACTCCTCACATGATCTTCATGTTGTCTAGGAGGAGAGGATTGAATAACAAAGCCTGAAAATTATGTAGGAACACAAATCGATACATATGATTGTTCAACGAAATTCGTATCCCAACGATCTTACAAATCTATTGAGGAACTCCAAGAAACCAGCTATCTCTCAATCCCAAGTTTTATCAAACAAGAACCAAGGACAAAACTTTCTTATCCAATCAACCATGGAGCAAAGCACATTTTCAAACGATCCCCAAAGTCCAAAATTGAACATGGGGCAACTACCATCGGTGAAGTTTGCTCTACCTACCAACTTCTAAGGATAACCTTAGTTCTTATTCAATTACCTCTTTCTTCGCAGGAGTGAGAGAAAAAAGTCTTAATAATTTTTTGTCGGCTATCCACTATTAGGTACTCATGGACGACGTCAAGCTGGCTAGGAGGATAACCTCAAAGAGTGATAAGGCTGATGATGAAGTTGATCTCTAAAATGCTCGACATAACTAGCTATGGATATATAGGAGTTAGGCTAGATCTATGATATATAAGATAGACTAGACTTAACTAGCTATGGATAAGGGTAGGCTAGATCTATGATATATAAGATAGACTAGAACTTAAATATTATGTTGTCTTGTATAGCACTATAGGGTATAGACTCATAATCAAATAACACCATGTAAATAAGAAAGCTGAAGCCATATTTGATTAGGTTCCCTACCTTGTAACATTGTCCCTTGGTATACAAGGGGAAACAGAGGGCCAATACATATGGCTAAACCCTAGCCAGTCATACTAAGGTATTATTTCGTATTCGAAGGCCCGGACCTTTATAATCCCATATCTTCTGTTAACTGTCATACTTTTGGTCTCATATGCCTCCTTCAATTTGCAAAACATCAATAATCATCCTACTTAAAAAGCTTGGGTGAGGATTTTAAATCCTTACTTATGCTTACAATGCATGGTAGGTATGTCACGACAATTTCCATAGCAATATAAGCGCATCTCCACTAGTCCCTTAATAACCCAACCCCAATAACTGATTATTGGAGCTCTCCCAATACCAGTTTCATGATTATTTGTAGAGAGGCTTTAGTAGATCCCCAACAACATTGCCCCCAACAACTCATTTTCTCTTATTTTTACACAATTGCATATAAGCATATTGATTTCAAAGTAATAATTCAAACATTTATGTTTCTTGTTCTTCTTCAAGATTGGCACAAGGGATAATCCTAACATCTTCTTCATTTGGAACTTCCACACGATTGGAGAGGGAAATGTTATGTATGCTAACATCCTCATTGAGCATATATAAATAATGTAAACGGTCGCATATCACATCAACAAAAATTGAACAAAAAACCGTTGCAATATAGTAGGCAAAATTGAAAGGGGAGACATAAATACCTTTTGGACATTTCATCTAGCACTTCGAGGGTGTCCTCAGTAGTCTAGTCTCCTTGACACTATCTATGGAGTTATTGGAGCCGGTCGTGGATTCCATCGCGTTGATTGTTAGGTCAAAAAGAGGAGCAACAAAGTGGACGATATAGCTGGAGTTGGAATGGATGGTGTTGCCTTCCCCTTTCCCTTTCACTGGTTTTGCCAGTTGTCCTCATTGATCTGGTGGCTTGAGCACTGACATGTCGTTCTCCATACCTCTACTACTACTAGGCGACATTGAGGTTGGCCAAGGGAGCCGATTAGGCGGTTGGAGCCATGCTGAGGTTTGAGGGATTGGACATTGGGAGGAAGGTAACGGCGGCGATTGGACATCGGGAGAAAGGTAACGGTGGCTGGGAATCACAAGGATGGCCGAAGAAGTAGCTGGCGGTGCCTAGGACTTCACGTGATAGCCGTTTCATGGGAGAATCCAGACAAGCTGATAGTATGTTGGAATGACATAGAGCCTGTGGCCCGATGGGCAGGCAGGACGGCTCTAGCATGAACGATTGTTTATTGGCGCCAATTTTCCGTATTATTAGAGGGGTTTTGTGGCAAAAATTCCTTTTTTTTGCAACAGAATCTGGACCTTATAACAAAGCTTTTTTGTTGATGCAGCCCGCTACCGGATTTTGCATCGTGATGTTGAGTGGGCTTAGCTGTTTGCCTGAGCACGGTAGCCAATAAGGGGTTTGTTCTGCGTCACCTTTCGGAGCGTTACGAGAGCAGACGCTTGACGCTGTCTGCCTCTGCCTTCCATCATAAACTGGGTAACAAAAACATGCCGGATAATCTTTGATTGGAGATAGATTGTTACAGATGCCATACACCTGGTGGTGTTTATCAGGCACTGGTCGTCCTCACAATTAATGTTGTTTGCCGACCAAATCAAACCTGAGAATGAGAGTGATATGCTGCGCTAGCTTTGCCTGCGTATCATAAATAGGATAGCATTTCAACTATTTTGGCACTGTTTTGAACTGCCAGTACTATTGCAATTGGTAATTCTGACCAGAAATTATCATGATTAGTTTAAAGTAACAAATTAATATAAGGATGGTTGATGTGGTCGATATATATGGTTTTGGTGGGATACCAGTTTTTTTCTACAAACTATATTTTATATGGAATTCTTATGTTCGAGACACGGCCGGCTCAGATGTTACACAATGGAACATGCAAGTATATCAAACAAGATGTTAAGTTATTCCTTCATTATGTCAAACCTACCGTGATCATGATCACCGCATCTGTTCTAAAATATAAGAATTTATAAATTGTTTAGCATAGGTGCCTATCTTTTGGCTTATTCAATAAATAAGTTAAACAATATATTTGTAAATAAAAATAATTTGTAAAATAAACTTTTATATATGTATTTTTAACAATCTAAAAGAAAAGGCTGAAAAAGAATCTATGATAAAAACCTAAAATTAATTCTAAATTAAGATTGAAAATTTAAATTTTGGTTTATAAGCATAAGCATAAACGAAAAAAATGAGGTTGATAGACTAATGATATATTCAATGGTCAATTTTAAAATTTAAATAAATAGATTTTTTCTAAGCATCTGATTAGGTCTAAAATCATTGAAATAACAAAAAAATCGGTGCAAGAATACTTATATTATGATAAAATTTAAAATCATAAAAATACTTATATTTTGAGTCGAAATAGTACGGGCACACTTTTTTTATTCTTTTTGGCTTTTTTTGACATTGACACGACTTTTAAAGCAGACGATTTCTAATTGTTTTTGAATCGTGGATATATACAATTGATTGGAAGTATAATTACATTTAAGTATTTTATGTGATGTCATTGTTATGGATAATCAAACATTACCACACTGGTACAAAACCATGGTATTGCCAGGTCATAAGCAGTAACACTTGTAACTTGCCACTCGATGTTAATGGTGTGGCGTTGTTTGTTTGCCGTGTAAAATACAAACCTACATACCGATGTAACCCATCCTAGGATAATAAATCTGGAGGGAGTGTTGTCCATATTCATTATTTTAGAAGGGGTGACAACGGAGGGAATAACCTTGGATGCCCAAAAGGTTTATGCTTAAAAATAATAAATGATTGGATGTTTATTTTTATAACTTAGATTAAAAAAGGTTTAATAGAAAAACTATGTATCAAGCAATCCTGCGTAAATTGATTTCGCCAATTGTCACTAACAGAGATACCTTGCAAATAAAATTAATTATTATATCGGCAGGTATACAATACTAGTACTAATGTTGCACAGACATCCTATTGGCCCATTAAATGCAACAGTCTTGGGGGTTATGAAAAAAAATCAAGCAATATATTTATAAACGAAAAATAAATTATAAATAAAAAATATATATGTATTTCTAGCGATTTAATAGCCAAGGCTAGAAAATAAACTTCGATAAAAAAAACCCCAAAATCAACTTTAAATTTGAGATTGAAAATTTAAATTTTTACTTATAACCCATTAACAAAAAACTGTGTTGCGAGCTTTTACGAGCAAATAGGAAAACTAGTGATGGAACACATTGAATAGAATAAACTCCAGAGAATATTCTTTAAATATCCAGCTACATATATACATACTGCTCTAGCAAGAGATAGGTTGGCTCCAATATAATGCCCTCAATTTGTATACGGTGTTGATGATGCATGTAAGTATGTTCTCAATTTCTTTCCGGAATATATATTTATGTACATTTGTTATCCTATATGAAAATCTTTTTGGAGTCTCACAGGTCCAACGTACGCCTGAGAATATTCAGATTTATTATAAAAACATTTGCCTTGTTATATTTGTCACCAGAAATGTAGGATGATTATTTGTTGTTTTCGGTAAAAGCCAAATAGTATATGTACAAACAAAATATTATAAATAAAATTTTTATCTACATGTTCTTAGTTCTTAGCAAGGTAAAAATAAAGTCTAAAAAATAAACTATGATGAAAAACCCCAAACTGAAAAATTTAAATTTACTTTACAAGCCGAAGCCAAAAAAAAGGTGGAGGTGACAGTACTAAAGTGTTGTTATTTTGGTGATTAACTAAGAATATTTAAATTTTAATAGCTATTAAATGATAAAATTAATTACTACTACCTTCGTTTTATATTGTAAGGGTGTGTTTAGACTGAGAAATTTTTTGAAACAAATATCATGTCAGATGTTTGACCAGATGTCGAAAGGGATTTTTGGACACAAATACAAAAACTAAGGGGTTGTTTAGATGAGGCTAAACTTTTTAGCTCCATGTCACATCGGATGTTTGGACGCTAATTTAAAGTATTAAGCATAGGCTAATAAAAAATCAATTTCATAAATGAGTGCTAATCCACGGGATGAATTTTTTAGCCTAATTAATCTATAATTAGCAAATGTTTACCGTAGCATCACATAGGCTAATCATGAATTAATTAGGCTCATTAGATTCGTCTCGCGAATTAGCCCAAGATTATGGATGGATTTCATTAATAGACTACGTTTACTATTATAAATAAATGTCCAAACATCCGATGTGACTAGGGGCTAAATTATAGCCCCTAGAAACAAACAATCCCTAATTACAGATTATGCCAAGGAACTGCGAGACGAATCTTTTGAGCCTAATTAATCCGTCATTAGCAAAAGTTAGTTACTATAGCACTTATGACTAATCATGACCTAATTAATTTATATACATGTCTAGATTCATTAACATCTAATGAGTCTGGAAAAAGCCAGAAAGACTTATATTATAAAACGGTGGGAGTACAAAGTTAGAAATCTATCTAAAAATGAGATGATTAAGTTTTATATAAAATCTTTTTAAAATACACACTATTATTCTATAGTTTGGGAAAACCCATGAGTATAAAAGCCGAGAAATTAGCCTTGCAAACGAATAAGGGGTTGTTTAGTTTGCAAATTTTTTTCAAAAACATCACATCAAAACTTTAAACACATATTTGAAGTATTAAACTTAGTCTAATTACAAAACAAATTTTAGATTTCCCCTGAAAACTATGAGACAAATCTTTTGAGTCTAATTAATCCGTCATTAGCACATGTTGGTTACTGTGGCATTTATGGCTAATCATGTCATAATTAGACTTAAAATATTCGTCTCACTATTTTCTCCATGACTGTATAATTAGTTTTAATATTTATATATATTTAATCTAAAGATTCGATATGATATTTTTGGAAAAATTTTGAGAACTAAATAGCCCCTAAAATACAGTAGCACTGTTCAAGTAACAACACAACAAATAAGGGAGATTAGTGGCATGCATGCGTGAGCACGGCAGCAGTGAAGCGAGTCGATAAGGTTGGTGACGCGTGATGCCCAATCTGTAACGCGGTGACAACCTGAATTGACCGGGGAGCAGCGGAGCGGAGACACGAGGGTTTATTCAAGCCGACCTGCCCCCACCACCAACTTGCGCCGGACGGCGGCAGCAAACAGCATGTACCAGATGGCCGCAAGCCCGCAGCATGCCGGCTGGGGCTTTGGTTAGTTCTCAAAATTTTTTTTTCAAAAATATTACATTAAATTTTTGATATTTAAATATACATAAACATCAAAATTAATTACACAGTTACGAAGAAAATCGTAAGACGAATCTTTTGAGCCTAATTAGGATGTGATTAGCCATAAATACTATAGTAACCAACATGTGCTAATAACGAATTAATTAGACTCAAAAGATTTGTCTCGCGGTTTCCAAGTGAAATCTAAAATTTGTTTTATAATTAGACTATGTTTAATACTTTAAATATGTGTTTAAAAGTTTAATGGATGTTTTTCAACTAAACAAGGCCTTTGCTTGCACTGCCACAGTGGGTGGCATCGCAATCTGCAACGCGTACACACAACAAATTTGCATGACTGATGCTGTTTTTTTTTCTTGGGTCTTTGCCAACTATAATAATAACAACTGAAGAAAACAAGGGGCATATATGTGCATAATAGATATTACCAGGTCCAATAATAACTATAGCTTTATGGTTGAAATTTGAACTATAAATTTGCAGTTATTATGACATAGAGTTAATATTTAATTTAAACTATAAAGCTGCAGTTATTAGGCGTGACAGAGGGAGCAAGGTCATGTTTAGTTTCAAAAAACTTTTTTAAAAAACATCACATCAAATCTTTGAACATCTAAAGAAAGTGTTAAATATACATGGACATTAAAACTAATTACCCAGTTATGTACGAAATCGTGAGACGAATCTTTTGTGCCAAATTAAGAAATGATTAGCCATAAGTGATATAGTAACTAACATGTGCTAATGACGGATTAATTAGACTAAAAAATTCGTCTCGTGGTTTCCAGGCAGAATCTGAAATTTGTTTTTTCATTCGTATTCGAAAAGCCCTTCTGACATCCTGTCAAACGTTCGACATGATCCTTTCGTCAATAATTTTTAGCAACTAAAGAAGACCGAAGTACAAAATTGTGTTGACACCTAACAATATGTGAAGGATTGGAGAATTAGAAATTGGAGAGTTAGACTGAGTTGATGTAAAAACACTACCACGTCTATTTATTACGATGTGGTAGGTTGAGATTAAAAAATAAGGTAGAGTGGTTTACTGTTAAAATGAAAAATATATTTTTTTAAATATTAATTTTAAAATTCAAAACCAAAAGGTTCGGTAGCACCGTAGCAGGTAACAAGAACAAACAAGGCCTTAGATCGAAAGAACGTGCATCAACGAAGAGCCTACAAAACGCAACGCAACGCAAGAATCAGAGGACACAACATCCTCGTGTGTAAATCCGGGGTACACCAAGAGATGCGGAAGAAGCAATCATGCCATCCCGCCTTTGACCGGCGAAGCGAAGCCGGCACGAACCAGCCAATTACCCCCACGAGTGACCCAACCAAACAACCAGCCGCTGGTCCGGTGCGAAGTGGGGTGGAAGCCGTCAAGGTCCACCCCAACCCAACCGCGTCCCCCACTTTTTCCACTCCCCCTCCCCCATCGTCTTCTTCTTCCCCAATCCTATAAGACCCATTCCTTCCTCCTCATCCCGCATCCATTCCATTGCCAACCTCTGAAGCAGCAGCAGCCCAACCTTTCCCTTCCTCTTCTTTCTTTCTGTCTGTCTTCCGTCGATGGCCACCGAGGTGCTGCGCCCGCACAACGTCCTCCTGCCTTCCCCTGCGCAGAGGATCCGTGCCACGTCGTCGCAGCAGAGGAGGCCGACGGCCAGGGCACCCGTGCCGGCGGCCGCCCGGAGACACCAGGGCAAGCCCAGGAGGGCGCCCGCTGCCGCCGCGGTGGAGGTCTACGCCGGGCCGGCGTTCTCCGTGTCCCCCGAGCCGAGTGCGCTGCCGCTGCCGCAGTTCCCGTTCAGGAAGGCCGCCGCCGCCGTCGCCGTCGTCGACGATGACGCCGCCACGCGCGACCTCCGCCGCATGCTCCGGCTGGAGTAGTCGCCGCCTCTAGCCGGCGCGCGTGACATAGCTTCTTCTTCTTTAATTGTTCCCCTTCTCTTCTCTGGCCTTGCAGTTGGCATGTGAGCTGTACGGGTAGTTCTGGCCAGCCTCGTGGTGCGTGGCGCCGCCGCGGCCAGGTCGCCGGCTCAGTTTTATTGTGTGGCCGGAGACCGGTAGCGCGGCGGCCGTGAGCTCCGACGACGGCGGCGTAGAATGAACGCAGCAGTATGCGACGACGATGATGTAATTACGTATTCACATTTACATTGTAGACATATACAGTATATGTATACGCCTATACGGTAGGGGTCTCTTTGGTATAATACAAGTCTAAAGTAATTAGTTTAACCCACCCATGTGTGTGTACCATGTCTTAGCATAAGAAAAACAGGCCATTTTCCGCCTGTTTATAGGTGTATTGGTTGATTGAAAAGTGTTTTTATTTTTGGTTGTGTTCGTGGGGATATATATTTCAATTAGTCATAGCTAAATTATGTTCACTGTAATTAGTCGCTATGTCAACTCGGTTGGTGGCACGCTGACCAGCTGGCACCTACCGCATGAAAGTTCTGTGCTAATCATTGTTTTGTATCTTTCATATTCACGTTCTCACCCTCGTTTTTTTACTTTGTATAAACATAAGCAAAATGATTTATTAATAATAAATAATCTGAATACAACTTTTATATGTATTTTTATGGATTTAAAAACATTGACAGAAAAATAAAGTACGATGGAAAAAAACTCCAAATTTAAGCTTTACTAGTAATCTACTACTACGTACTATATAAATATATAAAAGGAGTGGTGGTGATAAATCTGTCACCTACTCTCCCACCAACTTCCTTTATTTTCTGGAAAGAAAAAATAACTTATATCTATATATCAAACCACTTTATTAATTCTATTCTAATAGCATGCTAATAATATTATTAATAAAATCATATTGCAACGCATGAGTAATATGCTTGTATACTAGTAAATTACAATAGAGCCATAATTAATGATGCATTATGTAGCCCATTAGAAAAGTTGCTTAAAAGTAATATCAATATATTTTTAATTTTTTATAACTAATAATTAATTAAGTATATATTAATCCACTGCTACGTTTCTACGTCGATTACTAATTCCATATTAACAAGTCGGCCATAGAGATGTAAGTAGGTAGCCTATCAAAGCAAGTCGACTTTCTCGTAGGCTATTTTTTTGGGTTTAATTGTTATTGTAACTAGATGATACCCTCTTTATTGCAGAATAGATAGATGAAATTGTGCTAAAATTGTTGAAATGTAGATATATGTGTTAAAATATTGTGAAAGTGATATGGTGGATGATAATTTGACTTGCTTGTATATTAATGTTTAAAATCTAATAATTATAGATGATATAACACACTTACGTGAGTTTTAAATAAAACAATTGCTAATGAGTGTTGATATAATATTTTTACTTGTTGAGCTTTAAAATATATCGATTTCTAAAACTTAAGCCATATCATTATAATGTTATAGGTATTCAGGACGTTCCCTTATCCATTAATTTGATTTTTCAGTGAGCTAGGCAAGCCATTGAACTGCACGCCTTGCTTGGGTTTGAACCCGGATGCCAATATGCCATGCAGTTTCTCACTTGGCAAGACAGGACGTTGAACTGCCTCCACACCAGGGGTCAAACTCAGGTGCTTCACCCTCCTTTAAGGTGGTGTTTAGTTGCTAAAATTTTTTGGTAAAAATATCACATCGAATATTTGACCTGATGTCGGAAGGGGTTTTCGGACACGAATGAAAAAACGAATTTCACGGCTAGCCTAGAAACTGCGAGACAAATCTTTTGAACCTAATTAATCCGTCATTAGCACATGTTGGTTACTATAGCACTTATGGCTAATCATGGACTAATTAGGCTCAAAAGATTTGTCTCAACATTTTTTCCGTAACTGTGAAATTAGTTTTTTGGTTCATCTATGTTTAATGCTTTATTTAGGTGTCCAAAAATTCGATGTGATGTTTTCTGAAAAAAATTAGGAACAAAATAAAGCATTAAACATAGATGAACCAAAAAACTAATTGCATAGTTATGAAAGAAATCTTGAGACGAATCTTTTGAGCCTAATTAATTCATGATTAGCCATAAGTGCTACAACACTATGTGCTAATGACGGATTAATTAAGCTTAAAAGATTTGTCTCGCGGTTTTCAGGCTAGCCATGAAATTCGTTTTTTCATATGTGTCAGAAAAGACTTTCTGACATTCGGTTAAACATTTGATATGACACTTCTCCAAAAATTTTCTCAATCTGAACACCCCCTTAGATAAAATTGTTCGTCCATTCTTCCTTCCCCCTCTTGTCTCATCTCTTCCACCAATAAGTGATGCTGCAAAGATGGTAACAAGCAGACCAGGGATGCCCAATCAAGCCTATTGTCATCATTCATCAAGTCTAATGAGGTGGCATCCTTGGAGAGGAACTTCATATTCTTATGGGCCTATTTGGGGAGCTTTTCTTAGCTGTAGCTTTTTTCCAAAAGCAGCTTCTATCAGAAAATGCCCCAAACGGTCCACAACTTATGGGAATTTACAGTTATTCTGTAAAAGAGCTTTTCTAGATTCTCAGAAAGCTGGCTATCAAACATCTACTTCTCAGAATCTAAAACTCCCCAAACAGACCCTGAACTCCTCTCCTAGCTCACTTCCAATGTTAGTGGTGGCAAGGAGGAGGATGCGAGCATTCACAATGGAGGCTTTTAGAGGCTTTTGACATCTTCCTTATAGTCTCCAGTATATCACAAATAGTCAAAGATCCGATCCCTACCGAGCTCAATAGCATCGATGCTCCCATCATTCTCCATTGCCATGAACATGGAGTAGATGATCTACTCCTACCATACCTACAATCCTCATAGATCATCACTATCGATTTGCCTGCCATCCTAAGCTGTCCTTCGCACGGAGACCAGGTTGGCCCATACATCAAGATCATTGTCATTGTTGCCATAGGGATCTAGGTTCCTCGTGACCACCATTTGATGTGATGGGTGTTGTGCACCTTCCTATTAGCTTTTGTCATCTCCTAGTCATCTTCATTAGGCCACCTCTAACAATAGAGATAACATACTATCTCTAAACATTCTAATAGACAACTTCTTCAATAGGCTAGCTCTTAGCAAATAACTTATAGTACAAATGACCCTACAATTCATTCTCACTTGACATTAAAATATGTGCAAGAGACTAATGTCTCTACAATTCATTCTCACTTGACATTAAAATATGTGCAAGAGACTATCTCAGACTATCTCTTGATTAAGAGATATTTTTTCTCTCTCTTTTATTAAAAAATTATATAATATACCTTATAGATAACTTAGAGATACCAATCGGAGGAGGCCTTAGTGCGCTAACCTAGGGCCATCTATGTTGTCATCCATTGCATGTCACCGTAAAGTCCTAACCACTCTGCTCATCTTGTAGCACCACTCTTGGTGGAAAAGAGAAGAGAGAAGAGATGAGAATTAAGAAAACATGATAATTTGGCTCAAAAGTTTCAACAAATTAAGGAAGGGATATGTACGTATTGGCATATCCCAAATAAGTATAAAATTGCAATAGTATGATGAATTTCGTGAACTGCAATGGTATTTTTTTAAGTAAGCTAGGGAGTTTATAATGACATTGATCGAAATAGCTTATTTTTTTATAAGATGGATGATGTTTGGTCTTTTTAGCCTGGGTAAGCTGGTGTGGCAACATTGTCTTGCCACACGGGGTGACACTGGCGTGGCAAGCCTACCACGCCAACCATTTTATGTGGCAGCGTTATTTTGCCATGACACCAATAATGTCGTGACCAAAAGATTCATATGATGAAAATATTTTTCTCCAAAGTTTAGTAATAAAATTATTTATTAAAGAAGTTAAAAAAAGTCTGTTTGGATTGAGTAAAGTTTGATTCCAAAATGTAAAATCTTAGGCGAGAGATAATATAACCCTATGACCTAAGGCTGCACTGAAAACAAATAACTTTATAAGTATGTATTGTATGGATCAGGCGGAGTGCTATCAAAAGCACATGCCAAATTCTTTTCCTTGACCACCCACAGCTGCCCCAATTGTAATTGCCCGAGTTTGACCGTTTCGCTTTTATATTTTTTGTTTTTAAGGCATCAAAATCTGAAGGTACCTTCATCAATCTCTTCTGTACATTGATACAAATCAGATCTCAAGGTGAAAATCAGTCAGCTTGGATGGACAAATAGAAGGAACACGGATAAACTGTCTGTATCCCA
This sequence comes from Oryza brachyantha, assembly GCF_000231095.2. NCBI lineage: Eukaryota > Viridiplantae > Streptophyta > Magnoliopsida > Poales > Poaceae > Oryza > Oryza brachyantha. Next base: position 11,997,550 of record NC_023163.2, read on the forward strand.
TTCTAAAAAATAAAAACACACACACACACAATGGCTAGGAGCAGATGTTTTTGGCTGTTGAGAGCAAGTGCGCGTACCTGTACTCAACGGTTCAGAGTTTTCCTGAAACTTGAAACTCCAGAACTAGGCAAGTTATACTAACTTAATTCATGGATTTCCAAAGATAGGGCAGGCCACATAAACTTGGCTTCCTAAATTCAGCTGAAAATTAACTCATACTCCCTATGCCCACAATTGATCTTTGTATAATGTTTGTACATCAACACAAAGGATAGTTTAAACTGCATTGGGATGCATGGACTCGTCCACACACAATGCAATGATTGCACTTTGACAAAATCTATGCTTAGACTGTTAAACGAATATCAAGGAGGTGACTGAAAAACAAAGAACATATTTATAACTAGAAAATAATTTATGAATATAACTTTTATATACGTGTTTTTAGCGATGTAAAAATTAAAACTGAAAAATAAACTATGATGAAAAATCTCAAAATGTACTCCAAATTTAAGGTTAAAAATTTAATTTTAGACTTACAAGCATAACAAAAACGAAAAAATAGGACTGCAAATTGGGAGTTCCTAGCTTTCATTAGGCATAGATCAATTATGGCGGAGGGAGCATATAAGTTTAAATTTTATTCTTCAACTAACCAAATGATATGATTATGAAAGAGATAAAAATGCAATCTCAAAAGAACATATGGGATGTCGCAAAACTAAGGGGTTAATACGGGATAAGGTAAAAAGTCAAGGGCACATGAGGATTTTTCTCTAACTACCGTTTCTAGTAATGCTTTACTATGTCTGAAACCCCATAGTAATAATTCAGTTGGAATGGACTAATGCAATTCTAAAGAGCAAACGCATTAGCACAGAGTTAAAGGAGAAACATAACAGAGCAGCAGCAACACCAAATGATCCAGTAAAGCAAATAAGCAACTACTTCAACAGAAGGAGGAAAATGAAATACCAAATAGCAAGTCTGGAATTTAAACATTAAAAGAAACCCTCCAAGTACAAGCACACACAGAAGAGTTTTAGGTGCTTAACGGCAGTACATGACTTTATTTTGGGATCGCTGACAGATTATTAGAACTTTTAGTGCCATTGCACTGATCTTTGTCCTACCAAGAAAACCTTGGGTGAGGCTTTTTGATCCCCTAAACTTGTTCTCCTTTTGGTATTCTCTGGTCGATCCTGCCATTAAGGAGATGGAGATGGGAATACCACAAGGACACAAGAGAGGGGGATCAAAGAAGCCATGCCATCAAGGTCTACTTGGACGGTGGTTCGTCAGGCTTTGCTCCAGCTGCAGGGGGGAGTGGAGGCTCCACTTCTTCAGGCTTTGCTCCAGTCTCCTGCGTTGCAGCACCGCCGTACAGGCGCCCAATCTGCACAAAAGTTCACGTAACACAGCATCAAATCTCTGGCAGGAATTATTAGGAGTCAGGAATGTGCTGTAACTTTGTGTTTAACTCAACTGTATAATGCAAAAGCAAAGAGTATTTAGGCGAACATCACTACAGCATACTGAACATCACTATATTTGGTAAATGTTGGGGGGGGGGGTGTTCAATGTTTGGTTTTTTGTGAAAAAAACCTAACAATATATTTGCAAACAAAAATTAATTTCTAAATAAATAATTTATATACACATTCTTAGCGATCTAAAAACCAAGACAGAAAAAATGAAAAACTCCAAAATCAACATTGAAAATTCAAATTTTGACTTATAAATATAAATAAAAGTGAAAAGATAGGGGTGCAGAGTGATTGGGAAATGACATATGAATATTTCAATTGAAATATGGATCCTACATTCCACACGCGTCCTAGTTTTCGAACAGTTATGTAGTTATATTAATTCTACTCCTAAGTATTTTAGATTATTCACAGGAAGGGAAATAGGTATGAAACAAACCTAATCCATGTCCAGTGAAATTGCAAGATCTTAATAAGGAATGCAGGCAGGCTGTCCTAGTCCTACTGATTAGTTTTAACCGGACAGCTGGAAAAAAAATCATCTTGGCAGCCTTTAGGCAGGGGCCTCCTACCACCGAGCGCACAGGGGAATACCGAAAGATATGTCACTTGTCTGATGCTCAAATTTATCAAGTTGTTAGGAAAGTTCACAATCTAAATTACTTATGTTGCTATTTATTTTAAAAGAGAATTTGTAAATCTGAAATTTGTTCTCACACATTAGTAGTTGTCTGCTCAACTTGGAAATAAAGTTCCACTGCTTATGCCTATGCAAATATTACCTTTCTTACCATCACTACATTTATACGGATACTTATTAAACCTAGACACATATATAAAACATATTAATTGATCCATTAAATCTTATAATATGAAACAGAGTAAGTATCATATGCCCTAAATATTGCCACTTAAACTCTAATAATCAAGTTCCAATTTATGGCCTAATTGCCTCGTTTATATTAACCATAAGCAAAACAACTTATTAACAATTAAAATATAATTTATGGGTAAAACTTTCACTTATGTATTCTTAGCAACCTATAATTTATGGCTAACACTTTCATTTATGTATTCTTAGCAACCTAAAGCAAAGGCTGAAAAAGTAAACAACGGTGAAAAAACACCAATATCAAGTCCAAATTTAAGTGTTAAAAGTTTAAATTTTAGCTTATTAGCATAATCACAAGGGATGCTAATTATCTATAACATATCTTGTGCCATGATTGTAAAAAAAATCTCTTCATTAGTTGACCATATTCCTCGGATCCAATTGGATGATCATTACTCAGTTTCAGTGCAGAGAAAACATTCCACAAAAAGTAAGTATAGGATATGAGTTTAGAGACAATTTAACAAACCTCAGTTCCCAGGCAGGCATGTTCTGCGCTCATACCACAAGCACAGCAGGACTTTTTGAACCCCTGCATCTTGATTGCATAATTCTCTCGCCTTAACTTCTCATTCTCAAGCTTCAGCTGCTCATTTTGATCCTGGAGGGACTGTTTTCACAATTAATACCACGTTAGTTTAACAAGTACTCTGAGATGACACCACTCACTTTTTAGCATATGTTTGGTCATTCATCTTATTTAAAAATATGACGTAATTATCATTTATTCTATTGTGATTGGATTTATTATAACATATATTTTCGTATATTTTTACAATTTTTTAAATAAGACGAATGATTAAATATGTACTGAAATGTCCACAACATAGTATATTAAATATGGATGTAGTATCTTACAGCCTATTTAAATTTAGTGTTCCAGATAACCTATATTAGTACCGAGTATGAATTGTTGCATTCATTCAAGCATTTATAAATCCTATAAAAATCATTTATAAATTCCTTTTATTTAAACATAAAAATCTGAGAACTATTGCGTCCATTCGGGAACACTCACAATCATAAATCGCTAATATATGCAAAAAAGTTAAGATTTGATACGTAAATATTGAAATAGTTTCATGAAGTACTATTTTCGATATTTTTCAACACATGATTAGAAAATGCAATAGTAAAATATGCGCGTTGGATACTTTGTCAATGTCTTAAGCGACAAGCAAAAACATAATGGGAGGGAGTATATTGTACATACAACTCCAAATAAGGCACTTCTATTAATATATTTTTAATAACAATGTTCTAAATATATGAACAAACAAACACGGTAAACTACGCCAGTAATGATCTTTCTTTTTCTTTTTGAGTCACATGTTTGTCAAAATTGCTCTTTTGGAAAAGATGTTTTTGTTTTCTCATTTGAAAAAAGATGAATTGATTTTTTTCTATTTCATTTGGCTTAGTTGAAGTAAAGCTTTTTATGAGTAAACAGTAAGGAGAACACTTGTGAGAAGTATAATATTGAAGGTTCTACATTCATCAGCACTCTACATGTTTTACGGCCACAAATATGTAGGTATGCATGAATTATTTGTAAAACTTTTCTAGATTATATTATTTCTTTCCGTAAAAGCATGTAATTGTTCAATTAGAAAACTTACATAATTTGAGCTTAGTGTACTAGCTGAATGATTGTGTTTTGCAGGATACAAATATGTTATAATATTGTCTTAAAAATAAAATATATATTTTTACAAAATGTGTTACCCTTAATATCCTTAATTTGATTAGATATTTGGCTAGCCAGGTACATTTTATTGTTTTTATATTAATAAGTTTAAGACTAATCTATAACATTTAAAATAGAAGTAGGTGGACATCAGATTTACTACCACCATCACACGGTTTTCTTGTTTTAAAAGTAGTATAGATATTTAAAACAGTGTGTGCAACTCATGCTAATCTATACTCATTTAAAAGAGTAGTGATGGTGGCCACCCCATCACTGTCTTTTACATTTTGTTATAGATTGGCCTTTGATATTTTCTGAAATTATTATGAAATAGCTCATTATTTTGTTTGAACCACTTAACACCATATATTTGAGTTAGAAAACAAGTGACACTAAGCATATTTGATTAAAAAATATAGTTAAGTACACCTTCAAGATCTTTTTGGACTGTATACTCAATAGGAAATGCTTCTCAATGTTTAATCAGGTTCAACTGTGTTCAAATACTGTATCAATATTTAAAATTATTGCGACAAACTCAACATACCTGGGAAAAAAAGGAACTGTGCAATTTATTATTTATTTAAATTCCTTTGGAAGTAACTGGACTCATTTTTGTGCTCTGTTGAGCTAGATCGGTTCATGCCCAGTGTTTATTAACTTTGTTTCCAATGAGCTTTATTTTGTTTTGTTTCACTAGACTACCATAAACTATAAAAACAAGTCTGAAGTGAATGCATATATATTTCAAGTGTTCCTATGTTAATCTCAGTGTATTAATGAAACACTTTAACTATGTCATGGGAAGATGCATGGAAGAAGGTTGGATAACGGCAAGTGCTGAGATACCTTATTGTGAGCTTGCCTCCTGGCGAGCGCAACTTTCATTTGCTTTGATGGATATCCTGAATTGTCAGCCATTTGAATGATCCTTTTGTTCTTCAATCCGAGCTCTGAGTAAAAAAAAAGAGAAAGGAAATCCATTTGAGCAAATATTGTAGAGCCTTGTGACGCAAAAAGAAATTATGAATAACTTGAGTAATATATAACAAGTTGGCTTTTTTTTTGCTGTACATCCCATTGAAATTTATTGATTGCTAGTTTATAATCAATTCCATTTCGCAAAAACAACTACTACCTCCGTTTCATAATGTAAGATGTTTAATTTTTTTGGTTGCAACGTTTGATCATTCGTTTTATTCAAAAATTTAGTATAAATATTAAAAATGACAAGTCGTGCTTAAAGTTCTTTTGATAATAAAGTAAGTCACAAGCAAAATAAATAATATTTTTGAATAAGACAAATAGTCAAACATTATAAAAAAAGTCAAACATCTTACATTTCGAAACAGAGGGAGTAGTATATAAAAGTACTGGCCAGGAGAAGTAAAAAGAAGATGCAGGCACCACTTTGCAGTGAAAAGAATATTAGCCATGGAAACTACTTAATATGTCCTAGATATAACTGTGTAATTAATATGGATTGTTTCTTATAAACCGACTATGAATACACCAGTCAGGTCTGAAAATATTACTGGTTTGCTACGCAGGATTCTGCAAACTCTGATTTTAACCTATAAACATCACCAATTCTCCCCAACCCTAGTTTTAACCTATAAATAAATATCACCTAAAAACGTACGGTTTAGTAGTTAAATGTCAGTGTAGAAATTAAGAAAAAAAAACCCATTTACTGCCCAGCTGTGCACTAAACTTAGCAACGGCAACTGGAATTGGGACAGACCTAGATCGCCGGAGATGGAGATCAGCATAGATCGAGCATGAATCGTTTGGAGGATCCAACGATCAAATTTGACCTTTCCAATAAAAATGAACATGTCCATATTTACTAGCTATCTACCTACCTAGTGATCTGTCCATTTTATTAGATAACACTCTTTCTTAATGTCTTGAACATAAATACTTAAAGTAATTTGAAATATCGATATTTTAAGCATCATACAGAACACTCTAGGAATGATGGAATTTTCAGCAAAGAGACATACACCAGTAAATTTGGCAATTGCTTTTGCTACGAGCATTTTTAAGGTACTCGACCTCTTATAGATGGCTATAAGGCCCAAGGCCTGACAGCCTGGCCCACAACATGGCCATTTGGCCCGACACCACGGGGATCGGGCCTGTGTCGGCCTAGCCTGACTGTTGGGCCGTGCTTGGGCAAATGCTTTGGGATGGGGCCGCCCCAATATGACCCGATTTAGTTAGTAGGATAGACTTAATTCAATTCAGTCATATATATATAAGACTTAGCACAAAAAGAGAGGTGTGTAAAATAGACTTATCCTAGTCATACAAGCTACATGCTAAAGAAGAGAGATGAAAAATAGACTTATTCATGTAGCCCAAAGAGGTGAGGTAGGAAATATAGACTTTTTCACTGAATAAGCACGATAGGCCTTCGGACCGGCCTGACATGGCCTAAGGCTTATTGGGCCGTTTCTAGGCAGAAGGTGCAGCCCATGGGCCGGCACGGCACGGCTTGGTGTGTTGATTGGGCCGTGCCAGCCCAACGAAGTTCGGCACGAGCCTGACTGTTCCTTGGCCGTGCTCTCTTAATTATAACAAAAACAAGAAAAAGATATTTATTAAACATTAATGCTCACTGTTACCCTACCCAACTCTATCGCATGCATGCAACAAATTACCCATCTAACAGCCAATAAATGATGCAGCATGTTCAAAAGTACTTTTATAAAAATCATGTTCTAAATCCAAGAAAACCTGAAATATATCTAAAACAATTTTGTACTTGATTCAAATAAACCAAGGTGGTTTGAAGTCTCAAAGTTCAAAAATCTGAATTAATATAAACTAATATATGGTCCTATACAAGAGTGAGCTAGATTTCATAAATCAAAATAGAAATACACCAAGTATGAACGTTGATACTCAAAATATCAAAATAATTTGAAATTCTATGATTACCTTTTATCTTACGATTTAAAATTAAAATACTCATCCAAATATATATGCATATATGATTTTCGAATTTTAACATATATAGCAAGTGAGCGCCACACTAAACTGTGTCGCCTTGCATACCAATAGCAATTGCAAATTTCCTTGTTTAAGCTCTATTACCTCCTAGGAGGTAAGAAGAACATCAAGTGTTGGATTAATATAAAATGGACAATCGAGAAAATTTTGGAGCACCGTAAAAAATATCTTTTTCTACACATACATTAAAACATTTTTTGAGCAAATACATACATCAAAACAATTGTTTCATAGAAGGAAGAAGTGGAACAACAATCAAATGAGAGAAAACAAAAAGGAAGAGTTTCTTCCTTACTTGAAATCAAATGTATTCCCTTTCTTGCTTGGATCAGAGCATGCGACGAGGATGGTAGGGGTAATGTGTTTGTGTTGCCACTGTTTTGGGGGTGGGTTGTGGGGTTTTTATAGTTGAGCCATACACCGCTTTTCTCGGTACAAGCACTTTCATATATTTTTAAATATTGAATAGCTCATTCGTTTGGAATTCAGTATGCTGGAGATAGATAGATGTTCTACTCAGAGATAGAGAGATAGATTTCCGCATTAGAGATGGATAGTGCTCTACAGATAGATGGAGGATGGCTTGGCGATTTGGAAGTATACATGACTGGCCAGGAATATTAAAATCCATTTGTATGGGTCCCAGGTTGGCCGTTGAAAATGGTAGTCAGAGATAAACTGATATATTTATGTATCCTGATATTTCTATATTCGAGATAGATAGCTATCCTAAAGATAGATACAGGATGGCGTGGCGGTTTGGTCGAATACATGAGTGGAAACAATTAATAAAATACATTTGTGTTAATTGATATGTATCTTGGCAGGCCTAGGGAGGGGGTGTTGTATACGGTATTCGGAGATAGAGTGATAGATCTTTGCATTCGAGATAGAAAGCCACCTTATAGATATGTGGAGGATGGCTCACTGATTGGAAGAATACATAGAATGAAACAATTATTGAAATCTATTTGTGTAATTGATATGTATCTTGGCAGGTCTAGGAGAGTTGTTGGATACGAAAGCCGGAGGTAGAGCGATAGATTTCCGCGTTCAATATGGAGAGTCAATAAAGCGACCCATGTATTCCACTCCCGAGGTAGAATACCGGTCTATGACACATTACTCAATAAACTCCGTACATCAAGAAATATGTCCATCAGAGTAGCATAGCAGAAACTTTACGATGGTTCCGATTATTAGAATACCCTAAAAGCTTCGCTCAACACCGAACTCAAGCAATGACAACAAAAGATACAAGGTAGAAGCTAGAAATATAAACAACAAAAGCACTCCAACTACTCGTACAACTACCGGTATTAGAAAAACTAATGTTCTACTGCTACTACCCCTACTGTGACAACGCATCACACATTACTGCTCGTCGACCCCGAGGTCATCATAGAGACCTTCAGGGTTCTCATCCATCGCCTGCTTTTTTTCCGCTCCTTTAGTATAATCTTCTTCTTCATTTGTATCTAATGGTTCAACATCTATATCCAAGGAATTAACATAGGGGATGAGTACGAAAGGTACTCAACAAGACCATCAATAGCAATGAAGTGTTTGAATGCAATACTATAGTATCCAAGATCCTTCAAGGAATTCCAAATAATTTTGGCAACTCTTTCTTTCAAAATCTCCAATTTTAATTTGAAAATCTACTGCACATGAGGTACCACAGGGTAGAACCTCCGATAGGTTCCTTTCCTGCCGCATTCACAGTTTCTACCCGAAACAGGGAGTGACATATCACAATTCAATACACTCTGCAGAGGTGTGTCACTGTACCCACAGACGTCTTAAACCTTTTAATGCCCACGCCCGTCGGCGCTTTAAACACACTGCACGTTGTATGCCGGCAAGGTTAAGATCACAAGCTTTTCATCAATCCTATCTGTCAATTATCTCTGTGGGTGATCCCTGCAACAACAGCAGATCAATAATCGGATCCCGCAACAACGGCAATCCATATCATCTAGTCGGATCCTGCAACAACAACGATCCTCATCGCTAGCCCACGCTCACGGGGTTCACGGAAGTCCTTAGCCCACAGGATAAAGCCATTAAGAAAGTATTACTAAGCCAGCCCGTCCCATTCCAGGTCATGTGGTCGACACGATCGCTACGACGCTTGCATACCAGATGGCAGTTGTTAGTTAACCTTATGATATACTCCACAACACACAAGTACCAGTTGCCAACAAATAAGATCATCAAGGAACTGATCCACATATATATCCATGCACATAATTAACATTTAAAAGGAAACTTCTGGTTTTCTATGCAATGGTGAGGGTTATATAGGTTGCAAATACTGGAAATAACTAAGCAATATGATCAAGAGATGGACTTGCCTGGATAGAAAACACCAAGAGTGCCTCTGGGTTCAGTCGAAATGATTGATTCCTCGGGAACTCGAACTTCTAAAAATATGAAAGACCAAATAAAAACGTATTCCGAACGTATGATATACACGCATGCAATGCACATGAACAGTGTCTTATGAATATTAAACCCAATACATTTTATTAAGTAAACCTTGTTTCAGATTGCTAATTTAAAATGTATACTCTAAGATATTTAAATTATGATGCTTAAGTGATTTATTGAATAATACTTAAAAATATACTTTATTTAATCAACAATATGATGAAATTAAGAATTTAAATAATTGAATAGTACAGTATATACTTACAAATTATAGTTTGGAAAACTGAACCAATTCAACTACTCAAGTTTTAATACTCTAATTTCTGGAATCAATTTCTTTAAGCCAAAGCACTAATTAACTTAGTAGTGAATGCTCACTGCACCTCTCACCTACTGCATCGATCGTTCTGCCTCTTTCTATCTTCTTCTTCCTCCTGTCTGCTCTCTCTCTCACATACATACACGCTCACCTTGCTGCTGCCATTGCAGCTCCATTTCTTCACTGCAGCTGCTGTGCTCTACCCCTAGTGACTCCTCTGCTGCTGCTAATCGAAGCCCCCAAGCTTGCCTCCAGCCAAGCTCATCACTCTCTACTGCTCTCTGCCTTTCTGTCACGCCCGGGGTTTTATCCCAAGCCTAAATCGTAAAAAGAAATCCGTAAGCAACAATTGGCTTAATTAACTCAGGAAAAATCCCTCTAAAAAGAACCTAATTCAATTAAATCGAGGCTCGCAAATCGATTAACTGGATTTAAATTCAAATTGCAGAAGTATAAAATTTGGCCAAACAAAATAATTTAAAATTCGGCAAAAGTGGGGTTTTCCTTTTTCCCTCCTTTTTCCTTTCTTTTTCCCTTCCTTCTCAAATTGGGCCGAAGTCCAATTTTCCTCCCTTCCTTTTCTTTTTCCTTTTTCTTTTTCCTCTCCTCCTTCCCGGGCCGGCCCAGCCGAGCCGGCCCAGCCGAGCCGGCCCACCTCTCCCCGCCCGGCCGGCCCAGCCGAGCCGGCCTCCCGCTCCAGCCTCCTCCGCCCGCGCGCGCCTCCGCCTGGGCCGCCGCCCGGCCCAGCTCGCTCGCGCGTCCGCGCCCGCGCTCGCCGCGAGTCCGTCTCGCCTCCCTCCTCCCCTCGCGCCACTGACAGGTGGGGCCCACCTGTCAGCGACCAGGTTTCGCCAGCGCCCCCGCCTCCGCGTCGCGCCAGCCGAGTCCGCCGCCGCCCCGAGTCCTCCGCCGCGCCGCCGCTGCAACCACCGCCGCAACCGCCGCCGCCGAGTTCGCCGCGTCGTCGACTCGGTCTCCACCGGCCGCTCCGCCCTAGCCGGCGCCACCACCTATAAAATCCTCGCGCCGCCGCCTCGCCGCCACTTTCCCCCTTTCCGCCGAAGCTTCCCTCCGTCGCCGTCAGCCGCCGTTTTCCCCGTCGGCCGTTGGACGTCGCCGCCCACCCGCGTCACCACCTCCGCCTCGTCCTCGCCGACCTTCCGCCGGCCCTCGTCGCCACCGGTGGTCGCCGAGCTTCGTCGCCGCCCCTTCGTCCCTTCCGCCGCCGTGCCCCGTCGTCTCGACGCCGTCGGCCGATCTCGCCCCCGAACGTCGCAGGCCGTCGCTCGTCTGCGTCATCACCTCTGCCTCATCCTCGCCGACCTGCTGCCGCTCCTCGTCGCCACTGGTGAGCGCTCCGCTCCTCTCTCCCTCTTTCTCCCCTCTTCGCCGCCGCTGCCGACCTCCCCGTGCAAACGGTAAGTGCCGGTCGCCGTCCGCCGCGTCACCCGCTTGTCGCCTTCTAGTCGTCGCCGAAGTTCCTCGTGGGTCTAAGCAAGGCAAGTGGCACCCTTCTTTGATCATATTGAACCCATGATTATAAAATCCCCCGCTTTTACATTCAAACATGCATTGTTTTATGCAAATCTATTTATTGTATTTATCTATTGGGCATTTACCTTTATATCCGTTGATTCCCATTTATTATTGTCATCCCAGGGTTAATTTGACTAGAATTAGGGTTAGTCAATGCTTAGCCATGCTTAGTTCAACTAGCTCACCAATTATTATTTAATTATTGTTGCACTTTGGTACACCTTCAATGGTTGTTATCATTATTCATTTCCCGATGTGGTTTAATACAACTAAAATATTGCTTATGGTGGGCTGTGGGTGCATGGTTTTGAGAGTCGTGCCCATGGCAATTAAGGACCGGTTCTCGGGAAACCCTGAAGGTCTTACACGTACTAACCACAAGCCAGAATGGGCAACGGTGAGACTCGTAATCTAGCTTGTCCCTATTCGACGTACCCAGGCAAGGGTAGGCGTGATGGAGTATGGACGGGCAATCGTGGTGTAACGAAAGCTTCTCCTGCTTCCGGATCTACCAAGGCACAAGAGGGGACTGCCCGACTTGGTGTAAAGGAGGGGGTGAAACCTGAAGTGTGGTGCGATTGTCTAGGGAGGGTTAGGTGAAAGGTCGTATCATGGTTTCCGTACTGAGGTATCGTGGTGATACGTTGGGGCATGGTAACATGCTTGGCAGCCATGTCTTGTGGGTAAAGTTGTACACCTCTGCAGAGTAAAACTATTCGAATAGCCGTGCCCGCGGTTATTGGGCGAACCGACAGACTCACTGGGATTAGTTGAACCCCTTTAATAATTTTATTAATCTTGGAACTGGTTTGACCCTGCGCAATGTGGTGTAACGTTGGCAGTGGTTTGGGTCTGTCGCAACGTGGTTTAACGTTGGACAGAGGGTTGACCCTATCGCTACGTGGTGTAACGTTCGACAGCGGTCTGGGCCTGTTGCAACGTGGTGTAACGTTGGACAGTGGATGATTATTTTAAATGTTTACTTCACTTTTATTTCAGTCTATTTTATCTACTGTTTTGCTAAATTACTGCAGCTTTTGTGCAAGTTAACCTTAGCCTATCCTTGATACCCTGTTGCATTCATTATTCTCCCTCTCTTGGGTGTTACTTGTTGAGTACGGTGGTTTGTACTCAGCCTTGCTTAATTTTCCCCCACCAGAGCAAGCGCCAGAGCCGGTGTCAGAAGAAGGTTGTTCCGAAGGTTGAAGTAAGGTTCAGTCCGCCGTCGAGAGTGCCTGTGGTGTGGAGCCGTCTTCGCAAGCTGAAGCTGAAGATTAGATGGTCTAGTCTTGTTTTCCTCTTTCCGCTGCATTTCGATAGATAATTGTTTTTATTTGTTTTTAAGCCGTGGAACTGTGTATTAATTTGTCATAGTGTGTACTCGGGCTGATGCCTGGACCGAGATTTAATACATGCTATTGTTCAGAAATTTGGTGTAAATTTCTGGGCGTGACAAGTTGGTATCAGAGCCAATCTTGACCGTAGGATGAGCCAAATGGAAACCCTAGGAGCCTTCTTTCATATGCATTAGATTTTGCAAAATTTGAGTCGTTTAAAAAAAAAAGAGTCGAGTCTTTTGGTTTTGAAAATTTAGCTGAGCATACTTGCTTCTCAAACCTTGATCTCTATAGATGTGTGTCATCCCATCGACGAGCCCGACCCTTCGTCGCAGCAGTCGACAACGACTTCAGCTGATCAAGTGTCAAGACCGAAGAGTCAAGTTCTTCCAGAGGTGAAGAGTCAGGTCTGCGCTACTCCAAGCGTCGCTCTCAAGTTGAAGACAAGTCGTTCAAGAGTCAAGCGTTGCTTCTTCAGTCGTCGCAGCCGTTTCGAGCCGTAGACGTTACCCTAGCATCGCCTTTTAGTCGTTGCTTGGTAGTTTTTGTGTGTGTAGGTTTGTTTTGGGGTTAGCGGTTCACCATAACAAGTGGAGGCGTTATGGTCGTACCACCAGGAGTTGAGTGCTCTTTTAAGTGTTTTAATCCAGATCAGAAAATTTCACTCGAGTAATTCAAGAAAAGCCCCTTTGATTTTCTCCTCTGCCTTTGTTCTCTCCTTCTGCTCTGAAGATGGTGAACACAAGGAACAGTAACCGCAACAACAATGGAGCAACTGGAAGTCAAGAAAACCATGAAGGTTCGCGCAATGGACCGCCACCGCCGCAACAAGAGGACCCGATGATTGCCCAAGTTCTAGCCAACCAGGCTCAGATGATGACCATGATGATGCAACAGATGCAACAACAACACCAACAGGTGATGCAGCTTTGGATGAATCAGCAGCAAAATCAACACCAAGGACCACTGCCAGCACAATCAAGGTTATCAGAGTTTCTTCGAGTTCGACCACCGACGTTTGCGAGCACAACCAACCCGATGGAAGCAAATGACTGGCTACATGCAATCGAAAAGAAGCTGAATCTTTTGGAGTGCAGTGATCAAGAGAAGGTCGCTTTCGCGACTCACCAACTGATGGGACCCGCCTCCGTTTGGTGGGATAACCTTCTGGCTACTCGGACTGCCACTACAGATATCACTTGGGACGAGTTCTGCAATAGTTTTCGGAAAGCTCATGTGCCGGATGGAATAGTGGCACAGAAGAAGCGAGAGTTTCGTGATCTACAACAAGGGGATATGACAGTTACAGAGTATCTCCATGAGTTCAACCGCCTAGCACGTTATGCCCCGGAAGATGTGCGCACCGATGCTGAAAGACAAGAGAAGTTTCTTGAAGGATTGAATGATGACCTGACCAAACAGCTGATCTCAAAGGATTTCGCGGACTTTGAGAAGTTAGTGGACAAAGCAATCTGCCAGGAGGACCAGTGCAACCAGATGGATCGCAAGAGAAAAGCGGAACAAGTCAACACAGGAAAGAACCAGAAGCCACGTTTGCACTTTGGACAACAACAGGGGTCTTCGACACTGATTGTTCGTCAACACCGACCTTTCAACCCAAGCAACTACAACCCCCATGACAACGACAGCAATGGAGGACCACTGCAGCCCTTATCAGCACTGCCACCGCCAAGCCGGGCAACACCAGCTCAGAAGCCAGGGGTTTGTTTCAACTGCAACAGACCGGGTCACTTCGCCAAGGAGTGTCCACAGCCAAGACGCAACAAACCAGGATTCGTGCAAGCCCAAGTCAATCAAGTCTCAGCCAAGGAAGCTCAAGCCGCACCCGAGTTTGTTCCAGGTAAGTTCTGCCAACTCTAGGCTGCTTGTCTGCACCTCTTTAACAGCTCCTCCGAATCTCGGGGACGAGATTCTGTTAAGGGGGGTGGATTTGTCACGCCCGGGGTTTTATCCCAAGCCTAAATCGTAAAAAGAAATCCGTAAGCAACAATTGGCTTAATTAACTCAGGAAAAATCCCTCTAAAAAGAACCTAATTCAATTAAATCGAGGCTCGCAAATCGATTAACTGGATTTAAATTCAAATTGCAGAAGTATAAAATTTGGCCAAACAAAATAATTTAAAATTCGGCAAAAGTGGGGTTTTCCTTTTTCCCTCCTTTTTCCTTTCTTTTTCCCTTCCTTCTCAAATTGGGCCGAAGTCCAATTTTCCTCCCTTCCTTTTCTTTTTCCTTTTTCTTTTTCCTCTCCTCCTTCCCGGGCCGGCCCAGCCGAGCCGGCCCACCTCTCCCCGCCCGGCCGGCCCAGCCGAGCCGGCCTCCCGCTCCAGCCTCCTCCGCCCGCGCGCGCCTCCGCCTGGGCCGCCGCCCGGCCCAGCTCGCTCGCGCGTCCGCGCCCGCGCTCGCCGCGAGTCCGTCTCGCCTCCCTCCTCCCCTCGCGCCACTGACAGGTGGGGCCCACCTGTCAGCGACCAGGTTTCGCCAGCGCCCCCGCCTCCGCGTCGCGCCAGCCGAGTCCGCCGCCGCCCCGAGTCCTCCGCCGCGCCGCCGCTGCAACCACCGCCGCAACCGCCGCCGCCGAGTTCGCCGCGTCGTCGACTCGGTCTCCACCGGCCGCTCCGCCCTAGCCGGCGCCACCACCTATAAAATCCTCGCGCCGCCGCCTCGCCGCCACTTTCCCCCTTTCCGCCGAAGCTTCCCTCCGTCGCCGTCAGCCGCCGTTTTCCCCGTCGGCCGTTGGACGTCGCCGCCCACCCGCGTCACCACCTCCGCCTCGTCCTCGCCGACCTTCCGCCGGCCCTCGTCGCCACCGGTGGTCGCCGAGCTTCGTCGCCGCCCCTTCGTCCCTTCCGCCGCCGTGCCCCGTCGTCTCGACGCCGTCGGCCGATCTCGCCCCCGAACGTCGCAGGCCGTCGCTCGTCTGCGTCATCACCTCTGCCTCATCCTCGCCGACCTGCTGCCGCTCCTCGTCGCCACTGGTGAGCGCTCCGCTCCTCTCTCCCTCTTTCTCCCCTCTTCGCCGCCGCTGCCGACCTCCCCGTGCAAACGGTAAGTGCCGGTCGCCGTCCGCCGCGTCACCCGCTTGTCGCCTTCTAGTCGTCGCCGAAGTTCCTCGTGGGTCTAAGCAAGGCAAGTGGCACCCTTCTTTGATCATATTGAACCCATGATTATAAAATCCCCCGCTTTTACATTCAAACATGCATTGTTTTATGCAAATCTATTTATTGTATTTATCTATTGGGCATTTACCTTTATATCCGTTGATTCCCATTTATTATTGTCATCCCAGGGTTAATTTGACTAGAATTAGGGTTAGTCAATGCTTAGCCATGCTTAGTTCAACTAGCTCACCAATTATTATTTAATTATTGTTGCACTTTGGTACACCTTCAATGGTTGTTATCATTATTCATTTCCCGATGTGGTTTAATACAACTAAAATATTGCTTATGGTGGGCTGTGGGTGCATGGTTTTGAGAGTCGTGCCCATGGCAATTAAGGACCGGTTCTCGGGAAACCCTGAAGGTCTTACACGTACTAACCACAAGCCAGAATGGGCAACGGTGAGACTCGTAATCTAGCTTGTCCCTATTCGACGTACCCAGGCAAGGGTAGGCGTGATGGAGTATGGACGGGCAATCGTGGTGTAACGAAAGCTTCTCCTGCTTCCGGATCTACCAAGGCACAAGAGGGGACTGCCCGACTTGGTGTAAAGGAGGGGGTGAAACCTGAAGTGTGGTGCGATTGTCTAGGGAGGGTTAGGTGAAAGGTCGTATCATGGTTTCCGTACTGAGGTATCGTGGTGATACGTTGGGGCATGGTAACATGCTTGGCAGCCATGTCTTGTGGGTAAAGTTGTACACCTCTGCAGAGTAAAACTATTCGAATAGCCGTGCCCGCGGTTATTGGGCGAACCGACAGACTCACTGGGATTAGTTGAACCCCTTTAATAATTTTATTAATCTTGGAACTGGTTTGACCCTGCGCAATGTGGTGTAACGTTGGCAGTGGTTTGGGTCTGTCGCAACGTGGTTTAACGTTGGACAGAGGGTTGACCCTATCGCTACGTGGTGTAACGTTCGACAGCGGTCTGGGCCTGTTGCAACGTGGTGTAACGTTGGACAGTGGATGATTATTTTAAATGTTTACTTCACTTTTATTTCAGTCTATTTTATCTACTGTTTTGCTAAATTACTGCAGCTTTTGTGCAAGTTAACCTTAGCCTATCCTTGATACCCTGTTGCATTCATTATTCTCCCTCTCTTGGGTGTTACTTGTTGAGTACGGTGGTTTGTACTCAGCCTTGCTTAATTTTCCCCCACCAGAGCAAGCGCCAGAGCCGGTGTCAGAAGAAGGTTGTTCCGAAGGTTGAAGTAAGGTTCAGTCCGCCGTCGAGAGTGCCTGTGGTGTGGAGCCGTCTTCGCAAGCTGAAGCTGAAGATTAGATGGTCTAGTCTTGTTTTCCTCTTTCCGCTGCATTTCGATAGATAATTGTTTTTATTTGTTTTTAAGCCGTGGAACTGTGTATTAATTTGTCATAGTGTGTACTCGGGCTGATGCCTGGACCGAGATTTAATACATGCTATTGTTCAGAAATTTGGTGTAAATTTCTGGGCGTGACACTTTCTCTCTCACCTGGATCTCTCACCTGGATCTGGATGTATGTAGCCCCCTTGGCTGTCGGCACCCAGCTCCGATGGTGGCCGCCGTGAAGAAGGCCAGTTGCAGTTCTGGCAACTCCGGTGACCCCAACATTCACAAGTAATTTCACTAACTCCATGATCCCCTTTTCCCCCTTTTCTCCTGCCATACAGTACACACACATATATCTCCTCGTCTAAAGTTCTTCACTGTGATTGCATATATAGCTGGGATGTATATACTACTACTACAATCTGACACTTTAGTTTTTATAGCTTTTATATATTGGTTCAGAGTGGTTGCTAGGTTCAGAATAATTTTCCTCTAATGCAGTGTTCTGAAATAATGTCTAACTCTAAACTTCTAAAGGTAATTATATTTCAGAGATGATAATTATGACTAAATACTTATAAGGTTGATATCCATACTAATAAAATAAACTGAACACTCTAACTATGTCAGATTCTTATGCATGCTCTATTTCTCACTAATTGTTTCATGAATTAAATATTTATTTTTACAGAACTATAATAGCACACAGACCAACTATGATTGTCCAGTTAAAAAAATATGCAATACTTTTCTCTCAACCTAAACTCCAGATTGATGTGAATTTATATCCATTTAAAAATACTAATGCTACTGATTAGTATGCCGTATCCCCTCTCCTCTTTTGTTTTTAAAGTTTTGGTTACCTTTTTGTTGCTTCTATTCTGATACTGAAAGATGTGTGGTAAAACTCCTCCTGTGCTTCTACTGCCACTCTCTGGATCAGAATGATTTTGCTATAACAATCTTCTTCTCCTTGAACTGGGGTACCTGCTCCTTCTGGAGCTGGAGCCCCTGCTCCACCTGAGCTTGCTGGTCTTGCCGTCTTCTTGCTCAGATTTTTCTCTCTCTAACTCTCCTTTGGTTGTACTGAGTTCTACGGTACGGCTGTGCTGTGTGAATTGATTTGGAATGGCTTACTGGTGAGACTCTTGTTACAGTGAATTTGAGAGATTTTATTACTGTGTACAGTGTTTTTCTAGGTGACTCACCTTCACCTGCAAAGAACTTGCTGGCAGCACTAGAGCTTGACACCTCACATTTGCTTGCTCGGTGGAAAATTTTGAGAATTTTACTGATTTCCAGAAAAATGGAAATTTTGGCAAAATGTAGATATTTGATACCTTTTTCATTCCAGCCCCTAAAATTTTCAAAATTCAGGAGGTAACTCTGAGTTTAGGGACTGATTTGTAATTGCCCAAAAACTTAGGGTTTTCTAAAAATTGAATATTCATGGAAATTGTAGAGATAGTTCATGCTACTAATTTTGTGCCCCTATATGGTTTGGTTGCAAAATATATGGCATGAATAACTCACAATATTTCTATGGTGTCTAAAATATAAATTCGTATCCTCCTAAATTAATTTGGTGTGACAGTAAACACCACATTCTTTTAACTACTGTACTATTCACAATGACATACACTGATGTATACTTAAAATATGAAAAAGAAAGTAATATGCATATGTAAACGAAATAAATGATTTTATTTGTCTTATTCTGTTTTTCTATTGTGATGATATGTATGCGAGTCAGTCTTCGAATACGAAAAACCAAACCACAATGCGGCAATTAAATGAATAAAAAAAATAAGGTCGCTACAGTCAACTTATAGTAGATGGAGGATGACGCACTAGTTTGAAAGATACATGGCTAGCAAAACCTATTAAAATCTATTTGAATCAAGTGACATGAATCTTGGAAAGCGCACGTTAAGCAGATGAATTGGTGCTGGTGTGGGACAAGGTGACAGTGGTAGATCCATAATTATTGGTGATTAACAATAATGTATAACTAGGAGAGTACAAAACACATATTTATTGCTATATAAATCACAATTTATGGAATTAATACAAGTGGGATAGGCCAACAGACATGGTTGACCAAATGACTTAATCCTAATACCAATATCTATCTAAGACCACCCTTCGTGGTTGGAGAAGTAGCCGGACGAACGGTTAGTAGTACGTAACATCGATGAAGACAGATGAAGCAAGGACTATGGTGAAGATATTTGCACCCTACAATGTACTAGGAAGAACATTAAAAACTCAGAGGATTATGATAATGATGTGCTTAGAGATAGTGAAGGTCAATCTTGGTGTGTTTGGTGTGAAGATGATGCACCATGTTTGTCGAGAGATACACAACATTGATATTATCACAATAAACAAAAGTAACACATTTGAGAGTACAATGAAGTTCCATGAGAAACTGGTGCAGCCAAGAAGTCTTAGCCACAACATTAGCAACAACTCAATACTCATCCTCAGCACTACACTAGGAGACATTATTGTGTTGGTTAGAAGACCAGGAAACTAGATTGTTGGTATAGGGTCACTTGCCCCCATTCGACCAAAGCTTAAGAAGCATGCGCATAGTATTCGATTCTTTCCCAAGCATATAGGAAATGTGAACTTAGCTGCTTACATAGAGTATTTGAATATGAACTTGTGTGTATAAGGTATTCACTCCCTATATGAATACAACAACATGCTCAATAAGAGATGTGCCATAGAGTCTAAGTCCCAATTGCCTATACTAAACAAACAACTAGGACAAAGTGGCAAGGGAATGTATCACTCAGAGGGAGAATTGAACTAAGGGCAATGGGAGTCTTGTCGATCATGACTCCGAGAAATATTCTCCAAAATTCCCAGGGACCAATACTCAAATGTTGTTACCCGCTCATAATGTGGTCCCAAGTTTCTCTCCAGATTACTAGAATACCCTTATAGTTCCCTAGTTGGTCTCGGGGCATTCTTGTAACTTCCCAAGGTTATCCTAAGGCTATAAATGCATGTCACCCTTAATGTAAAAAGACAGATTATTTATGAAATACATCACTGTGGTATTTGAGCATTCCACACTCCAATTCACATTCATTTTGGATAGGCGAGGGAAATTGTCTTCCATCGCCTATTCACTTTCTTGTTTGTGACCAAAAGTAACAATATAGATTATCTCTAAGAAAAACACCATAACTTGATATGGAGTAGTATGAATTAGGACATCCAACCCAATTAACATTAGACTATGAAACCAATAAGGAAGTGTCAGTGTGATGAAATTACAAATTAACCATAGCCCAAAGTGCCTTCAAGGTAATGCCTGATGCGCTTGGCAAGTGCCAAGTGAGGCTTTCGTGTTTCATGCATGTGGAAGCAAACATTCTGATTAGCGTATGGGACATATGACCAAAAATGAGATACTGCAAAGCCATAGCAAGGCCACGATAATGAGAAGAATCATTAACAGGAGACACTTCGGTAGGTGAAATATTTGAGTTACTATGGAATGACATCAAATAAGGTGAAATCTGTAAGATATCCTAGCACGATCAAGGACCTCAACAACATACTAGGAAAGAATAAGCCATTGTCATATTGTGTAATCGTAATATCATAAAAATAATTTCGAGGGCCGAAATCCTTCATAGAAAATTCAAATTGAAGTGCGGGAATAGCTTGTTGCAGGAAAGTGGGAGAGGTTACCGTTAGAACAATACTATGAAGATAAAGGAGAGCATAAATAGTATCACTGTCATGCTAGTAAAAAAAGAACAAAATATCAGATTTGGTACTTGAAGAAAGAAGAGAGGAAATGAGAGGCAAACCGAGAGTACCAAGAAGGTGTGGCATGCTTTAACCCATATAGTGATATGTTGAGACAACAAACAAAAAAGATCTGGACTAAATCAACTAAACCATATTGCTACCCGTAGTAAAGTATCTCAAATAATAAACCATGCAATAATGTCACATCTAGTTGAGGAATAAGCCATCCATGGGAGAGAGCCACTCAAAGCACAGCACAAAAAGTAGCATGCTTTAGAATAGGACTCAAAAGTCTCCCCAAGTCAAACTTGCACTGAGTAAAACCACAAAAAAAAAACCCAACGAGCCTTGTACTAACGAAAAACGTGCCGTTGAACAATAGTGATCTTAGTGATTTGACTATTTAAACGTCCAACAATAGTGATCTAGAGTATTGATCGATCTTATAATTAGTGCAACTATGGCGTGCCGTTGAACATGAATTTCATTGTTTTGATATCATTGATGGTGTTCTAACTATGTGATTCAAAAAATATGATTGAACTTTGATTCTAAAGGTATAAATCATATATTTGTAGAAACTTTATGATTAAAACAATTATATATTTATCTTTATATAAAGTCTAATGTATAGAAACTTTATGATTAAAACAATTAAACAATTATATATTTTTCATATTTATATTTATGAAAAATGTAAAGGTAACATAAAAAATGAAAGTAAGTTATCATAGAAATAATTTATTATGACATGAGCCTATCTACATGTTAAATTTATCAACAAAAATTGTAGAACGAACATTCACAACATTGTAATTGTCTATGATGTAATTTATTCAATAATTTACATATATGATAATAGTTAATTATTCATATAACAAAATTAATGTACAACATACATATTTAAATTACTATAAGATTTGATTAAATTCCTTCTTAGACATTTATAAAAGTAACTTTAACAAAACCTATGAGTAATTTACATAAATTATAAAAGGAAGTTAAAACAAAATGAAAGTAATTTGTCGCTACATTAAAGCCAAAGATATTGAGGGGGTAAAAAGAAAATATGAGTCTATTTAGAAATCAAATTTAATGAACACGTATTATTGATCTAAGCATTAAAGTAAACTATTGATCATATTGTGAATGTCAACTCTTGTGAATCAAAATTTTAATTTGTACATATAACAGAAGTAACATATATATATATATTATATATATATATATTCTTTTTATTAAAATATAATCTTGTAAAATCTTGTTATACATATTTAATTGCAACAAACATAATATTAGAAATTGAATTATAGATTGAACAAATACGTTATGAGGAAATTTTAATTGGACCTTAGGTGTTTGGAATTTTAGGTGGTAGCTAGTTAAGGTTAATCAGTGGACATGCACTATGTAGTCCCATCTATTTTTATTTCCTATCCACATGTTTCTTTTTCCAACACAGAAAAGGCATAGAGTAGGAAAACGTAACATTTTACAAATGAAAAAACAAAACTGCATACTCAATCTTCCTTCTCAACCAAACACGGTCTTAGTTGTACAGTACATTTACCCCCAGCTTAAATAAACGTAGGATCACTGATTACTACTTACTAGTACAAGAAAGTTGCAGGTTCTTCTCTTCTTACAGTCCGTAAAACTAAAAAAAAAAAGAAGCAAAAACATTCATCTTCTCATAATTTACACCACGAGTCCACGAGGTAATCTTAGTGCCTCGCGAGCAGGCCACGTAAGCTCGGCCACCCCACTGGCGGCCATCGTGTCTCGCGCAAGAACACTGATGTGTTGCCGCGTGTCATCCTCGATGCTAGTCATATGCAAGTTTCAGATGATGCTTGCACTGTTGGCTGTGGCTGTCGCTGTTGCCGTGCCGGTCTCGACATCGTTGCTATGCTCATCAATGGAGCTTCCATTGTCGTCAAGCCTCTCCTGCAGCTCCACGATGGGTTTGACGTTGCGTTCGGTGATGGCGATGGAGATGTCGTTGGGGAAGAGGTCCCGGAGCACGACGCCGTGCACGATCGTGGTGGCCAGGAGCGCCATGACGGTGAGCACGGCCACCACGGACAGCGCGACGCAGAGCGCCTTGGTGAACGCGTTGTCCACCTCGGTGGAGTAGCGGATGGAGGCGATGGCGGCGCCGGTCATCGGGAACGTGTACGCCCACCAGGCCAGCGAGAACCTGAACCCCCTGAAGAAGTTGATCCGGACGGCGAGCGACGCGTAGAGGAACATGGCGATGAAGTAGGCGACCCTGGAGCCGAGGCCGAACTCGTCGGCGATCTTGGCCCACGCCATGCACGCCACGCTCGGCGCCGCCACGAAGAGGAAGAACACCGGGTGCAGCTCCTTGGGCAGAGTCTCGTTCGTCGGGAGCCGCTGGTACAGCGTCACGAACAGCACGGTGTAGTGCGCCAGCCCGACGGCGAAGAAGAAGACCGGGCCCTCCTTGAGCCCCATCGAGGCGCCGAGCAGCGCGCCGACGAAGTTGCCGACGACCGACAGGTGGTTCGACGGGTTCGCCACCTTCGACAGCCGCCTCTGCCCGCCGGACATCCACTGCCCGTAGATCTTGAGCTCCATGCAGAGGACGGGCGCCATGAGCGCGTACCAGAGCCAGGGCGGCAGCTCCGTCGCGACGGACGGCGGCACGCCGATGGCGAGGAAGAGGCAGGCGATCCACGGCGCGAAGAAGAAGTTGACCCTGATCGGGTGGTAGTACTCCCGGCGGACGGCCTCGAAGAAGAAGACCACCTTGCAGGCGTAGATGGCCGCGATGATGCACATGAGCGCGACGGAGGCGCACCACAGCACCAGGTTCACCTTGGTGGTGACGTGAAGAAATCTCGTCGGCGCCGACGTAGCCACCGTCTTCCACAGGATCGCCTGGCTGCTCACGCCGAGGCAGATGCCGAACGCCGAGACCGGGAACCGCAGCAGGAACGGCCACGTCTTGTCCGATGGCAGAACCAGTTCCTCCGACGACTGATGCAACACACCATGAGCTCCGGATCGAGTTCCATCGAAAAATCGAAGCAGAGATTTTGCGTGATGATTCCAGAAGAATTAATTAACTAATTAACTTACCCGGAGCTGGTCCAGTTCGGGGCCTTCGAGCGCGGCGAAGAAGCGATCAACCTGAGGCATGGACTTGCTGTGGTGGCCGCTGATGCTGTCGTGGTCGCCGTCCTCCTCCTCGGGGACCTCCGGCCCGGCGCCGGCAAGATGGGTGAGCTGCCGCTCAAGCTTCCCGGACCACGTCTTGAACGAGTCGTAGCGCCTGTCCCGGGACATCATCCGGCCGCCGCGGTTCGACGTCGCGCGGCGGGCCGTCGGCTTGCCGCCGGGGATCGGCTGCGACCGGAATACCACCTTGTCCGGCTGCACGAACCTGACGTTACTGCTCCCCTTGCCCTGCTCTGTTTGACCAAGCTGTGCGGCCTCCGCGTCGCGTGCCGCGTTCGACATGGCCTGCCTCCGGAGGTCGTCCGGCTCGCCGGAGCCCACGGAGACGGGGAGGGGCACGCCGAAGCCCGTCGGCGACGCCGGCAGGCTGATGGACACAGGCTGCACCGAACGGTACCCCGGAGCCTGGAACGGCGAGTCCAGCGGCGGGAAGACAACCTCGCTGCGCCGTGCCACGCGCTCCAGCAGCGGAACCTGCATTGGACACAAAGAAACACATTCACGTCAGCCATCGAAGTTCGAAGAGAGCACAACGGAGGCGACGCCGAGTCGCCGGCGAGGCGGCGACGTAACGCACCGGAGCGCGGGACGTCATGTGGTGGTGGAGGTCTTGGCTTGGGCCGGGTCCAGCATGCGGGCTCGGGGTGACGACGTCGAACCCGTCGAGGTCTCCAGCCTCGACGTCGGCGAGGAGCGACGGCACGTCGGGGCTGCCACCGCGATACTCCATTGGTCACGCGGACGTACACAGTTCTTGGCAACAAATTCACCAATCCGTCTGAGCTCCGACGCCACTGCA
This sequence comes from Oryza brachyantha, assembly GCF_000231095.2. Lineage (NCBI taxonomy): Eukaryota > Viridiplantae > Streptophyta > Magnoliopsida > Poales > Poaceae > Oryza > Oryza brachyantha. The sequence goes on from NC_023163.2 coordinate 12,022,529, forward strand.
CTGCACTGCACCTACGAAGAAGAAGAAGCGCGGCACAGTCTACAGATGTAAACGCGACTACGCCCGAAGGTCGCGGAAGGAGAGCAAATTTAAGAGGAACAACAACGCGTTGATCATCTAATTCGAGCACCAGCCAAACCAAAAGCGTTAACAGCAAATCTAGCTAGCTTCGAGTGCCCAACTGTCCACGTCCAGCTGGACCAGCACAGCTGGGAGACGAAGACTGGCAGCAAGCGCAACGGCGATCTTGCGGCTATCTGCCACAATTTTTTGTATACAAACTTGGGAATGTAGAATATTACATATCTACGCCATTATATTTGTTGCTATACGGCAGGACATGGCCTCACCAGAAACACCCGAATTTGTTTTCCTTAGCCATAACTTGTGACATGAATGTGTGAGTTGGACCAGGAGCCGAGAAGAGAGCAGGAAGGAAAACAAACACTGCTCCCTCCATATTTTTTTATACATTAAGTCGTTCGTCTTATTAAAAAAAATATAAATATTAATAATTTTGTTATAATTTGATTTATTATTATGGGATTTAATTTAAGTCTGACTTGTAATTATGTATATATGAATAAAATTTTTAAATACGACGAATGATTAAACATAAACATGAAAATTAATGACGTCGTATAAATAAAAAATAAAGGGAATACTATGTATGATCGTGAGGAGTGAGATTGGAGAGAGTGCATGTGCGGGGCTGAACTGTGTGGCCTTTTAAATGGACGAATATGCTGGTTGGTGGCACCAGCAGAACACGTCTGCAATCAACTGATTCTACTTCGCTCGCTACGGACCAGATGTCACGGATTGATTTGAGTTCTGCCCTACAGAAGTGGTATCCGAGTTCTCATTGCTCTGTTTGATGTTCATCGATTGAGTTTACTTATTTATTTATCAGAGTTTAACACTAGGTAACCTCAACGCCTGATGTATTAGTCGCCAGCTAATACCTCCCGCGAAAAGATCGCGAGCAAGCCCCAGTCTAAATTAGTGATATTTTCCTCCTTGCAACCAGGCACAAGTTATGGACGAACAAGGTTACCAGCTTGGCATTAGCATAAGCAGTGGACCATGGACTCCAGGAAAAACAACACTACTGTTTGGTTTAACATGTCCGAATTAAACCACCAAACTTCTCACAGGGTGGGCTCCAGACGTGATGTGACCAAGCACAGTCCATCTGTACGGTTCATGAGCGAACCAGCTGTGCGTATGCATTACATGGACTGATGGACACTTCAAATCGAAGAGGAACTCCCATGCAGGACGTAACGGAGAGGCCTGTCTCCGTCGCGTGGATATGAACCAGTCGAGCATGGATGGCTCATGCTTGTCAATTGGAGCGGTCGCTCTCAGAATATTTTTAGATAACCGTCGCAAGTTACTGCTTATTTGTTAAATTTTGACTACAAGTCTTTCTTAAAAAAATATTATGTATATATAAAGTTATATTATATTAGTGATAAGTGATGTACAAATATATTATCTTACAATTTTCATGAATCATCAACTAATCGATTAAATATTATTAATGATCAAAATTAAAACGATAAGTGTGGACACCCCAAGTATTATAACATCCAATGTCCAACGTGACCATCACATACTATTGGAGGAGTGAGATCCACACACGCATAAATAGCCACTCGTCCTCAATGTGTCCATGATCACGGTTGACAACCTTCTGTTATAATAATCGGAATGCCGAGTAGTGAGCGCAAGACATAACCGTAAGATAGTTTGCCAGTCTACTCCGTCATATGCCCATCAACCACTCGAAGGTAGCGACGAAAAGCATACCCCAGTGACTCGATCCAAACCGCTATCTCCGATTATCTCAAGCGATCAAAACCCGTTACTCATGCTTAGCTAGTCCCCAGGAATGCGACTAGCCTCACATTTTCATCGTAAGCAATTAATAGTCATAACAGTACCATATCACGGATAATAAGTGGCAAGGTACAAGATACAACATAGGGTCCAAGGTCCCAACATACATAGAAGGAGTAGCAGCGGAAGACTCAAATAAAGCTCATAAGCATAAAACGAAAGCCGGCGGTGCCACAACCCCACAAGGGCAAACCAACCGGGCAAGAGCCAAGCTGCAAGAGAAGGGATCACTCACTGCCCTCGCCACCCCCGGCAGAGCAGTGACCACACAAGAAGCACAACTCATACCCGGAATCCTCACCTGAAATTGCAGACACCGGATTAAGTACAAGATTGTACTCGCAAGTCTTACCCAAAACTATATATAAAAGGAGAGAGGAGTATGCAAGGTTTACCTTAACCTAAGCCATCTAGGTTGCATAAAGCCAATTTTATTGAGCAAATAACAGTAAAAGTGGTTAAGTAATAGTAAATATAACATCATTTTAACTTATTGACAGCAAGTATACAATTCTGAAATGCATAAGCAAAAGAGTCCAAACGGCGCTCTCACCAACAACAAGGGACTACCCAAGTCCACACCATCATGGCACAGCATGCCAACACCACCATCAAACACAAACTCATCCATATTAATCCACACTTGATGCTAACATAACTGACTAACACATCAAGCAATGTCCATAACCGAGGACGCGGCTATTCGAATAGATTATACTCTGATCAGAGGTGTACAACTGTACCCACATGAAATGAACAAGGATCAAAAGCTACACACCCCGTCGAGTGCGGTACGCGAGTGATACAAGCTCATTACATGTCTTTCCTAATCCCACCCCAACCACCTATACCACGCCGGGGTTCCCGACGACTTAGTCACGTGCCTGTGTGGTGTGACCAAGGCGGGCGCACCACGCGGGAGGCACCCCCTGCCAACATAGGCACCCGAGGCCCTCCAAAGGGCTACCTGCCCTCACGTCTCTCCAACGTGGTATAAATAATCACAGTAGAGCTAGTAAAGAACAAGCCGGTCCCAAATAAGGCATGTGGTAAGTACGAAGGGTGCTTGAATAGATGTCAAAATGTTCGGTCCTTAACGACCCAGACGGGGCTACTTGCATCAGGGGAAACCAACCTTCCTTCATCGCCCTACCACCCGTCCAAGTCCAACATATTTCATCAACCATAATTTAGTGTAAGTGCTCAAGTTTTATGCCCACTAGTACAAGTTGTCTATACACCACAAATGATAGTACTGTCAATCCTTATACTTCTATTAGCATTAAGCATGGCTAAGCATGAATGAAGTAAACAAGCCTAACACTCCTATACGGTGGTGACAAGGGATAAGGTCAGCAATATAACAGGGAATAAATGCATAATTAGGATCTACCAATTCACCCAAAATAGACGTTTTAACATCTAGGAAACACATGCATATATAGGTATAGTTTTGCAACCAAAGATATTTATAGAGAAAGCATAGGTTCTATATGCTTAGGTGCTTGCCTTCCTGCTGAGGGTAGTCACTATCCTCCTCTGGATATGGCTCGGTACTCTCCGGATTCTCCAAATCTACCGAAAAGAAGCAATATGCGAATAAGAGCCAAATAAACATGCACATGCGAAATGATCAATAAATCATGAAATAAATACAGTGAGTAGAGCACATGTTAACTTGAATTTAGGTGAAAGAATCACTAGATTATCACTTATTGTTTAGGAGATATGAAAACGACAAGCCTTCAGGTCAGATAATGACAGCTCCAAAAATAATTAAGTCTACTTTAGAGCATTACAAGTAACTTGCAACTCAAACCAAGTTTTTACATGTATAATTATTTTTAGTGGGCAGTACATCATTCACAGGTGCTAAGAAAAATTATTCCACAGCTTTATGTATTGTCATTATTTATTTATGGATCTTAGAAGTTAAAATCATGGGAATGCTAAATACACTCCTAAACATGATTTAAGGGGAGTATTATCAAGCTTATTTTCACAACAGCAAAGAGTAACAAAATATAAGCTCAACAAAATTGGTTTCACAATTTTAGCTTTTACCGATAATTTCTTACGGATCTATGAAGAGCTAGACCACACAAGGGAGACATATAGCTATTTATATTCCTACAGAGAAAAACAGTAAAAAGTTGGTCATTTTTATTTTACAACAATGAAAAGATCTGTTTTATGAAGCAATAAGAATTTGTTTCACTGAAATCGGAGTTCATATGAATTAGTTATGGATTTTCAAAGTTCACTCATTTTTCAGCCAAAACAACACGTGTGGATGGCTCGATCTAGTGCATGAATGCCAAGAGCATCACATGCAAGAAAACATACATTAAGGACTTGATTCTACTGCTAAGAAGACACTTTTCAGCTTGAGTTGAAGAAGCTGAAAACTCACCAAAACAGGGAAGCAAAGACACCGAGCTGTTGTCACCGAAGAAGAGAAAACAGCTTGTAGCCTGCTACTAGCCTTCAAATCTTGAACCGGTGACCTATGGAGGAGACTAGGAATGCTCAGCATGATGGGGAACCTAAGAGAGTAGCTATGGATGGGGAAGAAAGCTCACCAAGAGGAGGAAAACAACTGTTGCTGCTGCTGCTCTGCACCAAGCAGCAAGCTCCTCTTTTCTTCTCGATCTCCCTCAGCAACCGATGCATGTGCAGGCTATTTGGATGGATGGAAATATTACAACCTTGGGGATCTTGTGGTGTGACATGCAGTGCTGGATCCTTGCATTTTTGTGAAGATTTGGGGAGGAGGAAAATGAGGAGGGAGCTTAGCTCATGGAAGAACAGAACAGCAACAAGAACAGAATGGGAGGGAGATGAAGGGGTTTTCTCTGCCCCTCCCCCTTAAATCCTGAGGTGGGAGCACGCCCAAGAGGGTGTTGTGGGGGCTAAAGAGACACCCAAGGTCAATGACAAGTGGGCCCAAGTCATGGCTGTTTAGGAGGGTGAGAGAGGTGGGTGAAAAATTGAGTACAGATTCACTCTTGCAGTTTTCAGGATTTATTTTATTTCTCTCTCTTGGTAAATTCAATTTGATTAAGCTATAAGAGTGTGAAAAATGTGTGTTTTGGTTTTGAGATAGATTGAGTCACCTAGTTTCCATTTTTGAAAGTTTCACACATAAATCCCAAGTATTTTAAATCTGGTGAAAAGATGAATTGGGTTAGGCTGAAACTTGGTTTGAATTTTTAGGAGACCTAAATAGAGAGCTAAAATTCAACAAAATATATATTTAGTGATGATAAGTAAACTAATATTTGAATAAAATATTAAATATGTATACTTCTGTTCAGGTTATTGCTCAAATAGAAGTGGTTTCAATTTTACCGATTAGAGTTAATTTTGTTATTGCATATGATCAAATTGCAATATAGTAAATATGCAATCTAAAGGACAACAAATGAATTTATAAATACCTGGTTATGAACCTAGGGCTCTTACAATAAGGGTCAATAGTGACATGTAAATGAAGACGAACAGAGTATTAAAACTCCATACGGCCGATCAATGGATGGATCTAGCCGTGGCGAGAAGAGCCACAGTATGAAGTTTTGGTTCCAATCTCTCTATATATATCTTGTGGGCCTTGAGTCAGTGAACAACAACAAATTCTATTCTCTTTGTTCTAAAATATACTTATATTAAATCAAAGTTATATCAGAAACATAACATTATTTTAAGATGAACAAAGTAAAGATTTTGGGAAATGGACATTGGTATTAAGAAAGCATTTATTACTGAATAAATTAAATGAAGAATGATTATGATTGGTCAGGACGAGCACTAAAAATGATTGTAGTAAAGTTGGAATTGGTGGAGAAGAGAATATAAATGAAAAAAAATAAATGGATAACAATTATAATTGGCTAAAATGAGAGATAATTAAGTGGATAAATAACTTAGTATTTTACCGGAAGTAAAACTAATGTCTCGAGCAATTCCATTTCCGATTTGGGTACCCAAACTAGCTAGCATCTCGTCCTGCCCTTTGCTTAGAGGATGAATAAGTAGGCTAGACAACTGTTGTGTACTGAATTTTCCTGTATTGACCGCGTTGTTTGGTGTAACTGGTCGTTGTATCGACAGCATGACGATAATCCATAGCATAGACAATGTATTTAGTTATATCAAATACATTAATATAGTTAATGATATAATTCCATAAATAATAGTTACGTGTAACCGCTAAGTTTTTCTCTAAGCCTAAATCATAATTGAAAATAAATTAAAGAAATTATTTTTGCTTAAGTCGAGAGTTAACTAAGTGAAAATAGAATCATTTAATTAATTGGGCCCAAAGGCCATAAATAATTTTGTTGTATTGCTTGTGTCACAATTGATTAACATGACATGCAGTGGAAATTACAGCGAAAATGTGCTAAAGTTTCAATAGATAAACATCATTTAAAGTTTAATTAATGTCCAACGACAGTTTTCCTCCTTTTCCTTTCTTTTCTTTGGCCTCGGTGCTCCCCTCTTTTTCTTAGGGCACGTTAAAAGGTGCCTATTAGCTAACTCTCTCAATCGCCACGTAAGCAAATTTGATGACATGGAGAAAAGTAAGAAAAGTAGAGAGAAAAGATGTTGTCATACATGGCAATGGCTTAGAGTTAACTCTTAGTATTTATTAAAGAAAACTTCTTGTATGAGAATGTATAAAAAGGAAACTAGCTTAATAAAACATATTTTATTGCATTAATGAAGAGACTACACCTGACTTTACTTTTGTACGTATCATTTTAAAATATACTCTTGTTGCTGACGTGGCTGAAGATAGAGCCCACAATGGACTCTACTGTTGAACATGCCCTTAGGCCGAAGTCTGCCTTTCGTGCACATTAGGCCGCAGGCCAAACCGCAGCCGCCGCACCTCCCTTTCCGTAGCCGTGGCCCTCCTGGCCATGTGTGTAACTTCTCTCACTCTCCTTCATTTGTCACGTACGATTCCTTAATCTGTACAAACTTTTCTTTTTTTTCTTTTATATATCGCCAATCTTTCCTTTTGTAAAGGGGAGTGTTTCTAATTCAGGTAGGACTCCTTGTCCCTAAATCCGAATCTATGTCTAAGCTATCGCTATAAAAGAAACCCTGTGGGTGTATTTTCACGCCTCCTCTCATCTAGCCGCCACCCCTTTCCCTTGTGCTGCCACGCCACTGCCGCTGCTGCTTGCTGCCGGCCTATGGTAACCGGGAGGTTGGGCACTATTCCAGCAAACTGTTAATTGTCGGGATAATCCTTGACAGTGTGCTTGATGAATGAAAACTGTTCGGAGCACGCCTGCACCTACACCCTTACTCAACTTGCATTATCATTGTTATTACCTGTTGACTCCATGGGTGCTATCTGCCTTGTGCAGGGGGCGATGAGACAGAGATGGTAGGCTTAAAGATTTATTTAGTATCGAAAGGCGGACAAGCAAGGATAATCAGGAGCGTAGCTAGTGGTAGTCCAGGTGGGCCTATGACTACCCATGAAATCGGCCCAGGAACGAGGACCCCCACAGCCCAGCCCAACGAAAAGAGAGCTAGCCAACTAGGATTCGGCGGCGAGCACATGCGAGGAGGCGAGGAGCCAGGCAAGCGGCGGCTGTAGTTGCGGCGCCTCCAACTCTCCCCCACTCCGCTCCCTACCTCGCCCATTTGGCCATGCCGCCCACAGCCGAGCGGCCGCCACCCACGACTCTGCCTGCCCCGTCGCCTGCAACTGCGGTATGTGGACAGCCGCCCAGCGCCCGGTGCTCGCGTCTACGAGCTAGGTCCCTGCCGGCCGATGCCTGCGCTTGCCCCGTCGATGCCTGCCGTCTCCGCCGCCCCGCCTCTACCTACGGCTGCGGATAGCCGCCCACAGCCTGCACGCCCAACACCGCCTGGCGCGCGCCGTTTGCTGCGAGTGGTGTGCATGTGACCGTGAGTGGTTGAGTGTTGTCTCTCTGGTACTTTTCTCTCTGAGTCTCTGTATGTATACTAGGTTAGATTACTAGTTAGTGTCTAAAATCTAAGCAAGCTCTTAGTAGTTAGCACTAACTAGTACTCACTACTCTGTACTACTTTCTAAGTTCACTAATTAAATTTCAATCCGTCGCTAGAATGAAAATTATGGTTCTACCAATGCATAAATGTATATTATTTACTTGTTATAAACTTACAAGTTACAACGTCTCATTGTTTATTTGTTAGTTGTTACTATAGGATTTATATTTGCTAGTTTTATTTGGTTAAAACATGAAGAGAAGAGGGGATATCATAGTATTTGAACATTTTGATTTTGTTAAATTAGTGGATTATTGATGTCCTAAGATACTAATTCTATAATATATCATATTTAACTAACTTTTTACCTCTATATGTGAGTGTGGTGTTCAATTTTTTATATCACGTCAACATACAATGTTAAAATTTGGACGGATAGGACTACCCAACGAAAATTTTTTGGCTACGCCACTGAGGATAATGTCATAAGCATGATGTCCTCCCAGCTTTGCACGTCTACAGGAGCATAGCAGAGGCACATAGGACATTAATTAGGCTAATATTGTCATTCCATTCGTGACACTGTGGTATCCCCTTAATGTTATAAAATGAGGACCATGCCTACAAAAGAGAGGCCAAACAGGTCGAGGACTCTCGAGAGCTAAATAGAAAACATGTTTGAATGATAAAAGAGAGAAGAAGGAAGCTCCCAATTACCTGAGTTCTAAAAAAAATCACATAAAAACAGCATGAGTAGGTTATTACGTCTTCGCGTGGCCTGAACCCCCATAAATCCTTTGTTCATGGGATCTCTTCAACGCATTCTCCTTCTTCCCCATCTCTACACGTACATCACATCTCCACTAGCCTCCATGCTTGAGGAGAAATCCTACCGCACCTATAGATTTGGACCACACATTCGATAAGACTTATGTTATGAAATGAAGAGAAGAAAGTGGGGAATTAATCCCCTAATAAATTTGAAGGAAACCGATTGGTGGGTGACGGAATGTAGGGCAGCTGGCACTAGAGTTTCCATGGCAAGCATTGGCTTGAGGTTAAATGATGATCTATTGAGTCGACCTGGTCATTAACATCTGTAGGCACGGATGCATTTTCGCAGGCCAGTTGGGCCACAGAAGAAGAAGATAGCCTAGCACAACGAGATGGTAACCATGGCTGTGCAAGGGAGACGACACCATGAGATATTGGGGAGTGGCTGTAGCTAGGCCACACATTTTGGGCGAAGTGAGCAAACTTGGTCAAGGGAGCGTCAGGAGGAGGCCTCTGTGAGCTAGGTGATGGAGGTTGTGAAGAAACAAGAGGCGAGACAAGGTCAACGTAAAGGAGGTCTAAGAGAAAGAAATAGAAAGGGACAGAGTGAATGGGCCGAAAGAGGAGGAGGAGATGGCCCCCAATAGAGAAGGGGGAGAAGATTGTGGACCGGAGTAAGGGAAGGAAACTTGGGCCAAAAAGGGCTTGAAGGGAGAAAGGATTTTTTTGTTTTTCTTTTATAAAAACTACATTATGCTCTTAAAAACTTTATGAAAAATCAGGGGAAGCATTTTAGAGTATTGATATTTGAAGAAAATTATCCAAGCTACATGTGAATTATTTGGGATGTATTTTAATGTTTGATATTTTTTCTTTAAGTGTTTGATAAATTCTAGAATCCAATTGAAAATTTGAATTTTAAATTGGGGCTTAAGAGGTATGTCAAGGGGTTGAGAAATATGTCTGTGTTGATCTATGTATTAATAAGTGAGCATGGTCATGAGACTAGCTAATACATGCAACTTTTCTTTACAATATAGTATAACTGGACGGTGGTTAATAAATCCCATCATAGGTGAATCATATTTGTGAGCGGTCCTAACGACAACCCTTCACACGTGATCATTTGGGACAGATAGATATTTTTCATCCATCACGCGTGGAGAGATCAACCCATCACACATGAGTCATCTGTGACAGGTGGTATTATCAATCGCGAGAAAATTGTATATCTAACATCACATAAAAATGACTTCGCTAGAATACCAATAAATTGGCTTCGCCAAATACCATCCTCAACAAGTGCAATGTGATACTTTTCCATTTTCATCATTTTGGGCTAATGAAAAGATTTTTCTCCTGTCTAAGATTTTCTTTGCCGTAACGGCCCCTGTGTTTTTTCTATCTCTATATCTCTCTTGTCCAACAACACCCATGTCCACCGCCCACCACCACAGCCTACCTCCCAACAGCCGTGGGCATAGACCGTCGACCACGACGTTATCTCTGCACCGTCGAGGCCGCTGCCATTGACCGTGCCACCGCCTCTGCCCTTCGCCACTGTGCCACCGACCACACCACCCCGACTGCCTCTCAAGACCACGCCGCGAAGATCGTCTCCTCCTCACCGTTGCCTCTACTCACTGCCCCACACTGCCTTGGCCGTCTCTATCGGCCATGCCGTGAAGACCGCCTCCTCCTCGCCATCCAATCCAGCTGCTACGTCCTCGGTGCACACTCTCGGTGTATCTCGGTGGGGAACAGTGCCGCATCTCCCGGGATAGGAACGGTGGGGGAATAAGGAGAGGCATGCTTGCCGGCAAAGAAGTGGTGGGCATCACCAGCGTCGCCGCTTGACCTAGGGGTACAAACGTTCAAGAAATTGTGTAATTGAGGAAAAATAATTTTGAGATGAAAGAAACCACAAAAATGACATTGTAGCGAACATTCACAGTTTGTAAGTGGTATTTTAGCTAAAGCCATTTTATCGATGGTATTCTAGCGAAGCCTCATTCTTATGCGATGGTAGATATGCAATTTTTCCATCAATAAAAGAGTGAGCCGGATACAATAGAGGGATTTTATGAGGTTTGCGAGGTACAAGAAGGTAGAGGAAGGTGAGGCAACATAAGTCGTTGATCTGTGAGGGGCAAGATACGGACAGAAAAAGTGTAATAGGTGAAATTACTATAAATAAGATGGTATTAGAAGGGCATAAGTATCTTCCATACATCTGAAAAGGTATGTGGAGGCATTACCCTGTTACGTTATATTGTTTTACAGAGTTAAGTTCAGTTTATAAGTAGGGTTTATGTGTTCTTTGTTCACATATAAGTAAGTCGGGAGGTAGATATAATTGAGGGCAACACAGGTGCATGGCCGGAGTTTGGGGTGCCGGCGAAGGTTGGGCCGGAGGGAGGGGCAACGAAGGAAGAGGAGCCAGTGGAAGTGGTCCGGGGCTGCATGTGTTCACCGGTGTCGATTTGGGATAGTGGTATAGTTTATCTTTATCTGATTGAGGAGCATGTATCATGTTGACGAATGTTGCCTACTCTGGATAAATTCCATCGGCTATGTAGTATCCCGTATTATATTGTTTTCTATTAACAGTAAACTGTGCACGGGGAGCTTCTCCTGTCAATACTTCAATAATCAATGGTGACTTGTTTAGCATATTGTTATCATTGTTGGAGCCTACGGTACCAAAAAAAAATATGCCATAGGCGAAGGACTTTGGATGCAACCGCTTCAAGGATCATGGTAGGAACTCCCTTGTCATGAGTTATACCATGTGACCGGACAATTTTTCCATGGCCAATGCATACAATCTATACTTCCTAACATACCAGGAAAACCACAGGACTTACCAACCTGTAGCATTCTTTCCACCTTGTCAATTCTAGGGGCATGCAAGTACTCCTCACCAAATATTTGTATGACACCTTTAGCAAATTTTCCTAAACACTCCAATGATGTACTAGGACTAATTTTTGATACCTCATCAAGTTGGTCCGCGGGGTCCCATATGCTAGCATACCAATGGATTTCGTACACTTTTGAAGCTGTGGATGTCTAACTCTGCCAGTGGCATCAACTCTATTAGTAAAATAAGGAGACCATTCACTAAGGGCACTCACAATTCATAGGAAGAGAGGCTTCGTCATGCGAAACCGCCTATAGAACATCTCATCTATGTAGATTGGAGACTCTGAGAAGTAGTTGGCTATAAGATCATCATTGCCAGCTTCAAGGTTTCTTGGTATATATCTTCTTGTACCACTCTGATGCCAGCAAGGAGACAACCCAGATGCTTTCTTCTCCTTCAATCTGTCAATAATTTTCTCACTATATTCAACTAAAAGCATTGATTCAGCTAAAAGATCATCGATGTTGTATACGGAGTATTTCCATAGGATCAAAGTCATCAACATCAAGATCGGTGTCATCAAGGTCGGTGCCGGCATCATCAATGTTGGAGGCAGTGTCATCGATGTCGGTGGTAGTGTCGTTGATGTCGGAGGTAGCGGTTGCATCATCATCAAGCTCGGCACCAGCATCATTGAGGTAGGAGGTGGCGATGTCCTCGGAGTGAGAAGACCCTATGTGGCTTGACATGTCTAGTACCTTTTGTTCTTTCATTTCAACTGAATCAATAGTTCATGTATATACATAACTGGAAATTTTGTGTGCGAGATGTCAATTTGGAAGAAGATAATTTTAACATTGCAAGATATATATAAATCACACTGATTGCATATATATCAACTTGGATCAAAATCATATTCACATTGCAATATATCAACTGGAATATTCTATAATCTCCAGTATTCTGCACAAAATCTTCTTTTCACACATCTGTATCCAGATTATTTGAAACATGTACATTAGGTGTAAAAAATCAGTTTTCACATAGCAAAAATTTTCTTACATCTGTATCCAGAATATCTGGAATCACACAGCAATGAACTTATTTAAAATGTAGACAACTTGATGCATGCAATCTGCATTATCCCAAAGGAAGCTTGTGGTGTGTTGCTCTTCCAGAAAACCAGAGGTAAACATAAGCAGGTGCATAAGTAATTTCTCATATAATATCTCAGCACTACATACTGAATCAGGGTACCATATTAAGTATGATGGTCATAATGCACATGTTTATTGCAGAAAAAAAAGTAAGCGTGTTCCTTCCGTCAACTAGAAAAGCCTAAGAAAAACAAGCAGCTCTTCACAACTTCTGTTTTACATCGGTATAAATAAATATTTGGGTCTATGTGGAAACAGAATTTAAATCTGAGTTGTAAAAGCCTCACCTAAAGGCAGCCATAATCCTCTGCACCAACTGCAGGTAACCCTAAAAATTAATCAGTTGTGGATCCGATCAAAGAGTCGGGCAGGAAAAGGGGAGAGCTCCCCGTTCCTGGTTTTCCTGTAGCTGGATTCCCGGAACCACGAGAATCCTTAGAATGGGATTCCAACTCAGCACCTTTTGTTTTGAGATTTTGAGAAAAGTTGCTCTTTAGAGAGCACAGTATGGCGAAAGTTGTAAGCTGTGTTTACGAGGGAGTTATTACGTATTACTACAGCTAAAAATAGAAATTAGAGGCCTACAAATTAGTGATTGCTTACCAGGAAATTAGAATTTTTCACTGAATACATAAAGCAAATCATGGTATCGAGTATCACTGTTAGTACTGTTAATGGAAGTTTGATAGAATCATCTAAATAGTTGCAAACATTCGATGGTCAGACTTTGAAAATTTCGATGGTAGATGCATCATGTTCAATTTAGAGCATACAGCATACAGACTAATGGCATAGAAAATGCCCTGTTACCATTATGTGGCTTTATGCTGTATGCATGAAATTTTTCTTTTTACCAATGACTTAGAGCACACAGACTAATACATTCAGGAAGTGTAGAATGTTATATCATGGTAATTTCATCAGAGCTTCTTTTCTCAACTTTTAGGCAGAGACTACATTTTGTCATTTTCAGCAGAAAATTCCTAGAGATGGTTTACTTCCTGTTAATAGCCAGATCGATCGGACACACTATGTGGTGCGTGATCAATACTATGAGATTGGACCACGTTCTTGCGGGACAATTAATTGACCCACTGGAGAATTTTGGTAATGGGAAGCCTTTGCAATCTTGCTTCCTGGATGCAGGCATGCAGCCCACCTTTCATTTTATTTCTGTAATCAATTACGAGAAATTAAGAAGAGGAGACAGGTTGTGGCGGTGAAAGATTAATAGACTCCGATCAGCGGCCTTGCAACGCTGCTGCTGTCTACTGCATTCGGACAGATTGGCATAATTCAAGGACCACAAAGTTTGGTGCTAATTTATTAACCCCAGCCCCAAAATAATCTGACAGAGAAAACGAACGAGTTACTATAAGCTACTCCCTCCATCCTTAAATGTCTGACGCCGTTGACTTTTTTATACATGTTTGACCGTTCATCTTATCCAAAAAATTTACTTAATTATTAATTATTTTTATATCATTTCGTGTATTGTTAAATATATTTTTATGCATATATATAGTTTTACATAATTGATAATTTTTTTTAAATAAGGCGAATGGTCAAACATATATAAAAAATTCAACGGCGTCAAACATTTAGTGATGGAGGTAGTACATTTTACGTACTGTAATATTTTAGATGGTGGTTGAAGCTATTCATCAACTATATTTGCTCGTACCACATTTCCCTTTGAAATGTGACATTAGGATTATCATCCGATCCAGATAAATTAAGTACTTCTGCCATATAATCCTTCGCTTCCACTGCAACAAGTTAATTAGCTGTCGTTGAAAATATATACACACGTCCATCTAATTTAAATGAATTATGACATTGAAGACAAAAACTAACTATGGATGTGATTATACATGTATAGGACAGTGCTACACATACATAAATATTGGAGGGAGTAAACCAGGAGTAAACCAGTAAATATGATAGATACTTTTGGACACTTCTGTAGTTCAAGAGGATCAGGCGCAACACATACCCTGTTGATGACGTCACCAGAATATAGAGCAAGATGAGCCATGATTAGGCCTGTTCATAACCCCAGGCGGCCAGGCCTGGAAAAAGCCATGCTAAAAACCTAGGCCCAAACCCAACGTCTCTATTAAACAGAGCCCGGCCTAGCATGACCCTGAGGCTTTCTTGGGCCGGGCTTGGCTTTTCAGGTTTTTTTTCAGAAACCTTAGGCTTTTTTGGGTTTACGGGCGTCAACATCTAGGCATGAGCCTAGCCCAATACATGGTCAGGTCAAGTAGGGTTCGGATTTTTTCGGGTCAGGCTGGAGTTGAATAGGCCTAGCTAAGATCCACGACAAGCACCATGGTGAGGGTAACGGTTGTGAAGACCTTCTCTCCCATCATTGGTGCACACTGGCAGACAAGATAGAGTAGACAACATATGATATTGTGACACAAATGAAGTGGCAAACACTAGAATGCTTTCCTGTATTTTGTATGGAGGCGAAGTGGATAAGTCATGCTTAGTTTAGAGACTTTTTGATACTCCAACACATTGGATAATCCAGTGGGACTATGCATGCATCATAAGCCAATTTTAATGCACCATTCACATACATGTCAAATGCACACACTTCTCGTCCATGCTTGGTGAGGACCAACCAAGCGAGCAGGCCTCTATTCTCTTCCACACATATGCTCAAGTGATTATGAGAGCGGTTGTTGTCTCATTCTCCTAGAAGGCTTTCATGTGTATGCTTCTATAAGATGGGCTTTTAGGAGTTTTATATAATTCATTTCTCGTGTAGGCCTTGGCCCATATATACATTCCAAAGGCTACTTGACCATATATTGGATTTGCACTGGGACTGTGGATCTAGGTGAATTTACTTGGCAACTAGTATAATTCTAGTAAGAGAAAGGTCCCCATTTGATCGCTCAATTATGCCTTCTATTCGGTTTTGGTATCTTAACTGCAAAATTGTTTACTTTTCGTCTATATTGTGTCCTAATGTTCAAACTTAGGTGGTTTTCGATAATGTAGGGTCACACGTTATCATAATCAGTGTTCAATTTATCAGTTTCCGCATGTCTATCTGAGGGTACTGATAGGACATAAGTTTTGGTATATTTCAGTCTGAAATAAATTGAAATTTGAACAAATATTGGTCAAATTTGAATAAAATATGCATATTCAAAAACATTGAAAATTTCGGGCAGAATATTTTCCTAGCGATGGGTTCAAAATTTCAGATATTTGGGATATGTCAATCCGAATTATGACCCCTAATCATAAGAAATTGTGAGCTTTGATCATATAAAATTTAAAATATATTATGTATATATTATTTTCTTTGTTTTTAATTTAGACGAGATTGATTTGTAAGTTGTACTATTTTCTTTCTTTTTAATTTATTTTAACTTTATTTATTATTACTACTATGTTGATATCATCATTGTCAACCTATATGGAGTCCAGGTATATGCCGCCTCACAGAACCATTTTGTTATTGAGATACCAAAACCAAACCGAGGGCACAACTGAGGGGCTAAGACCATTCACAGTGCGGGGTGTACCCCATGTACCACGTAGATGAAACTACCCTATAAACCACTTCTTCCACATTGCAAACCACTTCAAATGGGTCCAACCACTACTATAAATTCTCTTCCCTCGGTTTCTCCACCAGTCCGTCGCTGCCCATCTCCCTCCCTCCCTCTCCCGGTCTCCCTCACAATCCCCGGTCGCCCTCCCTCTCCCAGTCTCCCTCCCTCTCCTCGGTGGGCAGTCGGCAGGTGGGCGAAGGCAACGGCGGGCGGACACGACGGCAGTCGGCCGGCGGGCGGAGCGTGGCGGTCGGCCGGATGCAATAGCGGGCGGAGCGCGGTAGTCGGCTGGCGGGCGATCGCGGTGGTGCGGATCTGGTGGTGGTGTGGATCTGGTGACGCGACTGCGATCGGGTGGCAGGTGTCGGAGCGCGGCGGGTGGTGGAGCTCGGCGGATGGTAGACCGGGTGTCACGCCCTGAGTTTTACCCTAGCCAAAAATTAATTAAATAGTATTAAAAATAAATTGTTAATTAAAGTTCAAGAGAAAACCCAGTGGAAAATTAATTCAATTAATTGGAAGCTTTTTGGAATATTCTAAAATGTCCCAAAACCATTTTAAATTATTAAGTAGATTTAAATTTGAACTTCAATCGATAAAATTTGCTTAAACAAACTTAATAAAAATTAGCAAAATTGGAGGCAATTTCTTTTTTCCCTCCTTCCTTTTCCTTTTTCTTTCTCCCTTTTTTCTTTCTCCCTTTTTCCCTTTTCTTTTTTCTCTTTTCCTTTTTTTCCCTGGCCGAACCCCTCCTCTCCTCTTTTCCCCTGTACGATCTCCTTCACCTCTCCCCTCCTCCCTGGAACGTGCGATCTCCCCCGGGTCCGGTTTCTCTGCATTACTGCAGAGGGACACTGTTTATGTGAGTGTAACAGTGATCCAATGCTATAAACAGTACCAAAATACTGTAGCAACAGTACTTTTAATCACTGCCAGGCAAAATACTGTGGCACTAAATCTCATCCATCCGTTTTGATCCAACAATCACGAGATATACCAAATTCATGTCACTGTAGCTCTCTGCATTAGCATGAGGATCTCATCCCCTGGTCTCCCTGTACGATCTCCTCCACCTGTCCCCTCTTCCCTGGAATGTGTGATCTCCCCCTGGTCTCCCTTGCAGTGCCGCACGTTTGCCCCAACTGCTTGGCCGTGAGCAGCCCCATCTCTATCTCCACAAAAAAAACTCAATTCCAATTAATTAGGACTCTAATTCTTATCCATTTGAAACTTTATCTATTCCCTTTTTATAGGAGATGGATAACTAGATTTATCTCAAGCTCTCCCCTATAAATACCCCCTACAGCCTCACCACTTTTCCCTATCTCCCTCTCCCGTGCACCTCGAGCCGCCTCCTGTCCAGCAGATGCACAACAAGCTATAGCAGCCATGCTGCTCCCTGTTCACAACAGCCGAAGCCGATCTAATCTATCGCCGATCTTCAGGTTCGTATATATTTTATTCTTACGAATCAATCTAAATTCATCTACCGTTCAATTGTTTAGATTTCCTAGCCGAACAGCAAGGGAAAGCCACAATTTGTCGCTAATCACTCCACCAAATCTCATGTTCACGTATATTTTACTCATGCGAATCAATCTATCCTTGATCTACTGTTTAATTGCTTAGATTTTCTAATCTAATTAGCTAGCGTAAGATTGATCTACAGTATGAAATTCAATTTCATGCACGTAGATTTATTTCACGTTAAAGTCGTTTAGTTTTAGTTTAGCGAGTTGTTAAATCAAGATTTAACGGGTTGCTCAATCTTGTCGTTGTTCTGATAACAGTGCACGGTTTTGTGTTTCGGATCCGATTCATCGTACGAATCTCTGATTCGTGCATGTTTAGGTTCTATTGTGCGAAGACGCGTTCTATTCGTAATTTCCCGAATCGTGGCCCAACCCGCGCTCGAAGGCACCATCGCCTCCCTTGGCCCACTCCTCCTCCTTTTCCCTCTCTCCCGGCCCAGCTCGTCCGGCCCAACTACTTCACCTCGGCTTGCCTCCTCCCGCCTCCCTCCTTTCTCTTCCCTCCCTCTCACGTGCCGAACCAGGCCACGGCCCACTACCACCTCTCGCGCCCGAGTCCTCTCCACCTCCCTCCTCTCTCGGGACACCGACAGGTGGACCCCACCTATCAGGCCCGTCTTCCGCCTCTGGCCGCACCCGCTCGCGTCCGCTCGCCGCATCTACTTAGCCTTGCCGCCGCGCCGCACACCCCGCCGCCAAGCCCTCGCCGCCGCCGCACCCGTGCACCGCACCGCGCTCGCAGCGCCCTCACGCCCACGCTTTGCCGTCGCCGCTTGCCATGTCGTGTCTCACCATCGCGTCGCGCTCGCACCGCGCGCCGCCGCTCTCCTCTGTTCCGCCCATAGCCCGCTGGTGCTCGCCGCCTCGCTCTCTCTCGGCCAGCCATTGTCGCCGCGCATCGTCGTCGTAGCCGCCGTCGCGTCGCCACTATCCGTTGCACCACCGTGGCGTCGCCGTTCCCGCGCCACAGCCTCCTCGCGGGAGCTCGCTGTCCTCGAGTCATCGCGTGCCAGAGCTGTGCCACTGTCAGCTGCCAGCACCTCACCGTCAAGCCGTGTCGCATCGCTGACGTGTCTGCCGAGCCGCGTCGTGCGTTTCCCCCGCAAGCTTGCCTGTCTCGTGCTCGCGCCGCTCGCCGCCGCGCTGAGTTGCGTCGCGTCCACACCACTGGCCGCCCTCTGCCACGCCGTCGGCCCCTCGTCGCTCCAACCCCTTCGCCCGCACTTCGCCATCCTGGCCGTCGCGCGGGGATGCCGCCTCGCCGTGTAACCGCACGTGCGCAACACGCCGCCACGGTCAACTGTCGCCCGCTCTTCCCGGCGCCGCACCCGCAATGGCCGTGCTGCCGCTAACTGCCCCCACCCTAAGCGCGTCCCCGCCGCGCTCGCCTCCCCCTTTATGTCCCCTTCTCTTCGAGCCACCGCCGTCGTTTTCCACACGTTCCCGAGCCACTGCTGCGGCCATTGCCTCGCCGCCGCAGGCCGAGCTCATGCCTCATCGCCCGTCACCGTCGCGGAGTGGCGTCATCGCCCATTCCCGCTCGACGCCGACTCGCTGTCGCCCTTCGCGTCGCCGGTTAACATCCCCCTTCCCCTCTCCCTCCTTTTTCTTCCGCTTCGGACGCTGCCGTCGGCATGTGCCGGCGCCGTGCGTGTGCGCCGCCGTTCACCGTTGATGCGCCGTCCTGGCGTCGTCTCCCTCGGCTCGCCGTCGCCGACGCGGTCCCGCCATCCCCGGAGCGCTGCCGCCCTCCCTTCGCGCCACCACCACTCCTTCTCGCTTCGCCGTCACCGCAGCGGGCCTCCTCGGTCGTTGTCGCCGGCCCAGCACTCTCGTGCGTCCTCGCCACGTGCACCGGTGCCGCGTCGTCACCACTCGCCGCCGGCTGTCGCCGCGTGTTCACCGACGTTGCGCCACACACGTCGTTGCTGCCGCTTGCCGCGTCGTCATCCCGCTAGACCAGCGCCTCGGTCTCCCTTCCCATCTCTCCTCACCGCTCTCTCGCCATGCACCACCGTCGTCGTCTGGCCGTGCCACCGCCGTCTCCTCCTCGCGCCGCCCTTTCCCTGGCCGCATCGTCACCCCGCTCTCCCTTTCCTCTCCTCGGCTGATGCCGCGCCTGTTCCTCAGCCCATCCTCTCCTTCTCTCCCGGCGTCGCCATGGCCGCCCGCTCCCCTCTATTCGCTCGGGTGATCCCCTCCCTCCTCTGCTTTCTCTCAATGACCGGTGGGACCCACCCGCCGGTCACCACCCCTTTTGGACCAGTGGGCCCTACCCGTCATACTCCCTCTCCCTCACTGGATTGTGGGCCCTGCTCTGTTAGCACCTCTCTCCTCGCTAACGTCATGCCTCCAGTTAATTGCACAATAAATGCATTAAGGTTTTCCGTTTAGTTTAAAAACACAGATAATCTTCTAAAATTCATAACTAATTCATCTAGTCTCCGTTTTAGTCCATTCAAGTTTCACTAAATCAAGAAAAATGTCAAGAATCCATTAAAAATAGTTTATTTCTCTGTTTCAGTAGTTTTATAGCCTGTTTTGCTTTATTTGCTTTGTTTCTTGTAGGTTTTTCGCCCGTTGAAGTGTCGTTCGTTCTCGAAGTCATCGCCGAAGTTCCTCGTGGGTCAGAGCAAGGCATGTGCCACCCCTCTTTGATCATATTGACCCCAATATTTATAAAATCACTCGCTTTTACATTCAAACATGCATTGTATTTAAATGTATTCATTTTACTTTATCTATTGGGCTATTACCTTTATATCCGTTGATTCCTACTCTTTATTATTATCATCCCAGGGTTAATTTGACTAGAAATAGGCTTAGGTAATGCTTAGCCTGACTTAGTTCAACTAGTTCGCCAATTATCATTTAATTATCTGCTAGAATTGATAGGCCTTTAATGGCTATGATCATTATTAATCTCCCGAGGTGGATTAAATACAATTAAAATATTGCTTATGGTGGGCTGTGGCTGCATGGTTTTGAGAGTCGCGCCCATAGCAATTAAGGACCGGTTCTCGGGAAACCCTGAAAGTCTTACCCGTACTAACCACAAGCCGAAATGAGTAAGGTGGGATTTGAAGCATGGCTTCGAACTATTTGATGTACCAAGGCAAGGGTGGGCATGATGGAGTATGGCCGGGCAATCGTGGTGTAACGAAAGCCTCTGCTGATTCAGAATCTACCAATGCACAAAAGGGGACTGCCCGACTTGGTATAAAGGAGGAGGTGAAATCTGAAGTGCGGTGTGATTAAATAGAGACAGTTATGTGACGAGTCCTATCACAGTTTCCTTTCCATGGTATCATGGTGATATACCGGCGCACGTTCAAGTGTAGTGGAGCTATGTCTTATGGGTTAAGTTGTACACCTCTGTAGAGTAAAACTATTCGAATAGCCATGCTCGCGGTATTGGACGAACTTACAGATTCACTGAGATTAGTAAACCTTTTAATAACTTGATGAACTTGGAACTGGTTTGACCCTGTCAACGTGGTGTAACGTTGGTAGTGATTTGGGTCTGTCGCAACGTGCTGTAACGTTGGACAGAGGGTTGACCTTGTCGCTACGTGGTGTAACGTTCGACAGTGATTTAGGCCTGTCACAACGTGGTGTAACGTTGGACAGTGGATGGTTATTTTAACTCTTTACTTTACCTTTATTTCAGTCTATTTTATTTACTAGTTTGCTAAATAAATGTTGTTTTGTGCCAATTTAACCTTAGCCTATTCCTTGAACCCTATTGCATTCATTTATTCTCCCTCTCTTGGGTGTTACTTATTGAGTATGGTGGTTTGTACTCAGCCTTGCTTAATTTTCCCCACCAGAGCAAGTGCTAGAGCATGTGTCATAAGAAGGTTGTTCCCAAGGTTGAAGTGAGGTTCAGTTCGCCGTCGAAAATACCTGTGGAGTGGAGCCATCATCACCAGCTGAAGCTGAAGAATAGATGGTTTTAGCTTTGTTTCTTTTTCCGCTGCATTTCGATAGATAATTGTTTTTATTTGTTTTTAAGTCGTGTAACTGTGTATTAATTTGTCATAGTGTGTACTCGGGCTAATTTCTGAACTGAGGTTTAATACATCCTATTATTTAGAAATTGGTGTAAATTTCTAGCCATGACATCGGTTGTCTTCTTCGAAGCTCGGCGCGGGGCGGACGACGGATGCTTTCTCTCTCGCGCGCGTTGAGACCACAGCCGGAGGCGCCGCATCCTCCCAACGCATACCCCAAGACGATGCTTTGCATAGGTCGTGGCGAGAGCCGCGTACCCTGCTCAGGATGCGCACTCCTCCGTGGCGCTGGCGATCCATCGTGGCGGGCTGAGGCATAACGCCACCTCAGCCAACTGTGAATGCCCTAAATGTGTTTGTGGGATTGCTGGAAGAATTGTTTGGCTGAGTTTTGCTCTGTATGACACATTGGAATTAAGCTACTAGTAGCTAGGAGTAGGAGTAGCTGGCCTTTGCACTGTGAGCTGTTTTGTCTGTGATGAAACGAAATACGGGGTTTGCACACCCCCTCGATCGATATCACAGCTGTGCAGACGTTGGTCGGACGGCTGTCGGGGCGGGTACACACATGCATATGCGAGGTGAGGCCGGCCTCTTGCTCGATCTCGTCCGCCATGTGCTTGGTAGACCCTCTACGGTATTCCTGTCCTTTCGTCTGTGCCCCAAGGTACGTACGGTCGTTGACACAGCTTCTATGTATTCTTGTCCACGCTCAGTATATATTCTCCTCCTACAAATTTCTGTTTGCGTTTTCCGATTCGTACAATTGGACGTACGCACACACTCTCCCAACACTATAGCGAGCGGTGGATCTAGGATAGGGTGGCGGGAGCTTGATAAAGTTATTGGTGCCCCATAAAAATCCTCTCTAAAGTTTTATAGCAAAGATCAATAGAAAATGGGCTGAAACTCTATCCAACTTGTTCAGACATTTAACCTCGTTGGCTAGATCCGCTGCTGACTATGGTGGTGTTTTTACTTAATTTTCTTCTTGGTCTTTGTGGATACGTACGTTGTTCGTAATACTTAATGGTGTATTTTTATAAAATTATATCCAAACTTTTAACTTTCTGGTACAAAATTTTTAAAAGGGTAATACAGATACTGGGTATTGAGCCACAGGCCCATTTGGCTCTGCATTTAGGCCTTGTTTAGTTTCTAAAAACATCACATCGAATTTTTGAACACCTAAATAAAACAGCAAATATACATAAATATTAAAATTAATTACACAGTTATAGAGAAAATCATGAGACAAATCTTTTAAGCCTAATTAGTACATGATTAGCCATAAGTACTACGATACTAACATGTGCTAATGACGGAATAATTAGACTCAAAAGATTCGTCTCGTCATTTTCAAGTGGAATCTGAAATTTTTTTCATAATTAAACTACGTTTAATACTTTAAATGTGTGACCTCTCTCCTAAAGATTCGTGAATGTGACCTCTCTCCTAAAATTTTTTGGAAACTGAATGCAGCCTTATTTCCTAATAGAGCAGGCTCTGCACTGCAGGATATATACACCATTATATTAGTTGTTCCATCTCATTGGCCATTGCCCTGCATGTGCTCCGTTATGTTTCCGTACCAGCGCCTCATTTTGATTGAGAGGGTCACTGCTTCTTGTGTTGGTAATTATTTTCAATTTCTGGCTGTTGCAAGCTGATCATTGATTGTTTTTTTAACTCCCCCTTGCTCTAGCTAATCACTAGCTGCTGGATAGCCAGATAACTACAGCCAGCGGTGTTAGCTAGCAGCTGCAGAGAAATGACAAGAGCACCTGTGTTAACTCGGCTGCTACTGCCCGACAAGATATTTTTGTACTCAATCTCCCAAAGAATCAAACGTGGTGTGCCCAGTTAGAATTGCATAGAACCAACGATTTAAATTTTTTGAAAAGTTAGGATACTTATATATATATATGTAGGCTTTTCTTATATTGACAAAGCATAGTTTTCTCATCATACAAAATATTGTTCTGTTACGAGTTTTTTCATTTAGATTTTGGGATAAAGACTATCGAGGTTAAGTTATAACATAATCTGAATGTAACTGATGTGTACAATACTGTCTTCATGAATATATGAGAACATCAACTGTTTTCGTCGTACGAATGGTGCTGTAACACATATTATTTTGCTTTAGCTGGAAATTCCAATATTATATGAGCTACTGTTGATTTAGTATAGATTAGTGATCTTGTGATCTCCACTTTTGTAGTATAGACAATTCAACACCGAGGCTATATAGGGATCCCTTTTTATGTTCCCCAAGGCTAAGTGAATAAATAATTTTGATACAATTCAGACCTTTAGTGACTAGCTCATTAAGCACTGAGGAGATGAGATTAATGGTGATTCTTTCGAAAGTGGGAGATTATTGGTGAGTGCATAAGGAGGTGTGTACATTGCCCCTATAAGGGGAACCAGACAGAACAAATTAACAAACAAAAGGACTACATAAGAGAAAGGAAAAGAGATGATTTCCTGGTAGGACATACACAATAAAAGAGTAAAGGTGGTCCATATAGCTCAATATGAACTTATGTAACCATTTTAAGGGTAGTATGTATAGGCTAGAATACGTACGATGAGCTATCTATATGATATGCAAATAGACATATCGTAAGGAATAAAAAAATATTATTCTCTTTCACATCTCTTCTTTTACCCATGCTTCTTCACTCATGTGTCAATAGTGTAGGTTACATCTATGAATTATATAATTTTTAACAGGTAAGAACCATCGTTGTGGATCCCATCTTTAAAGACGTAAGAACCACTTTTGTGGATCCCACCTTTAAAGACTTGTTGACAGTATACATTGTCCTTGTTCTAAAACATCACTAGCTTTTCCCCATCCCCATAGCCATTTTTGCTCACCAAATCCCATCATTGAATCTATCTATCATCCCCTGCAACATGCATCTCCAACCATTGTAAATCCCAAAGCACCCCCTTGCTCTTATTATCACTAGCTTCTGCAAAGTCCATCTCATCTTTGCACACATGCTTCAATCACATGAATGATGATGGCTCCGGAAAAGAAAGCTATCGCCCTGATATGATCATTGCAAGCAGAAATCTAACCTTGATATGTACTTTTGCAGTATGTTGTGATATATGTATGCAGAGAAAAAGAGGAGTCATTTAGAAATGCGAGCAGTGTGGTCCACCCATTATTCAATCCCATGTTTTGCACAACGGCTCTAGCTAGCTAGTCTGGCACTGAGGCCAAAACCTATGCCCCAATTGCTCCTGAAAGCCTCCACAGATTGCTCATTTTGTTTTCATTTCTCACGACATTTGAGGCAGCCGTCGTGATGGTAAAGGTGTTTCTAGCCCTCCCAAATTTTCATAAATAAAGCATGATTTGCATGCCGGCTGAGAGAACCCTATGATCAGTACTGAGTACTAGTGTTCTGCTGGGCAGTACTTAACTCTAATTGGCCTAGCTAGACTTGAAAACAATCCCAAGGGCTAAGCCCATGGTTGGTTTATTCTAATCGCAAAGGTAATCATGAGGTGCATTGGGGGTCACATGCTCTTGGCATGACAATATATATATTACTTCACTTCTTTCGTTAGTGTACATTGTTAGTATTGAGAAGAGGAATACATGCATGCCATCTTACCAGGATTAAGGGCAAGGATGAATGTCCTTTTGTCACATCCCTTCCCTTGCACATGGGAGGTACACATCTAGAGCCCAGCACCCCTCAAAGAGAAACAAGGGTGTTGTGGCATTGGCTGCTTTGGAGATCTCTAAGATTATACTACCTCCGTCTCATATTAATTTTATTTTTTAATTTTTAAATATAATATTTTGACTCTTTATCTTATTTTAAATGTTTTTGTGATTAATATTTTTATTGTTATTAGATGTTAAAATATGAATAATATTTTATGCATAACTAATTTTTTTAAATTTCTGTACAAATTTTTTAAATAAGACAAATAGTTAAAGTGTTGGATATAGAAATTGAAAAATAAAGTTATTTTATGGGACGGAGGTAGTAGTTTTCTTGCCTTGCCCATAACATCACCGTTCCTCCCCCTCCCATGATCAAAATTCCATGATAAATCTCAAAAGTTTTATATACAATATTGAAGTGGTAATGTTTAACTTTTACTCCCTGGTTCCGTACTAAAAGATATTTTGGGTTTGTTCCAAGTAAAACTCTTTCTGATCAAATTTATAGAAAATATAATTAACATCCACAATACGAAATTAGTTTATTAATTCCAATGTTGAGTATAATTTTTATAGTACATTAGTTTTGTGTTGAAAGTGTTGCTATATTTTTCTATATGCTTGGTCAAACATGAAAAATGGTGGAAGTAGTTTTAGCCAAGGGTTTAGTACAGAAAGTGTGACTACACTAGGATAACATACTCAATAGGGTTCATGTTTCCCGTACTATGAAAGAATTTTGCAGGATCTCGTTTAATTCCTATACGAATTCTTTCTTCCGTGCAAAGGAGCACACAGAGTAAATTATTAAATGGTACTACCTCCGTCCTAAAATAAAATCATTTTTCAGTTATTTCATACAATGACTCTTCGTCTTATTTGAAATTTTTTGTGATTAATATTTTTATTCTTACTAGATGATAAAAAGATGAATAATACTTTATGCATGACTATTTTTTTAAGTTTTTTATAAAATTTTCAAATAAGATGAATAGTCAAACGTTGGACATGAAAAAACGAAAAATAAAGTTATTATAGACGAACGTAGTAAATTCGTTGGACTTTGTTATCCCTTTTTGCCAATGGAGGCTGGCTCTGGTACGAAGAGAAAGTTGTTTGATGCAGGTCGGGTGGGGAGAGAACCAGCTCCACTCCTGGCCAGTGCTGTAGTGGCTGCTTTGGGTATTGTGTCCGCGGCTGTGCCTTTTTTTACGAGAGCTAAAAAGGATCTCTGCATGCGGTGGAAACTTTTGATGCTGGCAGCAACAGCATTCATATACCCCTACTACATATGCCACGTTCATTTGTTTGGCTAATTAGCCAGGGTAGAAAATGTATATTTATTATCTATAGAATGTTAGATTGATCTCCAGCCTCATTAGCCCAACGGCTAAAAGGCCTTGATCGTGCCCTGATCGGGGACGTCCAGCCCAAGTAGGCTGGTGGGCCTCCGTCACCCTGCTATAAACAAGGGGTGGAGGCTTGCTCGGTATGTGTTCCAAGGTTCACCGCCACCACCACTCACCCCACAAAACCCTAATCTGATCCAGAGGGGGCGCAGCCAGTGACGGGAAATCCACCGCCGCTCCGCCACCTCGCCGGGACTACGTCGACCGTAGCCGCGACCTCGCCGGGAGCTTCTGACCACCATCACCGCTGTCAGCTAGAAGTCGAACAATGACGACAATGGCCGGATCATCTTCCTCATCTGTGAGCGGTTCAACTGGTCGGTATCCGAAACCCTAACCTCGTTTTCACACCCGTGCAATCATCGTTCATCCATGCAATAGAGAAGACCCAACTAGACCTAGAACCCTAGATGATCCGAATAGACTCTAACATAGAATACTTAAAAATCGATTAATACGATTTTAAAGATAACTTTGTATATGTCGACGTTTGATGTCGGCAATGAACTTATAGGGTGACTACTAAGCTTGGAATTCGATGGTTAAGATGAAAAGAGAGACGATTTACCTAGGTTTAGGCTCTCGACGTGGCGAGATAATACCTTACTCCTGCTTGGCGATTGTATTTCTTAGATCGATTTCCGTTGCCCTCAAGGAGGGCACCCCGTACCCCTTATATAGTGAGGAAAGGGTTACAGATATGATAGAGTCCTAATCTAGCAAGATTAAGATCTATCCTAATTCGGTTATGGCCCAGGTCCAAAGTACACGACATGCAATCTGGTACATACCGGACCCCTAGCCAACACCGTTCAGATATATTCTTCTTCTTATTCGGTACCTCGTTGACCGTACGTATTTGTATTGTCTCCGGATACGCTCGGTATAGGTATCCCACAACAGCCTCTGGAGTCGTCCATAGCAGCGTAGGTTATCCATGCAGATCATTGACCAGTAGGTGTACCCTGGCGCTATATGCTTGACACTATCCGAGTGCTTTTCAGGCGCTCTCGGAGTGCTTCCCGAGTGATCCCGAGTACTCTGTGATGATTGTAGAGGCTGTGCAGGACTCCGAATGAAAGAAGACATTAGGTGCATCGAAGATGCACCTAGCAGGTGTAGCCTCCGAGCATAACAATTAAACATAGAGTCATCAATGGACTGTTATCCAAAAGGTTTTCCCTCGAAGTTTTCGAGCTCACCAACTCGAGCTGCACTGTTTCAAGTGCTTCCGGACCTGAGTGGTTTGGGAGTGAGTTTGTGCCGTGTTTCCCCAGACATACAACGCTTAGCTATGTTCTGCCCATGGGATAGGTCGCGCCGACTGGCTCAACCGTTACAGCCGACTGGTGGATCTCGTCGTCGATACGGCGTTGCCTTTCGACGGAGTCCGGTATGTACCGGATTGCATGCCGTGTATTTTGGACCCGAACCATAACCAAATTAGAATAGATCTTAGTCTTGCTGGATTAGGACTCTATCATATCTGTAATACTTTTCCCACTATATAAGGGGTACGGGGTGCCCCCCTTGAGGGCAACGAAAATCTATCTAAGGAATACAATCGCCAAACAGGAGTAATGTATTATCTCGTCACGTCGAAAGCCTGAACCTGGGTAAATCGTCTTTCTCTTCATCTTAACCATCGAATTTCGAGCTTGGTAGCCACCCTATAAGTTTATTGCCGACATCAAACGTCGACAGTATATAATATGTTTAAAAAATATATCGTTTAGCCGTTAAGTAAACGTGTATAAACAAAACAAGGTGCTGCCCAACGAGGCCATGCAGCTTGTGATGCAGGAGCAGTATTCATTACCTGCATGCAGTCTGTACAAATGGTACGCAGAGAAGTGTGTGCTCCCCCCCGGCCGTCTCCTTTCTCCTTCTGCCGATCAATCATTGGAAGTTTTATAAGGCATATGAGAGGTACTTGAGGCATCTTTAGCATAGTTTTATCTCACTCTGAGACTCGGCAGCAGCGGATAGCTAGCAAGCTAGCTTGTGTGCACCACCTGATTTGTTTGTTTATACATGCAGGGATTTGTCCAGGAAATTACAGCTTGCATAGCAGCACTAGTACCATCTACTAGTAAAGTAAAGTAGTAATTCCGACAACGCAAGACATTCCCCTGTACAAGTGCAGTGCGTCACCTGCATGGAACCAGGCGGTTAGTAGTGCTAGTAGTACGTATTATTTTTTTGAAAGAGAGGAGTCCTTGTCCTTGGGATGATGGTCGAGATGAATCTCTGCGCTGTTGTTTGCATGATCCAGATCCAAAACTAAATTTGAACCGTTTTGCAGATCCCAAGAGGAGCAGCACAGCGCACACACCTGACTGGAGTCCAGGCCATATTCCAGCAGCATGGTGGTGGCTGGGGCTGGCTACCTCTCGCTCTTTGATACTCCTACTACCACCACCAGCACCACCACTACTACTACGATATCGATTGCAATGTGGCAGCAGCCAGCGCAGTCTGACAAAGGAGATGAACAGTGTGGCACTGGCATGGTATGGCCAAACCGGTGTAGGACCCCAACCTTTATGACGGCGAGGCTCAGCTCAGCTCGGCTCAGCTCATCGGCAGCTACAGTCCTGGTCCTCGCTCCTCGGTCGGCCGCCCGCGCCTTGGCCGGTGACAGCCAGCTTGGCCGGAAACCACCCGTACATCACGGATCACGCCTTCTTCGCGGGCATCCATGTGCCAGTCACTACTGACCCAGACGTCGCTGCCAATGAAGCATGTAGCTAGCTGCAACTGCATGCTGGACTGATCATCCAGTACCGGGCAGAGCACTAGACTAGAGCAGGGCTGGCTGGGTGCAATTGTACACAAGATGATGCTGTGTGCGAGCCTGTGAATGAACGAAATGGAACGGATCGTCGATCAATCTGTCCGCTTGCCCATCTGTGGCACACCATTTGTTCCCCTTCCAAGCCACTCTTAAATACCCACCAGTGCCTGCCACATCTCTTCTTCCTTTAATGGCCTCTGCTCTGGGTTTCGCAACAGGACCACCACAAAGATGGTGCTTGTAGAAAGCAAGAATGAACAGAGATGTAAACAGAGTAGAGGAGCCACACTCTTCAATGGCCTCTCTTGGTCATGTATCCAAATTCAGGAACAAATGGGGACATGGCATGTGTACACTTTGCAATCTTTCATTCCATACACCAAACTGATCACCAAAATCCCCCCAATCCAAGGAAGAAACCATTAACCCAAAATGCGGTAAAAAAAAAGAAAAATGGGAGTGAAGGCCTCTAAACTCCTAATCCTAATCTAAGCTGCTGCTGCTGATGGGATGCTCATCTCATCCTCTGCAGGATATATGTTGTTAGTACAATAAAAGATGCTTCTTTTTTCTTATCTTCTTTTCCTCAAGTCATTCTCTGACGGCAACTTTGCTCCTATGATCTCTCTCTGCTGCCTCTTTTGGAGAGAGTGAGCGAGCAAGCGCAAGCACAACGACATCGATCCTGACACTGACACGGCTGGTTGGTTAGTGGGTTCATCTTTTCACAAGTTGAGGTTGATCGGCCGGCTGGCATGGTGAGCGGGGCCGGAACACGATGGGCGCCCCGTACTGCGGGTGGAGGAGCATCAGCACCGTCGGCGCGTGAACGTAGTTGGGCGACAGCCGGAAGTCGAACCGCTCGAGGATGATGGCGATGGTCAGCTTCGCCTCCAGGATCGCCAGGTTCTGCCCGATGCACATCCGCGCGCCCAGCCCGAACGGTATGAACGCCGTCGGGTGCCTCGCCGCCCGGGCCGCGCCGTCCGCAAACCGCGCCGGGTTGAACTGCGCCGCGTCGGGGCCCCAGAGCCGCGCGTCATGGTGCACGGCCATGATGGGGATCAGCAGCTCCGTGTCGCGCGGGATCTTCAGGTACCCGCCGAGCTCCACGTCGGCCTTGGCGCGCCGCACCGTCGCCACCGCCGGCGGGTAAAGCCGGAGCGTCTCGTTCAGGATCATCCCGAGCTGAAATGCAAGTAGGATGTCAGGTCGCCGGAGACGGAGAATTGGGTGTCCATGCAGGGGTCAAGGTGGCTTACCGTTTTGAGCTTGGCGAGTTGCTCGCGGGAGGGTACGCTGCCCGCGCCGCAGACATCGACGACCTCCTGGCGGGCTCGCTCCTGCCACTCCGGGTGCATGGCGAGCACGACGATGGCCCACGTCAGGAGATTCGACGTCGTCTGCTTCCCCGCGAAGAAGAAGGTCTTGCACTCCTCCACAATGTCGTTTACGGTGATGGGGCTCACCGGCTGCGGCCTCTTTTTGCCGGCGCCGCTGCTGGCGGCATTGATCATGAGGCCGAGGAGGTCCTTGGCACAGCCGTCCAGCTTCTCGTCGTCACCCGCCTCCTGCCGCCGACCAATGAGCGTCACTAGGTTCTTCCTGATCTCCTTGTCCAGCTTCCACGAGCTTGTGTTCTTCTTGGTCGGCAAGAACCTGTACAACCGCAGCAGACACGGAATCAATTTGCTTCCCTCCATTAATTAGTACATTGCACAGTAAACCAACCAGCATCCATCCTGAATAATTATCACCATCTCAATCAATCATGCAGAGGAAATCATTAAAAAAATGGTTACCTGTATCCGGGGATGAAGACCTTGCGGAACGCCTCGGAGGCAAAGGCCATGAGCTGCGCCTGGAGCTTGAAGACGACCTTGCCATCCTCGTAGCTCCGGCCGAACGCCGTGCGCGTGATGGCGTCCTCCGTGACGACCTGGAACCAGTCGGACACGTCGATCTCGACCTCGCCGGACTTGTCCGCCGCCGCCATGGCGCGCCACTTGTCGGCCATGTCGACGACCGTCCTCCCGACGCACGGGAGGAGGAGGCGGAGGTTGTCCATGTGGAAGGCCGGCGTGAGCACCCTGCGGTGGTGCGCCCACTTCTCGCCGCGGAGGCTTACGAGGCCCTCGCCCTCGAGCTGGCGCACCATGGGGTGCGACTCGTAGCGGTCGAAGCGGTCGGCGCGCGCGAGGAGAACCTCCCGGATGAGCTCCGGGTCGGCGACGGCCAGCCGCGGCGTGGGCCCGAACCATATCAGGAACGTAGAACCTGTGGCACGCAAAAATTAATGCAACAAGACACTAGTGTGAGAGCTCCATCGTATTCGATCGCAAGCAAACAAGCCGCCCAATGATTGGCAGCTCGCTCAGCTCATCCGTTTCATCCCACACCACCACATCAGCAATTCACCCAACCACCCAACAACCGCTGCAGAACAGAAGACTAGCACGGCATCATACGCATACGTATATTCATACTCTCATGTAGCAGGGGGGCCGCAGGGAGAGCAGGAGTAAATGGCGGCAATGCCAATCGAGGACGAGGACGAGGACGAGGGATGATAATTGCACAAGGAGGCAGGCAGGAGAGAGGAGAGGTCGGGGTCTGGGGAGGGAGCAGAAAGGGAGGGGTGTCTGGTCGGGTAGCGAATAGACCCTGGCCACCTAACCAGGCTGCAACCAGGGGACAGCGAAAACGAGAGACAACTACGGCAAACCACTCCGACAACCCCAGCCGCTCGACACGCCACTTAATGCTGCATGTCACCTAAAACTAAAGCCGGCATTACCATGTCGATATCCCCCCGGGAGCAAATCGATCGCACGCCGGCACACTTGCCGCCGTCCCCCGATTGAATATGGTGGAGCGGTTTTGGCGATGGAATTTACCGTATATTTTCTTCCAGTGGTGGTAGAAGGCGAGGACACGGGGGAGGACGTTGTGGGAGCGGTAGGGAGGCGGCATTGGCTCGGCGGAGGCGGCGACCATGAGCGCCACCATCTCGCGCACGCACCCGACCAGGAAACGGTACCTCGGCCCCCTGATCCCCTGCCGCGCGAATTGCTCCTCCACCCGCCGCGGCCGCCACCACAGCACCTCCACCACCTTCACCGCCACCCACACCGCCGCGGCCGCCGCCACCCATCCCCACCACCCCATCGGCTCGAGCAGAAGCAGAGAACAGCAATCTGTGTGCGTGCCTGCCAACGAGAGTGCCTCTACTGAGCCTGCCTGTGCTGCAGTGAGTGAGGTAGCGGAGGAAGCAGAGGCGAGTAGGAGGTGGAGACGTGGTGATGTGGGAGGAACGATCAGAGACGAAGGGGGTTGGTTTATATAGCAGGTCAAGGCGCCAGCCAGCCAGCCAGCATCACAGCACTGCCACTAGCATGCCATCATGTGTATGAAGAAGCATTACTAATCTTAGCCTGCCTGAGTAGTGAGTAGTACTCCAGTGTAGCAATCAAAACCCCTTGTGTTTGGTTTAGGCACCAAATCACACCCAAGTTGAGGGCAAAATGGTAATTGTACTGTAATCTTGTCCAGCAGAGAAGGCAGAGCCGGCTAGAAAAAGCCACAGAAAACGTGGGTCAACCCCAAATTTCTAAAAAACTTTTATCACCATTTTTTTAAGGTTTCTTTAGTCATCTACCAGTTTGGCTTTTACCGTTTGGCGCCATCCTTCCCGATGCTCTGCGGGGTGGACCAACGTGCGGCACGTACGTACTCGCTCCATCCTTAACAACAAGTATTTATCCCATTTTCGTTTTCGATAATATTGAATTATATTTTTTATCCGAGATTTCGGACGTCAATTTAGAAAAGTAACGGAAACAAAGATGGTAAATGTGATTTATGTTAGTTTTCGAGTGGTTTTTATCCCTACACGCATCAGTAACCAACTATATGCATGCGACGAGGTCCATACACGACAGAGGTGAGCGTTTTGGCCCATCATAGGTAGACTGGGCTAGCGTAGTGGATGGTAACAAACGGCCTCTCAGCTTCGCCTATACTACAGCTTACCTAACCTATAGCTACGACAAAAAACCTGACGCATTGGCTGGCTGCATGCCGCTTTTTCCATTCCAAAATATAGTAATCTAGTACTATAAATATATATTATTACTGTAACTAAATTTTACCCAATATTACATATCTGAACAAATTTATACAATAAGTTTCACAACTAGACACCATGCTAAGGAAATTAGCAAATGAAATGGAGAAGTTTATGATTAGTCAATAAATATGAGAATTTTTTGTGATGAAAATATAATATAGTGACATAAATTGTTATATTTTAGAATAAAATTTCTTTCCTGTTGACGCTGAAAATGACAATCAACAGTCACACACGTAGGCCTGAGAATCAATCTTATATCATTCCAGTGGAGGATCTAATTCTTAGAAATGTTGGGCGTGCCAATCAATCTTGTAACTAACAAGATATAACATTGGAAACGGTTAACCCCGAAACTGCTATCGGCCGGACAGCCGATACCGTCCCAGGACCCTAGCCGATGAGCTAGACGATCGGCTTTGCATGAATTTTATGATAGTCGGTATAAACATGCTGAATCGACTGAGTCAAAAGCAGGATAAGCACTAAACAGACCAAACAACCAATTAATCTTAAAATATCGGACTCAACCGAGATAGTCTTAAGATTAATCAGCCGATCGGACTGATTTAGCGCTTATCTCACGTAAAATCGACAACCGATAGGAGACTAAATGTGGAATTTAGCATAAACCGGAACGCTATACTAATTACTAATATAAAACAATAATAAACGACTACACAAATGCTGATACCAAATCTAGAAGATCGAATCCAGTCGAGACAGTACAGATCTAAATATAACCATAGGTGAAATCGACTAATCGTTGTAGCATGCGAGTAACAAGACAGCAAGCCGGCATAATCTACCAACTAATCCATTAAACCCAGCTGATCGACAGATCTCTATAAGCAGATCACACCAAATATAGATAGATCAGACCTAACCGAGACAGTATGCAATCCGGTATGATATAATTATAGAAACAGGAAGATCGACGAGCTTAATGAACCAATCGACAAATTACTCAAGATAATGCTGGCTAGAACTACAGCGATAAGCCCTCACGAGCACTCGATCTAATCTGATAACATAAACACAGCCAATCAGATTGATCAGACCGAACCGAGACAGAATCAAGTCGACTAGAGAGTCATGACAGCAGATCAAACAGAAGAACTTGCGAGGATTTGATCGAGAACTACTACTACTTCAAGCTAAAACAGATTAAGCAACAATAGAACTCAGCCCGCCGATCAACCAGGCAGGAGATCGGACAACCGAGACAGTCCTGTTCTAGTTGATCGACGGGTTTTGACAAAAAAGAACTTACATTGTAAAACTGACAAACCCCGCGCCGAAAGCTCAAGCAAGTCGAAGGTTTCGGAGGCGATGCACCAAGTTTGATTGATCTGAAGATAATTTACAAGGACCCCCGGGTACACATATTTATATCCCCGGCTGTTAACTAACCTATGCGGATAAGAATCCGTTCATAACTAACTTCTACTGTTTGGACTTTAAATAAATATAAAAATACTAAACAAATTGTAAGCTAATTCCTAATTATTTGACACGGACTCAAAACTAACACCGAATCTATCTCCAAGCTTTTAGGCCCAATCGGACTCCAACTCCTGTCCGATTCGGACTCCATCGGCTGCATCTATACTGCATCCAATCTCCTATCTCCGGCCGATTCCCCCTTCTTTGTCTGATTCAGTATTTAGTTGCGTTTCAATCCATAACGTTAATTTGCCAAAATCTGGTGTTAACACTTCCATACTTGTTGTCAAGGATGAAAGGAAATTTTGTTCTAAAATATAACAATTTATGTCACTATATTATATTTTCATCACAAAAAATTCTCATATTTGTTGACTAATCATAAACTTCTCCATTTCATTTGCTAATTTCCTTAGCATGGTGTCTAGTTGTGAAACTTATTCTATAAACTTGTTCAGATATGTAATATTGGGCAAAATTTGGTTATAGTGATACTATATATTTATAGTACTAGATTACTATATTTTTGAATGGGAAAGGCGGCATGCAGCCAGCCAATGCATTAGGTTTTTGGTCCTAGCTATAGGTTAGGTAAGCTGTAGTGTCGATGTTTGATGTTGGCAATAAACCTATAGGGTGGCTACCAAGCTCGGAATTCGATGGTTAAGATGAAGAGGGAGACGATTTACCCAGGTTCAGGCTCTCGACGTGGTGAGATAATACCTTACATTTGCTTGGCGATTGTATTCCTCAGATAGATTTTCGTTGCCCTCAAGGGGGGCACCCCGTACCCCTTATATAGTGGGGGAAGGGTTACAGATATGATAGAGTCCTAATCTAGCAAGACTAAGATCTATTCTAATTCGGTTATGGTTCGGGTCTGAAGTACATGGCATGCAATCCGGTACGTACCAGACTTCTAGCCAACACCGTACAAATATATTCTCCTTCCTATTCGGTACCCCATTAACCATACGTATTTGTATAGTCTCCGGATACCCCCGGTATATGTATCCCACAGCAGCCCCTAGAGTTGTCCATAGGAACGTAGGTCATCCGTGCAGATCGTTGATCACCAGCTGTATCCTGGCGCTATATGCTTAACACTATCCGAGTGCTTTTCAGGCACTCCCCGAGTGCTTCCCGAGTGATCCCGAGTACTTTGTGATGATTGTAGAGTCTGTGGAGGGCTCCGAACGGAAGAAGACGTTAGGTGCATCGAAGATGCACTTATTAGGTGTAGCCCCCGACTCTATGCTTAAATGCGCAACAATTAAACGTAGAGTCATCTATGGACTGTTACCCAAAAGGTTTCCTCTTGAAGTTTTCGAGCTCACCAACTCGAGCTGCACTATTTCAAGTGCTTCCGGACCCGAGTGGTTTGGAAGTGAGTTTGTGCCGTGTTTCCCTAGACATACAACGCTTAGCTATGTTCTTCCCATGGGATAGGTTGCGCCGACTGCCTCAACCGTTACAGCCGAGTAGTTAGTACCGAGTTGATTCGGGTTTACTCAAAGGTTAGACACAGGCTAAAGAGCGCAATTAAGTGCCATGGGCAATATCGACCGACGCCTGCCTGAGTGCGGCCATGAGCCCATAACATAGGCTTACCGTCGATCCCCGATTTGGGAGAAATTACGAATTCCATATTACTGTCATAAAACTCGTAACGTTCCTTAAAATGCAGAATGGTATCCGTTATGCCAGCACCGAAAACTTCGGCACGCTCTGTCCACAAGGGAACATACCAATACTTAGCCTAGTAACAGAATTTTATAGCCGTTAGGCCCAGCAACAGCCCATTTAAGCTTCCGTTACTCTGCCCGTTCATCTTCTTCTCCGCC
Source organism: Oryza brachyantha (assembly GCF_000231095.2). NCBI lineage: Eukaryota > Viridiplantae > Streptophyta > Magnoliopsida > Poales > Poaceae > Oryza > Oryza brachyantha. The sequence goes on from NC_023163.2 coordinate 12,059,670, forward strand.
ATGCTAACCACTGTAGCCCCAATTTGCTCCAGCAATCTGACGCTCTCCGAAACCCTAGCCCCCGCGCTCGGAGCTCTAGCCTCTCTTTCGCTTACCACACCCACGCTTCCCCTCCAACCTCTCGAAGAAAGCCCCTGATGGCTTCCCCGGCGGATTCAAGGAAGACGCTGCCGCTGAACGCTTGGCAGTCCTCTATCGTCTCTGACCAGAACCTCTCCGACCTCTTCAGAGCAGGCTTGATCCAGAGCAAGGAGGTAGCCGGGTACCGCGGTGCTTACGGTGAGAAATTTCCCACCCCCAACTCGCGGGAAGTAGTCGTATTCGAGCCATTTTTCGAGCGGGGTTTTGGGCTTCCGGTGTCTTCATTCTTCTGGGGTTTATTGGATTTTTATGGAATCGAGCTTCATCATCTAAATCCCAACTCCATTCTTCAGATCGCAGTGTTTGTATACACTTGCGAAACCTTCCTTGGGATCCCCCTCACTTTAACCTTTTCTGCCATTTGTTCGCCGTTAAGCCCCAACCGAACCGGAATCATCCATCGGTGGTGGGCGGTATCGGCATTCAGCTTCGTGAGGGGAGCAAGTAAGCTTGGCTGTTTTTGCCTATGAAAACCTCCCTGAAGGGCTGGCATGCGGCGTGGTTTTATTGTTCTAACCTCGCCGACTCCCTTCCTTCCTTCGTTGGCCATGCTCTTGTTGCTTGAGAAGCTTGGTCGTCACTCCCGACAACCAAAGAGATGCCGTAGGTGAACTCGTTGCTCAACCTGGTTGAGAACTTGAAGTCCACAGGCTTAACCGGCATCTGGGTTACCCGACATTTCATTCGGCGCAGGATCCGGCCTTTCAGGGACCGAGTCCGGTTCGCCTTTGATTATACTGGGAGCGAGGAACCGACTCTGGAGTCGGCAGAGGTGCTACAGTGGGAAGCCATCCAAGTTAGGGCTCGACGGCTGTTTGCCCGAACACTAACATTCCGGCTATCCCCGCCTGCTTCCCTTCGCCGTTTCATGCTGGGAATGCTCCCCCTCTCGTGTGTCCCTCGCCTCTTCTAAGTATTTTGCTTGTCGGATGTTTTTCCTCATTCGTCGTGTTTTGACTTATGCTTTGCTCTACAGGTCCGCCATCAATTTTTGTCCTACCCCCCAAGCTGGGCCTTGCCCGTGCTCAAGAGAGGGGGATGCTTTGGCTGATGAGCCAACCGCCAAGCGATTGGCTTTTGATCCCAACGCAGAGCCTGCCGGGCCACCAGAAGTCAAGGACGTCGCAGCCTCCACTTGCTCTCCGAGCCCGCCTCCCTCAAGACGCCTGAGGAGACCTGCCTTCAAGACGGGACCGAGGTAACATAACTCAGCTTTTATGCTGTGATTCTATGCTTGCTGAAATCACATCACCGGGCCTTTTCAGGAAGTCGAGAGACATTGATCCGGTTGCGACAGCCACCTCTATAGACGCTCAGCCCCGGGCCCGCTAGCCGCTCTTGTTGCGGCCGCCACGAGCTTAGGCCATACTTTGCCTGCTAACCCCATTACTAGGCAATCCGTCGAAGCAACCCTGGCGATTGTCCCGGCTATGTCCCCAGCGCTGACTGCTGAGCCGGACGCCACCTCCGTGCCCCCAGCCGCGGATGCCGCGGGACCGAGTACTGGGACACCCGCCCTAGTGGTCGTGGCTACAAACCTGGTGGTGCTCCCTTCGAGGGCCCGAGAGGGCCGCGCCGAGCAGGTTAAAATTGACCTGTCGGCCTACTCGGAGGACATTGCCAAGATCGAGCTGTATATCGAGAAGTTGGGTCAAGCTAATGAAGGTATGTTCTTCAACCGTTGCCCTGAGTATGCGATCCCATTCGCTCACGTCATGTTGTTTAGGGGATCGAGGCACACTCTAAGGCAAAGTTGGAGGCCCTTCGCTCGATCGACCCGCAGCTGGGGAATATAGATGCTCTGCGTCAAGATCGTGTTGAGATCCTGGAAAGTGCGAAGGCCTTGGAGAACTGTCTGCAAGGTGAGATAGCCGATCTCCGCATGGAGCAAGTATCGAGTCACGCCCTGATCAAAGGTGCGACGATCTCACTTTGGTTGTCATTTTTTCTTCGTGACTAAAGGTGATCTTCTTTTTGCCAGATCAAGATGCGCCCTGAAGGAGCTAAAGAAGGTGAACACTGGGCTACAGGCCGAGTGCTCCAAGCTGCAGGTGGTGAAGGCCTAGCTTGAGGTCGAGCGCTCCCAGCTATTGGCCTCAAAGGCTGTGCTGGAAGCTGAATGCACTCGGCTGAAGAAGGCCAAGGACACCGTCGTCGCTGAGCTTGTGGGTAAGTTTTTCTTTACCCCTCCCTTCATTTCTCCCTTCCGGGCGATCCTTGACTCGTATGCCACTAGTAGAGGCACAGTCCCGGGCAAAGTCTATGGTGGAGGTTGCCGAGGCTAGGGCCCAGGAAGCCGAGTTGGCTCGGGAACGACTTGTCATAGTCGCCCTTAACACGCTTGGGGCGACGCCGCTGTTGGCACAGGGCTCCTCTTCTGTCAGCATAGACGGGGTAGTCCAGTAGCTGGAGAAGATGCCTGCTGCCCATAGCGCCGAGTTGCGGGAGACGGCGAAGCTGGCATCTAGCCACGCTCTGGCCATCGTAAATTCATTGTATCCCTGGGTGGAGGTTGATGCTATTTGCGATGGGTTCGCTGCCGACTGCGGCGAGGCAACGGCGATGAAGTACGTCGACGAGGCGCAGAAGCTGTGGAGTCAGTCGCAGATGACCTTGGCCTGTAAAGTAGGAGAACTTATAGTAGTTAACCGTATCCTAGGTGAACTGTTGTGATGTGACTTTAATTAATCTATTTGCTTTAGAGTCTTCTACTGTGGTGTATTTCGTTGTCACGTGACGAGTTATCCTCTCGGCGTGTGCCTGTCCCAGCAGCCCCCGAGCGGACTTAGCTAGCGCAGAGCTTAGTGTAGCTGTCACGCCCGGAGTTTTATCCCAAGCCTAAATCGTAAGGAGAAATTCGTAAATAACAATTGGCTTAATTAACTCAGGAAAAATCCCTCTAAAAGGAATTAATTTAATTAAATCGTGGTTCCAAATCAATTAACTGGATTTAAACTCAAATTGCAGAAGTATAAAATTTGGCCAAACAAATTAATTTAAAACTCGGCAAAAGTGGGGTTTTCCTTTTTCCCTCCTTTTTCCTTTCTTTTTCCCTTCCTTCTCAAATTGGGCCGAAGTCCAATTTTCCTCCCTCTCTCTTTTTCCTTTTTCTTTCTCTTTTTCTTTTCCTTCCCGGGCCGGCCCAGCCGAGCCGGCCCACTTCCTCTCGGCCGGCCCAGCCGACCGGCTCCGGCCTCCTTCGCCCGCGCGCGTCCCGCCTGGGCCGCTGCTCCGGCCCAACTCGCCGCGCCCGCGAGTCCGTGCCGCCTCCCTCCTCCCCTCGCGCCACTGACAGGTGGGGCCCACCTGTCAGCGACCAGGTTTCGCCAGCGCCCGCGCCCGCGCCGCGTCGCGCCAGCCGAGTCCGCCGCCGCTCCGGTCGCGTCCGCCGCTCAGCCGCCAAGCTGCGTCGCTGCCTGGCCGACTCCACCCCACTCCTCCCTCGTGCTCCCGCCTAGCTCCTCTGGCCGCATCCGGTTGCGCCGCCGCTCCGCAGCGCCGTCGCGCCACCGTCGCCCGGCACCGACCGATCTCATCGCATCGGCCGTCGTCGCCGCGCCACCCCGGTGAGCCCGCTCTCCTCCCTTCCTCTGTTTCTTCGTGCGACCGCAAGTGCGCCCCGCCGCTCGCCGTCGGCCGACGTCCTCCGCCGCCACCCGATCCCGCGAGCCGTCGTTTGGTGTCGGGCGCTGCCGGTGCTCGCCGTTGCATCTCCGCCCTTCGTCACCATCGTCGCACGGCCACCAAGCCTTCGCTGCTGGCGCCCGCTGCCGCCTCCATCTCCCGGCGCCATCGCCATCGCCCCAGACCGTGCGCCGCCGCCCGTCGCCTTGCATCGCTCGTCGCCCCTCCACCTGCCGTCTTCGTCGCGCTCGTCGCGTCGTGGCCGTGGCCGAGCCGCGCCATCGCCGCCCGCCACCGCCGTTCGCTCGTCGCCGGCGCCGCTCCTCCTCCTCTCGCCGGTCATGCTCGGCGCCACCCCGGCCTCCCCTTTCTCCTCGGCCCTCGCCGTCTCCGCCGCTCCCGCCGCCGCTAGAGCGCCGCCGGACCTGGCACGTTGTCGCCGCCTTCCCCGTCGCCTCGCGCCAGCGCTCGTCGACGCCGTCGTCGCCCTCCCGTCGCGCCGCCGTCGTCATCCTCCCCGGGCCGCCGCTGTTCCCCCTTCGGCGTCGCTGCTCCTAGCGCCGTCGCCAGCTCCCGCGTGGCCACCCACTGGGTCGCCGCCGTCCGCCGCGTACCCGCCGGTCCGCGCCGCCGTCCGCCGGTCGCCGCCCGCCGCACCGTCGCGCCGCGAGCCGCGAGCCGCGCGCTCTGCTCCCTTCCTCTCTGTTCCTCTATCGCTGACAAGTGGGACCCACCCGTCAGTCGCCACCCCGCCAGCCGCCTCCTCTCTCTCCTCCCCGGGCCCACGTGTCAGCCACCCATTCCCTCTCTCCCACTGACAGGTGGTCCCCACCTGTCAGCCGTCAGCTTCCTCTCTCCTCGCTGACGTCAGCAGCCCCATTAATTGCGCAATAATTGATTTAGGACTTTTCTGTTTAGCTAAAAAACCCAGAAAACTTCTAAAATTCATAAGTAATTCATCTAGTCTCCGTTTAGGTCCAGTCAAGTTTCATTAAATCCAGAAAAATGCCAAGAATCCATTAAAAATAGTTTCTTTCTCTGTTTCAGTAGATTTATAGCCTGTTTTGTTTGTTTTGCCTTGTTTGTCGTAGGTTTTGACCCCGTCGCAGCGCCGTTCGTTCTCGAAGTCGTCGCCGAAGTTCCTCGTGGGTCTAAGCAAGGCAAGTGGCACCCTTCTTTGATCATATTGAACCTATGATTATAAAATCCCCCGCTTTTACATTCAAACATGCATTGTTTTATGCAAATCTATTTATTGTATTTATCTATTGGGCAATTACCAATATATCCGTTGATTCCCATTTATTATTGTCATCCCAGGGTTAATTTGACTAGAATTAGGGTTAGTCAATGCTTAGCCATGCTTAGTTCAACTAGCTCACCAATTCTTATTTGATTATTGATTAAACTTTGATAGACCTTTAATGGTTTTGATCCTTATTAATCTCCCGACATGGATTAATACAACTAAAATATTGCTTATGGTGGGCTGTGGGTGCATGGTTTTGAGAGTCGTGCCCATGGCAATTAAGGACCGGTTCTCAGGAAACCCTGAAGGTCTTACACGTACTAACCACAAGCCAGAATGGGCAACGGTGAGACTCGTAATCTAGCTTGTCCCTATTCGACGTACCCAGGCAAGGGTAGGCGTGATGGAGTATGGACGGGCAATCGTGGTGTAACGAAAGCTTCTCCTGCTTCCGGATCTACCAAGGCACAAGAGGGGACTGCCCGACTTGGTGTAAAGGAGGGGGTGAAACCTGAAGTGTGGTGCGATTGTCTAGGGAGGGTTAGGTGAAAGGTCTTATCATGGTTTCCGTACTGAGGTATCGTGGTGATACGTTGGGGCATGGTAACATGCTTGGCAGCCATGTCTTGTGGGTAAAGTTGTACACCTCTGCAGAGTAAAACTATTCGAATAGCCGTGCCCGCGGTTATGGGGCGAACCGACAGACTCACTGGGATTAGTTGAACCTCTTTAATAATTTTATTAATCTTGGAACTGGTTTGACCCTGCGCAATGTGGTGTAACGTTGGCAGTGGTTTGGGTCTGTCGCAACGTGGTTTAACGTTGGACAGAGGGTTGACCCTGTCGCTACGTGGTGTAACGTTCGACAGCGGTCTGGGCCTGTTGCAACGTGGTGTAACGTTGGACAGTGGTTGATTTTTTTTTAAAAGTTACTTTACTTTTATTTCAGTCTTTTAGTTTATCTACTGTTTTGCTAAATTACCGCAGCTTTTGTGCAATTTAACCTTAGCCTATTCCTTGTACCCTATTGCATTCATTATTCTTCCTCTCTTGGGTGTTACTTGTTGAGTACGGTGGTTTGTACTCAGCCTTGCTTAATTTTTCCCCCACCAGAGCAAGTGCCAGAGCCTGAGTCAGAAGGTTGTTCCGAAGGTTGAAGTAAGGTTCAGTCCGCCGTCGAGAGTGCCTGTGGTGTGGAGCCGTCTTCGCCAGCTGAAGCTGAAGATTAGATGGTTTAGTTTGTTTTCCTTTTCCGCTGCATTTCGATAGATAATTGTTTTTATTTGTTTTTAAGCCGTGGAACTGTGTATTAATTTGTCATAGTGTGTACTCGGGCTGATGCCTGGACCGAGATTTAATACATGCTATTGTTCAGAAATTTGGTGTAAATTTCTGGGCTTGACAGTAGCGTTACTCGGTTTGGTGGGAAGCGAGGTGTGGCCGAGCGGATGTGCTACTGCATCCAGACTTCAATTAACTAACAGTTAAAGGGCTCGTTCGCTGTAGATTTTATTAAAACGGAACCCGAAGGTAGAGTACATTGTAGCCCCCGACTGGTCTTTCGAGTGGGAGGCACTCGTCGAGGGCAGTCAAAGGGTAAAGAGAAAAAAAAGAATATACAAAAGATTGACTATGTGTGAAAGGGAGGTAGCTGTTCGATGTTCCATGAATTCTCTAGCTGCCTTCCATCTTCCATCCTTAGTCGATACGAGCCAGGCCGAGTGACCTCAGCTATGACGTAGGGCCCTTCCCAGATTGGGGAGAGCTTGAGTCGATCTTTTTGTGGTCTGTACTTTGCGTAAGACCAGGTCGTCCACTAGAAACGCCTGACCGTGAACATTCCTGTTGTGGTATCGGCGGAGTCCCTGCAGATAGCGTGCCGACTGGATAGTTGTGATATCCCTGGCTTCTTCTAGCCTGTTGAGGTTGTCTTCCCTGGCTGTGTCTGCCCTAGACTCGTTGTAGTTGCGTATGCGAAACGATTCGTGGTCGATTTCGGTGGGCAGGACTGCCTCTGCTCCGTACACAACGAAGAAGGGCGATTGTCCCGTAACCCGACTGACGGAGGTGCGGAGTGCCTAGAGTACTGGCGGCAACTCCTGCACCCATCGTCCGGCGTAGGGATATAGTCGGTCGAAGACCCTGGTTTTGATTCCTTGAAGGATCATGCTGTTAGCTCTTTCCAACTTGCCCGTTGCTCTTCGGGTGTGCTACGGAGGCGTAGCAGATCTTGATCCCATGCTCCTCGCAAAAATCTTGGAAAACTCCATAGATGAACTTCGTACCGTTGTCCGTAATGATACGGTTCGGAATGCCGAAGCGGTAGATAATGTTCTGTATGAAGTCTTTCGCATGCGCTGAGTCGATTGTGGCGACCGGTTTTGCTTCTATCCACTAAGTGAATTTGTCGATGGCGACGAACAGGTGGCTGAACCCTCCTGGTGCCCGCTTGAAGGGCCCGACAATGTCAAGTCCCCAGACAGCGAATGGCCAGGAGATTGGGATAGTTTGCAGTTCTTGTGCCGACACGTGTCTGTCTTGCGAAGAATTGGCACCCCTCGCATTTTCTAACCAACTCTTGCGCGTCAGTGACGGCGGTTGGCCAGAAGAACCCTTGCCTGTAGGCCTTTCCAAATAGCGTCTTGGCCGAGGCGTGGTTGCCACAGAGGCCTGAGTGGATTGACTGGAGTATTCGTTTGCCCTCGTCAGGGAGCACGCGGCGCATGAGAATGCCCGACGCGCTTCGCCAAAGGAGCTCTCCGTCTGACATGATATAGTAGTAGCTTCGTCGGCTGACGTGTTCGGCTTCAGCTTTATCAGTCGGGAGGACTTCCTCCATGAGGAACTTGATGAACGGAGTTCTCCAGTCGTCAGTGATGACTACGATCGTGCGATCGTCGGAGTTTGGTGGTTGGTCGTTGTCTCCTGCATCTTCTGCTTCACTCGGGGTTTGTTTGGGTTCGTCTTTTTTCTTGACTGTGGGCTTTGTGAGGTGTTCGACGAATATGTCGGTTGGCACTTGCAGCCGTTTTGAGCCGAGATTGGCTAATTCGTCGACGACTTCGTTGTTGTGCCGCAAGACGTGAACCAGCTCGAGTCCCTCGAACTTGTTTTTGAGTTTGCGCACCTCCTGTCAGTAGGCTTGCATGTTTTCGTCAGCGTAGGTCCACTCGTTCATGACCTGGTTGACGACTAGCTGGGAGTCTCCTCGAACAAGCAGCCGCCTAATCCCAAGGGATATATACAACTGTAGCTCGTGAAGGAGTGCTTTGTACTCGGCGACGTTGTGCGAGGCTGGGAAGTGGATCTGGAGCACGTACTTGAATTTTTCACCGTTGGGCGATATAAGCCCTACTCCAGCGCCGGCCCCCGACATGCGTAAAGAGTCATCGAAGTACATTGTCCAGTGGGGCAGCTCTTCTAGCGCGATTTCTAGTTGCACATCGGTCCACTCGGCCATGAAGTCAGTGAGTGCCCGTGACTTTATCGCGGTGCGTGGCTTGAAGGTGATGTCGTATGGCATCACCTCCAGTGCCCACTTTGCGATGCGGCCTTGCACTTCTTTGTTGTCTATAATATCGCCGAGTGGATAGGATGTGATGACTCAAACCTGATGGGCTTGGAAGTAATGAACAAGCTTCCTTGCCGTTATTAGGACGCCGTAGAGAAGTTTCTGGATCTGGGGGTATTTTAACTTGGATTTTCCAAGTACTTCGGTGACGAAGTAGACCGGTCACTGCACAAGCTGAGCGAGTCCGTCTTCTTCCCGCTCGACCACGAGGACCGTGCTGACGACCTGTTCTGTGACCGAGACGTAGAGCAGGAGCGGCTCATTTGTTCTAGGCGAAGCTAGCACGGGGGGAGAGGTCAAGTAGTTTTTGAAGTCCTCAAAGGCTTCTTGCGCTTCCGGGGTGCATGTGAAGTGGTCGGCCTTCTTCAGTAGCTTGAAGAAGGGCATCCCTCGGAGGCCGAGTCGTGAAACGAATCGGCTGAGGGCCGCCATGCATCCGGCCATCTTCTGAATGTGTCGGAGCTCGCTCGGAGGCTTCATGTTTAGTATGGCCTGGACTTTCTCCGGGTTTGGCTCGATGCCCCGTCGGGATACGACCAAACCAAGGAGCATGCCGGAGGGAACGCCAAACACACACTTCTCAGGATTTAATTTCATCCTATAGCGTCGGAGGTTGTTGAAGGTTTCCTCTAGGTCATCTAGTAGGTCATCCTTTTTCCTCGACTTTACAACCATGTCGTCAACGTATGCTTTCATGTTTCGCCCGTTCTGGTCATGGAGGCAACCTTGGATAGTCCGCTGATAGGTTGCCCTTGTGTTTTTTAGACAACGACATCCTAATGTAGCAGTACGCGCCGAATGGCATGATGAGAGAGGTTTTCATCTGATCGGCTTGTATTAGGCTGATCTGATGGTAGCCCGAGTAGCAATCGAGGAAGCTGAGTAATGCACAACCAGCTGTCGAGTCTACAACTTGGTCGAAGCGCGGTAGACCAAACGGATCCTTAGGGCATGCCTTGTTAAGGTTCGTGTAATCCACACACATTCACCATTTATTGTTCTTCTTTTTGACCAAGACGAGGTTGGCCAACCAGTCGGGGTATTTGACTTCTTTGATGAAGCCAGCCGCGAGCAGTTTGGTTAACTCCTCCTTAATCGCGTCTTTCCTGTCTTGTGCGAAGCGGCAAAGGCGTTGCTTAACTGGCCTAGCGTCGTCTTTTACATTCAAGAAGTGCTCAATCACTTCCCTAGGGACTCCCGGCATATCAGACGGTTTCCAAGCAAAAATATCTTTATTATTTTGGAGGAAAGTGATGAGCGCGAGTTCCTATTTGGAATCTAATTGAGTTCCTATGAAAGTAAATTTAGACGAGTCGGCGGGGTCGAGGGCGATCTGCTTCTTCTCGTTGGAGGTGATCTTTGCCACCTTTTTAGATGGTAGATCATCGTCCTCCGTCTTGCGAGTTGAGGCTTCGCGTATCTGCTCCCGGCCGGCTTGTTCTTCAACCTATTGTGCAATTTCGTAGCTTTTCGCCTCGCAGCTGAAGGCCTGCATGATGTCGCTGCGCAGTGTGATGACGCCATGTGGTTCGGGCATCTTGACCTGAGGTAGGTGTAGTGCGGGACCGCCATGAACTTTGCTAGCGTAGGCCTGCCAATGATGGCGTGGTACGCCGTCTCAACGTCAGTGACTTCAAAGCAGATGTTCTCCGTCCGGGAGTTGTCCTTTGTTCCAACGGTAACCGGAAGAGTGATCTGGCCGAGTGGTGTTGCTGATAGCCCGGGAATGACCCCATGGAAGGGCACATTGCTCGGGCGTAGCTCCGTCCTCGGGATCTTCATGTCGTCGAGCGTCTTGGCGAAGATGATGTTGAGGGCGCTCCCTCTGTCGGTGAGGACGAGCTTCAGCTTGACACTTTTGACGACTGGGGCTAACACTAGTGGGTACCGCCCCGGGTGGGTCACCCGGTCAGGATGATCCTAGCAGTCAAAAGTGATTGGAACCTCCGACCACCGTAGGTACTGGGGGACGTCTACCGCTGTAGTGTTTATCTCCCTTGATGTGAGCTTCTGCTTCCGCTTGGACTCGTATGCGAGTGGTCCACCAAAGATGTGGTTTAGCTCGGCTTGTGGATCCTGGAAGTCGGCGTCGTCTTTCTTGTCAGCGGGCTTCGTCTTGATTGACCCGGCGGCCTCCGACTGGCCTTTGGCTAACTGTTCTGCGTAGTGACGCATCACAAAGTAATTTTTGGCCAGGTGGGAGTACTTCAGATGGTAGGGGCACATGCTATTCATGACTTTGTCATAATCAGACATCTTGGGGCGCTGGATGTCTAGACTCCGTCATGACGGAATCTAAGAGAAGAACCTAACAGAACATAAAAAATGAAAAAAGATTCTAGACTGTTAATTCTTGGCTCTGGAAGGAGATCGCGTGCAAGTAAACTAACGTCGTTCGTTCAGCGACCCCGCCTCACTTCACTTAACAGAAAGGGGGCCCTATTGAGAATTACGAGCATCGCATAACAGAAAATCTATTTACAAGCTACTGATTCTCCGACTACCAATTCTCAGGTCTGTGCTTCGGTTGGAGTCTTGGTCCACGGGTGGAGGTTCGCGAGGGGGATATTCTGAACCAGCCGCTATGGCATATTGCCAGCCGATACAACTTGAAAGCGAGACCAAACACTCTTTGGTGGAAGGAAAAATTGGCTACCGAGCTGCGGGGAGATGAGAAGACGTCACATGAAGGAGACTAGTAATTGCCCATTGCGCGGTCATGAGATGGAGACCCTGTTCCATGCTCTGGTGGAATGTGACCATGCAAGAATGTTTTGGAGTATGGCAAAGTATCACTTTGGCCTGAAAGTGCCTGCAACATGGACGGAAGATATCCTTGATCACAAGGTGGTCAGCAAGAGGGATGCTGCAGTGGCGATCTCAATTATGTGGACAATTTGGGGGAGGTTGTTGGTCTGCGACGGCAACCAGCTCCTCGGGCTTACGTTTCCGTGAGTCCGAGTCCTTCTTGTGATCCTTTCCTTTGCCCGACGGTTGTCCTTTCTCTTCGTGCTTATCTCCCCGTGATGCGGACACCACATTAGCGGCCGCTGCGTAGGAGTTAGCCATGTCGAAAAGATCTTTGACGGTGGTCGGCTCCTTCCTGGTAAATTTTGCGATGAATGGTTCATCGCACACCCCTTTCGGAATGCGGCGATGACCATGTCATCTTTTATGTCGGGGATGGAATTGCGGACCTCTGAGAACCATTTGATGTAGGCCCGCAGGATTCGCCTCTCCTCTGGTGGACTTGGTACAAGTCGTACTTCGTCCTTGGCCTCTCGTACGTGCCCTGGAAATTTGCAATGAACCGATAGCGAAGCTTTGCCCATGAGTCGATGGACCGTTTGGGGCGCCCCGACAGCCAATGTCCAGCTGAATCGTCCAAGGCTACCGGTAGGTAGTTGGCCATGGCTTTAGTGTCACCTCCTGCTGCCCGAATGGCCATGGTGCGTGAGCCATGCTTTCGGGTCGGTGGAGCCATCGTATTTCTTGATGCCAGTGGGCTTGAAACCAGTCAGCCAAGTCAATTGACTTAAGTTCTTGGTGAAGGCCGGGACACCAACATATCGGTATCTGAGCTCTCGGGTGACCGATGCTTAGACACCTGGCTATGACTTTGGTTGTCCCGGTCATGTCGACGGTCCTTGTGGCGATGATGTTCAAGCTTGTGGCGGAGGTCGGTGGAATCTTTCTAATTAAGGCGTTGTTTCTCTGCCCTGAGCTCCTGGCACTGCCGATCTAGTCGATGAATCTCGTCGTCGATACGGTGTTGCCTCTCGACAGAGTCTCTCCTCCGCGCTGAGTCAAGGGAATGTCGGCGCGCTCTGCTTTCGCTATGCGGCCTGGAACAAGTTGGCTGCCGGGAGACGTTCGCCCGAGACCTAAGAGATCTAGACGAGCCCGGTGGGAACTTCCTCTTCATGATGTTCGAGTTGAAGTCCATCGAACTTCGCTGAAAAGAGCTTTAGATCAAAAAAGAAAGATAGCGCACCCCCTACCTGGCGCGCCAACTGTCGACGTTTGATGTCAGCAATAAACTTATAGGGTGGCTACCAAGCTCGGAATTCGATGGTTAAGATAAAGAGGGAAACGAGTTACCTAGGTTCAGGCTCTCGACATGGTGAGATAATACCTTACTCCTGCTTGGCGATTGTATTCCTCAGATGGATTTTCGTTGCCCTCAAGGGCGGCACCCCGTACCCCTTATATAGTGGGGGAAGGATTACAGATATGATAGAGTCCTAATCTAGTAAGACTAAGATCTATCCTAATTCGGTTATGGCCTGGGTCCGAAGTACACGACATGCAATCCGGTACGTACCAGACTCCTAGCCAACACTGTACAAATATATTCTCCTTCCTATTCGGTACCCCGTTGACCGTACGTGTTTGTAGTCTCCGGATACCCCTGGTATAGGTATCCCACTTGTAGTATAGGCGAAGCCGGGAGGCCTTTTGTTACCATCCACTACGCTGGCCCAGCCTACCTATGATGGGCCAAAACCCTCGCCTCTGTCGGGTATGGACCTCGTTGCATATAGTTGGTTACTGATGTGTGTAGGGATAAAAACAGCTCGGAAACCGACATAAACCACCTTTACCATTTTAGTTTCCATTACTTTTCTAAATTGACATCAGAAATCTTGGATACAAAAACAAAATTGAATATTATCAAATACGAAAATGGGATAAATACGAATCGGAGCGAATATGGTAATGTAAATTTATCACACTATAAAAACCCTCAAACCAAGCTTACAATTTTTTTCTAGAACAATATATAAAAAATTCTAAACATTAACAACTAGCCATACCACTTTTTACCACACGATACCATTGCTCCCACTAATACCATACTAAACAACATGATACTAGCTCCAATAATATCATGTTAAACCACATGATATTAGATCCACTGTCTCAATAAGTTTTACCATATTTATTTACTTACGAAAACAATGAAACTAATCACAATGAATCTCATTGATAAAAGGTATACAACTTTACACATAAGACACAACCCCATCTATGTACCCACACACCAGCATGTCACCATGACATCCCATGTCACGCCCAGAAATTTACACCAAATTTCTGAACAATAGCATGTATTAAATCTCGGTCCAGGCATCAGCCCGAGTACACACTATGACAAATTAATACACAGTTCCATGTCTTAAAAATAAATAAAAACAATTATCTATCGAAATGCAGCGGAAAAGGAAAACAAACTAAACCATCTAATCTTCAGCTTCAGCTGGTGAAGACGGCTCCACTCCACAGGCACTCTTGACGGCGGACTGAACCTTACTTCAACCTTCGGAACAACCTTCTTCTGACACAGGCTCTGGCACTTGCTCTGGTGGGGGAAAAATTAAGCAAGGCTGAGTACAAACCACCGTACTCAACAAGTAACACCCAAGAGAGGGAGAATAATGAATGCAACAGGGTATCAAGGATAGGCTAAGGTTAACTTGCACAAAAGCTGCAGTAATTTAGCAAAACAGTAGATAAAATAGACTGAAATAAAAGTAAAGTAACATTTAAAAATAAACATCCACTGTCCAACGTTACACCACGTTGCAACAGGCCCAAACCACTGTCGAACGTTACACCACGTAGCGACAGGGTCAACCCTCTGCCCAACGTTAAACCACGTTGCGACAGACCCAAACCACTGCCAATGTTACACCACATTGCGCAGGGTCAAACCAATTCCAAGATTTGTAAAATTATTAAAGGGGTTCACTAATCCCAGTGAGTTTGTCAGTTCGCCCAATAACCGCAGGCACGGCTATTCGAATAGTTTTACTCTGCAGAGGTGTACAACTTTACCCACAAGACATGGCTGCCAAGCATGTTACCATGCCCCAACGTATCACCACGATACCTCAGTACGGAAACCATGATAAGACCTTTCACCTAACCCTCCCTAGACAATCGCACCACACTTCAGGTTTCACCCCCTCTTTTACACCAAGTCGGGCAGTCCCCTCTTGTGCCTTGGTAGATCCGGAAGCAGGAGAAGCTTTCGTTACACCACGATTGCCCGTCCATACTCCATCACGCCTACCCTTGCCTGGGTACGTCGAATAGGGACAAGCTAGATTACGAGTCTCACCGTTGCCCATTCTGGCTTGTGGTTAGTATGTGTAAGACCTTCAGGGTTTCCTGAGAACCGGTCCTTAATTGCCATGGGCACGACTCTCAAAACCATGCACCCACAGCCCACCATAAGCAATATTTTAGTTGTCATTAATCCACAACGGGAAATGAATAATGATAACAACCATTGAAGGTGTACCAAAGTGTAACAATAATTAAATAATAATTGGTGAGCTAGTTGAACTAAGCATGGCTAAGCATTGACTAACCCTAATTGTAGTCAAATTAACCCTAGGATGACAATAATAAATCGGATATATTGGTAAATTCCCAATAGATAAATACAATAAATAGATTTGCATAAAACAATGCATGTTTGAATGTAAAAGCGAGGGATTTTATAAACATAGGTTCAATATGATCAAAGAAGGGTGCCACTTGCCTTGCTTAGACCCACGAGGAACTTCGGCGACGACTTCGAGAACAAACGGCGCTGCGACGGGGTCAAAACCTACGACAAACAAGGCAAAACAAGAAAAACAGGCTAAAAAACTACTGAAACAGAGAAAGAAACTATTTTTAATGGATTCTTGGCATTTTTCTGGATTTAATGAAACTTGAATGGACCTAAACGGAGACTAGATGAATTACTTATGAATTTTAGAAGTTTTCTGGGTTTTTTTAGCTAAACAGAAAAGTCCTAAATCAATTATTGCGTAATTAATGGGGCTGCTGACGTCAGCGAGGAGAGAGGTAGCTGACGGCTGACAGGTGGGGACCACCTGTCGGTGAGAGAGAGAGGGAAAGTGGGCGGCTGACACGCGGGCCCGGGGAGGAGAGAAAGGAAGGGAGGGCGCGGCGGCGGCTGACGGGTGGGACCCGTCGGTCGGCGATCGTGGAACAGAGAGGAGGGGAGCGGGGTCCGGCCGGGAGAGGGAGAGGGGCGGCAACGCCCGGGCGGCGGTGGACGGCGACCGGTGGAGGACGGCGCCCGGCGACGAGCGGCGCGAACCGGCGGGCGGCGGCGATGCAAAGATGACGATTGCGACGAAGTGGGGAACGGCGGTGTGGAGACACGGCCGAGAGGGAGAGGGATCGGGGCGGCGTGGCGGTGAGTCAGCCAGCAGCGCGGCGGGCGGAGGAGCTCAGCGACGACGTCGCGAGGGAGAGGGGGATGAGATGCGGCGTTCAGCCGGGGAGGCGGCGACGGCGCAGCAACGACGGCGTCGGCGACGACGTCGGGCGGCGACAAGCGGGCGGCGACGGCGACGACGGTGCGACGACGACGACCGGCGTCCGACGACAGCGCGTGGCGCGCGACCGAGCGCGGCGCACGGCGACGACGGCATGGCGGCACGGCGACGGCGGGCGGGCGCGGGAAGCGGCCATGCGGGAAGGCGCGGGTGGCGCGAGGACAGCGTGACAACGGCGGAGCTAGGCGACGGTCTGGCAGGGGCCGCCGATGACCGGCGGAGTCCGACGACGACGGCGCGGGGGTGAGCTCGGAGGCGATGATGGAGGAAACGGGAGAGGGAGAGGGGAAACGCTCACCGGCGGCGACAAAGAAGGCGGCGCGTCGGCGAGGGCGAGGCGGAGGTGATGACGCAGACGCGCGGCGGCTGGCGACGCGCGGTGACGAGATCGGCCGACGGCGTCGAGACGACGGGCACGGCGGCGGGAAGGACGAAGGGCGGCGACGACACTCGGGTGCACACCGGCCGTGACGGAGGCCGGCGGGGGGTCAGCGAGGTAGCGGCGGCGGTGGTGACGACGGTGGGCGGCGACGTCCGACGGCCGACGAGGAGATCGGCGGTTGACGGCGACGGAGGGGAGCTTCGGGCGGAGAGGGGGAAAGTGGCGGCGGGGCGGCGGCGCGGGGATTTTATAGGTGGCGGCGCCGGCTAGGGCGGAGCGGCCGGTGGAGACCGAGTCGACGACGCGGCGGACTCGGCGGCGGCGGTTGCGGCGGTGGTTGCAGCGGCGGCACGGCGTCCGGAGGTGTCGGGGCGGAGGCGGACTCGGCCGGCGCGGCGCTGCGCGGGCGCGGGCGCTGGCGAAACCTGGTCGCTGACAGGTGGGCCCCACCTATCAGTGGCGCGAGGGGAGGAGGGAGGCAGCGCGGACTCGCGGGCGCGGGCGCGGCGAGTTGGGCCGGAGCAGCGGCCCAGGCGGGGCGTGCGCGGGCGGAGGAGGCCGGAGCGGAAGGCCGGCTCGGCTGGGCCGGCCGGGCGGGGAGAGGTGGGCCGGCTCGGCTGGGCCGGCCCGGGAAGGAGGAGAGGAAAAAGAAAAAGGAAAAAGAAAAGGAAAGGGACGAAAATTGGACTTCGGCCCAATTTGAGAAGGAAGGGAAAAAGAAAGGAAAAAGGAGGGAAAAAGGAAAATCCCACTTTTGCCGAGTTTTAAATTAATTTGTTTGATCAAATTTTATTGTTCTGCAATTTGAATTTAAATCCAGTTACTCGATTTGGAACCTCGATTTAATTGAATTAATTCC
Organism: Oryza brachyantha; assembly: GCF_000231095.2. Lineage (NCBI taxonomy): Eukaryota > Viridiplantae > Streptophyta > Magnoliopsida > Poales > Poaceae > Oryza > Oryza brachyantha. The sequence continues at coordinate 12,076,857 of NC_023163.2, forward strand.
TTTTAGAGGGATTCTTCCTGAGTTAATTAAGCCAATTGTTGCTTACGAATTTCTTTTACGATTTTAGGCTTGGGATAAAACTCCGGGCGTGACATCCCACGAAGAGGTTGTGATAGAACCTTTCACATAACCCTGATTGTTGAAGGTTGTGATAGAACCCTTCACTAATCTGCGCAAGTCATCCGTGCAGATTGTTGATCATCAGGCGTATCCCTGAGCTATGTGCTTGACACTATCCGAGTGCTTTTCAGGCGCTCCCCGAGTGCTTCCCGAGTGATCCTGAGTACTCTGTGATGATTGTAGAGGCTGTTGAGGGCTACGATTGGAAGAAAAGTCTAGGTGCATCGAGGTGTAGCCTCCGACTCTATGCTTAAATGCGTAACAATTAAACATAGAGTCATCTATGGACTGTTACCCAAAAAGGCTTTCTGACTCGAGCTATACTGTTCATAGTGCTTCGGACCCGAGTGGTTTGGAGATGTTTTTGTGTTGTGTTTCCCTGGACATACAACCTTTGGCTACATTCTGCCGTGGGGTAGGTCACGCCGACTAGCCTAACTGTTATAGCCGAGTAGTTACTACCGAGCATATTTGGGTCTACTCAAAGTTTAGGCACGGGCTAAAAAACGCAATTAAATGCCATGGGCAAAATCGACCGATGCCTGCGCGAGTGCGGCCATGGGCCCATAACATGGGTGTCCAACGATTCCTGATTTGAAGGAAATTACGAATTTCATTTCACCGACTGGCGTGCCCACAAAACTCGTAACGTTCATTAAAAATAGCATGGTATTCATTATGCCAGCACCGATTTTTTTGGCCTGCTCTGTCCGTAGGGGAACATAACAATACTTAGCCCAGGAACGGAATTTTCTAGCCGTTAGGCTCATTTGCAGCCCATTTAAGCCTCCCGTTACCCTGACTCTTCATCTTCTTCTCCGCCGCACTGATTACTGCAGCCGCAATTTGCTCCGGCAATCCCGCGCTCACCAAACCATAGCCCATTTAAGACTCACGGGAAGTAGTAGTATTCGAGCCTTTCTTTGAGCGGAGTTTCGGGCTGCCGGTGTCTTCTTTTTTCGGGGTTTATTGGACTTTTATGGGATCGAAGTCCATCACTTGAACCCCAATTCCATTCTTCAAATCGCGGTGTTTGTATACACCTGTGAAACCTTCCTTGCGATTCACCCTCACTTCAACCTCTTCCGCCATCTTTTCGCCGTTAAGCCCTAGCCCAACCGGAATCCTCCATTGGTGGTGGGTGGCGCCGGCATTTAGCTCCGTGAGGGGAGCAAAAAAGCTTGGCTTTCTCTGCCCATGAAGACGTCCCTGAAGGGCTGGAAGCGGTGTGGTTTTATTGTTCCAACCTTGCCGACTCCCTTCCTCCCTTCGTCGGCCATGCCCCCGAAGCCCAGGAGGCATGGTCGTCACTCCCGACAACAGAGGAAATGCCGCAGGTGAACTCATTGCTCAACCTGATTGAGAATTTGAGGACTGCTGGCCTAACCGGCTTTTGGGTGACACTACACTTCGTCCAGCGTGGAATCCAGCTTCTCAAGGACCGGGTCCGATTCACCTTCGATTACACCGGGAGCGACGACCTGACTTAGGGATCAGCGGAAGTGCTTCGGTGGGAAGCCATCCAGGCTAGAGCTCGGCTATTGTTCAATCTGAACACCACCATTCCTGCTATCCCCGTTGGCTCCCCAATGCCATTCCATGCTGGGAACGCTCCCCCTCCGGTGAGTCCTTCTCTTCTAGAAGTTTTGCTTCCAGCTTCTTGGATGCTTTCCCCAATTCGTCATAATTTGACTCATGTCCCCTCCGCAGGACCACCACCAATTCCTGTCCTACCCCCCGAGCCGGGCCTCGCCCGTGCTCAAGAGGGGAGCGGAAGCTTCGGCTGATGAGCCGGCTGCCAAGAGGATGGTGTTCGATCTAGACACGGAGCCCGCTGGGGCACCAGAGGATAATGATGCTCCGGCCCTGACTCGCTCTCCAAGCCGGCCTCCTTTGAGGTGCTTGAGGAGACCCGCCTTCAACATGGGACCAAGGTAACATAACTTAGCTTTTATGCCAAGGGCCCGAGAGGGCCGCGCCGAGCAGGTTAAAATTGACCTGTCGGATGACTTAGGACATCGCCAAGATCGAGCGATATATCGAGAAGTCGGTCAAGCTTATGAAGGTATGCTCTTCGATCGTTACCCTGTGTGCGATCTCATTAGCTCACATCACGCTGTTTAGGGAATCGAGGCACGCTCCAAGGCGAAGTCGGAGGCCCTACTTTAGCTCGGCTTGCGGATCCTGGAAGTCGTCGTCTTTCTTGTCGGTGGGCTTCATCTTGTTTGGCCCGGCGGCCCTCGACTTGCCTTTGGCTAACTGCTCTACGTAGTGACGCATGACAAAGCAATCTTTGGCCAAGTGGGAGGACTTCAGGTGGTAGGGGCACTTGCTGTTCATGACTTTGTCATAATCAGACATCTTGGGGCGTTGGATCGGCTGTGGATCTATGACGACGACCAGCTCCTCGGGCTTGCGTTTCCGTGAGTGCGAGTCCTTCCTGTGCTCCTTTTCTTTTCCTTTGCCAGACGGATGTCCTTTCTCGTCGTGCTTGTCTCCCCGTGAGGCGGACACCGCATCGACGACCGCTGCGTAGGAGTTAGCCATGTCAAAGAGATTTTTGATAGTAGTCGGCTCATCGCGTACTCCTTTCCAGAATGCGGCGATGACCACGTCATCATTTATGTTCGGGATGGAATTGCGGACCATTGAGAACCGTTTGTATAGGCCCGCAGGGATTCGCTATTCCTCTATTGGACTTGGTACAGATCGTACTTCGTCAATTGACTTAAGTTCTTGGTGAAGGTTGGGACACCGTCTGTCATGTTAGTATCAGAGCTTTCGGGTGACTGATGCCTAGACGCCTGGCTATGGCTTTGATGGTCTAGGTCAGGGCGACGGTCCTCCCGGCGGGTGTGGTGTTGGTGTTCGAGCTTGCGGCGGAGGTCAGCAGAGTCCTCTTGATTGAGGCGCTACTTCTTGGCCTTGAGCTCTTATCGTTGCCGATCCAGTCAGCGAATCTCGTCGTCAATGCGGCATTGCCTTTTGATGGAGTCTCTCTTCCACGCCGAGTCAGGTGAGTGCCGACGCGATCTGCTTTCGCTATGTAGCCGGGACCCAGTCGGGTGCCAGTAGACGTTCGCCCGAGACCTAGGAGATCTAGACGACTGAGCGTTCGAACGAGCGGCTGGTACCTATCGTGCGTTGGAGGGAGCGCTGGATCGCATCAGTAGTCACCATGGCCTTGACCTTGTTTATGGTTTCTACCATAGTAGATCTGACTGTGGGAGCTGCTGGATAATGTCGCCGAGTAGATCGGTGGTCGCACAGATGTTGTTCTTGGGCGTCTTGAAGACGTCATGCCCGTCGACTTGGGGTTTGGAGCAGATCGCGCTGCAGCGTGGCATGAGATTGCGCCACATGTCGTTCCTTTTCCTCCCGCTCCTGGCATTCCCTTTCCTCCTCGAGTTGGCGCTCTTCTGCTAGTTGGGCCGCCTCCTCCTCTTGCCGATTGGCTGCAGAAGAAGGTGACACCGGCTTGCCGACGGCGAAGACTTCTCGGGGCAGCACGAAGCTTCCAGTGCTGCTACGAGTCTCGGAAGCATCGACCAAAGGAGTCGGTGCCGCCTTGAGATTGGTTTCAACCTCCATCGGAGTTGCGCTTTGGCTTGCCTACTAGTCCCACCTGGGGGAGAGCATCTCAGTGTCGTGTGACCTAGATTGGATCTGGGTCTGACCTGATGCCTTCTTGTCGGGCTCAAAACGGCAGACCTCTTCGTTGGAGTCGGAGCTCGAGTCGGTGTATGACAGCGCACCGAACTGGTCGGTCTGATGCCTGATGCCGCCGAACTTGAAGGTCAAGCCCAGCGGGAATTTCCTCTTCATGATGTCCGAGTTGAAGTCCATCGAACTTCGCTGAAAAGAGCTTTAGATCGAAAAAGAAAGATAGCGCACCCCCTCCCTGGCGCCAACTGTCGATGATTGGTGTCGGCAATAAACTTATAGGGTGACTATTGGGCTCGGAATATGATGATTAAGATGAAAAGGGAGACGATTCACCCAGGTTCAGGATCTCGGCGTGGCGAGATAATACCTTACTCCTGCTTGGCGGAGATAAATCTCTCTTGCCCTCAAGGGGGCACCCCGTGTCCCTTATATAGTGGGTAAAGGGTCACGGATATGATAGAGTCCTAATCTAACATGACTAAGATCTATCCCAGTTTGGTTACAGCTCGAGTCCAAAGTACATGCCATGCAATCCGGTACGTACCAAACTCCTAGCCGACAACATACAAATGTATTTTCTCTCCTATTCGGTACCTCATTGACCGTACGTATTCATGTAGTCTCCGAATACCCCGGTATATGTATCCCACAAGTTGAAATTATTTAGTAATTGAAAATGTTGTTTTAAGTTGTTATATTTTCAAATTAAAATTCAAACTATCTAAAAAAGTTATATAGAAAGTGGCGAAGATAAAAGTTATAGATCTTGATGAGTTATGAAACTTTGTTGTTGATGACTTTTTTAGTTGAAATCATTTAATATTTGAAAATGTTATTTTCAAGTTGTCATATTTTCCAATTCAAATTCAAATTATTCAAAAAAAACGTTATATAGAAAAATGAAAAAATTAAAGTTGTAAATCTTCGTAAGTGATACAACTTTGTTATTGATAATTTTTTCATTTGAAATCATTTAGTATTTAAAAATATTATTTGAAGTTGTCATATTTAAAATAGTCATCCATTATGGCCCATAATCTAGGCCCGTCAGAGATGAGGGTCATCCGTGACGTGCTATAATCTAGGCCCATCAGAGATAAGAGTCATCTCTGACGGGTGCTAACTTGTTGCTAGATTGAGATATGTAATGTTATCTCAATCGGGCCTAAATTATGACCCGTCACTGATAAGTGTCATCCGTGACGAACCTGAGTTTTATGTCCATCTAACATGTCTGTGCGACCATATCTCAATCGGGCGATTTTTTGGCCTGTCACAGATGACTCATACATGATGGCTCACTAATTCTAGGTATGTTAGAGGCCGTTATAGGTAGAAGGTTCTGTACTAGTGATCTACGGCAAGAAAGAACAGAGAAGAAGAGAGAGAGGTTGTTGGTATAAATTGCTTTATTGTTTATTCAGTAATTTTGTTGGGTTCGAACGTCGGCTCAAATCGACTTGTGTGAACTGTGAATCGAAGCACTGATCCGACATAAAACACTCATGATATGATAAGACTTATTTCTACCTCCATATGTTTGCTGACAAATGGATGCCCTAATTCAATGTACTGAACATCAAATTTGGAATTTCAGAAAAGGCACCGATGACTGATCCCATATCCTTGTAATCTTTCCATAAATAAGAAAAACACTGTTCCGGTACCCCTGTATTCTTGCCATAAATGCTATTCTTTCTCAGCTGAGAATGATGCGACATAGCTCACCGACAAAACTGTAACATGAAAGGATAGACATGAGAAATACTGACAAAACGGAAACTATGCGATTAAAAGCATTTAAAACAACATAGTGATAAACTGAATTATACGAAACCATGGATAATTCAGTGATTTTATTTTATGGAGATTCGGTTTATTGTCCTTGTTACTCAAAGAAGATGAATAACTAACTACTAGGTAGGAAAAAAAAGGAAGAAAATTCTGCTACGGTGTCGTCCTCATCTGAGCTTTGCCGTACATAGTGGTCTCTAGACAATAATTGGCAACAATTCAAATTCATGTACACATATGTATATATATGTAACGTGTACATCAGTTTTGAATTAATGACCCCTATGGCTGTTTTTGTTTGAATGCATGCAATAGTTTATTGTATGTGAAATGCACATGGTGAAAAAAATATTGCCACTAGATTATAGGTCCATTCAGCCCACATTTCAGCTATAGAACTCCTATCGTTTTATTCATACAGTAGTAACAGTAGCATAACACTGTCTATGCTCCGAACATCAAAATTGTTGTCATAGCACTATCTATAATTATTGGTTGCCTCCGTTCGGTTACATGATCACAATATTTTAGACTATGGTATATATTAGTATCAAAAAAAAGAATGGTGTTAGTGGGTGGAGGACAAGGATGACTCAAAATATTCGTTCGAAAGGCTTTAAGTTGCCAATGGATTGTGCTGATTGCAATGACCACAACACTAGACTTATTTGTGAGATTTTTGCTCAACAAGTATATGATGGTAATGGGCCGAACCATCATTTATCTCATCCTGGTTTTAACAAAGTCATTGAACTATTTGCCTCAAGGATGGTTTAAGGTACTATGCTTCCATTTAAGGACAAATGGGATAAACTTAGCATCGAATACAATAGTTCGAAGATATTAAGAGCTCAAACAGGTTTAGGATCGGATAGCACAAGGCAAACGGTGACGGCAGCTGCAGAACGCTGGAAGAAATTGAAAGAAGTAATTATTTCAAAATAATATTTTAATTTAGGAAATTTTGCATCTAGTTTTTTGTTCTAACTCAATTTTATAATAACGTATTATGCATGATATACCCGGATGTGCAAAGTTCATGAAGGTTGGCTTTCAAAAATGAGAAGCAACTTGCGAAGATGTTTGAAGACATTCACAACATTGGTGCTGACCATTGGTCTTTAGGGCAACGCGACAGACTCCACTGATGCAACTAATATTGCCGATGACAATGACAAATTGACAATGATGTAGGAACAGAGTATGATGAACCAACTGCCAACAGAAAGAGAGATGCTGGTGGATCAAAGATGGATAAGGGGAAAATGAGCAAGAGTGGATCATAAGAAATGGTAGATGAAATGTCAAAGATTAATGAACTTTTTCCCCATAATTTGTCACTGATCCAATGCTAGGTTGAGAGAGGATCCCCGGGTTGTTCCATTAAGGATGTTATGGCCTTGGTGGAGGAATGTGGGGCGGTTGAAGGGACAAATGAGCACTTCCTTGCAACTAATTTTCTTATCAAAAAAGATCAAAGAGAGATGTTTGTTAATTCACTGGGCACTCCTGCAGGACAGTTCGCATGGTTTAAGAAGATGTACGAGGTGAAGTACGGAAATTAGTTGCATGTGGTGTGTCCGTAGAATATATCCCTTTATTTTACTCGTGCCATTTCATTTGACAATACTATCTATGGATTGTTTTTTTGTTATGAACATTTGTTAGTTTGTATCGCCTTAATTTTATGGGATGTTGTACTTGTGATCAATTATTTTCAGATCTACGTCTTGCAATTGTTGTTTGAATCACCTACTGGATTATTGTCATGTACCTATAAATTTCAGCAAGTTTATGATGTTGTGTATGTTCTAATTTATTTTCCATAACTTATGTGTGTAGATGTTAAGTGGTAGTGAAGATGGTTCATCGGATGAGGAATGTGATTCTGATGAGCTTACTATACAATTGTTTCAAACTGTAGCATCCAATCTTTCTTCAACTCGAAGAATAGGAGAGAGTTTTCACTCACTCTACTTGGAAAAGGCTGCGCCAGGAACATCACGACTTAGTGGAATGGGAAACTTTAGCCACACCAAGTGAATGTTATAATTAAGATGCTTCGTATGAATGAGAACACATTCGTTGAATTGTATGATATTTTGGTTAGTAAATACAATATTGAATCTACTATACACATGCATACGATGGAGGCACCTGCAATTTTTCAATAGATACATGGTAACAGGTTCATCAAAATGTCTTATGTGGCCACATTTCAAAGATTGTATTGGGGCATTGACAGTACTAATATCCTTACAATAGTTCCAAATGAAGAGAAGGTTATGACTATTTGTGATCATGATATGAGGTTTATTGTCACATCCGGAGTTTATCCTAAGCCTGAATTCGTAAAAGAAATTCGTAAATGATAATTGGTTTAATTAACTCAGGAAAAATCACTCTAAAGAAATCAATTTAATTAAATCGAGGTTCCAAATAGATTAACAGGATTTAAACTTAAATTGCAGAAGTATAAAATTTTGCCCAAAAATTAATCTAAAACTCGCCAAAAGTAGGGCTTTCCTTTTTGTCCCCTCCTTTTTCTTTCTTTTTCCCTTCCTTCTCAAATTGAGCCGAAGTCCAATTTTTGTCACACCTAGAGTTTTGTTAAGCCTAAAAACGTAAAAAGAAATCCGTAAATAACAATTGGCTTAATTAACTCAGGAAAAATCCGTCTAAAAGAACCTAATTTAATTAAATCGAGGTTCACAAATCAATTAACTAGATTTAAACTCAAATTGCAGAAGTATAAAATTTGGTCAAACAAATTAATTTAGAACTCGGCAAGAGTGGGTTTTTCCTTTTTCCCTCCTTTTTCCTTTCTTTTTCCCTTCCTTCTCAAATTGGGCCGAAGTCCAATTTTCCTCCCCTTCCTTTTCTTTTTCCTTTTTCTTTTTCCTCCCCTCCTTCCCGGGCCGACCCAGCCGAGCCGGCCTTTTCTCTTCCCGCGCCGCCTCCCTCCGCCAGGGCCGCCCCCAGCTCACCCAGCTCGCCCACGCTCGCCCGCGAAGTCCGCGCCGCCTCCCTCCACCTTTGCGCCGCTGACAGGCGGGGCCCGCCTGTCAGTGACCGCGCCCGCGCCAGCTCGCGCGCCCGCGCTGGCCGAATCCGAGCCCGCGCCGCGCCGCCGCTGCGTCGCAACTACCGCGCCGCCACCGCCGTCGCCGAGTCCTCGCCGCGCCCGACTCGGTCTCCAACCACCGCCCCGCCCTAGCCGGCCTCCCCGCGCTATAAATCCTCACCGCCGCCGCGCCGCCGCTCACCTTTTCCGCCCAAAGCTATCGCCGTCGCCGTGCTGCCCCGTCCTCCGCTGCCGATCGATCTCGCGTCTCGACGCCGGTTGTCACCGCGGAGCGCTGTCACCACCTCCGCCTCGCCACCGCCGACTGGTTGCCGCCCCTGTCGTCGCCGGTGAGCATCCCCCGCGCCGCGCATCCTCTCGCCACCCGGTCGCCGCCGCGCCCGTCCTCCTCACCGCCGCCGATCGATCTCCACCGCCATCGCCGACCGACCGCACCTACCCGCGTCACCACCTGCGCCTCAACCTCGCCGACTCACCCTCACCGTCGCTGCTGCCAGTGAGCGCCTCCTTCCTCCTCCCATCTCTCTTTTCCTTCCCGGCCGACCGCCACCGAGCCACACTGTCACGCCCGGAGTTTTATCCCAAGCCTAAATCGTAAGGAGAAATTCGTAAATAACAATTGGCTTAATTAACTCAGGAAAAATCCCTCTAAAAGGAATTAATTCAATTAAATCGAGGCTCGCAAATCGACTAACAGGATTTGAATTTAAATTGCAGAAGTATAAAATTTGGCCAAACAAATTAATTTAAAACTCGGCAAAAGTGGGGTTTTCCTTTTTCCCTCCTTTTTCCTTTCTTTTTCCCTTCCTTCTCAAATTGGGCCGAAGTCCAATTTTCCTCCCTTCCTTTTCTTTTTCCTTTTTCTTTTTCCTCTCCTCCTTCCCGGGCCGGCCCAGCCGAGCCGGCCCACCTCTCCCCGCCCGGCCGGCCCAGCCGAGCCGGCCTCCCGCTCCAGCCTCCTCCGCCCGCGCGCGCCTCCGCCTGGGCCGCCGCCCGGCCCAGCTCGCTCGCGCGTCCGCGCCCGCGCTCGCCGCGAGTCCGTCTCGCCTCCCTCCTCCCCTCGCGCCACTGACAGGTGGGGCCCACCTGTCAGCGACCAGGTTTCGCCAGCGCCCCCGCCTCCGCGCCGCGCCGCGCCGGCCGAGTCCGCCGCCGCCCCGAGTCCTCCGCTCGCGCCGCCAACGCAACTCCCGCCGCCGAGTTCGCCGCGTCGTCGACTCGGTCTCCACCGGCCGCTCCGCCCTAGCCGGCGCCACCATCTATAAAATCCTCGCGCCGCCGCCCCGCCGCCACTTTCCCCCTCTCCGCCGAAGCTTCCCTCCGTCGCCGTCAGCCGCCGTTTTCCCCGTCGGCCGTTGGACGTCGCCGCCCACCCGCGTCACCACCTCCGCCTCGTCCTCGCCGACCTTCCGCCGGCCCTCGTCGCCACCGGTGGTCGCCGAGCTTCGTCGCCGCCCCTTTGTCCCGTCAGCCGCCACCCCGCCAGCCCCTTCCTCTCTCTCCTCCCCGGGCCCGCGTGTCAGCCGCCCACCTCCCCCTCTCTCTCACCGACAGGTGGTCCCCACCTGTCAGCCGTCAGTTCCTCTCTCCTCGCTGACGTCAGCAGCCCCATTAATTGCGCAATAATTGATTTAGGACTTTTCTGTTTAGCTAAAAAACCCAGAAAACTTCTAAAATTCATAAGTAATTCATCTAGTCTCCGTTTAGGTCCAGTCAAGTTTCATTAAATCCAGAAAAATGCCAAGAATCCATTAAAAATAGTTTCTTTCTCTGTTAGTAGTTTTTTTAGCCCGTTTTGTTTGTTTTGCCTTGTTTGTCGTAGGTTTTGACCCCGTCGCAGCGCCGTTCGTTCCCGAAGTCGTCGCCGAAGTTCCTCGTGGGTCTAAGCAAGGCAAGTGGCACCCTTCTTTGATCATATTGAACCTATGTTTATGAAATCCCCCGCTTTTACATTCAAACATGCATTGTTTTATGCAAATCTATTTATTGTATTTATCTATTGGGCAATTACCAATATATCCGTTGATTCCCATTTATTATTGTCATCCCAGGGTTAATTTGACTAGAATTAGGGTTAGTCAATGCTTAGCCATGCTTAGTTCAACTAGCTCACCAATTCTTATTTGATTATTGATTAAACTTTGATAGACCTTTAATGGTTTTGATCCTTATTAATCTCCCGACATGGATTAATACAACTAAAATATTGCTTATGGTGGGCTGTGGGTGCATGGTTTTGAGAGTCGTGCCCATGGCAATTAAGGACCGGTTCTCAGGAAACCCTGAAGGTCTTACACGTACTAACCACAAGCCAGAATGGGCAACGGTGAGACTCGTAATCTAGCTTGTCCCTATTCGACGTACCCAGGCAAGGGTAGGCGTGATGGAGTATGGACGGGCAATCGTGGTGTAACGAAAGCTTCTCCTGCTTCCGGATCTACCAAGGCACAAGAGGGGACTGCCCGACTTGGTGTAAAGGAGGGGGTGAAACCTGAAGTGTGGTGCGATTGTCTAGGGAGGGTTAGGTGAAAGGTCTTATCATGGTTTCCGTACTGAGGTATCGTGGTGATACGTTGGGGCATGGTAACATGCTTGGCAGCCATGTCTTGTGGGTAAAGTTGTACACCTCTGCAGAGTAAAACTATTCGAATAGCCGTGCCCGCGGTTATTGGGCGAACTGACAGACTCACTGGGATTAGTTGAACCTCTTTAATAATTTTATTAATCTTGGAACTGGTTTGACCCTGCGCAATGTGGTGTAACGTTGGCAGTGGTTTGGGTCTGTCGCAACGTGGTTTAACGTTGGACAGAGGGTTGACCCTGTCGCTACGTGGTGTAACGTTCGACAGCGGTCTGGGCCTGTTGCAACGTGGTGTAACGTTGGACAGTGGATGTTTATTTTAAATGTTACTTTACTTTTATTTCAGTCTATTTTATCTACTGTTTTGCTAAATTACTGCAGCTTTTGTGCAAGCTAACCTTAGCCTATCCTTGATACCCTGTTGCATGCATTATTCTTCCTCTCTTGGGTGTTACTTGTTGAGTACGGTGGTTTGTACTCAGCCTTGCTTAATTTTTTCCCCCACCAGAGCAAGTGCCAGAGCCTGTGTCAGAAGAAGATTGTTCCGAAGGTTGAAGTAAGGTTCAGTCCGCCGTCGAGAGTGCCTGTGGTGTGGAGCCGTCTTCGCCAGCTGAAGCTGAAGATTAGATGGTTTAGTTTGTTTTCCTTTTCCGCTGCATTTCGATAGATAATTGTTTTTATTTGTTTTTAAGCCGTGGAACTGTGTATTAATTTGTCATAGTGTGTACTCGGGCTGATGCCTGGACCGAGATTTAATACATGCTATTGTTCAGAAATTTGGTGTAAATTTCTGGGCTTGACAAGTTGGTATCAGAGCCAATCTTGACCGTAGGATGAGCCAAATGGAAACCCTAGGAGCCTCCTTTCATATGCATTAGGTTTTGCAAAATTTGAGTCGTTTTAAAAAAAAAAAAGAGTCGAGTCTTTTGGTTTTGAAAATTTAGTGAGCATACTTGCTTCTCAAACCTTGACCTCTCTCTATAGATGTGTGTCATCCCATCGACGAGCCCGTCCCTTCGTCGCAGCAGTCGACAACGACTTCAGCTGATCAAGTGTCAAGACCGAAGAGTCAAGTTCTTCCAGAGGTGAAGAGTCAGGTCTTCGCTACTCCAAGCGTCGCTCTCAAGTTGAAGATGGAGTCGTTCAAGAGTCAAGCGTTGCTTCTTCAGTCGTCGCAGCCGTTTCGAGCCGTAGACGTTACCCTAGCATCGTCTTTTAGTCGTTGCTTGGTAGTTTTTGTGTGTGTAGGTTTGTTTTGGGGTTAGCGGTTCACCATAACAAGTGGAGGCGTTATGGTCGTACCACCAGGAGTTGAGTGCTCTTTTAAGTGTTTTAATCCAGATCAGAAAATTTCACTCGAGTAATTCAAGAAAAGCCCCTTTGATTTTCTCCTCCCCTTTGTTCTCCCCTTCTGCTCAGATGGTGAACACAAGGAACAGTAACCGCAACAACAATGGAGCAACTGGAAGTCAAGAAAACCATGAAGGTTCGCGCAATGGATCGCCACCGCCGCAACAAGAGGACCCGACGATTGCCCAAGTTCTAGCCAACCAGGCTCAGATGATGACCATGATGATGCAACAGATGCAACAACAACACCAACAGGTGATGCAGCTTTGGATGAATCAGCAGCAAAATCAACACCAAGGACCACTGCCAGCACAATCAAGGTTATCAGAGTTTCTTCGAGTTCGACCACCGACGTTTGCGAGCACAACCAACCCGATGGAAGCAAATGACTGGCTACATGCAATCGAAAAGAAGCTGAATCTTTTGGAGTGCAGTGATCAAGAGAAGGTCGCTTTCGCGACTCACCAACTGATGGGACCCGCCTCCGTTTGGTGGGATAACCTTCTGGCTACTCGGACTGCCACTACAGATATCACTTGGGACGAGTTCTGCAACAGTTTTCGGAAAGCCCATGTGCCGGATGGAATAGTGGCACAGAAGAAGCGTGAGTTTCGTGATCTACAACAAGGGGACATGACAGTTACAGAGTATCTCCATGAGTTCAACCGCCTTGCACGTTATGCTCCGGAAGATGTGCGCACCGATGCTGAAAAACAAGAAAAATTTCTTGAAGGATTGGATGATGACCTGACCAAACAGCTGATCTCTAGAGATTTTGCGGACTTTGAGAAGTTAGTGGACAAAGCAATCTGCCAGGAGGACCAGTGCAACCAGATGGATCGCAAGAGAAAAGCGGAACAAGTCAACACAGGAAAGAACCAGAAGCCACGTTTGCACTTTGGACAACAACAAGGGTCTTCGACACTGATTGTTCGTCGACACCGACCTTTCAACCCAAGCAACTACAACCCCCATGACAACGACAGCAATGGAGGACCACTGCAGCCCTTATCAGCACTGCCACCGCCAAGCCAGGCAACACCAGCTCAGAAGCCAGGGGTTTGTTTCAACTGCAACAGACCGGGTCACTTCGCCAAGGAGTGTCCACAGCCAAGACGCAACAAACCAGGATTCGTGCAAGCCCAAATCAATCAAGTCTCAGCCAAGGAAGCTCAAGCCGCACCCGAGTTTGTTCCAGGTAAGTTCTGCCAACTCTAGGCTGCTTGTCTGCACCTCTTTAACAGCTCCTCCGAATCTCGGGGACGAGATTCTGTTAAGGGGGGTGGATTTGTCACGCCCGGAGTTTTATCCCAAGCCTAAATCGTAAGGAGAAATTCGTAAATAACAATTGGCTTAATTAACTCAGGAAAAATCCCTCTAAAAGGAATTAATTCAATTAAATCGAGGCTCGCAAATCGACTAACAGGATTTGAATTTAAATTGCAGAAGTATAAAATTTGGCCAAACAAATTAATTTAAAACTCGGCAAAAGTGGGGTTTTCCTTTTTCCCTCCTTTTTCCTTTCTTTTTCCCTTCCTTCTCAAATTGGGCCGAAGTCCAATTTTCCTCCCTTCCTTTTCTTTTTCCTTTTTCTTTTTCCTCTCCTCCTTCCCGGGCCGGCCCAGCCGAGCCGGCCCACCTCTCCCCGCCCGGCCGGCCCAGCCGAGCCGGCCTCCCGCTCCAGCCTCCTCCGCCCGCGCGCGCCTCCGCCTGGGCCGCCGCCCGGCCCAGCTCGCTCGCGCGTCCGCGCCCGCGCTCGCCGCGAGTCCGTCTCGCCTCCCTCCTCCCCTCGCGCCACTGACAGGTGGGGCCCACCTGTCAGCGACCAGGTTTCGCCAGCGCCCCCGCCTCCGCGCCGCGCCGCGCCGGCCGAGTCCGCCGCCGCCCCGAGTCCTCCGCTCGCGCCGCCAACGCAACTCCCGCCGCCGAGTTCGCCGCGTCGTCGACTCGGTCTCCACCGGCCGCTCCGCCCTAGCCGGCGCCACCATCTATAAAATCCTCGCGCCGCCGCCCCGCCGCCACTTTCCCCCTCTCCGCCGAAGCTTCCCTCCGTCGCCGTCAGCCGCCGTTTTCCCCGTCGGCCGTTGGACGTCGCCGCCCACCCGCGTCACCACCTCCGCCTCGTCCTCGCCGACCTTCCGCCGGCCCTCGTCGCCACCGGTGGTCGCCGAGCTTCGTCGCCGCCCCTTTGTCCCGTCAGCCGCCACCCCGCCAGCCCCTTCCTCTCTCTCCTCCCCGGGCCCGCGTGTCAGCCGCCCACCTCCCCCTCTCTCTCACCGACAGGTGGTCCCCACCTGTCAGCCGTCAGTTCCTCTCTCCTCGCTGACGTCAGCAGCCCCATTAATTGCGCAATAATTGATTTAGGACTTTTCTGTTTAGCTAAAAAACCCAGAAAACTTCTAAAATTCATAAGTAATTCATCTAGTCTCCGTTTAGGTCCAGTCAAGTTTCATTAAATCCAGAAAAATGCCAAGAATCCATTAAAAATAGTTTCTTTCTCTGTTAGTAGTTTTTTTAGCCCGTTTTGTTTGTTTTGCCTTGTTTGTCGTAGGTTTTGACCCCGTCGCAGCGCCGTTCGTTCCCGAAGTCGTCGCCGAAGTTCCTCGTGGGTCTAAGCAAGGCAAGTGGCACCCTTCTTTGATCATATTGAACCTATGTTTATGAAATCCCCCGCTTTTACATTCAAACATGCATTGTTTTATGCAAATCTATTTATTGTATTTATCTATTGGGCAATTACCAATATATCCGTTGATTCCCATTTATTATTGTCATCCCAGGGTTAATTTGACTAGAATTAGGGTTAGTCAATGCTTAGCCATGCTTAGTTCAACTAGCTCACCAATTCTTATTTGATTATTGATTAAACTTTGATAGACCTTTAATGGTTTTGATCCTTATTAATCTCCCGACATGGATTAATACAACTAAAATATTGCTTATGGTGGGCTGTGGGTGCATGGTTTTGAGAGTCGTGCCCATGGCAATTAAGGACCGGTTCTCAGGAAACCCTGAAGGTCTTACACGTACTAACCACAAGCCAGAATGGGCAACGGTGAGACTCGTAATCTAGCTTGTCCCTATTCGACGTACCCAGGCAAGGGTAGGCGTGATGGAGTATGGACGGGCAATCGTGGTGTAACGAAAGCTTCTCCTGCTTCCGGATCTACCAAGGCACAAGAGGGGACTGCCCGACTTGGTGTAAAGGAGGGGGTGAAACCTGAAGTGTGGTGCGATTGTCTAGGGAGGGTTAGGTGAAAGGTCTTATCATGGTTTCCGTACTGAGGTATCGTGGTGATACGTTGGGGCATGGTAACATGCTTGGCAGCCATGTCTTGTGGGTAAAGTTGTACACCTCTGCAGAGTAAAACTATTCGAATAGCCGTGCCCGCGGTTATTGGGCGAACTGACAGACTCACTGGGATTAGTTGAACCTCTTTAATAATTTTATTAATCTTGGAACTGGTTTGACCCTGCGCAATGTGGTGTAACGTTGGCAGTGGTTTGGGTCTGTCGCAACGTGGTTTAACGTTGGACAGAGGGTTGACCCTGTCGCTACGTGGTGTAACGTTCGACAGCGGTCTGGGCCTGTTGCAACGTGGTGTAACGTTGGACAGTGGATGTTTATTTTAAATGTTACTTTACTTTTATTTCAGTCTATTTTATCTACTGTTTTGCTAAATTACTGCAGCTTTTGTGCAAGCTAACCTTAGCCTATCCTTGATACCCTGTTGCATGCATTATTCTTCCTCTCTTGGGTGTTACTTGTTGAGTACGGTGGTTTGTACTCAGCCTTGCTTAATTTTTTCCCCCACCAGAGCAAGTGCCAGAGCCTGTGTCAGAAGAAGATTGTTCCGAAGGTTGAAGTAAGGTTCAGTCCGCCGTCGAGAGTGCCTGTGGTGTGGAGCCGTCTTCGCCAGCTGAAGCTGAAGATTAGATGGTTTAGTTTGTTTTCCTTTTCCGCTGCATTTCGATAGATAATTGTTTTTATTTGTTTTTAAGCCGTGGAACTGTGTATTAATTTGTCATAGTGTGTACTCGGGCTGATGCCTGGACCGAGATTTAATACATGCTATTGTTCAGAAATTTGGTGTAAATTTCTGGGCTTGACACACACGCTGTCGCCGGACGTGTGCGGTGCGCGTCGTCGCTGCCGCCCGCCGTTGTCATCGTCGCCTTCGCGACGCCGTAGTCGAGCCACCGCCACCCGTGCCCGTACGCGCCCGCGCTCGTCACCCGGTCATCGTCGCCGCGACAGTCCGTCGCCGCCGCTTTGCCCGGCTGCGCCGCGTGCGCCGCCGTCTCGGTCAAGCGCCGCGCGCCGTCACCGGACGCCGGTCGTCATGGTCGTGCCGTCGCCGCCGTGCCTCGCGCTGTCACCGTGCGCCGCCGCTGTCGCCGCCATCAGCCGAGCTGCTCTTCCTTCTCCCCTGCTCTCTCCCTCTGACCGACGGGTCCCACCCATCAGCCGCCGCCGCGCCCCGGCCCAGCTGTCAGCCTCTCCTCTCCCCCTCTCTCCCACCGACAGGTGGCCCCCACCCGTCAGCGCCTCCTCTCTCCTTGCTGACGTCAGCAGCCCATTAATTGCGCAATAATTGATTTAGGACTTTTCTGTTTAGTTGAAAAACCCAGAAAACTTCTAAAATTCAGAAGTAATTCATCTAGTCTCCGTTTAGGTCCATTTAAATTTCATTAAATTCATAAAATTGTCAAGAATCCATTAAAAATACTTTCTTTTGCTGTTTCAGTAGAGTTTGTGCCTGTTTTATTTATTTTTGTGCTTTGTCACTTAGATTCGGACCCCGCCGAAGAGCCGGTTTACTTCGAGATCGTCGCCTGTCACGCCCAGAAATTTACACCAAATTTCTGAACAATAGCATGTATTAAATCTCGGTCCAGGCATCAGCCCGAGTACACACTATGACAAATTAATACACAGTTCCACGACTTAGAAACAATTAAAAACAATTATCTATCGAAATGCAGCGAAAAAGGAAAAAAAACTAAACCATCTAATATTCAGCTTCAGCTGGCGAAGACACCTCCACACCACAGGCATTCTCAACAGTGGACTGAACCTCACTTCAACCTTGGGAACAACCTTCTTCTGACTTCTGACTCAAGCTTTGGCACTTGCTCTGGTGGGGAAAAAATTAAGCAAGGCTGAGTACAAACCACCGTACTCAACAAGTAACACCCAAGAGAGGGAGAATAATGAATGCAATAGGGTGTCAAAGAATAGGCTAAGGTTAAATTGCACAAAGTGGCAGTAATTTAGCAAAACAGTAGATAAAATAGACTGAAATAAAAGTAAAGTAAACATTTAAAATAATCATCCACTGTCCAACGTTACACCACGTTGCAACAGGCCCAAACCACTGTCCAGCGTTACACCACACTGCAACAGGGTCAACCCTCTGTCCAACATTAAACCACGTTGCGACAGACCCAAACCGCTGCCAACGTTACACCACGTTGCGCAGGGTCAAACCTGTTCCAAGATTAATCAAATTATAAAAGGTTCAACTAATCCCAGCGAATCTGTCAGTTCGCCCAATAACCGCGGGCACGGCTATTCGAATAGTTTTACTCTGCAGAGGTGTACAACTTTACCCACAAGACATGGCTCCCAAGCATGTTACCATGCCCCAACGTATCACCACGATACCTCAGTACGGAAACCATGATAAGACCTTTCACCTAACCCTCCCTAGACAATCGCACTGCACTTCAGGTTTCACCCCCTCCTTTACACCAAGTCGGGCAGTCCCCTCTTGTGCCTTGGTGAATCCGGAAGCAGCAGAGGCTTTCGTTACACCACGATTGCCTGTCCATACTCCATCACGCTCACCCTTGCCTTGGTACGTCGAATAGGGACAAGCTAGATTACGAGTCTCACCGTTGCCTATTCTGGCTTGTGGTTAGTACGTGTAAGACTTTCAGGGTTTCCTAAGAACCGGTCCTTAATTGCCATGGGCATGACTCTCAAAACCATGCACCCACAGCCCACCATAAGCAATATTTTAGTTGTTATTAATCCACATCGGGAGATTAATAATGATTACCACCATTAAAGGTCTATCAAAGTGTAACAATAATTAAATGATACATGGTGAGCTAGTTGAGCTAAGCATGGCTAAGCATTGACTAACCCTAATTCTAGTCAAATTAACCCTGGGATGACAATAATAATGAGTGGGAATCAACGGATATATTGGTAATTGCCCAATAAGTAAATAAAGTAAATACCTTTGAATACAATGCATGTTTGAATGTAAAAGCGGGGGATTTTATAATCAAAGGTTCAATATGATCAAAGAAGGGTGCCACTTGCCTTGCTTAGACCCACGAGGAACTTCGGCGACGTCTTCGAGAATGAACGACGCTGTGACGGGGGAAAAACCTACGAGAAACAAGGCAAAACAAACAAAACAGGCTACAAAACTACTAAAACAGAGAAAGAAACTATCTTTAATGGATTCTTGGTATTTTTCTAGATTTAATGAAACTTGAATGGACCTAAACGGAGACTAGATGAATTAGCTATGAATTTTAGAAGATTATCTGTGTTTTTAAACTAAACAGAAAACCTTAATGAGTTGCTCACCGGTGGAGGTGAAGGCGGGGGCGCGTCGGCGAGGTGGTGGCACACGCGGTGACGGCTGGCGGTGAGCGAGAGTGGCGATGGTGCTGAGAGCGGCGGCACCGAAGGGGAACGGCGGTGGCTTAGGGAGGACAACGAACGACGGCGCGATGAGAGGGCGACGGCGCTCCGGTGTCCGTGACGGCGAGGCGAGGGTGATGGCCGACGGAGGGGCGACGACGACGGTCGGAGCGCGTGAGGGCACGGCGGCGGCACCGGCTCGGCGTCCACGGGTGGAGAGGAAAAGAGAGGGAGAGGGAGGATGACGACGGCTTACCGGTGACGGGGATGGAGCGGCAAGTCAGCGAGGCCGGGGATAGGTGATGACTGCCGGCGGCGAGGTAGATCGGCGGCGGAGACGGAGATCGCTCAGCGGCGCGGGCGCGACCCGAAGGGGAGTGAGCGGCGGCCGAGGGGAGGATTTTATGGTGGCGGCTGGCGCGAGCGGCACGCGCGGCCAGCAGAGGCAAGGTGAGGCAGCAAGGGGTGCGACCGACGGTGCGACGTGGAGAGGCCGGTGGCGCGGCATGGCGGGGGAAGCTGCGCGCGTGAGGGCACGGCGGCGAGGAGAACCAACGGCGTCGACGCACGAACACGAGCCTGGAAGAAGAGAGGATGGGGAAGAGGGAAGAGGCGATGGCATCGGCCGAGCGGCTCAGGTGATGGCGCGGGCTCGGCGACGGTGAGATCGAGAGCGACAGTGGGACGGCCCGATGGCGACAGGGATGCACGGCGCACGCACGCCCTCGGTGACGCGTGGCGAAAACAGAGGAAGGGAGAGCGGAGGAAGGAGATGCTCACCGGGGTGGTGGGACGGCGAGAGGCGGTAGTGATGGTCGGTGGTGGCGCACGGCGAAGGCGGCGTTCGGCCACGGCGATCGGCGGCGTGGTCCCGACGGCGGTGAAGCGCGGTGGTCAGAGGCGAGCGCGAGAGGGAGCGAAGGGGGCGGCAGCGCGGCTACGGGAGGGATTTAAAGGTGGAGGCCGGCGCGTAGGGTGGGGAGGTAGTTAGCGGCGGCCGGCGCGGGCGCGGAGGAGGCGAGGAGGTTGTTGGGTGGCGGCCGGCGGTTGTGCGCGGCAGTTAGCGGCGCGGGAAAAGCGGCGGCCGGTGCGCGTGAACATGAGGCGGTGAGGCGAGGTGGCGCGGCACAACGTGGCGAGCCAAGGGCGGCCGACGCGACGGCAGAGCACCACGACCGCAAGGTGAGGGCGCGACGGTGCTAGCGCGAGCGAGGCACTGCCGTGCGTGGCGAGCGGCTCGGCGGCAGTGCACATGCGGCAAGCCTCAGCGAGGAGGTGTGTGGCGACGGCACGAGCGCGGCCGGAGGAGGACAATGGGCAGGCAGCGGCGCACGCACGGCCACGAGGACGAAGAGGCGGTGGGGCGTGGCGAAGGCGATGAAGGGAGGCAGGCAGCGCGGCACGGCGGGGCGCACGAGCGCTGCAGCGGCGAGGCGCGCGACGAGGCAGCAGCCACGGCGAGTGAGCGCGGCCCGGCGGCATGAGAGCGAGGGTGTGGCGCGACTGGGGGAGGAAGACGGGACTGACAGGTGGGGTCCACCCGTCAGTGTCTCGGGAGGAGAGGGGAGGCAGCCTGGACCTTGGGGCGCCAGTGGGCTGTCGCCTTGGCTGGGCTTTGCCTTGGTCCGCCCAACGTGGGAGGAGATAGACCGAGCGAAGGAAGTGGGTCGGGGCCTGCTGGCTGGGAGGAGAGGGAAAAGGAGTAGTGGGCCGAGGGAGGCGATGGGGACTTCGAGCGCGGGTTGGGCCGGCTGGGGAAAAGCACGAACAGAACACGCACTCGCAAAACGGAACTAAAACGTGCACGAATTAGAGATTCGTATGATGAATTAGATTCGAAACGCGAAACCATGAACTGTTAGCGGAACAACGACAGGAATTAACGACCCATTAAATTGAGATTTAACGACTCGCTAAACTAGAATTAGACGACTTTAACGTAAAATCAATCTACATGAACAAAATTAAAGTCCGCACTGTAGATCAATCTCATGTTAGCTAATTGATTAGAAAATCTAAGCAATTACACGGTAGATTAATGATAGATTGATTTGCATGAATAAAACGTATGCAAACCTGAGATTTGGTGGAGAGGTCAGAGACGGATTGCGGTTGTTCCTCGCTGTTTGGCTAGAAAACCTGAACAATTAAACGGTAGATTAATTTAGATTGATTCGTAAGAATAAAATATATGCGAATCTGAGATTGGCTGGAGAAAACCCGACGAACGGCTGCTGCGAAGAGGAACAGCAGCGCTGCCGGTGGCTTGCTGCTAGGAGAGGGGCGGCTGGAGGCGGCTAGAGGAGCACGGGAGAGGGAGACGGGGAAAAGAGGGAGGCTCTATGGGGGTATTGATAGGGGGAAGCTAGAGATAAATCTTGTTATCCATCCCCTATTAACAAGGAATAGATAAGGTTTTAAAGAGATAAGATTTAGAATCCTAATTAATTGGAATTGATTTTTTTGGTGGAGATAGAGATGAGGCTGCATGGCTTGGAGAGGAGGAGGAGAGGATCGTACAGTCCCAGGAGGAGGAGGAGTTCGGCCAAGGGAGAGAAAAAAGGAAAAGAGAAAAAGAAAAGGGAAAAAGGGAAAAAAGGGAAAAAAGGGAGAAGGGAAAAAGAAAATAAAAAGGAAGGAGGGAAAAAAAAGAAATTGCCTCCAATTTTGCCGATTTTTATTAAGTTTATTTGAGCAAATTTTACTGACTGCAATTCAAATATAAATCCTGTTAATAATTTAAAATGCTTTCGGGACATTTTAGAATATCCGAAAAGCTCCAATTAATTAAATTAATTTATACACTGCTTTTCTCCTGAAGTTTAATTAACAAATTATTTTTAATGCATTCTTTTGTTGAGTTTTAGCTAGGGTAAAACTCAGGGCGTGACATCGCCGAAGTTCCCCAGGGGCCAGAGCAAGGCAAGTGGCATTCATCTTTGATCATATTGAACACATTATTGCAAATTCCCTGCTTTGTTTATTCAAACCTGCATTGTTTTAATTAAAGTGTTTACTGTATTTATTTTTCGGGTAAATCTTAGTATTATGCCGTTGGTTATCCAACTTTATTCATTGCTAGACCAGGGGTAACTTGATTAGAGTTAGGCCTAGGTTAATGCTTAGCCGTGCTTAGAACAAGTAGCTCATGGGATCACATTTAACCTTGCTTAGTTCTGAATAGCTGTAATAATGATTCATTATCCGGTTCGGGTTAATGTCAACTAAAATATTGATAATGGTGGGCTGTGGGTGCATGGTTTTGAGAGTCGCACCCATGGCAATTAAGGACCGGTTCACGAGAAACCCTGGAAGTAATTAAGTGCTAACCACATGCCGAAATGGGTAAGGTGGGATTTGAAGCATGGCTTCGAACTATTTGACGTACCAAGGCAAGGGTAGGCGTGATGGAGTATAGACGGGCAATCATGGTGTAACGAAAGCCTCTGCTGCTTCCGGATCTACCAAGGCACAAGAGGGGACTGCCCGACTTGGTGTAAAGGAGGGGGTGAAACCTGAAGTGCGGTGCGATTAAATAGGGAGGGTTATGCGACGGGTCCTATCACGGTCTCCTTTCCGGTATACCGTGGTGGTATGTCGGCGCACGTTCAAGTGTAGTGGAGTCGTGTCTTGTGGGTACAGTAGTGCACCTCTGATCAGAGTATAATCTATTCGAATAGCCGTGCCCACGGTCACGGGCGAACTCCTAGCTTCAGTGTGATTAGTGAACCTTTAATAACTTGAGTAAACTTGTTTTCACTCGGAACTACTGCAACGTGGTGTAACGTTGATTAGTGGTTAGGCCTGTTGCAGCGTGGTGTAACGTTGGACAGTGTTGTGGTATTTTACAATTGTTATTTACTTATCCTTTACTGTATTCAATTATCTTTATTCTTTCTAATCTCTGTTATTTGTTTAACTGCCGCTTTATTGCAACTAACCCTACCCTGCCCTTAACAATCCCCATGCATCATTTATTGCCTCCCTTTTCCGTGTTACTTGTTGAGTACGGTGGTTTGTACTCAGCCTTGCTTTATTTCCCCCTCAGAGTTAAAAGTTGAGTCTGGTGGAGAGGACTCTCAGGAGTGAGCTGGTCTACCGTCGAAGCTTTGCCTGTGGACTGGAGCCGTACCCGCTGGAGCTAGTCTACCTTTCTTTTCGTGCATTTTCGTTAGAATAAGTGTTATTTTCAGTTGTTTCTAAGAACGATGGTTATGTAATCAACATTGTCTTTTTGTGTATCCTGGCTGGTCCTGAACAAGGATTTTAATATACAATTAAGTTCAGAAATTCGTGTGAGAATTTCTGGGCGTGACAAGTTGGTATCAGAGCCTCCTTTGGCCATAGGATCAGCCCAATGGAAACCCTAAGAGCCCTCTGCTTTTCATCTTTGTGCATCGTTTGCGAAAGTTAGAGTGCTCTGAAAATGGGTTAGTGCTTTTCAAAGGCGTGAGTCATTTAAAAAGACCAAAACCCCTTTGGTTGAAAAGCCTGAGTAAATCGATTTACGGGTAAAACTTTATATACTTTGTTTCTTTTATGATTTATTTATCTTGAAACAAAATTTTGCATCTATTGATTCCGAATCCTTGTATTCTTTAGATGGCCAATCACCAGAGTAAACCGTGGACTTGGAATGGTTGGATTCGTGGCAGAGTTGGCAAGAGTCTCATTCACGGCAGGATACCCCTATGAGCCAGAGTACACCACGATCCAACCTCTTGAAGGCGAGTGTCCCCACCGTGTCAGGTTGGAGCTACACGGAATCCCTGGTTACCTTCCTAACTTGAAAGCAGAAGGAGCTGGAGACTCGCATGAGCATGCCTGCCAGGAGGCTGCTTACAGTCTAATGACAACGCTCAGGGCCAGGCACGACCTGACGTTTCGGCATTCGGCATACCGGTATCACCTTGGTCATGGACCCAATTCCATGGTCAGTAGGTTTCGGTCTGCCCGAAGTGAGCAAAACCCTACCTTCAGTAGGATGTGCACGGTGCTGCAGGGCCTTGACCAGATGCATCATGACCTCCATGAAGAGTCCAAGGCCTTGAACGACGCCAAGCTCACTCAGATCGTCCGTCTACAGCATGAGATCGACCGTTTGAAGAAGGAGAACGCCAGGCTCAAAGGACTCCCAGAGCCCGGTGGTGCAAGGCTTTGCACCACGGCAAGGAAGCGAACCCGTGGGCCGCCAAGAGTTCATTCTTACCCCGGTGCCCCGGACGAAACAAGACCAGTGATGCAGATGATACCAACCTCTCCGACCCCCGTGCCCGAGGAAGGTGTCTCCCCTTTCAACGCTGCAAGAAACCGCAACGGGACCGTCACCATCTCTAGTAGCAGTGAGTCTGCCTCTGGTGAAGATGAAGACGGTCTCCCCAGCAACTCTAGGAGCCGTTCCGAAGATGAGGGAGAAGATCCGTCCCCTGTCATCGATCGTTGCTCTCCTTCCGCGCCCTAGACGTTACCTGTAGCTTCGTTCTTAGTCGTTGTGTGCTAGTTTTGGTGTGTTAGGGTTGCTTCGCTTGGGGCTAGTGGTGAACCATAGCAGTAGTGGGGTTATGGTTGTACCGCCAGGAGTTGTGTGGTTTTTAAGTGTGTTTCTTAAGCAAGACAATTACAGTTCATTAATTAAATAAAGCCCCTGTTTGCTTAGCCGTTTCTTTTTCTTCTTTCTCTTTCTGTTCCCTCCCGCTCCTGAAGATGGTGAACACTCGCCACGGCAACCGTGACACCGACCAGTCCAGCACCGGAGGATCGACCCCACCGCCTCCACCAGAGAACCCGTCACTCGCTCAGATTCTTGCTAGCCAGACCCAAATGCTCGCTTCGATGATGCAGCAAATGCAAAATAGCAGCAGCAACACCAGCAAGTGCTACAACAGCTTTTAAACCAGAATCAGAACAACCAGCAGCATGGACCACCCCCAGTGCAGTCTAAGTTGCCAGAGTTTCTCCGTGTTCGTCCCCCGACCTTCTCAAGCACCACCAACCCCATGGAAGCAAGTGATTGGCTCCATGCCATTGAGAAGAAGCTCAACTTATTGCAGTGCACTGACCAGGAGAAAGTCTCCTTCGCCACACATCAACTGATGGGTCCCGCCTCTGCTTGGTGGGATAATTTCCTGGTTACCCGCACCGCTACCACGGAAGTGACTTGGGTGGAGTTTTGCCTTAACTTCCGTAAGGCACATATCCCTGATGGGATAGTCACACAGAAGAAGCGTAAGTTCCGCGCTTTGCAGCAAGGTACCAAGACAGTGACAGAGTACCTTCCTGAGTTCAATCGCCTAGCGCGATATGCACCCAAGGATGTTCGCACTGACGCCGAAAGGCAAGAAAATTCCTCGGAGATTTGGATGATGAGTTGAAGAAGCAGTTGCTTTCGGGCGACTATGCCGACTTTGAGAGGCTGGTCGACAAGGCCATCCGTCAGGAGGACTAGCACCTTCAGATGGATAAGAAAAGGAAGGCCTCCCAGTTCAGGTCCAACCAGCCGCACCCGTAGAAGCCCCGGTTCCACACCGGCCCCCATCCCCAGAATCAGCAGCACGGGCAATCGACCTTTATTGTCCGCCAACACCGTCCCTACAACCCCAACAACTTCTATAATGGTGGCTCGTCCCATCGTGCTCCACCTCAACGTGCTCTTCCAGCACCAGCGCCCCGACAATAGAACGCTCCTCCACCAACAGCTCAACCTCCTCCAGCCAGGAAGGATGCAGGTGCAAAGCCTAGAGTGTGCTACAACTGTGGCGACCCAGGTCACTTTGCCGATAAGTGCCCGAAGCTGAAGCGTAGCGGGCAGAGATTCATGCAAGCTCACGTGAACCACGTCACCGCAAAAGAAGCACAGGCTGCGCCAGAAGTAATATTGGGTATGTTTCTTGTCAACTCCGAACCTGCTACAGTACTTTTTGATTCTGGTGCTACACACTCATTTATTTCAAGAAAGTTTGTGGGAATGCTTGGGTTAAGAAGAGAAAAGTTAAGAGACCCGATGTGGGTTAGTACTCCAGGGCATAGTATGTTTTCGGACCTTTATAGCCCTAATGTGCCCATAGAAATCCAAGGGACGTCCTTTCTAGCCAATCTCATCCTTCTCGAATCTGAAGACCTAGATGTCATTTTGGGAATGGACTGGCTTACCAAGCATCAAGGAGTGATTGATTGTGCCAAGCGTACAGTCACCTTGACCAGTGAAGGCGGTGAAGTGGTGACTTACCAGTCACCGGAGTCAGTAATAACAAGGACTTGTTTAAATCAGATGGAAGCTGAAGAGCACCCCTCGGAAACAGTCAAAGATCCGAAGAAGATGGAAGACATACCAGTGGTTTGTGAGTATCCGGAGGTGTTTCCAGATGATCTCACAACGATGCCACCAGAAAGAGAGATCGAGTTTCGTATCGATTTGGTACCAGGAACTGCACCAATCTATAAGAGACCCTACAGGATGGTAGCTAATGAGATGGCAAAAGTGAAGAAGCAAGTGGATGAATAGCTTCAGAAAGGTTACATCCGACCGAGTACCTCGCCTTGGGGTGCCCCGGTTATTTTTGTTGAGAAGAAGGATAAAACTAAGAGAATGTGTGTGGACTATCGTGCTTTGAACGATGTCACCATCAAGAATAAGTATCCTCTGCCAAGGATTGACGATCTGTTTGATCAGTTGAAGGGAGCCAAAGTTTTCTCCAAGATCGATTTGAGATCAGTATACCACCAGTTGAGAATTCGGGAAGAAGATATTCCCAAAATGGCATTCACTACTCGCTACGGCTTGTATGAATGTACGGTAATGTCGTTTGGACTTACTAATTCCCCGGCATTCTTCATGAATCTAGTGAATAAGGTGTTCATGGAATACCTGGATAAGTTTGTGGTTGTCTTCATTGATGACATTCGTATCTACTCCAAGTCAGAAGAAGAACATGAGCAACATTTGCGGATCGTGTTAGAGAAGCTAAGAGAACACCAGTTGTATGCCAAGTTCAGCATGTGTGATTTCTGGCTGCACGAAGTGAAGTTCCTTGGTCATGTGATCAATGCGCAAGGTGTAGTAGTGGACCCTAGCAATCTGGAGTCAGTAATCAAGTGGACCCCACCTAAGACGGTTTCCTAGGTCAGAAGTTTCTTAGGACTTGCGGGCTATTACCGCCGGTTCATTGAGAATTTCTCGAAGATAGCCAAGCCAATGACACAGTTGTTGAAAAAGGAAGAGAAGTTCAGATGGTCAAATGAGTGCGATAAGAGTTTTGAAGAGCTCAAGCAAAGGTTGGTGTCAGCACCCGTGTTGATTTTGCCAGATCAAACGAAAGACTTCCAGGTTTACTGTGATGCATCCAGATCAGGACTTGGATGTGTGCTAATGCAAGAAGGGAAGGTGGTTGCTTATGCCTCTCGTCAGTTGAGACCACATGAGGGTAACTACCCGACTCATGATCTGGAACTAGCAGCTGTAGTGCATGCCCTAAAAATCTGGCGACACTACTTAATTGGTAACAAGTGTGAAGTGTATACGGATCATAAGAGTTTAAAGTATATCTTTACACAACCGGATTTGAACCTCCGCCAGCGAAGATGGTTGGAATTGATCAAGGATTATGATCTAAGTATCCATTACCACCCAGGCAAAGCAAATGTAGTTGCAGATGCTTTGAGCCGGAAGAATTACTGCAATGCTACGGTATCAACGAAAGTTTGTGAGCAGTTACAACAGGAGTTTGAACGACTAAATTTGGGTTTAGTCGAAGAAGGTTTTGTGGCAGTCCTAGAAGCGCAGCCCACACTGGTTGATCAAGTTTGCCAATCCCAAGCAAATGATCCGGAGATAGCCGAGCTAAAGAAAAATATGCGAGTTGGTAAGGCTCGAGATTTTTTAGAAGATGAACATGGAACAATCTGGATGGGAAACTGGTTGTGTGTACCAGATAACAAGGAGTTAAAGAAGTTGATACTCCAAGAAGCTCATCAAACCCAGTACTCTATTCACCCCGGGAGTACCAAGATGTATCAAGACCTTAAAGAAAAGTTTTGGTGGGTCAGTATGAAGAGGGAAATTGCCGAATATGTCGCCTTGTGTGATGTTTGTCAACGAGTCAAAGCAGAACACCAAAGGCCAGCAGGACTGTTGCAACCTCTTCAGATTCCAGAATGGAAATGGGAAGAAATCAGGATGGATTTCATCACTGGTTTACCACGGACAGCCGCCAGTCATGACTCGATTTGGGTAATTGTCAATCGATTAACGAAGGTTGCCCACTTCATACCAGCTCACACAACCTACTCAGGGAAAAGGCTAGCTGAGATTTACTTGGCTAGGATCATGTGTCTACATGGACTACCTAAAAAGATCGTTTCTGACCGAGGAAGTCAGTTTACCTCAAGATTTTGGCAGAAGCTGCAGGAAGAATTGGGAACCCGACTGAATTTCAGTACAGCTTATCATCCACAGACAGATGGTCAGACGAAAAGGGTAAACCAGATTCTTGAAGACATGCTCAGAGCTTGCGCTCTCGACTTTGGTGGGACTTGGGATAAGAAATTGCCGTATGCAGAGTTCTCATACAACAACAGTTATCAAGCCAGTCTGCAGATGGCACCTTTTGAAGCATTGTATGGGCGAAAGTATCGTACACCCCTCTTCTGGGATCAAACAGGGGAACGTCAAGTTTTTGGGACTGAAGTTTTAAGTCAGGCGGAAGAAAAAGTCAGAATAATCCGTGAAAGGTTGAAAACGGCCCAAACCAGACAGAAAAGTTATGCAGATAATCGTCGAAGGGACTTAGCCTTTGAAGCAGGAGACTATGTGTACCTCCGCGTCACACCTTTGCGAGGAGTACACCGGTTTCAAACCAAAGGAAAGTTGGCACCACGTTTCGTGGGACCATACCGGATAGTGGAACATAGGGGAGAAGTTGCGTATCAGTAGGAACTCCCTGCTAAGATGGCCGGAATCCATGACGTGTTCCATGTGTCGCAGCTCAAAAAGTGTCTCCGTGTGCCTGAAGAACAAACCAACTCCGAGCACATCGATCTACAGGAAGATCTGACGTATGTGGAGAAACCAGCATGGATTCTAGAAACCAGTGAACGGAAGACTCGGAACCGTGTGATTAGATTCTGCAGAGTTCAATGGAGTCACCAGTCAGAAGAAGCGACATGGGAAAGAGAAGATGAGCTCAAGGCCGTCCATCCGCACCTCTTCGCCAGTACCTCCGAATCTCGGGGTTAAGATTCCGTTTAAGGGGGGTTGGTTTGTCACACCTGGAGTTTTGTCCTAAGCCTAAAATCGTAAAAAGAAATCCGTAAATAACAATTGGCTTAATTAACTCAGGAAAAATCCCTCTAAAAGAACCTAATTTAATCAAATCGAGGTTCGCAAATCAATTAACTTGATTTAAACTCAAATTGCAGAAGTATAAAATTTGGCCAAACAAATTAATTTAAAACTCGACAAGAGTGGGGCTTTCCTTTTTCCCTCCTTTTTCCTTTCTTTTTCCCTTCCTTCTCAAATTGGGCCGAAGTCCAATATGCGCCACGCGCCGTCGCCGGACGCCGGTCGACGCCGTTGCGCCGTCACCGCCGTGCCGCGCGCCGTCGGCCGAGCTGCTCTCCCCGCTCCCCTGCTCTCTCTTCCTCTAACCGACGGGTCCCACCCACTCAGCCGCCGCCGCGCCCCTCCTCCCTCTCTCCTCCCGTGGGGCCCAGCTGTCAGCCTCTCCTCTCCCCCTCTCTCCCACCGACAGGTGGCCCCCACCCGTACAGCGCCTCCTCTCTCCTCGCTGACGTCAGCAGCTCCATTAATTGCGCGATAATTGATTTAAGACTTTTCTGTTTAGTTAAAGAACCCAGAAAACTTCTAAAATTCATAAGTAATTCATCTAGTCTCCGTTTAGGTCCATTCAAATTTCATTAAATTCATAAAATTGTCAAGAATCCATTAAAAATACTTTCTTTTACTGTTTCAGTAGAGTTTGTGCCTGTTTATTTATTTTTGTGCTTTGTCGCTTAGATTCGGACCCCACCGAAGAGCCGGTTTATTTAGAGATTGTCGCCGAAGTTCCCCAGGGGCCAGAGCAAGGCAAGTGGCACTCATCTTTGATCATATTGAACCTATTATTGCAAATTCCCCACTTTATTTATTCTAATATGTATTGTTTTAATTAAAGTATTTACTATATTTATTTTTCGGGTAATCCTTATTGTTATGCCGTTGTTTATCCAACTTTATTCATGTTAGACAAGGGTAACTTGAGTAGAGTCAGGCCTAGGTTAATGCTTAGCCATGCTTAGAACAAGTAGCTCATGGGATCACACTTAATCGTTACTAGTTCTGAATAGCTGTTAATTATGATTCATCACCCGGTTCGGGTTAATGTCAACTAAAATATTGATAATGGTGGATTGTGGGTGCATGGTTTTCAGAGTCGCACCCATGGCAATTAAGGACCAGTTCACGGGAAACCCTGGAAGTAATTTAGTGCTAACCACATGCCGAAATGGGTAAGGTGGGATCTAGAGCATTGCTTCGAACTATTTGATGTACCAAGGCAAGGGTAGGCGTGATGGAGTATGGACGGGCAATCGTGGTGTAACGAAAGCCTCTGCTGCTTCCGGATCTACCAAGGCACAAGAGGGGACTGCCCGACTTGGTTTAAAGGAGGGGGTGAAACCTGAAGTGTGGTACGATTAAATAGAAAGGGTTATGTGACGGGTCCTATCACGGTCTCCTTTTCGGTGTGCCGTGGTGGTATGTCGGTGCACGTTCAAGTGTAGTGGTGTCGTGTCTTGTGGTACAGTAGTACAGCTCTGATCAGAGTATAATCTATTCTAATAGTCATGCCCACGGTTACGGGCGGACTCCCAGCTTCACTGGGATTAGTGAACTTTTAATGACTTGGGTAAACTGGCTTTCACTTGGGACTACTGCAACGTGGTGTAACGTTGGGTAGTGGTTGGGACTGTCGCAACGTGGTGAAACATCCGACAGTGTTGTGGTATTTTACGACTGTTATTTACTTATTCTTTAATTTATTTAATTACCTGTATTCATTTTAATCTCTATTATTTATTTAAATGCTGCTTTATTGCAACTAATCCTAGTCTGTCCTTGATGATCCTTATGCATCATTTATTACCCTCTTTTCCGTGCTGCTTGTTGAGTACGGTGGTTTGTACTCAGCCTTGCCCAATTTCCCCCTTCAGAGTTAGAAGTTGAATCTGATGGAGGTGACTCTCAGGAGTGAGTTGGTTTGCCGTCGAAGCTTTGCCTGTGGACTGGAGCCGTACCCGCTGGAGCTAGTCTATCCTTTCTTTCCATTGCATTTTTGTTAGAATAAGTGTCATTTTCAGTTGTTTCTAAGAACGATGGTTATGTAATTAGCATTGTCTATTTGTGTACCCTGGCTGGTCCTGGACAGAGATTTTAATACACAATTAAGTTCAGAAAATCGAGTGAGGAATTTCTAGGCGTGACATTTATTTATGCATCTATTGGACAAGCCGGCTTCATGCATGCCACAATTGTGTTATTTAATGCTTTGGAAACCAACGTAGCTATCTTTCCACATCCTCCCCGATGTAATTACCATACATTGTGTCTTGTCTATTATCTTTTTCAATGATTCCATTCTAATTTAAAATATTATTAATACCTATCAACCTATTCCCTATCTTCTATTTAAGGAGTTATAGAGCCGAGCAAGCTGCTGAAACAGTTTTGAGCTACTCTCAAGCTCCCACAGGAGCTAACTCCTATTAGAGTGACGAATGACCAATTTGCACGTACGAAACCATGAATTTGCACTCTAAATTACCAACTCATTGATGACACATATTAAAACCTAGTGGCTACAAAGCACGAACTACGGACTCGTGCGGTGGCAAAACAGTGACTTAGCTCATGACTCGTGGTAGCAAGGGAGCAGTGAGGCGGCGACTCAACCTTGTAGCTAGGGCAACCTAGTAGCAGAGACTCGGAGAAGGGCTAGGGCGTCGGTGGCG
Organism: Oryza brachyantha; assembly: GCF_000231095.2. Lineage (NCBI taxonomy): Eukaryota > Viridiplantae > Streptophyta > Magnoliopsida > Poales > Poaceae > Oryza > Oryza brachyantha. Next base: position 12,109,119 of record NC_023163.2, read on the forward strand.
CTAGGAGAGGGGCTAGGGCGCTCGGCTGAGGAAGCAGAGGGGGCCAGGGCTAGGGGAGGGCCGATAGTTGCTTTTGTTGGGGGTGGATAAGGAAATGCAAACTTACCCAAGAAACCATCCCCTATAAACGGGAAAGTTAAGGATAAATGAAATACATAATCAGTACGGATTAAGGAATCGTACACGACTAGGAAGGAAAAGAGGGAAGAGCGGCATTCACGGCCGAAGAGGAAGGCAGTGTGGCCGCGCAAGGGTAGATGGGCGGTGGCTTGGCCGGCTGGGCTCGTCTAGGCCTTCAACCCATGGAAAGGGAAGGGCCCTAACACTAAAAGGAAAATGGAAGAATGGTTGTCGGCTAAAGTTAATCTGACTTTTATTCATTGAAACATTAATCCAATTCTTCTAAAATATCAAATTGTACACATACTTCCCGAACGATTAAACGGTTCATCTTTTCTAGAGTTTCTATAAAGAAATATCTTATCTTATAGATTTTCACATTTGTAATAGTTATTTTCATTGGTTATACCATTAAATATATATTAACAAATTATATATGTTTTTTATCATTTATCAAAGAACACAACCTTAATTAATTATAACAGGCAAACACCCATAGTCCGAGTGCTTTCAATTCCGTTGTTTTTCTTTATTCTGCAGGAAAATTGTTGCAAACACTAAACTCCACTTGTTTGGATCGTTCGTCCTCTTCCCTGCGGGTATGTTTTGTTTGTTATAGATTAACCTTACTGAATTAAACTGGGCCTTATCTGCTCGTTCCCTTCATTGTACTACTATTATTGTATGTTTGTTAATTCCTTTCTTGCAATGTTACAATAGAAACGTTGCAACAAATGATTTAATCTAAGATTGATCAACGCTATCACATCTCCCTTTGTATTAAACTAATAGCATTGCAACCACAAGAATTATACATAAAATATTTGACTTTGTGTGGGCAAAAATGAGCAAAGAGTAATCAGGTTCTAAGAATAATGGAACAAATCCTCAAAGGACCATTTCTTAATCTCACAAGATAAAGAACACTACCACATAAGAAATCAATTTTATCCATTAAGAAGTGGCTTCGTGCCAAATTATTCCAAAGGATACTTTGTTCCAAAATAGACTTGAACCACCAACTTGCAATTATCATCATTTTCAATGTCTTAAACATCGACCCTCATATACCGCCCTGATATAATGGAGCTCCTTCTCTATGAGCAATGATGACTTGTCCCTTGGTCACTACCATTATTAGTGGGGACTAACAATTTGACAATAATACTCGCACCATGTCTCCTCTAGTTATCAACCGTCTCAAAGAATACAAACAGGAATAAGATATATCTCAACCAAATTACAAAAGAATTATTAAACTCACAAGTTAGGGTCTCACAAACTGAACGAGCGGCGAAACTATTCTAGACAGATTAATCTAAGCAAAAACCAAACACTAACTATGGCTACGGCTACTAATATATAGAGTTCATGGTCATGCAACTCCCCATGATGCAACCCTAATGGACTCTAACACGGTACATAGCCCAAAGGCCCAAATCCAGCGACGCAGCACCGGGACAGATTCTAGAAATCAACTTATTCAGACGATTTCCTTTGAATCATAGTGAATTTTGATGTAGGACTAGAACCATTGGAAAGGTTATGTTCTTATCTTTCCATCCATATAAAGAATGCCCCAATCCGAGCTTGTATGTGACCTGGGCGTCCGATTTAGTGTAGACTGGTCCAGGATTCCGAATCATATCCGAAGTCGACTTGGTTTGCAAATCCATCTTGATTTGAATATCCTTGCTGGTCCTCCACACCCGTAAGTCCCTTCCTAAGTGTCTCCTTGTCATCTCCATTGTTCTAAATCATAATATAATCATTAGGTGGCAATTTATTCTCAAAATCATACAAAGATAAACTTAGGAATGAGCTCACCTATAAATTTAATACTCATGTGTGAGCTCTTGTAATTGGACCTTGAACGGTCAACATCAGCCTCCCTAGTGCCACAGCTGCCGCCACACTAGCACCACGCTACCAATCACCGTTGGTTGTGCCGCTGCTCTGCCACCGCCCCGCCATCGTGTCTAGTCGCTTCTACGTCCGTGTTTCGTTGTGCGAATCTTGTACTTTGTGTGTGCGGATTGGCCATTCGCGCTCCGGAGTCACTATTCGTTGTGTTGTCGTTGTTCAGTTCATGACCCGTGTGATAGATAGCTAAATCCCTGTGTGAATCTATGAATCTTATGTGGTTGTGGCTTTCTCCTTGCGAAGCCATGTTCCGTGCAAGTTTCAGTGCAGTTCGTGCGAGCCATTACCAGATCATCGTGTGAATTTGGTACTTGTATGCAGGTCAGCAATCGTGTTCTGCTATCAGTTTTTGTAGACTTTGTGAGTCAGTTTGCCTTCATCATCGAGATTCGTTCAGTGGCAGTCGTGAGCTTGTGTTCTTAGTAAGAGTTGTTAACGGGTCTATGCATCGTCTGGGTAACATCTTTCCATTCCATTTTTCAAGTTTTGTTCATGCCGCTATTTACTAAGTCATTAACTCATTTTTAGGTTAGCTAAGAAAAACAACAAAACTTCTAAAATTCATAAGTAATCAATTCAATATTGGTTTAACCCAATTCAAATTGCAGTGGATCAATAATTTTACCAAAAATCTATTAAAAATAATTTCTTCAATTGTTTCAGTGGCTCAATCTAATGTTTTAAGTACTTTTAATGGTATGCTTTAGATTTAAGTGAATCCGAGGTTCGGTCAACTATGAACCGGTAGGCCAAGCCTTCCTAGAGTGCAAGGCAAAGCACATTGCAATCCTTGAGTATGTTGTTCCCTTTTTTAAAATTATTTTCATATTGGTAAATTATTATGCATTAGTTAAGTAAGCAGTATGAAAAATATAGTAACAAATTTATATATAATTAAATAATTATTATGATTAAAACTTGTAAATAATATTATTACTATAAAAACTTAAAATTGTAATGATATGATTTTTTAAGATATTTTTTAAAAAAGTTACCGTTTATTATTTTAGGAGTGTGTGCATATAACAAGATAAATAGACAATACAGTTTGGGGAGCGGTGCTGCCGAATAGGGCCTTAGCATAATTGAATGAAAAAGAGAGGCATGAATGTACATATGCACGCCATGTTAGGCCCTCTTTAGTTCGAAAAACATCATATCAAATCTTTCAACACCTAAATGAAGCATTAAATATACATGAACATTAAAACTAATTACACAATTATGCGGAAAATCGTGAGACAAAACTTTTAAGCCTAATTAGGACGTAATTAGCCATAAGTGCTACAGTAACCAACATGTACTAATGACAGATTAATTAGGCCCCCGTTGTTAATTTTGGTAACTAATGACAAGCACTAATTGTGAACTAACCATTACACTTGAGATATGTGTTTCAGTTTAGATTCACTCATAAGTGCTCATGGATGATTATTGACGTATCAAATTTGATGGCGCAAAGCAAATTGGAAGGAGTTGGTAATTCTAGCGTTTTAATTTTAAATTGATCGAGGTGAAGAGGCGATCAAATTTTTCCTAGTTCATCTTTAGCTTTGCTGTACTATTAAGAGGGGTAATGACCTAGCAAAGAGATGATTCTAGTTGCCACATTAGGTCATTTGCATAAACACTTGAAACATATTTTCTTTCTTGCAAAACTCACTGGAGTCGGCCAGACCAAGGTTGGTCAGACCAACAGTCGCAGGGTGGTCTGACCCCCGGCCACAGTCCGGTCTGACTAGCCATATTATGGCGGTTTAACCGGCCTATTCAGCCGGTCTGACCGCAGGTTGTTGGGCGGTCTGACCGCCCCCCTGGAGGCCGATTTTTGGCCCCTCGCGGTGGCCGATACAGAGCCGACAGAGCCGCAGTCGGTCAGACCGAGCTGATGGCGGTCTAACCGAGCTGTGGTCGGTCTGACCAGGTGCTCAACGCCGGTCTGACCTGCTGGGCCCCTGACATCACCTGTCAGAGCTCCAATGGCTAGTTTTCTAGCCGTTGTACAGTAGCACGGTCTGACCGGCCACTTACCTCTGGTCAGAACGGCAGCACACAGAATTGGGGCATTTCGACCCCAACAGCTAGATTTTGTTGGTGGGGGTATAAATACCCCCCACCAGTAGCAAGGGAGCTCTCTTGACTGCCATTTCAATTGCTCATATCCCTTGCATTTCTCACACACTCATTTGAGCCTAGGGTTCATCCAATTGGTGTGTTTGAGAGAGTTCTAGCCAAGAATCAAGTGCATTGCTTCATTGTAAAGCTAGTGTGGCACTTGATCATCACCACGCCGGGTCATCGCTTGTTACTCTTGGAGGTTGCCGCCTCCTAGACGGCTTGTGGAGGAGTTGCCCGGTGATCTCTCCAAGAAGTTGTGGAAAAGACCCGGCACCGGCTTGCGAGTGGCTCGGTGTTCGCCATCTCCGGAGTAGAGAAAGAACAACCCTAGTGATTGAGGCTTGGATAGTCCTCTTCTTGGGCCGGCTCCCACTTTGCCCACCCCTTGACGATGGGGAGTGCGGTGGCTTTGTAGTTGAGCGGTGGAGTTGGGCTCGCTTCAACGGGGAGTAGGAAACCGGCAAGTTTCCGAACCTCGGTGAAAAATTGCTTGTCTCATTGCCTCTTGCTCATCACTTTTATATTTGTGCAATTTACATTCCTAGAGATATACTTGTGATCATTTCACCCTAGGATTGCGAAACTAGACTTAGGAGGTGTTATTTACTTTCCTAGTGATACTATTGAGCCACTATCACCCTAGGATCGCAAAACTTAACTTAGTTGCTTGTGTAGTCTTGCTCTCCATCAAACCTAGCATCTTAGGTTAGTTTTGTTTAGAGGTGATTTATTTTTAATCGCCTATTCACCGTCCCCCCCTCTAGTCGACATCTTGATCCTACAAGTGGTATCAGAGCTTGGTCTCTCGTGTTTAGGCTTTACCACCTAGAGAGAAAAGATGTCGGAAGAGATTCACAATGTTGGTAGGGCTCCTATGTTTAATGGCACAAATTATTCCACTTGGAAAATTAAAATGTCTACTTACCTTAAGGCTATGAATGCTAGTATTTGGAAGGTTTTAGATGAAGGATGTGTCGTGCCACTTGACTCCACGGCACCCACTCAACTTGAGTTATGTAATGCAAGTTACAATGCTCAAGCCATGAATGCATTGTTCAATTCCTTGAGGCAAGAAGAGTTTGATAGGATAAGCAATCTTAAGACCGCTCATGAGATTTGGGTCAAGTTGAGTGAAATTCATGAGGGTACAAGTGAACACAAGGATGCCAAGCTTCACTTTCTCAAGGTCCAATATGAGACATTCACCATGTTACCTCATGAAAGTGTGAATGACATGTATGGAAGACTCAATGTCATTGTGAATGATCTCAAGGGGCTAGGAGCAACTTACACCGATCTTGAAGTTGCCCAAAAGATGCTTAGAGCCTTGCCAGAGAAGTATGAGACACTTGTCACCATGCTCATCAACTCCGACATGTCAAGAATGACTCCCGCAAGCCTTTTGGGGAAGATCAACACTAATGACATGTACAAGTTGAAGAAGAAGGAGATGGAGGAAGCCTCACCATCAAAGAAGTGCATTGCTCTTCAAGCCGAAGTTGAAGACAAGGGCAAAAGCAAGGCAAATGAAGCTCATGATGACTTGGAAGGAGAAATCGCTCTTTTGGTTAGAAGATTCAATGACTTCTTGGGAAGTAGAAAAGAGAAGGGAAGAGACTCCAACTCAAATAGAAGAAGAAATAGAAGACCAAACAAGACTCTTTCAAACTTGAGGTGCTTTGAGTGTGGTGAGAAGGGACACTTTGCTTCCAAGTTTCCTTCCAAGGATGAGGATGGAGACAAGTCATACAAGAAGAAGAGTGGAGGTTACAAGCTCATGAAGAAGCTCAAGAAGGAAGGAAGAATTGAGGCATTCATTGGGCAATGGGACTCAAATGAGGAGAGTACAACCTCATCCGGGTCCGATGAAGAAGAAGTTGATGATGATGCAAGCTCCAAGAAAAGGAAGATGGCCGTGGTTGATATCAAGGAGGCTCCATCACTCTTCGCTCCTCTTTGTCTCATGGCAAAGAACTCGTCTAAGGTATCATCCTTTAGTAATAGTGAAAGTGATGATGATTGTGATGATGTTTCCTATGATGAGCTTGTGAGTATGTTTGAGGAACTCCATGCTTATGGTGAAAAGGAGATAGTCAAGTTCAAGGCTCTAAAGAAGGATCATGCTTCTTTGAAAGTCTTGTATGAGGAGCTAAAGACTTCACATGAGAAACTAACGATTTCTCATGAGAAGCTTAAGGAAGCTCATGACAATCTCCTTTCCACTACACAACATGGAGCACTTATTGATGTTGGCATATCTTGTGATTTGCTTGATGATAGTACTATTTGTCATATTGCTCATGTTGCATCATCTAGCATTTCGACCTCTTGTGATGATCTTATGGATGTGCCTAGCTCTAGCTCTAGTTCTTGTGTGTCCACTCATGATACCTCACTTGTCATTGAGAACAATGAGCTCAAAGAGCAAGTGGCCAAGCTCAATAAGAGTTTGGAAAGATGCTTTAAGGGCAAGAACACTCTTGACAAAATTTTGAGTGAACAACGGTGTATCCTTAACAAGGAGGGACTTGGATTCATTCCAAAGAAGGGAAAGAAACCTTCTCACCATGTCACTCGCTTTGTTAAGAGCAATGGCAAGTATTGCACTAAGTGTCATATGAGGTTGGGCATTTGGTGAACAATTGCTATGGTGGCAAGCCTCCCAAGCCATACTTGTTTGACTCACACTATATGCTTAGGAAGACTTATGATGGTAGGATTGTTGCCAAGTATGTTGGTTCCCCTATACTTGGTGGTAAAAAGAATGTCATTTGGGTGCCTAAGTTTTTGATCTCTAACCTCCAAGGACCCAACAAAGTTTAGGTACCTAAAAGAGTTTGATCTTCTTTTGTAGGTGAACTACCGCACCGGTGGGAGCCATTGGATGCTTGATAGTGGATGCACTCAAGACATGACCGGTGATAGGGCTATGTTCACCACATTTGAAGTGGGAGAAAAAGAAAAGGAGAAAGTGACTTTTGGAGACAATAGCAAAGGAAAGGTAATTGGTTTAGGAAAAATTGCTATCTCAAATGACTTGTCTATCTAAAATGTCTCTCTTGTTGAATCTCTCAATTTTAACTTGCTCTCGGTTGTTCAAATTTGTGATCTTGGCTTGTCATGTAACTTCTTTCCTCATGAGGTTGTTGTTTCAAGTCTTCATGACAAGTCTTGTGTCTTTAAGGGTTTTAGATATGGAAATCTTTACTTGGTTGATTTGTCTTCTAGTGAAGCAAGCTTGAAAACTTGTTTGATTGCAAAAACTTCATTGGGTTGGCTTTGGCATAGGAGACTAGCCCATGTTGGTATGAACCAATTGAGTAAACTTTCAAAACGTGATCTAGTTGTGGGCTTGAAAGATGTGAAGTTTGAGAAGGATAAGCTTTGTAGTGCTTGTCAAGCCGGCAAGCAAGTTGCATGTTCTCATCCTCCAAAAGTATCATGTCCACATCTAGACCATTGGAGTTCTTACACATGGATTTGTTTGGCCCAACAACCTATAGGAGCATTGGTGGAAATAGTCATTGTCTTGTGATTGTTGATGACTATTCTCGATATACTTGGGTATTCCTTTTGCATGACAAGTCCAATGTTGCCGACCTTTTCAAGAAATTTGCAAAAAGGGCTCAAAATTAATTTAATTGCTCTCTTGTGAAAATTAGAAGTGACAATGGGTCCGAGTTTAAAAACACCAATATTGAGGACTATTGTGATTATCTTGGTATTAAGCATGAATTTTCTACCACTTACTCACCTCAACAAAATGGTGTAGTAGAAAGGAAAAATCGTACATTAATTGAAATGGCAAGAACTATGCTCAATGAATATGGTGTTTCCGACTCCTTTTGGGCGGAAGCCATAAACACTGCTTGCCATGCAACAAATAGGCTTTATTTGCATCGTCTTTTGAAAAAGACTTCCTATGAGCTAATTGTTGGGAAAAAGCCAAATGTTGCCTATTTTCGTGTTTTTGGTTGCAAGTGTTATATTTATCGAAAGGGTGTTAGACTAACCAAATTTGAAAGTCGGTGTGATGAAGTTTTTCTTTTAGGATATGCCTCAAATGGCAAGGCATACCGGGTCTACAACAAAAGTAAAGGTATAGTAGAAGAAACCGCCAATGTTCAATTTGATGAGACTAATGGCTCCCAAGAGGGGCACGAGAATTTGGATGATGTAGGTGATGAAGGCTTGATGAAAGCTATGAAGAATATGTCTATTGGTGATATCAAGCCTAATGAAGTGGAAGACAAGTCATCCACCTCCAATCAAAATGAGCCATCTACTTCCGCTATGCCAAGTCAAACTCATGATGAAGTGGAGGAGGAAAAGGCACAAGATCCACTCATGCCAGCAAGAATACACACCTCTCTTTCCAAGGATCAGCCAATTCATCAAGTTTTGGGTGATATTAGTAAGGGTGTTCAAACTCGATCTCGTGTTGCTTCTATTTGTGAACATTACTCGTTTGTCTCTTGTCTTGAGCCAAAACATGTAGATGAAGCTCTTCGCGATTCGGATTGGATAAATGCCATGCAAGAAGAGCTTAACAACTTCACAAGAAACAAAGTGTGGACTTTGGTTGAAAGGCCTAAAGACCACAATGTCATTGGGACAAAGTGGGTCTTTAGAAACAAACAAGATGAAAATGGGTTGGTGGTAAGAAACAAAGCAAGATTGGTGGCACAAGGCTTCACACAAGTTGAAGGTTTGGATTTTGGTGAAACCTTTGCCCCCGTACCTAGACTTGAAGCTATTCGCATTCTTCTTGCTTTTGCATCATGTTTTGATATAAAATTATTTCAGATGGATGTGAAAAGTGCATTTCTTAATGGTGAAATTACCGAGCTTGTTTTTGTTGAACAACCTCCTGGTTTTGAAGATCCTAAAAATCCTAACCATGTTTATAAACTCTCAAAGGCTCTCTATGGACTAAAACAAGATTCTAGAGCTTGGTATGAAAGATTGAGAGACTTTCTTTTGTCAAAGGATTTTAAAATTGGAAAGGTTGATACCACCCTCTTCACAAAAATCATTGATGATGATTTCTTTGTATGTCAAATTTATGTTGATGATATCATATTCGGTTCTACTAATGAGGTGTATTGCAAGGAATTTGGTGATATGATGTCTAGGGAGTTTGAGATGTCCATGATTGGAGAGTTGAGCTTTTTTCTTGGACTTTAAATCAAGCAACTCAAGGAAGGGACGTTTGTGAGCCGAACCAAGTACATCAAGGATCTACTTAAGAGGTTTGGCTTGGAGGATGCAAAGCCAATCAAGACTCCCATGGCGGCAAATGGACATCTCGACCTTGATGAGGGAGGAAAACCGGTAGACTTAAAGCTTTATCGTTCTGATTGGTAGTTTGCTTTACCTTATCGCATCTAGGCCGGATATCATGTTTAGTGCTTGCATGTGCGCACGGTTTCAAGCCGCTCCTAAGGAGTGTCACTTAGTGGCCGTGAAGAGAATTCTAAGATATTTAAAGCATTCCTCAACTATTGGCTTGTGGTACCCAAAAGGTGCTAAGTTTAAGCTTGTTGGCTATTCCGACTCGGATTATGCTGGTTGCAAAGTGGATAGAAAGAGTACATCCAGTAGTTGCCAAATGCTTGGTAAATCTCTTGTGTCATGGTCATCCAAGAAACAAAACTCCGTAGCCTCTCTACCGCCGAGGCGGAATATGTTTCGACGGGTAGTTGTTGTGCCCAATTGCTTTGGATGAAACAAACTTTGTTGGACTATGGCATATCCTTTACCAAAACTCCTCTCCTATGTGACAATGATAGTGCCATAAAGATAGCCAATAATCCAGTCCAACATTCTAGAACCAAGCATATTTGACATTCGCCACCATTTTCTAAGAGACCATATTGCCAAGAGTGATATAGTCATTAGCCATATAAGAACCGAGGATCAACTAGCCCACATCTTTACTAAGCCTCTTGATGAAACCCACTTTTGCAAATTGAGGAATGAGTTAAATGTCATGGATTTCTCTAATGTAGCTTGATTTTGTGCATCATGTTTATTTTCTTGCTCTTTGTAAGTTTGCTCTTTTGTGCTTCGATTTTATTGTTTCTTTGTCGTTCTTTCCCTCTTGGAGCATATCACATTAAGGGAGAGCTTTGCACTCTTGCATATGCCCCACCTTCTCTTTTATGTGAGAAAAATAACTAACTAGTGCTAGTAGTGCTTTCAAAATGACCAAGTCAACATAAGTCAAATCTTTTACAAAATAATTGAAATTTGAGAACTACCTCTTGGAAAATGTTTCAAAAGGTCTACAATATATTTTCCAACCCTCTCTTTGCAAGAGAAACAATCTTTGATTGAAAATGCTTTTTTTACCCTTTCTTAAAGAAACTAGATTCTTAGTTTTGGCTAAAATGTGGTTTCATCCTTATAATAGGATTGAGGAGGTTTTTGGGAAAAAGTGAACAATGTTGGTAGAGAAGTCTATTTCAAATGTTTTTGGTCTTCAAATCGATTTCAAAAACTATCTCCTTCAAAAGTTATTTGCAAATTGTTTTGGTCCAAAATCCCTCTATAGACCATAAACGGTCACCTCCTAGCACTTAAATGAGTTGTGTCGCAAACCATCATGATTTTCAAATATTATGGATGGATAGCAATATTTTAACTCATACATTCAAAAGAAATTGCTCCAAACCTGTTTTATTTGTGGATTTTATTGTTTGGGGGCAGCCGAACTGTGCAAGGTCTGTGCACTGTCGGCTGAGGCCGGCGGTCAGACCGGCTCTATAAGGGCGGTGACCGACCAGGTGGGGCGGTCTGACCGGCCGGTGGGCCTAGGGAGTTATAACTCTCTCTTCCCTGCCCGACCTCTCCTCTCCTCTCACCCCCTCAGTTCCCAAACCTGAAAATCCTCTCTCTCTCCCCTCTCAAACCCTAACCTCATTCTCCTCTCAAATCCCCTCAGTTTGACCATAGATTTCTCACCCGTTACACCGTAATTGATTCTCCTCCGCTTCCTCTCTCTGTTCCATGGATTACTTTCGTTTTTTTAGTTTTTGATCCATGGCATGGAACCATAGGTGAAGCACGAGGTGTTCTTCGATTTGCATAAATAGAGGGTAGTTCTTGGTGCAAATCCCCTCCATTCAACCGGTAAATCCCTCTCCCGTTTGAATCTAATCTCAATTCGGTCTATTTCAATCTTTAGGATTAAGGGTAGTTCTTCCCTCTTTTCAATCTTCATGAAATAGGCCATACTCTTGTTATCTATGTTCCAAATTCTATATCCCTTGTTGTAGCAATTTTTTAGATTCAAATTCGTGGTTGTTGAAAATTTTGTGATTGCTTAAACTTGTTGGATGCGGTCTGCAGCCACCGGTGGTCTGACCATGGGTTGGCGGCCGGTCTCATCGGCCTAATACGGCGGTCTGACCGGCCCTCAGCCGGTGGTCTGACCGGCCGTCTGACCAGCCGGGCGATAGCGGTCGGACCGGCGGTCACCATGCGGTCTGACCGGACTCCGGCCTGTAGTCTGACCAACTTTCACAAGTTATAAGCGCAAATTTTCTCCACATCAAATTTGGTTCTAGAATCCTTGCTAATATCATATCCTCGCTTTATTGTGTCCTTTCTTCAGAGATGCCTCCTCGTACTCGTCGGCAGCTTACTCAAGATCATGCCAGTTAGTCAGATGGAGAGTCTGATAATTCTCGTGCTGAACAGTATGCTCAAAGTGACGAAGAGGCTGAAGAAAACGTTGAGGTAGGTAGTGAAGAGGATGGCAGCGGTAATGAAGAAAATGAGGTTGACGAGAGTGATGAGATAGAGATTGATCCCTCCATCCAATTTGTGGTAAACATAAGGAATCCAGCACAGTACACTATCTTAAGGCATCATGATCAGTTCTTAAGGCCTAAAGACACTACAGATCCCAGATTCCACACTGCATTCCAGAAGACAGTGTATGAGCAGATTTATGTTGGAAAAGCTTTTGCAGATCACAAATGGATTTCTTGGAGAGATATCAATGAGACACCTGAATTTCAGAGCCTGCATGATCTCTTCAAGCTGGTGGGCATTGACCGCATTGTGACCCTCAAGCAAGATTACAATGAGGACTTGATCCGTCAGTTCTATGCCACAGTATGGGTAGCAGGAGATTATAGTGAGATGAAGTGGATGTCCAATACTCTTCCTTGTTCTATATCTCGAAGGCAGTTCCGGAGGCTTCTCAACATCCGCTTTGACTTTGGAGATGATCTGCACGAGGAGCTCAATTTCAATCCTCTCTCCATGGACTAGCTCTCTCAGTTCTATGAAGATGGAGCGCAGTACACACATGGGAAGGTTGTAGGTTTCAGGACCATTCCCAGTGTGGTCAACAGGATTGTGAGGGCTACCATCCTTCCTCGCCTTGGAAACAATGATGACATCAGAGGGGTGGCCTGGCATGTCATTGATGCTATTATTCCGGGCCGTCAGTTTGATGTTGTGACTCTCATGATGCAAGAAATTGCTATCTCCAAGGGCATATTTACTCAGGGAATATACTGTGCACCCTATATCATGAGGTTGATTCAAGACAAGCTTGGGGCTGCAGGGGGTAACTTGAAGCCTCACAAGCAATACAAGCCACGTCTTCAGCTGTCTACTCCTATGGCTAGAGTGAGGCAATTCACTCAAGGAGCAAGTTCAAGTCAAGCTCCGCCTCCTCCACCACCTCCACAAGGGTTTGCTCCTCATGACTTCTTCAATCCCCAATAGGCATACTTTGGCATGCCTCCAAATGACTACTTCAACCTAGTGCTAGGGGCTCTCAATACCCTTAGCGATAACTTTGCCCACTTGCACACTGGACAAGAGGCTATGCATGAGGATGTGCGTGGGCTTAGAGCAGATGTTGGCTCTCTGAACTCTTCTATGGACAGGCTGCATTCTCAGGTTGGCACTCTTGATCGCCGTGTGTAGCTCTTAGAGAGTTCTCAGGCCTTTGTCTACCATCATCGCCGTGATTCATCCCGTCCATCCACTTCGGCGCGCCCTCCTTCTCCTCCACCAGAGTGATGCTTTTTGGTCCTTGATGCCAAAAGGGGAAGAAAAATCTAGGCTTTTATCGTTGGTTCATAGGACTAGAAGTTGTGAGGTTAGCTACCTCTATCTATTAGGATAAGTGTTTGGGCTATATTATGTATGGGGTATGGGCTATTACTCTATCTTGTGTGTTCATTTTTGTTTTGTTGAACTTTTTGTCTAATTGGACCCCTCGTGGTCTTGTAATAGCCTATGTCACCTTGTTAGACCTCTTTGGATGGGCTTTATCTCTTTTGGTTAATTGGCTATTATTGTGAACTTGTGCTGTGATGGATGGTGGATGTGAGATTGATATATGTGTGACCATATTTTGCTCTTGATATCTCTATTTGTTATTCGTGTTTATTGTGCACTTGTTAAGGGGGAGCCTTATTGCAATATGTTCATATTTTCTATGTTTAATTTATGGTGTTTGTCCACCAAAAAGGGGGAGATTGAAGCATCTAGGCCTCCATTGTTAATTTTGGTAATTAATGACAAGCGCTAATTGTGAACTAACCATTACACTTGAGATATGTGTTTTAGTTTAGATTCACTCATAAGTGCTCATGGATGATTATTGACGTATTAAATTTGATGTCGCAAAGCAAATTGGAAGGAGTTGGTAATTCTAGCTTTAATTTTAAATTGATCGAGGTGAAGGGGCGATCAAATTTTTCCTAGTTCATCTTTATCTTTGGGTTAGGGTTCATTTGGGCTTAGGGTTCATCCATTTAGTGTGTTTGAGGGAGTTCTAGCCAAGAATCAAGTGCATTGCTTCATTGTAGAGCTAGTGTGGCACTTGATCATCTCCATGCCGGGTCACCTCCTAGACGGCTTGTGGAAGAGTTGCTCGATGATCTCTCCAATAAGTTGTGGAAAAGACCCGGCGCCGGCTTGTGAGTGGCTCGGTGTTCGCCATCTCCGGGGTGGAGGAAAAACAACCCTAGTGATCGAGGCTTGGGTAGTCCTCTCCTTGGGCCGGCTCCCACTTTGCCCACCCCTTGACGAAGGGGGAGTGCGGTGGCTTTGTAGTTGAGCGGTGGAGTTGGGCTCGCCTCAACGGGGAGTAGGAAACCGGTGAGTTTCCGAACCTCGGTGAAAAATTGCTTGTCTCATTGCCTCTTGCTCATCACTTTTACATTTGTGCAATTTACATTCCTAGAGATATACTTGTGATCATTTCTCCCTAGGATTGCAAAACTAGACTTAGGAGGTGTTATTTACTTTCCTAGTAATACTATTGAGCCAATATCACCGTAGGATCGCAAAACATAACTTAGTTGCTTGTGTAGTCTTGCTCTCCATCAAACCTAGCATCTTAGGTTAGTTTCTTTAGAGGTGATTTATTTTTAATCGCCTATTCACCCCCCTCTAGTCGACATCTTGATCCTACACCTCCTCACGGGCCGGCACAGCCGAGCCGGCCGAGCTCCCTCTCTCCCTCCCCGCGCGCCTCAGCACAGCTTAACAGGCCTGCTCGCCCGCGCCCCGTGCCAAGTCCCCTCTCCCTCCCTCGTCCTTCCTCCTGTCGGCCCGAGCTAGCCCGCCGCCGCATCCGTGGCCGACACGACGTCCCCCTCAACAACCGCCGCCGCCGTACGCGGCAGGTGGTCCACAACGGCTGCGCCGCCCCTAGCCGGCCCCCCATGCCATAAATACAACGCCGCCTCGTGCCGCCGCTCGCCTTTTTCCCTCCGTCGCAGGTCACCGCCCCAACCCGAGCCACCGCCGCCGAACCAATCTCGCTACTCACGCCTCGCCACCCTCGCCGCCAGCCGTCACCATGTATCCCATCACCTCGCCGAAGTGCCCCCCCCCTTCGACGTCGTCGGTGAGCCTCCTCCCCTCCCCTCTCGCTCTTCCTCCCCTCCGGCGTCGCCGCCAGGTACTCGCGCCGTCGCCGGGCGCCGCCGACGCCCGCCCTCGCCTTTCACCACCGTGCACCGTCGCCGACTCGGCCGCGTGCCCGCACCGTTGCAGTCATGTGTCATCGCTCTCCGCCGTTGCGCCTCCTCATTACCAACGTCCCCACCTCGCCATCGCTGATGTGGCCCCGTCCTCGCCAGAGCGCATCTGGGTTCACCGCGCCGGCCGACGCCCTTTCCCGAGCCGTCGCTGCCCTCGCCTCTGCTCGTCACTCGGCCGGAGCCGGCCCCCCTCCATTCGGCCGAGGCCGCCCCCTCCTCCCCAGTTTTGGGCCGCTGACGAGCGGGTCCCACTCCTCAGCCGGCCGGCCTCCCTCTCCCCCCTCTCCTCCCTGTGGGGCCTCCATGTCAGCCCTCATCCTCCCATTCTCCCACCGACAGGTGGCCCCCACCTGTGGGCGCCACACTCCTCTCTCCTTGCTGATATCAGCACCTTGCTTTATTGCGTAATAATTGATTTAGGACTTTCTGTTTAGTCTAAAAAACCCAGAAAACTTCCAAAATTCATAACTAATTCATCCGGTCTCTATTTAAGTCCATTCAAATTTCATTAAATTCATAAAATTCCCAAGAATACATTAAAAATACTTTCTTGTGTTGTTTCAGTAGAGTTTGTGCTTGTTTTATTTATTTTTGTGCTTTGTCGCCTAGATTCGGAGCCCGTCGATGCACCGATTTACATCGAAATCATCGCCAAAGTACCCCACGGACCAGAGCAAGGCAAGTAGCATTCATCTTTGATCATATTGAACCTATTATTGCAAAATACCTGCTTCATTTATTCAAACATGCATTGTTTCAATTAAAGTATTTATTCTATTTATTTTTCGGGTTACCTATTATTATGTCGTTGTTTATCCATCTTTATTCATGTTATATCAAGGGTAATTTGAATAGAGATTAGGCCTAGGTTAATGCTTAGCCGTGCTGAGGACAAGTAGCTCATGGGATCACACATTAATCATTACTAGTTCTGAATAGTTGGTGATGATTTAATACCCGGTGTAGGTTAATGCCAACTAAAATATTGATAATGGTGGGTCATGGGTGCATGGTTTTGAGAGTCGTACCCATGACAATTAAGGACCGGTTCGCAGGAAACCCTAAAAGTTATTTTTGTGCTAACCACAGGCCAGAATAGGCAACGGGGGGATTTGAACTGTAGTTGCAAACTAATCGATGTACCCAAGCTAGGGTGAGCGTGATAGAGTATGGATGGGAGTCGTGGTGTAACGATGGCCAATGTTGCTTCTGGATTCGCCTAAGTACAAGAGGGGCTTGCCCGCCTTGGTGTAAAGGGGGAGCGAAACCAGAAGTGGGGTGCGATTGAATAGGGAGGGTTATGCGACGGGTCCTATCATAGTTTCCTATCCGGTATGCCATGGTGGTATGTCGACGCACGTTCAAGTGTAGTGGAACTATGTTTTATGGGTACAGTAGTACACCTCTGATCAGAGTAAACCTATTCGAATAGTTGTGCTCACAGTTAAGAGCGAGCTGCCAAATTCACTGTGATTAGTCAAACCTTTAATGACTGGGTAACTATATTGGTACTTTACAAATGTTATTTACTTATTTCCTTATGTATTTACTTATTCATTACTTTTCTGTTTTAATCTCTGTTATTTATTTAAATGCTATTTATTGCAACTAACCTTACCCTATTCCTTGTGATCCTTTGGATCATTTATTACTCCTATTCCATGCTACTTTGTTGAGTACGGTGGTTTGTACTCAGCCTTGCGTAATTTCCCCCTTCAGAGCTAGAAGTTGAATCCGACGAAGGTGACTCTTAGGAGTAAGCTGACCGCCGTCGAAGTGTTGCCCATGGACTAGAGACATACCCCGCTGGAGCTAGTCTACGTTATCTTTCTGCTACATTCTTCGTTAGATTAAATGTTATTTTTAGTTGTTTCTAAGAACGATGGTTATGTAATCAACATTGTCTTTTTGTGTACCCTGTCTGGTCCTGGACAGGGATTTTTAATACACAATTAAGTTCAGAAATTCATGTGAGGAATTTCTGTGCATGCCATTATCGCTGGAGTTCTAGCCAGCATTATCCCATGTAGTCTACTGGTTTATTCGTTAAATTCACCGACCTTCATATTCTTATAATTATATCGTACTTGACCGCGTACTGTCTTGGTTATGTCCGATCTATGCATGTTTGGTTTGATCTACATGTAAGAATCTGTCCAATCTACTAATATTAACTAGCAAATTAATAGGTTACGATGGTTTGGTATCCTGTTGCTCGTATACTGCAATATTATGTTGATTTCATACGTGTTGCGTTTGTCTTGGTTGAGTCCGATCTTCTAGGGTTAGCGCGGGTATGTATGCGATTAATTATTATTGTTTTATATTAGTAATTGGTATAGCAATCCAGTTTGTCTTGAATTCTATGTTTAGTCTCTTATCGGCTTCTGATTATATGTGCGATAAGTACTAGATAGGTCCGATCGGCTGATTAATCTTAGAACTGTTTTGGTTAAGTCCGATCTTCTAAAATTAATAGGTTGATTAATTTATTTGGTGGCTATCCTACTTCTAATTTAGCCGATTGCTATCAAGTTGAAGACCCGATTGAGCATTATCGGCTAGATTAGAACTGTCTTGGTTTGATATGATCTTCTAATCTGATTGTACGATTGCTAGTTATCGTATCAGTTTCCGCTTTCGTGTTTTGAGTTGATTTGGTAGACCACTTTGCGCGATCCACGTTGGTTTCATATTTGATACTTGACATATTCAATCTAGTATTGTCTCAGTTCGGGTCTGATCTAGTAGATTGCATTTATCAGATGGTTTATATCATATCAATGTATTTTGCTCATTGTTTTATTAGAGTACCAGCCGATATGTTATCAGTCATTGGCTCATTGACTTGATAGCAATCTAGATCTGTTTAGTATCTATCCTGACATTACTAGGCATAATCTTGAACTGTCTCGATTGAGTCCGATCTTCTATGATTATTCTCAGCAATATGGGCTAGATATTTTATAGATCCTGGTTGTTTTTCAGTCATTTATAGCCAATAATATTTGCCAATCTACATGTTCATCATATTTATATCAACAGAGTAGCCGATTGCCTTGCTACATTATTTTTACATCAATCGGCTTGATTTATTTAGATCGGCAGTTATTTATGTTGCATCGGCTTATTAGATTTACATGTTAATTGATTTTGGTTGATCGTAACACATGATTCATTGTTTATTTAATTATTCAAGTATATCTGTATTGGATCTCTAGCCGATTCAAGCTTTTAACGGCCGATCGCTTAGTCTATCAGCTAAACATTATTCCATCAGCATCTGATCGGCTGGATTTTCTGTTACATATCGGCTCGATAGCCAATCGGCTTGTTTTATTCTTCGTCTTGTAAGTTGTAGGATCAAACTGACTGGCACGCCCCCGCATTCTAAGAATTTAGGTCTTGTACTGGAGCATTCTGAGAAATGACTCCCATGCCTTCGTGTGTGACACGTCAGATCACATTTTTAGCGTCAACAACCGCCAAGCCTTGGTCTTCATGATTCCTTGTTGGTTCGAACTCCTCCGGATAAAATTTCTATCTGTGACCGTACATTTCCTTATACGAATCCAGTAAGAAAATTTACCAAATTTTGGTGTTAATACTTGCACCCAGTTTTGATGTATGAGAACTCACGCTTCAAAATTATCTTGTCACGTACATTTCCTGATACGTCAGATCACATTGCACGCCCGATAGGACTACCCATGCTATTTTTACTCACAAGCAATCGTCTGAGCAGAAGTCGAGGATTCTTCCGGAGAAGTTAATACCAAGAACTTGGTCACAATAGAAGACTTGACAGAGGAACAGAGGCGACTGGTGGCGCAACATGTGGCAGATTTTGAGAAACGTTGCCTTCAATCTTTCGTCATGACACCAGAAGGACCAATTCAGAAGATTCAATTCCCCAAGTCGCTAGTCAAGACACTTCAGGATACAGTTGATGAATCAGTTTGTCGTGTCTTGTTAGATCAATCTAGAGTGTTGGTGAGTACATTGAAAAGTTTAATCAAGACAACACTCGATGAAATACATTGCTCAAGGTATTCGACTCAGGGGGCAGTATCGGCTAGAAGAATCTCATCAGTATTGGCATGATAAAGAAGATGAAAGAGAAGGTGAGTTGGCCGATAGAGTTGTTTAGAAAATGAGAGAACAATTTGGGATTAGACCAAAAGAACCAACATATATGAATCGACGTTCATATCCTGAGTGGTTTGACAGAGTTCCATTGCCTCATTGATATAGGATCCTAAAGTTCTCCTTATTTTCAGGGCAATATGATGTTTCTACAATTGAACATGTTAGCCGATTCCTAGCACAATGCGGAGAAGCATCAGCACATGATGCTCCGAAGGTTTGGTTATTACCATTGCCACTTTCTAGATCGGCTTTCTCATTGTTTGCATCATTACCTCCAAATTCTATCAGAAGTTGGGCCGATCTAGAGAAACAATTTCACAAAAACTTCTTTGCTGGAATAGATGAGTTGAGACTTACAGATTTAATTCTAGTTAAGCAGCAGGAAGGTGAATCGGCTATGGAATACATACAAAGGTTTCGTAATGTTTGCAGCCGATGCTATGGTTTGAGCTTAAATGATAAACAAATGGCAGAGCTTGCATTCAAAGGACTGCTAAAACCTATCAAAGACAAATTCTTTTGCCATGAGTTTGGAAGGCCCATCTCATCCAAACGGTGTCGGTTCATGAAAGCCGATTACAAGAGGCAAAAGAGGAAAAGTTTTGGAGTCGCCAAAGCCGGAGCAGAGAAGATAATTTTGAAGCGTGAGTTCTCATACATCAAAACTGGGGGCAAGTGTTAACACTAAAATTTGGTAATTTTTTTTATTGGATTCGTATAAGGAAATGTACGATCACAGATGGAATTTTTTTCTCAAGGAGTTCGAATCAACAAAGAATCATGAAGACCAAGGCTTGGCGGCTGTTGACGAAAACGTGATCTGACATGTCACACATGAAGGTCTGGGAGTCAATCTTAGATAAACAGTAAAACAAGTCGATCGGCTATCGAGCCGATAGATAACTAAAAGTCTAGCCGATAGGATGTTGATGCTGCAACGGTTAGCCAATAGGATGAACGATCGGTCGTAAAAAGCTTGGATCGGCTAGAAACTTGATAGAAATAGACTTAGACAAAATATTAGACCAACATAATTTGCCAAGTTACTTGTTAATCTCAGTTGATCGAACAAGCCCCTATAACCAGATCGAACCAGACGTACAAAGATTGGACTTAACCAAGACAGTATGCAGTCGAGCATGATATGATTATAGGAAACATGAAGATCGATAAGGCTAATAAATAACTGACGAATTACTCGGAATAAACAATGAATCATGTGTTACGATCGGCTAAAACCAACTTACATGTAATTCTCATAAGCCGATGCAACATAAATAACTGCCGATCTAATCTAAATCAAGCCAATTGGTATAAAAATAATGCAGTAAGGCAATCGACTGCTCTATTGATGTAAATGTGATAAACATGTCGATCGGCAAAAATCATCGGCTATAGACGGCGGACAAACAACCAAGATCTATAAAATACCTAGCCCAGATTGCTAAGCATAATCATAGAAGGTCGGACCCAACCGAGATAGTTCACGATTAAACCTAGCAATGTCAGGATAGATACTAAACAGATCTAAATTGCTATCAAGCCAATGAGCCGATGACTAGTAACTTATCGGCTGGTACTCCGATAATACAATGAGTAAAATATATCAATCTGATGTAAACCATCTGACAAACGCAATCTACTAGATCGGACCTAACCGAGACAGTACTAGATTGAATATGTCAAATAGCGAATATCAAACCAACATAGATCGCCCAAAGTGGTCGACCATATCAACTCAAAACACGAAAGTAATCTAAGTTGAAACTGATAAGATAACTAGCAATCGCGCAACTAGATTAGAAGATCAGACTGAACCGAGATAGTTCTAATCTAACAGAATAGTTACCGTAGCCTGGCGGAATGTATGACTTACCCCTCCGTCGGAGATCAAGACGATGCAGCCCCACGACAGGTGCCAAGTTCCGCCGGAGTTGAAAACGTCGGACAAGAGGGTGCCGATGCACCGAAAGTAGTTGATCTATTGATTGATGTAGATGAAAAACAATGACCCCGGGCATACATATTTATACCCTCGGGTTGAGGCTAGGCTGTGTTGGACACGACATACAACTCCTAATAGATAAAAAGAAATAACAAACTAGTGCTATGCGGACTCTATCTCTAACTCCTACTAGATAAAACACACACAAGTCCCGATCGGACTCTAATCTCTTAGAGATAAAATAAAATCCTAACTAACTCTAATTAACAGATAAATCTACGCCGCCAAGCCTTGGTCTTCACGATTCCCTGTCGGATTCGAACTCTTCCGGATAAAATTTCTATCGGCGATTGCACCTTTCCTTATCCGAATCCAATACGGGAATTTACCAAATTTTGGTATTAATAGCGGCATAAATTTATCTATTAATTACAGTTAGTTTAGGATTTTCCTTTATCTCTAAGTGAGTTAGAGTTCGATTGGGACTTGTTTGTTTTCTTTTATCTATTAGAAACCGTGTCGTGTTAGGGATAGAGTTTGTTATTTCCTTTTATCTATTAGCAGTCGTGTGTTGTGTCCGACATCGACTACTATCCACCTGAGGGTATAAATATGTATGCCCAGGTTCATTGTAAATCATCTACATCACAATTAGATCAATTATTCTCAGCACATCGCTACCCTCTTCACCAAGGTTTCAACACCGGCGAAACTTGGCACCTGACACGGGGCTGCATCGTATCGTTCTCCGGCGGAGGGGTAAGTCCTACGTTCCGCCGGGCAAGGTAATTGTATCGGCTAGATTAGAACTGTCTTGGTTCGGTCCGATCTTCTAATCTGGTTGTACGATTTATAGTTATCATATCAGTTTCAGCTTAGATCACCTTTATGTTTTGAGTTGATGTGGTCGACCACTTTGGGCGATCTACGTTGGTTTGATATTTGCTACTTGACATATTCAATCTACTACTGTCTCGGTTCGGTCCGATGTAGTAGATTGCGTTTATCAGATGGTTTATATCATATCAATGTATTTTGCTCATTGTTTTATCGGAGTACCAGCCGATAAGTTATCAGTCATCGGCTTATTGGATTGATAGCAATCTAGATATGTTTAGTAGCTATCCTGATATTGCTAGGCATAATCTTGAACTCTCTCGGTTGGGTCCAATCTTCTAGGATTATTCTCAGCCATCTCGGCTAGATATTTTATAGATTCTGGTAGTTTGTCAGTCATTTATAGCCGATGATATTTGCCGATCTACATGTTCATCATATTTATATCAACAGAGTAGCCGATTACCTTACTACATTATTTTTACATCAATCGGCTTGATTTATTTAGATCAGCAGTTATTTATGTTACTTCGGCTTATGAGATTTACATGTTAATTGATTTTGGTCGATCGTAACATATGATTTATTGTTTATTTAATTATTCAAGTATATCTACATCGGATCTCCAGCCGATTCAAGCTTTTAACGGTCGATCGCTTAGTCTATCGGCTAAACATTATTGCATCAACATCCGATCAGCTAGATTTTCTGTTACCCATCGGCTCGATAGCCGATCGGCTCTTTTTATTCTTTGTCTTCTAAGTTGCAGGATCAAATTGACTGGCATGCCCGTGCATTCTAAGAATTTAGGTTCTGCACTGGAGCATTCTGAGAAACGACTCTCGGGCCTTCGTGTGTGACATGTCATATCAGATTTTTGGCATCAACAGCAGCATGTAAGAGCAAGCAAAAAGGAAATATTTTGTCAATGCAGAGAGTGTTAGAACAACAAACAATGGACAAAGGTTATAGGTATAAGATTTCATTTAGTTCTGCATGGGTTTGCTACCAGATATACCAGTTGGTCATACCATGGCAAGACATTTGACTTTGACAAAAGTTCGCATCTAGTACCAAGTATAATGTACATTCAGTTGGTACAAGTGATTTCATGCATTCAGGTGGCCTTGCTAACACCGATGATTGTACTATTGTGACTGATGATGATGAGGGTTGTGGACACAGTAATATTTTGATGGATGATGAAGGTGGAGATACTTGGAGGAGATGTTGAGGCAGACTGAACCAGAAGTAAAAATGGGGTCAGTGAAGGGCTTACATAATTTTTATGCTTTGTAGAAAACAGCTAGGGAAAGTTTGTATAATGAGACAAAGGGTTGTGACAAGAACTTCTCACTACTAAGGTCAGTGCTAGGACTTCTCTGAAGAAACTTTTTGCCAAACCCAAACTCTTTGTCCTTCAATACATACCAAGTGAAGAAACTCATATGTCCTTTGTCATTGGGGGGAGATTAATGCATGTGTCAATCACTGCATTCTATATCGTAAGGAATATAAATTATTGGATCATTGGCCTACATGAAATGCCAGTAGGTACCAGATGAGTAGTACCCTAGAGTTTCATCTGAACCTAAGCGGAAAATACCACCTATGGTGATATGGTAACTTACAGTGAATGATAGCCTGAAACAATTGTTCTTGAACCCTAGAGATGCAATGCTCATTAGATGACACAAAGAAAAATGCAAGAGGGACATAATGCTTAGGCACCCAGCAGAGATGCGCCTTAGTGGAAAAATTTTGATGAGAAGTATGCTCAGTTTGTTGACAATCCAAGAAATGTTAGGTTCGCATTGAGTATGGACGGGATGAACCCATTTGGTGACTTGACCAGCAAACACAACACATTACCCATACTTATGATCATTTACTATCTATGTCAGAAGAGAAAATATGTTTTGTTGTCCATATTTTGATACAAGGTCCACCACAACCGGGCAATGTGTCGGAGGGTAAACTCCTCGAGCCAGGAACTGTGGGCCCCCCTTTCGGTTTGGACCGGGGGTGTGGGTGAGAGCGTGAGAACCGCAAGAGGGAGAAAGTGATGTAACATTGAATAGTGTTGAATATTAGTGTTTACAACTTTTTGCAAATTAACTCTAGCCACCCATGGAACCAAATCACGTTCATATCCTTCACTTGGATGTAACTTGTTGAGTACCATGGATAGTACTTAGTCTTGCTCAATATTTCCCCACCAGAGATGGGGTACGAGTTAGATGGAAGCAACTCGCAGGATTAGGCCTCGCCCTACCATCAAGTTTGCTAGATGGAAGCCACCCTCTTTAAAGATTAAGATTAGATTAGTTGTTTATCTTTTTTCGTTGAATTCAAAAGACTATTTATTTTTTTGTAAGACTCTATATTGTTTGTGTACCCTGGCCTATCTGGACAGGGATTTAATACACATTGAGCTTAGAAATTTTGTTTAGGATTTTATGGCGTACATCGCGAAAGCTGTGTGTAGACATGGGCTCTAGGGTGCATGCTTGATGTTGTAGATCAAAGTTACCCATGGAGCTTGATTGTGACTAGATTTAAATCTTGTTAGACAATGATCTCTTGTCGGCACTCCTTCGAAGAAAAAATTTGATCTATTGCTACATATTAGCTAGAAATATAATCTAATCTATAGATAATTTAGGGTGGCTAAAAAATTAAACTAATCTATGGATAATTTGTTATAGCTAATCGATGTGATGCCCTAGGGAGATTTATGAAAAAATTTATAATGTCTCCATATTCAATGTGATGCCCTAGGGAGATTTATGAAGAAATTTATAATGTCTCCATATTCAATACTGAGGCTCAGTGGAATGGACGACAGATTATAGGATCTCTCCATATTCAATATTTTTCTATCAACTCAGTAATATAACCTAAAATGATTTATAGTATGAAACAGCTAGAGTGTGTTTATACTGGTTTCATGTTTTAAACATGGTTATGTATTTAATTGAACATATACTTCATTTGGTTTTTTTTATTTGACGCCGTTGACTTTTGAATCTCTATTTGACCATTCATATTATCCATTTTTGGTGCAAATATGCAAAATGATAAATAATGCTAAGTTGTATTTAGTAATAAATCAAATCAAAATAAAATGATTAATAATTATGTATAATTTTGGAATAAGAAATATGGTCAAACATAAATAGAAATACAAATAAAGAAAAAGTTGAGAGAGTATATCATAAAGCATAGGTGGCACATGCACGATTACTAGGTAAGCTAGTGACAAATGAACAAAAACCAGTGCCAGCGTTATCTTGTTGAATACTCGTAATAATTTCGTCTGAAAATGAAATTTCCATAGCAGTACATATTATCTTTATATTCTCGCCCAATATGTATCCAAAAAATCAGATATAAATAATTATAGTCGAATTGACGAGAGAAAGGAATAAGCAATAAAAGCAAAAGCTACCCAATGATAATTGGATAAAAAAAAGTATATTTTGAAGGCCTGTTTCCTGCGTTGGCCACCACCATCTCTCTGTACTACTATTTCGATGCAACGTGACAGCCAGCAGAGAAAAAGAGCAAACAGAAGAGTGGCAAGCTTCAGAAGGAAAGAACCTTCCCAAAATCTGATCTGATCGGACGGGCTGACAAGATTCGAGGTATGTGTCTTCTTGACATCACCGTGGGCTCCTGGATGTTTCTCCTGACCTCACCTCATCTGGTCTCATCAATCTTTCCCTTGCTTTACAGCATCTCTGCTAGAAATTTTATACGTGCTATTGCTATCACATTGCACACATAGATTGTAATATGATTTTAATTAAAGAAAATAATCATTTACTCACTATTGTCATTACTTTCAAATATATTATCTATTAATTGATGTATGTGGTTCTCAAAATATATTTTTTCTTATATATATATATGTAGTAGGCATGGTTGGCTGATATTTTGGGCTCTCTGCCACTTTATGAAAAAAAGATGAGAGTTGCGGCTGGAGTACTGATGGTAGATTTACTGTCACCGTTGTTTTTCTTAAAAGGTTTATAGAAAAAATAAGAGTTATAGTGCCTTGCAAAAAGGTAAAGGTAGAAATCCCGTATGTCTCTATATGATTTGGACAGTTGTGATATTAAGATCAACCTCCATTTTTGAGCTAACGTGTAAGCTCCAAAATGAAAATGAAAATGATTATCAAAATGTCAATATCCATTAGAAGTAATATGAAATAAATAAATAAATTATTATGACAACGATTATAAGTTATAATAGAATATAGATTTCTATAATCTAAGCTTCTCTATTTTTTAAAAATTATTGGATGACTAAAGATCCACCACCTTGAATACTTCAAAGTAATTATTTATCTTATAATCTATTACCCTAGAATATTTAAGTGCATTTTATACTTTAAATTGCAAACCCGGTAATTCAATTTTCTAATAATCCCAAAAAACAAACCATCCACATATTACTCTACTCCAACTTGTAGTGTTTTAGCTTATGAGTAATAATTTGGCTCAATAATTTGAATTATAATAATCCAAAGTTGAAACTCACATGCAACAAGCAAGCAGAGGTCACACCTTTCAATCTGTAGATGGGGGATAAACGTACGGTCGATTAGCTAGGAATGCACGCGAATCATCCATATCCCAATCATTTACAAAATGATGGGAGATGCATGCAGTTAAATCATCTCAGTAATCATTAACCGGTCAGGGGAGGGAGGAAGGAAGAAGGAGCCATGTATGCACAGTAGTGAACGTTGGGCCTATCGCCACGAAATACGACAACACACGTACTGTCGGTACGGGCCAATTAAGACGCAAGGAGCCAAGAACGACGACGTATACGCACACAAGGAATACGTGTATATGCGTTCATGAATATATGTGATATATATACTGGCCCCAGCAAGAAACAGGGCGCACAGGGAGAGCAATCGACCGGGCCCGGCCGCCTGGCGCAACAGGCAGCGAGCTAGCTGCAACTGACGCGCCGCGCGAACGCGTGGTTTTCAGGTGCCCGCGGGACGGCGTGGTGTGGACAGGGCAACGTACGGCCGAGTCCATTAGGTGCGTTGCGTAGTTGCTTGCGCCCTTTACAAGGATTTCTTTTAAAAACAGAATATTGTCCTTTCTGACGAATTAAATTAAAATATATCATTTTAATAATTGTAGTAGTATACTCCCTTGTTGACTTTTTAAACCCTTCATCTTATTTAAAAAATTATATAATTATTGACTATTTTATTATGATTTGATTTATTACTAAAATAACTTTAAGTATGATTTATAATTTTATATATTTGAACAAAACTTTTAAATAAAACAAAGTGTCAATCGTAAATAAAAAGTCAAATGGCGTTAAAAAAAACCCAGAGGAGTACTATTTTGTACGCTTCTTTAGCAATTATAGCTATGCCACTATACTAGCCACGATATAATACAAGCACAGTGCGACACTGTACAATGTCCCATGATCATAATATATTGAGCGTTAATAAACTAAATGTGCATTATTTATATACTAGCCGTCAACCATCGGTTGCACAGGACATTAACTCTTATGATTATAAACATTAATATTTTAGACATGCGCTAAAATTTCATTCATGTTGAAATATCCATAAGAATTTTTATTAATTCAATTCACAAAATTTCATTAGTAAGTCAAGTGTTTTACGCTTATGTATTCGCAGTAATAACCTTGATTTCAGTATTCCGAAAATTTGGAATAATTTGCACCTATTATATATTTATTCTCGCACTTCAGTCTCAATTTTAAAAAGAATAAAAACTGAGATGTAGTGAATTTGAAGTCTAAATTATATTCTAATTTTATTGAATTTATGACATAATTGCCAAAAAAATGTCCTTTTGTTAGAGGCCTGATTTAGTTTTTTGTATTTAATAATTATGAAATTTAGAATTAATAAGCAGTGACTTTTATTAACTTCACAATAACCATATATTGGGATCAGCTATTATTATCGACTTAAGACAGAAATCATTTGTATTTGGATTAAAAATATTAAAATCAGTTACAACGCATAAACTATTTATGTTAATGGTCATAATTACATTAATTAAGGACTAATTAAGAGTTCTTGATGGGTATTTCTCCATATTTGTTAATTTCAAATTTTGGGTTTAACTCATTATAAAATATCTAAAACTGAAGAGTTTGGTGGTATTTCCCAACTCAATGGTTTATTTAAAACAATTTTCCATGATATTTTTAGTGGTTATACGGTCTATCAAATCACTTGAAATAAGGCTGCAAAATTATTTTTGTCAACGAAATCTTGTATTTATTTAAGCAATATAAGAAATATTGAATCGTTGATTCAATAAGTCATAACCTCTGAACCGTAGATATTGTTTAATTCTTAGCAGTCACGTAAATCATGGAACCGTAGATATTGTTTAGTTTGACACCTAGGTATATTATTTAGTTCTTAACAGTCACCTAAATTATCTCAGCCAATGATATTGTTTAGTTTGACACCTAGATATTGTTTAGTTCTTAACGGTCATATAAATTGTCTCAGTTGTAAATACGTAAATCATACGACTGTAGATACTTTATTATTAGAGCATTTTTCCCATCCTTAAGTAGGTACCATGAGATACTACTATTTTCTATGTAAAATTGCTTAAGGATGGTAAAATTGTTTTTATTATCATGTAAATAAGATCTGCCGGACTTCAAATAAATATTCTAAACATACGTTATAGTTGTTTAACAGTATTAATGAATGAATTAACTACTATAAAATTGAAAAAAAACAAATTTGAAAATATAAAAAGGGTAAATTTGTACAGAACCTGTGTTTAATAACAAAAAGATAAGAAAAGAACACAATCTAATAATAGCGACGAAAACGGACCGCGTTTCAGGCTCTCCTGGCCGCATGCATCCAGCCAACGCAATTATGCCAGGCCCGCCGCCTGACAGCAACGACGACGACCATGCCTAGCCATCCATCCATCCATGTCGTCTGCCACTGGGATCGATCAACTGCATCCACCGATCGATTCGGTTCGATCGATCGGTCTCTGCATGCATGTTAACATGTGGCTGGCTACCTAGCTACCTAATGACAGAAAAGAAGCGATCGATGTAATTATATTTAGTCCCTTCTCGTTCTCTGTACCTGGCGTCGCTAAACGCTAATCACTCAATAATTGAGCTTGGTTTGGTACCTATCCATTCCGAGCTAGATGTAGATTAATGTTGCTCTTTGTACAGATAGCTAGCTAGGTTCAGGGAGCAGGAGATGGATGGAACTATTTTCTAGAGTTTACACTTTATTTCAAAACAAAACATTTTTTTTACCTTTGTTCACAAAACATAAAAAATATAATTTATCAGTTTAACACCTTTTAACTATTCATTTACCAATAATACTTTTACAATACAAGTCAAAAAAATTAATACTGTTACAAGTATTAGGATTTTAGAAATATCTTTAGTTTGGACGAAAGGATTATCTACTTCCTCTTAATGTCATGTCCTAATGAAACCAAGACATGCAGGGGCCTCCTCCCTCTCTGCCTACGTGCATGCTGTAGCTACCTATGGCTCCTCTATGCATTGTGCAGATGTACCTGTGTAACTAATCCATTTTCACACTTGAATTATGGAGAGACGACGCAACGATCCATCAGACGAGCCCACACATTAGTTTGTCATCTTGCTTAATTTAATAATTACTAGGACCATATCTGTGCTAACGACACGGCTTTACTTATGAATACAAATAAGATGTCCTAAACTTTTTCAAATGCAATAGTATAAACCAAATATTCGAAGTTGTCTGCCTATTAAATATTTGTCACTTTCATTATGCTAGTTTTCTAAAATTAACTATAGGTAAACACAGATTGCAAATGCAAGCTTCTATATTTGGACAACAATTTTAGCAAGACGAAGGTCATCCACAAATTTCAAAAAATTACAACAAACAAGTTTAGATAATTATTTCAAAATCACTGTAAAATCAAGTTCACACATTACAATGATAATTTTAGTTAAGTAAACTATTTACGTTATCTAATATGAGCACAATACTCAAATATTATAAAGCTAAATTTAATGAAAGGTACTTTATGCAAACATGAGTTGCATCCCATTCGGTTTACCATCTCATTCTATTAAATAAAACAATTATTGATGTTTGTATATATCAAATAAACAAGACAATTGTGAAACTCTGAAATAACATGTAATTCAGCATCTATTTTTTGTGAATTTTAAAACAAATATCACTGTGTCTACTTATATTACATAAAAAGAAATTTAGATAAAATATTAATTGACCCTATAGTTGTAACGCTAGATTTTAGCAAACGGCCGTTGGGGATTAACTTGCAATTAAAGACTGAATCGGATAGGAAACAGGGCAATCGAACAAAAGACCAAGCGGAGGACAACTCAGGTTCAGCCAATAGAGTCTAGATCGGATAGGAATTGGAGTCCGATTGGGCCTGGATGTTTATAGATAGATTCGGAATTAATCAAAGTCCGTGTAAATTAGTTTTATCTGTATCCTTAGTTTGTTTAGGATTTTATCTCAATTAGAGTCCATGTGTAGAAGGTTATTTATCAAGTACGGATCCGTATCCGGTTAGGTTAGTTAATTTCTGAAATATAAATAGGATATCCCACAGCTTTGTAAAAACAACAATCAGTTCAACACACATACCTTCGGCGCATTGCCAACTTTTTGACAAGAGCGAGCTCTCGGCACGAGGTTTGTCAGTTTCACAATGTAGAATAGCATTGTCTCGATTTAGTTCGATCTCATGTCTAGTTGTTCGATGGTTTATCTGAGACTTGTTGTTACTTTTGATCTGTTCTTGATTTGAATTAATGATAGGTTCTCAATCAGGTCCTCGCGAGTTCTTTATTCGACTTGACCATATGAATGTGTTCAACTTGATTCTACCTCAGTTTAGTCCGATCAATCTAGTTAACTGGATTTATATTAACAAATTGGATTAAGTACTTGTGAGGGGCTTATTGCTAGAGTTGTAGCCAACATTATCCTAAGTAATTCATCTGCTTATCCATTAAGCTTGTGAATCTTCATATTTCTATAGTTATATCGAATCCGACTACATACTTTCTCGGATTGGTCCGATCTATATAAGTATGGTCCGATCTGTCTATAGAAGCTTGTCTGATCTACTAAGATTAGTAGGCAAGATGATGTGTTATGCTGGTTTGGTATTTAATTGCTTATAAGTTGCAATATTACACTAGTTTCATGCATGATCATGTTTAAATCTGAACTGTCTTGGTTTGGTCCGATCTTCTAGGTTTAGCATGAGTATGTATGTGACTGGTTAATATTGTTTCGTGTTGGTAATTAGCATAGCAATCTAGTTTTACCATGATTAGCACGCTTAATGTTCTATCGGCTGCTCACTTCACGTGCGATAAGTGCTAAATCGGTCTGATCGGCTGATTAATCTTAAAACTATCTCGGTTAAGTCTGATTTTTTAAGATAAGTTGGTTAATTAAACTATTTGTTGATTATCCTACTCATAATTCAGCCGATAGGGCATAATTTTACATGATACCATGAAATTCCTGTAAAGCCAATTATTTAACGTATTGGCTAGGGTCCTAAAGTGGTATCGGCTATCTGGCCGATAGCGGTTTGGGTTTAACTGATTTCCATGTTTATATCTTGTCAGTTATAGGATCAAACTGACTAGCACGCCCTGGTTTCTAAGATTTAGGTCCTACACTGGAGCATTCTAGGAAATGACTCCTAGGCCTTCGTCTGTGACATGTCAACGTTCATATTTTGACGTCAACAATAATACATAGGAAATATTTGTCATATAAGCTCTTTTCAGCTAAAAAATATATTATACCATCAAATAAATAAATCAAGGCAAGCATAAATTAAACTATCTAATATATTTATAAATATATTATCGAAATAAGTATATACATTTAGATTGACAAATAGAAAGAGGGGGATGTTTTTGACATGGTGGTATTCGTAATACTCTCTATGATTAACCATTTATATCTCTTTAAAAGTTTTTCTTTTACAAATATACAATATTATAGGTCATTCTTAAAGTCTCTTTAGTAATAAAAAATCAAAGTCATAAATATATGCATTCCTTTACATGTTCAAATATAATTGATAGACATGTATTCATATATTAATGTTTATCAATAACATGACAGAGATAAATTAGCTTGTATATTAGCTAAATTAGCGTGAGGTTTTGCTGACACAGTGGTATTTATAATACTTCCTCTGGTCTTTGTATGACACCGTTGAATTCTGAGTCTATATTTGACCATTGGATTTGATGCATTAGGTTTGATGTGGGGGGATAGATGGAACGTGTGCATGATTTGGGGAGCTGATAAAAGGGAGGAATATATTTGGCCGTTTGATTTGATGCATTAGATTTCATTAAGGAGGATATATGGAATGTACGCTTTATTTGGGAAGCCAGTAGAGGGAAAGAGTGTAGATGAAATGTGGATCATCTGATTTGAGGCAAATGATTTGAGCTGTCAGATTTGTCTAATGAGTAAAACAAGTTTGTGCATTAGAGGATAGAATAGTAACGTGCACGTGCTAAAGACACAGTGCCATAATATGTTTGATAATACATTATAAAATAACAATATTCAAAGTATCATTTTCAAAGATGAAGTGTTTAATTAATAAAATGTAATTTAGTACAAATAACTTGTAGAGTAGTACCTGAGCAATTAGCAAGAGGAATACAAAGAGCGATTTAGACGTGATAATGAAAAATATGATAGTTATCGTCTTTTTTGCTGCAAAACAATATATGCCAAGAGGTGCTAGAAGTATATAAGCCACAATTAATATTCAACATGTCAATGATCATCACATAGTACACACCATCAACTTGGACTTGTTGTAAAAAAAAGTAAATGACAGTGGTTAGTACCAAAACAATAAACAAATATCTTTTCCATTATAAATTTAAATACACAATATTCTTTGTGCTTTTTCTAGTGGGGTCTATTTATTTCATTGGTTTGGCCGAAATTCTTGTTGTTTCCCTTGAGAAAACAAATTATTCTGCCTTAGGTTGTGTATAAAGCCCAAACAACATGTAGACACTGAGCAAACCATCCAAAACAACAAGATATGGGACTTGTGGTCTAGACATAAGAGTTCTAGATAAGTGCTTGATGAATTCAGTCGAAAGATGGAAGATACGATGAAGTGATTCATTCCTATGGCAATCTTAAACATGCAAGTGTTGCCCACGTTCCATGCAATTAGCCTACAATGAAGATTGGTTCAGGAGCAACCAATTAATTAGTTCCAGTTCCCACATGTATTAGCGTACGATTTGGAAAGTAATCATTATAATGCCAAACTGATTAGCACCCCTACCTTTTATGCTTATGCTTGTTGTCATAAGCCAAATTTAAATTTTTGACCATAAATTTGCAAAAGTGGGCCTTAACTGTATTTTCCTGTGTATACCCTTATGCATTCTTCTTGCATTTGTTGGTGGTTTGTTGAGTACGGTGGTTGTACTCAACCTTGTGTTTTTTTCCCTTTTTCCCTATAAGCCGAAGTTGCGTTAGATGAGGAGTTGTTTGAAGATTAGGCGAGTAGCTACGCTCAGTGCTGCCTGTGGGGTTGAGCTATTTCCAGCGCTTCTCAGAAAAGCTACATTAAATTTTGTTTGTCCGCAGCATTGTTAAGATTTTGTTTTATTTTATTTGTTTATTAAGACGATAGATCTATACTGAATTGTCATGGTGTGTACTTGGGTTGGTCCTGGACCGAGAATGGATGCATACTATTGTTAGGAAATTGGTGTGAATTTCTGGGTGTGACAAATCCCCCGCCATCTCCTCCAGCTGGCAGGCAATCCTGGGTAGTCTTCGGAAGAGCTTGGCGCTCCGGCTCGTCAACACCCCCAGTCGATGCATCGTGTGTGCCATCTAGGAGACAGAGTCATCGAGCATGAGGGGCCTAGCCTGCACATCGAGTTGGAGGGCATCAAGTTTGACGTCCCAGTGGCGGTCGGCCTCCTATAGATCCAGGATGGAATCATGCTCTACGGTCGTCCCCTCGCACTCCCGCAAGGCTAGCCTCCCACTGGTGTAGGGCGTCCTCCTGACGCTGGACAGAGGCTCCACGTTCGCTAGGGCATGGCCCACTCGATGCTGGCTTCTTCAGCAAGATGGTGTGACGCCTCGGCCTCCACCGCTCCTCCAGCACCTTCTCCCGGGCCCTCTCCTCCAATGCGTGGAGCTGCCCCACCGCCTCCTCGTGATGGCGCATGGTGGCCTCCATCTCCAACAGGGAGGAAGCACGTTGATCCAGCTCTATGGGCCACTACTCCAGCTCATGAGTGTGGCGTCCAAGGCCTCCTTGCGCCAGAGAAGGTATGTCTTGGCTGCCGCCGCCAGGCGATCGTGGGACACCGCGGCGTCGCTCGCCCCCCCACACAGCGTCATAGAGGAGTTGGAGGTCCCCTGTCGCCTTCTCCATTGCCTCGGTGGCGACAAGGGCGCCGACCCTCTCCACCTCCTCTTCCTACGTGATGGCGTCCAAGGCGGTGCTCATGGGCGTTGCGCCCCGCGGCCACCAACGCCTCCACCGCTTCCTGCCCCTTGGCCATGAAGTTCGACTCCGCTTGCAGAGTGACCCTCTCCTCTTGTAGAGCCTGCAGTTAGGCATTGAGATCTTCGATGATGGCGTTGCTCGCTGTCTTGTGTTGACCGCTTCACCAGATGCTCTCCTTCATTGGACGATCACTGCTCTCTAGTCCAAATTTTCCATGAAGGATCTTGGTTCCTTGCATCATTTTTTGGGTGTCAGTGTGACTCGCACCCACACTGGGATCACTCTTAGTCAACGACAATACAGTTTGGAGATGTTGGACCCTAGAGGTATGGTGGACTATAAGCCATGTACAACTCCGGTAGAGACATGTGCCAAACTTTCCTCTAATGATGGCCCTCTGGTTGTAGACTATAGATTATCGTAGTCTTGCTGGTGTTGTGCAATATCTCACCTTTACCAGACCAAATATTACATATCTTGTTCAGCAAGTCTGTCTCCATATGCATGATCCTTGTGAGTCGCACCTTATGGCCCTTAAGAGAATTATTCGGTATGTTCAGGTCACCTTGGAGTTTGGTCTACACTTTCAATGCTTATCATCACATGACATTATTGCCTATTCCGGTGCAGACTGGATGGGTTATCCTAACACCCGCAAGTCTACTTCGGGCTATGTGGTCTTCCTGGTGGACAATCTCATCTCATGGTCCTCTAAGCATCAGAACACGAAGTCTCGTTTCAGTGATGACGCTGAATATAGGGTTGTTGTCAAATGCTATTGTTAAAACCTGCTAGATCCGTCAACTCTTGCAGGAGCTACATTCTCCTCCATCCCAAGCTGCTCTGGTCTACTGTGATAATGTCAGTGTTGTGTATCTCTCAACAAATCCTATGCAACATAAATGCACGAGACATGATGATATTGATCTTCACGTCGTTCATAAGAAAGTCATCGTTGGTGTCACTCAAGTTCTTCATGTACCAACAAGTTCTCAATATGCTAACATCTTAACCAAGGGACTTCCAACTGCGCTCTTTGCTAATTTTTGCTCCAACCTAAACATCCGTCCAACCGATGATCAGTCTATGGGGGCGTGTTAGCGCTAGCTATTATCATGCATATGTTTGTTTCCTTTTGTGCTTATCCTATCCTAAAACCTCCCAATATCTGCTGCTATAAATCGGTAGATGGTTATGGTATGCACAGAGCCTATATATGTACATGTTACATACGCAATCTAATGCGGGAGTTGTTCCACTATCATCTTGCTTTGATTCCTCGTATGTACAACATCCACATATACCATCCAACGCTCTGCATGAATTGGATAAAGTTCCTTTGTCCAAGCGATCGTCATACAGAAGGAGGATTTTACCATTGTTGCAGGGGTTTCTTCCTCACTGCCGCCTGCACTTTGGGCCTCATTTGGATGCAAGGGGAGATAAACCAAGGGAAGAAATCATGAGCAGGTTTTTTCCCTTGTAGCAAGAGATCCCTCTCCACCTCCAGGGAAACCACTCCCGATAGGGGAGAGTTCCAGTGGCGTGATTATAAATTATAATCGAATGCAAGAGTTTATGCATCAATCATTGTTGTAATACATTTATTAAAATACATCAATCCCTATACTAGGTAAATTAACATGTAGGTGTATGGAAAAGCAAAGTAACAAATACCTGAAAATTAGACATAGGTATAACAAAAAATTAGAGGTTGTTATGCAAAAGGACAACAGCATACAACTAAAGTTACAGGATGTAAACAAGGAAATACGGCCATTAGAAACAATTCAATGTTCAATGCTTGTCATTTCAAGTATATTGAGTCAGAACCAATCTTTGGTGTGGCTAAAGATCAACCAAAGGATAGGCTCAGACAACATGTCACGCAGATAATTGGATACAGATGGGCAGTGCAGAAAACATGGAAAATGGGAGGGTGAAATAAATGAACCTGATGGTATATTTCAGCTATTTTAATTACATGAAGCAGACAATTATGTATGAAAGCATCAGATTACTGATGCCTAATACAACAGAACAGCTACAAAGCATGCAGGTCCAACACACACAATCAGGCACAATATCAGGTTTTAATATGTAATAAATCTCTATAAAATCTAGTTTATGGATTTAAGCATAGAGATGTTAGTTATACCTACTAGCAGATGAGGGTTCCATGGAGATGCTACATATCCATACAGTCTTCTAGGGTCATTTTTTTGGGCTTTTTTAGTGAAAAAACTAAATAGCATATTTGCAAATAAAAAATAATTTGTAGATAAAATATGTATATATGTGTTCTTAGCGACATAAAAACAAAGGCTGGAAAATAAACTATGGTAAAAAAACTCCAAAATTTAAGGTTAAAATTCAAATTTTAACTTATAAGCATAAGTAAAAAATGAAACTTGGTGAGTGGTGAGTGCAACATTTAATTTTCTATGGAAAAAGTAAATTGATCATGTACTCCATACTACTAGTGTAGCCAATCACTGAACCCAATCCAAGCAGTTTGTTTAGTTTCCAAAAATGTTTTAATGGGGTGTTACATCGGACGTTTGACCAAATGTCGGAAAAGGTTTTTGGACACGAATGAAAAAACAAATTTCATAACTCGCATGGAAACCGCGATATGAATCTTTTTGAGTCTAATTAATCCATCATTAGTACATGCAGGTTACTGTAGCACTTATGGCTAAACATGGACTAATTAGGCTCAAAAGATTAGTCTCATAATTTTCCCCATAACTGTGCAATTAGTTTTATTTTTATTTATGATTAATGCTTCATTTAGGTAACCAAAGATTCGATGCAATGTTTTTAGAAAAAAAATGGGAACTAAATGGGCATGGTTACGATTAGCACATCGAGCATGGTTAAATTTTCCAACTATCCAATTGAACACTACGATGTAAACTTGCTGGATGTAGACCTCGGTCGAGATCAAATTTATCAAAATAAAAATAAAAGAAATGCCATGTAGTAGCAACATTCTCACCATAATAAGCTCGTGATTTTGCTACAAGTGCAGGACACAATACTAATGCAGAGAATCACCTTATGATGGAATGCATCAGTAAGCAGCATCGAGGCAGAGAATCGTAGGAGGAAAGGCAGCAGCTAACCTTGATGCAGAGGTTACCCGTGCAGATGATGTTTTGGATCTGGGCCTTGAAACTCAGCACAACCATCCCTGCCACCACCATCGTCAAAGAGAAAGGCATGGAGGAGGACAAGGGCATGGAGGAGCACCTCTCTTGGCCGGCAGTGTCCCTGGTCAGTGGCTAGGGTTGATTGCTTGTCTGGTATTGATTGGGGTAAGACGACGGTCGGGTCTACGGCTGGGGCTGCAGCGGCGAGGTAGTCGGGGCCGGGGGCGTGGAGGCGGAGGCGGCAGCCTCGCAAGGAAACGAGGGTATTTTTTTCCCGATAATCGGAGGTGAGGCTTTTTTCCCCCTCCCACGCGGATTGGGCCGGGAACATCCCCGCTCATGGACTCTAAATAGCTAGAAAAACTGACATGTGTAATTTTCCCCGTTGGGCTGGGCACCTGGGGAATTGGAATAAGTCCACTTTGACTCCCTCAATGTTGCTCCAGTCTAATTCGTGCACCTCATCCATAATACCAGAAATCTTGACCCTAAATCCAGTGCAAATGGACTCCCAAAGCAGTATGGAGACCAGTTTTTGCCTACGTGGACTGTTGACCCCGGTCAAAAGTGCTGAGTCAGCAAGTAGTTGGCAATAAATACTTGCTCCAGACGTTATCCCCCATAGCACATATTATCCCATTCCTTTTTGCTTGCAGCTGCAGCTCTCGGTGGAAGGCATCGAGCAGCAGTGGTGATGGCAAGCTCACAGGGTGACGCATCTTCATCCTCTTCGCAGCGTGACGCATCTTCATTTTCTTCGCGGCGTCCATCTACAGCTCCAATCCCCTATCGCGAAGGACCATTGGAGTACCACCCGGCAATTTTGTGCAAGTGTGGAGCCAAGGCGGCGAGGTGGATCTCGTGGAGCACCGACAATCCCGGTCGCCGGTACTTCAAATGCACAAATGCACGAGTGAGTATTTAAGCGATTTGCAAAGTTTGGTGGTTTAGATTTGTTTCTAGGGTTCATATACTAGATGTGGGATTGCAGAAAGGTGGATGCCATTTTTTTGCTTGGTTTGATGGCCCGACGAGCAACTTTGTTCGGGAATTGTTGAACAATTTGCGTGATGCGGTTTGGACATTGAGGAGGGAGAAGGACTAGCTTGCTGAAGAAAAATCGGAGACAACTAAACTTGATACAACAAGAGAGGAGTTGGCTGTATTGAAGACAGTGGTTTCAGAGAATATGGCAATGTTAGCTATGCTGAAGGAGAAAAATTGTAGGTTGGAGAACGAGAGATGTGTCATACTATTTGGGTTTATAGCAATACTTTGTAGTGTGTTAGTCATAATGTCAGGGAAAAATTGAGATGTGTGTATGGAAATATTGTCAGCAAGACGTGTTGTTGCATGTACTCTGAATTAATTTCAGTATGTTTGCATATATGCAATTCCAAGCACTCTGAATGAATTAGATGGAATGCTGAAATGATGGACTTCTCTGGGATGTTTACATTCTGCCATAATCTCACCTATTCGAGATAATCTCTGAAATGATAGACTTCTCAGGATGGCATTTTTGCATGAATGAAAAAAATAACACAGAATGAAGTGTTTGATGCAATTAGGCCAATATAAAGTCTGCCATTTGAACATAATTTCAGGGCAGGGCCATATGGTCTGCCTTACATCACACAATACACCCTTTCCAGTCTCGCACCCAAGTAAGAAGCCATATATGGCATTACAGCACAATAGCTAATATTGTCTACAAAGTCTTGCATAATAGCATACATAGAATTGTTTTAAAAGGTAGGTAATCAACAAATTCAGAGCTTGCCAGACTCCCATGGTGGCATAAGCATGAGTGCACTAGGGGTTGATTTTTTGGCCTTCTTAGTCTTCCCTATTTGTACTTGAGCTGAAACTGAAATAGTTGTCTTCCCAGAAGTGAGTTGCAGTGATGCACTGACAGATCCTTACGAATTTGGGACCCCAGCTTGCAAGCTAACATTTGTTGATCCACCATGCTTTGTTGCTACCTTTGCTGTTGAATTGAGATCAACAACTTGGGACAAATCCATAGGTGCCTGCAAAAGACAATATCAACTCAAGTTCAACGTAATTTCAGAATATGCAAGGAATTAGTAGTATTACAAACCTTCTGTTTTGTTGAGATACTTGTCTTTGACAGACTAGGATCACTTGTAGGGGTGGTTGATGGTGTCTTCCTCTTCCTACGTTGGGCACAACTCTGAGGTGTGTTGGACACAACCAAATTGCTACCTGGATTTTTGCCTGGCTGAGGAATTGGGTTGATACTGCCTCATGTCTGATACTTGTCACAAGACATCCTATTGTGTCCCACCTGTTTACACTTCCTGCACCTGATCATTGTGCCTATCTTTGAAATTCTAGTTGCTTCTGCAGGTTCATTAGCCTCTCTTTTCCTCTCTGTCTTAGGCCTACCTGGCATCTTGATGTGACCAGGAGCATGCAGTGGCTCCCTGTCATCTTCAGGCCAGCTGCTCATGCGCTCTACTAGCTCTAGACAGTGTTCATATGTTTTCTTGAATTGAGCCACAGTGTAGCAGTCAGCAACATATGTATCTAGAGAATTTGTTTTGAAAAATAGGCATGAAATTGCATGAGGGCAGGGCAATCCAAACAACTGCTTAACTTCAAACTTATCTACTCCATTTGCAATGGCATGACAAAAGGCTGACTCAGTAATGTAAACATTCAGTTTTCTGAGGATTCCAGGGCAAATAAAAGTGTTCCATCTATTAGATATTTTAATTTGATCACTAATTCTAACCATTACTTTTCTCCTAATAGTCTCAAGCATTGTTATAATAGGGAAGAATCTTGCCTCCAGGATCCACTTGATGAATGATTCACACATATTGTTGTCTACAGAATCACAATTAGAGCCTACCTTGAACCATGCACGACTCCAGTGCTCAGGATGGGTATTCAGGATTGCTTGGGCTCCTGCTTGTGTTACTTGAGCCAACTTTGCCCTAGCCAAATTGAATAGCATCCTGCAAGGAGCCTTGGCACATCTCCAGAACTTTTTCTGAAATAATTTGTCATTAAAGTGTCTCTTCCAATTAGCATAAATATGCCTAGCACAGTTTCTATGCTCAGCATTTGGGACCCATTTTTCCATAGCATTCCCTGCAAGATTCAACCTAATGTTAGGAAGGGTAAGACAACAAAGAAATATGAAATTCTAAATCAGACATATGATTACCTTCTGCTGATCAGATATGAATGCCCAACCTTCACCATCACCAACTTCTAAGTCCCTGCTTAACAAGTCCATGAACCAGTCCCACTCCTCATTATTCTCCTTGTGGACAACTTCCCAAGCAACAGGATACATCTGATTATTTGCATCTCTACCTATAGCACAGAATAGCTCAATATTTGTTGCACCCTTGAAAAAACATCCATCCAAACCAACTACCTTCCTGCATCCTGCCTTGAAGCCTTTCTTTAAGGCATCTAGGCATATGTAGATTCTCTTGAAAACAGGTGGATCTAGCCCCACCTCTCTGTTCACCACAACAGTGCTTCCAGGATTACTTCTTAAGAGCTCTAATTGATAATTGTATAACTTTTGATATTGGTCCTTAGTTGCACCCATAGCTTTCTGCATCACCAAGGATTTCGCTCTTTTCAGCTTGGAGATAGATGCATCAGCAAACATCTCTTTCTGCACTGTTGCTTTCATGTGAGACAGATTCCAAGAAGGGTTTGCCAAAATAAACTTCTCATATTTCTCAGCTATTCTTCTAGAGGTCACTAGCTTGTTGTCTCTCCTAGGGGGGCAAGCATGTAACTTCTCATATGTGACTATTTGCCAACTATCAGACCTTGATGTCTTCGATAGTAGGCAGACCCAAGGACAACTAGGCCAATCACATTTGGCCCTAACTCTCCTAGGATCACTCTTAACAAAGTTGATTACCTTTCTCTCACTTAGAGCATATGCAGTAATTGCTTTCCTAAACAACTGCTTGCTACTAAACTTCATTCCTAACTCAAATGTTGGCACACCAGGACTCTTCTAGTTCTTATGGTGACTTCTCCATCACTGCCAAGATTATCTATGGACTGCTCTGAATCACTATCTTCATAATTTATTTCATTGCCACTCTGGTCATCACAAGCTTGCATATCTGGCTTCCATTGAACCCCATCAAACCGTACATCATCCAGGTCAGCAATTTTCCTAGCTTTTAACCTTTTCTTCAAATCTTTGTAATGCTTATGTATGTTGGCAGCCTCCTCTTCATCATCTGATGGGCACTCATCTCTAGGTATGTACTCACTATCTGTATCACTGTCTTCATAAGTTGCCTTAATGCATACTGGCTCAGAATAAAGTTTGTGCATGACCATCCTCTTATTAGCCTTACCATTGTGACCTTCTATGTCCTCTTGTCCAGTTTCTATACGCACATCCTTTGCCTCATGTCCCTCGGAATCATCATCATCAACCTCTTACATCTCAAGCTCGTAGTGACTGCCTACATCATCCCCATATGACAAATCAACTACAATTGGTTCCTCAGCATAAACCTCAGCCACACCTCCATCCACAATACAATCAGACATGGATTAGCAAACTTTATCATCTGATAGTAACCTCAAACCAGATTCAAAATCTTTCCCTGGGAACAACCAATGTAGCATCGTTCCTTCAGCCACCTTGGTATGGTCCCGTAAATGACCTACAAGTTCTAGGAGGGATATCTTATCTCGTTCTATGTATGACATTTCCTCACTGCCACCACAATATATCTTCTTCCCTCCAGACAACACAAACTCCCCATTGAAATGAAATCTCACTAGAAGAGTGTCCAACACATTCATGGTACCAACAAACAACAATCCTAGATGCTCTTCACGCCCAGAAATTCCTCACACGAATTTCTGAACTTAATTGTGTTTAAAATCCCTGTACAGGACCAGCCAGGGTACACAAAAAGACAATGTTGATTACATGTCACGCCTAGAAATTCCTCACACGAATTTCTGAACTTAATTGTGTATTAAATCCCTGTCCAGGACCAGCCAGGGTACACAAAAAGACAATGTTGATTACATAACCAGCGTTCTTAGAAACAACTGAAAATTACACTTAATCTAGCGGAAATGCAGCGGAAAGAAAAAGAAGTAGACTAGCTCCAGCGGGTACGGCTCCAGTCCACAGGCACTGCTTCGACGGCGGAACAGCTCACTCCTGAGAGGCACCTCCATCGGACTCGACTTCTAGCTCTGGGGTGGGAAAATTAAGCAAGGCTGAGTACAAACCACCGTACTCAACAAGTAACACGGACAAGGGGGAAATAAATGATGCATAGGGATTAACAAGGACAGGCTAGGGTTAGTTGCAATAAAGCAGCGGTTAAACAAAAAACAGAGATTAAATAGAAATACAGGTAAATGAATATAGTAAAGCACAAGTAAATAACAGTTGTAAGATACCACAACGCTGTCCAACGTTACACCACGTTGCAACAGGCCCAACCACTACTCAACGTTACACCACGTTGCAGTAGTCCCGAGAGATAACCATTTTACTCAAGTTATTAAAGGTTCACTAATCACAGTGAGGCTGGGAGCTCGCCCGTAAATGTGGGCACGGCTATTTGAATAGTTTATACTCCGATCAGAGGTGTACTACTGTACCCACAAGACACGACTCCACTACACTTGAACGTGCGCCGACATACCACCATGGTATACCGGAAAGGAGACCGTGATAGGACCCGTTACACAACCCTCCCTATTTAATCGTACCACACTTCAGGTTTCACCCCCTCCTTTACACCAAGTCAGGCAGTCCCCTCTTGTGCCTTGGCAGATCCGGAAGCAGCAGAGGCTTTCGTTACACCACGATTGCCCGTCCATACTCCATCACGTCTACCCTTGCCAGGGTACGTCAAATAGTTCGAAGTCATGCTTCAAATCCCACCTTACCCATTTCGGCATGTGGTTAGCACTTAATTACTTCCAGGGTTTCCCGTGAACCGGTCCTTAATTACCATGGGTGCGACTCTCAAAACCATGCACCCACAGCCCACCATTATCAATATTTTAGTTGACATTAGCCCGTACCGGGTAATGAATCATTATCTCAGCTATTCAGAACTAAGCATGATTAATTGTGATCCCAATGAGCTATTTGTTCTAAACACGGCTAAGCATTAACCTAAGCCTAACTCTAATCAATTTACCCCTGGTCCAGCATGGATAAAGTTGGATAAACAACGGCTTAATAATAAGGTTTACACGAAGAAAAATAAATACAGTAAATACTTTAATTAAAACAATGCATATTTGAATTAATAAAGTGGGGAATTTGCAATAATGGGTTCAACATGATCAAAGATGAGTGTCACTTGCCTTGCTCTAGCCCTTGGGGAACTTCAGCGACGAACTCGAAGTAAACCGGCTCTTCGGCGGGGTCCGAATCTAAGCGACAAAGCACAAAAATAAATAAAACAGGCACCAACTCTACTGAAACAGCAAAAGAAAGTATTTTTAATGGATTCTTGACAATTTTATGGATTTAATGAAATTTGAGTGGACCTAAACGGAGACTAGATGAATTACTTATGAATTTTAGAAGTTTTCTGGGTTTTTTAGCTAAACAGAAAAGTCCTAAATCAATTATTGCGCAATTAATGGGGCTGCTGACGTCAGCGAGGAGAGAGGAGGCTGACGGCTGACAGGTGGGGACCACCTGTCGGTGAGAGAGAGGGGGAGGGAGAGACTGACACGCGGGTCCCACGGGAGGAGAGAGAGAGGAGGGCGCGGGGTGACTGACGGGTGGGCCCCGTCGGTCAGCGAGGCTGGAACAGACAGGAGGGGAGCGGAGAACGCGGCTGGCGGCGGGAGCTACGGGCGGCATGGCGGCGGCGGCGCACGGCGACGGCGACGACGGCGCGACGGCGACGACCGGCGTCCGGTGGCAGCGCGTGGCGCGGAACCGAGCGGGGCGCACGGC
Source organism: Oryza brachyantha (assembly GCF_000231095.2). Lineage (NCBI taxonomy): Eukaryota > Viridiplantae > Streptophyta > Magnoliopsida > Poales > Poaceae > Oryza > Oryza brachyantha. Next base: position 12,153,950 of record NC_023163.2, read on the forward strand.
GACGACGGCACGGCGGCACGGCGACGGCGGGCGAGCGCGGGAAGCGGCCACGCACGAGCGCAGGTGACGGCGGCTAGACGAGGGCGCGACGAAGGCGACGACGACCGCAGCGAGTGGCGGCGAGGACGAGCTCCGCACCCGTCCGGCGACGACGTGCGGCTCGGCGACGCACGGCCGGGAAGAGGGAGAGAGAGGGGAGGAGGAAGGGGACTCTCACCGGCGGCGGCGAACACGCGGGCGAGTCGGCGAGATCGAGGCGAAGGTGGTGACGCGGGTAGGAGCGAAAGATCGGCGGTGGCGACGGAGATCGGTGGGCGACGGTGAGGAGACCGGACGCGGCGGCGATCGGGCGGCGAAGGAGTGCGCGGCGCTGGGGCGGCTCCCTGGCGGCGACGAGGGCGGCAACAGGTCGGCGACAGCGAGGCGGAGGCGGTGACGCAGTTGGACGGCGACGACCGGCGGCTGGCGGTGAGATCTACTAGCGGCAGCGAACGACGACAGCGCGGCGGCGGCTCGGGCGGAGACGGAAAGTGGGCGACGGCGCGCGGCGACTCGGGATTTATAGGGTGGCGGCGCCGGCTAGGGCGGGCGGAGGTTGGAGACCGAGTCGGGCGCGACGCGGTCTCGGCGGCGGCGGTTGCGGTGGCGGCGCGGACTCGGACTCGGCGGGGCGCGGCCTGGCGCGGAGGCGGGGTTCCGGTCGCTGACAGGTGGGCCCCACCTGTCAGTGGCGCGAGGGAGGAGGGAGCGGCGACGGACTTCGCGGCGCGGGCGAGCGAGCGAGCTGGGCCGAAGCAGCGGCCTAGGCGGGGCACGCGCGGGGAGGAGGGAGGCGGGTCGGTTGGGCCGGCCGAGGGCAAAATGGGCCGGCTCGGCTGGGCCGGCCCGGGAAGGAAGGAAAAGAAAAAGAAAAAGGAAAAAGAAAAGGAAGGGAGGAAAATCGGACTTCGGCCCAATTTGAGAAGGAAGGGAAAAAGAAAGGAAAAAGGAGGGAAAAAGGAAAACCCCACTTTTGCCGAATTTTAAATTAATTTGTTTGGCCAAATTTTATACTTCTGCAATTTGAATTTAAATCCAGTTAGTCGATTTGCGAGCCTCGATTTAATTAAATTAAGTTCTTTTAAAGGGATTCTTCCTGAGTTCATTAAGCCAATTGTTATTTACGGATTTCTTTTTACGATTTTAGGCTTAGGACAAAACTCCGGGCGTGACATTACATAACCATCGTTCTTAGAAACAACTGAAAATTACACTTATTCTAGCGGAAATGCAGTGGAAAGAAAAAGGTAGACTAGCTCCAGCGGGTACGACTCCAGTCCATAGGCAAAGCTTCGACGGCAGACCAGCTCACTCCTGAGAGACACCTCCATCGGACTCAACTTCTAGCTCTGAAGGGGGAAAAAGTCGGGCAAGGCTGAGTACAAACCACCGTACTCAACAAGTGACGCGGACGAGAGGGTAATAAATGATGCATAAGGATTATCAAGGGCAGGCTAGGATTAGTTGCAATAAAGCAGCAGTTAAACAAATAACAGAGATTAAAAAGAATAAAGATAACTGAATACAGTAAAGGATAAGTAAATAACAGTTGTAAAATACCACAACACTGTCCAACGTTACACCACGTTGCAACAGGCCCAACCACTACTCAACGTTACACCACGTTGCAGTAGTCCCGAGTGAAAACCAATTTACTCAAGTTATTAAAGGTTCACTAATCACAGTGAAGCTGGGAGTTCGCCCGTAACCGTGGGCACAGCTATTCGAATAGATTATACTCTGATCAGAGATGCACTACTGTACCCATAAGACACGACTCCACTACACTTGAACGTGCGCCGACATACCACCATGGTATACCGGAAAGGAGACCGTGATAGGACCCGTCACATAACCCTCCCTATTTAATCGCACCACACTTCAGGTTTCACCCCCTCCTTTACACCAAGTCGGGCAGTCCCCTCTTGTGCCTTGGTAGATCCGGAAGCAGCAGAGGCTTTCGTTACACCACGATTGCCCGTCCATACTCCATCACGCCTACCCTTGCCTCGGTACGTCAAATAGTTCGAAGTCATGCTTCAAATCCCACCTTACCTATTTCGGCATGTGGTTAGCACTTAATTACTTACAGGGTTTCCCGTGAACCGGTCCTTAATTGCCATGGGTGCGACTCTCAAAACCATGCACCCACAGCCCACCATTATCAATATTTTAGTTGACATTAGCCCGTACCCGGTAATGAATCGTTATCTCAACTATTCAGAACTAAGCATGATTAAATGTGATCCCAATGAGCTATTTGTTCTAAACACGGCTAAGCATTAACCTAAGCCTAACTCTAATCAAGTTACCCCTGGTCCGAATTTGGATAATCAACGGCATAATAATAAGGTTTACCCGAAAAATAACATACAGTAAATACTTTAATTAAAACGATGCATATTTGAATAAAGAAAGCAGGGAATTTGCAATAATGGGTTCAATATGATCAAAGATGAGTGCCACTTGCCTTGCTCTGGTCCCTGGGGAACTTCGGCGACGATCTCGAAGTAAACCGGCTCTTCGGCGGGGTCCGAATCTAAGCGACAAAGCACAAAAATAAATAAAACAGGCACAAACTCTACTGAAACAACAAAAGAAAGTATTTTTTATGTATTCTTGACAATTTTATGAATTTAATGAAATTTGAATGGACCTAAACGGAGACTAGATTAATTACTTATGAATTTTGGAAGTTTTCTGGGTTTTTTACCTAAACAGAAAAGTCCTAAATCAATTATTGCGCAATTAATGGGGCTGCTGACGTCAGCGAGGAGAGAGGAGGCTGACGGCTGACAGGTGGGGGCCACCTGTCGGTGGGAGAGAGGGGAGAGGAGAGGCTGACGAGTGGGTCCCACGGGAGGAGAGAGGGAGGAGGGGCGCGGGGCAACTGACGGGTGGGCCCCGTCGGTCGGTGAGAGGGGAAACAGAGAGGGGAGCGGGGGAGCGGCGGGCGGCGCGGCGGCGACAGCGGCGGCGCACGGCGACGGCGACGACGGCGCGACAGCGACGGCGACAACCGGCGTGCGGTGACGGCGCGTGGCGCGCGACCGAGGCAACGGCGCGACGGCGACGACCGGGCAAAGCAGCGGCGACGGACTGGCGCGGCGACGACAAGCGAGCGACGAGCGCGGGCACGCACGGGCACGGGTGGCGACGGCTTGACGACGGCGTCGCGAAGGCGACGACGACAGCAGCGGGCGGCGGCGACTACGAGCTCCACACACGTCTGACGACGGCGTGCGGCTTGGCGGCGGTCGGCCGGGAAGGAAGAGAGAGATGGGAGGAGGAAGGAGACTCTCACCGTCGGTGGCGACCGTGCGGACGAGTCGGCGAGATCGAGGCAGAGGTGGCGACGCGGGTAGGAGCGAAAGATCGGCGATGGCGGCGGAGATCGATTGACGACGGTGAGGAGGTCGGACGCGGCGGCGACCGGGCGGGTGAGTGAATGCGCGGCGCTGAGGACGCTTACTGGCGACGACGGAGCGGCAACCAGTCGACGACGGTGGCGCGGAAGTGGTGGCGCGGCTGGACGGCGACGACGGGCGACCGACAGCGAGATCGAACGGCGGCGGTGACTTGGGCGGAGAGGAAAAGTGGGCGGCGGCGTGCGGCAACTCGGGATTTATAGGGTGGCGGCGCCGGCTAGGGCGGGGCGGAGGTTGGAGACTGAGTCGGGCGCGGCGAGGTCTCGGCGGCGGCCGTTACGGCGGCGGCGACGTGGACTCGGACTCGGCGCGGCCAGCGCGGGCGCGGGCGAGCAGGCGCAGTCGCTGACAGGTGGGCCCAACCTGTCAGTGGCGCGAGGGAGGAGGGAGCGGCAACGGACTTCGCGGCGCGGCGCGGGCGAGCGAGCTAGGCCGAGCGGCGGCCCAGGCAGGGGAAGGCAGCGCGCGCGCCGGAGAAGGCCGGTCGGCTGGGCCGGCCGAGGGGAGATGGGCCGGCTCGGCTGGGCCGGCCCGGGAAGAAGGAGAGGAAAAAGGAAAAAGAAAAAGAAAAGGAAGGGAGGAAAATTGGACTTCGGCCCAATTTGAGAAGGAAGGGAAAAAGAAAGGAAAAAGGAGGAAAAAAGGAAAACCCCACTTTTGCCGAGTTTTAAATTAATTTGATTGGCCAAATTTTATACTTCTACAATTTGAATTTAAATCCAGTTAGTCGATTTGCGAGCCTCGATTTAATTAAATTAGGTTGTTTTAGAGGGATTTTTCCTGAGTTAATTAAGCCAATTGTTTTTACGGATTTCTTTTTACGATTTAAGGCTTAGGACAAAACTCCGGGTGTGACAGATGCAAACTATAAGAAAAATACAAATCACTACCAATTATATAAACAAATCAAACCAGATTGACTAATCCCCTAAATAAAAATTGCAACCATGGTGGGAGCAACTCACATCAACGGAAGCCGCGTAGATCAAACCTCGGCCGTCCGAGACGACAACTGCGGCGCTCTGCCCCGTCGCCCTTCGCTGCTGGGTAGATCCGCCCCGCCACAGTGCCATGCACCCTCTCGCCCTTTGCGTCGCCCTCCTCTTTGTTTCACCCTCCAAGTGCGAGAGCTCGAGACAGCTTCCATCGGGCGTAGTTATTTACGGGTCCAAGCTGACTCGGCACTTTTGACCGAGGTCAACAGTCCACGTAGGCAAAAACCGGTCTCCATATTGCTTTGGGAGTCCATTTGCACTGGATTCAATAGTTAGAGGGTCAAGATTTCTGGTATTATGGATGAGGTGCACGAATTAGACTGTAGCGACATTTGAGGGAGTCAAAGTAGACTTGTTCCTAGGGAATTAGCCAACCTGCCAAACAAGGTCTTAGCGTCCTAAAGTAACACGGTATGTCCCAGCAGTCCCTAAAAGCACCAGTAACTTACTCGTGCTAACTCTATGGTCATATTTAATATATATAACTGCAACAACAAAATACAGTAAAATATTTTTTCAATCAAAGAACATAATGAGGTGATTTAAATATTTATTAAAAAAGTGCTCACATGGCGCTCCTGAAATCTAAAGAAAAACGTGCTAGTTGATTTATTCGTTCAGACTACAAACCAACTCAAGTATTCAAGTTACACTCTAAAAGAAATCCATGTATGGTATATCCACTTAAGGTGCAATTCTTAAATAGTTTCACTGCTACTGATTACTATAGCCAGCATCCTACCGCAAGTAAAGAGTTTTTTTATCATCCTTGAAAAAGTATCACGAGGTACCATATTTTAGTGTAACAGTTTAGTACCTTAAGGTAAATGTACCATAAGTAACAAAACTTTGCACTAAATTTTTTTTACCTCAAGATTCTTCTTAAGGATGTTAAAATAGCACGCAAGTAAAACTACAAAATGTTGAACAAAAGTGAGAACATTAATGGTATGCAGTGTCTCAAACAAGCAAAATTTGTGTTTTTTTACAAGTATAGTGCAAATATCAATGCACCAAATATTGTGAACCTTGATCTTTTGGAATTGGCAGTACGGTTACATGCATAAAAAAATGGAAAAATAATTATGTGTTTCTCCTTAATCAATGAATAAAAAAACAAAATATAACAAATTGAAATACAAGCAGCTGCATCATCATGAACCTCTGCTTCTCTCATTATAGCCTCTGCTATTCAAGTGTTAATGTGTTATATTCCTGACTGTCTGTATATAGCATACATAAGTACCCTTGATGACAATGTTGCTTTTAGGTGCATAAGTACATGGATAACCTGCAAAAATTGTAGTGTAACAAATATGCTGAAAATATCTATACTAATATAGCCATGGAAGGGATCTGAAAGAGGCTTGTGGACATAGCAACACATTAACTTTAGAATTAAGAACACCACTCTGAAACCAGGAGCTTGGAGATCTAGTTTGCTTCTTGTAAATCAGAGGCAAAATTAGCAGCAAAATTTACCTTTTGCCTTTTGTTTTGTAGACGCATCCCTTGTGAATGGCAATTTATTTCTGTTAAATCAGCAAGTTAACATACCCTCCAATCTTGTGAAATTATTGAAATACATCTGAAAACGTAGAAGGAGCTCAGAGTTACAGTAGCTTAAAGAGAACATCAAGTGAATATAATTGGAATACATCTGAAAATGTAGAAACATGTCAGTCAATAGAAGACATTTGTTTCCATTTAAAATCAAGTCAGAAAGTGAGCCCCAAAACATAGGTGTTCTCTTGGCAGACATCATACGGTGACATTAGAATCAAATGACTATGGAGCTTCTTTAGAGATTCAGGTCTACATGCAGTGGCTAACAAAAACCACGATTGGTTACTCATGGCATCGGATGTAGCCAACTGAGTAAAAGCAAACCTGAGTCATGTATAGTTTGTTAGGACAAATAATCACCAACCTTAGGGACAATCAATGAGTTTACTATTAGACAATGTGCACTAACACCATTAAAACTGAAACAACAATCAGCAAAGTTTAACTGAGTTCGAAGGTTTGAAGCTAACGAAGTAACAAAATGAAACTGCAATGAAATTTTCATGAACTGGAATTGCAATATAGCACAATTGAAGTACTTGTCGATCTCAACGAATAAGATTTTTCCACATCTCTAGTTTTCGTCATCTATTGAATAAGATTGTCTCCACGTATCCTATTGTTCATTACCTCCTGAATAAGATTGTTTCCACTTATCCTACAGGAATTGGGACACAACAGTGAGTGTCAGTACCAGACACGTAAGCATGGCAAGTTGGCAACAAGGAAGTCACTGGATTTTGAGTCCTTTCTTTAAGTAATGCAATACACCAATACTACAAATAAATAATGAGACAGGGATAAACCAGTGCACAGAAGGGAGTTAAACCCTTGCAAGGCAATTCCACAAGTACCTTGTGAGCATGCAGTATGCTAGTACCCTCCAATTTTTCCTTAACTTTGATTTCTTTTTTCCTCCGAGTAAACCAGACGCACAGAAGACATAATTTGCCCCATTCACTATCTAGCCCCTATAGCAGAACAACCAAAAGAACACAAAGTGAGAGAAAACACCGAGGGAAGCCGGAGGTAGAGCAGGAAAGGAATGCCACCAAGTTGCAAGCCTTCAATGACCCGGTGAGGTGGCTCTTCATAATCAAGCTACAATGTGCTTGAAGATGAAGACGATGACCTAGGAGAATGAGAAATTCTTGTATCAGTTGAATTCGATCTATATAGTATTTGACTCCTTGTATCATGGCTAGCTTCGGAGTACCTGCAATCGTCAACATCGGACTGGCAGCCACGATGGCGACGGGTGGATGGCATCGAGGCAGCGGCGATGTTGACAGGTGAATGGCATGCAGGAGGCAGCAACGGCCTAGATGGAAATTATGTTGGCTATGCATTGCGACGGCCGAGGCAGCGGCGTAGTCGGCAGCCGAGGCGACAGCGGAGGAGGAGGGAGATGAGGTCCGGGTGGCGCAGTGGAGATGGCGACGGTGAGCTGGTTCTAGGGTTCGGGGGCGACGGCGGTGGCGGGTAGGGACAAGTGTCGATCGGGTGCGCGTGCGTCTGGGCCAAACCGTCGAGGCCATGCAGGATGGGGGGAGGAGGTGGAGTCGTGGAGACGTGGATGTCATCTAGATCGTTGGATGGATTTCGAGCAAACGAATTTTGTCCGTCAGATTTGTGTGCCCTATAGGATATCTATAGACTACTACATGGGTCAATTCAGGCAAATCATGTCTCTATGTACACATGCATCGATCACCTGTGTACTACCGCCGGAAACAAACCTGTAGTCTAGTGGTTACATAATGCTTTAGTAGTATCTGAGGTCCTGGATTCGACTCTTCGTTGGAGTGAATTTTTCAGGATTCTAACGGCTTTGTGCTTTTAGTGAAAGATGACGTGCCCGTCGACAACGAGACGCCCGTGACACGACTTCGAGCGGCCAGTGGCCAGTTTTCGGAGGTGCTCATAGCTTCGAGGTTTCTCTAGATTTACCGACCAGTCTTCGGAGGTGCTCATAGCTCATAGGGGGATTTGCGCGCGTACGTTCTTGGGGAGCACATAGGGCGGGAGAGTATGTGTGTGTTGTGAGCTTCTGCGTTGCGCTGTATTCTTATAAAAAACAGAGCTACCGCCGGTGAGCTAGCGGCCATCACCGTGCCTGCAACGACCTTCGTTAGCCCCGCCAAGACCTCCTCTGGTCTTCTTGTTTTGGTTGTGACCACCTCCAGACCACCGTTCGTCGACTGCGGTGCCCCAAACGCCGGCGACCGCGGCTGTTTCGCCTCCTGCCTTGTTTTATCTTTTCGTCAACCAAATGTAAGAAAGCTCGAAAGATAAGGAAGAGATTAGTAGGTTTTCTGGTAAACTATGAAACATAGTAAAACTTGTGAAATACAAAGGAAAACTATGCATACCTCTAAAAATTATGAAGTTAATTTTGTTGGACTCATAAAATTATGTAGAAAATTAATATGAAGTAAAAGGTAACATGTTCTGTAAAGTAAATATAATTAATAAATAAGCCTTAAGAAATTGATTTAGAATACTCAAAAATTGTGGAATGAAATTTGTAGAGCTCATGAAGTTCTGCACTAATTTCTGATAAAATAAATTGTAGCATGTTATGTACAGTAAATACAAGTAATAAATATGCCTAAGGAAAAATGAATTGATGTATTTTTCTAATGTATGTTACTATCTCTGTCCCATAACAACTTTATTTTTCGAACCGTTTGACCATTTTGCCTTATTTAAAAAATTTGTAAAAAACTTTAAAAAAATTAGTCACACATAAAGTTACTATTCATGTTTTAGCATCTAGTAACAATAAAAATATTAATCATAAAGAAAATTCAAATAAGACGAAGAGTCAAAACATTGTATCTAAAACTGAAAAATAAACTTAATATGGGACAAAGGTAGCAGTTTTCAAGGTCAATGGAAAGTTCATGCTAGCTTTAAAACTGGTCAAACCACTTCTGGTGAACCTATTTAAATACAACCTTTCATTTGACCCAATGATTTTTAACTAGATCAAACATCTAAAACACATGTAATATATTTTATAAATGTGCATATCTATATATGATCTATATATATAGCCCTTTAGGTCCAAACTTCAATAGGTTAAGTAGTTCCAAAAAAAAACATTCTAATTTTTCTGTAGGTAATTGTGCAGGTTAAAATATAGAAAATAGCCCTAAAAGTAGTATAGCACTAGCAAAATATCCGTGCATTGTACCTAGTCAAGTTATTTTTAGTTGTGCAAATTAGACGTGACATCTTATTAATGTGTTGCTCATGTTGCACACGAGACATGTTCATGTTACATATATTTTTCTATTTTATGTTCATTTTTATCAACTTACATTGAATTTGAAATAGTCCTGGTTAGAAACATTTTAGGCCAATACAAAATATTGACCAAAGCTAGGTAGGATGTGATTTTTTTTATTTTTTTATTTTTAAAACCACACCCACCGACATCTTATTTCTAAATATAAACCTTTTAGCCATGTCACAAGTAGGGCACATAAAAACGGGTAAACATAACATCATGTGGTAGGGCACAATGAGAAGAGCTCATAAAAATGGGTAAACATACAACTAACGTGGCATAGACATTTCAAACATTTGCGTATTTATAGTACAGTATGTTGTATTAACATGTTAGCCCTTTACTGTATGACAAATTACATAAAAAACAATTAAGCTTCATCTTTTCGCTTTCACTTATGCTTATAAGCCAAAATTTAAACTTTTAGCTTTAAATTTGAAATTGATTAGCCGCTAAGAACATGTAGATAAAAATTTTATTTATAAATTATCTTTCGCTTACACCGTCAGCTCGTGGGTAATTTGCAGCCTTTTCGCTTCTACTCATAAATTAAAATTTAAAATTTTCCCTTTATATTTTAAGTTGATTTAAATGTTTTTATATTGTATTTATTTTTCATCTTTACTTTTAGGTTGTTTAGAGCCTGTATATAAAAATTTTATTTATAAATTATTATTTGGTTATAAATACGTCGTTTGGCGAGGACCTGATCTGCCGGCTCGATCATGAGACTGCGCGCACGTCGATCGAACCGGGCTGACCGGTCGGTCAGTTCAGGTTGTCAGCTTAGTGGCTGGAACAGCAAACGACCGCATCCAGCGCTGTCGTATGTACGCCGCGACAGAGGAGACCTGCACGTACGGCGAGCTAGCTCTAGGCCACTCCACAGTCTCCACTGTATATATATGCCGGTGAATGGTCGACTTGTGCATGTCCGTACGTGCGGTGGCGGAGCAGGGTGAAAATCCAGCTAAGATGAACTTAATATTATAAGGCCGTGTTCGGTCTCTCTATTAGTTAACTTATACCTCTCGTTTTTCACGCGCACGCTTCTCGAACGGTTAGGCGGTGTATTTTTTTAAAAAAAATCTATATGAAAGTTGTTTCAAAAAATCAGTTAATATATTTTATATTTTTTAACAATTAATAATTAATTAATCATATACAACCTCTGTCCCAAAATAAACGAATTTATGAGTTTTTACATAGATTTTTTGAGTCTTCGTCTTATTTGAAAAATTATGATTAATATTTTTGTTATTATTACATGATAAAATATGAAAAGTTTTACATGTGACTAATTTTTTTTAATTTTTTAATAAATTTTTCAAATAAGACGATGGTCAAACGGTCTATACATAGAACTCAGAAATCTTTTTAGACGGAGTAGTACTAATTTATTACTACGTTTTCGTGCCGGATAAGTTAACTTATCCTCTTACCCCAAACGCGACCTAAGTTCTAATTTATGTATAAGAACCACATATGTAAAATAAATAAAGCTATTAATACATTAACTTATAAATCATCATGCGAATGGTACTTCATATAAATTACAGTACTTATAAATCATCTTTTACACACTTATAAATTATCTTTTACGCGACGTACAACACTGAGTATGACGAGGGGGTAGGATTCTGCCGGCGGTGAGGTATGGCGGCCGCCATAGCTCGCCATATTGGTAGCTTCGCCGCTGCGTACGTGACACTCGAGTCTCTTGCACTACGACGGTCGTACTCGTCGGAGAGTAAGGCCTTGTTTAGTTCCAAAAAATTTTTTTAAAAACATCACATCGAATTTTTGACACCTAAATAAAGCATTAAACATAGATGAACCAAAAAATTAATTGTACAGTTATGGAAGAAATCTTGAGACAAATCTTTTGAGCCTAATTAGTCCATAATTAGTCATAAGTACTACATTAACTAATATATGCCAATGACGAATTAATTAGGCTCAAAAGATTTGTCTCGCGGTTTCTAGGCTAGCCGTAAAATTTATTTTTTTATTCATGTCCGAAACCCCTTCCAACATCCGGTCAAACGTTCGATGTGATGTTTTTGCCAAAAGATTTTGGCAACTAAACATCACCTAAGAGTACTCTGTGTTGCTGCGCTTGCATCTTGGAGGCTGTATCCTGAACTCATCCCGGGTCGCCTCAGTTGGACGAGGTTACCGATGTGGTGGCACGTTGAAGCGAGCGGCTGGGAGATTGCGCGGCACCGCGTGCCTGCCCCCGCCTCTGGCACCATGTGCAGGGACAACCGGTGAGGACGACATGCCGTTCTCACAGGCATCGCCGACGGCGACGGTAGGAGGCAGCAGGTTGGCGAGGTGAGAGCGCCATCGCGGACTGCGTCTAATCGACCGTGGTAACAGCAGAAGATGGGCATCGATGATTCTATTCAAGCTGGTGTTCATAGCCATCACCTCAAGACGCAGTGCGAATTGCTACACGATATCCTCTTGTAAGCCACAGGGCGGACCACGCCGGCAAGGGCGTGCATGGAATCGGGGCGTTCCTAGACGCCGAGTTGACTGAAATTTTGATATTTTGGTCCTTTGAAAAAACTTACGTCATTGACGCTGTTGTTCTATGGGATGGCGCCAATAACATTGGCGTCGTTCTCCCGCCACATAAACATAACATTATCACTTAAAGTACGGCGTTAATGTCATTGGCTCTGTCCTATATAACGACTATGCCAATGACGTTGGCGGAATAAAAAAAAGATTCATTTGTGTAATAAGCTTTTTAGAATCTATTTATAAAATAAATTTTCGAAAGTACCAAAATATCAAAATTGCAGCCGAGTCGAAAAGGTTACCACCTTAAAACTCCCCGAAGATACTTTCTCATATCCCGCCTAGGAATTGAGAATCTTCCATCGCACCGACCCCTGATCGTGCGCACCGGTCATCCCCACCATGGCACGTAACAGGGCGCCAACCTCCGCCGCCACTCCTACCGACGCGTCCTGCTCGCCGGCCACCGCCCCTGTGGCCCTACCCTGAAGTCGTCGCCGTGTCGACCTCGCTCGGACTGAAGGTACCTGTTCGACCAGCGTCCTCCGCCGATGTGGCACGGCGCACCGCACCTTCCCTGCTCCACACGCGGCTCGCATTCCTCGTCGCTGTGTGCGCCTTTCCCGAGACCGCCCCTGCTTCGTGCGCAGCTTGCCTTTCAAGCCGTCGGACCTGCAGTGTGCTCCTCCCTCCGCCGAACTCCTCAACGCAGGCAACCTGTTTGACCGTCAGCCTCCACCGCCGTGTGTTCGAATTGGATGTGTTGGATCTTCTTTTTTTTTTTTCTGGCATGCGCATGTACTTTATCTGGTCGTAGTTTCCTTTTTATCTGGTCACAGTTTCTTTTTTTCGTCAACGAGCATCACGGTGCGCTCGGGAGAAGGCACGGGGCTTTTTTTTTTTTTACTAGCAAAATACCCATGTGTTACAATGGATTTAAACAAAAGTTGAAAAATTATAAGAGTACTCGATTGACCCATGCTTGTTTAAAGATTATTGCTGACATGCAATGTCTCTTTTTCATTTTATATTCGAGCTTAAAATTTTCCAACACACCATAAGCAAACACAAGAGAGATGGATCGACCGGATGCACACAAATCATCACAATGTATATTGTTTGTATATCTATATATTTATTAACATCTATATGAACTTAGCAAGTTATTGAAAGTCAAACAAAAATAAATAAAGATTATATACATGTTCAGTGCTCTAAAAGCAAGGCTAACAAATAAAAAATAATGATAAACCCCTAAAATTTTATATACATATTCTTAGAAATCTAAAAAGATAGATAAAAAACAATGATGAACAAATCCCAAAATAAACTATAGATTTAAGATTAAAAATTTAAATAAACAATGATAAACAAACCCCTAAATCATCTATAAGATTAAAAATTTAAATTTTGACTTATACTTAGTTATATATATAAGCGTAAGCATAATCAGCGATTATAAGCGAAAGAGAGGAGGGTGACTCGCCTGTAACGAACTAAAACACTATTAACAATTAGCACCGCTTTTTCTTTTTGCAAGAACTGTCACGAACTCACAACAGATTCACCTTGAGCGATGTACGTCTGTTTATGTTTTTCTGCTGCATTTGTGTTGCTGCATATTTGAAGGGAGATTACTTCAAAATAGAATCGGATCAAGTCTTGCAGGAAGAATCAGTGTTGGTGCATACTTGGAGGAAGTAAAAATGCATGTACGGTGGGTGTCGGATACGTATCCAGAGAATTTGCTTCAGTCTAATAAAAAATACCTCTTCGTGATACTAAATTATTTCTGATCGTTAGATCTAACAGTACACATCTCAATACACATCCTACTAGATCCAATGGTAGAAAATGGTTTTTTACTACCGATATATTTTTTGGTGGTACACCAAAGAAACGAATCTCATCCCGATACGATTCGTGTACACACGATGATGGACGAGACAATGCGTGGTCCAGGCTGCAGCACATGCATGCGTGCACGTCGCTCCCCTGAGTTCCCTCCGACCGGTCCGCCAATGATATTCCGATTAGGAGGTTTGCAAGTACGTACGTGCAGCCTAAAGCCGAATATGACACAACGATGTCGACGACAGACGAAAGGAGTGGCAGAATCAATAATTTTTTTATAATAGTAAAGATGTGCGATGATGACGTGGGACGTTTTTTCTTGTGAGAGGAGGATGGACAAAACTCTTTAAATATTAAACATAAATGTACAGTATTTCACTTGTTGATAAAAAAAATACCATGGACCCTTTTGAACACACTTAATTTTAGTGAAACAAAAGAGATATTGGATACTCGAAATTTTCACACTAGAACACAGGATTTGTAAACTAGTAGAACATTTATCTAGAGTTGTGTAATAGAGTAAATGCTTTAATATTTTCAAACTTATTGAAATTATAGAAAATGCATCCAAGCTCCAAAATGAGTAAACTAGGGCTTGCTAGAATCACAAAACTATGTATTATCAAGCTATAAAGTAAAGTTTGAAGGGGCGGATCTATCATAAGAAAGTGGGAGCTCAAGCCCTACTACCCCAGTTAAAGCCGTGGTAGTCCTCGCTAAAACCCTTTAAAATTTTATGTCAAATATTAGTGAAAATAGGAGCAAAACGAGTTTAGACCCCTCTACTATTTGTTGGCTAGATCTAGAAAATAGTCCACTTTCTATTCAGAAGGTATTTCTAATAATATTATGACTTATAAATATCTTAAAACGCTTTAGAACTTAGAAAATTCATTAAAGCTTAGAGAAAATATGAAACCAATTCTGTAGACCTTAGAATGATGCATTATTTCATGCTGTAGGTTAACATCTCAAAAATATAACCCATAAAATGCAAGTATAGTGTAGCATACACCTAAATACCGAAATACGCGTATAGAAACTGTAAAATCTCTATAACTTATAAAATGGAAGAGATAAAATAGTAAGTCCTGTTAAATTCATCTAAATAATACACCAACCAACGATAGCAAAACCATGCAAGTTATAGCATTTCGGGTTCTATGCTTCTTTTTTTATATTTATAGCAAATACCTTAAAATTTGTATAGGTTACAAGTGTGAAGACATAGAAGATATGTTTTGATTAATGTATTGATGAACAAGGCTAATGAAAGAGTCCCACTACCTTTGTTCACACTTGAATCCCATTTTTGCTCATATGAATTGATAGGTGCTTTGTTTGCTTTTAAATGATGCACGTTCTTGTTTAATTTATCCATTAGTTTAGTTTGAAATTGGTATAAATGATAGATATATTCCTCTTTGCATTTTTCAGCCTTATTAAGTCGATCTCCTTTTACTTGTAACCTTAGGATGGATAGAAGTACTTGCTAAGTAGTTTACATTTGGTATTTATATCTATACTTGCTTAGACATGCTTAGAACTAAATTATCTACAACACAACTTGTCTAAATGGTTTGAAATGGGCTTTTAAGCGCTTCTGAATTGAGATGAAAATTATGACATTGCAGGTGAACTAAAATTGAAGTACAACTTGATTGGAAGCTTGGGCAAGCCAGTGGTGCACATATGGCAGTAGTTATGCACCGATAGGGGGAGAGCTTGTCTGAGAGTTGATTAAGGACCAAACTCAGTATCATATTCTCATTTTAAACAGTGCAACCACGTATGCTAGTATGGGATGGCCATAGCTGATTAAGTTGCTTATGTCCAGCCTTGCATATTGGTAGGCAAAGTAGTTCCCGCGGTTGCCACAAAGGAAGTAGGTTGTTGTCACGCCCAGAAATTCCTCACACGAATTTCTGAACTTAATTGTGTTTAAAATCCCTGTCCAGGACCAGCCAGGGTACACAAAAAGACAATGTTGATTACATAACCATCGTTCTTAGAAACAACTGAAAATTACACTTATTCTAGCGGAAAAGCAGCGGAAAGAAAAAGGTAGACTAGCTTCAGCGGGTAAGGCTCCAGTCCACAGGCAAAGCTTCGACGGCAGAACAGCTCACTCCTGAGAGACACCTCCATCGGACTCAACTTCTAGCTCTGAAGGGGAAAAAAGTTGGGCAAGGCTGAGTACAAACCACCGTACTCAACAAGTGACACGGACGAGAGGGTAATAAATGATGCATAAGGATTATCAAGGGCAGGCTAGGATTAGTTGTAATAAAGCAGCAGTTAAACAAATAACAGAGATTAAAAAGAATAAAGATAATTAAATACAGTAAAGGATAAGTAAATAACAGTTGTAAAATACCACAACACTGTCCAACGTTACACCACGTTGCAACAGGCCCAACCACTACTCAACGTTACACCACGTTGCAGTAGTCCCGAGTGAAAACCAATTTACTCAAGTTATTCAAGGTTCACTAATCACAGTGAAGCTGGGAATTCGCCTGTAACCGTGGGCACGGCTATTCGAATAGATTATACTTTGATCAGAGGTGCAGTACTGTACCCACAAGACACGACTCCACTACACTTGAACGTGCGTCGACATACCACCATGGTATACCAGAAAGGAGACCGTGATAGGACCCGTCATATAACCCTCCCTATTTAATCGCACCACACTTCAGGTTTCACCCCCTCCTTTACACCAAGTCGGGCAGTCCCCTCTTGTGCCTTGGTAGATCTGAAAGCAGCAGAGGCTTTCGTTACACCATGATTGCCCATCCATAATCCATCATGCCTACACTTGCCTCGGTACATCAAATAGTTCGAAGTCATGCTTCAAATCCCACCTTACCTATTTCGGCATGTGGTTAGCACTTAATTACTTCCAGGGTTTCCCGTGAACCGTCCTTAATTGCCATGATGCGACTCTCAAAACCATGCACCCACAGCCTACCATTATCAATATTTTAGTTGACATTAGCCCGTACCGGGTAATGAATCGTTATCTCAGCTATTCAGAACTAAGCATGATTAAATGTGATCCCAATGAGCTATTTGTTCTAAACACGGCTAAGCATTATCGTAAGCCTAACTCTAATCAAGTTATCCCTGGTCCAGCATGGATGAAGTTGGATAATCAACGGCATAATAATAAGGTTTACCCGAAAAATAACATACAGTAAATACTTTAATTAAAACAATGCATATTTGAATAAAGAAAGTAGGGAATTTGCAATAATGGGTTCAATATGATCAAAGATGAGTGCCACTTGCCTTGCTCTGGTCCCTGGGGAACTTCGGCGACGATCTCGAAGTAAACCGGCTCTTCGGCGGGGTCCGAATCTAAGCGACAAAGCACAAAAATAAATAAAACAGGCACAAACTCTACTGAAACAGCAAAAGAAAGTATTTTTTTATTGATTCTTGACAATTTTATGAATTTAATGAAATTTGAATGGACCTAAACGAAGACTAGATGAATTACTTAAGAATTTTAGAAGTTTTCTGGGTTTTTTAACTAAACAGAAAAGTCCTAAATCAATTATTGCGCAATTAATGGGGCTGCTGACGTCAGCGAGGAGAGAGGAGGCGCTGACGGGTGGGGGCCACCTGTTGGTGGGAGAGAGGGGAGAGGAGAGGCTGACAGGTGGGCCCGAAAGGAGAGAGGGAGGAGAAGTCTGGCGGGTGGGACCCGCCGGCCGGCGAGAGGGAAACAGAGAGGGGGAGGAGAGCGTGGCCGGCGGCGAACGACTCGGGCGACGCGGCGGCGGCGCGACCCGGCGGTGGCGATGACGGCCGACGCGGCGGCGACGACGCGACTGGCGGCAACGGCGCGGGACGGCGGCCGGTGGTAGATGTGTCGCACCGCGGCGGCACGACGGGGACGCCGGGCGGCTCGGGGAGGCAACGACGGCGCGACGAGCGCAGCGGTGCGGCGAACGGCGAGAACGAGCGGCGCCGGCGGAGAGCGGCGACGGCGAGGCGGGGGTGACGGCAAGCGGAGGGGCGAGGCAACGTCCAAGGCGCGCACGTGCACGGCGTCAGCGGCGGCCTCGGCGGCATCCCGCGGAGAGGAAAAGAGGGGAAGAGGGGAGCGGAGAGGCTCACCGGCGATGGGAACGACGGCGACGGGTCTAGTCTTGTTTTTCTTTTTCCGCTGCATTTCGATAGATAATTGTTTTTGTTCGTTTTTAAGTCGTGGAACTGTGTATTAATTTGTCATAGTGTGTACTCGGGCTGATTCCTGGACCAAGATTTAATACATGCTATGTTCAGAAATTTGGTGTAAATTTCTGGGCGTGACAAAAGTTTAATTAAAGTTTAGCAAATGTTCTTCGGTTTTTCCTTTCTTTTTCCTAGGATTTGGTTTGTTCCCATGTTTCTTGGGTTGAAGTCGCGTTTCGCGAGCTTTGGGCCTAGCCCAAGGCCCCCTTGGGTCGTGGTTGTGCCTATCTCTCCCCTTGGTCATGCGCTCTTTCTTTTCCTCCCTCGGCTGTGGGATACCTATACTAGGGGTAATCCATAGACTACATGTATACATAGGGTCATAGGGGTACCGAATAGGAAGACAATAATATCTTTACCGGATCAGCTAGAAGTTTGGTAACTATCGAATTTTATGCTGCATGTATCGGACCCGGCCGTATCTGTAGGATATATTTCAGTCTTATCAGATTAGAAATCTATCATATCTGTAAGCCCTATCCCATACTATATAAGGGGTTATGGGGCACTCATAAGGGGACACGCAATGATACATTTTAAATACAATATCAGTAGGACTAGGGTATATATTATCTCGCCAGCCGAGAGCCTGAACTTGGGTAAACCTCTGCCTTCATCCTAACCATCGACTTCACTGTCTTTATCCACCCTATAGTATTATCGTAGATCCAGATCGTCGACATGTATGATTTTCTAAACCATAGAATTCCTTATCCCTTTTATCTTTAACATTTCCTTTTGTACAGGGAAAGGAGTCCTTTTTGTCACGATTCCTATTTTTATCTCCAAGCCCCAACAAAAGCTACCTCCTGGCCCTCACCCCGCCAGCCTCCCATCCACCCCGACGCGAACGCCCTCCCTGCTCCCCTGCGGCAGTTGACGGTCCAAACCCTGCCACTGCCTCCAGCCACCGCTACAAGTTGTTGCTGCTGCCGATCACCACCGGTCGTCGCCTACTCCTGCCATCGCTGATTGTGTCTCTAACCACCGCCGTCGCTGGGTTGCTGCCACTATCGCTAGTCCATTGCGCCATTGCTCCATTGTCATCGTGTGTTGCCTTGCATTCACATTGTTGCCGCTAAACCCTAACGCGTGTCGTTAATGGGTTATTCAATTTGTAGTGCAAACTTTCAGTTTCATACTTATAAATTGGTCATTCATTAAGCATTTTAATGTGTCATTAATCCTACTATTAATCATGTCATTGTTCAGTCATTCATTTCATGACTAGTGCAATAGATCAGTTTCGCCGTGCAAATCTACCAGTCGTGTACATTTATGTTTCTCTCGTGCGAACCAGTGTCTCATTTGTGTTTCAATATTGTTGGCGTGAACCATCAGGTCATTGCATGATTATGATATTCATCATACATGAGTCATTAATCTGTCGATAGTCGTTTTCAGCCTTCATGAGCCATTCTGCATTCGTCGTCTAGATTCTTGTTGCAGTCGCAAACCCATGTTCTTGGCAAGAGTCGTTTATGAGTCTGCATGTTGTCAAAGTAAAGTCTTGTTTTCCCTTCTGTTTTTCTATTTCATTTGCATTGCCTCTAAAAAGTTGTTAACTCATTTTTAGGGTTAGCTAATAAAACAACATAATTTCTAAAATTTGTAACTAATTAATCCAAAATTTGTTCAAGCCCATTCAAATTGCGGTGGATCAATAATTTTTGTCAAGAATCCAATAAAAATAGTTTATTTCTCTGTTTCCGTAGCCCTTTGTGTCATTTTTAGTGTTTTAATTGATTGCTTTAGATTTCAGTGAGGTTTGGTCTACTACGAGGTGGTAGCCTGCCCAAGCCATTTAAGAGTTGCAAGGAAAGTCACATTGCATTCCTTGTGCATAAATCATTTTTATATTTATAATTTATAGACATATGTGCTTTCACAATTATATGCTTTCGTAGTAGACCGGGCTTGACCGAAAGCTCGCGAAACTTGACTTCATCCCAAGAAACATGAAAAAACCCAAATCCTAAGAATGGAAAAGCGAGGAACGGTTACCAAACTTTAATTAAACTTTAAGTGACTTTTATTCATTGAAACTTTAACCTGTTTTCCTCCCTGAAATTTCCACTTTGCATCCTATTAATCGATTTCACCAGAACAAACATGACAAATGTATTCGTAGACTCTAGGTTGAATTAATTAAATAATTTATTTCTACTTAATTAAATCTTGATTAAAAAAATAATTTCTTTAATTTCTTTTTGGATTTTGATTTAGGTTTAGAAAAAACTTGGGATGTTACAACTCGGGCTAGTGCTAGACCGAGATTTAATATATGCTATTATTCGGTAATTGATGTAATTTTTGGGCTACACCAAGGGATTCCCCTCGATGCCATTAGGAGGGGTCATGTCTAAACCTAGTTCCACGGCAATAACCATTTCTTTAGCTACCCCGACGTTAGCACACTGCATTGTGTTGGACAACATCTTCCACTTCCCTGTGGGACGTGACAATACTCACCTACACAACTGTCACACCCGGAGTTTTGTCCTAAGCCTTAAATCGTAAAAAGAAATCCGTAAATAACAATTGGCTTAATTAACTCAGGAAAAATCCCTCTAAAAGAACCTAATTTAATTAAATCGAGGCTCGCAAATAGACTAACTGGATTTAAATTCAAATTGCAGAAGTATAAAATTTGGCCAATCAAATTAATTTAAAACTCGGCAAAAGTGGGGTTTTCCTTTTTCCCTCCTTTTTCCTTTTTTTCCCTTCCTTCTCAAATTGGGCCGAAGTCCAAGTTTCCTCCCTTCCTTTTCTTTTTCTTTTTCCTTTTTCCTCTCCTCCTTCCCGGGCCGGCCCAGCCGAGCCGGCCATCTCCCCTCGGCCGGCCCAGCCGAGCCAGCCTTCTCCCGCGTGCGCGCTGCCTTCCCCCGCCTGGGCCGCCGCTCGGCCCAGCTCGCTCGCCCGCGCCGTGCCGCGAAGTCCGTTGCCGCTCCCTCCTCCCTCGCGCCACTGACAGGTGGGGCTCACCTGTCAGCGACCGCGCCTGCTCGCCCGCGCACGCGCTGGCCGCGCCGAGTCCGAGTCCGCGTCGCCGCTGCAACCGACACCGCCGTAACGGCCACCGCCGAGACCTCGCCGCGCCCGACTCGGTCTCCAACCTCCGCCCCGCCCTAGCTGGCGCCGCCACCCTATAAATCTCGAGTCGCCGCGCGCCGCCGCCCACTTTTCCTCTCCGCCCAAGTCGCTGTCCGCCACCATCGCCGATCTTCCGCTCCTACCCGCGTCGCCACCTCCGCCTCTCTGTTTCCCCTCTCACCGACCGACAGGGCCCACCCGTCAGTTGCCCCGCGCCCCTCCTCCCTCTCTCCTCCCGTGGGACCCACTCGTCAGCCTCTCCTCTCCCCTCTATCCCACCGACAGGTGGCCCCCACCTGTCAGCTGTTAGCCTCCTCTCTCCTCGCTGACGTCAGCAGCCCCATTAATTGCGCAATAATTGATTTATGACTTTTCTGTTTAGTTAAAAACCCAGAAAACTTCTAAAATTCTTAAGTAATTCATCTAGTCTCCGTTTAGGTCCATTCAAATTTCATTAAATTCATAAAATTGTCAAGAATCCATAAAAAATACTTTCTTTTGCTGTTTCAGTAGAGTTTGTGCCTGTTTTATTTATTTTTGTGCTTTGTCGCTTAGATTCGGACCCCGCCGAAGAGCCGGTTTACTTCGAGATCGTCGCCGAAGTTCCCCAGGGGCCAGAGCAAGGCAAGTGGCACCCATCTTTGATCATATTGAACCCATTATTACAAATTCTCCGCTTTCTTTATTCAAATATGCATTGTTTTAATTAAAGTATTTACTATATTTATTTTCTTCGGGTAAACCTTATTATTATGCCGTTGATTATCCAACTTTATTCATTGCTAGACCAGGGATAACTTGGTTAGAGTTAGGCCTAGGTTAATGCTTAGCCGTGCTTAGAACAAGTAGCTCATGGGATTACATTTAATCATGCTTAGTTCTGAATAGCTGTAATATTGATTCATCACCTGGTTCGGGTTAATGTCAACTAAATTATTGATAATGGTGGGCTGTGAGTGCATGGTTTTGAGAGTCGCACCCATGGCAATTAAGGACCGGTTCACGGGAAACCCTGTAAGTAACTAAGTGCTAACCACATGCCGAAATTGGTAAGGTGGGATTTGAAGCATGGCTTCGAACTATTTGACGTACCAAGGCAAGGGTAGGCGTGATGGAGTATGGACGGGCAATTCGTGGTGTAACGAAAGCCTCTGTTGCTTCCAGATCTACCAAGGCACAATAGGGGACTGCCCGACTTGGTGTAAAGGAGGGGGTGAAACCTAAAGTGCGGTGCGATTAAATAGGGAGGGTTATGTGACGGGTCCTATCACGGTCTCCTTTCTGGTATATGTCACGCCCTGAGTTTTACCCAAGCCAAGAATTAATTAAATAATGTATTAAAAATAATTTATTAATTAAAGTTCAGGAGAAAACTCAGTGTAATAAATTAATTTAATTAATTGGAAGCTTTTCGGATATTCTAAAAATGTCCCGAAAGCATTTTAAATGATTAACAGAATTTATATTTGAACTGCAGTCAATAAAATTTGGTCTAATAGACTTAATAAAAATCGGCAAAATTGGAGGCAATTTCCTTTTTTTCCCTCCTTCCTTTTTCTTTTCTTTTTCCCTTCTCCCTTTTTCCCCTTTTCCTTTTTTCTTTTCTCTTTTCTTTTTTTCTCTCCTGGTCGCACCTCCTCTTCCTCTCCTCCCTGTACGATCCTCTCCTCCTCCTCTCCAAGCCATGCAGCCTCATCTCTATCTCCACCAAAAAAATCAATTCCAATTAATTAGGACTCTAAATCTTATCTCTTTGAAATCTTATCTATTCCTTGTTAATAGGAGATGGGTAACAAGATCTATCTCTAGCTTCCCCCTATAAATACCCCCTACACCCTTGCCTCTTTTCCCCGTCTCCCTCTCCCGTGCATATCCAGTCGCCTCTTCCGCCTCCGCTACAGCTGTGCTGCCCCTATCCCAGCAGCTGCGCAGCAAGCCGCTAGCAGCCCTGTTGCATCCTTGTTCGCAGCACGTCGCTGGCTGGTCTCTCTCCTCCAAATTTCAGGTTCGCATATATTTTATTCTTGCGAATCAATCTAAATTAATCTACCGTTTAATTGTTCAGGTTTTCTAGCCTAACAGCGAGGAACAACCACAATCCGTCGCTGATCTCTCCACCAAACCTCAGGCTTGCATACGTTTTATTCATGCAAATCAATCTATCGTTAATCTACCGTGTAATTGCTTAGGTTTTCCAATCTATTAGCTAGCGTGAGATTGATCTACGGTGCGGAATTCAATTTCGTAAACGTAGATTGGTTTAACGTTAAAGTCATCTAATTCTAGTTTAGCGAGTTGTTAAATCTCAATTTAACGGGTCGTTAACTCCTGCCGTTGTTCCGCTAACAGTTCACGGGTCCACGTATCAGATCTAATTTGTCGTACGGATCTCTAATTCGTGCATGATTTGGTTCTGTCGTGTGAATGCGTGTACTGTCTGCAATTTCCCGAGCCGTGTCCCAACCGGCGCTCAAAGTCTGCATCGCCTCCCTCGGCCCACTCCTCCTCCCTCTCCTCCCGGCGCAGCAGGCCACCGGCCCAGCCAGCCGGCCCGCTCAGCTCGCCTCAGCCTCTCTCCCATCCGCCTCTCCTCTCTCCCGAGCGTGGGCCGAGCCACAGCCCAAAGCCACCACGCGCGCGCAAGTCCAGGCCGCCTCCCCTCTCCTCCCGGGACGCTGACAGGTGGTCCCCACCAGTCAGCCCCATCTTCCACCCCCAGTCGGCGCCTGCGCCCGTGCGCGTCGCACCCGCGACTGCACCGGCCGCGCGCAGCCACTGTGCCGCTTTTCCCGGCCATGACCCGCGCCGCCGCCAACCACCTCCCGCTTTCGCCGCACCGCGTCCACCCGGCCGCGCTAACCACCGCTCCGCCCTAAGCGTGCCGCCGCCGCATCGGCTCCCTATAAAATCCAACCCTCGTCCGCCGCTCGCCCCCCCCTCCGGCTCGCCTTGGTTGCTCGACGTCGTGCCGCTCGGCCGATGCCGCCGCCACCCGATTCCGTCGCACGCCGCCGCTCCGAGCCGCACGCCACCTCCGCCTCGTCCACGCCGACCCGTTGCCGCCGTTCTCATCACCGGTGAGCCTCTCCCTTTCTCTCTTCCTCCCTCTTTTTCACTTCGGCCGCCGTCGTCGACGGATGTGTCGCCGCCGCGCGTGCGCCGTTTGCCGCCGCCGACGCACCCTCTCGGGGCCGTCTCCATCGCCCCGCCATCGCCGCCGCAGAACCGCCGTCCTTCACCGCCCTCCGCGCCGGATGCCACCGCCCTCCTCTGCCTGCATCCCTCACCGCCACGGCACAAGCCGAGTACCCACGATGTGTCGCCCGTTGCCGCGTCGCCCTCGCGCTCGCGCCGCTGCGCTGCGTCCGTCCAACCTCCTCTGCTTGCCACAGCGCCGGCACCATCGTGCTGCGCCGCTGCCGCGCCTCGCCGTGCACCGCCGCCCCGCTCCATCACGCCGGCGCAACCACCACTTTGCTTTCCCCGGTCGCCGCCAAATCCATTGCCCGGAGTAACCACCGCCCCGCTTCTCCCGGCCGCCAGCCGCCGCCGCGCTCTCCGGATTTCCCGCGCCGAAGCCGCCGCTGACTCCAACTCCCGCGCCCGCAACGGCCGCCATCCGCCGCGCCCGCGTGTGCAACATGGTCTCTAACCGCCGCCTCCGCCCTAGCCGGCCGCCCCTATAAAATTCGCCTCCCTGCCCACCGCCGCCGTTTCTTTCCCCTCTCCGCCCGAGCCACCGTTGTGCCTAGCCACCTTGCCGCCGCGCCCGATCTCGCCACCTGTGCGCCGCCATCCACGCCGCCGGTCGTCACCACCCGTCCCGCCACGACGCCGACTCACCGACGTCGCCGCCGGTAAGCCATCGTCGTCCCCCTTCCCTCTCTTTTTCCCTCCGCACGATGTCGCTGAGGTCGCCGCCGCCGCCACCCATGTGCGTGCCCCAGACGTCACCGTCGCCCCTCCGCCCATCGTTACCCTCGCCTCGCCGTCGTCGACGCAACCTCGCCGATGCCAGAGCGCCGTCGCCCTCCCATCGTGCCGTCGTCGCCGTCGGGCGCCGTTGCCGCCGTCGGCCATGCGCCTCCTCTCTACCTCGGCCGCCGCCTCACCTCGCCGATCCTTAGCGCCGCCGCTCGCCGCGCCGTCGGTCGTCGCCGCCGCCCGCTGCCGTTGCGCCGACGTCGCCGCTCGCCGCTCGCGCCGCCGCCCCGCCGCCCCGCCGCCTGCCGCCTGCCGCACCTGCGCTCTCCCCTCCCTCCTCTGCTCTCTTCCTCTGTCCAGCGGGCCCGGCCAGTCGATCTCTCTCTCCTCGTGGGCCCCCTTGTCAGCCCCTCTTCTCCTCTTGTCTCACTGCCAGTGGGTCCCGGCTGTCAGCCTCCCTCTCTTCTCAGTGCTGACGTCAGTGCCTCCAATTAATTGCGCAATAAATCAATTAAGGTTTTCTGTTTAGTTTAAAAACCCAGAAAACTTCTAAAATTCATAAGTAATTCATCTAGTCTCCGTTTAGGTCCATTCAAGTTTCATTAAATCTAGAAAAATGCTAAGAATCCATTAAAAATAGTTTCTTTCTCTGTTTCAGTAGTTTTTTAGCCTGTTTTGTTTGTTTTGCCTTGTTTGTCGTAGGTTTTGACCCCGTCGCAGCGCCGTTTGTTCTCGAAGTCGTCACCGAAGTTCCTCGTGGGTCTAAGCAAGGCAAGTGGCACCCTTCTTTGATCATATTGAACCTATGTTTATAAAATCCCCCGCTTTTACATTCAAACATGCATTGTATTCAAATGTATTTACTTTATTGGGCATTTACCAATATATCCGTTGATCCCCATTTATTATTGTCATCCTAGGGTTAATTTGACTAGATTTAGGGTTAGTCAATGCTTAGCCATGCTTAGTTCAACTAGCTCACCAATTCTTATTTAATTATTGATTAAACTTTGATACACCTTTAATGGTTGTAATCATTAATAATCTCCCGATGTGGTTTAATACAACTAAAATATTGCTTATGGTGGGCTGTGGGTGCATGGTTTTGAGAGTCGTGCCCATGGCAGTTAAGGACCGGTTCTCAGGAAACCCTGAAGGTCTTACACGTACTAACCACAAGCCAGAATGGGCAACGGTGAGACTCGTAATCTAGCTTGTCCTTATCCGACGTACCTAGGCAAGGGTAGGCGTGATGGAGTATGGACGGGCAATCGTGGTGTAACGAAAGCTTCTCCTGCTTCCGGATCTACCAAGGCACAAGAGGGGACTGCCCGACTTGGTGTAAAAGAGGGGGTGAAACCTGAAGTGTGGTGCGATTGTCTAGGGAGGGCTAGGTGAAAGGTCTTATCATGGTTTCCGTACTGAGGTATCGTGGTGATACGTTGGGGCATGGTAACATGCTTGGCAGCCATGTCTTGTGGGTAAAGTTGTACACCTCTGCAGAGTAAAACTATTCGAATAGCCGTGCCCACGGTTATTGGGCGAACTGACAGATTCACTGGGATTAGTTGAACCCCTTTAATAATTTTATTAATCTTGGAACTGGTTTGACCCTGTCGCTACGAGGTGTAACGTTCGACAGCGGTCTGGGCCTGTTGCAACGTGGTGTAACGTTGGACAGTGGATGTTTATTTTAAATGTTTACTTTACTTTTATTTCAGTCTATTTTATTTACTGTTTTGCTAAATTACTGCAGCTTTTGTGCAAGTTAACCTTAGCCTATCCTTGATACCCTGTTGCATTCATTATTCTCCCCTCTTGGGTGTTACTTGTTGAGTACGGTGGTTTGTACTCAGCCTTGCTTAATTTTCCCCCACCAGAGCAAGCGCCAGAGCCGGTGTCAGAAGAAGGTTGTTCCGAAGGTTGAAGTAAGGTTCAGTCCGCCGTCGAGAATGCCTGTGGTGTGGAGCCGTCATCGCCAGCTAAAGCTGAAGATTAGATGGTCTAGTCTTGTTTTCCTCTTTCCGCTGCATTTCGATAGATAATTGTTTTTATTTGTTTTTAAGTCGTGGAACTGTGTATTAATTTGTCATAGTGTGTACTCGGGCTGATGCCTGGACCGAGATTTAATACATGCTATTGTTCAGAAATTTGGTGTAAATTTCTGGGCGTGACAGTATACCATGGTGGTATGTCGGAGAACGTTCAAGTGTAGTGGAGTCGTGTCTTGTGGGTATAGTTGTATACCTCTTATCAGAGTATAATCTATTCGAATAGCCGTGCCCACGGTTACGGGCTAACTCCCAGCTTCACTGTGATTAGTGAACCTTTAATAACTTGAGTAAACTGGTTTTCACTTGGGACTACTGCAACGTGGTGTAACGTTGAGTAGTGGTTGGGCCTATTGCGACGTGGTGTAGCGTTGGACAGTGTTGTGGTATTTTACAACTGTTATTTACTAATCCTTTACTATATTCAATTATCTTCATTCATTTTAATCTCTGTTATTTGTTTAACTGCTGCTTTATTGCAACTAACCCTAGCCTGCCCTTGTTATTCCCTATGCATCATTTATTGCCCTCTTTTCCATGTTACTTGTTGAGTACGGTGGTTTGTACTCAGCCTTGCTTAACTTCCCCCTTCAGAGTTAGAAGTTGAGTCTGGTGGAGAAGACTCTCAGGAGTGAGCTTGTCACGCCCAGAAATTTACACCAAATTTCTGAACAATAGCATGTATTAAATCTCGGTCCAGGCATCAGCCCGAGTACACACTATGACAAATTAATACGCAGTTCCACGACTTAAAAACAAATAAAAACAATTATCTATCGAAATGCAGCGGAAAAGGAAAACAAACTAAACCATCTAATCTTCAGCTTCAGCTGGTGAAGACGGCTCCACACCACAGGCACTCTCGACGGCGGACTGAACCTTACTTCAACCTTCGGAACAACCTTCTGACTCAGGCTCTGGCACTTGCTCTGGTGGGGAAAAATTAAGCAAGGCTGAGTACAAACCACCGTACTCAACAAGTAACACCCAAGAGGGGGAGAATAATGAATGCAACAGGGTATCAAGGATAGGCTAAGGTTAACTTGCACAAAGCTGCGGCACTTTAGCAAAACAGTAAATAAAATAGACTGAAATAAAAGTAAACATTTAAAATAATCATCCACTGTCCAACGTTACACCACGTTGCAACAGGCCCAGACCGCTGTCGAACGTTACACCACGTAGCGACAGGGTCAACCCTCTGTCCAACGTTAAACCACGTTGCGACAGACCCAAACCACTGCCAACGTTACACCACATTGCGCAGGGTCAAACCAGTTCCAAGATTAATAAAATTATTAAGGAGGTTCAACTAATCCCAGTGAGTCTGTCGGTTCGCCCAATAACCGCGGGCACGGCTATTCGAATAGTTTTACTCTGCAGAGGTGTACAACTTTACCCACAAGACATGGCTGCCAAGCATGTTACCATGCCCCAACGTATCACCACGATACCTCAGTACGGAAACCATGATAAGACCTTTCACCTAGCCCTCCCTAGACAATCGCACCACACTTCAGGTTTCACCCCCTCCTTTACACCAAGTCGGGCAGTCCCCTCTTGTGCCTTGGTAGATCCGGAAGCAGGAGAAGCTTTCGTTACACCACGATTGCCCGTCCATACTCCATCACGCCTACCCTTGCCTGGGTACGTCGAATAGGGACAAGCTAGACTACGAGTCTCACCGTTGCCCATTCTGGCTTGTGGTTAGTACGTGTAAGACTTTCAGGGTTTCCTGAGAACCGGTCCTTAATTGCCATGGGCACGACTCTCAAAACCATGCACCCACAGCCCACCATAAGCAATATTTTAGTTGTATTAATCCATGTCGGGAGATTAATAAGGATCAAAACCATTAAAGGTCTATCAAAGTTTAATCAATAATCAAATAAGAATTGGTGAGCTAGTTGAACTAAGCATGGCTAAGCATTGACTAACCCTAATTCTAGTCAAATTAACCCTGGGATGACAATAATGGTGAATGGGGATCAACGGGTATATTGGTAAATGCCCAATAGATAAATACAATAAATAGATCTGCATAAAACAATGCATGTTTGAATGTAAAAGCGGGGGATTTTATAAACATAGGTTCAATATGATCAAAGAAGGGTGCCACTTGCCTTGCTTAGACCCACGAGGAACTTCGGCGATGACTTCGAGAACGAACGGCGCTGCGACGGGGTCAAAACCTACGACAAACAAGGCAAAACAAGAAAAACAGGCTAAAAAAACTACTGAAACAGAGAAAGAAACTATTTTTAATGGATTCTTGGCATTTTTCTGGATTTAATGAAACTTGACTGGACCTAAACGGAGACTAGATGAATTACTTATGAATTTTAGAAGTTTTCTGTGTTTTTAAACTAAACAGAAAAACCTTATTGATTTATTACGCAATTAATCGGAGGAGCTGACGTCAGCACAGGAGTGAGAGGAGGCTGACGGCTGGGGCCCACGGGGAGAGAGGGAGCTGGAGGACGGGACCCACATTCCAGAGAGAGAAAACAGAGAGAGGAGGGGAGATGGCCTGCTCGGCCTCAGCCGAGACAGAGGGAGGGGCGGTCGGCGGCGAAGGCGGCGACCGGTGAATGGCGGCGCGGACCGGCGGCGACCCAGCGGACGGCGATGCGAGAACCGGCGGCGGTGCTGAGAGCGGCGGCGCCAAAGGAGGACGGTGGCAGCTCGGGGAGAGCGACGACAGTGACGCGACGAGCGCGGTGGCGCTCCGACGGTGGCGGGGTCGCGTCGGCGACGGCGAGGCGAGGGTAACAACGGGCGGAGGGGCGACGGTGACGGCTTCGGCCGGGGTGGAGGAATGAGAGGGCGGCTGAGCGGCGGCGGTCGACAACCAGCGATGGCGACGGGGTCCGGTGACCAGTGGTGGCGGATGCCCGGCGACGGCCGGTGACTGGCGGCGGTGGAGGTGAGCGGAGCGGCCAAGCGGCAGCGACAGAGGAGAGGAGAGGCGGCCTTGATGGCGGCGCGGGGGCAGCGGCGGCCGGCGACGGCTAGGCGGCATGG
The DNA here is from genome assembly GCF_000231095.2 of Oryza brachyantha. Classification (NCBI taxonomy): domain Eukaryota; kingdom Viridiplantae; phylum Streptophyta; class Magnoliopsida; order Poales; family Poaceae; genus Oryza; species Oryza brachyantha. Next base: position 12,183,996 of record NC_023163.2, read on the forward strand.
CGCGGGGAGGCAGAGGAGGATGGAGGGGGAAACCGCGGCGACGACGGCCGGGAACTGGCTCGGCGTCGGCGCAACGACGGCTTTGCGTCGCGCGGCGCGGAGGAGGTGGTTGTGCGGCACGGACGGGAAAAGCGACAAGGCTGTTGGGCCGGCGCGAGCGGAGCGGCGGGATCGGCGGCGACCATGGCGAGCGACGGCAAAACCGGGGGAAAGCGGAGCGATGGTTGCGTGCGGGAGGAGGTGGCGTGGTTAGGCGGCAGGCGGCCGGGCGAATGGTGGTCGGCGACGTCGGCGCGACGGGAGGGCGACGGCGGCGACAACCGACGATGCGGCGAGGGGCAGTGCTAAGGATCGGCGGTTAGGCGGGGACCGAGGAAGAGAGGAGGCGCATGGCCGACGGCGGCAACGGCGCCCGACGGCGACGGTGAACGGCGCACGCACGGGGGAAGGCGGTGCGGCTCGACGGGTGCGGCCGGCCCGGCGAGCAGCTGGCGGCGGCGGTGCGGTGGCACGGCGCAGCGTGGCCAGCGGCGGCTCATGCCCGGCCAGGGCGACGGCGAGGCCGACGCGTAGCGCGGCTGCGGCACAGAGCGAGGCGGGCAAAGGCGCTGACGCGGCGGCGTGCAGCTTGGTCACGGCGGAGGAGGACGACAGGCACGGGCGACCGAGAAGGAGCGGAGAGGTGGCCGGGTGGCGGCGGAGGACGTCGGCCGACGGCGAGCGGCGGGCGGCGCAACGACACGAAGAAAAAGAGGAAGGGAGGAGAGCGGGCTCACCGATGGACGACGGCGGTGAGGGCGCGAGGATGACGACGCTCGGGCGGCGATCGGTGTCCGGCGGCGCGATGACAACGGCGCACGGGCGACGAGAGCGGCGCTCCTTGGCGACGATCGGTGACATCCCGAGGTGGGGCGTCGGCGCTCGAGCAGCGGGATCGGCCGGGCGCGGGTTAGGCGGAGGAGGGCGACAGCGTAGAGGCGACGACGAAAGGGAGCGAGTGGCGGCCAGGGAGGGGATTTAAAGGCGGAGGCCGGCGCGTAGGGCAGGGAGGTAGTTGGCGCGACCGGGGTGGATGCGGCGCGGCGAAAGCGGGAGGTGGTTAGCGGCGGCGCGGATTGCGGCTGGTGGTGACGCCCGGCAGTTGCGGCGCAGCCGTTGGGCCGGCGCGGGCGGAGAGGCGGCTCGACCGACGACGCGGCGGCACGGGCGAGGCACAACCAGCGAGGCGAGGGGCAATGCAACTCAGCGCGACGACGGGGTGCGCGGATTGCGGGCGGCGCGGCTGCACAGCTCGAGCGCGAGCGTAGCCAGCACGGGCGAGGCAGCAGCTGAGACGAGCTCGGCGCGGCACGGCGAGGCGACGCAGGTACGTCGCAGCTAGCGGCGCGTGACATGGTGGCGACGGCCATGCCGAGGCGGTGCAGCGAGACGGAGGCGGGGAGGATGCGAAGGGCGGCGGCCAGCGGCGGCGTCGCGTGGTGGTGCGGCCAAGAGGATGTGAAGGGGCGACCGGGATGCAATGGCGAAGACGGCGCAAGGCCGCGGCGGCGAGGCGAGCGGGGCGCGGCCGAGGCAAGCAAAGATGGCGGCGCGGCGATGCAGTCGCGGGCGCGACGCGTGCGGGCGCAGGCGCCGACTGGAGGTGGAAGATGGGGCTGACTGGTGGGGACCACCTGTCAGCGTCGCGGGAGGAGAGGGGAGGCGGCCTGGACTTGGCGCGCGCGTGGTGGCTGTGGGCCGTGGCTCGGCCCACGCACGGGAGGGAGGAGAGGCGGATGGGAGACAGGCTGAGGCGAGCTGAGCGGGCCGGCTGGCTGGGCCGGTGGCCTGCTGGCCGGGAGGAGAGTGAGGAGTGGGCCGAGGGAGGCAATGTAGACTTTGAGCGCCGGTTGGGACACGACTAAGGAAATTGCAGACAGTACACGCATTCACACGACAGAACCAAATCATGCACGAATTAGAGAATCGTACGATGAATCGGATCCGGAACGCAAAACCGTGCACTGTTAGCGGAACGACGACAAGATTGAACGACCCGTCAAATTGAGATTTAACGACTCGCTAAACTAGAACTAAACGTAAAATCAATCTACGCTTACGAAATTGAATTCCGCACTGTAGATCAATCTCACGCTAGCTAATAGATTGGAAAACCTAAGCAATTAAACGGTAGATTAACGATAGATTGATTTGCATCAATAAAACGTATGCAAACCTGAGGTTTGGTGGAGAGATCAGCAACGGATTGCGGTTGTTCCTCGCTGTTAGGCTAGAGAACCTGAACAATTAAATGGTAGATTAATTTAGATTGATTCGCAAGAATAAAATATATGCGAACCTGAAATTTGGAGGAGAGAGACCAGCCGGCGACGTGCTGCGAACCAGGATGCAGCAGGGCTGCTAGCGGCTTGCTGCGCAGCTGCTGGGATAGGGGCAGCACAGCTATAGCGGAGGCGGAAGGGGCGACTAGAGATGCACGGGAGAGGGAGACGGGGAAAAGAGGCAAGGGTGTAGGGGGTATTTATAGGGGGAAGCTAGGGATAGATCTTGTTATCCATCTCCTATTAACAAGGAATAGATAATGTTTCAAGGGGATAAGATTTAGAATTAATTGGAATTGATTTTTTTGGTGGAGATAGAGATGAGGCTGCATGGCTTGGGGAGGAGGGGGAGAGAACGTGCGTACACAGGGAGGAGAGGAGGAGGAGCGACTAGGAGAGAAAAAAAAAGGAAAAGAGAAAAGAAAAAAGGAAAAGGGGAAAAAGGGAGAAGGGAAAAAGAAAAGAAAAAGGAAGGAGGGAAAAAAAAGAAAATGCCTCCAATTTTGCCGATTTTTATTAAGTTTATTAGACCAAATTTTATTGACTGCAGTTCAAATATAAATCCTGTTAATAATTTAAAATGCTTTCGGGACATTTTAGAATATCCGAAAAGCTTCCAATTAATTAAATTAATTTATTACACTGAGTTTTCTCCTGAACTTTAATTAACAAATTATTTTTAATGCATTATTTAATTATTTCTTGGCTAGGGTAAAACTCAGGGCGTGACAGAGCTGGTCTACCGTCGAAGCTTTGCCTGTGGACTGGAGCCGTACCCGCTGGAGCTAGTCTACCTTTTCTTTCCGCTGCATTTCCGCTAGAATAAGTGTTATTTTCAGTTGTTTCTAAGAACGATAGTTATGTAATCAACATTGTCTTTTTGTGTATCCTGGCTGGTCCTGGACAGGGATTTAATACACAATTAAGTTCAGAAATTCGTGTGAGAAATTTCTGGGCATGACAAGTTTTCTGGGCGTGACACATGCCCCAACGTATCACCACGATACCTCAGTACGGAAACCATGGTAAGACCTTTCACCTAACCCTCCCTAGACAATCGCATCGCACTTCAGATTTCAGCCCCTCCTTTACACCAAGTCGGGCAGTCCCCTCTTGTGCCTTGGTGAATCCGGAAGCAGCAGAGGCTTTCGTTACACCACGATTGCCCGTCCATACTCTATCACGCTCACCCTTACCTTGGTACATCGAATAGGGACAAGCTAGTTTACGAGTCTCACCGTTGCCCATTCTGGCTTGTGGTTAGTACGTGTAAGACTTTCAGGGTTTTCTGAGAACCGGTCCTTAATTACCATGGGCACGACTCTCAAAACCATGCACCCACAGCCCACCATAAGCAATATTTTAGTTGTATTAATCCACATCGGGAAATGGGTAATAATCACCACCATTAAAGGTCTATCAAGTCTAACAAATAATTAAATAAGAATTGGTGAGCTAGTTGAACTAAGCATGGCTAAGCATTGTCTAACCCTAAGTCTAGTCAAATTAACCCTGGGATGTCAATAATAATAAATGGGGATCAACGGGTATAAAGGTAAATGTCCAATAGATAAATAAAGTAAATACATCTGAATACAATGCATGTTTGAATGTAAAAGCGGGGGATTTTATAACCATAGGTTCAATATGATCAAAAAAGGGTGCCACTTGCCTTGCTTAGACCCCCAAGGAACTTCGGCGACGACTTCGAGAACGAACGGCGCTGCGACGGGGTCGAAACCTACGACCAACCAGGCAAAACAAGCAAAAACAGACTATAAAACTACTGAAACAGAGAAAGAAACTATTTTTAATGGATTCTTGGCATTTTTCTGGATTTAATGAAACTTGAATGAACCTAAACGGAGACTAGATGAATTACTTATGAATTTTAGAAGATTATCTGTGTTTTTAAACTAAACAGAAAACCTTAATAAATTATTGCGCAATTAATTGGAGGAGCTGACGTCAGCAAGGAGAGAGAGGGAGTGCTGACGGACAGGACCCACTGGTCAGGTGAGACAGAGAGGAGAGGGAGGCTGACAGCCTTGCCCCACAAGACAGAGAGAGAGAGGGAGAGAGGGGGGAGAGCTGGCGAGCGGGCCTACATCTCGGTAGTGGGGTGGCTGGTTGGTGGGTCCCACGGGCAGGGAGAGACAAGGGGAGGCCGACATGCGGGGCCCACGGGGAGAGAGGGTGTTGCTGGCTTGCGGGCCCGGCATGCCAGAGAGAGAAAACAGAGAGGAGGGGAGATGGCCTGCTCGGCCTCAGCCGAGACAGAGGGAGGGGTGGGAGGCGGCGGCGGTCGGCGGCGGTCTGCGGTGAAGGGCGGCGACCGGCGGACGGCGGCGCGGACCGGCGGGTATGCGGCGGACGGCGGTGACCCAGTGGGTGACGGCGCGAGAGCTGGCGACAGCGCTAAGAGTGGCGGCGCCGAAGGGAGAACGGCGGCGGCTCGGGGAGGACAACGACGACGGCGCGACGGGAGGGTGACGGCGCTCTGGCGTCGGCGAGGTCGTGTCGGCGATGGCAAGGCGAGGGTAACGATGGGCGGAGGGGCGACGGTGACGTCTGGGGCACACACACGCATGGAGGAGGCGGAGGCGAAGGTGGTGGCGGGCGGAGGGAGCTCAGCGACGGCGTCACGAGGGTGACGGTGATGGCGGAGGGTGGTGGACGGCGGTGACGTCCGGCAGGGAGTCGGCGAGCGACGGCCCCAGGCAGCGCGGCGACGACGTGCGACGCGGCGGCGAGGGTCGGGGAGAAAGAGGAGAGGGGAGACTGAGGCGGCGCCGAGCATGGCCGGGGAGAGGAGGAGGAGCGACGCGCGACAATGGCTTGGTGGCGTGGCGTGTGCGCGGGGAGGCAGACGAGGATGGAGGGAGGGGGAAACTGTGGCGACGACGGCCGGGGACTGGCGGCGGCGTCGGCGCGACGACGGCTTTGCGTCGCACGGCACGGTGGCAACGACTGAGGGGGCCCGCTGCAGCAATGGTAAGGCGAGGGAGACGGTGCCAGGATGGCGCATCGGCGGCGAACAGCAGCGCACGCGCATGGCGGCGGCCGAAGGGGAAGAAAAGGAAGGAGAGGGGAAAGGGATGCTCACCGGCGGCGCGAAGGGCGGCAGTGAGTCGGCGTCGAGCGGGAATGGGTGATGACGTGGCTCCGCGACGGCGACCGGAGGTGAGGCGTGAGCTCGACTGGCGGCGGCGAGGCAATGGGCGCAGCGACGGCTCGGGGACGTGTGGAAAAAGGCGACGGCGGCTCGAGGAGAGGGGGATTTATAGGTGGCGGCTACCCGCATAGGGCGGGGAGGTCGTTAGCGCGGCGGTGCGTGGATCGCGGCCGGTGGTTGGCGACAGCGCGTCCGACGCGGAGGAGGCGGGGGAGGTTGTTGGCGGCGGGCATGGATTGCGGCTGGCGGTTGCATCGCAGCCGTTGGGCTAGCGCGGCCGGAGAGGCGGCTCGACCGACGACGCGGCGGCACGGGCGAGGCACAACCGGCGCGGCGAGGGGCAATGCAGCTCAGTGCGACGGCGAGGTGCGTGAAGGGCGGGGAGTTGGTTGGCGCGGTGCGCGGATTGCGGGCGGTGGTTAGCGGCGGCGCGGCATGGGCACGGCGTGCACGTGGGCAAGCGCGTGGGCGGCGCGAGCGCGGGCACGGCGCGGCGACGAGGCGGCGCAGCGACGCGGTGGCGACGGCCTCAGTGAGGCGGCACGGCAAGACGAAGGCGGGGAGGACGTGACGGGGGGGGCGGCCGAGCGACGCATGGCCACGACGGTGGCGAGGTCAATGGCGCGATTGCGGCCGAGCGCGTCCAAGGCAGCGTCGGCTGGGGCCGATAGCGGCGGTGCATCGTGGGAAGGTGCGGCCGAGAGGAGGTGGAGGGCGGGCAAATGCGACAGTGACGACGACGCAAGGCCGCGGTGACGAGGCGAGCGACACACGGCCGGGACGAGCAAACCCGGCGGTGCGAAGGTGCAGACGCGGGCGTGACGCGCGTAGGCACAGGCGCCGGCTGGAGGAGGAAGACGGGGCTCACAGGTGGACCCCGCCTGTCAGTGGCCCAGGAGGAGAGGGGAGGCGACCTAGACCTCGGGGTGCTTGCAAGGATGGGCCGGCCCACGCGGAAGGAGGCCGAAGGGAGGGAGAGGAGGCAGGAAGGAGTGGGCCGGGGTGAGGAATGGGGAGGAGAGGAGACGGGCCGAAGGGAAGGTGATGAGGACTTTGAGCACCGGTTGGGACACGACTCGGGAAATTGCAGACAGTACACGTATTCACACGACAAAACCAAATCATGCACGAATTGGAGATTCGTACGACAAATTAGATCCGATACGTGAAACCGTGAACTGTTAGCGGAACAATGGCAGGAGTTAACGACCCGTTAAATTGAGATTTAACGACTCGCTAAACTAGAATTAGACGACTTTAACGTTAAACCAATCTACGCTTACAAAATTGAATTCCGCACCGTAGATCAATCTCACGCTAGCTAATAGATTGGAAAACCTAAGCAATTACACGGTAGATTAATGATAGATTGATTCGCATGAGTAAAACGTATGCGAACCTGAGATTTGGTGGAGGGATCAACGACGGATTGCTGATGTTCCTCGCTGTTCGGCTAGGAAACCTAAACAATTAAACGCTAGATTAATTTAGATTGATTCGCAAGAATGCGAACCTTAAGATCGGGGAAGGAAACCGGCAGACAGCTGCACTGCTGCTGGACAGGAGGTGGCAGGAGGTGCACAAAAGAGGGAGACGGGGAAAAGAGGCAAGGGTGTACGGGGTATTTATAGGGGGGAGCTAGAGATAAATCTAGTTACCCATCCCCTATTAAAAAGGAATAGATAAGGTTTCAAAGGGATAAGAAATAGAATTCTAATTGATAGGAATTATTTTTCTAGGTGGAGATAGAGATGTGGCTGTTTGTTTGGCCGTGGGGGAGGGAGTTGGGTTGGCTCACGGCATGCAGGAGGAGAGGAGATGTGCGTGCGTCCAGGGGGAGGAGGAGGATCGCAGAGGGAAGAGAGGGCAGGGAGGAGTTCGGCCAGGTAGGAAAAAGGAAAAGAGAAAAAGAAAAGGAAAAAAGGGGAAAAGGGAGTAGGGAAAAAGAAAAGAAAAAGGAAGGAGGGAAAAAAAGAAATTGCCTCCAATTTTGCCGATTTTTATTATGTTTATTAGAGCAAATTTTATTCTCTGAAATTCAAATATAAATCATGTTAATAATTTAAAAGGCTTTCGGGACATTTTAGAATATCCGAAAAGCTTCCAATTAATTAAATTAATTTATACACTGCTTTTCCCTGAACTTTAATTAAACAATTTATTTTTAATGCATTATTTACTTATTTCTTGGCTAGGTAAAACTCAGGGCGTGACAACTTTGAACGACTTTTGAAGCTTCAACCTGTTTTCTCTGAAATTTCCACCGTACATCCTGTTATTAGTCAATTTCGACACAACAAACATATTTGCAATCTTTGGGTAGAACTAATTAAATAATTTTATTTTTACTTAATTAACTATTAACTTAACAACAATAATTTCTTTAATTCCTTTGTAAATTTGATTGAGGCTTAGAGAAAAACTCGAGATGTTACAGTGGTTTAGTGGATTACGTGCTAGTACTGGGCTAGATGTTAAGTAAAGGATGTGTCGTGGCCTCTAGTCCGCACTCAACGTGTAGACTGTGGAGATGTTGGTGAGTAGTATCGAACCAACTAGAACAAGTGGCATTTTGAGGCTCTTATCACATCATGTGGGTAACGACGTACATACTCTATAGAGCAGAACTAGTTGATTAGCTGTGCTCACGGTCATGAGCGGCATGGTTGTAATGTTTCGAGAACCCGAGGTTGGGAAATGAAGTGACTTTGATGATCTTTGATGCAGTGCTTCTTTCGGTTGGCCGCGCGCTGTTTTGCAATCATCCACCATTTTTGTCATCATCCCATAATAGAGAAACTCTCTTCTTATTCTAAATAGGGATGCAAGACTATTTCTTAATAGTATATGTTTAAGACAAAATGCATAATTAATATATTAATAAAATATAGTTAGGTATAGTATGAAGATGTCATAGGGATGATCTGTTAGCGTATAAATAAATATGAGGGAATTCTTTAAGTAATCATTCGAATAAAAATATGGAGAAACAAATTTGGATATGCTCCAGGAGAACGGACAAACCACAACAGCGTGACTTGGAGTGTGTTTGGTTGGCTGGATATCCTGGATGGGAGATGACCACACCTTTTTTTTGATGCACTTTGTTCATGGGCGATAGGGTGGACCAAGAAGGTAATATTCTATGAAGATGTTGGATGAGTGTATCCGAGCAAATTGGGTGGGTGAGCTCATCCAACTTCACTAATAGTGATCATTAGTGATTATTTAGTCATAATTAGCGTGTTTTATCATTTATCAGTAATTACCAAGTTTAGATTAGCATTAATTAGTGATGATAGATATATTTCATTGTTAATTTGTACTAATTAGGATAAGATATATGTTGATTAATTAATATCATTATTTATTAGTAATTAAATATACTCATCCTATTTATCCTTATTCATCCAACCAAACATAAATCTGGATCACCATACCCTAAAAGTATGAATGACCATATCCTAACGCACCCTTGAGAGAGAAAAAGGTACCGAAGGGATGAAAAGGCTATTTCGCGAGCGTGCCTGTGGGGAGAGGGCGCTCCAACACTTCCAAAAATAGTTTTTTTACTCTATGAGTAAAATAATGTATTTTTTATTTTATATGTATAAAGCTTGCATGTATAAAATATATATAAAAATTTATATATTAAGGTTATATCTGTAATACTTGTATCTATGTAAATTTTTATATAGAGAGTATGTATGTATACATATAAGTTTGTATACCTAAAATTAAAAGTTTGAATGCATAAAGTTTATAGTGCGTATATATATACTAGAAAAATATCCGTGTGTTGTACCGTGTCAAGTTAATTTTAATTATGCAAATTAAATCTATACATATTATAAAAATATTATTTCCGTCGTTCGTGGATTCAGAGCACAGTAACCACTCATGGGAACCTTTTAACTTCCATTTTCTACAAATATCCTTATTTTCTCTTTTCCTTTTTTATTTTTTTTCCACTTCTCTTTTTCCTCTTCTACCATTTGTTCTTGTTTTCATCTTTCTTTTCCTTTTCTTGTTTTAGCCTATCTTCTTTTCCCATTTTATCCCCCACACAAACCCTTTTTCTCCCCGGTGCACTTGTGGAACGATGGACTGAAAGCAAAACATCTGCTTAGTTTCTTTTCTAAAAGAAAATTGAAACGGGATCCTTTCACCACTTTTCATGTCCGACTCAGGCAAAATATCTGCTTAGTTTTTTTTTATAAAAAAATTGAAACGGGATCCAACCCTATTGTGATTCATTTTTATTATTAATTATATAGGGATCCTACTACTATTGTAATTTATTTTTATTATTAACTATATTTCTATTACGATTTTTATGTAGGAAAAATAAAGATAAATGATTAAAGGGTGCATGGGATGCGACCGGTTGTTTGCATAGGAAGGTCATTTGTTATTTGGATTAATCGAGAACGGAATCTTTATTAAGTCACGGCTGTGCGAGGGAAACCATTCCTTTTTTTTTTAATAGGTATAGAGAGATAGTAGTATGTATATATACATATGTACGTGTACCTTATACCCAGGACCTAAACCGACCTCAGCGCGCGGCCGCCGATTAGACCCACACCCCCGAAGGGAAGTGTGCAGTGTGCACGACGAAGCTAGTGACGAGGGAGGGAGAGAGAGAGAGAGAGACAGCGACAAGAGAAGAGAAGAGAAGAACCCACCCTAATCCCCAAAAGACAGTGAGATCTCGCTGCCCTGCCCTAAATCCCCAAATCGCTTCCACCCCTACGGGGGACGAACAATCCGGACTCCAATTCGATTCGATTCGTGTCGCACAGCAGATGCCGGCAGAGTCGGACTAGCGGGAGCGAAGCTCGGGGAGGAGGACCCGCAGCCATCGCTCTCTCGCGATGGCGTGGCCGACGGGCGGCTGCGCCGGCCGCTTCCTGCTGCCACTGGTGCTCCTGGCAGGTGCGCTTCGTCCCTCCTTCCAATCCGATCCGAATCCTCTTGGTTGCTGATTGCCTGTGTACTCTTTGTTGCGTTCGGTGCTACCTAGGGTTTAGATTGTGCCTTAAAGATAGTTAGCTATTGCTAGGTTCTGCATCAGTGACGTAAAGATAAATTCATTGAATCGTCAGTCTTATAAATAAAAAAACGAGGCGCTTGAAGATTTCTGATGTTGATGCTGCTATCTGGCGCTTAAAAAAATTTTAAGATGTGAATGATGCATATTTCCCTTAGTGATATAATTGTATTTGCTGAATGCACTTATGTACTGCTTTCTAGAATGATTTGCTTACCCAATTTTACCTTGCAAAATATGAATATTAAAATGTAGTTTGTGATATTGAGGCCGTGTTCGGATGGGGGTATAAGTTAACTTATCTCTAGCACGGAAAATGTAGTAATAGATTAGTACATGATTAATTAATTATTAATTATTAAAAAAAATATAAAATAGATAATATGATTTTTTTAAAACAACATGTACTCCCTCCATTTCAAATTACAATCATTTCTAGCTACAATATTAAAATTAACATGCACAATATCTAGACATCGCTCTGTCTAGGTATGTAGCCAGAAATGCTTATATTTTGGAACGATTATAGTAGTTTGCAAATCCGAGTTTCTTGTCTATACTGTATATTGTATTTTTTGTCAGTACTGAAGCAATGATATATGTTCTTATGTCATTAGGAATTAGTTCTATGCTTGTTTGGAAATCTGAATGGAAGATGTGTGGGCAAATCATAATTATTGTTCAGGCTGTCCATCAGTAAGGATCTTGTGTCATGCGTTTAGTCTTTATGATCTTTCATAGCTTGTCCTGGCCTCACTTAGTGGATGCAAGGAGGACTTGTTTATGTTGGAACAGGCTGAGGCTGTGCTAACAAGTGGTTTGTACAAATGTATCAGAAAGAGTGAGGGAGGGGGATGTCCTAATTGCGAGAATCAAGATATGGTGTTTGATTGTTTCATCTGTTTTGAGCTGAATCTCAAATGGCATTGGAGTGAAATTGTTATATGGCTAGGTCCTAGAACTATTATGCTTCATTGGATGTTATTATTAGTAAAGAGTAAATTATACTGTGAATTCCTTATTTTCTAGATTACCTTATCATCTTGATTCTTATAACTAACTAGATGCTACTACTCTGGTCAGAAAAAAAAAAGCCATTTTGGGTGTCAACAGTATCCCTAATAAGGCAAAGTTTCCACTAATTTCAACTATAATGTATTTTTAATTCCTGACAAATATTGTGATATAAAAATATCTTACGGAAAATCTATGATTTCCATTATAGAATCTAAATATCTAAAGGAAATACAGTTTGCTTAAAACTATGAAAGTTTGCTTGATGCATGTCCAAAACAAGATGTGTTTTTGTTTCCGGAGGAATTTTAACTCAACACAACAAAGCATGAGTAAATAGCAGTCGCATGCTGGTTGCTGGCTGCTGTGGCGATTGAACCTGTCCTCAAATCTCTAAAATTTGAGTAACTTGCTAGGTCTAACACATTTCTTGTGACTCCTTGATCTAATCTAACATTATTCTCTACTGTTTTGCAGCTTCCTTACTTGATTGGAGCTTAAGTTCTCTTGTCAATATGATCTTCTTCTTTGCAATTCGATTTGTAGCTCCAAGGAGAGGTCCGCTTATGCTATTTTTATGCATACATTTATAAGTACCTTCAATGGAAATTTTCTATTAACTCTGTCCTACAAGGGCCAACTTAATTTGAATAGCCCTTCCAGATCTCACTATGATCCCTCTCCTCTTGATTATATCTGTTTGGATTCTGAGTTACAAAATGATTACTGTTGCAATCCTTACATGAGAAAATGATGTACTGTTTTCTATCTACATACAAATTATACAGATCATAAATGGCTAACTTTTTATTGATATTTGGAAGGATTTCGTGCTTGGAGGCTGTACCTACTATATTGGTGTACAATTGTTTATTCAGTACTTGCCATTTTAGCGCAAGTAACATTTCATATAATCTGGTGCATTGAGGGAGAGGAATGGATTGTGGCTCATTCCTGGTGGGCAAAGTTGGTTGGTTTCATGAGGTATTTAAATTCATGTATCGCTGTTGGTCTTATTGATTTTATTTGCATGCATGTTCATGTCTGTGTTCTTATCATTAGTATATCAATTGGTATATGCCTCCTGTATGTACCACTGGATTGCAACTAATCATGTCAGTTTATACAGGAACCAGCCTGGGAAATCACCATCTGTAATCTATTTTCTAGTTGTACAACTATCTGCTACTGTCCTTGCTTTGGTTGAAGTCTTTGGAAGCAGGCTTTATCAAGATTCTTGTTGGCTCAACTTCTCCTTTGGGATTGAGCAATTAGGTCAGTATAGAGTGCACCATGCATAAATTTGGATTATTGACTGTATAAAAAAATAAAAATCAAGATTTATGTTGCCTCCATTGGGTTGAGCAAATCAGTATACAGGGGACCATGCATCAATTTGGTTATGGACTATACTACAGTATATAACAGACTGAAGTAAAATATTTTGAACTATTTTGTGTGATAAATAAGTTTGTATGACTGGGACATTGTTGGTTCTCATGGATATAATTTTAACCCCTGACAACTGGGAAATGATGATTATTTGATTTTGTACTTATTTCTTTCTTCCTCTTGCAATATATCAGTAGATCTAAGATTCTTGTCCTATTATATGTTTGCACTGAAGAACTGTGAAACATTTTTTCAGGACATGTTACTGTGCACTGTCTAATGAATATGCCTTTGCTGTCTATACTGTTCAGGTTATCATCTACGGGCTGCATGCTGTTTCCTACTGCCTGCTGTTCAATTAGTTGTTAGTATTAGTCATCCTTCTTGGATTTCTTTACCATTCTTTGTATTTAGCTGCATCGGTGTAGTGGATTGGTCCTTAACTAGCAACTTTCTTGGTCTTTTCCGGTAAGATCCTTGTTACCCTTTCATCTATGTTGAATAATTGTTTCATATTAGTGATGTGCATTTGGTAATATTTATGAAACTGCATATGTTATCATTCCGAAGATGGTGGAGATTACTTGAGATATATTCGGTGTTCATCATTCTTCTTCTTTATGTCTACCAACTACCGGTGAAGTTTCCATATGTCGTTCTAGCATTTGCTGACTTCATTGGCCTATTCAAAATTTCATCGAACTCAGAATGGCCGGAGGTGTCTTCTGGTATTTCTCTTCTTGTTTATTACTTCATGGTAAGAAGTTAATCATATTTTTGGAGCATGCAAAATGTAATTCATGTTGTTTGCTGTTCATATGGTAAAAGCTGTTATATGCAGGAATGATGCTTAGTAATCCATATGCGGTTGTGCTATTGTTAATGTCAGGAACATTGCAGAATGAATAGTAGTTAGCAAAATACCAGAAATAGCATTTAATTGTTTACAATTACATGACTTTGTAGAGAGTTCCAGAAATTGATCTTCTGCTTTCAATATTTACCTGTAAATATTTAGATATGCTTCAACACAACTTGTTAAATTAGAGTAAATTTCAGAAAGCTACAAGTGTTTTGTCAAAACAGTTTGATGCAACTTTTAGCTGAGCATTTCAGAGAGCTTTATTCCTCACAAAGTTGCAGTTATCTTATAAAATTATTTGCCATTGTTGCAGTTTCTGTGAAATCTATACATATTTGAAAGAAGTTAGTAGCGGTGGCACTGAATCTGCCACCCCACCTACCTACCCGTATTGTAAATTTTACAAATTGCCCCTTGAACTTGTTAACATTAAGAAGCAATGAATTATAAATGGATAAGTCGATATAAAATCAAAATAAGGTGAATATTCCGAAAATTTTTTTTAATACATTTCATGGATATATTTTATCTATTTTTGGAAATAATATAATATGTTATAGCGAAGTGATCGTTTTGACTAATATTGCAGTTTTCTGAAATTTAGTCATAAAATTACTATCTTTCTTCTCAAATGCCATTGTATTTATTAACTCATTAATTTCGAACATCATGCAGAAGATTGTGTATATTTGAATATTTGATTTACAATGGTGCTTTGCCTTGCACTTATATATGTGTTCTTCATCTACACAGACAAGTACTAATCTGCATAATGTAAATAAGAAATGTTACTGTAAGAAATTTTCTGCAACATGACCATTCTTCCTATTAAGTGACTTCACAACTACTCAACTGACTTTTACTGCACTAAATTTTGTTCAAAAGTGTGAAATTGTTTCAACAATTAAATTGTTCAATGACATTTAGAAGAAAATGGACAGTCATTGTGAAATCAAAGGAGTAACAAGGTAACCCTAAAGAGAACCTAGTGATTTACAACGTACAAGGTTGAGCTTAATGCAAGAATGTTAAGCGATTATTTGCCAATCATGTCTTAGAAAAGATAATAAAATTTGCTGTGATGCAATACAGGAGGTTATGCTGATATGAATGTTATGTAACATTTTGAAATCGATTGCGCAGATTGCAGCATTGATAGATTACCTGACTATAGTGCCCAGATCGACCTTTAATATGCCATTTAGAGTTCCCTCAATTAATAGTGGTAGTGCTTGTGTGTTTGGATGGTTTTTATAAACTATTATATTTAATTAGTCAAAAACTCAAAATAAGCATAGATCACAGAATGATATTTTTTAACTTCCAGTTAACAGGCATTAACTGTGAAAATCACTTTGTGTAGTTTTTAGCTTTTTCAGTAGATATAATATAATGTTTTGCTTCTAATGATTGTTCCTTCTCTCCTACCATAGTTGTCATCAGCCAAACAAGACATACTGGATATGGATTCTCTTATGTCTCTAGAAAATGATGGCTTAGCAGAGGAGCTTCTTCCTTCTAGAAATGTATTTTTGGTTCGCCAATCTCGGTATGCAAGTCATTTGTTTATTCCATAATACATTGAACTCCGCTTGCTATAAAGTGAATTAGGAACACTAGTGCAAATATATTAATTCTGGAATTCTGGTAGCACATCTCCCAAGGTCCCTATGCTTCCACGCTCACTTTGGTTCCTCTACATTTAGAAGTGCCTGTTTCTTAATTTAGCTGCTGATAATAGTTATTATCAAACATTAGTGATTTTGATACCTGTCACCTGTGAAAGTTGATGGACATTACTCATTTAACATGATATTCACTGGCATTTTAACAAAATCGTTAGCATTTTTTAATTCTCCACTACTGTAAATGCGGAGTCGTTTTTCTTCTGTCCCCTCCTCCCACCACCTGCACGTCCGTCTGCTCCTTCCCACATTGTGGGCACAGCCACCGTCTCCTTTGAAGAAAACCAGAAGACGAGAATATTTGATCAAGTGCTTTATCCTCAATCCACCATTGTAGCACATCCCAATCATATGGGCCTAAGCCTGTTGCATCTCACGGGCATGTACCAGTGATAATAATGTTGACAACTAGGTTTGACATAATTCACTCATGTTTCTTTGCTACACTGAATGCCTTTTCTTATCTTCGAATGTGAATAATCATGTAATTATCTATTTGCAAAATGCATTTATGGGCTTTCAAATCGTTTATCTACTTCTGTAAATGTTTTTAAATAGACATAATTTCTTTATAACTGGTGTACTTCTTGCTAAATAAATTTCCCTAATTCAGATCAGGCAGAAGGCATGCTAATGTACTACTGAGAGGATCAGTTTTCAGGACTTTTAGTATTAACTTCTTCACTTATGGCTTCCCGGTATTTTTCTCCATGCCCTTTTCGTCTCAACCCTTACCTTTTCCTTTTTTATGACTGCTATTCTTGCAGTACATATTCTTACTGTTCCTGGAGGTCTTACTCCTCCTTATTGCTCTTATTTCTCTTATTACCTGTGCTCTCTAGTCACTGATGTCCAGGAGCCGCATGGTCTTGAACTCTTGATTGCTGGTGCAGTGTTGGTGGAACCATAGCTAGGAATGAAATAGGAGCATGTCAGCATCACATCTATACAATGAAGTAAAAGAACAAATTGTATGCATACAAACAGGAAGAATTATAAGAACAATTGGAAATTCTAGATTATGATCATATAGTCATATTGACTCAGGGAACTGAACCAGGTCAGGTAAAGCTAGCTATTGCATGATGAATTTTCATCTGGCATGTGTCGAACCGTGGGCTAGTCATGAAATAATATCAGTATTGCCCAATGTCAGAATAAAACTGATGCCAAGAGCCTTAAAGTTAGACTAACAATTATTCCAATTTATTACTGTGTTTCAATACAAAACCACATGACACATAAGAATATTGAAAATATTATTCTTTGCCAGTGAAAGAAAAGAACACCCCTATTACCACTGAGAATTTAGTTCACTTCATATTATCCAAAGTGACCTTTTATACTGTCCCCATCTATGTTATTGTTTATTTCCCATGAACTTTTAACATTACTGCCTCTTGAGCCTATCTCCTTTTCCGATGGAGGCGGCAGCCATCTGCACAATGCAGTGAACAGTTCCAAGATCTCTTCAGTGTTTCGTTGGAGCTGATGAAAGCTGCCTTTTGGCAATGGTGGAGCCTTTTCCTCCTTTTCACTGGCTGCCAAATCTCCACTTTGCGCCATAACCTTCTATATTTTATGCTCTATCACAGGCTTTTGTTGGGGTAATTTGGTGATGTTGTCATATTTTTTATTACAAAAAAAGGTGAAAAAAAAGTGAAAAGGACTAATGGATCAGAGTGGTAAAAACTTAATGTATAGTAATATCTTATGCTCTATCACAAACTTTTGTTGGGGTAATTTGGTGATGTTGTCATTTTTTATTACAAAAAAAATGTGAAAAGGACTAATGGATCACAGAGTGGTAAAAAACTTGATGTCTAGTAGTATATAACTGGTGTTACAGAACCAAACTATCCTAGAAATATTGATAGAGATTGTCATGACGTATACAGAGAAAGTGACAATGGAGTATGTGCTTGGAATTAACGCTTGTATAGCAGCACATTCGTAATAGCCAGACTAACACTGCTAAAAAGTCGTAATCAAATGCTCTTATACTCATTACACAGGGAGAAAATCATACTCAAGTGTTGTAAGGCACCTTACTCTCTGGTTATGAAAGACAAAAAGCAGATGATAATATAATTGGATACATATGTGTTATATTTCTTATATTCCAAACCATGGGTGTGCTTTTGAACCTTTGGCTACCTCACTGCTTCTGGGGACAAACAAAAAAAGAAAAAAATGAAAAGAGAAGAAACAAAGAATGCCAGAAATGATAAACCACCATAAAACAATGTCTGTAAATTGGCAAGATGCTATGGTGCACTTTGCATATCTTTTATTTTTCTGTGGAAATTTAAAATTATGAAGATTGTATTTTGATTTACCAATGAAATTATGATCAGATAAAAATGTTATCAATTTCACCGATTGTTTTATATATTTTCAGGCCATAATGTATTATTGTAACCTGGTCACCTGGAAAGATTAAAATAAAATCTGCTTGCTGAACACCAAAATGTGTAAAATTGACCAAACGGGATTATCAGAATCCACTGCAATGCCAAACACAGCCAAAATAATAGCCTATTGTTTTCAAATGGAAAAATACAAGCCTTTTTCTGATCTAATAAAAATGTTTTATTGTCTATTTCAGGTTTTGCTGCTTGCCCTTTCCCTTTGGAGTTTCAATTTTACCAGTATCTGTGCATTTGGTCTTCTAGCTTATGTTGGATACATTTTATATGCTTTTCCTTCCTTATTTGAAATGCACCGGTTGAATGGGTCACTCCTAGTTTTCATTCTTCTGTGGGCAGCCAGCACATATATCTTCAATGTGGCGTTCACATTCTTCAATAAAAGATTTCAAAAGGTTTCACACTTACCTACCCATGTCCATTGGAAATTATTGTAAGTATCAAAATTTATAAAGATTTATTAGATAAATATTGCAGGATATGATGATTTGGGAGACCATTGGGCTCTGGCACTATTCTATTCCTGGATTATTTCTTCTTGCACAGTTCTGCCTTGGTGTCTTTGTAGCATTGTGTAATCTTGTAAACAATTCTGTTTTTCTTTACACTACGGAGGGGGGAGCATCATCTAGCGATGATCACCTCATTGATGGTAAGTACATCATTAATGTATGTTTTTAATTGTCATTTTCATTCATTCTCTTTTTGTAAGTTGTGTAAAAAAATGCTATGTTTGAGCATCTATCTATGGCAGTATCAACTGTAAACTCATATAGTTACACTATTTAAAACTTCATTAGTCAATAGTTACTTGTTGAGTGGTTTATTCCAAGAAATTGAATATAAGATGCTTGAAGTTCATTCTTGTACCATTATAACATCATTACCGGTGTGTTTTTTATTCCATTGCATGCTATGTGTTATGAAATATTTGGAGGGCCTATCTATAAGAATCTCACTTACCTTAAAACTTCTATCCCTCAAAACATGCTTTGCCTTCAGTAGCACATGCTGCTGTATAGCATCCTTATGAAGTTATCATAATTATGGGCTTGGACGTGAGCTACTCAGCTGAACCCCTTGAGATGGAGCTTGCACTGCATCCAATAATATTTGAATCCTTCCTTAGACCATGAAATGCTGATTTTTGGAATCACATCAACTATACTCCCATGCATGATTTTGAATAACAATTTGGTTGGAAATTTCAAATTATGAAACTAGCTCTGATATGAATCAGGCATACAAATCGCCAGCCCAACTGTTTTAATACTGAAAACAATTCTTTATCGTATGACAAGATTGACACATCCTAATTGCATTGGGACCTCTTCTTTGCAGAGAAGGAAGATACAATGGTTTTGATTGTAGCAACTCTAGCATGGGGTCTACGCAAGCTTTCACGTGCAATTACTTTGATGCTACTGTTTCTCCTTGTGGTGAAACCTGGATTTATTCATGCTGTTTATAGTATGGTGAAACATTCCTCTCAGCTTTATTTGTTTTTTGATGGTGGCTATTGTTATATATTGTCCCTTTTTTTGGGGAAATAGTTTTGACTTTTGACCCATTGATCTGTGTAGTTTATTGATAAAATTCTCTATAAAAATACGTTATTTATGAATCTGTGCACACTGAATCTAACTAGAATTCCTTTTTTTTTTTCAGTGTGTTTTTTCCTGGTGTTTCTGTTGAATCATTCAATCAAAAAGGGACTGCGCCAGATCTTAGTGCTATTCTGTGAGGTTCATTTTTCAGTGTTGTACATTCTTCAACTTGATCTTGTCTCCAATGCTTTGGAGCGTAGTGGTTCTTTAACAATGGAGGTACTCTCGCAGTTAGGTGCGCACTCTTATTTTGTGTGATCATGTATTTTATGTACTGTGATTCATCGCCTATTAATCAAAGCTCTCATCTATGCTTATCTGGAGATGCAACATTTTTGCGTGTTATGACCAAGGGATACGTGTTGAATGGTAGAGGAAGAGAGATGTATTGCTTAACTTGGTTGATTGTAGTGAGTCTCGGGGGACTTGTATATATATAGTTACATGGATAGAGATAAGGAAGGTACAAGAGATAAGGAATCCATGTGTACTCAAGCTAGAGCCAGCTGGAATTTTTCCAAGTAGATGAGATTATTAGATATCACTTGGCATGATTGGTTGTTATCTCGAATTTAGTTCTACTTAGATTCAACTATCTTGTGGGACACTCTATATAAGGGCTGCCAATGGATTGGATGGACCAAATCAAACATGAATTATCTGTAGCCTATCCATTCTCTCATCATCCTCCCTGCACTGCATGCCACTCCCGTGCGTGCATCTGCTTACATTTCACCATGGTAACTTGGCTAGCAAGTCCCTCCTAGGGCTATGGTACCCGCAGGTATTCCCAGTTCGCCACAATTACTCCATACAGTTGCTATACTGTGATGTGTGAACGATGGCCCGCAGAACAAATGGGTATCAGTGGATAACATATGTGCAGATTTGTCATGTTATCTAACTAACAGATGCACTCGCCTATTGAATACTGTTGTTGTTTAGGCTTATTTTGGTGTAATAAGGCATTGATAGGGGTGGGCACGGACTGACCCGTAGGTAGTACTTTGTCGACCTTAGTTCAACAAAACAAACTAGATTTAGTTCATTTTGTTGAACTAGTATCGACCTAGTAGTACCTTTGGGTTGGCCTGCACCCATCCCCAGGCATTGCAATTTTTGCTTAGTTGACTTTCTACTTTATTGTTTGTTCTGTTTATTATTTCCTGTTGTTGACATACACATTGACTATTTATTTTGTAGAGTTAAACTAAAGCACCTATGCACTATACATCTTTTCATACTATTTCTAAAGAAATTTGGTTCCCTGACAGGCCTTTCAAATAATTCTACGACAAAGGATTTCATGGAAATTGGTTCAATTGTGTGCTTCTGTGCTGTGCATAGTCATGGTTTTAAAATGCTTTTTGCGCTCTCTGCCGTTCTTCGACATACACCTTGTCCTCCTGTTGGGTTCACTATCTTAAAGGCTGGTCTGAACAAGTCAGTTCTGCTATCAGTGTATAACACGCAAAATTCGCGGAATGGTCAAGCTGATCGCAGTACACATGGTATGTTTTTGCCATCACAGATTTTTTTGGTAGGATATTTGTGTATATTTCTGAACTCTAAAAAGTTTAATCGACAAAGATGTAATTTCACAAATATCATTCTGCCATTATTACAAAATCTGGTGGTGAGATAGCTTTATTGAAGAATCTAGAAAAATGTCTTCGAGGGGTGTTCATGTTCTTTTAAACAACTTTATGGTCTGTACTATGTACTTCTACTGGTCATAGACACATCTCATATAGATACACCCTATCAAACGGTTTGAACTTTTAAGTATGGATCTCTTTAAATATTTAGATTGGATAGATAAAGATCATGTGCAGATTTCTGCTCAAAAGTTCTGTATTGATATTGTATTTTAATAATTTATTATGTTTATACTCCCTCCGATTTTTTTAATTGACGCAATTGACATTTGGATTTATGTTTGACCCTTCGTCTTATTCAAAATTTTTGTTCAAATATGCAAACTTGTAAATCCTACTTAAAGTTACTTTAGTAATAAATCAAATCATAACAAAATAATCAATAATTATATAATTTTGTTGAATAAGACGAAAGGTCAAACCTAGATCCAAAAGTCAACGGCGTTAATTAAAAAAACTGGAAGGAGTAATACTTACGGTAAGAATTAGTGCTGAAAAGTTACATATTGGATATTTTGATGTCCAAACTAACAAGTAAGGGAGTAACATGTACGATTGATTGATTTTCTGTCTTACTGGCATGTCATTTCCATTCGTTCTTTTGCAGAGAAAAAGATAGCATCATATCTCAGTAAAATCGGCCAGAAGTTTCTTTGGGTGTATCGTTCATATGGAACTTATGTTGCTTTCCTCACAATTCTTTTGACTCTCTACTTGGTGACTCCTAATTATATATCTTTTGGTTACCTTTTCTTCCTTCTGGTTTGGATAATTGGAAGGCAACTTGTGGAGAAGACAAAGAGACGGCTTTGGTTTCCACTAAAAGTATATGCCACTGTGGTTTTTATCTTTACATACTGCCTTAGTGTGTCACCCCTGTTTGCAGAGTTGGTATCCAAATTTGTTAAATTATATCCTGATCTGGGGTTTGATTCTGAGGCCTCGTTGTTGAAGAATGTTTGGCAATCATTGGCTGTTCTAGTAGTGATGCAACTTTATAGCTATGAAAGGCGACAGAACAGTGACAAGAACTTTGGTGTATCTGATGCTTCTGAATCTGGGCTTCTGGGGTTCCTAAGGAGGTTGCTAATTTGGCACAGTGAAAAGATTTTATCAGCTGCTGTGTTCTATGCTTGTCTGTCATCAATTTGTTTATCTGGCCTTATTTATCTTTTAGGTCTTATTATGTTCTCCATTTTACCTAAAGTTTCTCGAATTCCTTCCAAGGTTTACCTTGTGTACACTGGTTTACTTGCTACATCTGAATACCTGTTTCAAATGTTATGTGAACCTGCTCAAATGTGTCCTGGTCAGCTGTTTCATGACTGGTCTGTGTTTCTTGGTTTGAAGCATTATGATTCTGGATTTTGGGGTGTCGAATATGGTCTTAGAGCAAAAGTTTTGGTAATTGTGGCTTGCACCATTCAGTATAATGTTTTCCATTGGTTAGATTTGATGCAAACATCTCTTATACATGAGGGTAATTGGGAAGAACCTTGCCAACTCTTTATCTCTGGTGATACATCTTCGAGCGCTAGGGGCGAGAACGAAGAAAATCATTCATCAAATAAGTTTAGTTTATTGTTTTCAAAAGTTCAAGGTCTAATTGGTAGTAGCTCAAGTTTATCTCAGAGTTCAGGGAACACTTATCAGACATCAGAACCTGTCCAGAATGAGACAAGTGGCTCAGATGAGGGCAAAAGATATTCATTTGCAAAGATTTGGGGAATGCCAAAAGAAAGCCACAAGTGGGATAAGAGAAGGATTATTGCACTGAAAAGAGAAAGATTTGAAACTCAAAAGACAACCTTTAAGTGCTACATGAGATTCTGGATGGAAAATCTCTTTAAATTGCGAGGTCTTGAAATTAACATGATTGTGTTACTATTGGCTAGCTTTACATTGCTGAATGTTATATCAATTTTCTACATCACATGCCTTGTTGTATGTATTCTTATGAACAGAGATCTTATCCAGAAACTCTGGCCTCTTTTTGTTTTTCTCTTTGCTTCTGTCCTAGTCCTCGAGTACTTTGCTCTTTGGAAAGAAGGAATACCCTGGTTACAAGGTACCAATGACATTGAAGTCCATTGTCGTGAATGCTGGAAAAATTCAAGGATTTTCTTTGAATATTGCTCAAAATGTTGGCTGGGTATGTCCTTGTTCCTTCATAACTAACTTATCCCAGTCAAATGTTTGTATTTTTATTGTGCTTATCTGTAACACTAGCATATTATATGATGCAGGGCTAATAGCTGATGATCCTCGAATGCTCATTAGCTACTATGTCGTGTTCATCTTTTCCTCTTTTAAGCTACGGTCCGATCGTTTGTCTGGTTTTTCAGACTCAGATACTTATCATCAAATGATGTCACAGAGGAAAAACGCGTTAGTCTGGAGGGATCTCTCATTGGAAACAAAAAGTTTCTGGACTTTCCTTGATTATATTAGGCTTTATGCTTATTGCCACTTATTGGACATAGTTTTGGCATTAATTGCTATTACTGGTACATTGGAGTATGATGTTCTGCACCTTGGATATCTCGGATTTGCTTTGGTTTTCTTCAGAATGAGGCTTGAAATATTGAAGAAAAAGAATAGAATATTCAAGTATCTGCGGATGTATAATTTTGCGCTTATTGTTTTGTCACTTGCTTACCAATCTCCTTATTTTGGGCAGTTTAGCTCTGGCAAGTGTGATCAAATTGACTACATTTATGAAATTATTGGATTTTACAAGTATGATTATGGTTTTAAGATAACATCACGATCAGCTTTTGTTGAGATAGTTATCTTCCTATTGGTGTCAATTCAATCATACATCTTTAGTTCTGGTGAATTCGATTATGTTTCAAGATACCTAGAGGCTGAACAAATTGGTGCAATGGTCCATGAGCAGGAGAAGAAAGCTTTAAAGAAAACGGAACAGCTCCAGCATCTTCGAAGGTCTGAGGAGCGGAAACGTGAGCGCAACATGCAAGTGGAAAGGATGAAATCTGAGATGTATAATTTACAAAGTCAGCTTAATCGAATGAATTCCTTCACCCCAATCAACAATGCATCCCACAGTGAAGGGTTACGTCGAAGAAGGAATACTAAGTTGTATACCGATAATGACACCCTGTTGGAAGTTAGTGCGATTGGATCACCGACAAAGGAAAATAAGACTGGTAACACAGACTCATTCCATTCCTTTGAGTTCTCCGTAGAAGATGCACAGAAGAACTTGACAGATTCAATGTTCCGGACTCCATATGATACTCCTAGATCACCAATCATGGGGACAAGTGATGAATTAAAGCTGACTGATAATGCTAGAAACTCATTAGGTGAAAGATCTGAGATCACTGAGCTTGGAGAGAACGAGGGCAAAGTGAATCCTAATTTACTAAAACCACTGAATGTAAGAGGGGGAGTTAAGGAAAACCCACTAAAATCTGCCGTGCAATTAATTGGTGATGGTGTCTCCCAAGTTCAGTCATTTGGAAACCAGGCAGTTACAAATATTGTAAGCTTCTTGAACATTGATCCAGAAGAACAATGCTCCAGTGAGCATCCTACAGAAGGTGACATTTATGATATGGTTGAAAGTCAGAGGGAAACACATGATGGCCAATTGTTAAGAACACATTCTGTTACCTCTGGAACTGGCACAAAATCATCTGCAAACATGCCAATTGGTGTAATTTTTCGGTATATATGGTATCAGATGCGAAGTAATTATGATTATGTTTGCTATTGCTGTTTCATTCTGGTTTTCTTGTGGAATTTTAGCTTGCTATCCATGGTTTACCTTGGAGCTCTCTTCTTGTATGCTCTTTGTGTGAACTATGGGCCAAGTTACCTGTTTTGGGTCGTTGTTCTGATCTACACTGAGCTGAACATTCTCTCACAGTATATATATCAGATTGTCATTCAGCATTGTGGTTTGAACATACATGTACCCCTTCTCCAGAGATTAGGTTTCCCTGATGATAAAATAAAGGCATCATTTGTTGTCAGCATATTGCCTCTCTTTCTTGTTTATATATCTACACTCTTGCAGAGCTCTATCACTGCTAAAGATGGTGAATGGGTTCCTGTAACGGAATTCAGCTTTCTCAGTGCAAGAAATAGTGTAGAAGAGACACATTGTATGCCTTACTACAATTGGAGAGATAGACTGAAAAATATTCACTTGCCTGTAATGAATCTCATAAAGATGATTGGGACAGGCATATCTAGATACTGGATGTCATTAACACAAGGGGCGGAATCTCCTCCATATTTTGTGCAAGTTACAATGGAAGTAAACCATTGGCCAGAAGATGGAATTCAACCAGAGAGAATAGAATCAGCTATAAACAGGGTGCTTGCTATAGCTCATGAAGAAAGATGTCAGTCCAACTCGCCTTCATCTTGCCATTCTTGTAGTCGGGTTCGGATTCAAAGTATTGAGCGAAGCAAAGAAAACTCTAGTATGGCTCTTGCTGTACTAGAAGTTGTCTATGCTGCTCCCTTGGACTGCCAATTAGCAGGATGGTACAAATCACTCACTCCAGCAGCTAATGTAGAGAAGGAGATTCATGAATCACAAAAGGCAGGTCTTTTTGAAGATGTAAATTTTCCTTATCCAGTACTCTCTGTGATTGGTGGTGGTAAAAGAGAGATTGATCTTTATGCATATTATTTTGGTGCCGATTTGGCAGTTTTCTTTCTTGTTGCCATGTTCTATCAATCTGTTCTTAAAAACAAAAGTGAATTTTTGGAAGTTTACCAGCTGGAGGATCAGTTCCCCAAAGAGTTTGTTTTCATCCTAATGGTGAGCTCCCCATTCCGTTGAATTTGTTATGCTTAACATACAGGCTAATTATTTGTTTTTCTAATATATGCTATATATAAACTGTTGGTGACTATTCTATCAATTATTCTGCAGGTTCTCTTTTTCTTGATTGTGGTTGATCGCATTATATATCTGTGGTCATTTGCCACAGGAAAAGTCATTTTCTATCTTTTCAACCTAGTGCTTTTCACATACTCTGTTACTGAATATGCTTGGGGAATGGAGCTAGTACACAGAAGTGTTGGAGGACTTGTTCTACGTGCTATCTACCTTACAAAATCAATTTCCTTGGCACTTCAGGCATTACAGATTAGATATGGTATTCCCAACAAGAGTAATTTATATCGACAGTTTTTGACTAGCAAAGTTACACAAGTAAATTATTTCGGTTTCCGGCTTTACCGTGCTCTGCCATTCTTGTATGAGCTGCGGTGTGTGCTTGATTGGTCATGTACAACTACATCACTAACAATGTACGATTGGCTTAAGGTACACATCTATACTTGATCTTTTCAAACTATCATCGTAGTTGTCTCATAATATTGTCATACAGCCATATAAGTCTGCACGTTAAAATTTAAGTTGAAAGCCTAAATCCATTTTGTTCTGTAAGTAAATCACATTTAATGAGTTTGGTATGGTTCTAGTATAAGATTGAATATCATTAACACGAACCTTTTGTTACCCCATGCATTTTCTGGTAGCTGTGCAATGGATCATTGTAAACTGAACGTGTCATTAAGATATGTCATCACTTTCCAGATTTGGCTGTCTCAATACAACAGTTTTTTGGGTTCTAGTGAAATACCCATCCGTTGGAACTTGCAATGGATTTTGAAAGAATGAAAATGTTCAATTTACCACTTCAACTCTTCAAACAGGATGAATGATCTGCATAACCCAATCGGAGGTGGTATCAGTCCTATGTGGCACAAATGTGGGGAATGGCCCCACTCTGGGGTGTTTGTAAATCTAACAGTTCAGAACTAAACATGAATCAATGAAAAATAGTATTAAGGGCCACATGCCATAGTGTAAAAAACAGGACCGGACTGGTGGTTGAACCGGAAAAACCTGGAACTGGCATCCTCAGTGGCTCGGTTCCGCTCAAAGACTGCCCCCGCAATTGACCTGGTTTGACCCGGTAAAGTAACCGGTGAACTGGCCGGTTTTTTAGAATCAGACCGGTTTTTTAGAATCTGACTAGTTTTTTAATGTCTTATGGCGGTACTGCATTATGAATTTATGAGGTTACCATGCTATAATTATTTTTTGATGCTGTAGCCACATAATAATATATATTGGTTTATTTATACATATTTTACTAATTTTTGATGGTTGTATATAAAAATAATATAAATTAGATATAATACTAATAAATAAAAACCAGATGTTCGACCGGTGAACCGGTGAACCGACAGCCGAAGCGGGTCAACCTCCGGTCTGGTTTTTTTGTACTATGTCACATGCAAGAATATGTTTCTTCTCGTAAGATACCAGGTACTCAAGTGGTGGTTTAGGTGACAGATCCATCACCACCCATTACCTTTAGTGTGGACATTTATCAGTGGTGTGGCAATATTTCAGCGTTCCGATTTAAATGTCCATTCTGTTTTGGAGCATTACTCTTTGAGTTTGTATACATCCATTATAAGTACCTTGTTTTGTACATAGACTTCATGCATAGTGCATCTATATTTCCATAAGCAGTATGTCGTATCTGCATTTTTTTTATGCATGTTCGCTAATACCTATGTTGGATGTCCAATAGAAGCAATTATTCTCTTAAATAAACCTACTGATTGAGGGCCTGTTTGTTTTGAAGGAAAACCACAGGAAATGTCTATTCCTTTGGAATAAACACTGTTCATGCATTCGTTTCACAGTATTCAAAGGAAAAATTCTTATAGGAATCCTGTACCAATCCTCCAAAATGCACTAATTCCATAGGAATAAGAACATCCGCTGCATCCTCTTTATTTAGCTCATTGAAGGAAAAATTCCTATGTTTCAATCCTTTGTTTTGCATATGGATTCCTACAATATCTGTATGTTTTTCATATTCCGATGGTTTCAAAATCCTGTGAACCGAAGAAGCTCTGACAATTCTTTTTAGAAACATGTGAAATACAAAATTTCGACACTATTTATGCATCACATCCTCGCAAATGAAAGGAAAAAATAATAACCACATGCATAGTGCATCTATATTTTCTTTGAGTTGATTGTTTCATTAAATTATTTATATTTATGTTCCTTATTGTTACCTACTTACCATGTACTTTTTACACTTGTATCTTGTTTGTAAGGCAAACTTTCATGTCTGATTGCCTTTTCCCTTTGCAGTTGGAGGATATATATGCAAGCTTGTTCCTTGTGAAATGTGATGCAATTTTAAACAGGGCAAATCACCAACAAGGGGAGAAGCAAACAAAAATGACAAAATTCTGCAGTGGAATTTGCCTATTCTTTGTACTTATCTGTGTTATCTGGGCACCTATGTTGGTAGGTGAATGCCATCTTTATTTTATATTTGCACTAGTTTGTTCTGGTGTCCCACTTGTTTGCATGTGCAACTGTTCTGGTTAATTTCGGTCACACAAAACCACATTTACTTCCTCACTGTCAGCATCAGGGAGCCTAATCATCTTTTAATTATCATGGATGTGATGCTGAGGCTCTTGCTTCTTTTACCAATTACTAGTTGCTACCACTATATTTGTAGAAATGAAGTCAACTTTTCTTCTTACTGTCATATTTTATTCCTGTGGAATACAATAATTCATGGAGGAATACCTGCAGGTTACGGCTACTAAATTATGACCCTCCACGTGTCACTGTCTAGATTTTAGATTGGTCTGTCATGGTCTAATCTCTACAAACTGGATTGGATAGTCAGGACAAGCTGGAACTCGTTGGCCAGCTGCCATTAGTTAATTTAGTTTGGTTTGTTACTTATCTTTCTACCAAGGACCCTTACCATTCAAATTAAGTTCCCGTTCAGCTACTTTTTTTCTGCTGTAGTTATCAATTATGAAATTATATTGACAGAAACTTTTTCTGCTTACATAAAACCTAACATGCATCCATTGTGCAACAGTATGGACATTTGTGGTAGATTTTTTTAATCATGGCATCATCTGTGTTTCCCTTTCTCTTAGGACAAATATTTAACCTTTCTCATTTCCATATTTGTTAGCAGACCCCACCTGTTTAGCTTTTGCAAGATCTAAAAGCCAGTTATTTTTCAATTTCAGATATACAGTAGTGGTAATCCAACAAATATTGCCAACCCTATTATTGATGTAAGTGTTAAGATTGATATAAAGGCTCTTGGTGGTAGGTTAACCTTTTTTAAAACCACTGCCTGTGAAAAGATACCATGGAAATACATGAGGGCCTATGATGATGTTGATCCTCTAGATTACTTGGGAGCATATAATGTTGAGGACATTCAGCTTATCTGTTGCCAACCGGATGCATCGACAATGTGGTTGATACCAGCTCCAGTGCAAAGCAGATTTATTCAATCCCTTGAGGAGACAGAAATGTTTTTTGGAAAGATGGAACTTATTTTGAATTGGGATTTTCTCAGAGCTAGACCAAAAGGGAAAGAACTAGTGAAATATGAGTCCCCTGTTGATCATAGTCCAAGTGTAGATGATGTTAAACAAGTACTAAATGGAACTAGAAATAGCTTCAGGATAACTGATGCTTACCCTAGATACTTTCGGGTTACTGGATCAGGTGAAGTGCGACGACTAGAAGCATCGGTACGCCATATGCGCATAGCCTTTTTCTTCTGTTGGATTTGCTGAGCAGACACTATTTTAATTTTATCTGGTTTCAACTACAGATAGATTCAGTAAGTGGTGAATTGCTCTTGAATAATGGTACCCCTCCTTGGTGGTC
The DNA here is from genome assembly GCF_000231095.2 of Oryza brachyantha. Taxonomy (NCBI): domain Eukaryota; kingdom Viridiplantae; phylum Streptophyta; class Magnoliopsida; order Poales; family Poaceae; genus Oryza; species Oryza brachyantha. The sequence continues at coordinate 12,213,926 of NC_023163.2, forward strand.
ATTCTATGATACAAATCCATCCGATCGCGCTGGTTGTCAAGGGCTTAATGGCCCCATGGCCATTGTTGTATCTGAGGAAACACCTCGTATGTTATACAGTACCTTTGTCTCAAATTCTATGATTCCCTGCAAATCTATCATGTTCTTAAATAGTTTATTGAAGAATTATAATTAAAAAATTATATTTTACAGCTCTAAACTTCCATCAAAGTCCAAAAACAACACTGAGATTTAGATCCCAACAATAATCAACACTGAACTATGATAACCACTCACTTTTCAACCTTGGATCAGATTTGGATTTTGGAGTTGTTTTGGGTGACATGGCACTACTGTGGAAATGTATGCATGGCTGAAATGATATTGTAATTTTAAAATTAGTAAGGAGCTTTAGAAATGTGGAAAAACATTCTCATTTATAGTAGACTTTAAGATCAGAGTTGTTTTTCTGACTTGCATTTAAGTTCTGGGTTGTGATAAAGAATTCTCACCATTTATATTCATATATATGTTTGCAGCTGCCTCTAGTCCAGAAAATGTAAACGTGTAACGAATTCTTATTCTATGAACTGTCATCACTGCCTTGGGAATATTTTTGATACCCCTGAAATGAGCCTTGTTTCGTCATTTCATTGCACTGCATTGTATGAGAAGTCTGGTTTAGTCACAACTTTCAACTGAGATACATTCTGGCAAGTTTTTATCTTTTGGTGTAACTGATAAGATATACAGTTACACTGAAGGAATCATTGGATGATTTAAATATTTTGTGGCAATCAATAGTTTGGCACCTTCATGTTTGATTAATTTACAGTACAGATGGATTGTCAGTAGACAACTAGTTCTGTGGTAGTTAAAGCTATTGGATTTTCTCCCTCATTTAAGTATATGTTTTTCTTTCATTATTTTTATGATAAAAGCAGTGTTTGTACTTTTAGCTTTGGCACTTCCCTGCTAACAAGTAATATATATATATATATATATAATTTGTTTGTTGCTTTTCAGAGGGTATTATTGGTGAAACACTGAGCAAATTCAGCATTTGGAGTTTGTACATTACTTTTGTGTTAGCTGTTGCAAGATTTATTAGACTACAATGCTCAGACCTGAGGATGAGGATACCTTACGAGAATCTTCCATCTTGTGACAGGTATGTCCTCGTGATAATTGTACTAAAATATGTTTTAGAAAATTGACAAAGGCTATGAGAAGGTCGAGAGTTGGACAGTAATTTTATTATTTTGGTGTGTATTGTGCTATCGTTTTCCATGGATAGTTGTAATGAACACTAAGGGCTGCTTAGAAGCTTGGTAATTATTACCCCTCTAGGATTATTACACCTGTAATTTTTAGATCACCAAGAAAACCATTTCTGAACAGTCAGATTATTTTTGCCTTATGAATATCGTTTTTGTGAAGTCTGGATTTCTTTCCTTTGTCAAAAATGATCTACATGCTGTAGCATTGCACAAGAACTAAGGTTAAAAATCGATCCATCCAGTGGAGGCCACGAATACATCAGATTAACTTCACAGTTTAAAGAACCCTTCACACAACTTCAGCTGGAAAACTACATATAGTTGTGCTCTTGTAACTATTTTACATTCTGCATTAAATCTAATTTGCAATAAGCAAAGAGATGGAACAAGTGAATATAAAACATCCTAAAACCAAAAAACAATGCATCAAATGTAACAATAAGCAAAGAGATGCTGCTGCTGTTACATGATGTTTGCCACAGTCATGTGACATTCAAACATGCTTGCTTGTTGCTTTGTGATGCTCACAGCAACCTGGCACTGTACTAGTGCCCGGTGCCTGCCCTAAGCTGCTGTGCACTGGCCTACTGTTCTGTTGTTTCCAACCGCTGGTTTCCTCCTACAGTTCTTCATGTCCTCAGCTTACTAGTAGGAATACATGAATTGGATGTTGATCCTATACAAGCTCAGTTTGGATAGGGATCCTAGTAGGATCATGTCCGTAGTCATCACTGGTGCTGGCCACAGTGACCAGAATGTATCACATGACTGGTGCTGGCCACGATAACCGATGGTCGCAGATCATCACTGGGGGATTGGACGGAATTGACCTGAGAGGTGGCTGAACAAGCAGGGCTAGTGGGAAAGAGAGCTTAACACGATGGTGGGGTGGAGTCGAGTGCGGCAGCAGTTGGGGGGAGCAGCAGCCATATGGGGAGCAGTGCTGTGGCATCGGGGGCAGTGGAGTTTTGGTATCAAACTGCATGATCAGTGAGAACAAAATGAAAAGGGGGAGTGAGATATCAAATAAATATTGTTGTGGGATCACTTGGAAATTCAGTTTGAAACACTGTTAGATCTTTGAAGAATCTAAGACAAGTTTCAATAATAACTTATTTATTTTGCTTTGGGGTCTAAGTTGTAGATTTGCATATTTTTATTTTCTACATATTGTTTATTTGACTACAAAGTAAATTTGGAATTTTACAAAGAAGGGGTATCACTGCACGTGTTTAATTTGTTCCTGCATGATTTTTATCTGCTAGTAATCTTCTTTTAACAGCCTTATCAGGGACCTTGACATTATTTGTAAAATGTAAACTTCGTAAAGAAAACGATCAGGAATCTTGGAACTTACTATAGGATCCAGTTTCGCTATTAATATTTACGAGCACAGTAATTCGAAGAAAGGCTTCAGAAACTAGGTATCAAGTATGGATGTATAATTTAGTGGTCTATTTTTTTGGCTGGCACTTGTAAAGATTTTGGAAAACCAATTCAAATTCGCTACCATTGAATCTGGCTAACAGGCCACATCGAAGTCCTAGTATTATCTTAATGTTTTGAAAACTGTAAATGGTTACATAGAATAAAGAAATTAGTCGCTAAGCCTTTTTCTCCATGTTTATTCTCTTTGCGGTAATGAATGATGTCTGTCTTCTATAGGTTACTTGACATCTGCGAAGGCATTTATGCGGCACGAGCAGAGGGTGAGTTAGAAGTGGAAGAAGTTCTTTATTGGACATTGGTAAATATATACAGGTCACCTCATATGCTGCTTGAGTATACCAAGCCAGACTAGTATGCCACCAATTTTTCTAATGCCGCAGCATTACAATTCTCTTCCAAGAATTTAGATGAAGAGACTAATTTGATAGGTCTATACTTCCAAGTGGGGACACCAGTTTGGGTCGTCGGTCCGTCCTTTTACTTTTTTCTTTATAGGTTTCGTGCTTCCTGGAACAAGATAGTGCAAAATAGGCCTTGTATTTATCTTGGCCTCTTCTTTCACTTGTTTCCTCTGCTAACACATGTACATAAGATTGATGACGAGTTCTTAAAAATGTATATACATCAAAGATGCCTGCAGGTCCACCAAACATGTGGAATATGCTTCTTTTGATTGTTGATACATTTAAATGTTCATATTTATTGCAGAATATTTAGGGCCTATTTGGGTAGGTGAAGATTCAAAGCAGTTGGGTTGGTGAGTATCCAATTTTCAAAGCAGTTGGGTTGGTGAGTATCCAATTAATAGAAGATATGGTAAAGCTACTAGTTCATTTTTCCTAGATTCTGTAGCCATCGAGTCTCATAATTTAGTTGAGAATCTTAGTAATTTGAGGAGGCTAAAAGAGCCCAAGATATGAAAACATATTTTTGAAGGAAAAAAAATTGAGAGCCACCAAAATTTCAAGAAGCGACTTGAGTGGTAAACTGAGTTTATTTCAATGCACTCAGCCAAATTATAATTGTAGAGAGAAGGATGTTGAAAATATGTGGCCGTACTAGTCATAAGTAACAAAATTTATCTGCCAACCAATTCGTTGGGGTTTTTGTAATTGCATCTAATTCCCAGTGCTATGGATTTTAGTCGTTTGTCTACCCTACTACCAGTGAGTTCCTTCTATTTGTCTGTGCACAGTTGGGGCAATGAATACATCTATGCTCCTCTCGAGAGGTAGAGATGGCCCCTCGGTTGCAGCAATGGAGGCATGTGTCCTCGGTTGAAGGGGTGGAGATGAGCCTCTTGGACCAGCCCCTGGTCATGGCGACGAAGATGGCCCTGGTTGTGGTGGTCGAGACGAGCCTCGGTCTAGAGTCAGCGGTGGAGGCATGCTTCCCTGTTATGGCAGAGACAAGCTGTGATCACCACCTCCTCCACCCTTCAACCCAAAAGGGGTCGTGGTGGAGACAAGCCTTCCACTTGCGACAGTGAAAGGGATCCCTGAGGCGGATGGAGTATCCAACATGTTTATAGGATTTAGCAACGAATTGCTAAGAAATCTAGTACAAGCAATTAAAAATAGTACAATGGGCCACTGAAATAGTAAAAAAATATTTTTAGCGGATTCTTGGTAAAATTATCAATCCACTGCAATTTGAATGGGCTTAAACGGACTTTGGATTAATTAGTTATGATTTTTAGAAGTTATAATGTTCTTTTGCTTAACCTTAAAAAACAAGTTAACTTTTTTAACGATAAGCAAAAGGAAACCGGAAAACAACTAGAAAAACAGAACTTACCAAACGGGAGGCTGATTAACTACTCACACACGAAACACAGAATTCGCACGACGAACTCATTAACTGGAGTATTGGAGAGCACGGGCTGAAACACAATTCTGCACGACATGACAGAAACATGCACAGATCAGGGATTCATACGATGAATTGGTACTGAAACACGGGTCATAAACGCATGGCCAGAAACAACAACAGGGTTAGATATAAGAAAAAGGTAGGATTATTGACTTATTAACGACGGGATTTATCGACCCATTAAACTAAAATTTAACAACTCGCTAAAAAGGAAAAATTAACGACCCATTAACTGCTTTAACGCACGATCAACTTACGCGTACGGAATGAAGAATTCACACTGTAGATTGAAGATCAGTTAAACGACTCGCTAAAAACCTCAGTGGCAAATGATCTAATAGATTAGATCAGTTTCACGTGGCTACGATCCAGGTGAAACAATGACACGGCAGCGGCAAAACAGTGGGCAGCGAGCAGTGGCAAAACACATGTGGAAATGAGGTTATACACGGGAGCGGCTGGGGCTCGGCCGGGGCGGCTGGCACGCGAGTGAGGGCTTCGCACAGGCACAGGTGAGGCTTGGGAGGTAGTGGCCTGGTGGGGGGCTGGGTCTCCTTAATTTATAGAGGATTATAGATAGAATTAGATTATGAGTCCATCCGCTATACAAAAGGAAAGGATGAGAGTCCAAAGAGGTAAATTAGATAGGGTCCATACAAGTCTAGGACTCATACGGAATTTGGATTAGGTGGGATTTTTGGGACTTCAGCCAGCAAAGGGAGGGTTCTTTGCTAAGGAAAGCCCAAGGTCGACTCGGCCTAGGGCAAGGGCGGCACAAACGGTTGGACCAGGATTAGCCAAAAGGCTGATTTCTACACAACGAAATACAAAAACACATATTCATGGCCTTTTGAGGAATTAATTAACCAATTAATTTTGACTAATTAACTCTTGGGTAAATCAACCCGATTTCTTATAATTTGATTTAGAAAAAAACAATTTATTTGCTTAGGGCAAAACTCGGGATGTTACACGTATGGTATTAGTGGGAGCACTGGTATTGTGTGGTTTAGCACAACATTAGTGCTTCCTGGTATCGGATCTCATGGGTCGATACCTTCTGCACCAGGTGTGAGAGGCTCTCAAACTCCTGTGTCGAGAACTTTTCTCTTATCTGGCCGAGCAGTCTCTGGAACACCAATTCGGCCAGTTGTTGATCACTAAGGTTTAGACTATAGCATCGACTTCTGATGTCTCTAAACCTCTGGATATAATCATGGACCAACTCATCCATCTTCTATCGGACTTTAGTGAGCTCGGTCAAGCTCATCTCCTGGTACTTATGGAATTGCTTCTACAGATCGGCCTAGCTTCTCACCGAGTTTAAAGGTAGTGAGGAGAACCAGGTGAAGGCCGATTTGGACAGTGATAGCGGAAAAAACCATACCTTCAAGGCATCTTCAGCTGATGCTTCGCCACATTGGGCCAAGAATCGGTTGACTCGTTCTATGGTTGAAACACCGTCTTGGCCTGAGAATTTGGAGAAGTTTGGTACTCTGTACTGGAGTGGTAATGGCACCCTCTCGAACCATTCTGGGTACGGGCACCGATACATCACTGTCTGTTCTTTGGGCCTCAAGCCGAACGCTGCTCTCGCATTTCCTTGGCTATTCGGTCAGTCTAGTCCTCATCCCTGAGCTGCCGCTTAGTTGCTGGGTTTGGTTGCCGAGGTGGGTTGTTGTACATCGGCTCGTCCCTACTTGACCACATTGGTGGGTGCTGATATGGGGCACCGACGTTGTGATAGGGGTTAGCCTACCAATGATACCTTGGTGGCGTCCTCTCTTGGTACGACTATCTTGGTATATCTAGGGACCGCTCAAAGTTGGGTGGAGGGACGTCTTGTATCGGCTCATCATCCCTTGGCGGGTCTCTCGTGTTTCTATGCTGCCGATACTTTGGCATCTCCCCTTTTGGGAAGTATGTTTGTCTCCTCTATGACTCCTGGTCAATAGTACCGTTAGCCACTTGCCTGATCAGTCCAAACAGTGTGTTAACCAGCACTCCCGATTGTCGACTGGTTGATCAGTGCGTGATGAACAACCGAGTCGACCATGTCTTGTAGAGTCAGCTGATTCTTGGGAGGTGGGTAAGGTTGGCATCGGGAGCAGAGACTTCTGGACTAGGCCACCCCTGGTCATACTGAAGGACCAGGCACTACTTCTGGAAATTCTCGATGTGTGACATTCTGCTCGTCGGTCAGCTTGTCGAGTGTGATCGGAACGATGTTCTCTACGCTGACTTTCTTGGTAGCCATCTTCTTGGTTGTGTGCTTGTGTTAACACCAAAATTTGGTAAATTTCCGTATTGGATTCGAATAAGGAAAGGTGCAATCGCCGATAGAAAAATCTTATCCACAAGAATTCGAGAAGGAATCGTGAAGATCCAGGGCTTGGCGGCGCAAATTTATCTATTAATTAGAGTTAGTTAGGATTTTTATTTTATCTCTAAGGGAGTTAGAGTCCAATCAAGACTTGTGTGTTAGAGAGAATTTAAGTAGGAGTTTGTTATTTCTTTTTATCTATTAGGAGTTGTATGGCATGTCCAACACGGCCTAGCCTCAATCCGAGGGTATAAATATGTATGCCCGGGGTCATTGTTTTTCATCTACATCAATCAATAGATCAACTACTCTCGGCGCATCGCCACCCTCCTAATCGAGGTTTCAACTTCGGCGGAACTTGGCACCTAACGTGGGGCTGCATCGTCTCGATCTCCGACGGAGGGGTAAGTACTACGTTCTGCCGGGCCACAGTAATCGCTCGGCTAGATTAGAACTGTCTCGGTTCGATCTGATCTTCTAATCTAGTTGCACGATTGCTAGTTATCGTATCAGTTTCAACTTGAGTTACTTCAGTATCTCGAGTTGATATGGCCGACCACTTTGGGCGATATACGTGGGTTTGATATTTGCTGTTTGACATATTCAATCTAGTATTGTCTCGGTTAGGTCCGATCTAGTAGATTGTGTTTTTTAGATGTTTTATATCAGATCGATGTATTTTATTCATTGTTTTATTAGAGTACTAGCCGATAAGTTACCAGTCATCGACTCATTGGCTTGATAGCGTTCTAGATCTATTATTTAGTATCTAGCCTGACATTGCTAGGTTTAATCTTGAACTGTCTTGGTTGGTTCGATCTTCTATGATTATTCTTAACAATCTCGGCTAGGTATTTTATAGATCTTGGTTGTTTGTCCACCGTCTATAGCCGATGATTTTTGCCGATCCACATGTTTATCATATTTATATCAATATAGTAGCCGATTGCTTTACTGCATTATTTCTGTACCAATCGGCTTGATTTTGTTAGATCGACAGTTATTTATGTTGCATCGGCTTATGAATTACATGCAAATTGGTTTTAGCCGATCAGAACGCATGATTCATTGTTTATTCCAATTAATTCGTCGGTTTATTTATTAGTCTTATCGATCTTCATGTTTCCTATAATCATATCGTGCTCGACTGCATATTGTCTTGGTTAAGTCCAATCTCTATACGTCTAGTTCGATCTGGTTATAGGGGCTCATCTGATTGACTGAGATTAATGAGTGACTTGACGGATTACGTTGGTCTAAAATTTAATTTAATTTTATTTTGATCAAGTTTCTAGCCGATCCAAACTTTTTATGGCCGATTGTTCTGCGTATCGGCTAACTGTTGCAGCACATACATCAGATCGACTGGATTATTAGTTACCTATCAACTCGATAGCTGATCGGCTTGTTTTACTGTTTATATTATTAGTTGCAGGAGCAAACTGATTGGCACGCCCGCACATCATTCTAAGAATTTAGGTCCTGCCCTGGAGCTGTCTAAGATTGACTCCTAGGCCTTCGTGTGAGACACGTCATCGGATCATTTTCAACGTCAACACATTTTTGGCACATCCGGTCGGACCCGTGTGCTATTTTTACTCACAAACGATCGTCTGGTGAGGACTTAGGTATGTCTTCTGTCTTCTGAAGAAGTAGATGCCACGAACTCAATCACGATGGAGGATCTGACAGAGGAACAAAGGCGGCTAGTGGAACAACACATGATAGATTTTAAGAAGCAGTCCCTTGAATATTTCGTCATGACACCAGAAGGGTCAATTCAGAAGATTCAACTCCCCAAACCGATGGTCAAGACACTTCAAGACTTAATCAAGGCAATGGTTGACGAATACACTATTCAAGTAGCTCGACTCGGGGGGCAATATCGGCCAGAAGGATATTATCAGTATCGGCATGGTGAATACGATAGAGGGGATGAGTTGGCCGATAAAGTTGTTGAGATAATGAGGGAACGATTCGGAATCAGACCAAAAAGGCAAATAGATCTGTATCGGCGACCGTATCCTAAGTGGTTCGATAGGGTTCCATTGCCGCGCCGATATAGGGTTCCGAAGTTCTCCTTATTTTCAGGGCAAGACAATGTGTCCACAATTGAACATATCAGCCAATTCCTAGCACAGTGCAGAGAGGCATCGGCTCATGACGCTCTGAAGGTTAGGTTGTTCCCGCTGTCACTTTCTAGATCGGCATTTACATGGTTTTCATCGTTACCTCCAAATTCTATCAAAGTTAGGCCGATCTGGAGAAACAATTTCACAAATACTTCTTTGCTGGCACGAATGAGATGAGACTTACGGATTTAATACTGGTTAAGCAGCAGGAAGGAGAATCAGCTATGGAAATACATACAAAGGTTTCATAATGTTCACAGCCTATGCTATAATTTGAGCTTAAATGATAAACAGTTGGTAGAGCTTGCATTCGGAGGGCTACTAGAACCAATCAAAGACAAATTCTTTTGCCATGAGTTTGCAAGTTTGGCCCATCCCATTCAAGCAGTATCGGTTCATGAAAGCCGATTACGAAAAGAAGAGGATTTTTGGAGTCGCCAAAGCCGGAGCAGAGAAGATAATTTTCAAGCATGAGTTCTCATACTTCAAAACTGGGGGGGCATGTGTTAACACCAAAATTTGGTAAATTTTTGTATTGGATTCGGGTAAGGAAAGGTGCAATCGCCGATAGAAAATCTTATCCACAAGAAGACAAATTCGAGAAGGAATCGTGAAGTCCCAGGGCTTGGCGCGCAAATTTTTCTATTAATTAGAGTCAGTTAGGATTTTTATTTTATCTCTAATGGAGTTAGAGTCCAATCGGGACTTGCGTGTTAGAGATGGAATTTAAGTAGGAGTTTGTTATTTCTTTTTATCTATTAGGAGTTGTATGTCGTGTTTAACACAGCCTAGCCTCAACCCGAGGGTATAAATATGTATGCCCGGGGTCATTGTTTTTCATCTACATCAATCAATAGATCAACTACTCTCAGCGCATCGCTACCCTCCTAATCGAGGTTTCTAACTCCGGCGGAACTTGGCACCTAACGTGGGATTGCATCGTCTCGATCTCCGACGGAGGGGTAATGTCACGCCCAGAAATTTACACCAAATTTCTGAACAATAGCATGTATTAAATCTCGGTCCAGGCATCAGCCCGAGTACACACTATGACAAATTAATACACAGTTCCACGACTTAAAAACAAATAAAAACAATTATCTATCGAAATGCAGCGGAAAAGGAAAACAAGACTAGACCATCTAATCTTCAGCTTCAGCTGGCGAAGACGGCTCCACACCACAGGCATTCTCGACGGCGGACTGAACCTCACTTCAACCTTCGGAACAACCTTCTTCTGACACAGGCTCTGGCACTTGCTCTGGTGGGGGAAAAAGTAAGCAAGGCTGAGTACAAACCACCGTACTCAACAAGTAACACCCAAGAGAGGGAGAATAATGAATGCAATAGGGTATCAAGGATAGGCTAAGGTTAAATTGCACAAAGCTACAGTAATTTAGCAAAACAGTAGATAAAATAGACTGAAATAAAAGTAAAGTAACATTTAAAATAATCATCCACTGTCCAACGTTACACCAAGTTGCAACAGGCCCAAACCACTGTCGAACGTTACACCACGTAGCGACAGGGTCAACCCTCTGTCCAACGTTAAACCACGTTGCGACAGACCCAAACCACTGCCAACGTTACACCACGTTGCGCAGGGTCAAACCAGTTCCAAGATTTGTAAAATTATTAAAGGGGTTCAACTAATCCCAGTGAGTCTGTCAGTTCGCCCAATAACCGCGGGCACGGCTATTCGAATAGTTTTACTCTGCAGAGGTGTACAACTTTACCCACAAGACATGGCTCCCAAGCATGTTACCATGCCCCAACGTATCACCACGATACCTCAGTACGGAAACCATGAAAAGACCTTTCACCTAACCCTCCCTAGACAATCGCACCACACTTCAGGTTTCACCCCCTCCTTTACACCAAGTCGGGCAGTCCCCTCTTGTGCCTTGGTAGATCCGGAAGCAGGAGAAGCTTTCGTTACACCACGATTGCCCGTCCATACTCCATCACGCCTACCCTTTCCTGGGTACGTCGAATAGGGACAAGCTAGATTACGACTCTCACCGTTGCCCATTCTGGCTTGTGGTTAGTACGTGTAAGACCTTCAGGGTTTCCTAAGAACCGGTCCTTAATTGCCATGGGCACGACTCTCAAAACCATGCACCCACAGCCCACCATAAGCAATATTTTAGTTGTATTAATCCACAACGGGAAATGAATAATGATAACAACCATTGAAGGTGTACCAAAGTGCAACAATAATTAAATAATAATTGGTGAGCTAGTTGAACTAAGCATGGCTAAGCATTGACTAACCCTAATTCTAGTCAAATTAACCTTGGGATGACAATAATAAATGGGAATCAACGGATATATTGGTAAATTCCCAATAAAGTAAATAAAGTAAATACATTTGAATACAATGCATGTTTGAATGTAAAAGCGGGGGATTTTATAAACATAGGTTCAATATGATCAAAGAAGGGTGCCACTTGCCTTGCTTAGACCCACGAGGAACTTCGGCGACGACTTCGAGAACGAACGGTGCTTCGACGGGGTCAAAACCTACGACAAAGAAGGCAAAACAAGAAAAACAAGCTAAAAAACTACTGAAACAGAGAAAGAAACTATTTTTAATGGATTCTTGGCATTTTTCTGGATTTAATGAAACTTGAATGAACCTAAACGGAGACTAGATGAATTACTTATGAATTTTAGAAGTTTTCTGGGTTTTTTAGCTAAACAGAAAAGTCCTAAATCAATTATTGCGCAATTAATGGGCTGCCGACGTCAGCGAGGAGAGAGGAAGGGAGTGCTGACATCCGGGTCCTACTGGACAGTGAGACAAGAGGAGGAGAGGGGCTGACAAGGGGGCCCAGGGGGAGAGAGAAAGGGGGAGATGGAGGGAGCTGATGGAGCGGGCCCCACCTGGCGGAGAGAGGTGGTCGCTGGTTAGTGGGCCCTGCCAGCCAGAGGGGAGGCAGAGCAGAGGAGAGGGGTGGAGAGCTCGGGCGACGGCGCGGGGAGTGGGCGGTGGTGGGCGGCAGCCGGCGTCGGCGGCAACGGGCCCCGGTGGCAGCGACTAGATGGCGACGGTGGCACACGGTGGGCGGCGACCAGCGGGCGGCGGCGCACGGAGGGCGACGATCGATGGGCGGCGCGGAGGGGAGGACATCGGCCGACGGCGCGGGGCGGAGACAGCGACGACACGGCGAACGCGGGTGCGCCCTGGCAACGGCGGGGTCGCGTCGGCAATGGTGAGGCGAGGGAGACGACACCGGGACGGACGGTGGCGACGGAGAAGGTGACGGCGAAGGGACTGCGACAACAACAAGAGCGCGCACGCGCGTGGCGGCTGCGTCAGCTTGGCAGTGGTGCCCGCAGGGGGAGAAAGAGGGGAAAAGGATGGCGGTGGCTCACCGGCGACGAGAACGGCGACGACGAGTCGGTGGGATCGGGTGGCGGCGGAGGACGTTGGCCGACGGCGAGCGGTGGGGCGCACTCGCGGTGGCACGAAGAAACAGAGGAAGGGAGGAGAGCGGGCTCACCGGGGTGGCGCGGCGACGACGGCCGATGCGACGAGATCGATCGGCGCTGGGCGACGGTGGCGCGGCAGACTCGGCGGCGGAGCAGCGTCGGCGGCACGAGGGAGAGGGGAATTTAGAGGTGGCGGCTACCGCGCGTAGGGTGGGGAGGCGGTGACGGCGCATCGCAACGACGGCGGCGTCGGCCGGGCGGCGCGCGCACGGAGGAAGAGCAGGGGGGATGCAGCAGGGCGGCGGTGCGGGAAAGCGGGGGCGGCAAAACGACGGCGTGACGGCGACGACGTCGGGCGGCGACCCGGCGGCGGCGGTGCGTGGCTCCTGGCGCTTGCCGACGGCACGGGGAGGTCTGCAGCGGCGGCGAAGAGGGAAGAAAGAGGGAGAGAGGAGAGGAGAGCTCACCAGCGGCGACGGAAGGCGACAGCACGTCGGCGAGGAAGAGGCGGAGGTGGAGACGCGGACGAGCGGCGACTTGCGATGTTTGGTGGCGAGATCGGTCGACGGCGTCGAGACGACGGGCACGGCGGCGGGAGGGACGAAGGGGCGGCGACGACGCTCAGGTGCACACTGGCAGCGACGGAGACTGGCGGGAGATCAGCGAGGTAGGGGCGGCGGTGGTGACGCGGGTGGGCGGCGACGTCCGACGGCCGACGAGGAGATCGGCGGCTGGTGGCGACGGAGGGAAGCTTCGGGCGGAAAGGGGAGAAGTGGCGGCGGGGCGGCGGCGCGGGGATTTTATAGGTGGCGGCGCCGGCTAGGGCGGAGCGGCCGGGGGAGACCGAGTCGACGACGCGGCGAACTCGGCGGCGGGAGTTGCGGCGGCGGGGGTTGCGGCGCGGCAGCGGACTCGGACTCGGCCGGCGCGGGCTGGCGGAGCTCGGTCGCTGACAGGTGGGCCCCACCTGTCAGTGGCGCGAGAGAGAGGAGGGAGGCGGCGCGGACTCGCGGGCGCGGGCGCGGCGCGGGAGCGGCGCGGGAGCGGGCGAGCTGGGCCGGAGCAGCGGCCCAGGCGGGAGGAGGCGCGCGCGTGCGCGGGGACGGAGCGGAAGGCCGGCTCGGCTAGGCCGGCCGGGCGGGGAGAGGTGGGCCGGCTCGGCTGGGCCGGCCCGGGAAGGAGGAGAGGAAAAAGAAAAAGGAAAAAGAAAAGGAAGGGAGGAAAATTGGACTTCGGCCCAATTTGGGAAGGAAGGGAAAAAGAAAGGAAAAAGGAGGGAAAAAGGAAAACCCCACTTTTGCCGAGTTTTAAATTAATTTGTTTGATCAAATTTTATTGTTCTACAATTTGAATTTAAATCCAGTTAATTGATTTGGAACCTCGATTTAATTAAATTAATTCCTTTTAGAGGGATTTTTCCTGAGTTAATTAAGCCAATTGTTGCTTACGAAATTCTTTTTACGATTTTAGGCTTAGGACAAAACTCCGGGCGTGACAGGTAAGTACTACGTTCCACCGGGCCACGGTAATCGTTCGGCTAGATTAGAACTGTCTCGGTTCGGTCTGATCTTCTAATCTAGTTGCGCGATTGCTAATTATCGTATCAGTTTCAACTTGAGCTACTTCAGTATCTCGAGTTGATCTGGTCGACCACTTTGGGCGATCTACGTGGGTTTGATATTTGCTGTTTGACATATTCAATCTAGTACTGTCTCGGTTAGGTCCGACCTAGTAGATTGCGTTTTTCAGATGTTTTATATCAGATCGATGTATTTTGTTCATTGTTTTATCGGAGTACTAGCCGATAAGTTACCAGTCATCGGCTCATTGGCTTGATAGCGATGTTTAGTATCTAGCCTAACATTGCTAGGTTTAATCTTGAACTATCTCGGTTGGGTCCGATCTTCTATGATTATTCTTAGCAATCTGGGCTAGGTATTTTATAGATCTTGGTTGTTTGTCCGCCATCTATAGCCGATGATTTTTGTCGATCCACATGTTTATCATATTTATATCAATATAGTAGCCGATTGCCTTACTGCATTATTTCTATACCAATCGGCTTGATTTAGTTAGATCGGCAGTTATTTATGTTGCATCCGCTTATGAATTACATGCAAATTGGTTTTAGCCGATCACAACGCATGATTCATTGTTTATTCCAAGTAATTTGTCGGTTTATTTATTAGTTTTATCGATCTTCATGTTTCCTATAATCATATCGTGCTCGACTGCATACTGTCTTGGTTAAGTCCAATCTCTATACGTCTAGTTCGATCTAGTTATAGGGCTCGTCCGATCGACTGAGATTAATGAGTGACTTGGCGGATTACGTTGGTCTAATATTTAATTTAATTCTATTTTGATCAAGTTTCTAGCCAATCCAAGCTTTTTATGGCCGATTGCTCTGCCTATCGGCTAACCGTTGCAGCACATACATCAGATCGGCTGGATTATTAGTTACCTATCGGCTCGATAGCTGATCGGCTTGTTTTACTATTTATCTTATTAGTTGTAGGATCAAACTGACTGGCACACCCGCACATCATTTTAAGAATTTAGGTCCTGCACTGGAGCTGTCTAAGATTGACTCCCAGGCCTCCGTGTGAGACACGTTGTCGAATCATTTTCGACGTCAACAGCTTGCTGGTCGCTCGTTTGAGTTGGGTCTTCTTAGCACGGGTCCCACCTGGCGTGCCAAAAATGTGTTGACGCTGAAAATAATTAACAACGTGTCACACACGAAGGCCTGAAAATCACTTCTCAGAACGTTCCAGTGCAGGACCTAAATTCATAGAAAACTGGGCGTGCTAGTCAGTTTGATCTGTAACTGACAAGATATAACATAGAAAAGCAGTTAAACCCAAACTGCCATCGGCCGGACAACCGATACCGCTTCTGGACCCTAGCCAATGAGCCGGACGATCGGCTTTATAGGAATTTCAAGATAATATACGAAAATATGCCCTATCAATTGAATAATGAGTAGGATAATCACCAAATAACACAATCAACTAACTAGTCTTAAAAGATCGGACTTAACCGAGATAGTTTCAAGATTAACCAGCCGATTGGACCGATATGGTGCTTCTCGCACATGTTGTTAGCCGCCGATAGGAGACTAAAACATGGAAATCAATGTAAACTAGATTGCTATGCTAACTACCAACACAAAACAATAACGACTAAACATATACGTACTCACGCTAACCTAGAAGATTGGACCAAACCAAGACAGTTCAAATCTAAACATAACAATGCAAAAGATCAGCATAATATTACAATACACAAGTAATTAAATACCAAACTAGCGTAATTTATCAATCTATCTACTAATCTTAGTCGATCGGACAAGCTCCTACAGCTAGATTGGATCAAACTTACATAGATCGAACCAAACCATGACAATATGCAGTCGGGCTCGATATAACTATAGAAAACGTGAAGATCGATAAGCTTAATAGATAGACCGATGAATTACTTACGATAATGCTGGCTAGAACTCCAACGATAAGCCCTCATGAGTACTCAATCTAATCTGACCCAAACAACTATATTGATTGGATCAAACCGAGGCAAAATCAAGTTGAATAGATTCATATCGACAGATCGAATAAAGAACTCGTGAGAACTTGATCAAAAACCTATCGCACTACAAACTGAGAACAGATCAAAGTAATAACAAGCCTCAGATAGACTGTCGACCAACTACGCAGGAAATCAAACAAAATCGAGATAGTCCTGTTCTAGCCGTTCGACGTGTTGATGAAGATGAACTACATTGCGAAGCTGACAAACCTCGCACCGAGAGTTCGCTCTGTCGAAAAGGTTGGTGATGCGCCGAAGGTGTATTGGATGAACTAATTGTTGTTTTTACAAAGATGCGGGATACCCTATTTATATCCCATAATTTAACTAACCTAACCGGATACGGATCCGTATTAGCAACTAACCTATTATACACGGACTCTAATTAGATCTAAAATCCTAAAAAAAACTCTAAGTTATAGATAAACCTAAGTTACATGGACTATGATTAGTTCCGAAGCTATCTCTAACCATCTGGGCCCAATTGGACTCCAATCCTTGTTCAATCCAGACTCTATCGGCAGTACTCGAGTTGCATCCTGCTTGGTCTTCCATCCGATTGCCCTTTTCCTGTCTAATTCGGTCTCTAATCATGCATTAATCCATAACGGATATTTGCCAAAATCTGGCGTTAACAGAGACCCAAGTGTCTGGTGGACATACCTTGGTAGGTAGTCTGGGGGCATAGACTGTTCACTTGTCCTAGGGTTTACTGGTCATGAAAATTTGTGCTAGTCCTCTTTTTTAGGGTTATACTAGTTGGTGGGTTTTGGCACGAATTCCCCCCGGATGCCATGTGACACGTGAGGAAGAGGTGTCAGGTGGGTAAAGTGGTACACCGTTGGCCAAAGAGTATGATATATTCAAATAGTGCCCTCGGTTATGGGAAAGTGGAGTGACAGCCAAAAGTTAGAGAATTTCCGTTCGTAGGTTACAACTTCAATTAAAAACTTGTAAAACTAGGATGAGACAAGTTTGCGTTGGTGTATGGCTTGTTGAAGTAAGATCACGTTGGTGCATGACTTGATGAAGCAGGATCACATTGGTGCATGACTTGAGTTTAACATAATATAGGAATAGAACGTGGTTTATTAAATTTGCTTTTAAACTTCTTTAAAATTTAAATGCTCGTTTACTGTAAAATTAGCCCTATATATGTTTCATTTGTACTCTCTTGTATTATTTTTGCATTGTCCTAGTGTGGTTTGCACAGTACGAAATTACTCATCCTTGCTTCTTTCTCCCCCTCCCCCACTAGCAGAGGAGTTCTTCGAAGATGGTGGCTTTGCTTTCTCGCTCGCACCTACCGTCAAATGCCTATGTTTGCTCACGTGTTGGTCGCCTACTTCGTCTTTTCGTTTGTCTTTGTGTGCAAAACCTTTGGTTGCCCGTATAATTTAAAAGTCTATTTATGCTTCCGCTTGTAAACTCTGGTATGTATACCTTACCTTCTAGAACAAGGAATAATAAACTCACCAATAGAATATAATGGTCTATTTTCCGGGCATCTTATTTTACACTACCATAGCTTACACGTATCCCTACAAGGATAACGATTGGAGTTAGTCCTCTCCCATGAGACTTGAGTCCTCGGTGACATGATTTTCTGCGCTATGCCTGAGTACTCCTGTACAAGACCTCTTCCTCACCTTTGCGCGCGCCATCGCCCTTTGTGGCCCAGTTAACACTGGTGCAGATGTGCGTGAGGACGAGGGCAGCTGAGAGAAGGGAGGCGTTGTCCGAATCCAATGGAGCTAACCCCGACCCAAACCTGAAAAGGGAAACAAATCAAGAGAGGATGGTTGGACGAGAGGTAAGGCAGGAACCAAATTGGGCAGCAAACGGAAGAGGAATAGGGCATCGTTAGTAACAGATTAGTATATGATTAATTAATTATTAATTATTAAAAAATATAAAATAGATTAATATGATTTTTAAAACAACTTTCCTCTATAATTTTTTTTGCAAACAATACACCGTTTAGCAATTTGGGAAGCGTGCGCATGGAAAACGAGGGAGTTTAGATAACGGGCTCAACGCAGCCTAGTCCAGGAGCTCATCGGCATTGTCTCATGGCTTAGGCCATGTTCGGTAGCATGGGGGAGAGGGTTAGTTATCCCACGCGAAAAACGTAGTAATAGATTAGTACATGATTAATTAATTATTAAAAATAAAAATAGATTAATATGATTTTTTTAAAAAGAACTTTCCTATAGAAAATTTTCACAAAAATACACCGTTTAGTAGTTTAGAAAGTGTGCGTGTGAAAAATAGGGAGGTTTAGTTATCTTATAAGGATGGCCGAATGCGGCCTTAGTCTCCAACTCTAACCACCTCGATGGACCATGCCGCTCTACCACCTCCGCAGATGAACATGAGTGAGGCTGGGAGGGCTGACATATGGGCTGCACGGTTTTATTATTTTTTGCTTGGAAGAGTTGTTATATAATTGTCACGTTAACACGTGTAACCATGTCAAATACGTCATATTAGATAAACCGTCAATCCTAATACCATATAGGATAAAACCATCGTCTAAATCACAAATAAGTTGATCTACAAGTTGGTGGATGCTCTATACCTGATTTTGCAATTGAGGGAAGTGAGTAAATATTGACCCATACTTGATGGACATTTTCCTAATGAAAATGGTGGATTCTACTTCTTGTGTTTTCTTCCATGGAGCCGAATTGCATCGATGCAATTAGAGCTGGGAATTAGGCCGTGCTTTTATGGGCCGACCCAAGACACAGTGGCTTGGCATGACAGAAAGCACGATACGGCCCAACACGAATTGGGTCAGGCTGGCACGACATGACCACGAGCCGGGCTTGGACCGAGAACACAAGCATGTTGGAAGCACGATACGACACGATTATTGGGCCGTGCTTGGGCAGGCACGGCCCAAGAGAGGCACAAAACAGTCACGCCAGATAGACTTTCTTCTTGGACTCTGCTTCCACAATAGGTTGATTTTATTTCTAGACCGGCCATTAGTCATGTTAATGCAATATCTATGTGCAACTCAGCATGCCTGTCTCACTGATATTGTCATGCACTCACATGGACACAACCACTTTGTCGATCGTGTGATTCCTCTAGTTCATTGCTTTGACACGACCCGACATTGGTGGATTAATGTCTTTGACGTATGGATCACCGTAATATGACATGACAATACGACAGCAGACTTAATAACCTGTACTGGGCCGTGCTTGGGCCGGCATGGCCCAAACAACCCAAACATGCACGACATGCTTCTGGGCCGTGCTTGGGCCATGACATCACCCTCGTGTGCCTGCACGGCACGACACGGGGAGTAAGTGGGGCCGGGCCAACACGACTAATTTTGGCACGAAGCACGATGGGCCGTACCCGGCCCGAGTCCCAGCTCTAGATGCAATGTTTTAGAAAATTTCGGCCCGACAATTTAACCACTTGTTCAACTATTTCATCGCGGTTTGAAGTTCCAGGCCGTTATATATCAACGGAGTACGGTGTAGTGTATGTATGCATGATTACATTTTTTAAGACTGCATGCCTGTATTGATTGAGTGAATCAAATTTCGATCACTGAGAGTGGGGTGTCATATCCGTGTAGCCGATGCTCTTCCTGGTCGTTGGGAAGATCATAAACACCATGCTGGACAGGAACCCAGCTCCAAGCGGTAGGTTCACCAGCAGCTCTCTCATGTCTGGCCCAGCGTCCGGGAAGAGGCACGTCTGCACGGCCGCGTCGGCGAAGGCGACGGCCATGAACACCAACGCCGAGAAGAAGGCGTGGACGAAGTCGAGCGCCGTGATCCTGAACCTGGACAGGTCCTTGAACACGGCGTCCCGCTCGTCCCGCGTGCCGGCGAAGTTAAAAGGGCGGAACCCGCGGAGCGTGGCCACGCCGTAGTAGAGCTGGCCGTCGCGGCCGACAAGGCTGTCCGTGAAGGAGAGGAGCACGCAGGAGGCCGCGCAAGCGCAGATGAGCGCCAGGACAAGGTACCGGTTGGCTGCGGCGTGGCAGACACCGTGGTTGCTGAAGGACGGCGCCAGAGCCTGGAACGCCAGCACCGTGCCCGTCGGCAGGAGTTTCAGCAGGTCTGACGCGCCCGATAGTGTCTTATCCACCGGTGGCCGGATCGGCCTAACGGCCGCGTGCTCGGCGATGATCTCCTGTGGCTGCTTCTTATCATCGCCACAGCACGCTTCGAGGTCATCGGCCGGCATTTGGACATGCACAGCATTAGGATCCATGTGCCGTATACAAAACTGCAAATTGATTGAATGATCAATGGATCGTTGAGCTGGGTGACCGATCGAGAGAGAGATCTTGTGTTTGCAGTAGACAGATCTCACGAGGTACTATGTTTTTTTTTTCTCTTTTCTTTTGCACGAGGTGCGATATAAAGGTTTGGACGGTGGCGTGTGGGTTTGTTGCCTGCCCTTTTATATATGGCTAGTATTACGTATACGTGGGGTAGGAGCAGTTATAACTTACAACAAGCAACAAGAAATTGTTCCTGCCCTTTTATGGCTAGTATGGCGTAATGCCAACACAGTGTAGCGTGCGATGCCCTACATATAGTCGCATCATGCATATTCCCTGGCCACTAGCATGCATGGTGGCTGGCGTCACCTACGTACGTTCGCATGCGTTTCAGTTACAACGGCAAGAACTAGTTCACGCGCTACAGGGCAACGGTTCCACAATGCGAGCGTCACAAACCGGCCTAACCGCAACGGACTGCTCGTTTCAGCGGACGGTCAAACCTTATTTTCACAGCAGGTGGAACACCTGTCTATCGTCTTCTATCAGTAAAAGTCACTATTTTCGCACGAGGGTGTCGTAACGGCCTGCAAAAATTAATTTTAACGGATGGACCTGTTAGTAGAACATCTACCAAAATATATTTTTTCTCTTTTGTTTTTTTACGTGCCAAAAGAAAACAAAAATATTTTTCGTTTCCACATACGTACGGACCTCAACGGAAATGAATTCTCATATTTTTGATCTTTTAGGTGCCAAAATAAAACATTTTTTTATTTTTACTAAGCACCTACACACTCAAATCCATGTTACAAGCCGCACTATTTATTTGAATGAATTATGCACCCATGTCATTATTGGTGACATTCCAACTCAAGACCTCGCATCCACACACCGATCTATCAAGCACTTCTGTTTGCAAGGACTTCACCTGCTTTAACCTTGTAAATTGTAATACTTATTTGGTTCCCTAAATGATTTTAATTGAAAAGTTAATCAATTACAAAGTTGTAGATCTAATCGATCCCTATAACTTTTATATAGCACACATTTCCATCAGATGTCGTTTAAATTATAGATTTGAGGTATTAATTGCAAAATAAGTATGATATATTATAATG
Source organism: Oryza brachyantha (assembly GCF_000231095.2). Classification (NCBI taxonomy): domain Eukaryota; kingdom Viridiplantae; phylum Streptophyta; class Magnoliopsida; order Poales; family Poaceae; genus Oryza; species Oryza brachyantha. The sequence goes on from NC_023163.2 coordinate 12,235,363, forward strand.
AATATTTGGGCCTCTAAGCAATCACAAATAAGAAAAGTATCAAGTATAAATATTTAGATCTCGTCAGGGCTTACAATTTTTATACAAAGTTCATCTTTATCCAACTACATACAAACAAGTTTGGTATACTTATGTACTATTTTGAAATTTGATTTTCAAATGCAGATCATTAAGAGCCCCAATGATGAGGACATGACCACTTGGATATCACCAAAATTACCTTACATATTAGATTTATATTTTATATATTTCAACAAAGTACACTTACTATGAATTGTTTACGTTATCGTTTGCAGAAGTACTTGCATAGGTCAAACAAAGGAGAGTGAGCGTAAAAGGTACTTAGTTGAAGTTGATTGGGGACCAAATTATCATCTTCCCTAAATCTACTCCAGCATGCCCATGTCACTTTGTCCCTGTCGGCAATTTGGGCACCAGTAAAACCAAAGACACCTCTAAATGAAAAAAAATGTATAAGATACATGTTTATTTAAAGAGTGAAGTGCACCAGCGGTCCCTAAATTTGTATGCATGTGTCATCTAGGTCCTTGAATTCTCAAAATGTATTTTTGGGTCCCCGAACTTATCCGGGGGTGTCATAATGGTCCAAACGAGCTCTAACCCGCTCCATCCGCTGACGTGGCATGCCACGGTGGCGCCTATGTGTTGGTGGTGCCATGTGGGTCCCACATGTCGGTTTCTCTCTCTTCCTTATTCTTTTCTCTCTCTTCTCGTAGACGCCACCGTGGCATGCCACGTCAGCGGATGGAGCGGGTTAGAGCTCGTTTGGACCTATATGACACCCTCGGACAAGTTCGGGGACCCAAAAATACATTTTGAGAGTTTATGGACCTAGATGATATATGCATACAAATTTAGGGACCACTGGTTGACTTCACTCTTATTTAAATATTATTAATGCTCTAGATCCATAATAAATACACGGGGTGGTAAGCGAGAAGCAAAGATAGATGGTACACTAGGAACAGGGATTATCCAGGTTTATGCTCAAGCATGAGATAATACGCTACTCCTGCTTGTTTGTAGATTGCTTGTCTAATCCATATAAAAGGTGTGCAATAAGTACAATCCATATATAACCTATTAGATTAGATTGTAATCCCAACGGACCCCTATCTCCTCTTATGTACCGAAGGGTAGGATTAAAAGAGTGTGGGATACCCGGATATAGGGTATACAATATACCATACTTATCTGTATAGTAATGGGGTTTGAGTAGTAAAAAATATGTAGACGATAGATATCAGATCGAATCAATTAGGCATATGGTAAGGATGAGGATTCTATCTCTAGATTTCTATAGCCAATTGTATCTAGGCAGGATAAGCTTAGTCTTGTTGGATTAGATCCCTTTCTATTGTATATGTATATAATGTTAGATAATTTAATTCAATCATAAACAATAGATTACGAATTTAAGCCCTAATCAATACATGATCACTGATTAATTCAAATGCGAAAAACTAAATAAACTTGCAGATGAAGCCATCTGATTCCTTTCTTTCTTCCCTTCAATTCTGTCTTCTTTCCTTCAACTCCAGCGAGATTAGATCGCTGATGATCTGTTCTGAATCTCCGACCTTCGGGTCTCCAACGGTACTGCCCTGGAATCACCGCACGAAATCCTTCCAGTGCGTCTCTGATCGGGAGAGATTGATTTCGAATTTCTTGTTGCAGGAATAAGCGACACGAGCGTCCCCGTGGGTTCCTCTTCTTTTATATAGCACTGGTGGGCCTCGGGGGCTTTTCCTAATCCGATTCTGACCCGTAACCACCGATCGCAGTTACGGCCCATGAGGGTTACGAATTTTAGAGTTAGAGATAGATTACGGTGGTTATATCCTTTCCTAAATATCGCCTAACCGATAAATCAACCAACATTCTTCCCTTGATTTAGAGGTTAATTATGAGTCCATCATATAATATAGCTCCCCAAAGCAATGTAACACAACAATATTTAGCATTATTGAGATGACAAGACTTATAGTTCATCATATCACACAAATAAACCCTTGATTAATTAAGCGGTTGTTGATTGAACTTAATTGCCCTGGTTTCCAGGATCATATTCAAGGTCATTTCACAATCCCATGTTGGCTACATGTTCTTTGAACAAATTGGGAGGTAAGCCTTTGGTTAACGGATCCGCAAGCATTGGTTTAATGTTTATGTATTCAACTTTAATTTTTTGATCCTGTACTCTATCTTTCACAACATGATATTTAATGTCAACGTGTTTGGTAGCTTCACTTGACTTGTTGTTACTCGTATAGAAAACTGTGGCCTCATTATCGCAGTATATTGTCAGTGGTCTTTCAATGCTGTCAACCACTTGTAATCCCGGGATAAAATTTTTGAGCCATATAGCCTGCCCCGTTGCCTGATAACATGCTACATATTCTACCTGCATTGTCGACAATGCAGTTAGTGTTTGTTTAGTACTTTTCCATGAAATGGCTCCCCCCGCGAGAGTGAATATATACCCAGAAGTAGATTTCTTGGTATCTAAACACCCTGCGAAGTCAGCATCCGAATAGCCTGTAACTTCAAGCTTATCAAATTTTCTATATGTGAGCATGTAATGTTTAGTTCCTTGCAAATAGCGCAATACTTTCTTTACTGCCTTCCAATGGTCCATACCTGGTTTAGACAGATATCTGTCAAGCATCCTAGGTACAAACGCCAAGTCTGGTCACGTACAAACTTGAGCATACATTAAGCTTCCGACAGCTGAAGCATATGGTACCTTAGTCATTTCTTTTTCTTCCAATTTATTTCTCGGACTTTGGAATGAACCAAATTTGTCCCCTTTCATAATTGGAGCAGGTGATGTCGAACATTTGCTTATATTATATCTTTCCAATATTCTGGAAATATATGATTTCTGAGATAATCCTAGCACCCCTTTGGACCTGTCTTGGTGAATCTCGATACCCAAAACGTACGATGCATCACCGAGATCTTTCATATCAAATTTCGATGATAAAAATTCCTTGGTTTCTCGCAGCTGATTCTTGTCACTGCTTGCTAATAAAATGTCATCTACATAGAGTACTAGTATAATGAATTTCTCACCTTTAATTTTGGTATAAATGCAGTTGTCCACCTTATTTTCCTTAAATCAGAATTTCTTGATAATTTCATCGAACTTAAGTTTCCATTGTCTTGACGACTGTTTAAGTCCATAGATGGATTTCTTAAGTTTGCATCCCATATGACTCTTTCCTTCCACAACAAAACCTTCCGGTAGACCATGTAAACATTTTCATTTAAGTCGCCATTTAGAAATGCCGTTTTCACATCCATTTGATGGAGTTCTAAATCATAATGTGCCACTAGCGTCATGACAATTCTGAATGAGTCTTTCTTAGAGATAGGAGAAAACGTTTCATTGTAATCAATTCCTTCTCTCTACGAAAAACCCTTCGCCACAAGTCTTGCTTTGAATCGTACGATATTTTCTTTGGAGTCCAATTTAGTTTTGTAGACCCATTTGCAGCCTACTGTTTTTACTCCTTTAGGAATTTCTACTGGATCCCACACTTTATTTTGGCTCATTGATTTGGGTTCATCTTCCATGGCTTGAATCCACTTGGATGAATTTTGACTGCTTATGGCTTCTTTAAATGAGGTGGGGTCGTCTACCTTCCCAATATCTTCACCCATGTAAATTTCATAATAATCAAGGATGCCAGATCTCCTGTTCCGTTGTGATCGTCTTAATTCTTGATTTTCATTATTGACCACAGACGGTTCAGGATCAGGTTGCGGAATTTCTTCATTATGTATCACAGGACTCTGTTGAGGCTCATTATTTTCATGGGTTTCGGTATTTTCCTCAGCAGTAGCCGTAGCGCCAACAGTGGAAACTACAGTTTGTGGTACATTATAAAAAATAGGGACATTATTCTCTTGGATTTCTGGAGGAGAAGAAACACTCACCCGAATTTCCTCAAGATTAATTTCCCTTTCCTGTGAACTCCCCGTTTCATAATTTTCCAAGAAGAAAGCATGTCTGGTTTCTATAAATTTAGTGACACGGTCTGTACAGTAAAATCGATATCCCTTATAATGCAATGGGTAACCGATAAAATGGTAGCTCACAGTCTTGGGGTCTAATTTCTTTAATTGGGGGTTAAATAATTTAGCTTCTGCATGGTAGCCCCACACTTCAAATAATTCAATGTCGGTTTTCTTTCGGTCCATAATTCATACAGAGTTTTCGGCACCGACTTGCTTGGAACTCTGTTTAGTATATGTGCAGCCGTTTTTAATGCCTCAATCCATAATTTATTTGATAAGTTAGAGTGACTAAGCATGCTCCGCACCATCTCCATGAGTGTGCGGTTGCGTCTTTCTGCCACTCCATTTTGTTGAGGCTCCCCAGGCATGGAATATTGAGCAATAATCCCATAAATTTGAAGATATTGAGCAAATGGACCAGGAGTTTGCCCAAATGAAGCATGTTTCCCATAGTATTCACCACCACGGTCCGATCTCACTATTTTAATTTTCGCGTTGTGCTGGTTTTCAACTTCTATTTTGAATATTTTGAATTTTTCGAGAGATTCGGAACGATCGCTTATGGGGTAAATATATCCATAACAGGAGTAATCATCCGTAAATGTGATGAATGAATCAAAACCATCTACAAATGTCACTGGGAATGGTCCACAAATATCAGTGTGAATTATTTCTAGTGGACTCGTGCTCCTAGTGGCTCCTTTCTTAATTGATTTAGCAAATTTTCTTTTAACGCAATCTATGCAATGATCAGTGTCAGAAAAATCTAAGGGGAGTAATAATTCTTCTTTAATGAGACGTTCGATTCTCCCCCTAGAAATATGGCCTAAGCGACAGTGCCACAATTTCGATGAAGTCTCATTTTTATCATTGCAGACATTTATGACATTCATCACAGTATGATCCAAAAAGAGCAAGTAGAGTTTGTCTCGTACGAAGGCAAGACCAATTACTTTATTTAGATGCTTAATGTAACAAGTTCTCTTGGAAAAATAACAGTCGTATCCTGACTCTGCTAGGACTCTAACTGAAATAAGATTCCTTTTAACGAAAGGAGCAACTAAGACATTATTAAGTATTAAATTGTAGCCACTGGGAAGCTTGAGTGCGAGGTCTCCAACAGCCTCCACTTCAATCTCCGCTCCATCAGCTACTCTTAGGATGTACTCCCCCTTTCTTAGCGTCTGGACGCCATTCAATCCCTGTAATGAATTAGTAACGTGCACAGTGGCACCTGAGTCAACCCACCAAGAATTTCGGGAAAACTCAACATATAGGGATTCATTAACGTTGGAAATTTCTTTAATTTCATTTATACCTTTACGGGCCAACCACTCCTCGAAGCGGGGGCAGTCTGTGTGCCAATGTCCATCACTGTCACAGAAAGTGTAGTGAGGACTCTTGAATTTTGGCCCAACTGAAAATTGACCAGTTTATTGAGCAGCCTTACTCCCTCCTTGTTTCGGAGGGTGAGATGGCTTGCCCTTTTTCTTTGATCCAGAGGCTTCTCCTTGATGGAACTTTCTCTTGCCCTTAGAGTTGACGAGGTTGAGCTGGTCAATATGTGACGAGTTGCCCTTAGAGTTGACGAGTTGCCTTTTGACGCTCTTCCTCTTCCACTGCGTGGGAGATAAGCTCTGAAATGGTCCACTTTTCTCTTTGAGCATTGTAATGAATTTTGAACGGATCATAATCAGAGTTTAGTGAGTTTAGGATGAAATGGACAAGATAGGCTTCCGAAATTTCCATGTCCATCGTCTTTAGTTGATGAGCCATGTGTGACATTTCCATGGTGTGTTGTCGGATGCCTTTCTTTCCATCGTAGATAGAAGATCCCATTTTCATGATAAGAGTACTGGCATAAGTTTTGGTACACGTCTTGTAGTTCGATTCAATGTTGGCCAGGTACGTCTTAACATTGTCAGAGTCAGCAATCCCCCCTATAATGGAAGGAGAGATGTTGCTCTTGATGTACATTAGGGACACTCTGTTTGATTTCTCCCAAGTGGACCACTTTTCATCGTAAGCCCACTTGAGATTGATGTATTCTTCATCATTCTCATTCATGTAATCAGCTAATTTCGGTTCCACAGGTGATCCTCTCTAAGTGTAAGATCATTTTCCAACAGCCCTAAATTCAGGAGCATGTTGTTTTTCCACTAGCCCCATCAAGTGGCTCAATCCTCTTAAGCTGTGACAGAGCTGCAGATAACAATTTATAATACAAAACATTTGATCAAAATAAAAAATATTATACATAATACTTCTCCAAATCTAGTCACCGTTGGGCAGAAAAGACTTAGAAAATAATGAAATAAATCCTTAATTATATCACCGTTGGGCAGAAATAATCAATGGAGAAATAATCAAATTTAAATTGACGTGAAATCATAAATAACATTGGTCAATAAATAAATTCACATCATAAATTATTTCTAGCAAACTTCCTGTTGGTTCCATTTGACTAGAAATAATTTTCTGATCAAAAAATTTATTTTTTTATCAATTTTTTTAGCAATTTTAAACAGCCCAAACAAGGTATAAATTGATTTCTGAAATTAAAAATAATTAAACAAAATTAAATTAAATATTTTTTTCTCCGGCCTATCTAATTACCGGGCCGGCCCATAAGAGGCCGGCTCGTTACGCAGCGCGCGTGCGTGTAGATGGGCGTCGGCCCATGTGGCCGAGTCGGCTCACAAGCACCGACGACACATGTAGCGGTGGCGGCCCAGGAGATTTGAGGGGTTGCACCATAGCCGTCCGATTGAAATCGACGGCCAAGATCCGGCGTGGCATGGATCAAGTGACCCAGCCGGCCGAAACCCTAACCCTAGGTCTTTTCGAACTCCTCCCTCTCCTCCTTTCCTCTCTCCGGCGACAGACGGCGGAGATGCAAGGCGGCGGCGCGGTGGTCCGGCAGGGAGGGCACGCGCCAAGGACACGGCCCACCGCTCACCGGTTGGGGGGCAAGCACGCCCAAAGGCGGTAGCGCTCAAGCCGGTCGTTCCCGTCGGCGCGCATGCACGGGCTAAAGCCCGCCCGGTGGCAGCGACCACTCGCTCACACGCGCTGGGCGAAGCCCGCACGGCGACGACGGCGCATGGCGACCACGCGCGTGTGCACGCACGGGCTGAAGCCCTCGCGGCGGTGGCGGCGGTGGATGGCCAATTCCACCGGCGTGGAGACGGTGGCGGCGGCGACGTCATGTGGTGGCCGAGGCCTACACGACGACGACGACGACGACTACTAATCTTACTCCGGTGAGTTTCTTCAATCCGAAGCCGGATCAAATAGTTTTGGTTGATTGAAATTTGATCTAGGGTTTGAGGTTTTGATTTCTCGGTTTGGAATTCAAATCAACAACAGTATATGTAGCTAACTCGAATCCTTCACCGATTAGATTAATAACAGACCGAAAACATCAACTGATTCATAATCAATCACTGATGGGATCAAATACGACTAGGATTGGCTCTGATACCACAATGTTAGATAATTTAATTCAATCATAAACAATAGATTACGAATTTAAACCCTAATCAATACATGATCAACGATTAATTCAAATGCGAAAAACTAAATAAACCTGCAGATGAAGCCATCTGATTCCCTTCTTTCTTTCCTTCAATTTCGTCTTCTTTCCTTCAACTCCAGCGAGATTAGATTGTTGATGATTTGTTATGAATCTCCGACCTTCGGGTCTCAAATGGCACTGCCCTGGAATCGCCGCACGAAACCCTTCCAGCGCGTCTCTGATCGAGAGAGATTGATTTTGAATTTCTGGTTGCGAGAATAAGCGACACGAGCGTCTCCGTGGGCTCCTCTTCTTTTATATAGCACTGGTGGGCCTCGGGGGACTTTTCCTAATCCTATTCTGAACCGTAATCACCGATCACAGTTACGGTCCATGAGAGTTATGAATTTTAGAGTTAGAGATAGATTACGGATAGGATTACGGTGGTTATAACCTTTCCTAAATATCGGCTAACCAATAAATCAACCAACATATAACACACATATACCCCTTATCAAGGTATCCCAAAGCAACCCTTGGAGTCCTGCATAGTAGCGCATATCTCCTTTGTGAATTTTTCTTCATCGAGAATATCTTCACGTAGCATCTTGGAAATTTGTTGAGTGCATACTCTTCAAAAATTATAGTCTGTGAAGTCTGCACAAAAAAACAAAATAATAGGGCATTGAATAGATGCACCTATTAGGTTCAACCATCGATTTTATGCTTAATGACAAACAATTAAATATAGAGTCAAATATGATTATATTAGAAAAATGAAAACTTAGATGCACCGAATAAGTGTAGCCTCGGATTCTATGATTAGATTAATCATAAATATAACTAAATTTATAATCCAATGAAATCTACAACCTAAGGCACCATCGGAAACTCTGAGTGATCCAAACCCGACCAGACACTCTTAAGGGCATGTCTCACTTGACAGGAAAAGGCCGATAGAAATGTCTAATGATGATCCGGCTACCAAACGGGCAGCATTCAACCTGGATGTCGTGTATGATGCCATCGAGTCGTTGGACGACCAAGGCGTCCCTAAACCGAAGAAATCCTTAGCCTTGCACCATTTTGGAGGATAAAAAGGCCGTCTTCAAGGACACTAAGTAACACTTTTTGACTCTTGTTTGCCCTAACAGCAAACATTACAAGCTCATGTCTTGTAGTAAACGTCATCTTTGAACATATTGTGAGTCGTTTGCAAGAAATCCAGCAACATTGATCCTGCATGATTAGCTGCTAATGACACCACAAGTGCCTAGCCCCCAAATAGGAGCCACGCTTCAAGCTAGCCCAGGCCCATTCCTCAACTAGGGGCCAAACCACCAAAGAAGCCTCCATTCAGCCCCAAACAGGGGCCAGACGGTCGGCGTGCCAGCTGCAGCCCCCGAGTGGGCATTGGGCTACTAAGTTCTAACCAAGCGAGAGATGCATCGAGAAGCGAGGCCACCACTCAGACAGTGCAAGAAGAACGAATTGGAGCAACTCCAACAGCTAGACAAGAATAGTTTCTAAAATCTGCTGTTTTAGCAAGTTTGTAAATAATATGGTAAAGGGAAAATTATTTTATCTCCAACAGTCCGGATATTTTACTTGCCAAAAACAGATTAAGTCATCAAAACAGTTAGAAGTTGAGGGAGATCATATATTGCCGTCTCTGTTGTTGCTCTTGTCGCCCCAAGGAGTAGAAGCCGTGCCGCCCGCGCCCGCGACGCCGGCGCGCCGCTGGCCCCGTCCCGTGCCCCTGCTGTTGCTTGCTCAGTTCCATTGCCCACCACACTTCCAAAGGAAAAATGTACGTCTTTCTCGTCGTTGAGGAGATAATACAGTTCCTATCTGATGAAGCCTCCCCGCAATTTTGTGCAGTTAATAGGTCAAAAGAGCATCGATGATAATCTGAACGAAAAATATTGCTCCATGATTCTCAATTCAGACGGATCATAAGTCATAACTCATAACATATATCTTACATCTTCATTGCAAAAGAGTTGTTAACAGTAAGATTCTTTTTTTTTTGAGATAAGTTAACAGTAAGATTCTAAAACTACTGAAGTAACACATAGTCTGACCCCGGCCATTAACAGCCAGCAAGATCTTATGACATGAACAACAAGTATGCTGGTAGCGACAATACCGCAAGTGATTTCCTGTAAATGGCGCCTTGGAAGTAGAGCAGCGTCGGCCGGTCATCGTAGCCGGGAGAGTCATTGACGAAGTTGGGGACGACGTGCCGGTACGGCGCGATGACGTCCTTGTCGAGGCTGGCGACGCTGGGCGGGTACATTCCGAAGTCGCAGAGCACGAAGACGCAGGGCCAGAGCTTGTAGCGCGCTGGGGTGCCGGGCGCGCGGGCGACCAGGGCACCGGCCGGTCGCTGGCACCTGCTGCTGCTGTTGCTGCTCAGCTCTCCTCCTACTGCGAGCCAGTCGGCGCGGCGGCCGCCGTGGCCGGGCGACGAGAGGGCGAGCTGGCGCGGGGCACAACGGCCGGCAGCGGTCAGAAACGGACCTCGGCGGCGGCGGGACGCTGGGCGGCGACAGCGGAACGCCGGTCGGCGGCGGCCCGACTATGGGAAGGCGACAGGATGGCGAACCGAAAAGAAGAACGAAGCGCGTGAATTTTTCAAGCGGAGGCGCGAGAGAAAGCCAGCATTGTACTTTCTAGATGTCAAGTGAAATCAGGACTCTCATATATACGCGCAAACGAGAGGATATGGTAAATTGCCAAAATTTGAAAACCCGGATAATAAACTGTTGGAGACAGTTTTTTTACAATTTACCAAAAAAACAGATATAGCAAGTTAGGATGAGTAGCTGTGTTGCTCTAACACCACCAAATCCTCCCCAAGCGAACCCAACTTAGGAGATGCCCAGTTGTGAGGCAAAGGCGACTTAGTGTGATGGCGCCAACATTCAAAGACATTCATTTGTCCTTAGTGTTGATGTAAAATTGGAACTAACACGCTGAACTAGTGCAGGTCTAATCTTCGGGGTTTGAGGCGTGCTAGTCAATTTGATGATGCAATTGACAACAAGAAAAAGTTAAGTGCAACCAACCGATCAATCTCTAGGCTGATGGTTGATATGATAGTTATCAGATTTGATCTAGATACATAGTAATAATATATTGATTCACTTTATTATAATAATAATCAATATTAAGAAATTGGTTAGATACCAGTAGTTAATAATTAATTATGATCTATTAGTTTCTAATCTACTTTATTAGGTAGTCTTGATAGATCAAACGGAATCAAGACAATATTATTAGTTATCTTCAACTAAACGAAATATTAGGCCACCTCTAGTCCTCTACTCACATCAGTTAGTACCACAGTTGTAAGCGAAATGATACGAGAGCTATGAGTGCAACGGTACCACTTAGGCCTTCTCGGGTTTCGTTTATTTATTGCTGTTTTACCTTGTAATTATGTCAACTAGACCACCTAATTACATATCTACAGTACACCTTGAGTTATCAAATTTGTCGTAACCTGTTATTACTGGTTCTTGATTGCTTACGAAAACAGATATTGTCACGGGTTAGTTGATCATGCTCCATCAAGATAACAAATAACTTTTCAGAGTTTATGTATCGATCGTTAGGACATAAAGTTCTTAGACGATCTTTATGCACCCAAGACGACATCAAAGCATATCAAAGCATAGAAAAGAGGACATCAAAGCATAGAAACGATGAGACCATCATGCCAAATCTGTGAACCATTTATACATTCAAGCAGTAGCTTATTAGTAGAATCCTTTCAAGAGAATTGCGAGTGAAATTCATATGCCAATATCTTTACTACTATAAAAGCCTCTAGTGGTGCTACTCCCATTACATTTTTATAATTTACCCTCTTAACTTCGTAATATTAAAAATCAATTAAATTAAGATGGATATCCACATAAAATCATGAAAAATAATTTTCTATTTATTATAGGAATAACGTGATATGTTTTATCTTTTACAACGCACAGGCATTTCAGCTAGTCAGAATAAATTTTTAAGTCTGCTTCTGCACATGAGCCTACAAATACAAACTTAAGGATCCGACGAGCCAAGTCCAAGAATGGAACTGCTACAATGCGGATCGCGAGAAGTAAAATGTAATCTTAAAATGGATCCTATAACCATAAGTACCTGTACCATCATAGACGCCGCATTAAAAATTTAAAACAAAGGTGCAATTAATTAAAGCATAGCATAAGTAAATAAATTATATTTCCTCCGGTTCCATAACACTTGAACATGATACTATCTCCAAAAACGTGTCTCGCTATTTTTTGTTACAATATGTAAAAAATATCACCAATTATATGATTCTATTAATATGATTAATCTATACATGTAGTTTAAACTTTTGAAAATTATTCAACATAAAAGTTTGACCCTAACCGTGTCCAAGATAACATGTGTTATGGAACCAAATGGAGTAATCAATACCTCCGTTCTACAATGTAAAAGACAACATTCTGACAGACCTAGATTTTTATATATACACTAATGGATCTATACAGATCAGAGGTATTTGTTTGCTGCCCTGGCAAGTTGCCCCTCACTCAGGCAGGGTGATCCAACCACGGGCAGCCGAAATGGAATGCCTGAGCCAGGCACGGTTTTGATGGCAGCAACCAAACACACCCATGTACAAACCATATCAATGGATGAATTTAGTGTGGACCAGAGAGTGAGCGGAGCAAGCTCTGAACAATTCAAACGCGATATGACTTGCAAGAACAAATTCAACGGTGTTTCATCAATGCATCCTTCTCCTGGGCTTTCCAAGGATTTGCTGCATTTAATGGTCCAGAATCCTCAGATGGCAAGAGATTTTTGACCCATCTTATTTTGTCTGCTACTTTCTCTAGTTCCGTGATAGTATCTGGAAGTGGCTCGACTAAATGCTCTGTTGAGGTTTTACATCTCTTGAAACGAATGCCCCAACATTGACAATTGCTATGATCCTGAGCTCCTCCTGGCTTCACTATAACATTGTCAATTTTGTTGCTCCTGCTGCATTCGAAGTTATTGTTGGGTGGAAGTTCTTCTGAATTTATAATCTCCGTAGGCATGTTGCATGCTCCATTGAAGCACTTCTGCTGTTTGTGTTTACCATCTGATTGATTGGTCATGCATCGCCTGTCAATGTTGTCGGCTGAAAATTTTACACACGAGTTTACTTCCTCCGGCATATCAGATGCTCCATTTGCTTCCTCTGTACCATAGTAAGATTCCTCAATTTCCTCATCTGAACTGCTGCTCCCAGTATCTGCACTCCGACAGTAGTACTATTATCATGCATCACAAAAAAACAGTTGTCTAGAACAACTAGTAGAAGTAGGAGCCAGAGTGCACTTGGTTTCCATAATATTAACACATGAACATGGCTACAAAAGCAGATTTATGTATTCTCGTAATACAGCCTATGTGATGACAATAAGAAATGTGCATCTGGCTAATTAAGGAGTGATTGCATTACATGTAACAATTCCACCTGTTTTAGGAGGTAGCAAATTCTAAAGTAAATTGAAGGTAGAAATAAACACCATTTAGTGTTATTCCTGTTGTAACATTTTTGCAAATTTCAAGGAAAGCACAGAAGCAACTCTTAAGATTTTTACATATATCTAGCCACAAAATATCTTGGCGGGGATAAGTGATGATAGATGACTCAAGAAAATATATAAAAGGATTGTACACAGGTCCACATTATATATTAGTAAGAAAGCACCTTTCTCCTCTACCCCATTTTCATTTTCCATCCACCAAACAGTGGCAGCACTAACAGCACAGATGTCTCTATACACCAACAGACCTTAACCGGACCATAAATACATAAATGATGACAGTATTGGTGGCCCTTCATCGTAGGTAGGTCAACAGCCCCTGGCATTCAAATGGCAGTCTAATCTGGTCTTCCATCTGATTTTAGCGGAAAGGGATCCTTCCATCCCTCCCTTCTTTCGCCTAAACTCCTTTAGTACTGACGAGCAAGCATTAAGCCGCAAATCTGTGAAGCTATGGTAGTGTAGTAGAGGTGCTATTCACATGATGTTACAGTCATTCATAACACTTGTGGTGCAGACTACCTTACATGTGCGCATAGAAATAGGAGTGTATGGTTGTTTCTATCTGCTGATTGATCAGTTTGCAGACCATGTGATGTGGCCCATCCTATTTTGGTGAGATTTTCAGCTACAAGAATTTCTGCCGTCCAAGCAAAGCATTTACACTTATTTTCTGTACTGGCTTTCCAATAGCCAGGCGGCCCATTGTCACGGGCGTCGACAAGAGGATTTTGGGGGGTAGAATGCAGGGAATAACTGTGAATGACGGAAGGATGAGGGCTGCAAACTCCTTGATGTCTCAGCGCCGTGGTGATCGAATCAAGCAATTGAGAGGGACATGCACTCTAACTTTACAAGTTAACAAACCAACTAATCTTATGACTGACAAACTGCTAATCTTTAGAGATATGTATTCTAACTTAACCTATTAGTAGACATAAATAAGATAATAGAGATAGTTATGGGCCTATATGGCCGAATGCCTGTGCCTATACGTACGGCCCTGCCCCGCCCTAGAGAAACAGTTTGTCCGCGAACTGGAAAGCAGGAAAAAATAAGTCTTCATGAGCCATCCATTCAGCATAACCCGAAGCCGAATTCTTCTACTAAACAAGCAATTCCCAATGATCGTGTGTGTGGGGTGACTTGATTACTGCAGACGGCTATCGAGAAACACAACCATTCACCATGTGCAGCAGTGGAGGGGGTGATGCAGGCAGCTCCCCATGGAATGGCTTCAATAATCCAACATGGAAAACATCGTGGATGCGGGCAGCTGGCAGCAATCGCAGATTATACGCGACATCCCAAAATAGCAAGGGTTGAGCTTGGTCCTACCTTTGGACATCACCGATGTGACATGGCAATGGAGGAAGCGCAACCCATTGATCCAACTCGTAAGAGACATCCAATGATTATCATCATATTGTCGCTTGTAGTACTGCTGATCTTGTTCCATCCAGTCCTGTATCTCTGGTAAGAAATAATCCTGGTCACAAAGGAGCTAATCCACAGTTAGCAAGCGAGCCAACCCACTATCGTAGTGAGACAGCATAGGAGGGTGGCCATAGACCACCCAAAACGGTGAAATCTTGAGCGAAGTCTGGAAGAGGTGTTGTAGGCAAACACCACCCAGGGCAGCCATCTGACCAACCGACGAGGTCAATCACCAGAAAGGCCATGGAGATACATGACAATGATTTTATTCACCTGCTTGGACTGGCCATCAGATTGAGCTAAGGTGGAGCTCGACACCTGCAAAGCGGAAAAGCTCCCTCCAAAAATTTTTTGTGAAAACCAGGTCGTGATTGAAAGTGCATCTAGCCCCTATGTGGGTATTGGGATGAGATTGATGACAAACGATTAAGGGACTAATGTGCTTAATGAGTGGAACAGCAGGAGATTAGTCCGATGAAGATGATGAAGACAAAAGATGGGAGTACAATGTGTTATCATTGTGATGAAAGAGTGACAAGAGATGGCAAGATAGGGTGAAGATTTTGCAACACATGGCCAGGGACCATGCATGGAGACGGGCAAGCGAGGGCTTGGTGCCAAAGGACTGATGCAATGGTGAAGGAGCAAGTGTTTGCTGCAACACCGACGAACCAGCAAAGGCCACAAGGAGTGAAGCATCAATCTTTATTGAATCACAAGCGGCGAGGCAAAGCTCCGATAGAAGTTGAGGTTGCCCAAGATCGCAATCGACCGAATAGTCTAGTTTTCGCACCGGCCAATCCAGCTAATAGATGATCACCACACAACTAAGTTGGATAGAATAGTCTAGGCAAGGTCGGACTATCTAGAGCCACGTCAGACAATCCAAGCAAGCCTTTGTCCGAAGGAGGTTGAGCAGTCTAGATGTGGTGCTGGACTTGGGTGAAGGTGATTAGTATTGCACTTTGTGGAGCAATTGGTGGGAGTTGGACAATATCAAGCAAGACAGTCCATGGAGATGCCAGACTATCTGACCAAAACTTGGAGAAATCTGATGATTGAGCAAGCGAACATTAAAGAAGAATTGAGCGAACAATCCAGTGGAGACCAGACTATCTAGAAGAGGAGAGGTCAGACAATCCTTCCTGGAACCAAACTATCCAACTTTTATGGCGCAAAGGCTAGTTGTCAGATACTATTGTAAAAGTTGTACAAGGTCAAACGGTCTTGCTCAGGACCAGACTATTTGGCCTACTGCATTCTTGATAAACTTTTGCAATGACTAGGAACGACTAGTTGGAGGAATTGGGGCTATATAAGAGCGCAATGCTTTGGGGTTGTTTCAGGACTTTTCAACCATCTTAAGCTTGAGCAAGATTAGTGCAAGTCCAGGAGCCTCAAGAGCTTATGGAAGATCATTTGAGAAGAGTTTCTGCCTTGAGTTTGTGCTTAGTGCGAACATTAGAAGGCTAGCCAATCTCCCACCATCTCAAGTGTGCTAGAGCGTGTGCTGCTAGAGGGAGTGTGTGTTTTGTAGTTCCAGAAAGTTCCTATTCACTATCCTACTAGGCGACATCAACAGTCCTCAAGGTGCTCTTAGTGGTCACCTTTGGTGCAGGATGGCACGCCAAGCAATCGGACTTTTTGTGAAAAGGCTTGTGCGACAGACATCGTATTGTACACATGACTGGGCGTAAGTTGCATTCAACGATGAATGGTGCAAAGACATCAAGCAGCTGTAGCACTAGTGTGGATATCAATGAGATTTTGAGCTATTGGAACGTTGTCATGCTCCGAAGTTCCTCTCCCTCCTAAATCTAACTCACCAAAATAAATGGCCCGAAGTAAATCATTTAATTAATCTAGAGAAAACCCCAATTAAATTCCCGTAATTAAATAGAAGAGGCTCAGTTGAATTTTCTCGTTTTTCCTAGCCTCAAATGCGCTAACAGGATTTAAAGAATTTAAAGAGCACCGCAATTAATCTTAATTGATTAAAATATGAATATTGTAAGTAAGAAAATTCCTTCCCTTCCTTTTCCTTTTCACCCTTCTTCCCGAGCCCCAGTGGGCCATTTTCGGCCCACTACGTCCAGCCAGAATTTCCCCTATCTCCTCACCCCCCCCCCCACCCTCCCCTGCCACCCTCTCCCTCCGCTAGGCTGGCCCAGTAGGCTACCCAAAGTCTGCCTCCCGGCCCCCTCGCCACCTATCGGGGGTTTGAAGGAATAAGTCTTAGGCCGGTTGGTCTTAGTCTTGTGGTGTCCTACTTTTGCTTTTTCAGTTTCTAAGACAGTATCTAGGACAGGTTGTTAGGATGCTCTAGGACAGGTTGTTAGGTTGTTAGGATGCTCTAGGACTTGGTGATCACCGGCACCAAGGATACGAAGGTGGCAACGCTCAAGGAAGACATGAAGGCCACTTTCCAGATGAGTGACTTGGGGCTCCTCTCCTTCTATCTGGGGATCGAGGTGCACCAGGATGACATTGAGATCACGCTTCGCCAGACTGCCTATGCCAAGCGCGTCATTGAGCTAGCTGGGCTCATCGATTGCAACCCAGCCCTCACTCCGATGGAGGAGGCTAAAGCTGAGCCGAGACAGCACGGCGGAGGTGGACGCTACGCAATACCGGCGTCTTGTGGGGAGCCTTCGCTACCTCACCCACACACGACCCGACTTGACATTCTTCGTCAGCTACGTTAGTCGGTTCATGCAGCGACCAACGACGGAGCACCCGCAGGCTGTGAAGAGGATCATCCGCTACGTTGCGGGGACTCTCGACCACGGCCTCTACTGGAAGGGCACACTTCATCGGGTACACCGACAGCGACCACGCCGGCGACATCGACACTAGCAAGAGCACGAGCGGGATTCTCTTCCTTCTCGGCGAGTGCCTCGTTAGCTGGCAGTCGGTCAAGTGGCCCTATCCAGCTACGAGGTCGAGTACATAGCGGCCTCCGCTGCTTCGACCCAGGCGCTCTGGCTTGCTCGACTGCTCGGTGATCTCCTCGGCAGAGACACTGGAGCAGTGGAGCTCAGGGTGGACAGCAAGGCCGCTCTAGCCCTGGCAAGAAATCCCGTTTTTCACAAACAGAGCAAGCACATCTGGGTGAAGTACCACTTCATCTGAAGCTGTTTGGAGGAAGGGAGCATCAAGGCGAGCTACATCAACACCAAGGACCAGCTTGCAGATCTGCTCCCCAAGCCCCTTGGGAGCATCAAGTTCCTCGAGCTTTGCTCCCGGATCGGGATGGCTCAACTTTCCCACAAGACGACGCACAAGACTTAGGGGGAGAATGAAGGAATAAGTCTTGGGCTGGTTGGTCTTGGTCTTGTGGTGTCCTACCCTTGCTTTTTCAGCTTTCAATTACTAGGACAGCGTCTAGGACAGGTTGTTAGGATGCTCTAGGACAACATCCTTTAGGCTAGAATGCAGCTATAAATATGTATCCAACCTTCCCCGGGAAGGTACGACATTTGGTGATAAGTAAACAGAAAATTACCCCAAGTTTAAGTGTCATCCTCTCACCAATGAGAGTAACAATTGAGATACTAACAGGGTCATCCCATCCTTCAATCGTCGGATCCAGGGTGGCAACCTCTAGCGGTCCGCGGGAGGTCCACCACCTCCCCCACACTCCCCTCTCACCCCACACCAGCTCACATCATTGTCGCCATCGACCTGGCAAGGTCGAAGCATAGGGGTCACCTGCTTTTGCCGCCGGAAGACCGCCGAAGCCCCTTTCCCTGTGCGCGTCAGTGAGAAACCTTCACCGCTCCCCACTCCCTTCCCTCTCCACCTTCCTTTCTTTTCCCCATGCACATGTTGCCACCTTCAACCGCTACTGTCGCCGTCACCGGCTAGGCTAGCCATTGCCAGTGGCAAATCTAGGGTTTTAGTTATGGGTATGCCCAGTCAAAAATTATCGTATACAATTCGGTCTATCCATTTTAGCAAATCGGTTAAAATTGCAAAATTGACAATGTGATTTAATATATATGTATTAAGTACCACTTAAAGTGTAAATTCATTGATTAAGTTAAATCATCACTAAATACAATACGTATTTGTCAAAAGCTATATGAATATTTAAAATATAGGAATAAAAGAGTACGAGAGACTTAGAACCAGGGGTGAAGCACATGGAACACTTGGAACAATATTTAGCAAAGGAGCACTTGGAACATTTGGTGAAGAGGTTGTTGGTATGCGGATGTAGCATAGATGGTCGGACCATGTCACATTGTAGATGATGATGGCATCAAAAATGATGACAAATCAACGAAGGTACTCGTGAAAAACTTCATTCATCAAATCTTGGAATATGTCAGAAATTTTGTGAGACCAAAAGGCATGACAAAAAGCTCTAACAAACCTTCGTGAGTGCAGAACATGGTCAGGTGCATCTGTGCTTCATGGTATGTCGACAGGAGGTAAAGCTTCTGTTAACACCAAAACTTGGTAACATTTCTTAGTGGATTCGTTTAAGGAAAGGACGCGATCAACCGATGGAAAGCTTATCCAAAAGAGTCCGAATTCAAGAAGAAATCATAAAGACCATGATATGGCGGTTAATTCTATCTATTAATTAGGATTGTTTTAGTAGTTTTCCTTTTATCTCTAGAGTTAGAGTCTGATCAAAATTTGTTATTTCCTTCTATCGATTAGGAAACATGTGTCGTATCCAATAGGGATTAGAGTTAGAGTCCGATCGAGACTTATGTGTTTCCTTTTATCTATTAGGAAACGTGTGTTGTGTCCATTATGGACTAGTATCTACCCATGGGTGTAAATATTTACACCCGGGGTCATTGTAATCGATCTACATCCACACACAAATTAGATACAAATATCGACGCATCCCCACCCTTCTCACCGAGGTTTCATCACCGGTGGAACTTCGCATTAGACGCGGGGCTACATCGTCTTGATTTTCGGCGAAAGGGTAAGTCTCACGTTCCACCGACCCCGATAATCGTATTGGCTAGATTAGAACTGTCTTGGTTTAGTCCGATCTTCTTATCTAGTTGTGTGCTTGTTAGTTATCATATCAGTTTTAGCCTAAGATTGATCTGGTCGACCACTTTGGGTGATTTACATTAATTTGATGTTTGCTATTTGACATATTCAATCTGATACTGTCTTGGTTCAGTTTGATCTATTAGATTGCATTTATTAGATAGTTTATATCATATCGATGTATCTTGCTCATTGTTTTATCGGAGTTCCAGCTGATAAATAATTAGTCATCGGCTCATCGGCTTGATATTGATCTAGATCTATTTAGTATCTAGCCTAATATTGCTAGGCGTAATCTTCAACTGTCTCGGTTTGGTCCGATCTTCTAAGATTATTCCTAGTAAGCTAGGCTAGATATTTTATAAAACTTGATCAGTCATTAGTCGGTCATAACCGATGATCCTTGCTAGTTTGCATACTCATTGTATTTACATCGTTAGAATAGCCTATTGACTTCTTAAATTGCTTCTACACCAATCGGCTCTATTTAGATCAGTAGTTATTTTGTTGCATCGACTTATAAGGAATATATTCTAGTTGGTTTTGGTCGATCGTAACAAAGAGTTCATTGTTTATTTAACTATTGAAGTTCTTTTCTATTGAGTTTATGGCCGATCCAAGTTTTCAACAGCCAATTGTTCAGCCTATTGGCTAAACGACACCACACTCATACCCTATCGGTTGGGTTCTCAGTTACCTATCGGCTCGGTAGTCGACAGACTTGTTTTACTACTCATCTTGTTAGTTGCAAGATCAAACTGACTGTCATGCCCGCATCTTCTAAAAATTTAGGTCCTGCACTGTAGTGATTTAATAAAGTCTCGTAGGCCTACGTGTGTGACATGTCATCAAGCTCATTTTTGACGTCAACAGCTTCATGAAGAAGGCCACGTCGCGGCGCTTCACCGCCACTAGGATCAGGAATTCATCCTTCATCGTGGCATTGTTTAATGCCCGATAGAGTATGTAGAATCGATAGGTGTCTTGACGAGAAGCCCTTCTAACAGTGCCAACATGTTAGAGCACTAGCATTCGATCTCCGTATTTTGGAGTTGAGCATGGTGATAGGGGCGAACTGCCACGACGCCGACAGGTTTTGAAGTGAATCAGGCAAATGTGTGCATGGCGGCAGCAGCCCATGTGAGTCCTAGAAGATATTGTCAAATTCATTGAGGAGAGCAATGAGTTGGGTCATAGTGATTGAAATGGAGCGCCGGAGACGGGCAACCATGCCAGATAAACTATCAGGTTGTTGATCAACAAAGACATCAAAAGTGCTTAGAAATTGAAACGATTGTTTTCGATGAGCCAAGTAAATCGATGCCTATGACGAGATCATAGTCGCCGAGAAGGATGGCGATGCAGTCGATGGCGAAGCGTTCATTATAGGCGGCAGCACCAGCTATAAATGCAGATGAGGTAATTGACGTGATCGTGCTAGGACAGGTGGTATACTTAGGACAAGCCAACAGCCTCCTCCAACGATGTTGGGTCCTAGAGATCGACATTGATGTGCATCGACTCTTGCAAGGCATGAGTGAACGAGCCAATTTGCTATCATTTAGTGAGGGCATTATCACGGCGTATGAGGCACATGAACTGCTTGATGAAGTCGTCGACCAGTCGGATCCACATTGAGCTGGAGAGCTCACCTAGGGGTTTGTGGCCAAGGGGGTCCGAAGCAAGTGTTGACGAGGGAGATGAAGCTCAGAAGGATGGCAGGCCATTGTCGTGCTCGTACCAGAAGTACCACAACGGTGCGTCGTCGAGGAGGTGGTAGGACGCGAGCCACACCTCGTCCTTTAGCATGCGTTGGTAGTAGAAGAATTGCTCACACCAATTAAGCCATAGTAGTGGATTGGTTGTGCCATCAAAGGTCGGAAAGTTAACGTATGGAATCAGCGTGCCGCCACGAACGCATCCATCAATAGTGGAGGCAGGGTGGGTAGGTGGCTAGCACTGTTGTTCAATGGAAGTGTTGACGCGACGATCAGTGCGGGCAATGGAGTCACCAAGCTCTTGTTGACCAAGGATGAGTTCCTTTAGCATGTCTTCAATGGAGTGGATGTTGGCATTGTCATTGGTAGCCATGGTTGGCAATAGGCGATGCCGATGTCCACAGCCGAGAAAACTGGTCTCTGATACCAAGTTGTCATGGGAGTTGACAAGAGGTTTTTGCGACTAGAATGCAGGAATAACCATGAACAATGGAAAGATGAGGGCTGCGAGCTCCTCGATGTCCCGGCGCGGTGGTGATCAAATCGAGAGGGTTGATTTCCTAGTTGCTTTATTGATCCATAACCAAAGACTTATATAGGGTTAAACCAATTAATGTCATGACTAACAAATTGCTAATCTTTAGAGATAAGTATTCTAACTGAACCAAATACGGGTGATAACATAATAGAGATAATTATGGGCCTTGGTATGGTTGAACGCATGCGCCTAGAAGTACGGGGCCCCACGTGACCCCATGAGAATCAGAGGCCTAATACATGAGGTGGTTAATTTGAGGAATATTTCCTGTCACTCCACACAAATTTAAGGTCCAGGTCCACAAACAGCTGTAGCAAGTGCGGAGATGCGTTGCTGTTTTCATGGATAAAAGGAGGGAAGATCCCAAATAAAGGTGTGTTATTGCTACATAGTCTTGTGATCTGTGTTTTCAAGACTGGCAGATGAAAGGAGGGTAGAGAGTTACTGAAATTTTTCAGTAGAACGTGTTCCCTCATCTTTCTTTGTCCTCAAACTCTCCCTACTGCACGCTATGAGCCGCCACATCAACCAACCCATCTTCCTTAAGACTCTCCACGTGCGCCAGGCAACTCACCACAATCTTGCTCTCGTTCATCGTCACGCCAGCCCAAGGCAGCCTACGCCATGGGTCTTAGCCCTTCTCGGTGCACAAGGCCTCCTCTCACCGATATGTGGGGCCCATCTGCCGGCACCTTCCTCAACGACCGGCTACGTCTCACACTGTCAGGCCCAGAAATTCCTCACACGAATTTCTGAACTTAATTGTGTATTAAAATCCCTGTCCAGGACTAGCCAGGATACAAAAAAGACAATGTTGATTACATAATATCATTCTTAGAAACAACTGAAAATAACACTTAATCTAACGAAAATGCAGCGGAAAGAAAGGTAGACTAGCTCCAGCGGGTACGGCTCCAGTCCACAGGCAAAGCTTCGACGGTAGACCAGCTCACTCCTGAGAGTCTTCTCCACCAGACTCAACAAGTAACATGGAAAAAAAAGGGTAATAAGTGATACATAGGGATTATCAAGGGCAGGCTAGGGTTAGTTGCAATAAAGCAGCGGTTAAACAAATAACAGAGATTAAAAAGAATAAAGATAATTGAATACAGTAAAGGATAACTAAATAACAGTTGTAAAATACCACAACACTGTCCAACGTTACACCACGTTGCAACAGGCCCAACAATTACTCAACGTTACACCACGTTGCAGTAGTCCCGAGTGAAAACCAGTTTACTCAAGTTATTAAAGGTTCACTAATCACAGTGAAGCTGGAAGCTCGCCCGTAACCGTGGGCACGGCTATTCCAATAGATTATACTCTGATCAGAGGTGCACTACTGTACCCACAAGACACGACTCCACTACACTTGAACGTGCGCCGACATACCACCACGGCATACCGAAAAGGAGACCGTGATAGGACCCGTCACATAACCCTCCCTATTTAATCGCACCGCACTTCAGGTTTCACCCCCTCCTTTACACCAAGTCGGGCAGTCCCCTCTTGTGCCTTGGTAGATCCGGAAGCAGCAGAGGCTTTCGTTACACCACGATTGCCTGTCCATACTCCATCACGCCTACCCTCGCCTTGGTACGTCAAATAATTCGAAGCCATGCTTCAGATCCCACCTTACCCATTTCGGCATGTGGTTAGCACTTAATTACTTCCAGGGTTTCCCGTGAACCGGTCCTTAATTGCCATGGGTGCGACTCTCAAAACCATGCACCCACAGCCCACCATTATCAATATTTTAGTTGACATTAACCCGAACCGGGTGATGAATCATTATCTCAGCTATTCAGAACTAAGCATGATTAAATGTGATCCCATGAGCTACTTGCTCTAAGCGCGGCTAAGCATTAACCTAGGCCTAACTCTAATCAAGTTACCCCTGGTCCATCATGAATAAAGTTGGATAATCAACGGCATAATCATAAGGTTTACCCGAAAAATAAATATAGTAAATACTTTAATTAAAACAATGCATGTTTGAATAAACAAAGCAGGGAATTTGCAATAATGGGTTCAATATGATCAAAGATAAGTGCCACTTGCCATGCTCTGGCGCCTGGGGAACTTCGGCGACGATCTTGAAGTAAACCGGCTCTTTGCCGGGGTCCGAATCTAAGCGACAAAGCACAAAAATAAATAAAACAGGCACAAACTCTACTGAAACAGCAAAAGAAAATATTTTTAAGGGATTCTTGACAATTTTATGAGTTTAAAGAAATTTGAATGGACCTAAACGGAGACTAGATGAATTACTTATGAATTTTAGAAGTTTTCCGGGTTTTTTAACTAAACAGAAAAGTCCTAAATCAATTATTGCGCAATTAATGGGGCTGCTGACGTCAGCGAGGAGAGAGGAGGCGCTGACGGGTGAGGTCCACCTGTCGGTGGGAGAGAGGGGAGAGGAGAGGCTGACAGCTGGGCCCCACGGGAGGAGAGAGGGAGGAGGGGCGCGGCGGCGACTGACGGGTGGGACCCATCGGTCAGAGGGAGAGAGAACAGGGGAGCGGGGAGAGCAGCTCGGCCAATGGCGGCGCACGGTGACGACGCGCGGCACGGCGGTGACGGCGCGACGGCGATGACCGGCGACGGCGCGTGGCGCACGACCGAGACGGCGGCGCACGCGGCGCAGCCGGGCAAAGCGGCGGCGACGGACTGGCGCGGCGACGACGACCGGGCGACGAGCGCGGGCACGTATGGGCGCGGGTGGCCCCGGTTTGACAACGGCGTCGCGAAGGTGACGACGACAGCAGCGGGCGGCGGCGACGACGAGCTCCGCACATGTCCGGCGACGGTGTGCGGCTCGGTGGCGGTCGGCCGGGAAAGAAAAGAGAGAGGGGAGGAGGAAGGAGACGCTCACCGGCGGCGGCGACCGTGCGGGTGAGTCGGCGAGGTCGAGGCGGAGGTGGTGACGCGGGTAGGCGTGGTCGATCAGCGATGGCGGTGGAGATCGATCGGCGGCGGTGAGGAGGTCGGGCGCGGCGGCGACCGGGTGGCGAGAGGATGTGCGACGCGGGGGATGCTCACCAGCGACGACAGGGGCGGCAACCAGTCGGCGACGGCGGGGCGGAGGTGGTGACAGCGCTCCGCGGTGACGACCGGCGGGGAGACGCAAGATCGATCGGTGGAGCTGCATCGGCATGGGCGTATGGAGCTGCGGCAGCATGCATTCTTCAAATGGGAGAGGAGTTGAGAAAATGTTAGGGTTAGAGAGCTATTAGGATGATGGATTGTATTGTACATGTGCTTTCGGAAATTTTCTTGTCAACTTGGCTTGGAGTTTTTTGGGCTTTTGAAAATTTTCGGTCCAATACGGAATTTCGACAAAACAGTCAGAAAAAATGCATTATCGTTTCGGGACGACTTTTTCATTTATGCTTCCAAGAATTTCCATTACTGGCTAAAACAGGAAGGAGAAAGTGGAAACAGCAGCACGTACGGTCGAGATTTTCCGTACCGTTTTTAACCCTACACGTGTTCATGAGTCACGGTAGGAAAATGGAACTGAACTATGAGGGAAATTAAAAGTAACGATAGAGTGCTAGCACAAGTGCCTCCTAGATTTATGTGATCAGTTATGTTAGGAGGGCAACTGCCACGCCTAGAAATTTATACCAATTTCCGAACAATAGTATGCATGCAATCTCAATCCAGGACAAGTCCAGATACACACTATGACAATTCAGTATAAGGTAATAAGATAGTGTCCCAACCCAAATTAAATGAAGTCGACACTAAGCAGGTCTACGCAAAATCAACTTAAATAAAATAAAAACCTCAGGTTACAAGATAACAAAATAGATACAACGATATGGTTGTATGTAATTCTAAAAACAATATATATTTGAAAATAGGAGTGCAAAAATAATTTTAAAAGTTGGGATCAACATGCTCAAAGAGTTAGCAACAAATTGCTAAGAAAGTGACTTGTCTTGCGACTCTAAAACGGCTTGGGCTACTACTTTGTAGTAGATTGGACCCTAGGTTTCGCCAAAATCTAAAACAAATAATTAAAAACACTCAAAACAATACAAAGGACCACTGAAAGAGTAAAGAAATTATTTTTAACGGATTCTTTACAAAATTATTGAGCCAGTGCAATTTGAATGGGCTTAAACGGACTTCAAATAAATTATTTATGATTTTTAGAAGTTCTTTTGTTTTCTCGCTAAACCTGAAAAACGAGTTAATGACTTTTTAATGACATCCTAAATGAAATAGGGAAGATGGCCAGAAAAACTGAACTTACCCCGAGCTGATGACTTGCTAACGACTCATGTAAGCACAATGAACTCGTTTAACGCAGAATTAGAAAACACCGAACAGAACATTGCATGACACCACAAAAATGTGCATGAATCAAGGATTAACACGACGAATCAGTATTGAAACACACTTCTTGAAACGTACGGACGAAAACAAACGACAAGGTTAGCAACAGGATTTAATGACTTGTTAAACTTAATTTAATGACTCGCTAAAAACGAAAAATTAGCGACTCGCTAACTGGCTTTAAGGAAAAATTAAATTATTGTGAGGGCCCGATCCTGGACCAAATCCAAGCGTCCCTTGAATCACGTAAACACCGAGGAAGTTCAGTTACACGCACAATGATACAAAAACAGATTTTGATTAATTATACAAATCGGTGAGGTTTTAGTACAACTCCAGACTTAAGCTAAAACACACACCACATGCCTACAACCTTAGAGTTTACAAACAAAAGATACAACTTTACACCACAGGAACGGCCTGAGCATAGACTTGACCTAAAAGTCAAAGCTTTTGTCTTCGCCCCATTCCTGGGGCTTCACCTGCAACTTCTTCATGACCAACTTGAGCCAAAAGAACGCAAGACTAAGTACACAAGTGCTACACAAGCCAAGCAGGGAAATATAAAGTAGTAATGCATAGTTATCAATGAGAGTAAATTGGTTCAACTCTCTAACCTTAGTAGTAGTTTACAAATAAACACAATCAATAACTCATCTTTAATAAAAAAGGCTGAGTACAACCACCATACTTATTAGGCCACACCGAACAAATGCAATAGAAGGGATGCATAGCAGTGTACAATGGAAACAAAGGCTAGGGGTAAAACATTTGCACAAAACAACATTTACAAAACAATTACTTTAGCAAAAACAATTGATAACAATATTAACCTAGCCACAAGTCAGTGCTAAACCATAGCGCACTAGGCCCAACTAACAGTAACGCTATGCAAAACCACACAATACCATCTTAACTCAACTATCTTAACAAATTTTGCCATATGCATTTAATTATGAAAACAATGAAACTAATCATGGTGAATCTCGTTCGATCACCCATAACCGCAGGCGCGGTTGTTTATAGTTTTACTCCGATCATAGGTGTGCATCTTTATTCACAAGACACAACCCCACGTACACATCCGCATGCTAGCATGTCACCATGACATCCCTCTAAGAGGATGGGACAGGACTTTTCACATAACCCACTTCTGACTATTCACACCATACTAAGGTTGTATCTCCCACGACCTCACCCGGGTTGGGCAAACTACTACATTGTGCCATAGTAGATCGGACAGTCAATCAATCCATACCCAAACCAACCCAAATCCTTCACGTCTACCCTCGCTTGGGTGAATAGGAGAGGAGAAAGCTTATATAAAGCTCAATTGTTGCTGGCATGGTATATGATGGGCAACACGACTCCCGACCCATGCCGGTTTAGCTGGGTCTGACACTGATTTCCCTCATAAAACGTACGTTTTGCATGGTACCCGTCCACTTGGCCATCCCTAGAGAGTCGGTTTTGATAAGGCACACTTCGGTGCTAACTTGCCCATCCGAAAAAAGTGTTGATTTCCCTCACATAATTCGCGTTTCGCATGGTACTCGTCCACTCGGCTGTCCCTGGCAGAGTCGGTTTTGATAGTCGATCGTCCCTGGCAGATTCGGACACCGAACGTGCAGTTCGGTCGTAACGTGCCCATGCGAAAAAAGTCTAGAAATCTTACTAAATCTCCGTTTTGGCCTTTTCGCGGGGCTGCGGGGGCATTTTCGCGTTGATGCGCCAAATCTGGCCAGACAAAAAAATAGTGTGTGAGCTGTGAAGGGGGACCTGCATAGGGTCCTAGGAGGGGCTAGGCCTACACACTATATTAGGGGACTTTTAAGAACAATTATACAATGAATGGAAAACATAATAAAGGAACTACCCATTTCTGAACTGAGTGCAAATAAGCACTTATATATTGCCACTAAAGTAATGGGATTTCAGTTGTTCCATGGATGGATGTCACCGTGTTAATGCCAGATTTTAGCAAATAGCCATTGTGGATTAATGCACGATTGGAGATCGAATCGGACAGGAAAAGGGCAATCGGACGGAAGAATAAACTGAAGGCAGTACGAGTTCAGCCGATGGAGTCTGAATCGGATAGAGATTGGAGTCCGATTGGGCCCAGATGGTTCGAGATAGATTCGGAACTAATCACAGTCCGTATAATTTAGCTTTATCTGTAGCTTAGAGTTTGTTTAGGATATTATATCTAATTAGAGTCCGTGCGTAATAGGTTAGTTGCTAATACAGATCCGTATTTAGTTAGGTTAATTAGTTTCTGGGATATAAATAGGGTATCCCGCAGCTTTGTAAAAACAAAAATCAGTCCAATCGTACCACTTTCGATGCATAGCCAACCTTTTCGATAGAGCGAGCTCTCGGCGCGAGGTTTGTCAGCTTCGCAATGTAGTTCGTGCTTGTCAACCCGTCGATCGGCTAGAACAGGACTGTCTCGATTTTAGTTTCGATCTCCTACCTAGTTGGTCGATGGTCCATTTGAGGCTTGTTATTGCTTTAATATGTTCTTGGTTTGAAGTAGTGATAGGTTCTCGATCAAGTCCTTGCGAGTTTTTTATTTGATTTTTCGATATGAATCTATTCAACTTGATTCTGTCTCGGTTTAGTCCGATCAATCTAGTAGGCTGTGTTTGTACTGTCAGATTGGATCAAGTACGTGTGAGAGCTTATCACTGGAGTTCTAACCAGCATTATCTTAAGTAGTCTATCGGCTTATTTACTAAGCTTATAGATCTTTGTGTTTTCTATAGTTATATCGAGTCCGACTACATACTATCTCGGTTTGGTCCGATCTATATAAGTTTGGTCCGATCTACCTATAGAAGCTTGTCCGATCTGCTAAGTTTAGTAGGCAAGTTGATGGGTTACGCTGGTTTGGTGTTTAATTACTCATACATCGCAATATTATGCTGATTCCATGCATGGTTATATTTAGATCTGATCTGCCTTGGTTTAGTCCGATCTTTTAGATTTAGCGTGAGCATGTATGTGTTTAGTTATTATTGTTTTATGCCAGTAATTAGCATAGCAATCCAGTTTTACTTTGAGTTACACGCTTAATGTCCTATCAGCTGCTGACTCCATGTGTGATAAATGCCAGATCAGTCCGATCAGCTAACTAACCTTAAAAGTATCTCGGTTAAGTTCGATCTTTTAAGATAAGTTGGTTGATTGAGCTATTTGGTGGTTATCCTACTCATAATTCGACCGATAGGGTATATTTTCACATATTATCATAAAATTCCTGTAAAACTAATTATCTAACGCATCGGCTAGGGTCCTAAAGCGGTATCGGCTGTCCGCCAATAGCTTATATCTTGTCAGTTACAGGATCAAACTGACTGGCACGCCCGGTTTCTGAGAATTTAGGTTCTGCACTGGAACATTCTAAGAAGTGATTCTCAGGCCTTCGTGTGTGACATGTTGATCACATTTTTGACATTATCACACCAGTCATGACAAACGAAACTAAAATGAAAGACTTCTGGCTATAGATAATTAATTAGCTACTATATAGATATGCTAAAATTAGTATGCCAATCAGGTTGCAGATATGTGAAAATTGCATACTACCAAGTGAACAGATGTCCAGTGAATCTATAGGTCAACAAAACAAAATCTACTAAAATTATTATGCCAATCAAGGCAACAGATAAACACAATCAATCTAACACCCTCCCGCAGTCGGAACGTCGATGGAGCAGACATTCAGACTAGACCGAAACTTCGAGAAGATCATGCTGGGAAGCCCTTTGGTGAAGATGTCGACGAACTGGGACGTCGTGGGAACATGCAACACACGAACAGAACCATCGGCGACACGATCATGAACAAAGTGTAGATCAATCTTCACATGTTTAGTGCGCTGATGCTGCACCGGGTTAGTGGAGAGATAGATAGCACTCACATTGTCACAGTAGACCAGTGTAGAACGACTCGGAGGGGTTGGAGCTCATGAAGAAGTTGTCGAAGCCAGGTAGTCTCAGCCACTCAGCACTAGAGTGGGACACTGTATGTTGGCGCTTCGAAGACCATGAGACAAGATTGTCACCAAGGAACACGGCATAACCCGAGGTGGATTTTCTAGTGTCAGGACAACCTGCCTAGTCAGCATCCAAATACGTGATCAGGTCGACCCGAGCGAAACACCGAATGTGGACGCCGAAGTCAATCGTGCTTGAGGGCAGCAAGATGTGGCTCGTGTGGGTCATGCATGTGAAGAGAGACCTGCTGCACGGCATAAGAGATATCAGGCCTGGTGAAGGTCAGATACTGCAGAGCACCGGCAAGACTCCGGTAGTCGGTGGGATCAGCAATAGGAGGACCAACTACCACCGACAGCTTGGCATTAGTATCCACTGGGGTAGAGCACGGTTTGCAGCCAGACATGCCTGCACGCTCCATAATCTCAAGACCATACTGTCGCTGACTGAGGTAGAAACCAGAAGGCAATCATGAGACACAAATGCCCAAGAAGTGATGGAGAACTCCGACTATAATGATCGTATCGTCCACCGAAGAAGGGCATCAGAGGAGGCAGTCAGCACAATGTCATCCACATAAAGCAGCAGATACACCAAGTCGTCACCGTGACGGTAGATAAATAGAGAGGTATCTGACTTAGCCTCAACAAATCCAAGTGTTAGAAGGAAGCTGGCGAACCGACTGTACCACGCACGAGGAGCCTACTTGAGGCCGTAGAGAGACTTGTTGAGGTGACATACCAAGTCAGGCTTGGTGGAGTCAACAAATCCAGTGGGTTGCGTGCAGTAGTGTTGACGTCAAAAAATGTGATCTGACATGTTACACACGAAGGCCTGAGAGTCAATCTTAGACAGCTCCAGTTCAGGACCTAAACCTTAGAAGGTGCGCGGGCGTGCCAGTCAGTTTGATCCTGCAACTGACAAGATGAACGGTAAAACAAACCGATCGGCTATCGAGCCAATAGGTGACCAATAATCCAGTCGATCAGACGTTAATGCTGCAACGGTTAGCCGATAGGATGAACGATTGGCTGTAAAAAGCTTGAATCGGTTAGACACTTGATAGAAATAGACTTAAATTAAATATTAGACCAATATAATCCGCCAAGTTACTTATTAATCTTAGTCGATTGGACGAGCCCCTATAACCAGATCGAACCAAACGTACATAGATTGGACTTAACCAACACAGTATGCAGTCGAGCATCATATAATTATAGGAAACATGAAGATCGATAAGGCTAATAAATAAACTAATGAATTACTTGAAATAAACAATGAATCATATGTTACGATCGGCTAAACCCAACTTGCATGTAATTATCATAAGCCGATGCAACACAAATAACTGCCGATCTAACTAAATCAAGCCGATTGGTATAAAAATAATGCAGTAAAGAAATCAGCTGCTCTATTGATGTAAATATAATGAACATGTAGATCGGCAAATATCACCGGCTATAAACGACTGACAAACAACCAAGATCTATAAAATATCTAGTCTAGATCGCTAAGGATAATCATAGAAGATCGGACCCAACCGAGACAGTTCAAGATTACTCCTAGCAATGTCAGGATAAATACCAAACAGATCTAGATTGCTATCAAGCCGATGAGCCGATGACTGATAACTTATTGGCTGGTACTCCGATAAAACAATGAACAAGATACATCAATATGATATAAATTATCCGATGAACGCAATCTACTAGATCGGACCGAACCGAGACAGGACTAGATTGAATATGTCAAACAACAAATATCAAATCGACGTAAATAACCCAAAGTGGTCGATTAGATCAACCTAGGATAAATAAGTAACTCAAGTTGAAACCGATCCGATAACTGGCAATCACACAACTAGATTAGAAGATTGGAGCGAACTGAGACAGTCCTAATCTAGCCGATGCAATTACCGTGGCCCGGCGGAACGTAGAACTTACCCCTCCACCGGAGATCGAAGCGATGCAGCCCCGCGTCAGGTGCCAAGTTCCGTCGGAGTTGAAACCTCGATTAGGAGGGTGGCGATGCGCTGAGAGTAATTGATCTAATTGATGTGTAGATCTTTTACAATGACCCTGGGCATACATATTTATACCCTCGGGTAGATGCTAGTCCGTGTCGGACACGATTCCTAATAGATAAAAAAGAAATAACAAACTCTATCTCTAACACGACACGGTTTTTAATAGAAAACAAACAAGTCCAGATCGGACTCTAATCTCTTAGAGATAAAGTCCTAACTAACTCTAACTACTAGATAAAATTACGCCGCTAAGCCTTGGTCTTTACGATTCCTAACTAACACTAATCCTTCAAAGAGAGACCAAAGGGGTCAAGTTCAATGGAACACCAGTTATCACGAGAGAAACGGCGGGCAGAAATAAGATTCTTAATAATCTCAGGAGAAACGAGAACATTGTTAAGTACAAAATAATGATTAGGATAATGTAAAAAGGTACGGCCAATGGAAGTAATAGGAAGAAGGGAGCCATTACCAACAATAATAGGAGAGGGAGTATTGTGGTTGGGGCGTTGGGATGGGGAGAGGGTACCGATGTCAGACGTCATATGAGAAGTAGCACCTAAGTCCATGTACCATTCAGTAGAACGCGGAGTAGTCAACGTGGTCGTGTTGTACGCGCTTGCGAGAACCTGTGGATCCCACTGTGAAGGCCCGTTCCACTTGAACGCTGTAGATGATGATGCTGTAGCAGGAGTCGGCGGCATAGTGGCGGCGCCACGAATTGGGCCGGCCCAGACGAGGCAACGAAGGCCGACGGCTGGAGGAAGGGCTGGTCTGGCGCGTTGGTGAAGGCGGCACCAGCAAAACTGGGCCGAGGGCCAAGCAAGCCTGGGCTGGCCTGGCAAGGCCACATGTGTATACTGTCGGTCCAAGGGTTAAAGGCCGTGGGCCAAGCTTGGTTGGCCCGTGGAGCCTGTTCGGCTATCTGGGAGGCCTTGTTGCTGTCACACCCGGAGTTTCGTCCTAAGCCTAAATCGTAAAAAGAAATCCGTAAATAACAATTGGCTTAATTAACTCAGGAAAAATCCCTCTAAAAGGAATTAACTCAATTAAATCGTGGCTCGCAAATCGACTAACAGGATTTAAATTCAAATTGCAGAAGTATAAAATTCGGCCAAACAAATTAATTTAAAACTCGGCAAAAGTGGGGTTTTCCTTTTTCTCTCCTTTTTCCTTTCTTTTTCCCTTCCTTCTCAAATTGGGCCGAAGTCCAATTTTCCTCCCTCTCTTTTTCCTTTTTCTTTTTCTTTTTCTTTTCCTTCCCGGGCCGGCCCAGCCGAGCCGGCCCGTCCTCCCGCTCGGCCGGCCCAGCCGCGCCGGCCGCTCCCTCCGTCCGCCGCGCGCTCCCGCCTGGGCCGCGGCTCCGGCCCAGCTCGCCGCTCGCCCGTCGCCCGCGCCGCGAAGTCCATCGCCGCTCCCTCCCCTCTCGCGCCACTGACAGGTGGGGCCCACCTGTCAGTGACTGCTTCGCCGCTCGCCCGCGCCGCGCCGCGTCTGAGTCCGCGTCGCCGCCGCGCCGCACCCGCCGCCGCCGTATCCGCCGCCGCCGAGACCGCGTCGTCGCCGACTCGGTCTCCAACCTCCGCCCGCCCTAGCCGGTCGCCGCCACCCTATAAATCCCGAGTCGCCGCGCGCCGTCGCTCGCTTTCCATCGTCGCTCGAGTCGCCGTCGCGCTGCCGCCGTTCGCCGCCACCGCGCAATCTCGTCGCCCGTCGCCGGTCGTCGCCGCTCTGTTGCGTCACCAGCTCCGTCCCTCTGTCGCCGACTTGTTGCCGCCCTCGCCGTCACCAGGGAGCCTCCTCGGCGCCGCGCGTTCCCTCGTCGCCCGGCCGCCGCCGCGTCTCGCCCGTCGCTGCCGCCGATCGATCTCCACCGCCACCACCGATCTCCCGCACCCGCCCGCGTCGCCACCTTCGCCTCGGTCTCGCCGACCCGTCCGCGCCCTCGCCGCCGCCGGTGAGCCTCCGCACCCACCTCCCCTCTTTCTCCCCCCTTTCCGGCCACCGCCGCCGAGTCGCGTGCCGTCGCCGGACGAGGCCGAAGCCCGCCGCTCCCGTCGGCCACCGTGGTCGTCGTCGCCTCCGCGTCGCCGACGTCTGGCCGCCGTCTCTTGCGCCCGCGCGTGCCGCGCTGCCGCTGCTCGCCAGCCGCCGTCGCCGCTGGTCGGCCGGGTTGCGCCAGTGCGTCGCCGCCCCGGCCGTCGTCACCGTCGCGCCGTCGCCGCTTGCCGGTCGTCGCCGTCGCGCCGTCGCCGTCGCGTCGCCGTCGCCGTGCGCCGCCGCTGCCGCGTCGCCCGCCGCTCCCGCCGGTCGCCGCCGTCCGCCGAGCCTCGCTCTCTCTGTTCCCTCTCGCTGACGAGTGGGTCCCACCCGTCAGTCGCTCCCCGTGCCCGCCTCCTCTCTCCTCCCGTGGGTCCCGCGTGTCAGTCTCTGTTTCCCTCTCTCTCTCACCGACAGGTGGTCCCCACCTGTCAGCCGTCAGTACCCTCTCTCCTCGCTGACATCAGCAGCCCCATTAATTGCGCAATAATTGATTTAGGACTTTTCTGTTTAGTTAAAAAAACCCAGAAAACTTCTAAAATTCATAAGTAATTCATCTAGTCTCCGTTTAGGTCCATTCAAATTTCATTAAATTCATAAAAATATCAAGAATCCATTAAAAATAGTTTCTTTTGCTGTTTCAGTAGAGTTTGTGCCTGTTTTATTTATTTTTGTGCTTTGTCGCTTAGATTCGGACCCCGCCGAAGAGCCGGTTTACTTCGAGATCGTCGCCGAAGTTCCCCAAGGGCCAGAGCAAGGCAAGTGACACTCATCCTTGAACATATTGAACCCATTATTTCAAATTCCCCGCTTTATTATTTCAAATATGCATTGTTTTAATTAAAATACTTACTTTATGCTATTTTCGGGTAAACCTTATTAGTATGCCGTTGTTTATCCAACTTTGTTCGTTGCTGGACCAGGGGTAACTTGATTAGGGTCAGGCCTAGGTTAATGCTTAGCCATGCTTAGAACAAATAGCTCATGGGATCACATATAATTATGCTTAATTCTGGATAGCCGAGATAATGATTCACTACCCGGTTCGGGTTAATGTCAACTAAAATATTGATAATGGTGGGCTGTGGGTGCATGGTTTTGAGAGTCGCACCCATGGCGATTAAGGACCGGTTCACGGGAAACCCTGGAAGTAAATAAGTGCTAACCACATGCCGAAATGGGTAAGGTGGGATTTGAAGCATGACTTCGAACTATTTGACGTACCCAGGCAAGGGTAGGCGTGATGGAGTATGGACGGGCAATCGTGGTGTAACGAAAGCTTCTCCTGCTTCCGGATCTACTGAGGCACAAGAGGGGACTGCCCGACTTGGTGTAAAGGAGGGGGTGAAACCTGAAGTGTGGTACGATTAAATAGGGAGGGTTGTGTAACGGGTCCTATCACGGTCTCCTTTCCGGTATGCCGTGGTGGTATGTCGGCGCACGTTCAAGTGTAGTGGAGTCGTGTCTTGTGGGTACAGTAGTACACCTCTGATCAGAGTATAAACTATTCGAATAGCCGTGCCCACGGTTACGGGCGAACTCCCAGCTTCACTGTGATTAGTGAACCCTAATAACTTGAGTAAAATCTGGTATCACTTGGGACTACTGCAACGTGGTGTAACGTTGAGTAGTGGTTGGGCCTGTCGCAACGTGGTGTAACGTTGGACAGTGTTGTGATATTTTACAACTGTTTACCTATTTATGCTTCACTGTATTTAATTACCTTTATTCTTTAAGCTCTGTTATTTATTTAAATTGCTGCTTTATCGCAACTAACCCGAGCCTGTCCTTGTTAATCCCTATGCATCATTTGTTTTCCCCTTGTCCGTGTTACTTGTTGAGTACGGTGGTTTGTACTCAGCCTTGCTTAACTTTCCCAACCCAGAGCTAGAAGCAGAGTCCGATGGAGGTGCCTCTCAGGAGTGAGCTGTTCCGCCGTCGAAGTGTTGCCTGTGGACTGGAGCCGTACCCGCTGGAGCTAGTCTACCCCTTTGTTTTTCTTTCCGCTGCATTTCCGCTAGAATAAGTGTAATTTTCAGTTGTTTCTAAGAACGAAGGTTATGTAATCAACATTGTCTTTTTGTGTACCCTGGCTGGTCCTGGACAGGGATTTAATACACAATTAAGTTCAGAAATTCGTGTGAGGAATTTCTGGGCGTGACAGTTGCCCTGGTTAGCTTGTCCACCGCCCCGCTAGAGCCGCCACCCCCGCCAGTGCCACCATTGCCGCCACCGTCGCCATCATTGCCACGACCGCGGCGACGATTGTTGTTGCGGGAGTTACCGTTGGAGTTGGCCGGACGGGCGTTGGTGGAGGAGGACGTGAGGAGAGCCGTCGTGGTGCTTGCTGACCGATGGCCCTTGGTCAGCTCGTCGAGGAGGAGTTGTGCACGAGCCTCGGCGAGAGTGGGGGAACGGGACTTGTAGCGGCAAGAGGGACTTGAGGTTGTCGAACTTCTCGTTCAAACCGGCGATGAGAGTGAGGACGAGGGAGCGGTCTTTCACGGGTTCGCCGACGTCGGCGAGGTTGTCGACGAGAACCTTGTGGCGTCGACAGTAGTCGCCGATGAAGAGATCACCCTGTTGCAGGTGATGGAGTTTAGCGGTGAGGTTGACAGCGCGTCACTCCCCGTTGCCGAGAAACTGCAGTTCGAGGTCATTGTACGGTCACCGTGGGAAGAGCACCTCCTACATGAGAGTGGAAGAGATGGAGCCATAAAGCCAGCCGAGGACGACACGGTCCATCTGTGCCCAGTTGGAGTGATCGGCGCGAGGTACGTCGGAGAAGACATGGTCCTGAAGGGCATATTTGCCGAGCGCGATGAGGGAGAGGCCGCGCCAGTGAGAGTAGTTGTCAGAGTCGAGATCAAGAGTGACGGGGACGAGCGTCTTCAACGTCTTCACATTGAGGACAGCGACGGCTTGGCTGTGGAGGGCGGCGACATCGTCGGCGTCTCACCGCCCTCCACAGCCGACGGTGGCACGACGACGTCCTGTGGAGGAGCGGACGGCGCAGTGTCGGTGTTGATGCCGAGACGCGCAAGAAGGGCCAAAACGCAGGTGGAAGGGGTACCGGAGTTGTCGGAGGAGAAACCAGCGGAGGCACGTAGAAGAGGTTGAGCAGCACAGGGCCGAGGGCTGCCCGGGCCACAGTCGCGGCGCGTTTGGCGGCGTCGCCGGCAACAGCACTCATTATGGCGTGTCAACCTGAAGGCCAAGGGCTAGTTGGAAAGAAGAGCGGACGGCGTCGACGATGATCTTGATAGTTTCATCGAGGACAGAGTCAGCACTGAGAGAGGAGGGAGAAGCCATGGCGGTGGCAAGGTGTGCCGGCTGACTGGAGAAGATGCGGAAGCAAAGAAAGAAACCAATCTGATACCATGAGAGTGTGACATGCTCAACACGATAGATTGAATCATCAATATGTTGGAGTACATATAGGTCCATGCTTTCCATATCTACCACAATCGACTTATGGAACAATATCGAAGAGGATAAGGAAAGGAGAGCAACAAATAAACATAATTAATCTAACATGTCATCTTTCATCCAGACATATCCCACCAACCAAACACACCTTTAGCAAATGAGGACTGACATGTGGGACCCACATACGAAAATGACCTCCTAGTACTGCCTGGCTCCCCCGTGCACCCGAATCCTCCTCCCTCGTGCGCCGCCTCCCACCGAAACCCTAGCCGCCGCCGCCGCCGCGGCCGGACGGAGCGCCTAGATCCGGCGGCCCCTCACCTCGCCGGACCCCCGCCTTGCCCGTGCGGACACCCGACACGCGCATGCGGACACACGGCAGGCTGGCGCGCCCGTTCAGCCAGCCAGCGCCCAGGCCGGCGCCCAGCCCGCCGCCCCGTGAGCCCAAGCTCCTCCTCTCCAGTATCCAGAAGAATTTTCCCTTTGGCATTGCCCTTGCAAATCTGACAAAACCACAACAGTGTGATGAGCCATTTTGTTTATCAGCTAAGGACAAATCGAGAATGATGGATAGGCACTGTTCTTCAGTTAACAATACATACGCTTTCCAGCCAATGTCGCTTGTGTGATCGATGAAGTTGAGGGGGTGCTTAGTTGGTGAAATGAAAATTTTTGTACGTCACATCAGACGTTTGACCTGGTGTCGGAAGGGGTTTTTAGACACGAATGAAAAAACGAATTTCACGGCTGGCGTGAAAACCGCGAGACGAATCTTTTGAGCTTAGTTAGTCCGTCATTAGCGCATGTGGGTTACTGTAGCACTTATGGCTAATCACGTACTAATTAGGCTCAAAAGATTCGTCTCACGATTTCTCACGTAACTGTGCAATTAGTTTTTCGTTTTATCTATGTTTAATACTCT
This sequence comes from Oryza brachyantha, assembly GCF_000231095.2. Lineage (NCBI taxonomy): Eukaryota > Viridiplantae > Streptophyta > Magnoliopsida > Poales > Poaceae > Oryza > Oryza brachyantha. The sequence goes on from NC_023163.2 coordinate 12,273,989, forward strand.
ATTTATGTGTCCAAAGTTTCGATGTGATGTTCATAGGTGAAAATTTTTGGAAACTAAACAACCCCTGAGATCACTGAACCCCTGAGATCACTGTGGCAGCTTCAAGAACACATGCATCAAATCTGCAGCAATCAATCAATCCATCCTGTTGAGTCCAATCAAGAACAGCAATAATTTTCAGGAAAAATGCATGTGACTGAATTGAATTTGATTCAACTTCTAACGAATGTGAATTTTTGATTTATTTTACGAATTTTCCTGTATTTTTTAGAATTTTGTGGATTTACGAGCCAATTTTCGTGAATTTCTAGACATTTTATAATTTAATTACGAATTTTATTACTTATTTCCTGATTTAAAATTAATTCTGCCATTTTCTAAATTACTGGTAATCATGTACGTGCAAGGTACATTATAACCCATATAAATTAAATGTGAGCACAAATATGTATGTTCTAAAACTGTGTTTCTCATAACAGCACAAGGCATGTTATGAACAATATAAATTACATGCGGCCATAAATATTTAGAAACATATGCTCTTTATAATCTCTAAAAATACACATAACTCATACTGGTTAAACAAATATCTTACTAAAACATATGTGAGCTTCAAAGTTATTGATTCCAACACAATCATCATGAAGTTCAGATTTTTCGATTCCATTGCCATGATAATCGACAACTTTGGAGTTCTAAGAAAAATATGCCAGCATAGCAACATAAACTAACTAATCATAAAGTTGAAACTAAAGCAGTATGCAAAATATAGTATTCTAAGTACAACAGTTAGTTAAAAGTGTAACATATATTATGGTCAAAAAAACATAATAATAGATTAACCAGAATGATCCGCAGGTTAAAAAAAATACAGCCATCTACAAAAAATGCTTCAGACAGTAATGACAAGATAACCATCCATTCCAGTGAACTGTCTTGATCTGATCATCCACGTGGAGGTTAATTTAGTAAATTGGTTGTATATATGCTTAGTTGATGCATCTCCAATCAGTCCATCAAGAAGGAATGTGTTTTCATCTGTTAGAAATAAAAGAATGGAAAAAAATAGTCAAAAGATCTATTAGAGCAACGGCTACAATTTAGTGAGAGGACGACAATATCAAGCTGGAACTGAGATGCCTTTAGAAAGGTGCCTCGTGTAACCGCTGATGGACACAGCTTTGTTTCACTTAATTAAATGTAGCTATGCAATATTTTAAAGTTGTTTTCATAGAGATTGTGTTGCACACAAAGCAAACAATTCACGATCTACTCCCTTTTCGGGGATTCTCGAAGCAGCACATATACTTACAAGTCTGAATATTTATATGAAAATGTCCAGCAACATTTTCACATGGAGATTAGTACTTTTCTACACAGAAGAGAAACTGCAATCGACATATATGAAGAGGCCAATGTGTTCTAACTTGGCACTGTGCAATACAACATGGTATCTTGATGTTAAACTCATTCAGAGATCCAAAAGAAGTTACAAGTTACTGTAGTCCAGTTGATGTTACAAAGTCTCTAGACAACACATTCTTCTTAAACAGGCATGTACCCTAGAAAATTGCTTGGATGGCCATTAGTGCAGAAGGATTTAAAACGTTACTTTTCTTTCCCTAATTACAATACCAATCTGACTTGCCAGCCACAAAATTTATGGAACTCTATGATTGAAATCCTAGAGTTCATAGGTGAAATCATTCTTTATTTTTGTGGAGCTACAAATAAGCAATACTTCTAAAATGTAGAAGGAAATGATTAAAAATATTTATAGTAGTCTCGGAACGGACCAGACAATTGGTTAAAAGCATACATACTTGTCATATTGGTTTTTTGCTCATTAGGAAATTGAGTATTCACAGAGATCAAGACAAATTGCATATTTTTGAAATAAATACCTCCGTTTCTTAGTTGATTAGTAGAAATTACATGGATTACCTAAAAAGAGAACATTGCCTCCAACCTTAGCTAGTTAGCAGTTGCAAGTTAGTGTTCTGTTTGACTTCAACGCAAGAGCTTAAAAATAAGCACAACCGAAAAGTTTAGAGACGATACAAAGAAAAACAAATTGAAGCAAAGGGATCAGGGAAGGGAAGTGGATGGTAACAACACAAACCTTCGACCTTACTCTTAAGAGCACCTGCCACCAATTGCTCTATGGTTTTCTTTAGCAAGAAAATCATCGCCCAATATATCTGGCTGCATAATGTGATTTCATTTTATTCTCAGCTAGCATGAAGTGACAGCTAAACTATTAAGAAACCTTAACTTTCTGCAAGATCCAAAGATATTGGTCATTTTTGCCCACTCATACAAAGTTACTCATCAAAACCAATTTCTGCATATACTGAAAAGTGGATGGTTCTACCGTGTGCATTGTCCTTAAAAATTACAAATTCAAGCTTTGAGAGAGATGCCTCTTCCCTAGATCCTTCATGCACAGACAAATCAAGAATAAGTACCTAGTAGGACTTTAAAAAATACATCTAGTAGGCCAACAAAAAATACATCCAATTAATATTAAAGTCAAGCAAATTACATCCAATACAGCAGAATTAAGTCATACGCCCTGTAGCACCAGGCTATCAAGCTATGTTCTTGACTATTAAAGAAATTTAAACCTGCATAGAATGGTTACATGTTCTTGCCTATAAAATAAATTCCCAGGTTATACTTAAACATATATACCTATTTCAATGTGAGAGAATTAGGAACCGGCAGCTTTGTATGCCTCCTACTACCTGAAATCTTGTTTGGAGGTTCCAACAGGTTGTCCATCGAATTGGTTCAATTGAAACTTGTCCAGAGTGCGGCTCTAGCGGTACCTAGGCCGTGTTCGTTTACGAGGGTAAGTTATCTAACTACCCTCGTTTTCCGCATGCACGCTTTTCAAACTGATAAACGGTGTATTTTTTGTAAAAAATTTTTATAGGAAAGTTGTTTTAAAAAATCATATTAATCTATTTTATATTTTTTAATAATTAATTAATCATGTACTAATCTATTACCACGTTTTCCACGCCGGATAACTTACCCTCCACACACCACTCCCGAACGTAGCCCTAGTGATCCATATTAATAAAAAAGACCAATAATATTTTGTTGCCGTACTGAAGAAGTGAAGAACAAACAAAGACATTCATTTCATCAACTGTCTGGGACATTTTATTAAATAAATGGCCAGCACACGAAAAAAATTCTATTTAGAAATGCAAAAAACATTTGGATAGCAGGCCATTGTCAATCATATGAGAAATTTTTGTAAGACTTAGACAAAACAATTTCTGATTGTCCTACACATCCTGTTGCAAGAGGAACGTCAATAAGGGTAAATTTAGAAACCCATGTCGAATGGGATGCGACTAACCTTTACACTCAGCTAATTTTTGTGAAATATGCATACCTACTATTTGCACTGAGTATATTGTTAATTGCTTTCAAAACTCAGAGGATAAAATTTGGAATTTTAAAATGTACAATAATTTTCTGAAGTTTTTTCTTTTTTGAAGGAAAGATGCTGCAATGCTAGCAAATCAGCCATCAAGTGTTCATTTCTTGTGGTTGCAAAGTAGCCTTTGGCTTATTGTTTTTATGCTTTCTAAAATGGCTAGCTTAGCCTCCTTACCCTGCTTGTACTCATGGTTCTTTCTAGTCTACCATATAAAATAGAATGATGTAAAAGCATGCCCTCTAGCTGTAGCTAAAAAAACTTCTCAATCAATTCACATAAACAAAAACAAAACAGGAGATTATTCTATTGGCATAACAGTCCAATATGATCTAAAAACATGTAAATTACTTCTGTAATCCAGCTCTTGGGCTATTCTCCTTATAGGTCCAATAAGGACATGTTTTGTTTTTTGTACAAAAGAGATCCATGTCTCAATTACTATGTACTTAACTAAATCAGAAAGGAGCAAAGGAAAGCAACTAAACAAATACCAAATACTAATCTAACTGATAATCATATCTCTCTTTGGTGTTGCGGCATATATAATTAACGGAAGAAGATAATTGGTGTGAATAATTCTGTGCAACTAAAAAGGAATATGGGTAGATGATTCTGAAGAAATTCAGAGGTGACATGAATCTATATAATAAAACCCAAAATATATACAAGTTATACTTTAACACTTGAGGTAAACAATCATTCGAGAATTGGTTATCCATAGCTCCATATTATTGCCTAGGTGAAGACGTCATTGTCTAGTGTCTTGCCCATAGCCAGCGTGAAGTGCTAACTGCTAAGGTGATTTTGGAGGTGGCAAAACGTAAAAAGGAATGATTTAGTTCCTTGGCATCTGGAATAATTAATCTAGAAAAAAATACATTGATTCTATGAAAGTAACTATCGAAACCAGCTCACCAATATAGAAATTGATGGCTTTGAGCTTATTGGATCTGCCCAAAATATACAGGATACGATGTGCATTAAGATGAGAAAATATAAATGCATGTAATTAATTTATAGTAGATTTGTATTCTACGAACTGTACGAGTGAGAAAGACAAGGTAGCACCTTACGACTTCTGGACAACAGAAGGGCAATAATACATGCCAATTGAAAATGAAGAAACTTCTTCAGTCCATTAGGAGTGTCTGCATTAATGAAATCCTCATGATTATCGTCATCTAAACTCTTCACCTTTCCTTCTTCTTAGTTTTCCTAGGACCATCCGAAGCTTGTTCTTAGATAGAAACCAATCAACATGAACGACAACAAACGAAGGGTGCGTAACAGGTGGCGTTTGCCTAGGGCCCATAGTACGCAATTCCTTGACAAGTCCGTTGACAAAGAAGAAGGCTAAGTGCGGGCGGCGGAGAGGCACGCGCACGGCGGCCTCGGGCACGAGAGCAATGCGGTGACGACGGGGGCTGGTGAGGGAGTGGCGCGGCAGCAACAGCGTGAGGGAGCAACAGGGCGGCAGTTGGCGAGGGAGAGGCGCGTCGGCGGCGGCGTGAGGGAGTAGTGTGGTGGCAGCCATGGGCGATGGCTGGAGAGGGAGAGGCGCGGTGGTGGCGACAGCTGCAACAGGTGGAGAGGTGCGGACTGCGTATGCGGCGTTGTGAGGAAACAACGCACGACAACGGGCGAGATTAGGAAAGGGAGATGGGCTTGGTGCGAGTGTGACGTGTTAACAGCATAGACGTGGGGAACGAGGATTTGAGGTGGCCTGTTAATTGCAGAGTTAATTCAAAGGTTAATCCAACTTTTGATATGAAGCGTTGGATCCATGGATTTGACGACTAGAAAACTGCTGGGTACACTTTTCTGGATGGACATAGAAAAAACTAACTGGTAGTTTTAATATTAGTTTAGATTTACTGATTTTCTATATTTATTTACTGTTTTAAATTTAGTTCTTTACTAACAGAGCAAAACAGTCTTTTTACTGTCATCGTCCGTCCAAAATATCATACAGGTAACCATCGATTTTTTAATGACATAGGAGCGATCAATCTGGGGAGAAACGGCCGCAGGAGGACAGCAGATCCGATTCCATGGCGGCGGCGGCTTCTCCTCTCCTCTCCCTCACCTTCGTCCTCCTCCTCGTGCCAATCTCCAACGCCATCTACTGCGACGAGGACGACTGCTACGATCTCCTTGGGTATCGTCATCTCCTTCCTCCATTCTTCCCCTCCATTTTCTCGGTTTCTTGGTTCGTCCCCCGCTCATGACTCTTGAGTCCATGCGCCACGCAGAATCAAACAGGACGCGAACGCATCAGAGATCAAGAAAGCCTACTACAAGCTCTCCCTCAAACAGTAAGGTCCCTCGCTTCCTTGGTTCCTTGTCTACGGCTTCTCCAAATTCCCCGATTTGAATGCGTGTTGCGCTGTGCAGCCACCCGGATAAGAATCCCGATCCGGAGTCGCGGAAGCTGTTCGTCAAGATTGCCAATGCTTACGAGGTTCTGCACGTTTTGTTAGTCATGAATTAAAGTTTGCATTTCTTTGTGGCAGTGGATGAGAACAGTTTATGGTACCTAAGATCTGTTGTTTAATTTCACATACTTGTGACTATTTTTATGTAGTTTCATAAGTGCGTCAACATAAGTGCATTAGCTATGTTTTGCGAAGAAAGATTGCAGTAGATTTTAAGCTGAGTCCACCTGATTTTAATGTGTTTGTGAAATGCCACACTGTAGTGTTCTTTCACTAATTTAGCTGAGCCACCTGTTTTGAGAGCCAAGTTCATGTCATGAATACTTCTTATTTAATTGGGCTCTTTAATTAAATTAAATAATGTTTCCACTTTGAGGTTTGATTTGAGCAAGGCTAATAATAATATCTTATTGCTGTCATATATAGTTATCTAATAGCTCACTCATCCTCCAATAGTTAGTTATAGATATATACTGCAGTATTAATACCTGGCCCACCCGATTCTCTCACACAATTTTTTGGAGCTTGTGCTGGAGCTGATTATAGATCTACAAACCACTTTTCTTCTCTCCCCTCTCTCTCCTTCAACTTGGCACATATCTGATGTGGCAACTTTATAGCCCACTTCCACAATAATTTAAATGTGAATATTTCTGGCACGTGGCATTCAATCATGTTCAAATCTATAATTTCCAGAACTTCTCACATGCATTGGTGATGGTTTCACAATTCAGTAAACGTGAAAGCAAACAAATAAACAAACAAAAGAATGAATTATGTTGTGTCTGGTGGAGCAAAGGGTGCAGCCGGGTGCAATGGCTCTGGTGCACTAGGAGTGGCACAACTCAGGCCTTGGTGTGGATGGGAGGAGGGGTGACATGGGTACGTTGGTCTTGTGCAGACAGAGGTGTGGCTCCAGCAGTTCTGCACAGTTAGCACCGCAGAACGGCTCAGCGCAAGCAGATGTCGTGGCTTGGGTGACCCCGCGCAGGCCTGTACACCCTCCCTGATCTTAATATCCTGTATGCTGCACACCAACATGGTGAGGGTGCTCTGTCTTTGGTGGCATGCACTCAACGATGGCCGGGGGCACACAGGTGAGCTTATCAGAGGAGCATGGGCGGCATCATTTTGCACCTTGTGGGAAGGACAGGGGCAGTGGCGTGTTGGTGCATGGCCATCGTCGCATGGGACATCAGGGGACGACAGTTGGGACTCACGTATGGAGGGTGTCTGGGGGCATGCGGGCATGGGTCAACTACCCAACTATCAGATGGGTGCTATGTGGAGAACTCAGGGCCTCCCTACTTTGGGAGGAGTTGCTCTCTATGTTATGGCAAGACAGTAGAGTTGAGAACTTGAGATTATACTGATCGTACTATTAAGATTGCACAAGGACTTGCGGTTATGACTAGTAGGAAATTTCAGCGGAAACAAGAATGTTCGGTGGGAGAAATGATGGGTTGATGCTTGGGTTCCATGTTTCAGGAAGAGGATAGCTGCCCTGATGGTGTGTGTGAGAGAGGGCCAAAACTCTCATTGTTGATTAAATCATGTACCTATCCCCTTAGATAGGGTAGCAGACTAGCAATCTTAGGTAAGGGAGCAAAGAACCAATGATATATACAACAACCTAATAGAATAACAGATCATTAAGAAAAGTCTTGTAATCAAATAACAGCCATTCCTTAGAACTTGGTACTCCCACTGCTTTCTGTCCTGCATGTCAGCCTGACATGAATACTTGGCCTGACCTGTGCATGTTGCGCAAATTGCTGAAGCATTTACAGATAGACAAATAGCTTATCATGATTGCGAAGTTCAGATTATACTAATTTCATTGTGCAATAATTTTTTAGCTGTATGGAATGGTAAATACTGCTCCTGTCCCAAAACAAGGTCATCTTTGTCGCCTCTTGTTTTCCCCAAACTAAGTTCATTTTTGAGCTATCATTGAATTGGACTTTATGGTAGTAGGTAACAAATGTATTGGAACTAGATAAAGTGGTGGACAAATGTATGGTAGTAGAGGGTATTCTACTTTTTTCACTTTTGTATTGGTATGTGGTGTGGGTGAAAAGTGAAGTTATTTTGGGATGGAGTAGTAGGCATTTGCTTGTTCACAAAAAGTTGTTGATCTTGCATGTGAAATTAAGTTATTTGGCCCTTGCAATTGTTGCTTGGTAGCTGAGTTGTTGTACCTTGTGACCTATCAGATTCTAAAAGACGAATCAACTAGGGGGCAATACGACTATGCTATTGCACATCCAGAGGAGGTAAATCTGCATTCTGTTGCTTATTGCCTTAACATTTAAAAGGTCAATTGTCTATGTTCACCAAGCTTTGTTAACCATAAATCTATTCAAAAACATTTCTGCATGAGAAAAATATCTATCATTTCAGATACCATCAGAATCATTTTTGTCGTTTATATAAACCATGTTTAATACAATTTCTTCTTCTATCATTCTTAATACTTCTAATGTTGTGATATTTGGTCTTCTTAGCCCATAAATATGAGTAATCAAGTTTTAGATACTGAATGCCTGCATATGGCTCGTTCTATGTGCGAACTTAACTAGACCTCTTAGTTTTCTAATATCCTAATATCTCAGAGATGGTTATGTTTGAAGCAAGACGAAGTTATTCTTATCGCAGTTTCACTTTTAGTAGTTACAACAGTAAAATCAAAAGAAAGCATAGCGGACATTTTTACCTTTAGTTCTTGCATGTGCAAACAGAGCACATGCCCTTTTATTTGTAATTCGCTATGGTTGTCAAGGTAAATCTTTTTACAGTATGTAATCTGGTCGCAAATGCAACAGATCATTCTACCTATTGTAACTTTGTACACACTATCTAACTTCACCCTTATTGAAGGAAGCATTTAGTTTGTTTTTCTATGCTGAGTCATCTCTCATTTTTTAGTAAGTTTTGCACATTATATGGAATGAGTTCATTTAATTCTAGACTTTATTCTGATAATGAAGAAGATGGGTATAATATTAAGTTGCTGTACAATACTATGTCACGACTTCCAGCCATCAGAAAAACCCCTGGGCTGTGCCAACAATTTCTAAATATGACCTTACAAATTGCAGTGTACCTTTATGTGCAATTGAGTGCATTATATAGTCAGAGGGGATATTCATGCTACCTCAAATTTTGCTTAGTATATGGCTGCGAATTTATTTTCTACCTTTTTTTTATCGTGTGAGAAAGGCTTATTAGTTTACTGTATGATGGAGGCTCATTGGGTGGGAGAAAAGTGACTTATATAGAACACAAATTGTGCTCATGATGTGACTATGAGGTACAAAAATTGAGCAACACAGATCATTGTTAAAGCTATGTTCTATTCCCCATTAATGTATTGGATAGTGTATTCATGTTCGCAAGGTCAAATTTGTCATGTCAAACCTTCACTGTTAATATTTTACAATATTAAAGTAACATTTCTTTGGTCTCCTAGTCAATTGTCACTCTTTGATGTTTGTTATTCACACCTGAGGACTATTAAATATGCTCTACCCATTATGTGTTTTGTTGATTCTGATTTTCAGGTTTTCTACAACACAGCTCAGTACTATAGGGCATACTATGGCCATAAAACGGTACAGCTTTTCTTACAATGAAGTGTTTGAGGATGAATGTTATGTATATTTCCTATACTGCTTCAGCTAATTGCTCCAACTATTTGTAATAGGATCCTCGTGCTGTATTCATTGGCCTTCTTCTAATTATTTCAGCATTTCAATACATAAACCAGCTGACAAGGTATAATAAGGTATGTAAATGGAACAAAAACAGCATTTATTCTTAGTCAGCATTCTTCCAGAAATTGTACTGGCCACAATATTTCTTTCAAAAGAAAATTGCAGTTATTCTTAGTCAGGAACTGCACTTGTTACTGTTTTGCAGAATTGAAGCCTTTCATGTTCCTACATACTTTCAGCCTATGAATTATCCTCTATTAGCTTCACCTAGTTTTTGAAATCACATAGGATTTCTACTGCCAGCTTGACCTCACTCAGTTGTGCGTTAACTGTGAACCAAAACTATGGTATCGAGGAAAGGAGCTGATACTTCTTGCTAGACAATGTACTATCTTGTCTAGGTAACACATGGTATTTCGAAGCGTTCTTCTTTTTGTGCTAACCAATACTGGTTGGAAGAATGCATATGTTTGGGACCACTGGAATCAGCAATTGTCTAATACAGTGTACACTGTTTGTTTTATGTGTCATCTAGTACCAGCACAAAAGATATGGTCCTGTATCATGTTCTCCATTTGAACTGGAGAGAGATAACTAACTAACTAACTAATAGCATGCTTTAACAGAGAATTACATGTTATTCTTTTGTTAGCAGCAGTAAAAACACTGAAGATTGATGCACTTATCGCAGGCCATAGAAACTGTGAAGCAAACTCCTGCTTACAAAAATAGGTTAAAAGCATTGGAGTTTGAGCGAACAGGAGGAATTTCAAGCAAAAAGAAGGGCCACAAGCAGATGGATAAGTATGAATGACATAGACAAGTTGGTTTTCATTTTTAGGGGAAATTTGGCTTATCTGAGAATTGAAAGCTGATTTGGTTACCAGTATCCCTTGTTTACTTCCAAATGAGATCTCAAAGTTTAGATACTGTTGTATTGGCATCATGATGTTGGAGATGTTTTCAACAGGCTTAGTAGATTTCTTGCCCTTTTAGTTTGTTTGTTTTTATTCAGAAATTAAATTACAATGATGCTGTTTTAGAAGTATGTAATGGGTTCTCCCTGATATTATTCATGATGTGACTCTGTGATAGTACTAAAGATATCTTATAGTGAATTAATCTGTATTTCACATGTCGAAACTTTCATCAGTTTAGAGTGACTGGCTATAAATAACATACTTCTCATATAAAAATTTATGCTGACCATGTAGGAAAGTTGAAGAAGAGCTAAGTAACGAAGTTGAGTTGCAGATCCACGGGGTTGAGAAACCTTCTATGTGGAGTTTATATGGTGTCCAATTTGTACTTGTGCCATATTCCATAGGCAAGGTTAGTTTGCTTCTTCCAGTTATATGTTTTGCACCTATCAATTAAAAGACCCAGTTATAATTTAGTCCAGTGTAATGGATCATATCTGGAGCAAAGGGACTCAGTGCCATCTGTAGCCTAACGGAGTTGCAGTTCTTTTTTTTTTTGTCATTTGTGAGTGGCAAAGCGCCGTAAATGTGGCGGCAGGGCATCGTGCGTGCCTGCGCAGGATGCCTCCTGCGCCAGATGGCTTCTCGCACACAGGGCGAAAGGCCGGGGGTTGAGCGGCCCAACCCCTGGTGTGGGAAGGCTGCCTCTTTGGTCCCGGGCCTGACCCTTCTCGGGGCGTGCCACGTGGCCGAAGGGCAACTTTCTTCCCTTCGCACGGTATACCCCTGGGCCCATATCACCGACATCCCCTGTCCTCACCTCTGCTCCACCAGGCGATCGCCATGGCACATGACGATGATCACGAAGGGGTCCAAAAGATGCTGCACCGCTTTCACCGGGACTTCCATACGCCCCAAGATCGCTGCACTGTCCAGGATCATGTACAGGCTTGCCTGACCTGCTAGCGCAACAAGACAAAACACCACCCCGGCGGGCTGCCCCTTCCACTTCTTGTGCCATCCACGATTTGGGCTGACATTGTCATGGATTTCATCGAGGGGCTGTTGCGTGTGGGCGGCAAGTCGGTCATCCTCGCGGTCGTGTTGACCGCTTCTCCAAATACGTGCACTTTCTTCCCCTCGCACCCGTACACAGCAGAGTTTGTCGCCAAGGCTTTTTATGCTGACATCGTGTGCGTCCACGGCGTCCCAAGATCCATAGATTCGGACCGCGATCCCATATTCACCTCGGCATTCTGGAAGGCTCTCTTTGCGGCAACCGGCACCAAGCTCCACCTCACATCGATGTTCCATCCACAGTCCGATGGGCGATCTGCTTCACTGATGGTCATCCCTGACAATGGATCCGTTGGCTCCCATGGGCGGAATATATCTACAACTCCCACTCGGCCCTTCGCGATACTCCATTTCGGGTTGTCTACGGTTGACCGCCGCCATCGCTCCACTCCTATTGCACCGCCGAGCTCCGGAACGCTGCTATTGCACAGCCGCTGGCAGAGCATGATGAGTTCCTCAACGATGTCCGCCACCGGTTGGAGCAAGCTCAACAGGTGGCCAAGTGGTTCTATGACCGCTGGCACCGTGCGGTGCAGTTTGCAGTCAAGGACTGGGTCTGGCTACGTCTGCGACACCGAGTGCCAGCCTCACTATTGGATGTCCAAAAAGGGAAGCTCAGCCCTCGCTATTTTGGGCCATACTAGGCTGTAGCAGTGGTCAACGACGTCGCTTACAAGTTGGCCCTTCCACCCGGCGCAAAGCTTCGCGATGTCTTCCATGTCGGGCTTCTTAAACCATTCATCCACACTCTTCCGACGGCACCACTAGCTTTGCCTCCATTCGCCACGGCGTGGTCATTCCGACTCCTTCATAGGTTACTAAGGCGTGGCTTGCTCGAGGCATTCGTAAAGTTCTTGTCCAGTGGATGGGCCTTCCTCCGTCCACGGCAACATGGGAGGACCTCTAGACTTCCAGCTCGAGGACGAGCTGCTTCTTGGGGGGGGGGGGGGATGTTATGTGGGGAATTTCGTATAAACGGCATGCAACAGCATGAGCGCCGTGGGTAATTTTCGGATTAGGAACAGTGCCTGCAGTCCTAGCCAAATTAGTTAATCTGTTAGTTCTTCCTTCTTTTTAGTAATTCGGTTAATGTAAGCCTATTTAGGGGCAAAGTTACAAGAAAATAAGCAAGCAGAAATATTCATCTACAATCAATCTTCCTTTCTTCTCCCCCTTCGTTGCTGGCACGACTTTGGGGCGGCGAGGCAAGTGGCCTCGCCCTCCCGTCGAGCACGGCTACACACTTAGGCATTTGGGACCTCCCCCAGGTCCTAACAGGTAAAGCCCATTTTAGTCCTCAAGCTTTTACTTAATTCCAATTTTTACCCTGAACTACAAAACAGGTTATTTTTCACCCTAACTTCTAAAACCAGGAAAAATTAATTGTGGTTTTTACGATGCCTAATGCAAAAACAGTATGTGATGCTATTCTAGCCACTAATATGGCAATGACTTCACATGTCACACATTTTCCATCTCATTTTCGTACATAGTATGTGATACAAAGCATTTTTCTGCATCACTGGTTAAAACTATACATACGTGTGGTCCAAAATTGGTTAGAACTTTTTTGGTTTGGGAAGGAAGGATACATAAATTGTTTGTTGCAGGTGCTCAGTTGGGAATTTTGTTGGTTTTGGAGATACCGGGTAAAGAAATTACCGTACACATGGGAGGATGCATGCTACTTGACTCGGATGTCTCTTAAGATACCTGCTAATACATGGCAAAATATTGGTAATCGCGTTGTCTATTGATTAATGCAGCTATGCTTTTACCTTTGCTGTACCAGTTTGTATGTGGTTTGGTGGGTGAATATTCTTCATTCTTTTCTTTCCAAACATAAGTGACATCGGTAGATCAGATGCTTCCCCTAACCTTTTCAGGCTGACACCTACTACATCCGTCAGAAAATATGCTTCTTTCTAGTTGAAGAGATGGAGGTAGTATTTTAAGTATCCATTCATTCGAATGGCATGCAAGAAAGCATCTGGTCTTTAGAAAAAACTCATAAACCACTTGCAATGAAGTTCTTTAAAACACCAAAAATTCATATGAAGAGGCAGTCCGATTAGACATCTCAAAAAAATGTGAAGGCTTTGTCTTCTATGCCACAAGAAAACAAGGTGCACACATCCTGTCATGGATATTTGACATGTAATAGTGATAAGTTATGGGCATGTCAATACAGTATTTTTGTAAATAGTTAAAAAGTACTCCCTCCACTTTTTTTAAGGCATATATTGAATTCAGAAAGTCATGAAGATTGAACTTTGACCATTAATTTTTCATGAATCTATGTTACTAGCTATTAAACTAATATTGTGTGAAAGAATTTTGAATTTGAACCTATTCGTGTAACTTTTATACACTGAACGTACTATTGTGCAGAATGAGTCAATGGACAGTTCGACTTTTTGTATTGAAGATAAGCCTTCCAGGAGTTAATGGAGGGAGTGGAGTATATGTGTGTTCATAACTTTTGATCTATGTTCAATAAGTACAATTCAAAGCCAACCTATTTTAGTATTGAACATATTAAGATTTAAACCTTCTATGAAGTAAAGGAGTCTAGCCCATGGATTTTTTTCAGCTTCTTTTCTATCCAATTTAGTTTATGTTTCTTCTAATTACAAAAGAGAATAAATCCTTTATTTTTGCAGGCCGTTACTCATAGAACATTATTGACCCTAATCAAAAACTCTTTTGACTTTGGAATACAAATCTCTTTATCAATATACTGCTTCTTTAACTCATTCAATCCATAACATCCTTTTCAATTGAAAATTGAGATTCAGAGTTGGCACAGGCACACAGCTGCTATGCTTTGACCTGTTTGACTGTTTGACCCCATGCCATGGAAGCACATATTCACATTCGCATAGCCAAATTATTGTAAATGTACCAGATTTGTTTCCATTGTTGTTGTTTTTTGTTTTGAACAAAATAATTTGATATGTGTTTTGGACCTATATCAAAAAATCTGTGTTGCTTCTCAGTTTACAAAGAGTTGACAGAAGAGTTACTATGCACTGCTTAACTGCCATAATTAGGGTAGTTCCTGCTGAATGTACTGTGGTTCCTTTTTTGGTAGAGATGGGGTTGGTTTCTACATGTCACTATGCCTGATGTTCTGAATCACTTCTACTGAGCAAGTAACCCATAACCTAGTTAACTACTTGCAGTTGCAGAATGACGTAGCCCTTTTTTCCCCTCTTGTCTTTCAGATGATTATAGGAAGGAGAATCTTGTCATGAAGCGCCTCTGGGAAAAGAGCAGTATGGAGAGGTATATTGCAGAGATGAGAAAAGAATCAAAGCGTAGAAGATAGCTGTAGCATATTTTTCTGAGACAACTATGGCAACAGGTTGTTCAATGACACAACATCCACACCACATTTACTGGACAGAGGAACTATGGATAAGTGGTTCTGGTTCTGCCTTGAATTCATTGGCAGCTAAAAAAGTGACCAAAACAGTAGATCTTTCAAACAGCCAAGTATAATTCGAAGCATCATGTTGCAGCACGAAGTTTCTGTGTAGGGTGCAATTTTGTCGCTCTGAACGACTGGTAATTAGCTGAATATTGTCGCCTTGTATCAACCGAAAAGATATATCGTATATACATGTGTAATTGATACTTTGTTCATTGGATTATCTAAGGACCCTGCTCCCCGTTCCAGTGCGTTATTGACTCCCTGCTCCCGGTTGTGGTTGTATGCTGGGCACTTGCGAATGCTGCTCCCTCTTTCTGTTGTGTACCTACCCCTCCCTCTTTCTTGTGTGCATGAGCTGCTTTCTTATTCTCTCTACTCCATTAACAAAATTTAACAATTTATTCTTCTGATAAATCAATTATGGGATTTACGATATAATTATACTCTTGTATTTGACACAATTATATGTTTCGGGCAATATATCTTGATGTTGCTTTATGTTCCATGGAAATGTTACTCTGTTCTTTGGCGTTATTTTGTTCTTTTGTTTTTGAGTTTTTGCGAATATTTAATGTTTCAAAGCTTGAAAAACAATGTTTCATATATGAAAACTAAATGATTTAATCCATAAATTCAGTTGTGTTTTATTATTTCAATAATTGAAACATGTCGTGATATAGTGGTAGAACATTTTTCGATTAGCGGTGAAAGTTAAATGTTTTAATCTTAATTCAATTATGCTTCAACAATTTAACATACTAAAACATTTTTTTAATGTGGTGATAAAACATTTGGCGTGTGATACGGGTTAGGCGTACCTGTATATCCTATACATATTTATATCCGGTAATGATAAGTGTTATGTAGAGATAGAGATAATAAATCATGTAGAGTCTAGACTTGGGTGGGAAAATGCCTGACCTAATAGTATATGGTAGATGTTGAGATCGTATATTCTGGTGTCTAACTTATGTAACGTAACCCTCTCCCTCGGTATCATGCAACATTGGTATTACGCTGCTTTCGATTTTGCATGTAAATGAAACCATGAAGCAATGGTCCTAGCTAGCACTGCCCCCGTATCCTCACTGATCCCCTATCGGAGATGGTCACGACAGCGCATATTTTCAAAGGGCTAGGGCCTGTTTAGTTCTAAAAACTTTTTTTAAAAACATCACATCGAATATTTGGACATCTAAATGAAGCATTAAATATATATGAACATTAAAACTAATTACACAGTTATGAGAGAAATCGAATATTTGGACATCTAAATGAAGCATTAAATATATATGAACATTAAAACTAATTACACAGTTATGGGAGAAATTGTCAGACGAATCTTTTGAGCCTAATCAGGGCATGATTAGCCATAAGTGCTACAGTAACCAACATGTGCTCATGACGGATTAATTAGACTCAAAAGATCCGTCTCGCAGTTTTCAGGCGGAATCTGAAAGTTGTTTTTTCATTCATGTCCGAAAACCCCTTCCAACATTCGGTCAAACGTTCGACGTGACTCTTTTGCCAAAAACATTTGGCAACTAAATAAGGGCTTAATTTGATCATGTCACTACAAATTTGACGAATTAGAAAAATACCATTACTATTCGCGATGTCGGCTAGATGCCACTATAATTTTGTAAAATTGAATCCATGCTACTGCTGTCACATTTTTTATCTTCATATAGACCAAAATACCCCTAGACGTGGGACCCACGTGTCAGTTCTATCTTCTTCCTCCATCCTTCCCTCTTCTCTCTTCCCTATCTTCTTCCTCCATCCTCATATGCATGTTGGATACGGCACGGATACCCGCAAGTGCGGCCACAACACCATCACGCCGGTTGTCGAGGCAGTGGCAACAACACCGGTCTAGCTCCGAGTCCAGTTCCCTATCGGACTTCTCCTAGCAGGGCATGTCGGCCTCCGACGAGGCCGCAGTAGGGGCAATGAGGCCGTGAGGACGGGGGCGACGAGGGCGGCTGCAGCTGGGCGGGCGAAGAGGTGGACCTGCACGATGACGGACTCGGAGAGCGTAGTGGGTGGTCCACGTGGACAAGATTGAGCCCGATGACGGTGATGAGGGCGACACAGTCGGGTGAGCGAAGAGGTCGACCTAGAAGAGGATCTAGTGCGCGATGCCGGCATTCCTAGCGGTGACGCGAGGACGATGCCGTTGGCGGTGGCGAGGTGGCAGCAATTGGCGAGTAGGGTGTGGCCAACGGAGAAGAAGTAGGCAGTGGGTGCGGCCGGCTGGAGAAGTAGATGAGAAGAAAACAAGTGAAGGGAGAAAGGAGAGCGTGGCGGAAAACATGACGGCGATGGCATGGATTCAATTTTATAAAATTGCAGTGGCACCTAGCCGATATCACGAATAGTAATGGTATTTTTCTAATATAGTAAATTTGCAGTGGCATAGATCAAATTAACCCATTTACGAAATTACAACCTTTCCGTATTATCCAACGTAGATCATCTTTTATGAGGAACTTTCTCGTATGCCTTTGAAATTGTAGCCAATCCTCTACATGTTGGAGATTGCTCAGCTCACAAATTTGAGAGCTATAGCATTTCCAGCAATTCTACTAGTTGTAGTTAAGTAATGGCAAGAGGAAAAAACTAGAACATAAATTGCAACGAAGGAAGGAGAAGTCAAGGATAAACACTCTCATGTTTTTCCTGAGGTATCGAAGATCTGTGTCATGCCTAGAAATTTAACCAATTTTGAAACTTTGTTACGTATTAAATCCCATTCCACCACTACCCTAGGTACATAAGAAACAAACTAATGCATTATCATCGTCTTACAAAAGAAAAAAAATCTTAAACAATGCAGCGGAGAGAAAACGGTGAAGCGGGCAATAACCAATAGACAGTCATAGAGTGTAGGAGTCGCCTAAACCTCCGAAAGATCTTCATCTGATGCAGCTTCAGCTTTTGAGAAAAATGGGGAAAATCATGAGGCTGAGTACAACCATCATACTCAAGAAGCCATATCGGATAAGTGCAATAATAATGCACTTAATAAACAACACTTATAACATATTTAATTTAGCAAAAGCATTATAACATATTTAATTTAGCAAAAGCAAAAACATAGATATTTATTAATAAAAATTAAACCAATCACATGTCAATGCTATACCACAATGCACCAGGCCCAAACATCCACGAATATTGTGCTACACCACACAGTACCAGCTTCACCCATCTATATTAGCAAATTATTAACCATGTTTATTTGATTATAAAACGATGGGATTAATCATGGCAAATCTCAATCGATTGCCAAATGTGGGTGCTATTTGAACAATTTTACTCTAATTTGAGGTGTACAACTTTACCCATAAGACATGACTTCATGTATATACCTGTACGTCAGATATGCTACCACAACATTCCACGAAGAGGCTATGACACCATACTAACCCACCCCTAACTATTCACACCATACTAAGATTGCACCTCCCACATCCTCACCCGGGTTGGGCAGCCTACCCCGTTGTCACGGTAGATCCAAGCTGATCAAACCATCCATGGGCCGACTCAACTCCATCCTGCCTACCTTCTCCTGGATGTCTAGGAGAGGAAGGAGCTATATCTCTAGCCCACCTATTGCCCATAGTGGCTTTGTGGTAAGTACTATTTAGTCTCCCAAGGGTTTCATATGAACCGGTCCTAAATTTCCTTGAGCACCACCATAAAAATCATGCACATACAACCCTCCATTAGTCACATTTTAGTTGTTTTTGTAAACCCTAGAAATCATGAACTACTCTTCTTGCGAGACCAAAGCTCAGATTATTAATGACTAATATAGAGTCGCATCCCAAATTATTTTTGGTAAAGGAACTAATCATGGCCAAGCATTCACCTTAAGAGCACATGAATATACCCAGGTGACAAGCTAAAGGTAATTCCCATATAGCATGTAATTGCGAAAGAATGCATACATAATTTATAGATGCACAAATAATTTTAAAAAGGGAAAAATGGTCAAGGGATGCAACGTGACTTGCCTTGTGACTCTGAGAAGGCTTGGGCTAACCACTTCGTCATCAACCAGAACCTTGGTTTCACCGAAATATAAAGCATACAATTAAAACACTCAAAACAGTACATTGGATCACTAAAACCGTAAAATAAATTATTTTTAATGGATTCTTGATAAAATTATTGATCCATCGCAATTTGGACAAGCTTAAATTGGCTTCAGCTGAATTAGTTATGAATTTTAGAAGTTCTATTGCTTTATTAAACTTCAAAATGAGTTAACGATTTATAACCTGGAGTCGCACAACCTAATCACAAGCACGTCTAGCACCGAATGAAGCAAGGAAAAAGGATGAAAAAATGAGATGTTACCCTGGTTTTGGAACAACTGTTAACAACTTCTGTCGATTGCACGGTTCATGGCTGCTGCTGTACGAAATTTGACGACGGGGAAGAACAACTCGCAACAGCTGAAAGCGACTGTTGGTAGAACACGATTACTAACTCATGTACCATGGTGAGGACATAAACACCATCAATACATCCACGTCTCCACAAGTCCATCTTCATGGTCCTGTTACTCGTGCTCGTGAACGTCACCTCAACTTTTAGGTGAGTTAATTTTTGAGTTCATGTCCATCTTATTTATATCTCGGAGATGTGTGCACTGTCATTTTACTCAGGATCGATGGAGAGGATCCAAAGGGGAGAGGATCCATGTAGGCTGGATTTGGAATACAGGACAACACCAACTTCTGGTGACAACCATGACTTCATACGAACTCCGTTGTGGACGTGCAGTTACTTCATGGAAAGCTTATTAAGTGTACTTTCAAATGGATCCAGCCTCACATCCATATCTGTTTTGGAGAGGTCCCAATCGTCGTTTTACTACAGAGACCTTTTTATGTCCATGGTGCTATATCACTTAAGTTGGGCTCAATGGGCTGTGTATCTAGTTGAGTCCGTTCGGGACGTGTCTTAGAATTTGAGGATGACCTTGAATCGTCCTCCCACCTATATATTTCCCTTCGCCGCCATAGAACAATTTTGGTTTTGTTTATATCAAAATTTAGTTTCGCTACTTTGCCATGTAATCCTGTGATCGATTAGATCACCGGTTTGCTCGTTATGGAACCCCCGCCTGTGATACTTTTGTTGATTGAATCCTCCATATTTAATTCACAAATTGAGTTTCTTGTTCATTCTTGTTCTTGCTAGTTCTTGATTGCTTCTAAGAACAAATACCTCGTGGTTGGGCTGGCCGTGCATCCGTGGAGATTTACGACAGCCTTTGGAGTTGGTGTAACGATTGCTAAGGCGTAACATCCCTAGATAGTTGTAGTCGGATTGCCAACATCGCTCCATCAATTGACTTATCTACTCATCAAAAGATCAGGACATCCTTGTGCATCATACTAATACCAGATTCACATGACAACCTATTAATGGCTCACACAAACAATGACAAAACTCGCATGAAACACAGTTCACATAGACAAAACAAAACCGCATACTATGGACCTGCGTTTTTATGACATGAATCCGATCATGCATAATAGTGTTATTTCCTAGACCAAGTAGGTGGCACACATGAACTCGAGATGATGTATCACATAGAACATACACTTAGGTCTTACAATAAAATTATTACAATAGGTTCGCATACAAGCAAAAGAAGGTTAAACATGATAGTGGAAGGTGGACTAAGAAGCGGACTTGCAACAAGCAATGACCTGAGACTAAGATTACTACACATCTTCGCCTCTGGTACCCTCCAGGAAGTGATAGTAGGGATCCATTGTAGCATCATCCTCAGGTATTGATGTGGTAATATATCAAGAGTGAGTACAATAACTATACTCAACAAGTTATGACAGAATTTATGCAAATGCAGGGTAATATCAAAGAGGGAGCTTATGGTTCTTTCTGCATAAAAGCCTGTTCACAAATATATTTCACAAGTCTACATATAGCAGCAAATTTTAATCCATGGTTAGTTAGTCATTGTGGAGGTTCTGTCCATCATCCGAGTTTATCCCAAGAGATGGCTTCTCTCCACGGTGTCATCATGATTTTCTAGGTAATTTCCAGCTCCTTGCCTCTCAAGGAGATGGTTACCTAGCCTCAAAATAGCATCATGCATTATCCCAAGCCATCAGATTATATTGAGTCTAGCCTAGTGTTCACCATCCCAAACCATAAGCATATAATTGCAAAAAGATTCATGTTTATAAATTATAAATGTGAAAAGAATTTGAAAACTGGGATCAATATGCTCAAGGATTTACATCGTGACTTTCCTTGCGACTCCACAACGGCTTGGGCTACCACCTCGTAGTAGATTGGATGTTCGGTTTCGCAAAAAACTAAAGCAATCAATTAAAAAGACTCAAAACAGAAGAAAGGGCTTGACAAATTATGGATCAACTACAATTTAAAGGGGCTTAAACGAACTTTGGATTAGTTTGTTGTCAATTTTAGAATTCTGCTGTTTTCTTCATTATATGTAGGATATCCTTAGATGAACTTGACAACTTCATTAGAAGTTATTTCCGTGACTAGATAGCCTTCAACCCACTTGGTAAACTTGTCAACAAACACATAGATGTATGTAATTGAATCCACCCTGAGTTGGAAATGTCTTAAGTATGTGTAGCCCCTAGCATGATAAGGACCATGAACAGAGTACCCATCTGTAATTCTTGTGCAGACATCTTGGTGTGTTTGCTGTGAAACCGACAAGATTCACACTTCTTCACCATGTCCAAGTGTCTTGAATGGCAATCAATTACAATTAATCACCAAAACAATGCATAGGGGCCTAGATGCTTTCAATCTCTCCTTTTTTTTTGGTGGTCCATAACGAGACGACCATTTGAAATGATTCTATAAGGTGATCAAAGAGAAACAAGTATACAAGACAACCATAGAGATTGAAATGATTCTAAAAGGCAGTGCACCTCAAGGAATCTCAAAATGCGCTTATCGCATAAATGTCCATCTAGAAACATACAGCTTATGACATCTCATACAAGTCTCGTAGATCAGAGTATCAAAGTGCACGACAAGATATATAAGAGAGTAGAGAGATGCATCCCTGTGCTATACCCATCCTCCTAAAAGCCATCTACCTCAAGAAATTACCAAAAACCGCTAAGCTTCTATCTCTAAGCACAGAAGAGGATGAAATCTCAACCAACGAAGGAATAGAGACGACAGGCGACCTCATGAGCAGTACGCTGAGCCAACGAGGCAATCACAGAAGGTAGATTTCGACCAAGCTTAACTGGACCCATTAGAGGAGAGGTGCCAACAAGGCAACACTCGATGAAACGATAGTATAGCTAGTAGAGAGAGTGACGGAACAATAGGCATGCCACCACAAGCATAAATTATATTTTTGCATTTTACAATAAATTTAATAAGATGAATAGTCAAATATTATGTCAAAAAATAAACGGTGTCATCTACTTAGAAAACAGATGGAGTACACAAATTGTTATAGCCCATCGTCTCAACATGCAATGAAATTTGGCTTTGTAGACGCAACAGATTCTGGAAGGGTAAAAGATGCACAGAGCATCCATTTCCCAGGAGCAACAAGCCTCACTCTATGCATTTCAACGTCGGTCACGTTCTCACCCAGTGTCAAATTTATCCTCTGCAATTTATGGGTGTGTCAATCAATAAACAGAAGTATACAAAGGTTCTATCTTAAAAAGAAAAAAAACTTTGATAAGGCTGGTTTCTTACCTCATGGAAGTCATATTCAGGATCCTCTGCTTTGGAGAATCCGTACACGTGGATCCTTGGTATTACGCAAGGTAGTCCTGACTCAATGTGCCGTGAGATTCCTCTAAACACATCTGGGCAAAAAGTGAAATCATGAAACAATTGATTCTACTCTACTACCGAAGGCCTCAAAATTCCCATCCCAAAAACATTGGCTGCATATTGGCTATTAGAATGGACAGGTAATACTAGGGTCAAGGGACAATATTCAATATTTCCAATTAAAATAAAGAGGGGGAAAATTCATAAGCCGGTAAATGGTCCAAATGCCCTTATCATTTAGTTCCCACCCTCAAAAGTATGTGTCCCCTCAGCCATCCATGGTAGTCACTGTTGCATATTAGTTGGCTCCCGTGGTTCCCAGTCCACTCCCAAACCGCCTTCATCCCAGACACCACACATCATCCATAGGATAGCTGGCTGGAATTCCCCACTACGTTCGTGCCAGTGTGCTGCCTGTCCCCATCCATACTAGTGTCACGCCCAGAAATTTACACCAAATTTCTGAACAATAGCATGTATTAAATCTCGGTCCAGGCATCAGCCCGAGTACACACTATGACAAATTAATACACAGTTCCACGGCTTAAAAACAAATAAAAACAATTATCTATCGAAATGCAGCGGAAAAGGAAAACAAACTAAACCATCTAATCTTCAGCTTCAGCTGGCGAAGACGGCTCCACACCACAGGCACTCTCGACGGCGGACTGAACCTTACTTCAACCTTCGGAACAACCTTCTGACTCAGGCTCTGGCACTTGCTCTGGTGGGGGAAAAATTAAGCAAGGCTGAGTACAAACCACCGTACTCAACAAGTAACACCCAAGAGAGGAAGAATAATGAATGCAATAGGGTACAAGGAATAGGCTAAGGTTAAATTGCACAAAAGCTGCGGTAATTTAGCAAAACAGTAGATAAACTAAAAGACTGAAATAAAAGTAAAGTAAACATTTAAAATAATCATCCACTGTCCAACGTTACACCACGTTGCAACAGGCCCAGACCGCTGTCGAACGTTACACCACGTAGCGACAGGGTCAACCATCTGTCCAACGTTAAACCACGTTGCGACAGACCCAAACCACTGCCAACGTTACACCACATTGCGCAGGGTCAAACCAGTTCCAAGATTAATAAAATTATTAAAGAGGTTCAACTAATCCCAGTGAGTCTGTCGGTTCGCCCCATAACCGCGGGCACGGCTATTCGAATAGTTTTACTCTGCAGAGGTGTACAACTTTACCCACAAGACATGGCTGCCAAGCATGTTACCATGCCCCAACGTATCACCACGATACCTCAGTACGGAAACCATGATAAGACCTTTCACCTAGCCCTCCCTGGACAATCGCACCACACTTCAGGTTTCACCCCCTCCTTTACACCAAGTCGGGCAGTCCCCTCTTGTGCCTTGGTAGATCCGGAAGCAGGAGAAGCTTTCGTTACACCACGATTGCCCGTCCATACTCCATCACGCCTACCCTTGCCTGGGTACGTCGAATAGGGACAAGCTAGATTACGAGTCTCACCGTTGCCCATTCTGGCTTGTGGTTAGTACGTGTAAGACCTTCAGGGTTTCCTGAGAACCGGTCCTTAATTGCCATGGGCACGACTCTCAAAACCATGCACCCACAGCCCACCATAAGCAATATTTTAGTTGTATTAATCCACCTCGGGAAATGAATAATGATAACAACCATTGAAGGTGTACCAAAGTGCAACAATAATTAAATAATAATTGGTGAGCTAGTTGAACTAAGCGTGGCTAAGCATTGACTAACCCTAATTCTAGTCAAATTAACCCTGGGATGACAATAATGAATGAATAGGAATCAACGGATATAAAGGTAAATGCCCAATAGATAAATACAATAAATAGATTTGCATAAAACAATGCATGTTTGAATGTAAAAGCGGGGGATTTTATAATCATGGGTTCAATATGATCAAAGAAGGGTGCCACTTGCCTTGCTTAGACCCACGAGGAACTTCGGCGACGACTTCGGGAACGAACGGCGCTGCGACTGGGTCAAAACCTACGACAAACAAGGCAAAACAAACAAAACAGGCTAAAAAACTACTGAAACAGAGAAAGAAACTATTTTTAATGGATTCTTGGCATTTTTCTGGATTTAATGAAACTTGACTGGACCTAAACGGAGACTAGATGAATTACTTATGAATTTTAGAAGTTTTCTGGGTTTTTTAGCTAAACAGAAAAGTCCTAAATCAATTATTGCGCAATTAATGGGGCTGCTGACGTCAGCGAGGAGAGAGGAACTGACGGCTGACAGGTGGGGACCACCTGTCGGTGAGAGAGAGGGGGAGGTGGGCGGCTGACACGCGGGCCCGGGGAGGAGAGAGAGGAAGGGGCTGGCGGGGTGGCGGCTGACGGGTGGGACCCGTCGGTCGGCGACCGTGAAACAGAGAGGAGGGGAGCCGGGTCTGGCCGGGAGAGGGAGAGGGGCGGCGACGTCCGACGGCGATGGACGGCGACCGGCAGAGGACGGCGCCCGGCGACGAGCGGCGCGAACCGGCGGGCGGCGGCGAACGGCGACGGCAGCCGGGAAGCGGGAACATCGGCGTGCGAGCAGCGGCGGCGGGAGCGGCGGCGACGGCGAGGGCCGAGGAGGAAAGGGGAGGTGGCGATGGCGATGACCGGCGGCACGAGGGCATCGACGTCGGCGACACCGACCGGCGACCGAAGCGCGACGACGGCGTCGGCGAGGAGGAGGCAGAGACCGCGGCGGGGTGGCGCGGCTCGGAGCGGCGGCGGAGCAGAGCGGAGGGAGAGGGTGGCTGAGCGGCGGCGGAGCGGAGCGGCCAAGTGGCAGCGATAGAGGAGAGGAGAGACGGCCTCGACGGCGGCGCGGGGACAGCGACGGCCGGCGACGGCTCGACAGCAGAGCGGCGGTTGGTGGTCAGCGGAGGCGAAGGTGGTGACGAGAACGGCGACGACGGGTCGGCGCGGACGGAGACGGCAGGTGGAGGGCGACGGCGGGCGCAGGCAGCGAAGGCTTGGTGGCCGTGCGACGATGGTGACGAAGGGCGGGAGTTGCGTTGGCGGCGCGAGCGGAGGACTCGGGGCGGCGGCGGACTCGGCCGGCGCGGCGCGGCGCGGAGGCGGGGGCGCTGGCGAAACCTGGTCGCTGACAGGTGGGCCCCACCTGTCAGTGGCGCGAGGGGAGGAGGGAGGCGAGACGGACTCGCGGCGAGCGCGGGCGCGGACGCGCGAGCGAGCTGGGCCGGGCGGCGGCCCAGGCGGAGGCGCGCGCGGGCGGAGGAGGCTGGAGCGGGAGGCCGGCTCGGCTGGGCCGGCCGGGCGGGGAGAGGTGGGCCGGCTCGGCTGGGCCGGCCCGGGAAGGAGGAGAGGAAAAAGAAAAAGGAAAAAGAAAAGGAAGGGAGGAAAATTGGACTTCGGCCCAATTTGAGAAGGAAGGGAAAAAGAAAGGAAAAAGGAGGGAAAAAGGAAAACCCCACTTTTGCCGAGTTTTAAATTAATTTGTTTGGCCAAATTTTATACTTCTGCAATTTAAATTCAAATCCTGTTAGTCGATTTGCGAGCCTCGATTTAATTGAATTAATTCCTTTTAGAGGGATTTTTCCTGAGTTAATTAAGCCAATTGTTATTTACGGATTTCTTTTTACGATTTAGGCTTGGGATAAAACTCCGGGCGTGACAAATCCACCCCCCTTAACAGAATCTCGTCCCCGAGATTCGGAGGAGCTGTTAAAGAGGTGCAGACAAGCAGCCTAGAGTTGGCAGAACTTACCTGGAGCAAACTCGGGTGCGGCTTGAGCTTCCTTGGCTGAGACTTGATTGACTTGGGCTTGCACGAATCCTGGTTTGTTGCGTCTTGGCTGTGGACACTCCTTGGCGATGTGACCCGGTCTGTTGCAGTTGAAACAAACCCCTGGCTTCTGAGCTAGTGTTGTCTGGCTTGGCGGTGGCAGTGCTGATAAGGGCTGCAGTTGTCCTCCATTGTTGTCGTTGTCATGGGGGTTGTGGTTGCTTGGGTTAAAAGGTCGGTGTTGACGAACAATCAGTGTCGAAGACCCCTGTTGTTGTCCAAAGTGCAAACGTGGCTTCTGGTTCTTTCCTGTGTTGACTTGTTCCGTTTTTCTCTTGCGATCCATCTGGTTGCACTGGTCCTCCTGACAGATTGCTTTGTCTACTAACTTCTCAAAGTCTGCAAAATCCTTTGAGATCAGCTGTTTGGTCAGGTCATCATCCAATCCTTCAAGAAACTTCTCTTGTCTTTCAGCATCGGTGCGCACATCTTCCGGGGCATAACGTGCTAGGCGGTTGAACTCATGGAGATACTCTGTAACTGTCATATCCCCTTGTTGTAGATCACGAAACTCTCGCTTCTTCTGTGCCACTATTCCATCCGGCACATGAGCTTTCCGAAAACTATTGCAGAACTCGTCCCAAGTGATATCTGTAGTGGCAGTCCGAGTAGCCAGAAGGTTATCCCACCAAACGGAGGCGGGTCCCATCAGTTGGTGAGTCGCGAAAGCGACCTTCTCTTGATCACTGCACTCCAAAAGATTCAGCTTCTTTTCGATTGCATGTAGCCAGTCATTTGCTTCCATCGGGTTGGTTGTGCTCGCAAACGTCGGTGGTCGAACTCGAAGAAACTCTGATAACCTTGATTGTGCTGGCAGTGGTCCTTGGTGTTGATTTTGCTGCTGATTCATCCAAAGCTGCATCACCTGTTGGTGTTGTTGTTGCATCTGTTGCATCATCATGGTCATCATCTGAGCCTGGTTGGCTAGAACTTGGGCAATCGTCGGGTCCTCTTGTTGCGGCGGTGGCGATCCATTGCGCGAACCTTCATGGTTTTCTTGACTTCCAGTTGCTCCATTGTTGTTGCGGTTACTGTTCCTTGTGTTCACCATCTTCAGAGCAGAAGGAGAGAACAAAGGCAGAGGAGAAAATCAAAGGGGCTTTTCTTGAATTACTCGAGTGAAATTTTCTGATCTGGATTAAAACACTTAAAAGAGCACTCAACTCCTGGTGGTACAACCATAACGCCACTACTTGCTATGGTGAACCGCTAACCCCAAAACAAACCTACACACACAAAAACTACCAAGCAACGACTAAAAGACGATGCTAGGGTAACGTCTACGGCTCGAAACGGCTGCGACGACTGAAGAAGCAAAGCTTGACTCTTGAACGACTTGTCTTCAACTTGAGAGCGACGCTTGGAGTAGCGCAGACCTGACTCTTCACTTCGGGAAGAACTTGAATCTTCGGTCTTGACACTTGATCGGCTGAAGTTGCTGATGACTGCTGCGACGAAGGCACGGGCTCGTCGGTGGGATGACACACATCTATAGAGATCAAGGTTTGAGAAGCAAGAATGCTCGCTAAATTTTCAAAACCAAAAGACTCGACTCTTTTTTTTTTTTTTGCAAACGACTCAAATTTTGCAAATCCTAATGCATATGACAGAAGGCTCCTAGGGTTTCCATTTGGCTCATCCTACGGTCAAGATTGGCTCTGATACCAACTTGTCACGCCCAGAAATTTACACCAAATTTCTGAACAATAGCATGTATTAAATCTCGGTCCAGGCATCAGCCCGAGTACACACTATGACAAATTAATACACAGTTCCACGGCTTAAAAACAAATAAAAACAATTATCTATCGAAATGCAGCGGAAAAGGAAAACAAACTAAACCATCTAATCTTCAGCTTCAGCTGGCGAAGACGGCTCCACACCACAGGCACTCTCGACGGCGGACTGAACCTTACTTCAACCTTCGGAACAACCTTCTGACTCAGGCTCTGGCACTTGCTCTGGTGGGGGAAAAATTAAGCAAGGCTGAGTACAAACCACCGTACTCAACAAGTAACACCCAAGAGAGGAAGAATAATGAATGCAATAGGGTACAAGGAATAGGCTAAGGTTAAATTGCACAAAAGCTGCGGTAATTTAGCAAAACAGTAGATAAACTAAAAGACTGAAATAAAAGTAAAGTAAACATTTAAAATAATCATCCACTGTCCAACGTTACACCACGTTGCAACAGGCCCAGACCGCTGTCGAACGTTACACCACGTAGCGACAGGGTCAACCATCTGTCCAACGTTAAACCACGTTGCGACAGACCCAAACCACTGCCAACGTTACACCACATTGCGCAGGGTCAAACCAGTTCCAAGATTAATAAAATTATTAAAGAGGTTCAACTAATCCCAGTGAGTCTGTCGGTTCGCCCCATAACCGCGGGCACGGCTATTCGAATAGTTTTACTCTGCAGAGGTGTACAACTTTACCCACAAGACATGGCTGCCAAGCATGTTACCATGCCCCAACGTATCACCACGATACCTCAGTACGGAAACCATGATAAGACCTTTCACCTAGCCCTCCCTGGACAATCGCACCACACTTCAGGTTTCACCCCCTCCTTTACACCAAGTCGGGCAGTCCCCTCTTGTGCCTTGGTAGATCCGGAAGCAGGAGAAGCTTTCGTTACACCACGATTGCCCGTCCATACTCCATCACGCCTACCCTTGCCTGGGTACGTCGAATAGGGACAAGCTAGATTACGAGTCTCACCGTTGCCCATTCTGGCTTGTGGTTAGTACGTGTAAGACCTTCAGGGTTTCCTGAGAACCGGTCCTTAATTGCCATGGGCACGACTCTCAAAACCATGCACCCACAGCCCACCATAAGCAATATTTTAGTTGTATTAATCCACCTCGGGAAATGAATAATGATAACAACCATTGAAGGTGTACCAAAGTGCAACAATAATTAAATAATAATTGGTGAGCTAGTTGAACTAAGCGTGGCTAAGCATTGACTAACCCTAATTCTAGTCAAATTAACCCTGGGATGACAATAATGAATGAATAGGAATCAACGGATATAAAGGTAAATGCCCAATAGATAAATACAATAAATAGATTTGCATAAAACAATGCATGTTTGAATGTAAAAGCGGGGGATTTTATAATCATGGGTTCAATATGATCAAAGAAGGGTGCCACTTGCCTTGCTTAGACCCACGAGGAACTTCGGCGACGACTTCGGGAACGAACGGCGCTGCGACTGGGTCAAAACCTACGACAAACAAGGCAAAACAAACAAAACAGGCTAAAAAACTACTGAAACAGAGAAAGAAACTATTTTTAATGGATTCTTGGCATTTTTCTGGATTTAATGAAACTTGACTGGACCTAAACGGAGACTAGATGAATTACTTATGAATTTTAGAAGTTTTCTGGGTTTTTTAGCTAAACAGAAAAGTCCTAAATCAATTATTGCGCAATTAATGGGGCTGCTGACGTCAGCGAGGAGAGAGGAACTGACGGCTGACAGGTGGGGACCACCTGTCGGTGAGAGAGAGGGGGAGGTGGGCGGCTGACACGCGGGCCCGGGGAGGAGAGAGAGGAAGGGGCTGGCGGGGTGGCGGCTGACGGGTGGGACCCGTCGGTCGGCGACCGTGAAACAGAGAGGAGGGGAGCCGGGTCTGGCCGGGAGAGGGAGAGGGGCGGCGACGTCCGACGGCGATGGACGGCGACCGGCAGAGGACGGCGCCCGGCGACGAGCGGCGCGAACCGGCGGGCGGCGGCGAACGGCGACGGCAGCCGGGAAGCGGGAACATCGGCGTGCGAGCAGCGGCGGCGGGAGCGGCGGCGACGGCGAGGGCCGAGGAGGAAAGGGGAGGTGGCGATGGCGATGACCGGCGGCACGAGGGCATCGACGTCGGCGACACCGACCGGCGACCGAAGCGCGACGACGGCGTCGGCGAGGAGGAGGCAGAGACCGCGGCGGGGTGGCGCGGCTCGGAGCGGCGGCGGAGCAGAGCGGAGGGAGAGGGTGGCTGAGCGGCGGCGGAGCGGAGCGGCCAAGTGGCAGCGATAGAGGAGAGGAGAGACGGCCTCGACGGCGGCGCGGGGACAGCGACGGCCGGCGACGGCTCGACAGCAGAGCGGCGGTTGGTGGTCAGCGGAGGCGAAGGTGGTGACGAGAACGGCGACGACGGGTCGGCGCGGACGGAGACGGCAGGTGGAGGGCGACGGCGGGCGCAGGCAGCGAAGGCTTGGTGGCCGTGCGACGATGGTGACGAAGGGCGGGAGTTGCGTTGGCGGCGCGAGCGGAGGACTCGGGGCGGCGGCGGACTCGGCCGGCGCGGCGCGGCGCGGAGGCGGGGGCGCTGGCGAAACCTGGTCGCTGACAGGTGGGCCCCACCTGTCAGTGGCGCGAGGGGAGGAGGGAGGCGAGACGGACTCGCGGCGAGCGCGGGCGCGGACGCGCGAGCGAGCTGGGCCGGGCGGCGGCCCAGGCGGAGGCGCGCGCGGGCGGAGGAGGCTGGAGCGGGAGGCCGGCTCGGCTGGGCCGGCCGGGCGGGGAGAGGTGGGCCGGCTCGGCTGGGCCGGCCCGGGAAGGAGGAGAGGAAAAAGAAAAAGGAAAAAGAAAAGGAAGGGAGGAAAATTGGACTTCGGCCCAATTTGAGAAGGAAGGGAAAAAGAAAGGAAAAAGGAGGGAAAAAGGAAAACCCCACTTTTGCCGAGTTTTAAATTAATTTGTTTGGCCAAATTTTATACTTCTGCAATTTAAATTCAAATCCTGTTAGTCGATTTGCGAGCCTCGATTTAATTGAATTAATTCCTTTTAGAGGGATTTTTCCTGAGTTAATTAAGCCAATTGTTATTTACAGATTTCTTTTTACGATTTAGGCTTGGGATAAAACTCCGGGCGTGACAACTAGTCACCGTCAGCACTCGCTGTCTCACACTGGCAGCCTCCCACTATTTATCATCCGCTTCATCACCAATTGACTAATCCACCATTGCCATCTTGCAGTCATCGGGATATCCTTTGCCTGCACCATGGCTCTACTAGCACTGACAGCCTTTGCATCCTTGCGTCTCAAGCCACTCGCTCCCACACATCCTTGCCCTCTATCTTGCGCTCCGGCCCCGCCTATCAAAGCCAGTTCAGATGGTGGAGACACTGTGCACCCACCGTACCCTTTACACATTGCCGCCATCTCATTCTACCCTTAGATCCTGCCCTCGTTGCCTAAAACCAAGTGATTTCATGCATTTGTACTAGGCAAACGGCAGCGATTTCTTACCTTTGTATCGGGCACACAGTAGTGAGCATTGGTAAGACCAAAGGATTCACTGACAATCATTTCCTCCCCAAGATTCATGCCTACTTTGTGTTTTTGCCCCTTAACTATCAACTGTGGCAGAGTTATTAGTATGTCTTCCCTTTTTTGCTGTGCAGGGAGACACGTAAGTATCCCTCTATTATCTGGTTCAAAGAGGCCGATACAAGTTCTATTGCATTTTAAGGGGGTAGGGTTCATAACAGTCACACAAATTCACATATGATTAGCCTCTCTTGAAGGCAACAGCCATTAGCCTCATTGTGAGGCTTCAATTATAGTTGTGGAATACCTGTACTAGGGGTATCCGTAAACTACATGTATACATACAGTCGTAAGGGTACCGAATAGGAAAGAGATTATATCTGTATGGTATCAACCGGAGTTTCGTAACTATAGGATTGCATGCCGCATGTACCGAATCCGAGTTGTAAGCAAATTAGGATAGATCTTAGTCTCATCAGATTAGGACTCTATCTGTAAGCCCTATCCCCTACTATATAAGGGGGACAGGGGCACCCCTCATGGGGGACAGGATATTCAGATCAACTATCTTCTAGTTGATCTGTTCACAATCCAATACAATCGCCAAGCAGAAGTAGGGTATTATCTCGCTAGTCGAGAGCCTGAACCTGGGTAACCCTGTGTCTTCATCCTAACCATCGATCTTTATGCCTCGCTAGCCACCCATATATATTGCTGACATCCAAATCGTCGACAGTTGACGCGCCAGGTAGGGGCAGCTACTCCGAGGTCTTCGACGAGATCAATGGACCAAAACTACAAGATCATGAAGACAAAGTTTGTCCTGAGGCAAACCTTTAAGTTTGATGGCATCAACTTCCTCGCCGACCAGGATGGTGCGCTCTCCTACACGTGTTCAGATTCATCTGGGCCTGAGGAGGATGTGTGCCGCTTTGAACCAAACAACTCGGCGCTATTTCAAGATGAGATCCAGTCTAGATCTCACCATACCGAGCTGCAGTCTCCTGAGTTGGCACCTCCACCGCTCGAGATCGAGGTCAACGCAAAGCCGACTGCTCAAGTTGCCGCATCAGCCACCTACAGCAGCTTGGGAAGCTTCGTTCCCCCAGAGAGGTCCTCACCGTCACTCGGGCAACAACGAACGAGGTTGAGAAGAAGCGCCAAGGGGAGCAAGCAGACAAGCTGGCCGAAGAACAGCGGAAGGAAGACAAACGCCATCAACATGAAGACGAAGCCAGACGCCAATGTGAGAATCAATCTCGCGAACAACTAAGGAGCCAGCCACACAAAGTGTAG
This sequence comes from Oryza brachyantha, assembly GCF_000231095.2. Taxonomy (NCBI): domain Eukaryota; kingdom Viridiplantae; phylum Streptophyta; class Magnoliopsida; order Poales; family Poaceae; genus Oryza; species Oryza brachyantha. The sequence goes on from NC_023163.2 coordinate 12,307,246, forward strand.
TGCGATCTACTCAACAGTCCGGTTGAGGGGCATGCAGTCTTTAAGACCCTTCAACAAAACGTTCAAGCGGTGGTGGATCTACTCGACGACGTCGTTCAGCAGCTGCCTCAACAAGATCTACCGATGGTTGAAACCATCAACAAGATCAAGGCAATGGTGACTATAGCTGCGATCCAATACTCGTCGCAACGCAACTCGGGAATACCACCGGTACGATCGGAGGCTTAGTCGTCTAGGTCACCCCGATCTAGATCGAACATTTCCAAACGACCATCCGGATCTCGGCCACCGACTGGTAACAGATCGCGTCAAACATCTCCTGACCCAGAGCAGAGGAAAGACATAGCAAGTAAGCAACACCGCCTCAATGACGAAATCTGCCGACTGGATAAACAACGCCAAGACCTTGAGGCCGAGAAGAAGCGTATCTACCAGGAAGATAGCTTCAACCTCCATCGAAAGATTGAACGCCAACGTCAAGCTCGCCAGGAAGGTCGTCGTTGGGACCACGAACATCAGAGCCATAGTTGGGGGCCTAGGCATCGGTCACCCGAGAGCTCAGACACCGACGTGGTCGACGGTGTAGTGGTCTTCACTAAAAACTTGAGCCAGCTTACTTGGCCGACTGGTAACCAAAGAAGACATGGTGCTGCGATTGTGGGCTCAAGAAGTCCGATCGACGTGTGTCGCGACTCCGCCCAAATCGTTTGTTTATCAGAACCATTTGGAAGATCAGGAACCCTTGTCCACATCAGTTGGTATTAGAGCTCTAGGTTCACCATCAGGTTCGCTCAGTATCTTTACCCTAGTTTTTACCCTAGAGTCTACAAAAAAGCCAACAAAAAATAGTCGATAGTCTTCCTTAACCTAGACCATCTTTTAGCCTTTGCATAATTCAATTTCAGAGTCCGTACTGTTGAGTTTGTGTCCTAGTCGAGTTTGTGGTCACTAGTTTAATTTCGAGTTTTTTGGTTCTAGATCTATCTGTCGTGTTGCGCGAGAGCCTACCTTGAGAGATCAAGTTCTACTCGGTTTCAGATTGCTAGCCGCCTTGTGTTAATAACCCGCTTTCACAAGCCTGATTAGATAGGTCGCAAGCCGCCGCCCTGCTTCCGCTAGCCCCCTTGTTAGCCGCTTGCTAAACCTATTTGCAATCTGTCCGTGAATTGAAGATACCAAGCCGCGAAACCCTAATTCGCGCCCCCTTCGGTAAAACAACTCTAACTTTCTCATACGGACTCCGATTTGGAAGTTTTTATACCTTTCGGACATCTACAGAAAATTGTACCACAACTTCGCACCTACTTGAGAATTTTCCATAGGTCACATCTTGCATCAATTTAGGATATAACTTTACGAGTTTGTTATTTGTGTACCCCTGGTTGAGAAAAAAGACTATAGAAAAAAGAAAAAAAGGGGCAAAAAAATTGAAAAAAAATTGAAAAAAAAGAGAGAGACTGAGAGGCTGTTGACTCTTGTGGTGTGCTGAGTACAACTTTCAGAGGTGTTTCCTTGTTGAGAGACTTTTGAGAGAGAGCCTATTTCCTTTGTTTTCACTCTCGCTTGATAGACTAGCTCTAGAAAACGTGTCTCTTCCAGCGACTGCTACTTGTACTTAAGCCATTTATTCAGCTTTACTATCTGTTATTGCACTGTGTACCACTCACATATAGTTGGCCTTCTTAGCTCTACATATCGACACAGGTTCTTGATCCTTGCAATCGCTGCCTACGTTCTACCTGGTATCCTTTGTTTGCTGGTAACAACCTTATAAGAACTTGGTCAGGAGCTCCATATTGCTAAGAGTGGTTGAGAGGCACCACTACACTTGCGTAGTAGATTATTAGGGATAACCTTCACTGTTTGTTCCTGTTTTGCTGTCTGCAATGACAGGTGACTAAGGAAGTACCACTCCCAAGGACTTCAACGAGTGTGTTGGTCAGGAGCAACTACAAGCTACTATGGACCAATTGCAGACAGAGATGACAGAGAAGGTCTACAAGGCCGTCACCGATGTGCTCATCCAGATGAAACTTGGTGACATCATAGAGAGGGTGAAAAAGCGTGTATCCACGCTAACCGACCGGATTGTTGCGTTGGAGACTCGTCAACCAACCAACGAGCATGAAGACGTTGTGTATGACGGCCAAGGTAATGTGGATGAAGCAGCAACATGACAAGCACGACTTCGGCGTGTCTTCGTACTAACACCACGGGTATGTGTGGTCATCGACAGCATCATGGTAATGATAATAACCACGTTCATGTTGATCCTTATGCTAAGGTAAAATTTACAATACCATCTTTTTCGGGCCATTATGATGCGGAAGGATATCTTGATTGGGAGATGACAGTAGAGCAAAAGTTTAGTTCTTATCTTGTGCCTGAGCAACATAGAGTTAGACAAGCCACAAGTGAATTTAAAGATTTTGCTATAATTTGGTGGACTGGTTTAGCTGCAGAGGGTGTTGTACCTCATACATGGGAAGAGCTTAAGGTTGCTATGCGTGATAGATTTTTTCCACCATCTTATCATAGAGACTTGCGTAAGAATTTGATGTGTTTAGCCCAAGGTGATAAATCTGTGCAAGATTACTATGGTGAGCTTCAAAAGGGTTAAATGCGATGTGGCATAGTAGAGGGGCCCGAGGATGCTATTTGTCATTTTTACTCGGGGTTGAGACGAGAAATCTAGGACATAGTGGATTATAAGGAATTTAACACTGTCAACTAGTTGTTTCAATTTGCTATGCTTGCAGAAAAGCAATTACAGGGGCGTGAGCAGAAGTGTAAGAGCAAGTCAACTACGTACTCTCCGCGCACGGCTCCACCTTCAGGGATGATCAAGGCCACCTCTTCTCGAGAACCTCCATCTGTGAACAAGCGACCCGTTGCATCCGACGTTTCTACAGCACCAAAACCACCGCTACCATGACCCGCCGATTTAGGTAAAAGTTCCTCGACAATACCCACCAAGTGTGCCTCATCCGTCGCTTCGACGGGACGCAATACAAAAATTCAGTGCCACCACTGCCAAGGGTTTGGCCATGTGCAAAAGGATTGCCCTAGTCAACGGGCTTATGTCGCTACAGAAGATGGTTACGTCAGTACTTCTGACATTGAAGACGAAGAGGAAGGAGAGGTTGAGGATGATGCAGTGTATGGCCGTGAGGACACGACGGCATACCAAACCATCATTGTACAACGGGTTCTCAGCACTCAAGTACAACAATCTGAGAGGTCGCAACGCCACAATTTGTTCCAGATTTTCTTTGTCATCAACAATCATCGTGCACGTGTGATCATTGATGAAGGAAGCTGCAAAAATTTGGTGAGCTCTGATTTGGTCAAGAAGCTTGGCTTGGCCACATAGCCACATCCACATCCTTACTACATTCAGTGGTTAAACGATTCCGGAAGAGCTAAGGTAACACAGGTTTGTCGGGTTTTGTTTTCCATTCAGTGGTTAAACTTTCCAATGGATCTGGTCCCACGTCCAAATTCTTTCCGAGTCAACGGCAATAGACTGAACAAGTTGGCGTCGTCTTTTGGCCTGTTGGGCCATGTATCGAGTCCGAGTCCATTAGGGACGCGTCCAGGGGGTCTTGCATGACTCTAGCCTTTATATATCAGTAGCCGTCGCCTAGGTTAGGGTTGGGTTTTGCTTATATTAATCTGTCAAGAACAGTTTCGCCGCTAGATCGGTTTGTAAGACCTCAACTCGTGAGTTTAATCATTCTTCTGCAATTTTGGTTGCTTTCTTTCTTGTTCTTGTTTGTGTTCTTCGATTCGCAAACAGGGATTAGCCTTCTCGGTGAGGCCATTTGTGTTCCGGCACGGTGGTAACTAGAGGAGACGTGGTGCTGCGATTGCGGGGCTCAAGAAGCTGGATCGACGTGTGTTGCGACTCCGCCCAAATCGTTTGTTTATCAGAACCTTTCAGAACGTCGGAAATCCTAGTCCACATCAAAGCGAAACTGACTCTAAGAAATTTTGGCTATTCAACCTAAGTATCAGATCAAGCAATCAGTACAAAACTATGATTCTCAAGTCAACAACCATTTTCGCAAAGCACTCAACAATTTTCGCAACCAAGTTTGAAAAGAAAGATTTTGAAATTTTGTTTGGGAATGTTTGAGCCTTACTCCTGGTATTTAAGACCAATTCTATTTAAGAATTGACCTCTAAAAATACGAAGACTCATGTTTTTTCTAACATGTGTATGAAGTTGATTTAACTATTGAAAAGTTAAGCCGATTTTCATGCAATGTTGCGAGAATCCAAGATATTTAGTTCATTTCTCAAGTCACAAAACCTTTTCTCATCTAAGGGTTTGGTGAAGATGTCGGCTAGTTGATGTTCGGTTCTCACATGGGTTAAAGAAATGTCTCCTTTGTATTATGGTCTCTCAAGAAATGGTGTCGGTTATTGATATGTTTGGTTCTTGAGTGTTGGACTGGATTGTTGGCTATTTTGATAGCACTCTCATTGTCACAAATGAGGGGGATCCTAGTCATGGTATATCCAAAATCTTGGAGAGACTGTTTCATCCATAGGAGTTGGGCACAACACGCACCGGCGACTATGTATTCGGCTTTGGCGGTGGATAAAGCTATGGAATTTTGTTTCTTGGATGACCATGAGACTAGAGACCACCCAAGGAATTGACAAGTTCCTGTGGTACTTTTTCTATCAACCTTACACCCGGCGTAATCTGAGTAGGAGTAGCCTACCAACTCAAAATTGCACCCTTTCGGATACCAAAGCCCTAGGTTTGTAGTGTGAACCAAATACCTCAATATTCTCTTAACGGCCACCAAATGACACTCTTTTGGAGCAGCTTGAAAGCGAGCACACATGCATACACTAAGCATTATGTCGGGCCTAGATGCACAAAGATAAAGGAGGGAGCCGATGATTGAATGATATACCTTGATATCTACCTCCTTACCATTAATATCAAGGTCGAGGTGTCCATTTATAGGCATTGACGTCTTGATGGGTTTGACGACATCCATTTCAAACTTGTTGAGGACATCTTTCAGGTACTTTGTTTGCGAAATGAACGTGCCATCCTTGAGTTGCCTTACTTGCAAGCCGAGGAAGAACTTCAATTCTCCCATCATGGACATTTCGAACCTTTTGGTCATGATCCTACTAAACTCTTCACTAAATGAAACATTAGTTGAGCCAAATATTATGTCGTTGACATAAATTTGGCATACAAACAAATCATTTTTAAATTTCTTGGTGAAGAGAGTAGTGTCGGCCTTCCCTATTTTGAAACTGTTCTTGGTTAGGAAATCACGAAGACACTCATACCATGCCCTTAGTGCTTGCTTGAGCTCATACAAAGCCTTGCGTAGCTTGTAGACGTGGTAGGGGTGCTTTGGATCCTCGAAGCCCGGCGGTTGCTCCACGTATACCAATTCGGAGATTGGTCCATTGAGAAACGCGCTCTTGACGTCCATTTGGTATAACTTAAAATCATGGTTACCGGCATAAGCTAATAGAATGCGAATGGACTCAAGGCAGGCAACCGGCGCAAAGGTTTCACCAAAGTCAAGTCCTTCGACTTGAGTGAAACCTTGGGCCACTAACCGTGCTTTTTTTCTTGTGACGACCCCATGCTCATCTTGCTTGTTCCGGAAAACCCCACTTGGTCCCCATCACATTTTGCTTAGGCCTTTCCACGAGAGACCACACTTCATTTCTCTTGAAGTTGTTGAGCTCTTCTTGCATGGCCATTACCCAATCCGGGTCTCCAAGCACGTCTTACACTTTCACTGGTTCCAAAGATGAGACAAATGAGTAAATCTAACAAAAACTTGCAATTTGGGATCGAGTCATTACCCCTTTTTGCATATCACCAAGAATGTTGTCCACTGGGTGATGCCTTTATACTGTTTGATGAATTCGAGGATAGTGCACCGTGGGGGCCAGAGCCGATTCTTGCTCACATGTGCCCACGGCGTCAATCCTATCCCCAAGGTCTTTATTGCCACCATCATCATCAACTTGTACAGGATCATCTTGGGTTGAGGATTCTTGTTGAACGTCGTGTTCTTGCTCTTGCTCCCCCTCAACCTCCCGGGGTCTTACATCTCCAACGGCCTTGTTGTCTATATCCTCCCGTGAAATTCCAATTCCTGCATCATTCACTTCAACTTGCTCTACTTGAGAGCCATTTGTTTCATCAAACGTCACATCCCTTGAGACTTCAACAATACCGGTGGTTTTGTTGAAGACCCGATAGGCACGTGCGTTTGCCTCATATCCTAATAGAAAACCTTCATCTACTTTGGATGCAAACTTAGATGATCTAGGCCTTTTGCTAAGAATGAACCATTTGCAACCAAAGACACGAAAGTAGGATACGTTTGGCTTTTTACCGATTAGAAGTTCATATGCAGTTTTTTTGAGAAGCTTGTGGAGGTATAGACGGTTGAGGGAGTGGCACGCGGTATTTATGGCTGGCTTTGGCCTAAAAGACATCCAGAGTCTTGTACTCATCAAGCATTTTCCGAGCCATCTCGATAAGCGTCCGGTTCTTTCTCTCCACAATCCCATTTTGAGGGGGATCATATTGAGCGGAGAACTCGTGCTTGATTCCCTCTTCATCAAAAAACTCTTCAACTTGGGTATTCTTGAATTCTCCTCCGTTATCACTCCAAACTCTTTTTATCTTCACTTCAAACTCATTTTGTGCTCTCTTGGCAAATTTCTTGAAGATTTCTTGAGTTTCGCTCTTGTCATAGAGAAAGAAAACCAAAGTGAAGCGAGAAAAATCACCAACAATTACTAGACCGTGTTTGTTACCTCCCAAGCTTAGATAAGCTATTGGTCCGAAGAGATCCATGTGTAATAACTCCAACGATCTTGTAGTCGTCATGATGTTCTTTGTGGGGTGGAAGGTTCTAACTTGCTTCCCCGCTTGACAAGCACTACAAACTCGGTCTTTCTCAAAAATGACATTAGATAAGCCAAGAATATGCTCCCCCTTTAGAAGATTTGACAAATTTCTCATCCCGGAGTGGCCAAGGCGACGATGCCAAAGCCATCCAAGTGTCGATTTGGCGATTAAGCAAGATTCAGAGTTAACTCTATCATTGTTGAAGTCGACAAGATAGAGATCCCCCTTTAGTCTTCCCTTAAACACCTCCGATTTGTCATCTCTCCTAAAGACGGTAACATCTATATCGTTGAAGAGGCAATTAAATCCAAGCTTACATAATTGAGAAACCAATAGTAGATTGTAACTAAGGGACTCAACGAGAAGGACATTAGAGAGAGAGTTGTCTTTGGAGATTGCAATCTTACCTAGGCCCATTACCTTTCCTTTGTTGTCATCTCCAAAGATAATGTCGTCGCAATTTCCTCCATTCTCGTCGAGTGAGGTAAACATACTCTTTTCTCCGGTCATATGATTAGTGCATCCGCTATCGATCACCCAACTCGAACCACCAGAGGAGTATGCCTACAAGAAACGGGTCAAGCATGCAATTTAGGTACCCAAACTTGTTTAAGTGCGGTTCTCTTAACAATAGTGATCAACTCCTTTGGGGTCCATATGCTTGGCCTTCGCTTCTCTTGATTTGATCCAATGAAGTTAGCAACCACACGTCCACGGTTGTTCTTCATGATAACATGAGAGCCATAGATAAGCTTGATTCGAGCTGGAACCTCATGAATTGAGGAGAGCTCAGAGTCAGTCTTTCTGCCATGCTGGGGTCGGATTGTGCGGCCTCTAGGACTAGACTGTCTGGCTGGTCGTCTCTGCTAGGCAGACAGCTCAGGTCGGACCATCCGGTCCTTGGGACCGGACCGTTCGGCCGGACCTTTCTACCAGACCGAGAAGTCTAACCGAACTGATCGACCCAGACCGGACTGTCTGGTCGACCCTCTCTGTTGAACAGAGGGACCAGACCGGACTATCCAGCCTGCCTTCTCTGTTGAACAGAGGGCTTAGGCAAGACTGTCCGGCCCTGTTCGGTCTGTCTGTTCTCTTCAGCAGTTGACTCTCCTTCCTTCACAAATGAAACACATGGTTTACCATTAACCATTACTCTTTTTGGGATTTTATTCGAGTCGGGGGAATAGCCAAGACCCCTCTTATCCTTGTTGTTATAAGAGGTGATTGTTTTGAAGAGGACATCCTTGGATTGGTAAGTTCAAATACACCCAAAATTTACCAACGTCTCCAACCTCTCATTCTCCTTCTTCAACTCCTTGAGAGCTGCACTGTTAGTCTCAACAACACTTAAGTCATTAGTTTTGCATTTCTCACAATCAAGAATGGTATTGACTATTGTGTTGTCCTTAGAGTTGGAGAGGTTGTGCTTAAGATTGTCAATTTCATTCTCAAGACCATTTTGCCTCATATTCATGGACACAATAGTTTCCTCAAGAATTTCATTGACATCCTTAAGATTGGTAACAGTTTGATTTGCCAACAAGAGTTCCTTAGACAAATCAAACAATTTCTCATCTTTTCTGGCAAGGACCTTTTGAAGAGAGTCATTTTTCATCCTCTCTTGAATAAGGAGATCATCTTGCCTCTCAAGAGAGCCTTCTTTCTCTTCTAGCAATTTCATGAGTTTAGCAATATGAATGAGAGCAGGCTTGCTAAAATTTCTAAGCATAGCATCATCATTATCATGGTCTATATCATCATCATCACTAGAGTCAACATGATGCTTAGGAGCGAGATATACCTTGCGCCCATGCGCCATGAGGCACAACGGCGTATGATCATTGTCGTCGTCGCTCAAGTTGAAGAAGGGCCGCTCCGTGCTTGATAACGATATGGCCACGGTAGCGACACCTTTGCTCTTGGAGTCGCTTGACTTGGGCTCCTCTTCTTTGTCGCTCTCATTGTCGCTTAAGAACCACTCTTCACCAATGTGAGCTCTCCCGGGCCTTCTCTTGAAGTACTTGGTCTTATCCTTGCCCTCCTTGTTCCTAGCGAGCTTGGGGCAATCTGCTATAAAGTGCCCAAACTCCTTGCACTCATAGCATGCTTTCTTGGATTGCTTCTTGTATCGATACTCATCCTTTCTCCCATAGCTCTTCCTACGGAGGAATTTTTTGAATTTGTGAACCAAGAGAGCGAGTTCTTCATCCTCACTCTCCGAGTCACTTGAGCTCTCTTCTTGAAGCTTGGAGCTACTCTTCTTTAACTTGAATGCAACCTCCTTGATCTTGATTTGGGTGACATTGGTGGTGTACTTCTTGACTTCCTTGGCTTCTTCCTCCAAGAGTTCATGCGAGATGATCCTTGAGAGCACGTCACTTGGAGTCATTCTCTTGAAACCGCTTGACTCAAGGATCAAGGTCACCAAGGTAGGGTTCCTTGGTGAGATGGCCCGGAGCAAGCTCTTCACCACCACATGATCCGTCATGTCTTCACTTCCAAGGCCACGGATCTTGTTCACAATGACCATCATCCGGTCATACATCTCTTGAGGCATTTCGTCATCTTTCATCACGAACCTCCCAAGCTTCCCTTCAAGAAGTTCTATCTTGGATCTCGAACCCCTCTTGATCCTTCATGAGCAATGCGGAGTGTGTCCCAAATCTCCTTGGCTTCATCAAGTTGATCAACCCTGTTGAATTCCTCCAGGCTTAAGGAGTTGAGAATCATGCTTGCCGCTTGAGCATTGTGGTGGATGAGGAGCTCTCATGCCGGAGTGAGATCTTATTCATCTTCCGGCATATCCTTCACACCTGTGCACACAACTTTCCAAGCACTTGGATGCAAAGAGATTAAATGAAGTCTCATTTTGTGTTTCCATGCCCCATAGTGAGTACCATCAAAGTAAGGTGCACGACCAGAAGAGATAGAAATATTAGAAGAAGAGGTATTGAGTTTAGAGTAGTCAAACTCAATAGTAGCTCCCTTTTTGGTAGAGCCTTCTCCACCATCTCCATCTTCATGGTGGTTGTTAGAAACGTCGCTAGTCTTGTCTCCCATCTTAGATCACTTCAAGCTTTTAAGCCTTTTTAGAAAAATAGGCTCTGATACCATTTGAAGTCCCAGAGAGACAACCTAGAGGGGGGGTGAATAGGTGTCCTGTAAATTCTTTCAAATCGTAGCAGTCAGTAAGTGCCGGACCATCCGGGCCTAGGGCCGGACCGTCCGGTCGGCACTCTCGGGTTAGGCCGAGAGCTCTGGCTGGACTGTCTTGGTTAGAACACCGGACCGTCCGGTCGGTGAAAAATGCAGACTTGGCAGTCTGCTTTTTCGGTGATGTTCCTGAGAGCGTGCTGTGATGGTGTGTGGAAAATAAAAGTCGAAAGATCGCAGGAACAAACAAAAGACAGAAATCACAAGAACAAAGGCATGAGAGATTTATCCCAAAGTTCGGATCTTTCGATCCTACTCTCCGCTGAGGCGCTCCTATGAGCGGGATCTCTCTCGATCCTTTCCCTCTCTTGGCTTCCTCCCACAAGGCCAACACGGGTCTCCGAATTCACACCTAAGGACTAGCAACCCCTTTGATTGACCACCAAGGTCAAGATCAAGGTGGCTTGCCTAGCCCTAGGCTGCAATCCGCTCTACCCTGCAGCCTTCTATGAGAAAGCACAAGAATCTACTATCATTCTTACCTATTTCCTTGCGGAGGTTAGGCAACAACCTTCACAACTTGCTCCCAAGCGATCCACATGAATCGGAGGCTCGCGGACGACACCTATCCGTCTAGGAGATCAATCTCCAAGATTAATAGGCCACTTTGACTCCACATGCATCCATCAATGCCTGAGAATGAACACTCTATCACTCACTAACCTAAACACTCTCTCTAAGACATGATCCAATGATTAATCTCTTTAGGAGGTATTTTGGGCTAGTGGGGAGGCTTGAGAGGTGCTAAACTTGCCCTAGCAACCAGAGAACTCGAACAGAAAGCCTCACCAACGGTTAGATCTCAAGGGGCCTTATATAGGCTGGCAGACATCACTTAGCCGTTGGAAAAGAAACCTAACCGGACTGTCCGGCTAGGGGACCGGACCGTCTGACCGACACTTAACTCACTTACTCAGAGCAGGAGCCGGACCAAGGTTCGGACCGTCCTGCCATCGGACTGTCTGGCTAGGAGCCCGGACCGTCCGGTCCCTACTGCTTGTGAAAAACAACAGCGAGCCTTAGCTCGACTTTGACTCAACCATAACCACTCTTGGATGCATGCTTAGCTTCTGGTGACCCCTCTTAATAGTACGGAGTTCCTATGACTCAAAACGCAAAATAAAATCTTCTTCGAGCCCCTTCGTCTTCATAGAACCTTCACTCTGGGTCACACTCGAGTCGCGTAATCCTTCAATCGAATTGATTTCTTTAAACTTCTTGGCAATCACAACTCATTAGCGCACTCATGCCTAACTAGCATTGTCATTAATCATCCAAAACTTCGTTGAGGGGCTAGATGCACTTTCATTGACGACCAGGTTCACGGGTTTGTAGACGAAGGCAAGTTTGCCCCTGCTTTGACCACATTTATCCTATGTTTTATTGGGCTAAATGATTCTATTGCAAACATGTATGCGTTAGCTAGCCTTAATTTTGGTAAAAAGAAATTATATAAATGTGTGAATGGTAGATATGACCTAATTGCTGCATAATCCACCTTGAAATATTGAATCTTTGCTGGTTGTAACCATAGGGTGTGTTTGAATACAATTCTTGTGTTCTTTGGGATTATACTATGCTTATATTGCCGCTATATGCTTATATTCGGTTACCGCCTTGCAAATTACTCGTTTTGATAAATGTTATATGTGAAAATGGTTATTTTGATGCTACTGGACAGAATTTTAAATGTGTGAGTATTGTGAAATTAAAATGGAGATAACTTGTGTTTAGACTTGGGCGGCGAGTGGTGTACATATGGTGGTAGTTGTACACCGATAGGGGGAGCGTTCGCCCAGGTCGATTAAGGACCTCACTCTATGTCACCAACTAATAAAAACGATACGATACAAACCACATGTGCTAAGTATGGGCTAGCCTTAACCTATTAAGTTGTTTAGAGTTTAGCCTTGCATCTTGGTAGGCCGAAGGGTATGGGTTAACGGGTTTTGGTAATTTATCGGAACTTCCTATGGTTTGTGATGAAATTGATTAATGACTTGTGGTATGTGATGATTTGAGCGGGCAGTCTATCCAATACAACGGTGTCGTGTCTCGTGAGGGATTCCGGGCTGGGTTCCTTACTGCGCTAGGTTAAAGCGTGGGCCCGCTACCTAGTGGCGCTACTTTGCTAGTAGCGTGGGTAAAACACACATCGTGCTAGTGCAAGGTTAGACAATAAATAATGTAATGGTTTCGTTATGACCTCTAGATCACACTCAATGTGTAGAGTGTGGTGATACCGACGGGTATCGGACAAACTAGAACGATCCATATCATGTGGGCTTAAAAGTTGTACAAACTCTGCAGAGTCTAAAACTAATCGATTGGCCGTGCTCATGGTCATGAGCGGCATGGTGAAGTGTCATGAGTATAGTGGGTGATTTTGATAAACTCTTGTGAACTTGGGAAATGGTTGGAACGTTTTATTATTGAACTTGGGTAAATTTCGGTGAATGGTGATGAAATGATGGTAAGTGGTGATGATCTACCTTGAGGGGTAGATATGTGTTATTTATTCATTTACATTACCAATTTTACTTAGTCTATATCATTGATATAAAATTTCGTTGCGAAATATGTTGTGAACTAAAACTGGCACTTATGCAAATTAACCTATACACAGCTTATCCTTTAATATGGCCAACATGTAGTATGCTAGGGTTGTTCCCGACTTGCCAGTACATTAATTTGATTAATGTACTAATTTCTTGCTTTCTTTTACTTGTTTTTGCTCAGACCCTAATACAGGTAATGACTGTTTGGATGAGGAGTTTGATGCAACTTGTAATGTTGCAGATTTCCAGGATGGTTCTAACTAGGGATTTACCCTCGTTGATTTGTCTATGTGCTTTTGGGTAGCACGCTTACCGCATGAACCAATATATATGGCTTATCGCCAAGTACTATTAGAACCTTATTAAGACTATTTATACTTTATGCTTAGAACCACTTATTATTTGAATATCATGCTTGAGATGATTTATGTGAGACTATGTTGCATTCATGGGCGACTAGTCCCACATAAGGATGGGTTTAAAATGGTTGAGATAACCGGGGAATATGCCTTTATTGAGATCGAGTCTCTGGGGTATGCTTTTGGTTGCCACCATCGAGTGGTTAACGGACGTATGACGTAGATGACTGTTGTGGCTATTCTAATAGTTGTGTCTTCTATTTCATATCCGATGGCTTAGAGTCTTTGTAGTGCCCTCTTCAAAACATGTCGAGGTCTGCGATGAGGTTAGATGGTTACCGTAATTATTTGGGTTTATTTGGAGACCCCATCCATCCAGATATTTCACGCTGACATGCCTCGAAGCGTTGCACCACCTAGGCTTTGGGACGTCCTCATAATTTGGAATGACTCTGAGAGTTAAAAAATTATTTGAATCGGAGAAAAGAATAATTTTTGGATTTATTTTGGACAGAAAAAGAAATTAGGATGGACTCCAAATATTTTATTTTCTCCTTCTCCTTTTATTATTATTTTTTTATTATTTTCTTTTCCTTTCTTTCCTTTCCTTTTCTTTTCTTTTCTTTTTCTGTCTTCCTCTCCTCCTTTCCCTTTCCTCCTTTCTTCTTGCTTCGTTCTCTTCCAGGCAGGCGATAGGGAAGGGCAACGGTGGCCAGGTGGGCAGCGGACCAGCGAGGGGAGGCCGATTCCGGGACTAGGGAGCCGAGGGGGTTCCATTCCCCTCAGTGACGACGCACAGGACAGCACCGGGAGGGCTCACGGCGGTGGCCGATCCAGGTCGGCAGCGGCTGCCATGGAGGCGCCGGCTTCGGCGAGCTCGGGTGAGGGCGGTGGTCGGGAAGGCTACAAGGGAGCAGGGCGGAGGCTGCTACACACTCAGGTGACACCGAGACGACCGGAGGTGGCGGCGCGACGTGCGGCTAGTGTGGGCTGAACAAGGGACATAGTCAGGCGGCGGTGCTGGTTGGTTCTGGCGGCGATTTCGCCTGGAAAGGAGAGGGGAAAGAGGCACATGGGTGTGGAGACGGTGATGACTACCTTGATTTTGGAGGAGGGGAGTCAGTGGTGGCGAATTTGGAAGAGATAGCGTCAGTGGCTAGAATGAAGCCGACGATGTCCTCGCGTTGACGACGACAACTCCAGTGTGACGATGGCACTTGCTGGTTCAGGGAGAGGATGAGGGGAGGCAAGAGCTTTGCTTTCTCTGTGGTTGGCGGCTGGAGAAGAGTGACAGAGAGGAAGTATGGAGGGAGATAGAGGCGGTGGCAAGGAGATGACGACGAGCTAGGGCTTTGAGTCGATTGCTGGCACATCGGTGGAGGCACGTGCCCGACGACGACGTGTGGCGACAGAGCAGCTGCGGCCGCTGCCTCAGCAAGGCGGCGACGGCAGTGCCGTACACAGAGAGAAAACGAAAGGGAGAGACTGTGTGCAAGATGGAAACAAAGAAAGATAGATGACTGGATGGATGGATGAACGAACGAAACGGCGATTCATGCAAGATCGGCGGCAAATCGGAAATAAACGAATTCTGGAATTTTTTGGTCTTATATGGGTTTGGATTATTTGACATATTTGCATAGAACATGAATACAAGAGTTGGGGTTTATGTTATTTTGAGTAAATGTGTATGGCTCAAAATTTTGGAGGCGCTGGTTTGATATTAGAGTATCGTGGAAGAATTTAAATTCAAACGTAGATATTTAGGTGGATGACGATGGATAAAAGTATAAAAGATAAATAATGGAGAAAATAGAAGCTCCAACTCGACAAAAGAAGAACGAAACTTTTAAAACATTTTCGCAAAAGTTTTTCCTAAAAATCTAGTATGTTACAGTCGCCGAGTGCGGTTCTCCTGCCCTTCTGCCATCACTGCCGATGACTGCGACCGAATAACATTTCTTCCCAGAAGGCGAAAACAAGAGGGTTTTTGAAAAACTCAAACGACGCACATCGTACCTGGCGTGCCAGCCGTCGGAGTCTAAGCTCCTCGAGCGGGAGTCCGTTGAACCCCCTTTGTGTGTTTGGCCCAGGGGTGAAGGGTTGAGTCCAAGAAAACCTCTCAAACAAGAATGCACGCAAGGGGAATTATACATGTTTGGGCCATCGAGAGGCGTAACACCCTACTCCTGTTGTTTGAGTACTGTGGGTAAATGCGTACAAGCTTCAGGGGAAAAGTTATGCTATGTCTTTTTCTGGTCCATCTCCTCTAACGGTTGGGCAGGATCTCCTTTTATAGTAGTGAGGGGACACCACAAATGCCATGTTCTTACCATCTACTGAGGCATAGGCTATCATCACGCTACGGCTTGCAGCCCATCATCATGCTTGGTTGACGGTGTGGCGTTTTGCTGGCGTCGAACTGCTCTCGTCCGGTCCCATCCGTTAGTGGGCAGGTGTAGTGGACGGTCGTGTCCTCTTTACCCGATCCCATCAATCAGAAGGTTAGGGGGCAACCATGCCTCTCCTGCCCGGCCCCATCGGTCAATGTCTAGACCTTGGGACTAGCAACCACTTGGACCCAGTGGTTCGAGCGGAGTAGCCACCCTCTCTTCTCCGTTGTGTCTGTCGCATTAAATATGATGGTGATAGAGTAGGATCAGACTATCATGGGGCGTCGCCACCCTATCAGGGATACCTGTCCCCTTTTCGTCTCTTTTTCTACGAGGAGCGAACAGAGAGCGCACGCGCGCCTGTGTGCGGCCTTTAATGCGAAGTAGGCGCACGCCCACGCCCATCATGCAGGCGGCGCACGCTCCAGGCCCCTCCCATCACATTTAATTCGTTGGTTGGGTGCCAAGTTTAGGTCCGCCTCGTAGTGGGCCCTGTGGTGCCCGAGCCATTCACCGAGAGGGTTGGGAGCGCCCCGACTCCTCCATTCGGCTGACCACCATTCCGGCCCTGACCCCCGGGGGTGCGCACCTCCTGGGGCCCGACCCCCTCTGCCTCTTGGGCTTGGGAGTTTCTAGGCCCACAATCGCCACATGCCAACTGCTCATGGGATACCCTCAAGCCCACACCTACGACAGCTGGGTTTGTGTTAACAAATCGGGTCGAGTACTCTTGAGGGCTTATTGCTGGAGTTTTAGCCAGTATTATCTTAAGTAATTCATCGGTTCATGTGTTAAGCTCGCAGATCTTCATGTTTTCTATAGTTATATCGAATCCGTTTGCATACTGTCTCAGTTTGGTTCGATCTATGAAAGTTTGGTCTGATCTACCTATAGAAGCTTGCCCTATCTACCAAGTTTTGCAGGCGAGTCGACGAATTGCGTTGGTTTGAAATTTAATAACTTGTGCATCGCAATATTACACTAGTTTCATGCATGGTTATGTTCATGTCTGAATTTTCTTGGTTTAGTCCGATCTTCTAGGTCTAGCTTGAGTACGTATGCATTTGGTTGTTATTATTCTATGCTAGTAATTAGTATAGCAATCTAGTTTTACCTTAATTTACACGCTTAGTGTTCTATTGCTGCTAACTGCATGTGCAATAAGTGCTAAATCGGTCCGATCGGTTGATTAATCTTAAAACTTTCTCAGTTAGGTCTGATCTTTCATGATGAATTGGTAGATTCGACTATTTGGTGATTATCCTACTCATAATTCAGCCGATAGAGCACACTTTCGCATGATATCACGAAATTCCTGTAAAGTTGATTGTTTATCGTATCAACTAGGGTCCTGAAGCAATATCAGCTATCCAGCCGATAGCGACTTTAGGTTTAACTGTTTTTTCTGTCTTTTTATATCTTGTTAGTTACAGTATCAAACTGACTAGTACGTCTGGTTTCTAAGATTTAGGTTCTGCACTGAAACATTCTAAGAAGTGATTCCCAGGTGCGTGTGTGACACGTCAACGTTCACACTTTTGACGTCAACAACGGGTCGCTGCTACGGGCGGGGAATTTAGCAAGCCTAAGCGGCAAATAGTTAATTTTCCACGAGAAATGGTCTTGTGTGCATTTAATGGTAAATTTTTTTTTAAAAAAAAATACACCGTTAATGGTTTAGGAAACGGGTGGGTGGAAACGAGCAAACTCGGGGCCTCACTGTTCGCTAGTCGCCACCGTCTCCATGCCGCCGCTACTCAGTTCTTCTCGCACTGCCTCCTCCCTCGCCTCGGCTGCCCCACCTCTGGTCGCCTCATCCCTCACCTCCGCCTCAAAACTCTATCCTTCTCCTATACCACCATCACCGGCACCTGCACCTCCTCCTCGCAAGCGCTTCGAGTCCCACCTCGTCTACATGGCCCCTCGCTACGCCGTGGCCGCCGCCTGCTCGGCGCAGCCGACGGCCCCCTCTCATTCGCCCGCATCTTCGACCTCGCCGCCCTCCGCGTCCCCGCCACCACCTGCGCGCCCCTCGAGCGCCGCCTCCGCGGCCATCTCCTCAACTGGCCCGCGTGCGCAACGTCGTCCGCCTTCCCTGCGGCGACGGCGGTCACGACATCCTCCTGTTCCGCACTTCCCCTCCGAGACCCCCCAGTGCCCTCTCCCCGCCAACCATGGTGGGGCGTCGTGAGAAGCTGGCTCGCGAGTTCAACTCCCGCGGTTTCGTGCAGTTTCCCAACCTTGCCAAGCTGGTCCCCCCCCCTCCCTGCGAGGAAACGGAAGAGGAAAGAGGACGAAGGCGGCGGCGAGGCTGCGGTGATGGCAAGGAATAGTAAAGACAAAGTATACGTGGTGGAGGTGGTCGGAGAAGGAATGGTGCACGACGACGAGTGGATGGGGTTGGTTGGGGAAGAGGGGTTCGGGAGTTGCGCGTGGAGAGGAGGCCCCACCCGGTTGCTGCTCCTCGACGAGAGCTATGCCAATAGGACGGTTGATGAGCTCCCGGATGCTATCAAGGTGGTGATTTCTGGAATCTGGTGCTTTGTTAGCCCTTCCCTGAAGTTGCCAAACAGGCTGTTATAGTTGCAGTTATTGAACTAAGAATCATAGAGTTTCTAGTCGATTGTTATGTTGATAGAACTATTATCAAATGAGATCGGGGTGTGCGGTGGTAAATTTTTCAGTCCTATGCCTTGATATTCACTAGTACTAACCAGTCCCAACACTAATTTTTTTCAACTACCCTTTTCTGGACCAAATGAGGAAAATCACAGGTTTAGCGTGTTTAAAATTCTAATTTATGTATTTCATTGGTTTTGTCACAATATTATCTTATTTGGACCCAGAAAGCCTTTTTTATTTTCAAAATTATCTTCAAGGCTTATGAAGTTACAACATAGTGTAGCAAGGGGATACATGAAGAAATGGTGTATACATTACTTTAATATTTTTTCTTTCACTGGAATCCCTTTCAGGTTGTGTTGGATCATGAAACTAACAAGGATGGATCTTCAGCCTATGAGCTTGTAAAATGCCAAGTGACCTTGTTCTACGATTACTGGCCAATGAATGAAGTATTTTTCCACCTGTTTACAGTTGATGGTCTAAGCATCATTTGCTTTCAATTTCTCTTGTTATAACTTTTTGTCTAAGTGTGCTGTTTTTTTGTGCTAGTGCATTTTGTTGATTAGGTTATTGTTATACCAATGGTTTTTTTGTTACGTATTTCCAGTGTTGTCCTTGAGATGTTCTAATCTCCAATTGTATCCGTTATAGAATACACATGGACTTTAACACAAAGAATCATTTAGCAGAAGTGTCAGCCAACTAATAAATTCCAGGGTTGGCGATTGATAAAACGTCAAAGTTGGTTTGACTATGTACGGTAAATAGCCATTCATTTTTGTGCCAGCCTTCTAGCCTTCTATTTGTTGATCTGGACGCCAGAAATGTAATATATGCTAAGATCAACATCATGCTGCTCAGTTTGCTGAAGTCTGCCAAAGTGTGAAACATTGTTGCAGCTGACAATTGTAAACCATTTTAGAAAAACTATTGCATCTCACATGTAAATAAATGCGGGGATTCAAAGGCTTTATCCAGGAGAAAACAAAATATGACTTCTTACAGGCTTGGTTTGAAGTTCTTCCAAGTTACAAGTCTGTAGAACTCGTTGGTGTCAAGGTTCTCATTTGTGTTGGTATCTGATGCTTCTGTAGTGTCCAGTTAACACTGCCTTTGCAAATTCCAGATAAAGACCAAAAGTTCAGTCTGTACAGATTAGATTGAATTGTCTCAATATAAGAGTCTAATCCCAGTTTTCTCATAGATGATTGGTCTACTCTGTTATTGCTTCAAAGATATGATAACATAGAAAGGCAATTGAAAACTCGGTTGTACCAATGCATTATCATGGCACAAATATGAAATTTGGTATTATTAACTTTTAGGCAGCACAAATTTCAACTCTGCAGTTTTTTTTCTATCCAAAATGCAATATTATTGTTTGTATTAGCATGTCATCACATTGTTACTTGTGGGGTCTATTGGATATGTTGATCAACATTGCTTCACATGGAAAAAAATATAAATATTCTTATGCAGCATGTTCATTATCTTTTTTCAATTTTCTTCTGCTTAACTGTTTTGCTCCTCATCTTACCTTAGGTTTTAGAGGAATTACTCCCGGAAGGAATAATCACTCCTACAGGATTCGAGACAGTAGGGCATATTGCACACTTGAACTTGAGAGATGAACATTTACCTTACAAGAAGCTTATTGCTCAGGTAATATCTAATTGCATGACAGCATGATACGCTGGCTTCCCAATCTTGAGTATGTTTTCTTGTGCATGCAGGTGGTACTAGACAAAGACAAACCAAAGATCCAAACTGTTGTCAATAAGACTGATGCTATTCAAAATGACTACAGGATTATGCAGCTTGAAGTCTTAGCTGGTACTGATTCCCTTGTAACTACAGTTATTGAAAATGGTCTTCGGTTCCAAGTTGATCTTTCAACAGTGTATGTTCTTGTCATCTCTTAGCTCATATTTCTCACACATATTTGTAGTACTACGTCTT
Organism: Oryza brachyantha; assembly: GCF_000231095.2. NCBI lineage: Eukaryota > Viridiplantae > Streptophyta > Magnoliopsida > Poales > Poaceae > Oryza > Oryza brachyantha. The sequence continues at coordinate 12,327,266 of NC_023163.2, forward strand.
TAAAGAATTCTACTATCGTGCACTTGAATGTTAGCGTAATTGCTATCATGAGCCTTGTTTCCAGTAACAAATCTTCATCAGAAGGTCTATCTAGCGTTTCTTATTCTTATTTGTAATAAAGATATATGGCCCTATTATCACTACTATAGAACCAGTTATCTGTGACGGGCCTAAACTCATATTTATGACGGGCAATGGTCTGGTCACTGATGAGTGGTCACTGATGAGAAAAAACTTATCATTGACTGGTCAAAGTCCGTCACCGATGGACATTATCTTTAATGGGCCAAAAGTAAAGTCCGTCACCGAGATGCTCATAGCCTGTCACGGATGACTCATCTTTCACGGACTAAAATTATGGCTCGTCACGGATGAGTCATCTGTGATGGGGCCATGAGATACTGCCCGTCACGGATGACCCATCCGTGACGGGCACTTATTACGGCCCTTCACGAATAGTGAAATACACACAAAAAAATAATTTGATTTATTTTCTGGCCTTACGATGTTGGTAGTGATGCCCTCAAAAAATGAATGAAGCAATATATATATATACACACACACATATATCTATCCATACATTATTTTATTTTTAACACTAAAATAAAAACTACAACATGTAGAAATTTTTTAGATCAGTAGTGCACTAAAATAAAAACTACAACCAAGTAAATTAAATTAGTAGTGTACTAAAACTATATCGCCCGCCGTCGTCGTCGCCAAGGTCATTATCACCGCGCCCGAGCTGGATTTGTTGTGCCGCCCCCGCTCCGACCGCCCACTCCCGCCTACGGATCCGGGCAGGATGAGGCTTGTGTCACTGCCCACTTGTCGTTGTCGTCGGGGTCAACGCCGCCACCACCACCCGTGTCATCATCGTCGCCCACTCGTTGTCGTTGCCACCCATCGTCGGGGTCGGTGCCACCACGGAGGGGGCAGCCCGATCAATGGAGCGATGTGCCGGCCACCACGGGCACGCCGTCCACTCAAGCTCGGCGCCGAGAGAGGAAGAGAATGAGAGGGAGAGGAGAGAAAGAGTGAGAGAGGAAGAGAAAGAGTGACGAGAAGGGAAAGATATCATGGGAGGACATAGAGTGAGGAGGAAAGGTAAAAAATTTGATGTGGTGAGAAGGGAAAATTTTCACGAAGTTTTCATGTCATCTTTGACGGGCCATAATTATGGCCCGTGATGGATGACTTGTCACACCCGGAGTTTCATCCCAAGCCTAAAATCGTAAAAAGAAATTCGTAAATAACAATTGGCTTAATTAACTCAGGAAGAATCCCTCTAAAAGGAATTAATTTAATTAAATCGAGGCTCGCAAAAATCGACTAACTGGATTTAAATTCAAATTGCAGAAGTATAAAATTTGGCCAAAATAATTAATTTAAAACTCGGCAAAAGTGGGGTTTTCCTTTTTCCCTCCTTTTTCCTTTCTTTTTCCCTTCCTCCTCAAATTAGGCCGAAGTCCAATTTTCCTCCCTTCCTTTTCTTTTTCCTTTTTCTTTTTCCTCCCCTCCTTCCTGGGCCGGCCCAGCCGAGCCGGCCCACCACCACTTCCTCTCGGCCGGCCCAACCGACCGGCTCAGGCCTCCCCTCTCCGCGCGCGCCTCCGCCTGGGCCGCCGCTCGGCCCAGCTCCCGCGCCGCGCCCACGCCCGCGAGTCCGCGCCGCCTCCCACCTCCCTCGCGCCACTGACAGGTGGGGCCCACCTGTCAGCGACCAGGCTTCGCCAGCGCCCGCGCCGCGCCGCGCCGGTCGAGTCCGCCTCCGCCCCGACTCCTCCGGACACCGCGCCGCTTCGCAACCGCCGCCGCCGAGTTCGCCGCGTCGCCGACTCGGTCTCCAACCTCCGCCCGCCCTAGCCGGCGCCGCCACCCTATAAATCCCGGGCCGCCGCGCGCCGTCGCCCACTTTCCGCCTCCGCCCGGAGTTTCATCCCAAGCCTAAAATCGTAAAAAGAAATTCGTAAATAACAATTGGCTTAATTAACTCACGAAGAATCCCTCTAAAAGGAATTAATTTAATTAAATCGAGGCTCGCAAATCGACTAACTGGATTTAAATTCAAATTGCAGAAGTATAAAATTTGGCCAAACAAATTAATTTAAAACTCGGCAAAAGTGGGGTTTTCCTTTTTCCCTCCTTTTTCCTTTCTTTTTCCCTTCCTCCTCAAATTGGGCCGAAGTCCAATTTTCCTCTCTTCGTTTTCTTTTTCCTTTTTCTTTTTCCTCCCCTCCTTCCCGGGCCGGCCCAGCCGACCGGCTCCGGCCTCCCCTCTCCGCGCGCGCCTTCGCCTGGGCCGCCGCTCGGCCAAGCTCCCGCGCCGCGCCCGCGCCCGCGAGTCCGCGTCGCCTTCCTCCTCCCTCGCGCCACTGAAAGGTGGGGCCCACCTGTCAGCGACCAGGCTTCGCCAGCGCCCGCGCCCTCGCCGCGCCGCGCCGGTCGAGTCCTCCTCCGCCCCGACTCCTCCGGACGCCGCGCCGCTCCGCAGCCGCCGCCGCCGAGTTCGCCGCGTCGCTGACTCGGTCTCCAACCTTCGCCCGCCCTAGCCGGCGCCGCCACCCTATAAATCCCGGGCCGCCGCGCGCCGCCGCCCACTTTCCGCCTCCGCCTGAGCCGCCGCCGCGCTGTCGTCGTTCGCCGCCGTCGGTAGACCTCGCCTCCAGCCGCCGGTCGTCGTCGTCTAGCTGCGTCACCACCCGCGCCTCGCTGTCGCCGACTTGCTGCTGCCCTCGGCGTCGCCAGGGAGCCTGCCCAGTGCCGCGCACTCCTTCACCGCCCCGTCGCCGCCGCGTCTGGCCTCCTCGCCGTCGCCCATCGATCTCCGCCGCCGTTGCCGATCTCCCGCCCCTACTCGCGTCGCCACCTTCGCCTCGATCTCGCCGACCCGTCCGCGCGTTCGCCGCCGCCGGTGAGCGTCTCCATCCTCCTTCCCTCTCTCTCCCCCTTCTCGGCCGACCGCCGCCGAGCCGCACGCCGTCACCGGTGCGGTCGTCGTCGCCTTCGCGACGCCGTCGTCTAGCCGCCGTCACCTGCGCTTGCGCGTGCCCGTGTTCGCCGCTCGCCAGTTGTCGCCGCGCCACCCGTCGCCGCTGCTTCGCCGGGTAGCGCCGCGTGCGTCGCCGCCTCGGCCGTCGTCGCCGTCGTGCCGTCGCCGAACGCCGGTCGTCGTCGCGCCGTCGTCGCCGTCGCCGTGCGCCGCCGCCACCGCGCCGCCCGCAGGTCCCGTCGCCGGCCGCGCTCGCTGCTTCCTCTCTGTTCCCCTCTCGCTGACGAGCGGGACCCACCCGTCAGTCGCCCCGCGCCTCTCTCCTCTCTCCTCCCGTGGGACCCAGCTGTCAGTCTCTCCCTCCCCCTTTCTCTCACCGACAGGTGGTCCCCACCTGTCAGCCGTCAGCCTCCTCTCTCCTTGTTGACGTCAGCAGCCCCATTAATTGCTAAAAAACCCAGAAAACTTCTAAAATTCATAAGTAATTCATCTAGTCCCCGTTTAGGTCCATTCAAGTTTCATTAAATTCATAAAATTGCCAAGAATCCATTAAAAATAGTTTCTTTCTCTGTTTCAGTAGTTTTTTAGCCTGTTTTGTTTGTTTTGCCTTGTTTGTCGTAGGTTTTGACCCCGTCGCAGCGCCGTTCGTTCTCGAAGTCGTCGCCGAAGTTCCTCGTGGGTCCAAGCAAGGCAAGTGGCACCCTTCTTTGATCATATTGAACCTATGTTTATAAAATCCCCCGCTTTTACATTCAAACATGCCTTGTATTCAAATGTATTTACTTTATTTATCTATTGGGCATTTACCAATATATCCGTTGATCCCCATTCATTATTATTGTCATCCCAGGGTTAATTTGACTAGAATTAGGGTTAGTCAATGCTTAGCCATGCTTAGTTCAACTAGCTCACCAATTCTTATTTGATTATTGATTAAACTTTGATAGACCTTTAATGGTTGTAATCATTATTAATCTCCCGATGTGGATTAATACAACTAAAATATTGTATATGGTGGGCTGTGGGTGCATGGTTTTGAGAGTCGTGCCCATGGCAATTAAGGACCGGTTCTCAGGAAACCCTGAAGGTCTTACACGTACTAACCACAAGCCAGAATGGGCAACGGTGAGACTCGTAATCTAGCTTGTCCCTATTCGACGTACCGAGGTAAGGGTAGGCGTGATGGAGTATGGACGGACAATCGTGGTGTAACGAAAGCCTCTGCTGCTTCTGGATCTACCAAGGCACAAGAGGGGACTGCCCGACTTGGTGTAAAGGAGGGGGTGAAACCTGAAGTGTGGTGCGATTGTCTAGGGAGGGTTAGGTGAAAGGTCTTATCATGGTTTTCGTACTAAGGTATCGTGGTGATACGTTGGGGCATGGTAACATGCTTGGCAGCCATGTCTTGTGGATAAAGTTGTACACCTCTGCAGAGTAAAACTATTCGAATAGCCGTGCCCGCGGTTATTGGGCGAACTGACAGACTCACTGGGATTAGTTGAACCCCTTTTTTTTAATTTAATCTTGGAACTGGTTTGACCCTGCGCAATGTGGTGTAACGTTGGCAGTGGTTTGGGTCTGTCGCAACGTGGTTTATCGTTAGGCAGAGGGTTGACCCTGTCGCTACGTGGTGTAACGTTCAACAGTGGTTTGGGCCTGTTGCAACGTGGTGTAACGTTAGACAGTGGATGATTATTTTAATTGTTACTTTACCTTACTTTTATTTTAGCCTATCTTTATCTACTGTTTTGCTAAATTACTGTAGCTTTGGGCAATTTAACCCTAGCCTATCCCTTGATACCCTATTGCATTCATTATTCTCTCTCTTGGGTGTTACTTGTTGAGTACGGTGGTTTGTACTCAGCCTTGCTTAATTTTTCCCCCACCAGAGCAAGTGCCAGAGCCTGAGTCAGAAGGTTGTTCCGAAGGTTGAAGTGAGGTTCAGTCCGCCGTCAAGAATGCCTGTGGTGTGGAGCCGTTATCGCCAGCTGAAGCTGAAGATTAGATGGTTTAGTTTGTTTTCTTTTTCCGCTGCATTTCGATAGATAATTGTTTTTATTTGTTTTTAAGACGTGGAACTGTGTATTAATTTGTCATAGTGTGTACTCGGGCTGATGCCTGGACCGAGATTTAATACATGCTATTGTTCAGAAATTTGGTGTAAATTTCTTGGCGTGACATGACTCATCCGTGACGGGCACTAATTTTAGCTCTTCACGGATGACTCATTTCATCTTTAACGGGACATAACTATGGCCCGTCACGGATGACTCATCCATGATGGGCCTTTATTTTGACCCTTCACGGATGGGTGTCATCAGTGACGGGCACTGATTTTGGCCCTTCACGGATAAGTCGTGTCGGGCGTAAATTTTAGCGGGCCAAACCGAGTAGAGTCATCTGCAACGGGCCTTGTTTTGGTCCGTCATAGATGAGTGTGGGTGTGACGGGCTGCTAGGTTCCGTCACGTGTGACCCGTCAAATTTGCTAGGTTCTGCAGTAGTGTATTTTGCTTTGTGAAAGAAAAAACAATCAGCTTATTTATAATGAAAAATAATTTATGGGTAAAACTTCTATATACATGTCCACACCAATTCAAATGCTGTAAAATAAACTGCGATGAATAAACCATAAAATCAACTCCTAAATTAAGTTTTAAAATTTAAATTTTGGCTTATAAGCAATTATAAAAGCGAAACAATGGAAGCAATAGTCATATCTCCATAAAATTCAACACTCACATTGTAAAGATGGCTTTGGTGTAGCAATCTGGTAAATGCAATACTCAGTGCACTAAAAGGTTGCCCTAGTGGACTGTAGTCTATATGTCATGAAATGATATATTTACGCTGGTACATGATTATAGGGTACTAGTACAGAAACAAATTTCTGCACCTGTCAAGAGCATATTGTCTAGGCCCTAAATATCTGTATTTAGTTTTTTCTTTGATGTAAAAGGTACTGTAATCATGGCAGTTGCATGTGGAATTTTTTTAGTTCATAATAGGAATATTGCTAGCAATGAATAGGTGTATGGAATAAAAAATTCCTTGTGTAATCCATAAGATTAGCCACTTATGCTGTAAGATCTTTTTGTCTCAATCTAGGGATGCTTATTAATTGGTATAATGATTTTTTAAGCTAAGAATTTTGTGGCTGTTTGACTTTTGTTCATTCTGTCTGCATATTGCTTGATTATAATAAACTGCCATGTCTCTTAACTTAATAATGAGACTAATTATTCTCTAATCTTGTAGGATAATCAATCTTGTATGAATCGTGATCATGATCTTAATTAAGTTCAAATTCTCGTTACCATATTATAGGAAGAAATATTGCAAAGAAATGTACTTGTTGGAGTATCCTCTACTACAGCTAGTAGTGACTACTGACTAGTGAGGATACATAAGGATGCCAAAAAGAATATTTCTGGTCACTTCTTCAAAGAGCAAGATTGGTACTACTATGATTTGAGGCCAAATAATGAACTTGAAGCCCAAAAGATGCACCAAGGCATTTGCACATATATAGGTCAAGCTTGTGTGTTTGAACAAATAATTGCTGTTCTAAATGGTGGACACTGCTAGGTGGTTCCTGTGAAATAGATGTCACCACCTTTCAGCCCTATTTCTATCTATAGGATTTTTACCATCCCACAGGAGAGGTGGGTACCAAACCCTTGTTAGCAACAAAATCCTTACTCTCATCAAGAAGATGGCGCTAGGAGAGTTGGCAATTTTCTATTTAGTTCTCACCAAAATGCCATGCTCTCTTAGGGGAGGTTGGATACATATTTATAGCTGCTTGCTAGTCTAAAGAGTGAAAGGCGATGCTGTCTTACGGCATCCCAAACTGAAAACATAAAGAAGATGTTGTCCTTGGGCATCCTAAACTGAAAGCATAAAGGAGATGTTGTCCTAGAGCATCCCAAACTACTATCCTATAGTATCCCAAACCGAAAGTAGGAGATGCTATCCTAGAAAGCTGAAAAGCAAAAGGAACACAAGACCAATCAGTGCAAGACTTATTCCACCATTCTCCCCCTAAGTCTTATGTGTCATCTTGTGGGAAAGGTGAGCCATACCGATCCTGGAACAAAGCTCAAGGAACTTGATCCTCCCAAGTGGCTTGGTGAGTGTCACGCCCAGAAATTCCACACACGAATTTCTGAACTTAATTGTGTATTAAAATCCCTGTCCAGGACCAGCCAGGGTACACTAAAAGATAATGTTGATTACATAACCATCGTTCTTAGAAACAACTGAAAATAACACTTATTCTAGCGAAAATGCAGCGGAAAGAAAGGTAGACTAGCTCCAGCGGGTACGGCTCCAGTCCACAGGCAAAGCTTCGACGGTAGACCAGCTCACTCTTGAGAGTCTTCTCCACCAGACTAACTAACTCTGAAGGGGAAAATTAAGCAAGGCTGAGTACAACCCACCGTACTCAACAAGTAACACGGACAAGAGGACAATAAATGATGCATAGGGTTTATCAAGGGCAGGCTAGGGTTAGTTGCAATAAAGCAGCGGTTAAACAAATAACAGAGATTAAAATGAATAAAGGTAATTGAATACAGTAAAGGGTAAGTAAATAACAGTTGTAAAATACCACAACACTGTCCAACATTACACCACGTTGCAACAGGCCCAACCACTACTCAACGTTACACCACGTTGTAGTAGTCCCGAGTGAAAACCAGTTTACTCAAGTTATTAAAGGTTCACTAATCACAGTGAATCTGGGAGTTCGCCCGTAACCGTGGGCACGGCTATTCGAATAGATTATACTCTGATCAGAGGTGTACTACTGTACCCACAAGACACGACTCCACTACACTTGAACGTGCGCCGACATACCACCATGGTATACCGGAAAAGAGACCGTGATAGGACCCGTCACATAACCCTCCCTACTTAATCGCCCCGCACTTCAGGTTTCACCTCCTCCTTTACACCAAGTCGGGCAGTCCCCTCTTGTGCCTTGGTAGATCCGGAAGCAGCAGAGGCTTTCGTTACACCACGATTGCCCGTCCATACTCCATCACGCCTACCCTTGCCTTGGTACGTCAAATAGTTCGAAGCCATGCTTCAAATCCCACCTTACCCATTTCGGCATGTGGTTAGCACTTAATTACTTCCAGGGTTTCCCGTGAACCGGTCCTTAATTGCCATGGGTGCGACTCTCAAAACCATGCACCCACAGCCCACCATTATCAATATTTTAGTTGACATTAACCCGAACCGGGTGATGAATCATTATTACAACTATTCAGAACTAAGTAAGGTTAACTGTGATCCCATGAGCTACTTGTTCTAAGCACGGCTAAACATTAACCTAGGCCTAACTCTAATCAAGTTACCCCTAGTCTAGTAATGGATAAAGTTGGATATTCAACGGCATAATAATAAGGTTTACCCGAAAAATAAATACAGGAAATACTTTAGTTAAAACAATGCATATTTGAATAAACAAAGCAGGGAATTTGCAATAATGGGTTCAATATAATCAAAGATGAGTGCCACTTACCTTGCTCTGGCCCCTGGGGGACTTCGGCGACGATCTCGAAGTAAACCGGCTCTTTGGCGGGGTCCGAATCTAAGCGACAAAGCACAAAAATAAATAAAACAGGCACAAACTCTACTGAAACAGCAAAAGAAAGTATTTTTAATGGATTCTTGACAATTTTATGAATTTAATGATATTTGAATGGACCTAAACGGAGACTAGATGAATTACTTATGAATTTTAGAAGTTTTCTGGGTTTGTAACTAAACAGAAAAGTCCTAAATCAATTATTGCGCAATTAATGGGGCTGCTGACGTCAGCGAGGAGAGAGGAGGCACTGACGGGTGGGGTCCAGCTGTCGGTGGGAGAGAGGGGAGGATGAGGGGCTGACAGGTCGGTCCCACGGGAGGAGAGAGGGAGGAAGGGGGCGGCGGACGGCTGACGAGTAGGACCCACTCGTCAGTGGCCCAGAGCACAGGAGGAGGGGGAGGCGGCCTCGGCCGAGACGGGAAGGCGACGCCGGCGATGAGCGAGCGGCGGTGGCGGGCGGCGACGGCGCGGCTCGGCAACGGCCACAACGCGACGAGCGCGACGGCGACGGCGCGACCGGCGACGACGGAGATGGCGGCCGCACCAAGAGGAGGGCAATGGAGGACGGCGCCGGCACGGGGAAGAGGTGGTGACAACGCGCCGGGCCCGGCGGCGCTCCGGCGGCGGCGGAGCCACCACAGCGACAGCGAGGCGACGAAGACGGCAGGCGGAGGGGCGACGGCGACGCCCAAGGCGCGCACGCGCACGGCGGCGACGGCGACGAGCGACGCAAGGGGACGGGCGGCATCGCACGGTCCGGGGCGATGGCGCCGGGAGGTGGAGGTGATGGCGGGCGCCGGCAGCGACGGCTTTGGCGACCGCGTGGTGATGGCGACGCCGGGCGGAGATGCGGCAGCGACGCGGCGGCAGTGCACAGCACCTGGCAACGGCGCGGTGGCGAGGAGACCCAGCGACGGCGGAAAAAAAAGAGAGGAAGAGAGGAGGGGAGGGCTCACCGACGGCGACGGAGGACGGCAGCAAGTCGGCGTTGAGGAGGGATGGGTGACGGCGGGCGAAACGAGGGCGACGTCGATCCGAGCGCGATTCGGCGACGCGCGGACGGCGAAGTCAGGCACGACAGCGAAAAGGGCGAAGAGGCTGCGAGGGTGCTCGGACGTCCTCCGGCGACGGTGAAGATGGCAGAAAGTCGGCGAAGCCGAGGCAGAGGTGGTGGCTGGACGGCGACGAAGGGCGTCTGGCAGCGAGATCGAACGGCGGCGACGGCGGGGCAGCGCGGCGGGAGCTTCAGGCGGAGAGGGGAAAAGTGGGCGACGGCGCGGCGGCCGTGGGGATTTATAGCGCAGGGAGGCTGACTAGGGCGGGGCGGCAGGGGGAGACCGAGTCGGGCGCCGCGGCGGACTCGGACTCGGCCGGCGCGGCGCGGCGCGGGCGCAGTCGCTGACAGGTGGGCCCCCCTGTCAGCTAAGGCGCAGCGTTCTTGGACAGCTATAGTTGAGCCGTGAACATCATCTCCACTTCAATTGAGTTATCCTCTCATCGAAAGATCGGGCACCAAAAAGAAACCCTCGTGGGTCTTCATCAGGACCTCACCCGGATGTGCTTGCTCCGTTCATTGAAAATGGGGTTCTTTGCCAGGGCTAGAGCGGACATGCTATCCACCCTGAGCTCCACAGATAGACAAGTTGTGTAGTTACCCCGATGTTCATGCTTGAATCTTAGTTGACTTTGGGTGAGTAGGGAAGTTGTTGATTGAATGCAAGTGTACCAATCGTGCTCGGTAGTTTCGCTACCGAAGTTGTGTTCGAGCATGAAGTGTAGACCAAGTGAATAAACAATTTGTTTTGTTATCCCGATGTTCTAGGTCGAATCTTGGTTAACTTTTTATGAAGGCTGAAGCTGTTGCTGGAATCCAGTTGTACCATTCGTGCTCGGTTCTTTTGCTACCGATGTTGTGTTCGAGCACCAACAGAAGTTGTGTAGTTATCGCGATCTTCACGGTTGAATATTCGATGACTTTTTATGAGTGGTGATGTTGTTGATGGAATACAAGTGTACCAACCATGCTCGGTAGTTTCGCTACCGAAGTTGTTTGCATGCACGAAGTGTAAACCAAGTGGATAAAAAAATTTTGTAGTTATCCTGATGTTCATGGTCGAATCTTGGTCGACTCTTTATGAAGTTTGAAGTTGTTGAGAGAATCCAGGTGTACCATTCGTGCTCGGTACTTTCGCTACTAAAGTTGTGTTCGAGCACCAAGTTTAAACCAAGTGGATACACGAGTTGCGTAGTTATCCCGATGTTCATGGTTGAATCTTGGTTGACTTTGTGTGAGTGGTGAAGTTGTTGATTGAATGCAAGTGTACCAATCATGCTCGGTAGTTTTGCAACCGAAGTTATGTTCGAGCACGAAGTGTAAACCATGTGGATACACAACTTGTTTAGGTATCCCGATGTTCATGGTCGAATGTTCGTAGACTTTTTATGAAGGGTGAAGTTGTTGATGGAATCCAGGTGTACCATTCGTGCTCGGTACTTTTGCTACCGATGTTGTGTTCGAGCAGCATGTTTAAATCTGGTGGATATAAAAGTTGTGCAGTTATCACGATGTTCATGGTTGAATATTGGATGACTTTTTGTGAGTGGTGATGTTGTTGATTGAATACAAGTGTACGAACCATGCTCGGTAGTTTTGCTACCGAAGTTGTGTGTGCACGATGTGTAAACCAAGTAGATAAACAATTTGTTTTGTTATCGCGATGTTCATGGTCGAATCTTGGTCGATTTTTTATGAAGGTTGAAGTTGTTGATGGAATTCAAGTGTACCATTGGAGATCGGAGCTTTTGTTACCGAGGTTGTGTTCGAGCACGAATTGTAAACCAGGTGGATAAATAATTTGTTTAGTTATCTTGATGTTAATGGTCGAATCTTGGTCGACTTTTTATGAAGTGTGAAGTTGTTGATGGAATCCATGTGTACCATTCATGCTCGGTACTTTCGCTACCGAACTTGTGTTCAAGCACCAAGTTTAAACAAAGTGGATACACAAGTTGCGTAGTTATCCTAATGTTCATGGTTGAATCTTAGTTTTCTTTGTGAGAGTGGTGAAGTTGTTGATTGAATGCAAGTGTACCAATCATGCTCGGTAGTTTCACTACAGAAGTTGTGTTCGAGCATGAAGTGTAAATCAAGTGGATAAACAATTTGTTTAGTTATCCCGATGTTCTAGGTCGAATCTTGGTCAACTTTTTATGAAGGATGATGTTCTTGATGAAATCCAGTTGTTCCATTCGTGCTCGGTTCTTTCGTTACCGATGTTGTGTTCGAGCACCAACACAAGTTGTGTAGTTATCCTGATGTTCAGGGTCGAATATTCGATGACTTTTTGTGAGTGACGAAGTTGTTGATTATATACAAGTGTACCAACCATGCTTGGTAGTTTGTCTACCGAAGTTGTTTGCATGCACGAAGTGTAAACCAAGTGGATAAACAATTTTTATAGTTATCCCGATGTTCATGGTCAAATCTTTGTCGACTTTTTATGAAGGGTGAAGTTGTTGATGCAAACCAGGTGTACCATTCGTGCTTCGTACTTTCGCTACTGAAGTTGTGTTCGAGCACCATATTTAAACCAAGTGGATACACAAGTTGTGTAGTTATCCCAATATTCATGGTTGAATCTTGGTTGACTGTGTGTGAGTGGTGAAGTTGTTGATTCATTCAAGTGTACCAATCATGCTCGTTTTTTCGCCACCGAAGTTGTGTTCGTGCACCAAGTTTAAACCAAGTGGATACACGAGTTGTGTAGCTATCTAGATCTTTATGTTCGAATCTTGGCCGGCTTTTTATGAAGGGTGAAGTTGTCGATGGAATTCAGGTGTACGAGTCGTCCTTGGTACTTTCGCTACCGAAGTTGTGTTCGAGCACCATGTTTAAACCAAGTGGATACACAAGTTGTTTAGTTATCCCGATGTTCATGGTTGAATCTTGGTTAACTTTGTGTTAGTGGTCAATTTGTTGATTGAATACAAGTGTACCAACCATGCTCGACAGTTTCGCCACTGAAGTTGTTTTCGTGCACGAAGTATAATCCAAGTGGATAAATAATTTGTTTAGTTATCCTGATGTTAATGGTCGAATCTTGGTCGACTTTTTATGAAGTGTGAAGTTGTTGATGGAATCCATGTGTACCATTTGTGCGCAGTACTTTCGCTACCAAACTTGTGTTCAAGCACCAAGTTTAAACAAAGTGGATACACAAGTTGTGTAGTTATCTTTGTTGAATCTTGGTTAACTTTGTGTGAGTGGTGAAGTTCTTGATCGAATACAAGTGTACTAACCATGCTCGATAGTTTCGCTACCGAAGTTGTGTTCTAGCACCATGTTTAAACCAAGTGGATACACAAATTGTGTAGTTACCCCGATGTTTATGGTTGAATCTTAGTTGACTTTGTGTGAGTGGTGAAGTTATTGATTCAATGCAAATGTACCAATCATTCTTGGTAGTTTTACTGCAGAAGTTGTGTTCGATCATGAAGTGTAAACCAAATGGATAAACAATTTATTTAGTTATCCCGATGTTCTAGGTCGAATCTTGGTCAACTTTTTATGACGGGTGAAGTTGTTGATGGAATCCAGTTGTACCATTCGTGCTCGGTTCTTTCGCTACCGATGTTGTGTTCGAGCACCAAGTTTCATCCAAGTGGATACACAAGTTACGTAGTTATCCTAATGTTCATGGTTGAATATGGGTTCACTTTTTGTGAGTTTTGAAGTTGTTGATTGAATACAAGTGTACCAAACATGCTCGATAGTTTCGCCACCGAAGTTGTGTTCGTGCACGAAGTGTAAACCAAGTGAATACCCAAGTTATGTAGTTATCTAGATGTTCATGGTGGAATCTTGGTTAACTTTTTATGAAGGGTGAAGTTATTGATGGAATCCAAGTGTACCATTCTTGCTCGGTACTTTCGCTTCCGAAGTTATCTTCGAGCACCAAGTTTAAACCAAGTGGATACACAAGTTGTGTAGTTGTCACGAAGTTCGTGGTTGAATATTGGTTGACTTTGTATGAAGGGTGGAGTTGTTGATGGAATCCAGGTGTACCATTCGTGCTCGGTACTTTCGCTACCGAAGTTGTCTTCGAGCACCAAGTTTAAACCAAGTGGGTACACAAGTTATGTGGTTATCCCGATGTTCATGGTTGAACCTTGGTTGACTTTGTGTGAGTGGTGAAGTTGTTGATTGAATGCAAGTGTACCAATCACTCTCGGTAGTTTCAGTACTGAAGTTGTGTTCGAGCACGAAGTGTAAACCAAGTGGATAAACAATTTGTTTAGTTATCCCGATGTTCATGGTCGAATCTTGGTCAACTTTTTATGAAGGTTGAAGTTGTTGGAATCCAGGTGTACCATTCATGCGCGGTACTTTCGTTACCGATGTTGTCTTCGAGCACCAGGTTTAAACCAGGTGGATACACAAGTTGTGTAATTATCCCGATGTTCATGGTTGAATCTTGGTTGACTTTGTGTGAATAGTGAAGTTGTTGATTGAATCCAAGTGTACCAATCATGCTCGGTATTTTCACTGCCAAAGCTGTGTTCAGGCACGAAGTGTAAACCAAGTGGATAAACAATTGTTTAGTTATCCCGATGTTGTTGGTCGAATATTGGTCAACTTTTTATGAAGGGTGAAGTTGTTGATAGAATTTAGGTGTATCATTCGTGCTCGGTACTTTCGTTTCCGAGGTTGTGTTCGACCACCAAGTTTAAACCGGGTGGATACACAAGTTGTGTGTTATCACGATGTTCATGGTTGAATCTTAGTTGATTTTGTGTGAGTGGTGAAGTTGTTGATTGAATGCAAGTGTACCAATCATGCTCGGTAGTTTTACTACAGAAGTTGTGTTCGAGCATGAAGTGTAAATCAAGTGGATAAACAATTTGTTTAGTTATCCCGATGTTCTAGGTCGAATCTTGGTCAACTTTTTATGAAGGATGATGTTATTGATGGAATCCAGTTGTTCCATTCGTGCTCGGTTCTTTCGCTACCGATGTTGTGTTCGAGCACCAACACAAGTTGTTTAGTTATCCTGATGTTCATGGTCGAATATTCGATGACTTTTTGTGAGTGACGAAGTTGTTGATTATATACAAGTGTACCAACCATGCTTGGTAGTTTGTCTACCGAAGTTGTTTGCATGCACGAAGTGTAAACCAAGTGGATAAACAATTTTTATAGTTATCCCGATTTCATGGTCAAATCTTTGTCGACTTTTTATGAAGGGTGAATTTGTTGATGGAATCCAGGTGTACCATTCATGCTCGGTACTTTTGCTACCGATGTTGTGTTCGAGCAGCATGTTTAAATCTGGTGGATATAAAAGTTGTGCAGTTATCACGATGTTCATGGTTGAATATTGGATGACCTTTTGTGAGTGGTGATGTTGTTGATTGAATACAAGTGTACGAACCATGCTCGGTAGTTTTGCTACCGAAGTTATGTGTGCACGATGTGTAAACCAAGTAGATAAACAATTTGTTTTGTTATCGCGATGTTCATGGTCGAATCTTGGTCGATTTTTTATGAAGGTTGAAGTTGTTGATGGAATTCAAGTGTACCATTGGAGATCGGAGCTTTTGTTACCGAGGTTGTGTTCGAGCACGAATTGTAAACCAGGTGGATAAATAATTTGTTTAGTTATCTTGATGTTAATGGTCGAATCTTGGTCGACTTTTTATGAAGTGTGAAGTTGTTGATGGAATCCATGTGTACCATTCATGCTCGGTACTTTCGCTACCGAACTTGTGTTCAAGCACCAAGTTTAAACAAAGTGGATACACAAGTTGCGTAGTTATCCTAATGTTCATGGTTGAATCTTAGTTCTCTTTGTGAGAGTGGTGAAGTTGTTGATTGAATGCAAGTGTACCAATCATGCTCGGTAGTTTCACTACAGAAGTTGTGTTCGAGCATGAAGTGTAAATCAAGTGGATAAACAATTTGTTTAGTTATCCCGATGTTCTAGGTCGAATCTTGGTCAACTTTTTATGAAGGATGATGTTCTTGATGAAATCCAGTTGTTCCATTCGTGCTCGGTTCTTTCGTTACCGATGTTGTGTTCGAGCACCAACACAAGTTGTGTAGTTATCCTGATGTTCAGGGTCGAATATTCGATGACTTTTTGTGAGTGACGAAGTTGTTGATTATATACAAGTGTACCAACCATGCTTGGTAGTTTGTCTACCGAAGTTGTTTGCATGCACGAAGTGTAAACCAAGTGGATAAACAATTTTTATAGTTATCCCGATGTTCATGGTCAAATCTTTGTCGACTTTTTATGAAGGGTGAAGTTGTTGATGCAAACCAGGTGTACCATTCGTGCTTCGTACTTTCGCTACTGAAGTTGTGTTCGAGCACCATATTTAAACCAAGTGGATACACAAGTTGTGTAGTTATCCCAATATTCATGGTTGAATCTTGGTTGACTTTGTGTGAGTGGTGAAGTTGTTGATTCATTCAAGTGTACCAATCATGCTCGTTTTTTCGCCACCGAAGTTGTGTTCGTGCACCAAGTTTAAACCAAGTGGATACACGAGTTGTGTAGCTATCTAGATCTTTATGTTCGAATCTTGGCCGGCTTTTTATGAAGGGTGAAGTTGTCGATGGAATTCAGGTGTACGAGTCGTCCTTGGTACTTTCGCTACCGAAGTTGTGTTCGAGCACCATGTTTAAACCAAGTGGATACACAAGTTATTTAGTTATCCCGATGTTCATGGTTGAATCTTGGTTAACTTTGTGTTAGTGGTCAATTTGTTGATTGAATACAAGTGTACCAACCATGCTCGACAGTTTCGCCACTGAAGTTGTTTTCGTGCACGAAGTATAATCCAAGTGGATAAATAATTTGTTTAGTTATCCTGATGTTAATGGTCGAATCTTGGTCGACTTTTTATGAAGTGTGAAGTTGTTGATGGAATCCATGTGTACCATTTGTGCGCAGTACTTTCGCTACCAAACTTGTGTTCAAGCACCAAGTTTAAACAAAGTGGATACACAAGTTGTGTAGTTATCTTTGTTGAATCTTGGTTAACTTTGTGTGAGTGGTGATGTTCTTGATCGAATACAAGTGTACTAACCATGCTCGATAGTTTCGCTACCGAAGTTGTGTTCGAGCACCATGTTTAAACCAAGTGGATACACAAATTGTGTAGTTACCCCGATGTTTATGGTTGAATCTTAGTTGACTTTGTGTGAGTGGTGAAGTTATTGATTCAATGCAAATGTACCAATCATTCTTGGTAGTTTTACTTCAGAAGTTGTGTTCGATCATGAAGTGTAAACCAAATGGATAAACAATTTATTTAGTTATCCCGATGTTCTAGGTCGAATCTTGGTCAACTTTTTATGACGGGTGAAGTTGTTGATGGAATCCAGTTGTACCATTCGTGCTCGGTTCTTTCGCTACCGATGTTGTGTTCGAGCACCAAGTTTCATCCAAGTGGATACACAAGTTACGTAGTTATCCTAATGTTCATGGTTGAATATGGGTTCACTTTTTGTGAGTTTTGAAGTTGTTGATTGAATACAAGTGTACCAAACATGCTCGATAGTTTCGCCACCGAAGTTGTGTTCGTGCACGAAGTGTAAACCAAGTGAATACCCAAGTTATGTAGTTATCTAGATGTTCATGGTGGAATCTTGGTTAACTTTTTATGAAGGGTGAAGTTATTGATGGAATCCAAGTGTACCATTCTTGCTCGGTACTTTCGCTTCCGAAGTTATCTTCGAGCACCAAGTTTAAACCAAGTGGATACACAAGTTGTGTAGTTGTCACGAAGTTCGTGGTTGAATATTGGTTGACTTTGTATGAAGGGTGGAGTTGTTGATGGAATCCAGGTGTACCATTCGTGCTCGGTACTTTCGCTACCGAAGTTGTCTTCGAGCACCAAGTTTAAACCAAGTGGGTACACAAGTTATGTGGTTATCCCGATGTTCATGGTTGAACCTTGGTTGACTTTGTGTGAGTGGTGAAGTTGTTGATTGAATGCAAGTGTACCAATCACTCTCGGTAGTTTCAGTACTGAAGTTGTGTTCGAGCACGAAGTGTAAACCAAGTGGATAAACAATTTGTTTAGTTATCCCGATGTTCATGGTCGAATCTTGGTCAACTTTTTATGAAGGTTGAAGTTGTTGGAATCCAGGTGTACCATTCATGCGCGGTACTTTCGTTACCGATGTTGTCTTCGAGCACCAGGTTTAAACCAGGTGGATACACAAGTTGTGTAATTATCCCGATGTTCATGGTTGAATCTTGGTTGACTTTGTGTGAATAGTGAAGTTGTTGATTGAATCCAAGTGTACCAATCATGCTCGGTATTTTCACTGCCAAAGCTGTGTTCAGGCACGAAGTGTAAACCAAGTGGATAAACAATTGTTTAGTTATCCCGATGTTGTTGGTCGAATATTGGTCAACTTTTTATGAAGGGTGAAGTTGTTGATAGAATTTAGGTGTATCATTCGTGCTCGGTACTTTCGTTTCCGAGGTTGTGTTCGAGCACCAAGTTTAAACCGGGTGGATACACAAGTTGTGTGTTATCACGATGTTCATGGTTGAATCTTAGTTGACTTTGTGTGAGTGGTGAAGTTGTTGATTGAATGCAAGTGTACCAATCATGCTCGGTAGTTTTACTATAGAAGTTGTGTTCGAGCATGAAGTGTAAACCAAATGGATAAACAATTTGTTTAGCTATGCCGATGTTCTAGGTCGAATCTTGGTCAACTTTTTATGACGGGTGAAGTTGTTGATGGAATCCAGTTGTACCATTCGTGCTCGGTTCTTTCGCTACTGATGTTGTGTTCGAGCACCAAGTTTTAAACCAAGTGGATACACAAGTTATGTAGTTATCCCAATATTCATGGTTGAATATGGGTTCACTTTTTGTGAGTTTTGAAGTTTTTGATTGAATAGAAGTGTACCAAACATGCTCGATAGTTTCACCACCGAAGTTGTGTTCGTGCACGAAGTGTAAACCAAGTGAATACCCAAGTTATGTAGTTATCTAGATGTTCATGGTGGAATCTTGGTTAACTTTTTATGGAGGGTGAAGTTATTGATGGAATCTAGGTGTACCATTCTTGCTCGGTACTTTCGCTACCGAAGTTATCTTCGAGCACGAAGTTTAAACCAAGTGGATACACAAGTTGTGTAGTTGTCCCGAAGTTCATAGTTGAATATTTGTTGACTTTGTTTGAAGGGTGGAGTTGTTGATGGAATTCAGGTGTACCATTCGTGCTCGGTACTTTCGCTACCGAAGTTGTGTTCGAGCACCAAGTTTAAACCAAGTGGGTACACAAGTTGTGTGGTTATCCCGATGTTCATGGTTGAACCTTAGTTTACTTTGTGTGAGTGGTGAAGTTGTTGATTGAATGCAAGTGTACCAATCACACTCGGTAGTTTAACTACCGAAGTTGTGTTCGAGCACGAAGTGTAAATCAAGTGGATAAAAAATTTGTTTGGTTATCCCGATGTTCATGGTCGAATCTTGGTCAACTTTTTATGAAGGTTGAAGTTGTTGGAATCCAGGTGTACCATTCATGCATGGTACTTTCTTACCGATGTTGTGTTCGGGCACCATGTTTAAACCTGGTGGATACACAAGTTGTGTAGTTATCTCGATGTTCATGGTTGTATCTTGGTTGACTTTGTTTTAGTAGTGAAGTTGTTGACTGAATGCAACTGTATCAATCATGCTTGGTAGTTTCACTACCGAAGTTCTGTTCGAGCACGAAGTGTGAACCAAGTGGATAAACAATTTGTTTAGTTATCCTGATGTTCATGGTCGAATCTTGGTCAACTTTTTATGAAGGGTGAAGGTTTTGATGGAATTCCGATATCCTCGGTACTTTCGCTACCGAAGTTATGTTCGAGCACCAAGTTTAAACCAAGTGGATACACAAGTTGTGTAGTTATCCCGATGTTCATGGTTGAACCTTAGTTGACTTTGTGTGAGTGGTGAAGTTGTTGATTGAATACAACTGTACCAACCATGCTCGATAGTTTCACGACTGAAGTTGTGTTCGTGCACGAAGTGTAAACCAAGTGGATACGCAAGTTGTGTAGTTATCTAGATGTTCATTGTCCAATCTTGCTCAACTTTTTATGAAGGGTGAAGTTGTTGATGGAATCTAGGTGTACCATTCGTGCTCGGTACTTTCGTTACCGACGTTGTGTTCGAGCACCAAGTTTACAAGTGGATACACAAGTTATGTAGTTATCGCGATGTTCATGGTTAAATATGGGTTGACTTTTTGTGAGTTTTGAAGTTGTTGATTGAATACACGTGTACCAACCTTGCTCGATAGTTTCGCAACCGAAGTTGTGTACGTGGACGAAGTGTAAACTAAGTGGCTACATAATTTTTATAGTTATCCCGATGTTCATGGTTGAATCTTGGTTGACATTTTATGAAGGGTGAAGTTGTTTATGGAATCAGGGTGTACCATTCTTGCTCGGTACTTTCGCTACCGAAGTTGTGTTCGAGCACCAAGTTTAAACCAAGTGGATACACACGTTGTGTAGTTATCCCGATGTTCATGGTTGAATGTTGGTTAACTTTCTATGATTAGTGAAGTTGTTGATTGGACGCAAGTGTACCAATCATGCTCGGTATTTTCGCTGCCGAAGTTGTGTTCGTGCACGAAGTGTAAACCAAGTGGATAAACAATTTCTTTAGTTAGCGTGATGTTCATGGTTCATTCTTGGTTAACTTTATGTGAGTGGTGAAGTTTTTAATTGAATTCAGGTGTACCAATCATGCTAGCTAGTTTCGCTACCGAAGTTGTGTTCGTGCATGAATTGTAAACTAAGTGGATACACAATTTGTATATTTATCCTGATGTTTATGGTTGAATCTTGATTGGCTTTGTGTGAGTGGTGAAGTTGTTTATTGAATGCAAGTGTACCATTCATGCTCGGTATTTTCGATACCGAAGTTGTGTTCGTGCAAGAAGTGTAAACCGAGTGGATACACAAATTGTTTAGTTATCTAGATCTTGATGTTTGAATCTTGGTTGACTTTTTATGCAGGGTTAAGTTGTTAATAGAATCCAGGTGTACCATACGTGCTCGGTACTATCGCTACCGAAGTTGTGTTCAAACACCATGTTTAAACCTGGTGGATAGACATGTTGTGTAGTTATCCCGATGGTCATGGTTGAATCTTGGTTGACTTTGTGTAAGTGGTGAAATTGTTAATTGAATGCAAGTGTACCAATCATGCTCGGTATTTTCGTTGCCGAAGTTGTGTTCGTACACGAAGTGTAAACCAAGTGGATAAACAATTTGTTTAGTTATCCTGATGTTCATGGTTCAATCTCGGTTGACTATGTGTGAGTGGTGAAGTTTTTGATTGAATTCAAGTGTATCAATTATGCTCGCTAGATTCGCTACCGAAGTTGTGTTCGTGCATGAATTGTAAACCAAGTGGACACACAATTTGTATATTTATCCTGATGTTCATGGTTGAATCTTGGTTGACTTTGTCTGAGTGGTGATGTTATTTATTGAATGCAAGTGTACCAATCATGCTCGGTATTTTCACTACCGAAGTTGTGTTCGCGCACGAAGTGTAAACCAAGTGGATATAAGGTGAAGGCTTTGGTTTCTAGTTCGCTCCACCGTCGAGTGGCTGTGGCTGCCGTTGTTTAGTCTTCCGCTGTTTTATTTGTTTATCTTTGGTTGTGAGGGCCTAAGGTCGCCCATTTTAAGTACTCTATTTACGCTTCCGCAAAGTTTGGCTTGTAATAATCAACTATGTCTTTGTGTACTTCGCCTTTCCTGGGACAAGGATTAATGCACTAAGCGTTCTGGAAAGTGGTTTATTTCCGGGCATGACAAGTTGGTATCAAAGCCAGCTTGACCGTAGGACGAGCCAGATGGTTAAGCCTTAGGGTTGTATTTTAAAGAAAAAAATTCTACTTGTGAAAATTTTATTCTCTCTTCCCTTGCCCATTCTTTACAAATTGATTACTAACTTCCTTTATGTGAAAAATTGTGTAGATGGCCATGCCAATCAACCGCCGAGGTCTACGTCTGGATGGATTTGTCATGGAATTGCACTACCTGCATATGACTCTAGGGTACTCGCAAGAGGTGGAGTACAACGGAGTGCCTAGGTCTCCATTCAACGAGGAGGGCTCTCCCCATTCTGTTTGGGAGGTCACCGCCATCCTTCTCACTAACACCCTTGATAGGGTCTCACTGACGGCAACAGCAGGCGGAGACACTTTTGAGTCTGGAGCACAGAATGCTGCCCTCATGGTTATCGGAATGCTTCACCACCGCTGCTTGATCTACTTATCAAGCTCCCCCTTCCATTACCACATCCGCGGAGGACCAAGGGAGTATGCCGACTTTAGGACCACCCGCCGGGAGGATGACACCACTATTGTGCACCTAGCACGCATGGTGGCAGCTTACGATGAAGCCCGCATTGACTTCCAGAAGCTTGTGCGCCGTGGACTGGTGCACAACAATGGGAAGATCCTGAAGCTAAGGAAGGAGAATCTGAAGCTAAAGCAAGAGCTGGACCAGGTTGAGGAGGAGCTAAGCTAACTGAAGATTGCTCAAGGGGACATCGAGTCATCAAATGCTCCCAAGCGTCATCGTGCCCACCCTAACCTGAAGATTACTCTACGCAAGAGAACCACTCTTCCTCCGATGATTCGTGAGGCCCAAGCTGTAGCAAGACTCCTGGTGCAGAAGATTCTTGAAGAGGGACCATCTTCTAGTCATCGCGTCCTCAGTAGCAGCAGCGGCATCGACGAGACCGAGCCAATGGAGGAAGTTGAGGCAACCCCCAAGGAGTAGATGCGTAGTGCCAGAGCATTCCCGTTTGTTTTTGTCATTGCCTTTTGCCAGAGTTTCTTGTTTGGTGTGTCTTTCTGGTATGGACTATATCAGGCCCATTGTGATATAGCCATACCTTTGTCTTGTCTAAGCAACTTGAACTTTGAAGAACCAACAACAGATCAATAAAATTTAAATAAGTTGGTTAAAAGCTCTAGCACTAGTTTTGACCTCCCTCAGGTTTCTTTCTGTCTGCCTTATCTTTTCGGATGCAATAGATGGTGAACACTAGAAGGAGGGACACTGGAAATCGAGAGAATAACCAGCCACCACCACCGCCGCCAGAGAACCCCACTGTCGCACAGATCATGCCCACCCAAAATCAGATGATGCACGGCAGCTATGATGCAACAGATGCAGCACCTGCAAGCCAACATGCAGAATCAAAACCAAGATCACAACCAGCACGGTGCTCCACCTACCATGCTGTCGGAATTCCTTCGTGTCCAACCACCGACTTTCTCTAGTACCTCTAACCCTTCAGAAGCAAATGACTGGTTGGATGCTATCAACAAGAAGCTTGATGTCATACAATGTACAGACACAAAAAGGGTTGCCTTCGCTGCACACTAGCAGGACATGTCATCACTTGGGCTCAGTTTTCGGCCGCTTTTCGTAGAGCTCATGTGCCTACAGGTGTAGTTGCTCTAAAGAAGATGGGGTTTCGCAAGCTCGCTCAAGACAACCGCACTGTCACTGATTACCTACAAGAGTTCAACCAATTGGCCCGTTATGCACTAGAGGATATCCGCACTGATGCAGAGAAGCAAGAGAAATTTCTAGGAGGCCTAAATGATGAGTTATCAATTTAGCTAATTTCTGGTGATTATCAAGACTTCCAGACCTTGGTGGACAAGACGATCCACCAGGAGGATAAGCAGAACCAGATTGAAAGCAAGAAGCGTCGCTTGGCTCAAGCCAGGGCAAGCCAAGGCCCTAGTCAAAGGATGCGTTATGTGGTTTCTCCATCATCAGGATCATCTTCCTCTACTCCACGTGCGCCCCGTCCCAACTTCAATATCATCAAGACCCAGAATCAAGGAGGCAATGGTGCTCAACGTCAAGCGCCCATTGCTGCTCATGGAGGATCTGTATGCAGGGATGGCTTAGGAAAAATATTAGTGCGTTACAACTGCCATGAGCCAGGGCACTTCGCTGACAAGTGTCTGAAGCCACATTGCCAACAAGGATCAGCACCTACTCGCCCATTCAATTCCAACACTGTCGCCAATACCCAAGGAAACAACAACAACAATAATAAGGTGGTGAGAGGACGTGTGAACCACATCTCAGCTGAAGAAGCTGAAGCTGCACCAGACATCATTCTCAGTACGTTTTTGGTTAATTCTATTCCTGCAACAGTATTGTTTTATTCTGGAGATTCGCATTCTTTCATTTCAAGGAGTTTTGTGTGGAAACATAAGTTAAGGGTAGAAAATCTTAGCAACCCAATGATGATATCTACCCCGGGAAGCCAAATGTCGTGTAACCTGTTCAGCCCATCAGTGTCTATAGAAATTCAAGGAATTTCTTTTCTGGCCAACCCCATCCTATTGAATTCTAAGAATTTGGATGTCATTCTTAGAATGGATTGGTTAACCAAGTACAAAGGAATTATAAACTGAGCTAGCCACTCCATTTCCCTTACTAGGAACTCGAGGCAACAAGTTATCTTCCAAGCGAAGGTTGCTTTGACCAAGGAGTCACTTTTAAACCAAACCACCCTAGAAGAGATACCAGTTGTGAAGGAATACCCCGATGTTTTTCCAGAAGATCTGCCAGGCATGCCACCTAATCGGGATATTGAGTTTCGAATTGACTTAGTCCCTGGAACAACACCCATCTCAAAGAGACCCTATCGAATGGCCGCTAATGAGTTAGCAGAAGTCAAGAAGCAGTTGGAAGAGCTTAGAGAAAAGGGATATATCAGGCCTAGTACTTCCCCGTGGGGAGTACCCATCATATTCGTGGAAAAAAAAGATAAGACAAAAATGATGTGTGTCGATTATCGTGCACTTAACGAGGTCATTATAAAAAACAAGTACCCTTTACCAAGAATTGATGATCTTTTTGATCAATTGAAAGGAGCAATGGTGTTTT
Source organism: Oryza brachyantha (assembly GCF_000231095.2). Lineage (NCBI taxonomy): Eukaryota > Viridiplantae > Streptophyta > Magnoliopsida > Poales > Poaceae > Oryza > Oryza brachyantha. The sequence continues at coordinate 12,351,821 of NC_023163.2, forward strand.
CAAAGATTGACCTCCGATGAGGATATCATCAACTAAGGATTCGAGAGGAGGACATTCCCAAAACAACGTTTACCACAAGATATGGGCTTTATGAATGCACAGTCATGTCCTTTGGTCTAACAAACGCCCCGACCTTCTTCATGAATCTGATGAATAAAGTATTCATGGATTATCTGGATAAATTTGTTGTGGTCTTCATTGACGACATTCTCATATATTCCAAGACGAAGGAAGAACATGAAGGACATCTGCGCCTAGTTCTAAACAAGCTAAGAGAGCACCAGCTCTACGCTAAGTTCAGCAAATGTGACTTTTGGCTATCAGAAGTGAAGTTTCTCGGACATGTCATATCAGCTCAAGGTGTTGCAGTGGACCCAACTAATGTTGAAGCTGTTTCTAATTGGACTGCACCCAAGTCGGTGACTCAAGTCTGTAGTTTCCTTGGACTTGCAGGCTATTACCGCAGGTTCATCGAAAACTTCTCAAAAATTGTTAGACCTATGACTCAACTTCTGAAGGAAGATTAGAAATTCAGCTGGACACCCCAATGTGAAGAGTCATTTACCTTGCTCAAAAAGAAGTTAGTATCTGCTCCCGTCCTGATCCTGCCAAGTGTCCACAATGATTTTCAAGTCTACTGCGATGCATCTCGTCAAGGCCTTGGATGTGTTCTTATGCAAGACAGACGTGTTGTGGCCTATGCTTCTCGTCAACTCCAACCTCATGAGATCAACTACCCAACACATGACTTGGAGTTAGCTGCAGTTGTCCATTCATTAAAGATTTGGCGCCACTATCTCATTAGTAATCAATGTGAAGTGTTTACAGACCATAAGAGTTTGAAGTATATCTTCACTCAACCGGATTTAAACCTTCGAGAAAGAAGATGGTTGGAACTAATTAAAGACTATGACATGGGAATTCACTATCATCGTGGGTAAAGCAAATGTTGTGACCGATGCATTGAGTAGGAAAAGTTATTGCAATGTTGTGACCCAAGAGCACTGCTCCTCAACACTGTGTGAAGAAATGGCAAACTTAAACTTAAGTATCGTCGACCATGGTTACCTAGCCGCTCTCGAAGCGAAGCCATTGTTACTCGATCATGTTCACGATGCCCAAAAGAATGATACTGATATCAAAGAGATCCAGAAAAACAAGAGAAGAGGAAAAGCTATCGGATTTTCTGAAGATGAGCACGGAACTATGTGGTATGGAGAACGTATTTGTGTTCCCAATGATCCAGAACTCAAGAAACTCATTCTATAAGATGCCCACGAGAGCCAATACTCAATCCAGCCAGGCAGCACGAAGATGTACTAGGACCTGAAAGCCAAATATTGGTGGGTTAGTATGAAAAGAGAAATAGCCGAATTTTTAGCAGTTTGTGATGTGTGCCAGCGAGTCAAAGGAGAACACCAACGCCCAGCATGGTTGTTGCAACCATTGAAGATTCCAGAATGGAAGTGGGAGGATTCCAGAATGGAAGATTCCAGAATGGATTTCATTATCGGACTTCCAAGGACCCAATCTGGATATGACTCTATTTGGGTTATAATCGACCGATTGACCAAAGTGGCTCACTTCATCCCCGTAAATTCCACCTACCGTGGTAGCAAGTTAGCAGAACTGTATTTTGCCAAGATACTCTGTCTACATGGAGTACCAAAGAAGATTGTATCAAATCGGGGCAGTCAGTTCACATCGAAGTTTTGGCAGAAAGTGCAGGAAGAAATGGGAACCCGTCTCAATTTTAGCACTATCTATCACCCCTCGATAGATGGTCAGACCGAGCGAGTCAACCAAATCCTTGAGGACATGCTTAGAGCTTGTACACTAGACTTTGGCAAAAGCTGGGATAAGAATCTCCCATATGCCGAATTCTCTTACAACAATAGCTACCAGGCAAGTTTACAGATGGCATCTTTTGAAGCCCTTTATGGCCGAAAGTGTCGAACCCCTCTCCTTTGGGATCAAACTGGGGAACGTCAAGTCTTTGGAACAGATATCTTAAGAGAGGCTGAGGAGAAAGTCAAGATAATTTAGAGAAACTTAAAGGAAGCCCAATCCCGGCAGAAAAGTTATGCTAACACTCGACGAAGGGAGATTTTGTGTATCTTAGGGTTACACCACTTAGGGGTGTACGTCATTTTCATACCAAGGGAAAATTGGCACCACGTTATGTGGGACCATACAAGATCTTGAGCAGAAGAGCAGAAGTCGCATATCAACTAGAATTCTCAGCATCACTCGATAGAGTCCATGATGTTTTCCATGTGTCTCAACTCAAGAAGTGTCTTCGAGTTCCGACAGAGGAAGCAAATCCTAATCAGATCGAGATTCAAGAAGATCTTACCTATATAGAGAAACCAATCCGGATACTAGAAACAATAGAAAGGCATACTCGGAGCAGAGTAATCAAATTCTGTAAAGTCCAGTGGGAGCAACCTGGGAGCGCGAAGATGAACTGAAATCCGCCCATCCCCATCTCTTCGCCTGTGCCTCTAAATCTCGAGGACAAGATTCTTGGTAGGGGGGTAGGTTTGTAGTGCCCTAAAATCACCCTAAGTTTAAAACATTGTTTAATTTGAATTTCAAGAAATTTTAAAAGATGAAAAGAGCCTCCAACAATTAAAAATGACCAAGATTGAACTCAAATGGGCTTGTGGGTATTTTTAATAAGTTTCCCATGCCTCAAAATATGTAAGTAATTTTTACTGGAATTTTCAGAACAATCTAGCTAATTTTAATGCAACAAAAACCATTAAAATAGTATACTAAAAACAAAACTCAATTTAAATCTCTCTCCCTCAACTTGGGCTGAAAGTTGGCCCAAGTCCTCCCACCCCTCCCCTCTATGGGCCCTCTCTCCTAGCCAGCGGCCCAACTCTTCCTTCCCCTTCTTCTCTCCCTCTTGGGCCTTTTCCCGGCCCACTCCGCCTCCTACCAGTGCCGCCCGGCCCAGCTAGCCCATCGGGGAAACGCAGCACGCACGTGGTCGTCTTCTACCTCTAGACCGGCGTCGACGTCTCTCTCCCGCGAACCCTAACCAGCGCCGCCGCCCGGTTCACCTCCACCCTATCGGTTTCCCTCCAAAATAAGTAGAAAAACAGAATCACCACCTCTCCCTCTTAATTTCCCCCTTAATTCCTCACTCAATCGTGACTTAAATCGTCGATTTTCCTCACTCTTTATCTCGCCGGCGTTTTCATGGACGCAGTGAAGAAGCTACCGGTGTTTCACCTCTCCCGCGACCTTCCACCTCCTGGGACCCTATAAAATGGAATCCACGTGTACCATTCGTGCTCGGTACTTTCGCTACTGAAGTTATATTCGAGCATCAAGTTTAAACCAAGTGGATACACGAGTTGTGTAGTTATCCCGATGTTCATGGTTAAATCTTTGTTGACATTGTGTGAGTGGTCAAGATGTTGATTGAATCCAAGTGTACCAATCATGCTCGGTAATTTTGCAACCGAAGTTATGTTCGTGCATGAAGTGTAAACCAAGTGGATACACAATTTGTTTAGGTATCCCAATGTTTATGGTCGAATGTTCCTACACTTTTTATGAACGGTGAAGTTGTTCATAGAACCCTGGTGTACCATTCGTGCTCGGTACTTTCGGTACTGAATTTGTGTTCGAGCACCAAGTTTAAACCAAGTGGATATACAAGTTGTGTAGTTGTCCCGATGTTCATGGCTAAATCTTTGTTTACTTTGTTTGAGTGGTGAAGTTTTTGATTGAATGCAAGTGTACCAATCATGCTCGGTAGTTTCACTGCCGAAGATGAGTTCGTGCATGATGTGTAAACCAAGTGGATACACAATTGGTTTTGTAATCCCGATGTTCATGCTCGAACCTTGGTAGACTTTTTATGAATGGTGAAGTTGTTGATGGAATCTAGGTGTACCATTCGTGCTCGGTACTTTCGCTACTGAAGTTATGTTCGAGCATCTAGTTTAAACCAAGTGGATACACGAGTTGTGTAGTTGTCCCGATGTTCACGGTTGAATCTTGGTTGACTTTGTGTGAGTGGTGAAGTTGTTGATTGAATGCAAGTGTACCAATCGTGCTCGGTAGTTTTGCAACTGAAGTTATGTTCGTGCATGAAGTGGAAACCATGTGGGTACACAATTTGTTTGGGTATCCCGATATTCATGGTCGAATGTTCATAGACTTTTTATGAAGGGTGAAGTTGTTGATTTAATCCAGGTGTACCATTCGTGCTCGGTACTTTCGCTACTGAAGTTATGTTCGAGCACCAAGTTTAGACCAAGTGGATACACGAGTTGTGTTGTTATCCTGATATTCATGGTTGAATCTTGCTTGACTTTGTGTGACTGGTAAAGTTGTTCATTGAATGCAAGTGTACCAATAATGCTCGGTAGTTTTGCAACCGAAGTTATGTTCGAGCACGAAGTGTAAACCATATGGATACACAATTTGTTAGGTATCCCGATATTCATGGTCTAATGCTCGTAGACTTTTTATAAAGGGTGAAGTTGTTTATGGAATCCAGGTGTACCATTCGTGCTCGGTACATTGGCTTCTGAAGTTATGTTCGGGCACCAAGTTTAAACCAACTGGATACACGAGTTGTGTAGTTATCCCGATGTTCATGGTGGAATCTTGGTTGACTTTGTGTGAGTGTTGAAGTTGTTGATTGAATGCAAGTGTACCAATCAATCTCAGTAGTTTTGCAACCAAAGTTATGTTCGTGCACGAACTGGTAACCTTGCGGATACACAATTTGTTTAGGTATCCCGATGTTCATGGTCGAATGTTTGTACACTTTTTACGAACGGTGAAGTTGGTGATGGAATCCTGGTGTACCATTCTTGCTCGGTACTTTCGCTACTGAAGTTGTGTTCGAGCACCAAGTTTAAACCAAGTGGATACACAAGTTGTGTAGTTGTTCCGATGTTCATGGTTAGTTCTTTATATTACTTCATGTGAATGGTGAAGTTTTTGATTGAATGCAAGTGTACCAATCATGCTCAGTAGTTTTGCAACCGAAGTTATGTTCGTGCACGAAGTGTAAACCACATGGATACACAATTTGTTTAGGTATCCCGATGTTCATGGTCGAATGTTCGTACACTTTTTATCATCGTTGAAGTTGTTGATAGAATCCTGGTGTACCATTCGTGCTCGGTACTTTCGCTACAGAAGTTGTGTTCGAGCATCAAGTTTGAACCAAGTGGATACACGAGTTATGTAATTGTCCCGATGTTCATGGTTAAATCTTTGTTTACTTTGTGTGAGTGGTGAAGTTTTTGATTGAATGCAAGTGTACCAATCATGCTCGGTAGTTTCGCTTCCGAAGTTGAGTTCGTGCACGAAGTGTAAACCAAGTGGATACACAATTGGTTTTGTTATCCCGATGTTCGTGCTCGAATCTTGGTAGACTTTTTATGAATGGTGAACTTGTTGATGGAATCCAGGTGTACCATTCATGCTCGGTACTTTCGCTACTGAAGTTATGTTCGAGCATCAAGTTTAAACCAAGTGGATACATGAGTTGTGTAGTTGTCCTGATGTTCATGGTTGAATCTTGGTTGACTTTGTGTGAGTGGTGAAGTTGTTGATTGAATGCAAGTGTACCAATCAGTCTCGGTAGTTTTGCAACCAAAGTTAGGTTCGTGCACGAAGTGGAAACCTTGCGGATACGCAATTTGTTTAGGTATCCCGATGTTCATGGTCGAATGTTCGTACACTTTTTACGAACGGTGAAGTTGTTGATGGAATCCTGGTGTACTTTTCTTGCTCGGTACTTTCGCTACTGAAGTTGTGTTCGAGCACCAAGTTTAAACCAAGTGGATACACGAGTTGTGTAGTTGTTCCGATGTTGATGGTTGAATCTTGGTCGACTTTGTGTGAGTGTTGAAGTTGTTGATTGAATCCAAGTGTACCAATCAATCTCGGTAGTTTTGCAACCAAAGTTATGTTCGTGCACGAAGTGTAAACCAAGTGGATACACAATTTGTTTAGGAATCCCGAAGTTTATGGTCGAATGTTCGTACACTTTTTATGAACGGTGAAGTTGTTGATGGAATCCTGGTGTACCATTCGGGCTCGGTACTTTCGCTTCTGAAGTTATGTTCGAGCACCAAGTTTAAACCAAGTGGATACATGAGTTGTGTAGTTGTCCCCATGTACATGGTTAAATCTTTAAGGCATTAGGATACGTTTAAGGCGTGGATGATTATCATAAGAGATTCCCACCATATCAAAAGATTCGTGTTCTTGAAAATCAGAACTTCTCCAAATCTAGAAGACAGAGAGGATTCTAGGATTATCCTTTTGGGCAAAGAGTTTTATGCATTCTTCTTCCTGTTTACTTTGTGTGAGTGGTGAAGTTTTTGATTAAATGCAAGTGTACCAATCATGCTTGGTAGTTTCGCTACCGATGTTGAGTTCATGCATGAAGTGTAAACCAAGTGGATACACACTTGGTTTTGTGATCCCTATGTTAATGCTTGAATCTTGGTAGACTTTTTGTGAAGGGTGAAGTTGTTGATGGAATCCAGGTGTAGCATTCGTGCTCGGTACTTTCGCTACTGAAGTTATGTTTGAGCACCAACTTTAAACCAAGTGGATACACGAGTTGTGTAGTTATCCCGATATTGATGGTTGAATCTTGGTTGACTTTGTGTGTGTGTTGAAGTTTTTGATTGAATGCGAGTGTACCAATCAATCTCGGTAGTTTTGCAACCAAAGTTATGTTCGTGCACGAAGTGGAAAAACTTTTGGATACACAATTTTTTTAGGTATCCCGATGTTCATGGGTGAATGTTCGTACACTTTTTATGAACGGTGAAGTTGTTGATGGAATCCTGGCGTACCATTCGTGGTCAGTACCTTCGCTACTAAAGTTGTGTTCGAGCACCAAGTTTAAACCAAGTGGATTCACGAGTTGTGTAGTTGTCCCGATGTTCATGGTTAAATCTTTGTTTACTTTGTGTGAGTGGTGAAGTTTTTGATTGAATGCAAGTGTACCAATCATGCTCGGTAGTTTCACTGCCGAAGTTGTGTTCGTGCATGAAGTGTAATCCAAGTGGGTACACAATTTGTTTAGGTATCCCGATGTTCATGGTCGAATGTTCGTACACTTTTTATGAACGGTGAAGTTGTTGATGGAATCCTGGTGTACCATTCGAGCTCGGTACTTTCGCTGCTGAAGTTGTGTTCGAGCACCAAGTTTAAACCAAGTGGACACACGAGTTGTGTAGTTATCCCGATGTTGACGGTTCAATCTTTGTTTACTTTGTGTGAGTGGTGAAGTTTTTGATTGGATGCAAGTGTACCAATTATGCTCGGTAGTATTGCAACCGAACTTATGTTCGTGCACGAAGTGTAAACCAAGTGGATACACAATTTGTTTAGGAATCCCGAAGTTCATGGTCGAATGTTCGTACACTTTTTGTGAACGGTGAAGTTGTTGATGGAATCCTGGTGTACTATTCGGGCTCGGTACTTTCGCTTCTGAAGTTATGTTGGAGCACCATGTTTAAACCAAGTGGATACACGAGTTGTGTAGTTGTCCTGATGTACATGGTTAAATCTTTCAGGCATTAGGATACGTTTAAGGCGTGGATGATTATCATAAGAGATTCCCACCATATCAAAAGATTCGCGTTCTTGAAAATCAGAACTTCTCCAAATCCAGAAGACAGAGGGGATTCTAGGATTATCCTTTTGGGCAAAGACTTTTATGCATACTTCTTCCTGTTTACTTTGTGTGAGTGGTGAAGTTTTTGATTAAATGCAAGTGTACCAATCATGCTTGGTAGTTTCGCTACCGAAGTTGAGTTCATGCATGAGGTGTAACCCAAGTGGATACACAGTTGGTTTTATTATCCCGATGTTAATGCTCGAATCTTGGTAGACATTTGATGAAGGGTGAAGTTGTTGAGGGAATCCAAGTGTAGCATTCGTGCTCGGTACTTTCGCTACTGAAGTTATGTTTGAGCACCAACTTTAAACCAAGTGGATACACGAGTTGTGTAGTTATCCCGATATTGATGGTTGAATCTTGGTTGACTTTGTGTGTGTGTTGAAGTTGTTGATTGAATGCGAGTGTACCAATCAATCTCGGCAGTTTTGCAACCAAAGTTATGTTCGTGCACGAAGTGGAAAAACTTTTGGATACACAATTTTTTTAGGTATCCCGATGTTCATGGGCGATGTTCGTACACTTTTTATGAACGGTGAAGTTGTTGATGGAATCCTGGTGTACCATTCGTGGTCAGTACCTTCGCTACTAAAGTTGTGTTCGAGCACCAAGTTTAAACCAAGTGGATTCACGAGTTGTGTAGTTGTCCCGATGTTCATGGTTAAATCTTTGTTTACTTTGTGTGAGTGGGGAAGTTTTTGATTGAATGCAAGTGTACCAATCATGCTCGGTAGTTTCACTGCCGAAGTTGTGTTCGTGCATGAAGTGTAATCCAAGTGGATACACAATTTGTTTAGGTATCCCGATGTTCATAGTCGAATGTTCGTAGACTTTGTATGAAGGGTGAAGTTCTTGATGGAATCCAGGTGTTCCATTCGATCTCGGTACTTTCGCTACTGAAGTTATGTTCGAGCACCAAGTTTAAACCAAGTGGTTACACGAGTTGTGTAGTTATCCCGATGTTCATGGTTGAATCTTGGTTGACATTGTGTGAGTGTTGAAGTTGTTGATTGAATGCAAGTGTACCAATCAATCTCGGTAGTTTTGCAACCGAAGTTATTTTCGTGCATGAAGTGTAAACCAAGTTGATGCACAATTTTTTTAGGTATCCCAATGTTCATGATCGAATGTTCGTTCACTTTTTATGAAGGGTGAAGTTGTTGATGGATTCCTTGTGTACCATTCGTGCTCGGTACTTTCGCTACTAAAGTTGTGTTCGACCACCACATTTGAACCAAATGGATACACGAGTTGTGTAGTTATCCCGATGTTCATGGTTAAATCTTTGTTTACTTTGTGTGAGTGGTGATGTTTTTAATTGAATGCAAGTGTACCAATCATGCTCGGTAGTTTCGCTAACAAAGTTGTGTTCGTGGATGAAGTGTAAACCAAGTGTATACACAATTTGTTTTGTTATCCCGATGTGCATGCTCGAATCTTGCTAGACTTTTTATGAAGGGGGAAATTTTTGAGCGAATTCAGGTGTACCATTCGTGCTCGGTACTTTCGCTACAGAAGTTATGTTCGAGCACCATGTTTAAGCCAAGTGGATACACGAGTTGTGTACTAATCCCGATGTTCATGGTTGAATCGTGGTTGACTTTGCGTGAGTAGTGAAGTTGTTGACTAAATGCAACTGTACAAATCATGCTCGGTAGTTTGGCAACCGAAGTCATGTTCGTGCACGAAGTGTAAACCAAGTGGATACACAATTTGTTTTGTTATCCCGATGGTCATGCTCGAATCTTGGTAAACTTTTTATGATGGGGAAGTTGTTGAGGGAATCCAGGTGTACTATTCGTGCTCGGTTCTTTCGCTACTGAAGTTATGTTTGAGCACGACGTTGAAACCAAGTGGATACACGAGTTGTGTAGTTATCCCGATGTTCATGGTTAAATCTTTGTTTACTTTGTGTGGGTGGTGAAGTTTTTGATGGAATGCAAGTGTACCAATCAAGCTTGGTAATTTCGCTGCTGAAGTTGTGTTCGTGTATGAAGTGTAAACCAAGTCGATACACAATTTGTTTTGTTATCCCGATGTTCATGCTCGAATCTTGGTAAACTTTTTATGATGGGGAAGTTGTTGAGGGAATCCAGGTGTACTATTCGTGCTCGGTTCTTTCGCTACTGAAGTTATGTTTGAGCACGACGTTGAAACCAAGTGGATACACGAGTTGTGTAGTTATCCCGATGTTCATGGTTAAATCTTTGTTTACTTTGTGTGGGTGGTGAAGTTTTTGATGGAATGCAAGTGTACCAATCCAGCTTGGTAATTTCGCTGCTGAAGTTGTGTTCGTGTATGAAGTGTAAACCAAGTCGATACACAATTTGTTTTGTTATCCCGATGTTCATGCTCGAATCTTGGTAGACTTTTTATGAAGGGGGATGTTGTTGAGGGAATCCAGGTGTACCATCCGTGCTCGGCACTTTCGCTACTGAAGTTATGTTCGAGCACTAAGTTTAGACCAAGTGGATACAAGAGTTGTGTTGTTATCCCGATATTCATGGTTGAATCTTGCTTGACTTTGTGTGACTGGTAAAGTTGTTCATTGAATGCAAGTGTACCAATCATGCTCGGTAGTTTTGCAACCGAAGTTATGTTCGAGCACGAAGTGTAAACCATATGGATACACAATTTGTTTAGGTATCCCGATGTTCATGGTCTAATGTTCATAGTCTTTTTATAAAGGGTGAAGTTGTTTATGGAATCCAGGTGTGCCATTCGTGCTCGGTACATTGGCTTCTGAAGTTATGTTCGGGCACCATGTTTAAACCAAGTGGATACACGAGTTGTTTAGTTATCCCGATGTTCATGGTTGAATCTTGGTTGACTTTGTGTGAGTGGTGAAGTTGTTGACTGAATGCAACTGTACCAATCATGCTCGGTAGTTTTGCAACCGAAGTTATCTTTGTGCATGAAGTGTAAACCTAGTGGATACACAATTTTTTAGGTATCCCGATGTTCATGGTCGAATGTTCTTTCACTTTTTATGAAGGGTGAAGTTGTTGATGGAATCCTAGTGTACCATTCGTGCTCGGTACTTTCACTACTGAAGTTCTATTTTTGCACCACGTTGAAACCAAGTGGATTCACGAGTTGTGTAGTTATCCCGATGTTCATGGTTAAATCTTTGTTTAGTTTGTGTGGGTGGTAAAGTTTTTGATTGAATGCAAGTGTAGCAATCATGCTCGGTAGTTTCGCTACCGAAGTTGTGTTCGTGCATGATGTGTAAGCAAGGTAGACACACAATTTGTTTTGTTATCCCGATGTTCATGCTCGAATCTTGGTAGACTTTTTATGAAGGGGGAAGTTGTTGAGGGAATCCAGGTGTACCATTCGTGCTCGGTACTTTCGCTACTACAGTTATGTTCCAGCACCAAGTAGACCAAGTGGATACACGAGTTGTGTAGTTATCCCGATATTCATTGTTGAATCTTGCTTGACTTTGTGTGAGTGGTGAAGTTGTTCATTGAATGCAAGTGTACCAATCATGCTTGGTAGTTTTGCAACCGAAGTTATGTTCGAGCACGAAGTGTAAACCATGTGGATACACAACTTGTTTAGGTATCCCGATGTTCATGGTCGAATATTCGTAGACTTTTTATGAAGGGTGAAGTTGTTGATGGAATCTAGGTATACCATTCGTGCTCGGTACTTTCGCTACTGAAGTTATGTTTGAGCACCAAGTTTATGATAGTGCATGTGTGCGCTAATGAGTTGTGATTGCAGAGAAGATGAGAGATCATTTTGATTGAAGGACTACTTGATCAGACTTAGAGCATGTGTGACCCGAAGCGACGGCTTTACGATGACGAAGGCGCTCGAAGGTGTATTTTATTTTTCTTTTTGAGTTGTAGGAACTCCGTACTACTAAGAGTGGTCACTGGAATGTCTGCATGCATCCTGCAGTAAGCCTAAGCCAAGTGGAGTAAGTTTAGGTCCAGATGTAGCCTATGCTGTTTTTCCTGAAATAGGGACAGGACGGTCCTGTCCTTGGTCCGGCCCCTACTCAAGTCGAGTGTGTGGACGCGGTCCTTGGTCCGATCCTTGGTCCGGTGACAGGACGGTCCGGTCCTTGGCCCGGTTTCTGCTTAGTCCGGTCCTTGGTCCGGTGACAGGACATCCGGTCCTTGGTCCGGTGACGGGACGGTCCGGTCCTTGGTCCGGCCCCTGCTCAAGTCGAGTGTGTCAATGGTCCGGCCCCAAGCTGGACGGTCCGGACCTTGGTCCGGCCCCTGCTCTGAGTGAGTGAGTTAAGTGTCAGCCGGACGGTCCGGCCCCCTAGCCGGACGGTCCAGCCCCCTAGCCGGACAGTCCGGTTAGGTTTCTTTTCTAATGGCTAAGTGAATGCACGAGTTGTGTACTTATCCCGATGTTCATGGTTGAATCTTGCTTGACTTTGTGTGAGTGGTGAAGTTTTTGATTGAATACAAGTGTACCAATCATGCTCGGTAGTTTTGCAACCGAAGTTATGTTCGTGCACGATGTGTAAACCATGTGGATACACAATTTGTTTCGGTACCCCAATGTTCATGGTCGAATATTCGTAGACTTTTTATGAAGGGTGAAGTTGTTGATGGAATCCAGGTGTAACAGTCGTGCTCGGTACTTTCGCTACTGAAGTTGTGTTCGAGAACCTTGTTTAAACCAAGTGGATACACGAGTTGTCTAGTTATCCCGATGTTCTTGGTTGAATCTTTGTTGACTTTTAGTGAGTGGTGAAGTTGTTGATTGAATGCAAGTGTACCAATCATGCTTAGTAGTTTTGCAACCGAAGTTATGTTTGTGCACGAAGTGTAAACCATGTGGATACACAATTTGTTTAGATATCCCGATGTTCTTGGTCGAATGTTCGTACAGTTTTTATGAAGTGTGAATTGTTGATGGAATCCAGGTGTACCAGTCGTGCTCGATACTTTCGCTACTGAAGTTGTGTTCGAGCACCAAGTTTAAACGAAGTGGATACACGAGTTGTGTAGTTATCCCGATGTACGAGGTCGAATCATTGTTGACTTTGTGTGAGTGGTGAAGTTGTTGATTGAATGCAAGAGTACCAATCCTGCTCGGTAGTTTTGCAACCAAAGTTATGTTCGTGCATGAAGTGTAAACCAAGTGGATACACAATTTGTTTAGTTATCCCGATGTTCATGGTCGAATGTTCGAATAGTTTTTATGAAGTGTGAAGTTGTTGAGGGAATCCAGGTGTACCATTCGTGCTCGGTACTTTCGCTACTGAAGTGGTGTTCGAGCACCAAGTACAAACCAAATGGATACATGAGTTGTGTAGTTATCCTAATGTTCATGGTTTAAACTTGGTTTACTTCGTGTTAGTAATGAAGTTGTTGATTGAATGCAAGTGTACCAACCATGTGGATACACAATTTGTTTTGTTATCCCGATGTTCATGCTCGAATCTTGGTAGACTTTTTATGAAGGGGGAAATTGTCGAGGGAATCCAGGTGTACCATTCGTGCTTGGTACTTTCGCTACTGAAGCTATTTTTGAGCACCATGTTTAAACCAAGTGGATACACGAGTTGTGTAGCGATCCTGATGTTCATGGTTGAATCCTTGTTGACTTTGTGTGAGTGATGAAGTTGTTGATTGAATCCAAGTGTACCAATCGTGCTCGGTAGTTTTGCAACCGAAGTTATGTTGGTGCACGAAGTGTAAACCATGTGGATACACAATTTGTTTAGGTATCCCGATGTTCATGGTCGAATGTTCGTCGACTTTTTATGAAGGGTGAAGTTGTTGATGAAATCCAGGTGTACCATTTGTGCTCGGTACTTACGCTACTGATGTTGTGTTCGAGCACCAAGTTTAAACCAAGTGGATACACGAGTTGGGTAGTTATCCCGATGTTCATGGTTGAATCTTTGTTGACTTTATTGAGTGGTGAAGTTGTTGATTGAAAGCAAATGTACCAATCATGCTGGGTAGTTTTACAACCGAAGTTATGTTTGTGCACGAAGTATAAACCAAGTGGATACACAATTTGTTTAGGTATGCCGATGTTCATGGTCGAATGGTCTTAGACTTTTTATGAAGGGTGATGTTGTTGATGGAATCCAGGTGTACCATTCGTGCTCGGCACTTTCACTGCTGAAGTTGTGTTCGAGCACCAACTATAAACCAAGTAGATACACGAGTTGTATGGTTTAATCTTGGTTGACTTTGTTTAAGTGGTGAAGTTGTTGATTGAATGCAAGTGTACCAATCATGCTTGATAGTTTCGCTACAGAAGTTGTGTTCCTGCATGAAGTGTAATCCAAGTGGATACACAATTTGTTTTGTTATGCCGATGTTCCCGCTCGAATCCTGGTAGACTTTTTATGAAGGGGGAAGTTGTTGAGGGAATCCAGGTGTACCATTCGTGCTCGGTACATTCGCTACTGAAATTGTGTTTGAGCACAAAGTTTAAACCAAGTGGATACACGAGTTGTGTAATTATCCCGATGTTCATGGTTGAATCTTTGTTTACTTTAGTGAGTGGTGAAGTTGTTGATTGAAGGCAAATGTACCAATCATGCTCGGTAGTTTTGCAACCGAAGTTATGTTCGTGCACTAAGTGTAAACCAAGTGGATACACAATTTGTTTAGGTATCCCGATGTTCACGGTCGAATGTTAGTACACTTTTTATGAAGGGTGAAGTTGTTGATGGAATCATGGTGTATCATTCGTGCTCGGTACTTTTGCTACTGAAATTGTGTTCGAGCACCAAATATAAACCAAGTGGATACACGAGTTGTGTAGTTATCCTGATGTTCTTGGTTGAATCTTCGTTGACATTGTGTGAGTGGTGAAGCTGTTGATTGAATGCAACTGTACCAATCATGCTCGGTAGTTTTGCAACCGAAGTTATGTTGGTGCGCGAAGTGTAAACTAAGTGGATACACAATTTGTTTAGGTATCCCGATGTTCATGTTCGAATGTTCGTTTACTTTTTATGAAGGGCGAAGTTGTTGATAGAATCCTGGTGTACCATTCGTGCTCGGTATTTTCGCTACTGAAGTTCTGTTCAAGCACCACGTTTAAACCAAGTGGATACACGAGTTGTGTAGTTGTCCAAATGTTCATGGTTAAATCTTCGTTTACTTTGTGTGAGTGGTGAAGTTTTTGATTGAATACAAGTGTACTAATCATGCTCGGTTTTTTTGCTACCGAAGTTGTTTTCGGACATGAAGTGTAAACCAAGTGGATGCACAATTTGTTTTGTTATCCCGATGTTCATGCTCGAATCTTGGTAGACTTTTTATGAAGGGTGATGTGGTCGATGTAATCTAGGTGTAGCATTGGTCCTCGAAACATTTGCTACCAGAGTTGTGTTCAAGCATTATGTTTAAACCAAGTGGATACACGAGTTGTGTAGTTATCCCGATGTTCATGGTTGAATCTTGGTTGACTTTGTGTGTGATGAAGTTGTTGATTAATGCAAGTGTACCAATCATGCTCAGTAGTTTCGTTACCGAAGTTATGTTCGTGCATGATGTGTAAACCAAGTGGTTTCACAATTAGTTTAGTTATCCCGATGTTTATGGTTGAATGTTCGTAGAGTTTTTATGAAGGGTAAAATTGTTGTGGGAATCCAGGTGTACCATTCGTGCTCGGTACATTCGCTACTGAAGTTGTGTTTGAGCACCAAGTTTAAACCAAGTGGACACACGAGTTGTGTAGTTATCCCGATGTTTATAGTTGAATCTTTGTTGACTTTTAGTGAGTGGTGATGTTGTTGATTGAATGCAATTGTACCAATCATGCTCGGTAGTTTCGCTACCTAAGTTGTGTTAGTGCATGAAGAGTAAACCAAGAGGATACACAATTTGTTTTTTTATCCCGATGTTCATGCTCGAATCTTGGTAGACTTTTTATGAATATAAATTTGTCGATGGAATCTAGGTGTACCATTCGTGCTCGAAACTTTCGCTACCGAAGTTGTGTTCAAGCACCACGTTTAAACCAAGTGGATACATGAGTTGTGTAGTTATCCCGATGTTCATGGTTCAATCTTGGTTGACTTTTTGTGATTGGTGAAGTTCTTGATTGAATGCAAGTGTTTCAATCATGCTTTGTAGTTATGTTTGTGCACGAAATGTAAACCATGTGGATACACAATTTGTTTAGGTATACTGATGTTCATGGTCGAATGCTCCTACACTTTTTATGAAGGGTGAAGTTGTTTCTGGAATCCTGGTGTACCATTCGTGCTCGGTACTTTCGCTACTGAAGTTGTGTTTGAGCACCAAGTTTAAACCAAGTGGATACACGAGTTGTGTAGTTATCCCGATGTTCATGGTTGAATCTTGGTTAACTTTTTGTGGGTGGTGAAGTTGTTGATTAAATGCAAGTGTACCAATCATACTCGGTAGTTTTGCTACCGAAGTTGTGTTCGTGCATGAAGTGTAAACCAACTGGATACACAATTTGTTTTGTTATCCTGGTGTTGATGCTCGAATATTAGTAGACTTTTAAGGAATGGTGAAGTTGTTGATGGAATCCAGGTGTACCATTCGTGCTCTGTACTTTCGCTACTGAAGTTGTATTCGAGCACAATGTTTAAACCAAGTTGATACATTAGTTGTGTAGTTATCCCGATGTTCATGGTTGAATCTTGGTTGACATTGTGTCAGTGATCAAGCTGTTGATTGAATGCAAGTGTACCAATCATGCTCGGTAGTTTCGCAACTGAAGTTATGTTCGTGCACGAAGTGTAAACCATGTGGATACACAATTTGTTTAGATATCCCGATGTTCATGGTCGAATGTTCGTACACTTTTTAGGATGGGTGAATTGTTGATCGAATCCAGGTGTACCATTCGTGCTCGGTACTTTCGCTACTGAAGTTGTGTTCGAGCACCAAGCTTAAACCAAGTGGACACACGAGTTGTGTAGTTATCCTGATGTTCATGGTTAAATCTTTGTTGACTTTGTGTGAGTGGTGAAGTTTTTGACTGAATGCAAGTGTACAAATCATGCTTTGTAGTTTCGCAACCGAAGTTATGTTCGTGCATGAAGTGTAAACCAAGTGGATACACAATTTGTTTACTGTCCCGATGTTCATGGTCGAATGTTTGTAGAGTTTTTATGAAGGGCGAAGTTGTTGAGGGAATCTTGGTGTACCATTCGTGCTCTGTACTTTCGCTATTGAAGTTTTGTTCGAGCACCAAGTTTAAACCAAGTGGATACACCAGTTATGTAGTTATCCCGATGTTCATGGTTTAATTTTGGCTGACTTTGTGTGAGTGGTGAAGTTGTTGATTAAATGCAAGTGTACCAATCATGCTCGGTAGTATCGCTACCAAAGTTATGTTTGTGCACAAAGTGTAAACCACTGGATACACAATTTATTTAGTTATCACGATGTTCATCGTGGAATGTTCGTAGAGTTTTTATGAAGGGTAAAGTTGTGTTCGTGCGTGAAGTGTAAACCAAGTGGATACACAATTTGTTTTGTTATCCCGATGTTCAAGCTCGAATATTAGTAGACTTTTAATGAATAGGGGAGTTGTTGATGGAATCCAGGTGGACCATTCGTGCTCGGCACTTTCGCTACTGAAGTTGTGTTCGAGCACAAGGTTTAAACCAAGTTGATACACGAGTTGTGTAGTTATCCCGATGTTCATGGTTGAATCTTGGTTGACTTTGTGTCACTGATCAAGCTGTTGATTGAATGCAAGTGTACCAATCATGCTCGGTAGTTTTGCAACTAAAGTTATGTTCGTGCATGAAGTGTAAACCATGTGGATATACAATTTGTTTAGATATCCCGATCTTCATGGTGGAATGTTCGTACACTTTTTATGGTGGGTGAATTGTTGATGGAATCCAGGTGTACCATTCCTGCTCGGTACTTTCGCTACTGAAGTTGTGTTCGAGCACCAAGTTCAAACCAAGTGGATACACAAGTTGTGTAGTTATCCCGATGTTCATGGTTGAATCTTTGTTGACTTTTATGAGTGATGAGGTTGTTGATTGATTGCAAGTGTACCAATCATGCTCGGTTGTTTTGCTTTCGATTTGTGTTCGTGCATCAAGTGTAAACCAAGTGGATGCACAATTTGTTTTGTTATCCCGATGTTCATGCTCGGATCTTGGTAGACTTTTTATGAAGGGTAATGTTGTCAATGGAATTAACGTGTACCATTCCTGCTCGAAACTTTCGCTACCGAAGCTGTGTTCAAACACCATGTTTAAACCAAGTGGATACACGACTTGTGTAGCTATTCCGATGTTCATGGTTGAATCCTTGTTGACTTTGTGTGAGTGGTGAAGTTGTTGATTGAATGCAAGTGTTACAATCATGCTCGGTTGTTTCGCTACCGAATCGTGTTCGTGCATGAAGTGTAAACTAAGTGGATACACAATTTGTTTTGTTCTCCCGATGTTCATCGTTGAATGTTCCTAGAGTTTTTATGAAGGTTGAAGTTGTTGATTGAATCCAGGTGTACCATTCGTGCTCGGTACTTTCGCTTCTGAAGTTGTGTTCGAGCACCAAGTTTAAACCTAGTGGATACAAAAGTTCTGTAGTTATCCCGATGTTCATGGTTAAATCTTTGTTGACTGTGTGTCAGTGATGAACTTGTCGATTGAATGCAAGTGTACCAATGATGCTCGGTAGTTTCGCTACCAAAGTTATGTTCGTGCATTATGTGTAAACCGACTGGATACACAATTTGTTTAGTTATCCCAATGTTCATCGTTGAATGTTCCTAGAGTTTTTATGAAGGTTGAAGTTGTTGATTGTATCCAGGTGTACTATTCGTGTCGGTACTTTCGCTACTGAAGTTGGGTTCGAGCACCAAGTTTAAACCAAGTTGATACACGAGTTGTGTAGTTATCGCGATGTTCATGGTTAAATCTTTGTTGACTTTAGTGAGTGGTGAAGTTGTTGATCGAATGCAAATGTATCAATCATCCTCAGTAGTTTTGTAACCGAAGTTATGTTCATACACGAAGTGTAAACCATGTGGATACATAATTTGGTTAGGTATCCCCATTGTTCCTGGTCAAATGTTCACACCGTTTTTATGAAGGGTGAAGTTATTGAGGGAATCCAGGAGTACCATTTGTGCTCGGTACTTTCGCTACTGAAGTTGTGTTCAAGCACCAAGTTTAAACCAAGTGGATTCACGAGTTGTGTAGTTATCCCGATGTTCATGGTTTTATTTTTGTTGACTTTGTGTGAGTGGTGAAGTTGTTGATTAAATACAATTGTACCAATCATGCTCGGTAGTTTCGCTACCAAAGTTGTGTTCGTGCATGAAGTGTAAACCATGTGGATACACAATTTGTTTTGTTATCCCGATGTTCATGCTTGAATCTTGGTAGACGTTTTATGAATGGTGATGTTGTCGATGGAATCTAGGTGTACCATTTGTGCTCGAAACTTTCGCTATCGAATTTGTGTTCAAGAACCATGTCTAAACCAAGTGGATACACGAGTTGTGAAGTTTTCCCGATGTTCACGGTTGAATCTTGGTTGACTTTGTGTCAGTTGTGAAATTGTTGATTGAATTCAAGTGTACCAATCATACTCGGTAGTTTTGCAACTGAAGTTATGTTCGTGTACGAAGTGTAAACCATACGGATACACAATTTGTTTAAATATCTCGATGTTCAGGTCGAATGTTCGTACACTTTTTATGAGGGGTGAATTGTTTAGGGAATCCAGGTGTACCATTCGTGCTCGGTACTTTCGCTACTGAAGTTCTGTTCAAGCACCAAGTTTATGAAAGGGTATATCAAGGCCTAGAGGGAGGGTGAATAGGCGATTTAAAAAAGTAAGACTAAAAAGCGGAAGTAGAGACTTTGGAAGTTCCGGCCAGTGGCTTCGGAACTTCCGGCCTTCGGAAGTTCCGTTGATGTTTGGAACTTCCGACAGCACCAGATCTAGAACGAGAAAGGAGTAGATCTAGCCAACCAAACCTCAAGTAAGCAAATCACCTCTAAGCTTTGCACAAACAGCAACTAGAGTACACGCGGTAACCAAAAGCAAAGCTTAAATTACAAGTTGGAGAGATTTCACCACAAGTGTAGACGGAGACTTTTTTACCGAAGTTCCAATCATTGAGGGGATTGTACTCTCCGTTGAGGAGCTCAAACTTGAGCCGGGTTCCACAACCCTTTCCTCGGGGTTGCACTCGTGCACTCCCCCTCACTCGAGGTATCTCTTCCCTTTCAGAGGTGAGATCCAACCTTCACAAACCTTTTCCCGGCGCACCACAAGAGCTTCGGTGGCTCGAGGAACGACGCCTAGCCGTCTAGGTGTCCTCAACCACCAAGAGTAACAAGCTAGCAAAGAGATCTTGGGATGAATCTAGTGCTCACGAAATTTCTCACGAAGTCAACACTAAGCACTCAAACCAACCAACTCTCACACACACAAAATCAAAATCACTTAGATCCGTGGAGAGGAGGAAGTGAGAAAGCAACGCTCAAAGTGAATCTCAAGAAAGCAATCCAAGGGCATAGAGATGAACATGCGAAGTAGCAACCCTAGCTTAAGGGGTTGGGGGGTATTTTTACCCCCCTCTCAATTTCTGCCCGTTGGGGGCAAAAGATTACTTCTTCGGAACTTCCGGAGGTCTTCTTCGGAACTTACGGTCAGTTCAAAATAGCAGCCCCCAACACATAGAAAATTCAAAGTCAACTACGAAAAATCAAGTCAACGGAAGTTTCGGTCAAGACCTTCAGAACTTTCGTGAATCTTACAGAACCGATTCTGGCTCTTTCGGAACTTTCGTGAATCTTACAGAACCGATTCTGGCCCCTTCGGAACTTCCGCGAAACATACAGAACCGATTCTGGCCCCTTCGGAACTTTCGAAGGTCTCCTTCGGAACTTCCGTGAAACATACATAACCGATTCTGGCCCCTTCGAAACTTCCGAAGGTCTACTTCGGAACTTCCATGAAACATACAGAACCGATTCTGACCCCTTCGAAACTTCCGAAGATCTCCTTCGGAACTTCCGTGAAACATACAGAACCGATTCTGACCCCTTCGAAAGTTCCGACAGTACCTTTGGAACTTCCGTAAATTCCAGCACAACTTCAAAAAGATAGCAAAAGATGGACTTCAAAAATATTTTCGAGCACCGGATTCATTTCTACATTTTATTCACACACCCCTCTTTATAGTACGGCATTCCTAATTAACTCAAATTTAAAGTAAATACATATGCCAACACGAATATACCGACTTTACTTCTCTTTTCACGTGGGCGGCGCAACAACTTTTTCATGAGGACTATTTATACCTTCACATTCTCACACATGTCATTTGTCCTCATCATTTGATTGTCATTAATCACCAAAACAAATTAGGGGCCTAGATGCACTTTCAATCTCCCCCTTTTTGGTGATTGATGACAACCATTTGATTCACAAGAGATATTTGAATAAAATTGATGAAATTTTGACACAAGGTAAAGATTGAGCTCCCCCTTAAGGTATGCATTATTACGCATGGAGTAACTCCGCCTTACACCTTGCATCTCACAGTAAGCACAAATGTGAACAAGCATATATATAGCAATAGAAATAGTAAGCTAACAAATGATATTACGTCACATCACATAGTCTTAAATGAATAGAAACTAGCAAGTGTTCTACTACATGGACAATGCACATTAAACATGTGATGCAGATAGTTCGATGAATGCTATGCAATGCAAATAGTTCAAGTGTTTCAACAAACTCGACACTAAGGAAGATAGAAGATAGACTACTTCTCCCCCTTTGGCATCAAGATACCAAAAAGAGAAGAAGTGAAGGAACATGGTGAGAACTCAGTTGTGGGGTGCATGTGTGTCGGGATCAAACTCCTCTTCAGACTCCCACTGCCACACCTCTGGCTCACTCACTTGGCCTTCAGATCCAGTGTCAGGATGTGGCAAGTTGAGATGCTTCTGGGTCTCCTTCAACCTCTGAGTGTTCTTCTTTCTTGCATTCCTTTCTTTGATAAGAACGATGTGGTTGGAGGAACAGATGTTGAAGATCTTCTTTAAGAACTTGGTTGGGTAGGAGGACTTCTGCTGACTCGAAGCTCTGGCGTGACCTCGGGAAGTAGGAATGTCACACTGTCGGGATCCGCCAGCCTGGCTAGAACCACCAGCCTAACTGTCACGCCCAGAAATTTACACCAAATTTCTGAACAATAGCATGTATTAAATCTCGGTCCAGGCATCAGCCCGAGTACACACTATGACAAATTAATACACAGTTCCACGTCTTAAAAACAAATAAAAACAATTATCTATCGAAATGCAGCGGAAAAGGGAAACAAACTAAACCATCTAATCTTCAGCTTCAGCTGGTGAAGACGGCTCCACACCACAGGCATTCTCGACGGCGGACTGAACCTCACTTCAACCTTCGGAACAACCTTCTTCTGACACAGGCTCTGGCGCTTGCTCTGGTGGGGGAAAAAGTAAGCAAGGCTGAGTACAAACCACCGTACTCAACAAGTAACACCCAAGAGAGGGAGAATAATAGATGCAATAGGGAATCAAGGGATAGGCTAAGGTTAAATTGCACAAAAGCTGCGGTAACTTAGCAAAACAGTAAATAAAATAAACTGAAATAAAAGGTAAAGTAACATTTAAAATACTCATCCACTGTCCAACGTTACACCACGCTGCAACAGGCCCAAACCACTGTCGAACGTTACACCACGTAGCGACAGGGTCAACCCTCTGCCCAACGTTAAA
This sequence comes from Oryza brachyantha, assembly GCF_000231095.2. Lineage (NCBI taxonomy): Eukaryota > Viridiplantae > Streptophyta > Magnoliopsida > Poales > Poaceae > Oryza > Oryza brachyantha. Next base: position 12,374,209 of record NC_023163.2, read on the forward strand.
CCACGTTGCGACAGACCCAAACCACTGCCAACGTTACACCACATTGCACAGGGTCAAACCAGTTCCAAGATTTGTAAAATTATTAAAGAGGTTCAACTAATCCCAGTGAGTCTGTCAGTTCGCCCAATAACCGCGGGCACGGCTATTCGAATAGTTTTACTCTGCAGAGGTGTACAACTTTACCCACAAGACATGGCTCCCAAGCATGTTACCATGCCCCAACGTATCACCACGATACCTCAGTACGGAAACCATGATAAGACCTTTCACCCAGCCCTCCCTAGACAATCGCACCACACTTCAGGTTTCACCCCCTCCTTTACACCAAGTCGGGCAGTCCCCTCTTGTGCCTTGGTAGATCCGGAAGCAGGAGAAGCTTTCGTTACACCACGATTGCCCGTCCATACTCCATCACGCCTACCCTTGCCTGGGTACGTCGAATAGGGACAAGCTAGATTACGAGTCTCACCGTTGCCCATTCTGGCTTGTGGTTAGTACGTGTAAGACCTTCAGGGTTTCCTGAGAACCGGTCCTTAATTGCCATGGGTACGACTCTCAAAACCATGCACCCACAGCCCACCATAAGCAATATTTTAGTTGTATTAATCCACCTCGGGAAATGAATAATGATAACAACCATTGAAGGTGTACCAAAGTGCAACAATAATTAAATAATAATTGGTGAGCTAGTTGAACTAAGCATGGCTAAGCATTGCCTAACCCTAAGTCTAGTCAAATTAACCCTGGGATGACAATAATAATGAATGGGAATCAACGGATATATTGGTAAATGCCCAATAGATAAATACAATAAATAGATTTGCATAAAACAATGCATGTTTGAATGTAAAAGCGGGGGATTTTATAATCATGGGTTCAATATGATCAAAGAAGGGTGCCACTTGCCTTGCTTAGACCCACGAGGAACTTCGGCGACGACTTCGAGAACGAACGGCGCTTCGACGGGGTCAACACCTACGACAAACAAGGAAAAACAAACAAAACAGGCTATAAAACTACTGAAACAGAGAAAGAAACTATTTTTAATGGATTCTTGGCATTTTTCTGGATTTAATGAAACTTGAATGGACCTAAACGGAGACTAGATGAATTACTTATGAATTTTAGAAGTTTTCTGGGTTTTTTTGCTAAACAGAAAAGTCCAAAATCAATTATTGCGCAATTAATGGGGCTGCTGACGTCAGCGAGGAGAGAGGAGGCTGACGGCTGACAGGTGGGGACCACCTGTCGGTGGGAGAGAGGGGAAATGGGCTGCTGACACGCGGGCCCGGGGAGGAGAGAGAGGAAGGGGCTGGCGGGGAACGGCTGACGGGTGGGACCCGTCGGTCGGCGAGAGGGGAACAGAGAGGAGGGGATAGAGCCCGCGGCTCGTGGCTCGCGGCGCGACGGCGCGGCGGGCGGCGACCGGCGGACGGCGGCGCGGACCGGCGGGTATGCGGCGGGCGGCAGCGACCCGGTGGGTGGCCACGCGAGAGCTGGCGACGGTGCTAGGAGCGGCGACGCCGAAGGGAGAACAGCGGCGGCTCGGGGAGGACGACGACGACAGCGCGACCGGAGGGCGATGACGGCGTCGGCGAGCGCTGGCGCGAGGCGACGGGGAAGGCGACGATGGCGAAGGTGGTGACGAGGACGGCGACGACGAGTCGACGCGGAGGAGGCGGAGACAGCGATGGGGTGGCGCGGCTCGGAGCGGCGACGAGCGGCGGGAGGGAAAGACGGCGACGCAAAGATGATGATTGCGACGAAGTGGGGAACGGCGGCGTGGAGACACGGCCGAGAGGGAGAGGGATCGGGGCGGCGCGGCGGTGAGTCAGCCAGCAGCGCGGCGGGCGGAGGAGCTCAGCGACGACGTCGCGAGGGAGAGAGGGAAGGGATGCGGCATTCAGCCGGGGAGGCGGCGACGGCGCAGCAACGACGGCGTCGGCGACGACGTCGGGCGGCGACAAGCGGGCGGCGACGGCGAGGACGGCGCGACGACGACGACGGCGCGACGACGACGACCGGCGTCCGACGACAGCGCGTGGCGCGCGACCGAGCGCGGCGCACGGGGACGACGGCAGAGCGGCACGGCGACGGCGGGCGGGCGCGGGAAGCGGCCATGCGGGAAGGCGTGGGTGGCGCGAGGACAGCGTGACGACGGCGGAGCTGGGCGACGGTCTGGCAGGGGCCGCTGGCGACCGGCGGAGTCCAACGACGATGGCGCGGGGGTGAGCTCAGGGGTGATGATGAGGGAAACGGGAGAGGGAGAGGAGAAACGCTCACCGGCGGCGACAAAGAAGGCGGCGCGTCGGCGAGGGCGAGGCGGCGGTGATGACGCAGACGCGCGGCGGCTGACGACGTGCGGTGACGAGATCGGCCGACGGCGTCGAGACGACGAGCACGGCGGCGGGAGGGACAAAGGGGCGGCGACGACGCTCGGGTGCACACCGGCAGCGTCGGAGGCCGGCGGGAGATCAGCGAAGACGAGGCGGCGGTGGTGACGCGGGTGGGCGGCGACGTCCGACGGCCGACAAGAAGATCGGCGGCTGACGGCGACGGAGGGGAGCTTCGGGCGGAGAGGGGAAAGTGGCGGCGGGGCGGCGGCGTGAGGATTTTATAGGTGGTGGCGCCGGCTAGGGCGGAGCGGCCGGTGGAGACCGAGTCGACGACGCGGCGAACTCGGCGGCGGCGGTTGCGGCGGTGGTTGCAGCGGCGGCGCGGCGCGGAGGACTCGGGGCGGCGGCGGACTCGCGGCGCGGCGCGGAGGCGGGGGCGCTGGCGAAACCTGGTCGCTGACAGGTGGGCCCCACCTGTCAGTGGCGCGAGAGAGATGAGGGAGGCGGCGCAGACTCGCGGCGAGCGCGGGAGCGGGCGAGCTGGGCCGAGGCGGCCCGACCGGGAGGAGGCGCGCGGGCGGAGGAGGCCGGAGCGGAAGGCCGGCTCGGCTGGGCCGGCCAGGCGGGGAGAGGTGGGCCGGCTCGGCTGGGCCGGCCCGGGAAGGAGGAGAGGAAAAAGAAAAAGGAAAAAGAGAAGGAAGGGAGGAAAATTGGACTTCGGCCCAATTTGAGAAGGAAGGGAAAAAGAAAGGAAAAAGGAGGGAAAAAGGAAAACCCCACTTTTGCCGAATTTTAAATTAAATTTGTTTGGTCGAATTTTATACTTCTGCAATTTGAATTTAAATCCAGTTAATCGATTTGCGAGCCTCGATTTAATTGAATTAGGTTCTTTTTAGAGGGATTTTTCCTGAGTTAATTAAGCCAATTGTTGCTTACGAATTTCTTTTACGATTTTAGGCTTGGGATAAAACTCGGGCGTGACAAATCCACCCCCCTTAACAGAATCTCGTCCCCGAGATTCGGAGGAGCTGTTAAAGAGGTGCAGACAAGCAGCCTAGAGTTGGCAGAACTTACCTGGAACAAACTCGGGTGCAGCTTGAGCTTCCTTGGCTGAGACTTGATTGACTTGGGCTTGCACGAATCCTGGTTTGTTGCGTCTTGGCTGTGGACAATCCTTGGCGAAGTGACCCGGTCTGTTGTAGTTGAAACAAACCCCTGGCTTCTGAGCTGGTGTTGTCTGGCTTGGCGGTGGCAGTGCTGATAAGGGTTGCAGTTGTCCTCCATTGTTGTCGTTGTCATGAGGGTTGTAGTTGCTTGGGTTGAAAGGTCGGTGTCGACGAACAATCAGTGTCGAAGACCCCTGTTGTTGTCCAAAGTGCAAACGTGGCTTCTGGTTCTTTCCTGTGTTGACTTGTTCCGCTTTTCTCTTGCGATCCATCTGGTTGCACTGGTCCTCCTGGCAGATTGCTTTGTCTACTAACTTCTCAAAGTCTGCAAAATCCCTTGAGATCAGCTGCTTGGTCAGGTCATCATCCAATCCTTCAAGAAACTTCTCTTGTCTTTCAGCATCGGTGCGCACATCTTCCGGGGCATAACGTGCAAGGCGGTTGAACTCATAGAGATACTCTGTAACTGTCATGTCCCCTTGTTGTAGATCACGAAACTCTCGCTTCTTCTGTGCCACTATTCCATCCGGCACATGAGCTTTCCGAAAACTATTGCAGAACTCGTCCCAAGTGATATCTGTAGTGGCAGTCCGAGTAGCCAGAAGGTTATCCCACCAAACGGAGGCGGGTCCCATCAGTTGGTGAGTCGCGAAAGCGACCTTCTCTTGATCACTGCACTCCAAAAGATTCAGCTTCTTTTCGATTGCATGTAGCCAGTCATTTGCTTCCATCGGGTTGGTTGTGCTTGCAAACGTCGGTGGTCGAACTCGAAGAAACTCTGATAACCTTGACTGTGCTGGTGGTGGTCCTTGGTGTTGATTCTGCTGCTGATTCATCAAAAGCTGCATCACCTGTTGGTGTTGTTGTTGCATCTGTTGCATCATCATGGTCATCATCTGAGCCTGGTTGGCTAGAACTTGGGCAATCGTCGGGTCCTCTTGTTGCGGTTGTGGTGATCCATTGCGTGAACCTTCACGGTTTTCTTGACTTCCAGTTGCTTCATTGTTGTTGCGGTTACTGTTCCTTGTGTTCACCATCTGAGCAGAAGGGGAGAACAAAGGGGAGGAGAAAATCAAAGGGGCTTTTCTTGAATTACTCGACTGTAATTTTCTGATCTTGATTAAAACACTTAAAAGAGCACTCAACTCCTGGTGGTACAACCATAACGCCACTACTTGCCATGGTGAACCGCTAACCCCAAAACAAACCTACACACACAAAAACTACCAAGCAACGACTAAAAGACGATGCTAGGGTAACGTCTACGGCTCGAAACGGCTGCGACGACTGAAGAAGCAACGCTTGACTCTTGAACGACTTGTCTTCATCTTGAGAGCGACGCTTGGAGTAGCGCAGACCTGACTCTTCACTTCTGGAAGAACTTGAATCTTCGGTCTTGACACTTGATCGGCTGAAGTTGCTGACGACTGCTGAGACGAAGGCACGGGCTCGTCGATGGGATGACACACATCTAGAGAGATCAAGGTTTGAGAAGCAAGTATGCTCGACTAAGTTTTGAAAACAAAAGACTCGACACCCTTTTTTTTTTTGCAAACGACTCAAATTTTGCAAATCCTAATGCATATGACAGAAGGCTCCTAGGGTTTCCATTTGGCTCATCCTACGGTCAAGATTGGCTCTGATACCAACTTGTCACGCCCAGAAATTTACACCAAATTTCTGAACAATAGCATGTATTAAATCTCGGTCCAGGCATCAGCCCGAGTACACACTATGACAAATTAATACACAGTTCCACGTCTTAAAAACAAATAAAAACAATTATCTATCGAAATGCAGCGGAAAAGGGAAACAAACTAAACCATCTAATCTTCAGCTTCAGCTGGTGAAGACGGCTCCACACCACAGGCATTCTCGACGGCGGACTGAACCTCACTTCAACCTTCGGAACAACCTTCTTCTGACACAGGCTCTGGCGCTTGCTCTGGTGGGGGAAAAAGTAAGCAAGGCTGAGTACAAACCACCGTACTCAACAAGTAACACCCAAGAGAGGGAGAATAATAGATGCAATAGGGAATCAAGGGATAGGCTAAGGTTAAATTGCACAAAAGCTGCGGTAACTTAGCAAAACAGTAAATAAAATAAACTGAAATAAAAGGTAAAGTAACATTTAAAATACTCATCCACTGTCCAACGTTACACCACGCTGCAACAGGCCCAAACCACTGTCGAACGTTACACCACGTAGCGACAGGGTCAACCCTCTGCCCAACGTTAAACCACGTTGCGACAGACCCAAACCACTGCCAACGTTACACCACATTGCGCAGGGTCAAACCAGTTCCAAGATTTGTAAAATTATTAAAGAGGTTCAACTAATCCCAGTGAGTCTGTCAGTTCGCCCAATAACCGCGGGCACGGCTATTCGAATAGTTTTACTCTGCAGAGGTGTACAACTTTACCCACAAGACATGGCTCCCAAGCATGTTACCATGCCCCAACGTATCACCACGATACCTCAGTACGGAAACCATGATAAGACCTTTCACCCAGCCCTCCCTAGACAATCGCACCACACTTCAGGTTTCACCCCCTCCTTTACACCAAGTCGGGCAGTCCCCTCTTGTGCCTTGGTAGATCCGGAAGCAGGAGAAGCTTTCGTTACACCACGATTGCCCGTCCATACTCCATCACGCCTACCCTTGCCTGGGTACGTCGAATAGGGACAAGCTAGATTACGAGTCTCACCGTTGCCCATTCTGGCTTGTGGTTAGTACGTGTAAGACCTTCAGGGTTTCCTGAGAACCGGTCCTTAATTGCCATGGGTACGACTCTCAAAACCATGCACCCACAGCCCACCATAAGCAATATTTTAGTTGTATTAATCCACCTCGGGAAATGAATAATGATAACAACCATTGAAGGTGTACCAAAGTGCAACAATAATTAAATAATAATTGGTGAGCTAGTTGAACTAAGCATGGCTAAGCATTGCCTAACCCTAAGTCTAGTCAAATTAACCCTAAGATGACAATAATAATGAATGGGAATCAACGGATATATTGGTAAATGCCCAATAGATAAATACAATAAATAGATTTGCATAAAACAATGCATGTTTGAATGTAAAAGCGGGGGATTTTATAATCATGGGTTCAATATGATCAAAGAAGGGTGCCACTTGCCTTGCTTAGACCCACGAGGAACTTCGGCGACGACTTCGAGAACGAACGGCGCTTCGACGGGGTCAACACCTACGACAAACAAGGAAAAACAAACAAAACAGGCTATAAAACTACTGAAACAGAGAAAGAAACTATTTTTAATGGATTCTTGGCATTTTTCTGGATTTAATGAAACTTGAATGGACCTAAACGGAGACTAGATGAATTACTTATGAATTTTAGAAGTTTTCTGGGTTTTTTTGCTAAACAGAAAAGTCCAAAATCAATTATTGCGCAATTAATGGGGCTGCTGACGTCAGCGAGGAGAGAGGAGGCTGACGGCTGACAGGTGGGGACCACCTGTCGGTGGGAGAGAGGGGAAATGGGCTGCTGACACGCGGGCCCGGGGAGGAGAGAGAGGAAGGGGCTGGCGGGGAACGGCTGACGGGTGGGACCCGTCGGTCGGCGAGAGGGGAACAGAGAGGAGGGGATAGAGCCCGCGGCTCGTGGCTCGCGGCGCGACGGCGCGGCGGGCGGTGACCGGCGGACGGCGGCGCGGACCGGCGGGTATGCGGCGGGCGGCAGCGACCCGGTGGGTGGCCACGCGAGAGCTGGCGACGGTGCTAGGAGCGGCGACGCCGAAGGGAGAACAGCGGCGGCTCGGGGAGGACGACGACGACAGCGCGACCGGAGGGCGATGACGGCGTCGGCGAGCGCTGGCGCGAGGCGACGGGGAAGGCGACGATGGCGAAGGTGGTGACGAGGACGGCGACGACGAGTCGACGCGGAGGAGGCGGAGACAGCGATGGGGTGGCGCGGCTCGGAGCGGCGACGAGCGGCGGGAGGGAAAGACGACGACGCAAAGATGATGATTGCGACGAAGTGAGGAACGGCGGCGTGGAGACACGGCCGAGAGGGAGAGGGATCGGGGCGGCGCGGCGGTGAGTCAGCCAGCAGCGCGGCGGGCGGAGGAGCTCAGCGACGACGTCGCGAGGGAGAGAGGGAAGGGATGCGGCATTCAGCCGGGGAGGCGGCGACGGCGCAGCAACGACGGCGTCGGCGACGACGTCGGGCGGCGACAAGCGGGCGGCGACGGCGACGACGGCGCGACGACGACGACGGCGCGACGACGACGACCGGCGTCCGACGACAGCGCGTGGCGCGCGACCGAGCGCGGCGCACGGGGACGACGGCAGAGTGGCACGGCGACGGCGGGCGGGCGCGGGAAGCGGCCATGCAGGAAGGCGTGGGTGGCGCGAGGACAGCGTGACGACGGCGGATCTGGGCGACGGTCTGGCAGGGGCCGCTGGCGACCGGCGGAGTCCAACGACGACGGCGCGGGGGTGAGCTCAGGGGTGATGATGAGGGAAACGGGAGAGGGAGAGGAGAAACGCTCACCGGCGGCGACAAAGAAGGCGGCGCGTCGGCGAGGGCGAGGCGGCGGTGATGACGCAGACACGCGGCGGCTGACGACGCGCGGTGACGAGATCGGCCGACGGCGTCGAGACGACGAGCACGGCGGCGGGAGGGACGAAGGGGCGGCGACGACGCTCGGGTGCACACCGGCAGCGTCGGAGGCCGGCGGGAGATCAGCAAAGACGAGGCGGCGGTGGTGACGCGGGTGGGCGGCGACGTCCGACGGCCGACAAGAAGATCGTCGGCTGACGGTGACGGAGGGGAGCTTCGGGCGGAGAGGGGAAAGTGGCGGCGGGGCGGCGGCGTGAGGATTTTATAGGTGGTGGCGCCGGCTAGGGCGGAGCGGCCGGTGGAGACCGAGTCGACGACGCGGCGAACTCGGCGGCGGCGGTTGCGGCGGTGGTTGCAGCGGCGGCGCGGCGCGGAGGACTCGGGGCGGCGGCGGACTCGCGGCGCGGCGCGGAGGCGGGGGCGCTGGCGAAACCTGGTCGCTGACAGGTGGGCCCCACCTGTCAGTGGCGCGAGAGAGAGGAGGGAGGCGGCGCAGACTCGCGGCGAGCGCGGGAGCGGGCGAGCTGGGCCGAGGCGGCCCGACCGGGAGGAGGCGCGCGGGCGGAGGAGGCCGGAGCGGAAGGCCGGCTCGGCTGGGCCGGCCAGGCGGGGAGAGGTGGGCCGGCTCGGCTGGGCCGGCCCGGGAAGGAGGAGAGGAAAAAGAAAAAGGAAAAAGAAAAGGAAGGGAGGAAAATTGGACTTCGGCCCAATTTGAGAAGGAAGGGAAAAAGAAAGGAAAAAGGAGGGAAAAAGGAAAACCCCACTTTTGCCGAATTTTAAATTAAATTTGTTTGGTCGAATTTTATACTTCTGCAATTTGAATTTAAATCCAGTTAATCGATTTGCGAGCCTCGATTTAATTGAATTAGGTTCTTTTTAGAGGGATTTTTCCTGAGTTAATTAAGCCAATTGTTGCTTACGAATTTCTTTTACGATTTTAGGCTTGGGATAAAACTCCGGGCGTGACACTAACTGGTGCCTCCTTGCTCCCCCTCTCCTCCTCCAGACTCATAGATTGGCTGATCCAAGCGAAGACCAAGTTTGGTGTGCTTCACTTCCTTGACGAAGGTGATCCCGGTGACAATCTCAATCATAAACATGATGTAAGGAGAGTAGCCCAGACCCTTTCTATGAGAGACAGAGGTATTGCATATTTCATCCCAAATGAACCTAGGCACATTGAAGGTATTTCGGAGCCTCATCCTGCGAGTGTAGGAGTTGATGTGGCTAGCATCACCATTCTTGGGACTAAGGGTCTTCCTCACATCCTGTTGAGATAGACAAAGGTAGACTTAAGTCCTTTTACTGCCCCCAAGTCTGGACTGTCTCCGAGAATATACATGCAAGACAACATCCCGTCAGTAAGAACATCTTTGCTGTGCACTTTGTTGTAGATGTCGACAGGGTACTTATCAATGCTGAAAAGGACCACAAAGTCATTGTAGGTGATATTGTACCACCTTCCAAAACATGGTGTTCCCCTCAGGTCTTCCAAAGTACTCTGTGGCATAGAACTGAGCTATTATTTCCTCACACCAATCATGCTCAAGTTCCATGATCTCTAAGAGGTACATACTCCTACAGATGCTGATGATCTCATTGACCACGGGAACATCCAGCCGGCGCAGACCATCCCAGTCTATCCACTGCATGGGGACAGTCTTGTGCTGCTTTGCCATGATCACTGTCTCATGGAAGTCCTGCTGAAACTTGGTCCAGAAGCGACTATCTGAGGCAGACCTTGTCGCATCTAGCCCACTCTGAGATCTGGCCCTCACAAGATCTTCCACCTTCTTGTTCCAGTTGCTCACACTGCCTCTGTTGCCAACTGGCCTGTGAATGTACAGGGGACCAACCACATCCCTAGTACGAAAACCCTGTCTGGTTGGATCAAAGCGCCCTGCTAGCACCTTGGCTGCGGCCCTTCTTTCTAGCAAGCTTCCTCTAAGATTCACCCTCTCTGTTTAAGGGACGTGCTCATGGTCGCTGGGAAACCAATCACTATTAGTAGCATTCTCTGAGGAGGAGGTGGGAGTGTGAACCCTCTTTCCCTTTTCCCTACTGGAAAACTTCTTTGTTGGAGCCATGATCCTTTCACACAAACAAGAACAAGAAAATAAGGATTGGAGGACTCTAGGAATGCAAAGCATGAGATGGTGCTCGGGGTTGAATCCTCTTTGGAACTTCCGAAGCAGCCGTTGGAACTTCCGGTGACCGGAAGTTCCGGTCAGCCCTTCGGAACATCTGAAGGAGTTCAAACCCGAACCCCAAAACCCAAGATTTGCATGATTCAACCGTGGAAACTATGAATAAACTCTAGGAAAGTACTCTATAACCACGGATCTATGGTTCTACCAAGCGGAATCCAAAGGCATTGTCCCAAGGCATGTAGATCTGAGGAAGAACCAAAGAGAAACGAGGAAAATACCTTGAGACGATGAACTTGTGAAGAACTTGATGGGGATCATCACTTGAAGGCCTCAAATCCGCCTCCACACCACGTGGAGTGAAGGAAGCCTCCAAAGAACTTGGATCTAACCCTAGTTTTTGGTGAAGGGTGAAGAACTAGGGTTAGAACCGTGGGGGAGAGGTAAAAGGTGAAAAACTTTTACCCTCCCCACGGCCTCCCGCTTTATATACTTGGAGGCCCCTTCGGAAGTTCCGGTCCCCTTCGCCGAAACTTCCGACAAAGGTACAAAACCGAATTTTGAGGCTTCGGAACTTCCGGTCAGGCTGACCGGAACTTCCGATGAAGTGGAATTCCGTTCTGTAAAATCTCCGGAACTTCCGGTCATCCTGACCAGAACTTTCGAAGATTCTAGGAGGACTCTAAAACTTATTTTTTGAAGGGAAGACTCGACCAAAGACATTTTGATGACTTGGATGAGTAAGATTGAAATACATTAATCCATTATGAGAATGCATCTAGCTAAACTACAAACATTCATATCAAGTTGCAATTTATCATATTGAAGCATGAGATAAAATATGCACATGCATATTACCCTTCCTAGGAAGGGATGTATGAATCCATGTGAATTGTGCTAGAACCAACATTTACACAAAATGAAGCTTCAAAAGCACATAGATTCAATTTATGCACACAAGAGTGACTAGTGATCATTCATGAATTGAATAAGCAATTTTTCACAATGTGCTATGCATGCATGCAACATATCAAGCCACATTTCGAGAATCCAAGATATTTAGCTCACTCCTTAAGGCACAAAACCTATTTTCATCTAAGGGCTTGGTAAAAATATCCGCCAAGAATTGGCAAGTTCCCAATGTGCTCATCCTATCCACTTTGCACCCGGCATAATCCGCATCGGAATAACCAATGAGATTAAACCGTGCGCCCTTAGGATACCAAGGACCAAGATTAGGTGTATGAACTATATATGTAAGGATTCTCTTAACGGCCACAAGGTGACATTCCTTGGGAGTAGCTTGAAATCTTGCACACATACATACGCTAAGCATAATGTCCGGTCTAGATGCACAAAGATAAAGCAAGGATCCAATGATGGAACGGTATACCTTTTGGTCGACGTCTTTATGATGGCGACGGTTGCCATTCCATCTTCATCACTTGAGCTTGAGTTGCCCTCGGAGTCGGAGGTCCACTCATCACCGATATAAGCTTGCCCCCTTTCCTCCTTCTTCCCATGCTTGCCCTTGTTCTTCTTGAAGTGCCTCTCCTTCTTCTTCTTCTTCTTCTTCTTGTCGTCATCGAGTTTAGGGCACTCGGCGATAAAGTGCCCGGTTTCACCACACTCGAAACACTTGCCACTACAACAAAACACCATAATAAGACATCTTAATTAGGACGCACTGTAACACGACTCTGTCGTTGGAATCACAACTGGAAGAAAGACGCAGTCTAAGACGTTTTAGATGTCCACATATGATTAAGGTGAAGGTTGAGACGTTTAAGTATATGTCTTATCCTAGAGACATGTTTTGAGACGCTTTACTAGCGGATATAGATGTAATTCAAATAGAATATTAAAAATTAAAACGAACGCTGAGACGCTTTAGAATATGTCTAATCCTATAGATATATATTGAGTTTTTTTACTTAAACATATTTTTAACAACTAAAAAAATGCCTTTGTGGTTCACCAGGTAAATTAATTTTAATTGAATAAATTAAAATAAACTTTAAAAATAAGTTTTGAAAATAAATTGTACAGGTCAATATATAGTTGATTTGAGAAGCACCAGAAAATGAGAAAATACAAAAAATACACAATAATTCTACACAAGAAAAATGTCTAAATAAAGAAAACACACCATAACAGGATTCGCCTCCGAAGTGGAGTCAAACCCGGAACGGCGGACTTTTCCAGTTTCCACTGCCGAACAGAGGGAACTGAAGTAGAGTCGAACACGGAATCTCTTGTTACGGGGAAGAGGGACGTTTCCACTGTGGCACAAGGGATATGATATCTGTTTGAGCGCAATACGTTTTCTAGTTTTGATCTGTTCGTACGTGTGCACATTAACCGGATAAATATCAGCCCCTCCCTAGGATAAATATAATATTGCAGCCCTTAATACTTGTTGGGCTGTTTGGTGTTAATTTGGCTTCTGTTTCGGTGCTTCTCTTTTGTCTGTACGTGGCCGAGCGGCGGCGCCACGGCGAGACGGTCGATTGTCCAGAGTTCCTCCCGCTACGCAAGTAGCAACCAACTACTGTCCAGACTCACTCCCGTCAGGCAAGCAATAACGAACACTAGGGAACAAGAAGACCTAGGAAGCAGCTCTGCAGTGCAAGTACGGTGTTTCTGTTACGGTCTTACTTGATTAATTGGAAATTGTCATCAATAGATCTGTACAGAATAGAATCTTCTAGTCCAAAAGTTAGATTCTTCTCTTTTTCAATCTGCTTTATAATTGCTTTATTTCGAGAGTAGCATAAATTTAGGACTTTTCATTACGCCAAAAGAAACATGCATAAATTTGGTTTTTTGTGGGATATAATTTCAGAAAAGTGATATTTTGTCAATACTTCGAATAGAGAAAATTACTAAATTTTGACTATATTACCGCAAAGAGTAAGAAAATATTGTTAACTATAAAGTTCATGTTTTTCTCTTATGCTACAGTATACTATACTATTGATGGATCGAAGATGGATGAGTGAACCTAGATCAACCACATCTTATAAAAATGGTATCGCTCATTTCCTATCTATTGCATTTCGGGATGCTCAAGATGGCGACAAAGTTCTTTGTCCTTGTGTGAACTGTAGAAATAGAATAACACAAGATTATGATGGAGTTAAAACCCATTTGAGATGTGCTGGAATTCTTCAAAGTTATACTCGGTGGGTTAACCATGGTGAGAAGTATGATGCACCATCATTATTATTTGCTCCTGTGTCTGGTAATTTTGGAAATAATTCTGGTCATACGATTCAAAAAAGTAATATTGTTGAAGGATCGGATGACATGGAAGGTCCCTTAAATGCTGCATTTGCCCAGGTGGATAGTTTTGAGCCTCTATCAAGTACTTCAATTGATGATAAAGATATTCTTTTTGATTCAGATAATGTGGAATCTCATATTTATGAGGATGAGAATAATGCATTTGGAGATGTTCATACCGAGGAAGGACAATCTATATTTGCAAGCTTCTTGAAGGAAGCAAACACAGAATTATATCCAGGATGTGATAAATTTTCGAGGTTGTCATTCTTAGTCAATTTGTATCACCAGAAATGCATACATAGATGGACACAAGAATCATTTACAGCACTACTTGGCATGCTATCTGATACACTTCCTCAAGAGGCAAAGTTACCAAAGAATTGTTATGAAGCAAAAAAAATCATCCGAGGTATAGGACTTGACTATCAAGATTGCATGCTATTTAGAGGTGACAGAGCTAATCAAGATTCTTGTCATATATGTGGTACTTCCCGTTGGAAAACCAATAAAAATGGATCTCCAATTGAATCAAAAGGAAAGAAGAAACCAGCTAAAGTGTTGTGATATTTTCCATTGGTTCCAAGAATACAAAGATTGTTTTCCACTAACCATACTTCAGGTGAGATGCGTTGGCATGAGGAGGGTCGTACAAAAGATGGAATGTTACGACATCCTACAGACGGTGAGGCTTGGAAAGATTTTGATGCTCGCTACCCTGAGTTTTGTGTCGATGCTCGAAATGTACGTTTTGGTCTTGCAAGTGATGGCTTTAACCCTTTTAGAAATATGAGTTCAACCCATAGTACTTGGCCAGTGATGCTCATTCCTTACAATCTACCACCATGGATTTGCATGAAGCAAACCTCTCTTATTTTATCAATGATCATTCCTGGACCAAAGTCACCTGGTAATGATATAGATATATATTTGGAGCCACTTGTGGATGAGCTAATGCGACTATGGGAGGGTGTGGAAACATATGATGCTTCTTCATGGAATAAATTTTCACTCTGAGCTGCGCTATTATGGACGTTAAATGATTTTCCAGCTTTAGCTTACTTATATGGCTGGAGCACGGGAGGTAAATATGCATGACCATCTTGTGCCACATCTAGAAGATCATTTCGTCTAAAAAGGGAGGTAAATTTTGTTATATGGGTCATCGTCGATGGTTGCCACCTAAAGTAGCAGGAAGGATCAATTCGATGGGACCGAAGAGAAGGAACTTGCACCTTCTACACTGGATGGGACTTCAGTTCTAAGAATGCTACAGGGCAAAGTATTTGTACGAGGTAAAAAGGACAAACTATCGAAGAAGGGAAAAAGGAAAAAAGGCCAAAAGTGATAGTACGAATGAAGGAAATAACCATAACCTCAAGCAAAAGAGGGAGACACGCAAGAATACAAATAGTGGCAACCCATGTAAGTCAGATAAAAAGCCTGAGGATTGGTTGAAAAAGAGGTCAATATTCTTTATGCTACCATATTGGGAGCACAATAAACTAAGGCACAATCTAGATGTAATGCATATAGAAAAGAATGTTTGTGATAATTTAATTGGAACACTGTTGGATATTGATTCCAGAACAAAGGATGATATCAATGCACGGCTTGACCTGATGGAAATTGGCATTCGACCAGAACTTCATCCTACAATAGATCAAAATGGAAAGCAAATATTACCGCCTGCGCCCTTTACTATGTCTAAGGAGAAGAAGGAGATTCTTTGTTCAGTAATTAAAAAAATTAGGACCCCTGATGGTTATGCATCAAATATTTCTAGGTGTGTCAACATGAAAGATTGTACGATCAGTGGTATGAAAAGTCATGATTGTCGTGTTTTACTGGAGGATATTCTTCCCATAGCACTCCGTTGTTGTTACCCCGACAAAGAAGTGATGAAAATAGTGACCGAATTGGGTAGGTTCTTCAAAAAGTTGTGCTCTAAGGTTATAGATCCATCTGAGCTTGATGAGCTTCAAGACAGAATTGTCTTGACATTATGTGATATGGAAAGATTTTTTCTTCCATCATTTTTTACTATAATGGTGCACTTGTTGGTACATTTGATTGATGAAGTTAAACTTGGTGGTCCAGTGCACTACCGTTGGATGTATCTTCTAGAGAGGTATGGAATGCTTCTTTTTGCCAAACTTGAAATATTTTCTCTCTCTTATATTAAATACTAAGACTTGGTTGTATTATATATTTGCAATTACATATAGATCATTTGTTCGCATAAAAGCATTGGTGCGAAATAAAGCTTATCCAGAAGGTTCAATCGCCGAAGGTTATCTTGCTGAAGAATGTTTAACATTTTGTTCACGATTTTTGGGTGGATCTACACGCTTTACAAGACCGCCTAGGAATCCTGACCCTACAGATAATATAAAGGAGATGTATATGTTTGGAAGTGCTGGCGAACCTATTGGCAAGGCCATCACCGGGAGATTTGATAGCCACCTTCTTGTTCAGGCACATCGATATGTTTTGCGGCATTGTGATGAACTTGAAGACTTTCGCAAGTATGTCAAACCACATCATATTCTAATTATTTATATTTTATGGTTATAATATCATTGCAAATATTTTAATGTATTCAATTATGGTAGAGAATTTGTTGACGAAGAGAAAAAAATCCTACCTCAATCGTGTAACTTGACAGATTCTGACATCGATAAGTTGATGAATACCAACTTTGCTGATTGGCTAGAGCAAAAGGTACAATTTTGCGGTGTTAATATGTATAGCATACAAAAGTACTTATACATCATAGAGTAACAATATGCTATGTAGGTATTACAAAATGGTGGAGCAAACATAGATGAAAAGATAAGAGCATTGGCTGCAAAACCAAACAAATATATTGTGTGCTACAATGGATATATTATTAATGGTTTCAGGTTTCATACTATGAGTCGGAAGTCTGGTCGCTCCACTCAAAATAGTGGTGTGGTTAACACTGCCATTGACGGTATTAATTATTATGGCAGACTATCAAATGTTGTGGAATTATCATTTAGAAATTACAAAGCAGTGTTGTTCAAGCGTGATTGGTATGATGTCCATCATAAAGCTGGTTTGAAGACATATGAGTTTGGATTCACACTTGTGAATTTCTCTCGGAAATACATGATGGAGAGAAGCTAGATCATGATCCATTTGTCTTTTCATCCCAAGTGGAGCAGGTTTTTTATTCTGAAGATCCAAAACACGAAGGATGGCATGTGGTAACAAGATTTAAGCCAAGAGATCTTTACGATATGGGTTTGGAAGTGGAACAACCATCAAATGCGTCAGATTAATTACATTTTCTACATATATTTTTGGTGGAATTATTTTATTTTGTAATACGAGATACCTGACAGTTATAATGTAAGAGTACATTAAACAGATTAATTACATATTTTACATTTTTTTGGTGGAATTACATTATTTTTCTAATACAATACATATAAGAGCAAGGGGCAAAGGAGATTTTAAGTTAAAAAAAACATACGTTAAAAAGGTGGAATGCGGCATTGAACCCATAACAAACCAACAGGAGACAGATGTATTCACCGCTTGCCTACCACAATTTTGCTGTCATCTGTTGTTTGTATTTAATTTTAACTATGGCATCTGTGTCATGAGATTAACCCGAACATTTTATTGCTTTCACGCCAGTGGCCTTTAATTATTACTAATCCATTGCTAGTCTATTTGTGGATGCCTTCTTAGTTTGCATCCAATAGGTTCTGTGTTCAAAACCTCACAGGTGCATATTTTGCGATAGTTTTCACGTATTATCTACCGCTTTAGTAATTCTTTTCTAATTTTCTTTAACAAAATTACTTTTTTTTTACTTTGAGTCAACAAATTTTAAAACTTATATGAGCATATTTATCCTAATAACTGTAATTTTACTTTTAAATTTTGGAATGAACAAATCATTTAACTGTGTAATGCTTTCCTACATTTATTTTATTTTATATTTAAACATTAGAATTTAAATATAAAATGACGTGAGAAGCTTAGGTCAATGGTGTTCTCCATTTTGTTGGCCGCTTCTACGTCGAGCGCTACATAGACCTCTTCTCTTATCATGACACCGACTACTCCATATCGGATGCCAAACTCCATGTTGCATCCTCCCCGTGCCATCCTCACCGTGCGGTGCGTCCTGGGGATGTGGCATGCAGCGACGTGAGCTCGGAATCGACAAAGTCGAGTTTCTACAAGCGAGTGCCGTTGTCGTCCTCGCGAAAGTGATCGGAGAAGGAGCAGTAGGGGGTGCACGGAGAGATTTTGTTTTGTGCATAACTCCCCGGTGCAATGCATGGACATTTTTTCTAGTATTAAAAATGTCTAAAAAATGGAATGACCGTTCCACTCAAAAAAAAGAATGACCATGTAGAAATAAATAAAAAAATTTCTAAAACAAAGATGACAATGCGTAATGAAATAAAACAAAATTCTTGTAATACGTAAGAAGAAGCAAAAAGTAAATTTATTGACCTTTACGGGGATCGATCCAGCGACCCCACATATTAAGCGGCACGCCTCTAAAGCAAACAGGCTTAGTATTCATTGAAGTAACAAACAACTATGCTATAGGATGAGCGTCCCTTAATACTAATTCGTTTTGCCGCTAAAGCAGACTTTTTTCGCGCTGTTATTGGCAAAAAATTCCGTAGATATATATGCGCACTAACCCATTTATCGTCCCAGCCACCTCGACCACCCCATTTCTCTCCAATCTCATAACTGAACAATCCAAATCAATCTCTGGCGACGGCCGGCTGGGGCGACGGCCAGGCTTGTGCTCTGTTCTTCCTTGTGCAGATCAGACGTCAGATCGAGCGTAGCTGCCTGCAGGAGGGTGCAGCACCTTGGCGGCGATCTGTGGCGAGGGCGCTCACCGGCCTCTAGGCGCGTGCAGTTGTCAAACGGCGGCCGGTTGCAGGGACGGTGCTAGATAAAGGCTGCAGCGTGCTGGAGTGAGGCTGAAGCGGTGGAGCCCTGAACTTTGAGTATGCACACTCTGTATCTTGATCTCTGATTTCAATTACTTTATTTGGAATATCCCTGTGATGGCAGATGGATAGCCGCATCCCTGTGACGGCAGATGTAACTTTGTTTATGCATGGCTAATTGATTTATGATGGCTAACCTCATCCTTGTGACGACATGTGGTAATTTTGATTATGTTGTGATACATGATTTTCTACCTTAAACCTCTGCAGTATGTCTATATGCTACTGAAAGTATATTATTCAAGCAAACAAAATTTGATGATCTGGTTTGGATACTGATCTTCTGTTCAATAATTTGGTAAAAAAATCTTTGTGATATACTAGTGATAGACCAATCTTTGCTCTGTTTTGTACCATTTTTGTCCCGATCACTGAAGGATGGGCATTAAGCTCTTAATGCTCCCAACAGTTAACCAATTCACCTACAGAAATAATATACTCCGCGTGATTTTAAAATTAGATGATTGCTTGAATAATATGGCTTTGTGTGGAATAGTCGCATTTTTTTTCAGATGATGGATACTTTTCTGATGGATGACTGACTTTATATATTTTTTGTTCTGGCCGTTAATTAGCAACAATGGTGAGACTACCAAGAAGGTTAAGAAAGTTGAGCCTAGATGAACATGTTCTAGGAGACGAGCAAGTCAATAAACAAAATTTACACTTTAACAAGGATTTGAACTTGCATCTCGAAGATGATGATGGAGTAAATATACAAGTCGAAGAAAATGATCTAGAAGATTATTCAGAGAGTGATAACTTGTTGACAGAATTGCCTAATCTATCTCGGAGACCAATTAATATAATATGTAAGTTCTCATATAATTTTGTATATTCTAAAATTGTCCTATGTGTTTTTGTTGGTTAACTCTTAGCTAAAATGTTCCTAAGTATAATAGGAACAGATGGAGTTGTACGACAGGTTCTAGGTGAATTTAAGGTAAAAAACGTGCAGGATTTACAAGAAGGAACGATAATTGTGGAGACTGATCAAAACGGTGTACCTAACGATAGATCAAGTTCCATTCTTGGCTCGTATATTGGTGTTCTTGCACAGAATTCAACATTGGCGCCCTTGGACATTCCAAAATAGGATGATGAGTTATTTATTAAGCCATAGCAGAACATAATCATTAGTGTGGAGGTGAATTTTTATTTAATAGTTACATATATATGCATGCTTAAGCTCAAACTAATGTTTCTTAATAATTGTTATAGGAGAAATTTGTCTACCCTTCTGAGACTAAGCATCTTACAAGAGATTGGATCCTATAGAAAGCTTCCAAAGCATGGAGATCTTACAAACATCGTCTGAAGACAACATATTTTAATTGTGATAAGAGGACACTAAATGAAATTACAAATGATGTTCCGAAAGGTGTCAATAAATATAAATGGGTTGGTCTACTTACATTATGGCGTCAGGAGAAACACAAGGTGACATCTCTATTTTTAAGTTGTACTTGTTGTCGAAATATTTGTCTTAACAATCGGTATTAGCCAGAACATCAATGACTACAGAAATTATGTGAGAAGAACTCTGAATGTGCCAAACAACAGAGGAATCCACATACAACTGGAAGAAAAAGTCATGCTAGACTTTCAAAAGAGATGGTGCTTGTTTTACAACTAATACTTTTTACTATAGATCAAAAGCTATATAACTAGACATTTGATAAAACTTTTGATTTATTTTGTTGCATAGAAGGAGAAAAGTAAAGGAAAGGTTCACAGTATTGATGTATGGGATGAAGCACATAAGAAAAAGGATCCTCGTCTAAAGGCAGCACTGGTAAATTTCTTTTCTTAGTGCCTACAGCTAGAAATGCAATTTGATTCATTTATGGGTAACTACATACATATTTTTATTTAATAGGAAATGGTGTATAATGAATTAGCCAAAAGAAAAGATACTAAATCTGGCAATCTTTCAACCAAAGATTATGAGGAAGTTTTTCGAGGTATAGTTGGAAAAGAGACAAAACTTCAAGGGTACTATGATAATAATAATAATTGGAGCCAGGTAGAGGTTTATCAGGGACTAGGTGTTCCTAGGGAATGTGAGGAATATGAAATGCTAAAGTTATCAATGGAGACAATGAGAAAACAAATAGAGGTATTGAGTCATGACATGAATCTTATGTGTGCTTTCATAAAACGGAAATTCCCTGCAGAGGATTGGTGCACCATGGTGGCAGCCAAAGAAAATAATGTTGTAAGCATATGTGCATCATCATAATTTTTTTTGGGAAATAGCACTTAGTGATTACAATATTTACCCACTATATGGTTTATGGTTTTGTTACAGGAGAATATTGATGAACAAGTTAATAGCACAAAGTCATGTGACAATGTTGAACAGGTGGTGTATATTTAACTTAATAAATTTTAATTGGATGTGTTATCAAAGTAGTATTTACATTGTAATTTTTCATATGTTGCAGCAGTTGCACTCTTTCAGTTATGCTAAAGCTACAGATGGTCATGTGAATCTATCTGTACCACAAGGACACATGATTGCCAAAGTAATTTGTGCAGATCTCACTATGATATTGAACCATGTATTTTTATAATATGTCGTAAACATAATTGACTTTCAACAAATTGTAGCAAGTAATTACTGCGAGCACTGCCAAAAGGTTAAAGGCTAGTCACTAGTCCACGGAACCAACTATGGTGGGTGAGAATGAAACTGACAAGGTATATGCTTAATTATTAATTGTGCAGAAATTTACTTGGTGAACATTGATGCACTAAGCAACAACGGTAGAATTTTTGCATTTTGTATAGGTTCATAGTTTTGAACAAGCTAATGATGGCAGTACAAATGGATTTGCTAATAACCTAGCTAATCCAGATGCTAATCTTCACTCTACATCAAATTATGTGCAAGTAATGTTTTCTATTTGATAAATGTTAATTCATTGTTTCACAACTTCTAACTGTTGGTGCGTATCATGAATGCAGCAATCATGTAATATTTGTTGTACTAATGCCAAGGATCATCATGAGAACCTGTCTGTACTATATGAACGCACATTTGCCAAGGTATCTTATGAATAACATATCATGTTAATTAACCATGATTGATTATGAGAGCATGTATATAATTGTATTGGAGTTCAATTGTAGCAATCAAGCATGGAAATAAATATCAAAAGGTCCAAACTAGTCCAAAAGAATTTGGAATTATCTTAGAATGGAAACAATAAGGTATATTCATCTACGTACATAAAAATAAATTAGTAAATATTGCATTATTTACTAATGTGTTTTTCTCTTGCAGGGTCATATTCAACAGACTAACAATGATATTATAGATACATTTGTTAGTGAACTTGAGGACTTATCTTCTAGTGCCCATGCTATACCAAACAACATGCAGGTATTGCATTATTTACTTAGTAGATATTTCATTAGACATTGTGAATTTATGATATGTTGTACCAAGTTACGCTAGGTCAACTCAACTGGAGCTAAACCAAGTTATGCCACTTTTGTTTTAACAAATCAATAGATTGGTGCAGAGGTGAATTGTTATTTTTTTTATTACAAAGGAATGCTTTATTTACTGAACATTTATGTAATTGAACTTTTAGTTGCAGCAAGCAAGCGTTGCAAGCTCTGGCAAAAGGCCAAGATCTAGTGAAAGTTACGTGGAACCAATTTTATCTCATAAGGACAAAGTCAATCAGGTTAAATTAAAACTATTGATTAAAAGTTTTAAAATAGTGCGGTTGTATGGTTCCTTCATATATTAGTGTCCATATTACCAGTACATATCCACATGATTTGATTGTTTCAAATATATAACAGGTGCCTCAAAGAAAGGAAGTCTTAAAACAAAGTTCATCTAAATTAGTAAGTTTCTATTTTTGCTTGTAGCAAATAGGTCTTGTGGTTTCCTAAAAACAATGTCTTAATTTTTTAATACCAATGCCATGTTTCTTGATATGATAGGACCAAAGGGTGGTTTACATATTCTCATTGAATCCAGTATACAAAAATAGAGTTGTGGCAAAAGGTAATTTAGTGACTATGGATAGCACACATGTGGTTGGAGGAAATATGCTTGGAAGTGAATATTATGGTGTGGCTATTCATGCTGTTTCAAATATTGCTAACGAGAGGCTACCTAGACCATTTGAAAATTGCCATACCGTAAGAGACACTATTGGTTGTGTTATTGCTTGGCCATGATCCCATGTAAGCTTAATTTCATCATCTCGAAGTATATATACATTTCCAATAATATAATAATTGACTTTCTTGTTACCCATGTAATATTTGCCTATTTCCAGGTAAAAAAACTGAAAGCAAATACTTCAACCTGCGTGGTACGTCAGCCTAAGACAAATACTTCAACCCGCTCGGTACATCTCAATTTAGTTTATTGATCTTATTGTGCTTGATGTCCCATATGTGCCCGTATCCACTATTTTTTTGATACTGGTTTCTTTGCAGGAGAAAGGAGTTGATTACGAAAAGAATAGAAGCAAAGGTGTTCCCTTCCAAAAATAGATGAAAGATGAAAGAATGGATGCACTTTCTAGTTGAAGAATTCATTCAGATTGATCTCCATCAATTTAGAAGAGTTACCTTAGTTTTATGTTTAGGAATTTGTATTGACCTTTATTTTTCCATTCAGTCGTTATGTGGATGTCGCATATTTTTTCACTGTGATGGATGATTTTACTTTGAACTATTTATACAAATTGAAGCCAATACTTTACTGTGGATCCTCTCCCTTCAATTTATAGTATAATTGAGAACAATGGACGTGTCTATAAAGTTAATAAATATAAATATTACAAAATTTATTATAAAAAATACATATGTATACATACAGTACAATGTATAAATATAAATAAGGAAAAAAATCTGGTTATTCAAAAAATACGTCTGAACATAACATTGATACGCTAAAAAGCGTCTCAACAAGCGTGTCCATGTTATTTTTTTATGGTGCAAATGTTTTTATTAAAATGATTTTAAATTTGTGGAGACGTAATCCAAATGACTCTATATATTCATAGAGACATAGTTAAACGCCTCTAGTAAACGTCTCAATTGATGTACAGATGCTTTGTAAAACGTCTCTATATTTTTGAGAAGCTCCTTGGGGAGACGTTCCTACCACGCTTTGAAAAGATGCCTCAGTTGTTGACTAGAAATGAAGTAAGACGTCTCTATTTCACATATACAGTGTCTCTAAAACGGGTTGTTTGTTGTAGTGTGCGTGATGAGTGCCTTCCCCTTGACTTGCCGAAGCTTGACTTGGAGGCGCCTCCCTTGAAGAAGCCGCTTCTCCTCATGTACTTCCCAAGCCGCCAGACGAACAATGCCATGTCATCCTCGGCTTGAGATGTACACTCTTCATCAACCTCGGCCTGCTTGACGGCTTTCGAGGCTATGTCTTGTTTCTGTGGTGTTGAGCCTTGAGAGATGAAGTTGCAAGCATCCTTGGATTCTTGCTCCATCAAGTCATGAGCGAGGATTCGCCCAAGCACGTCATAAGGTGTCAAGGTGTTGAAGTCGGCACGCTCACGTATGAGAGTTACCAAGGTTGAGTTCCTTGGTGTGATGGCCCAGAGCATCTTCTTCACAACATAACTATCCGTCATGTCCTTACACCCAAGTCCCTTGATCTCGTTGACTATCTTGCTCAACCGGTTGTACATCTCACTTGGGGTCTCCTCCCGCTTCAATACGAACTTCTCCAATTGTCCCTTCAAGATTTCCACCTTGGATTCACGCACCCCCTCGGTGCCTTCATGGACATTGTGGAGGGTGTCCCAAATTTTCTTGGTGCTCTCGATCCCATCGACCCGGTTGAACTCACTTGAACTCAATGCACTAAGCAATGCATTGGTGGCTTGAGCATTTTTATGCTCATTCTTGTCATCTTCTTCGGTGGGCACAGTTGGATTCTGCAAAACTTGAGGAGCTCAAACTTTCCGTTCGATTCTTCGGTGGGATTGTACTCTCCGTTGAGGAGCTCAAAATTGAGCCGGGTTCTACAACCCTTTCCTCGGGGTTGCACTCGTGCACTCCCCCTCACTCGAGGAATCTCTTCCCTTTCGGAGGTGAGATCCAACCTTCATAAATATTTTCCCGGCGCACTACAAGAGCTTCGGTGGCTCGAGGAACGACGCCTAGCTATCTAGGTGTCCTCAACCACCAAGAGTAACAAGCTAGAAAAGAGATCTTGGAATGAATCTAGTGCTCACAAAATTCCTCACGAAGTCAACACCAAGCACTCAAACCAACCAACTCTCACACACATAAGATCCAAATTACTTAGATGCGTGGAGAGGAGGAAGTGAGAAAGCAAGGCTCAAAGTGAATCTCAAGAAAAGCAAGCCAAGGACATAGAGATGAACATGTGAAGCAGCAACCCTAGCTTGAGGGTTTGGGGGGTATTTATACCCCATTCTCAATTTCTGCCCATTGGGGGCAAAAGATTCCTTCTTCGGAATTTCCGGAGGTCTCCATCAGAACTTCCGGTCGGTTCAAAGCAGCCCCCAACACTTAGAAAATTCAAAGTCAACTGTGAAAAGTCAAGTCAACGGAAGTTCCGGTCAAAACCTTCGGAACTTCCGTGAATCTTACAAAACCGATTCTGGCTCCTTCAGAACTTTCGAAGGTCTCCTTTGGAACTTCCGTGTATCTTACAGAACCGATTCTGGCCCCTTCGGAACTTCCGAAGGTCTCCTTCGGAACTTCCTTGAAACATACAGAACCAATTCTGACCCCTTCGGAACTTCCGAAGGTCTCCTTCGAAACTTCCGTGAAACATACAGAACCGATTCTGACCCCTTCGGAAGTTCCAACAGTACCTTCGGAACTTCCGTAAATTCCAGCACAACTTCAAAAAGATAGCAAAAGATGCACTTCAAAAATATTTCCCAGCACCTTCATTCCTAGATTTCATTTGCACACCCCTCTTTATAGTACGGCATTTCTAGTTGACTCAAATTTAAAGTAAATCCACACGCCAACACGAATATGCCGACTTTACTTCTCTTTTCACGTGGGCGGCGCAACAACAACTTTTTCATCAGGACTATTTATACCTTCACATTCTCACATACATCATTAGTCCTCATCCTTTGATT
The DNA here is from genome assembly GCF_000231095.2 of Oryza brachyantha. NCBI lineage: Eukaryota > Viridiplantae > Streptophyta > Magnoliopsida > Poales > Poaceae > Oryza > Oryza brachyantha. The sequence continues at coordinate 12,399,874 of NC_023163.2, forward strand.
GTGATTAATCACCAAAACAAATTAGGGGCCTAGATGCACTTTCAGTTTAAACCAAGTGGATACACGAGTTGTGTAGTTATCCCGATGTTCAAGGTTTAATTTTGGTTTACTTTGTGTGAGTGGTGAAGTTGTTGATTAAATGCAAGTGTACCAATCATGCTCGGTAGTTTCGCCACCGAAGTTGTGTTCGTGCATGAAGTGTAAACAAGGTGGATACACAATTTGTTTTGTTATCCCGATGTTCATGCTCGAATCTTGGTTGAAGGGTGATGTTGCCGACGGAATCTAGGTGTACCATTCGTGCTCAAAACTTCTGCTACTGAAGTTGTGTTCAAGCACCATGTTTAAACCAAGTAGGTACACGAATTGTGTAGTTATCCCAATGTTCATGGTTGAATCTTGGTTGACTTTGTGTCACTGGTGAAGTTCTTGATTGAATGCAAGTGTACCAATCATGCTCGGTAGTTTTGCAACTGAAGTTATGTTCGTGCACGAAGTGTAAACCATGTGGATACACAATTTGTTTAGATATTCCGATGTTCATGGTCGAATGTTCATACAATTTTTATGTAGGGTGAAATCTTGATGGAATCCGTGTGTACCATTCATGCTCGGTACTTTCGCTACTGAAGTTGTGTTCGAGCACCAAATTTAAACCAAGTGAATACACGAGTTGTGTAGTTATGCTGATGTTCATGCTTGAATCTTTGTTGACTTTTAGTGAGTGGTGAAGTTGTCGAGTGAATACAAGTGTACCAATATTGCTCGGTTGTTTCGCTACCAATTTGTGTTCGTGCATAAAGTGTGAACCAATTGGATACACAATTTGTTTTGTTATCCCTATGTTCATGCTCGGATCTTGGTAGACTTTTTTTGAAGGGTGATGTTATCGATGGAATCTAGGTGTAACATTCGTGCTCGAAACGTTCGCTACTGAAGTTGTGTTCAAGCACCATGTTTAAACCAAGTGGATACATGACTTGCGTAGCTATCGCGATGTTCATGGTTGAATCTTGGTTGACTTTGTGTGAGTGGTAAAGTTGTTGATTGAATGCAAGTGTACCAATCATGCTCGGTAGTTTTGCAACTGAAGTTATGTTCGTTCACGAAGTGTAAGCCATGTGGATACACAATTTGTTTAGATATCCCGATGTTCATGTTCGAATGTTCGTACACTTTTTATGTAGGGTGAAATCTCGATGGAATCCAGGTGTATCTTTCGTGCTCGGTACTTTCACTACTGAAGTTGTGTTCGAGCACCAAGTGGATACACGAGTTGTGTAGTTATCCCGATGTTCATGCTTGAATCTTTGTTGACTTTTAGTGAGTGGTGAAGTTGTCGAGTGAATGCAAGTGTACCAATATTGCTCGGTTGTTTCGCTACCGATTTGCGTTCGTGCATGAAGTGTAAACCAATTGGATACATAATTTGTTTTGTTATCCTGATGTTCACGCTCGGATCTTGGTAGACTTTTTATGAAGGGTGATGTTGTCGATGGAATCTAGGTGTACCATTCGTGCTCGAAACGTTCGCTACCGATGTTGTGTTCAAGCACCATGTTTAATCCAAGTGGATACATGACTTGCGTAGCTATCGCGATGTTCATGGTTGAATCTTGGTTGGCTTTGTGTGAGTGGTAAAGTTGTTGATTGAATGCAAGTATACCAATCATGCTCGGATGTTTCGCTACCGATTTGTGTTCGTGCATAAAGTGTAATTCATGTGGATACACAATTTGTTTTGTTATCCCGATGTTCATGCTCGAATCTTGGTAGACTTTTGTCACGCCCTGAGTTTACCCAAGCCAAGAATTAATTAAATAATGTATTAAAAATAAATTGTTAGTTAAAGTTCAGGAGAAAACCCAGTGTATAAATTAATTTAATTTAATTGGAAGCTTTTCGGACATTCTAAAATGTCCCAAAAGCATTTTAAATTATTAACAGGATTTATATTTGAATTGCAGTCAATAAAATTTGGTCAAACAAACTTATTAAAAATCGGCAAAATTGGAGGCAATTTCTTTTTTTTCCTCCTTCCTGTTTCTTTTCTTTTTCCCTCGTTTCTTCCTCGTTTTTCCCTTTTCTTTTTCTCTTTTCCTTTTTTTCCCTCCTGCCGAACTCCCCTTTGCCCCTTTCGCCTTTGCACGATCTCCCCTCCCCTATTTGTGCGATCCTCCCCTCCAGCCTGGTGCGATCTCCCTCTCCCCCCTAGTGCGATCTCTCCACCCCAACTCCCCCTGCCACGTGCGATCCTCCCCCTGCCGCTAGGATCGCACATCTCTTCCTCTCCCCCCTTGTGCGCCACCTCCAGCCCACCCTCACAGCCGTGCAGCCCCACCACCTCCTCACGGTAAATCAATTCAAAGCAATTAGGACTCCAATCTTTATCCCTTTGATACCTTATCTATTCCATTTTTATAGTAGATGGATAACTAGATTTATCTCTGGCTCCCCTTATAAATACCCCCCCTACACCCTTGCCTCTTTTCCCCGTCTCCCTCTCCCGTGCACCTCCGGCCACCTCCTGTCCAGCAGCAGTGCAGCCGTCCGCCGATTTCCGTACCCCAATCTTCAGGTTCGCATATATTTTATTCTTTCGCTCCTAAAGTTGTGATCGAGCATCAAGGTTAAACCAAGTGGATACATGGGTTGTGTAGTTATCCGGATATTCATGGTTTAGTCTTGGTTGACTTTGTGTGAGTGGTGAAGCTGTTGATTGAATACAAGTGTGCCAATCATGCTCGGTAGTTTCGCTACCGAAGTTGTGTTCGTGCATGAAGTGTAAACCAAGTGGATACACAATTTGTTTTGTTATCCCGATGTTCATGGTCGAATGATCGTAGAGTTTTATGAAGTGTGAAGTTGTTGAGGGAATCCAGGTGTACCATTCATGCTCGGTACTTTCGCTACTAAAGTTGTGTTCGAGCATCAAGTTTAAACCAAGTGGATACACGAGTTCTGTAGTTATCCGGATGTTCATGGTTTAATCTTGGTTGACTTTGTGTGAGTGGTGAAGTTTTTGATTGAATGCAAGTATACCAATCATGCTAGGTAGTTTCGCTACCGAAGTTGTGTTCGTGCATGAAGTGTAAACCAAGTGGATACACGGGTTGTTTTGTTATCCCGATGTTCATGATGGAATGCTCGTAGAGTTTTTATGAAGTTTGAAGTTGTTGAGGGAATCCATGTGTACCATTCGTGCTCGGTACTTTCGCTACTAAAGTTGTGTTCGAGCATCATGTTTAAACCAAGTGGATACACGGGTTGTGTAGTTATCCAGATGTTCATGGTTAAATCTTGGATGACTTTGTGTGAGTGGTGAAGTTGTTGATTGAATGCAAGGGTACCAATCATGCTCGGTAGTTTCGCAACCGAAGTTGTGTTCGTGCATAAAGTGTAAACCAAGTGGATACACCATTTGCTTTGTTACCCTGATGTTCATAGTCGAATGTTCGTAGAGTTTTTATGAAGTGTAAAGTTGTTGAGGGAATCCAGGTGTACCATTCGTGCTCTGTACTTTCGGTCCTAAAGTTGTGTTCGAGCATCAAGTTTAAACGAAGTGGATACACGGGTTGTGTAGTTATCCGGATATTCATGGTTTAATCATGGTTGACTTTGTGTGAGTGGTGAAGTTGTTGCTTGAATACAAGTTTACCAATCATGCTCGGTAGTTTCGCTACCGAAGTTGTGTTCGTGCATGAAGTGTAAACCATGTGGATACACAATTTGTTTTGTTATCCCGATGTTCATGGTCGAATGATCGCAGAATTTTTATGAAGTCTGAAGTTGTTGAGGGAATCCAAGTGTACCATTCGTGTTCGGTACTTTCGCTACTAAAGTTGTGTTCGAGCATCAAGTTTAAACCATGTGGATACACGAGTTGTGTAGTTATCCGGATGTTCATGGTTTAATCTTGGTTGACTTTGTGTGAGTGGTGAAGTTGTTGATTGAATGCCAGGTACCAATCATGCTCGGTAGTTTCGCTACCGAAATTGTGTTCGTGCATGAAGTGTAAACCAAGTAGATACACAATTTGTTTTGTTATCCCGATGTTCATGGTCGAATGTTCATATAGTTTTTATGAAGTGTGAAGTTGTTGAGGGAATCCCGGTGTACCATTCGTGCTCGGTACTTTCGCTACTAAAGTTGTGTTCTAGTATCAAGTTTAAACCAAGTGGATACACGGCTTATGTAGTTATCATGATTTCATGGTTTAATCTTGGTTGACTTTGTGTGAGTGGTGAAGTTGTCGATTGAATACAAGTGTACCAATCTTGATTGGTAGTTTCGCTACCGAAGTTGTGTTCGTGCATGAAGTGTAAACCAAGTGGATACATAATTTGTTTTGTTATCCCGATGTTCATGGTCGAATGATCGCAGAGTTTTTATGAAGTGGGAAGTTGTTGAAGGAATCCAGGTGTACATTCGTGCTCGGTACTTTCGCTACTAAAGTTCTGTTCGAGCACCAAGTTTAAACAAAGTGGATACACGAGTTGTGTAGTTATCCCGATGTTCATGGATGAATCTTGGTTGACTTTGTGTGAGTGGTGAAGTTGTTGATTGAATGCAGGTGTACCAATCATGCTCGATAGTTTCGCTACCGAAGTTGTGTTCGTGCATGAAGTGTAAACCAAGTGGATACACAATTTGTTTTTTTATCCCGATGTTCATGGTCGAATGTTCGTAGAGTTTTTATGAAGTGTGAAGTTGTTGTGGGAATCCAGGTGTACCATTCGTGCTCGTTACTTTCGCTCCTAAAGTTGTGCTCGAGCATCAAGTATAAACGAAGTGGATACACGGGTTGTGTAGTTATCCGGATATTCATGGTTGAATCTTGGTTGACTTTGTGTGAGTGGTGAAGTTGTTGATTGAATACACGTGTACCAATCATGCATGGGAGTTTCGCTACCGAAGTTGTGTTCGTGCATGAAGTGTAACCAAGTGGATACACAATTTGTTTTGTTATCCCGATGTTCATGGTCGAATGATCGTAGAGTTTTTATGAAGTGTGAAGTTGTTGAGGGAATCCAGGTGTACCATTCGTGCTCGGTACTTTCGCTACTAAAGTTGTGTTCGAGCGTCAAGTTGAAACCAAGTGGATACACGAGTTGTGTAGTTATCCGGATGTTCATGGTTTAATCTTGGTTGACTTTGTGTGAGTGGTGATGTTTTTGATTAAATGCATGTGTACCAATCATGCTAGGTAGTTTCGCTACCGAAGTTGTGTTCGTGCATGAAGTGTAAACCAAGTGGATACACAATTTGTTTTGTTAACCCGATGTTCATGGTCGAATGATCGTAGTGTTTTTATGAAGTGTGAAGTTGTTGAGGGAATCCAGGTGTACTATTCATGCTCGGTACTTTCGCTACAAAAGTTGTGTTCGAGCATCAAGGTTAAACCAAGTGGGTACACGAGTTGTGTAGTTATCCGGATGTTCATGGTTTAATCTTGGATGACTTTGTGTGAGTGGTGAAGTTTTTGATTGAACGCAAGTGTACCAATCATGCTCGGTAGTTTCGCTACCGAAGCTTTGTTCGTGCATGAAGTGTAAACCAAGTGGATACACAATTTGTTTTGTTATCCCGATGTTCATGGTCGAATGTTCGTAGAGTTTTTATGAAGTGTGAAGTTGTTGAGGGAATCCTGGTGTACCATTCGTGCTTGGTACTTTCGCCACTAAAGTTGTGTTCGAGCATCATGCTTAAACCAAGTGGATACACGAGTTGTGTAGTTACCCGGATGTTCATGGTTTACTCATGGTTGACTTTGTGTGAGTGGTGAAGTTGTTGATTGAATGCAGGTGTACCAATCATGCTCGGTAGTTTCGCTACCGAAGTTGTGTTCGTGCATGAAGTGTAAACCAAGTGGATACACAATTTGTTTTTTTATCCCGATGTTCCTAGTCAAATGTTCGTAGAGTTTTTATGAAGTGTGAAGTTGTTGAGGGAATCCAGGTGTACCATTCGTGCTCGGTACTTTCGCTACTAAAGTTGTGTTCGAGCATCAAGTTTTAAACCAAGTGGATACACGAGTTGTGTAGTTATCCGGATGTTCATGGTTTAGTCTTGGTTAACTTTGTGTGAGTGGTGAAGTTTTTGATTGAATGCAAGTGTACCAATCATGCTCGGTAGTTTCACTACCGATGTTGTGTTCGTGCATGAAGTGTAAACCAAGTGGATACACAATTTGTTCTGTATTCCCGATGTTCATGGTCGAATGTTCGTAGAGTTTTTATGAAGTGTGAAGATGTTGAGGGAATCCAGGTGTACACTCGTGCTCGGTACTTTCGCTACTAAAGTTCTGTTCGAGCACCAAGTTTAAACAAAGTGGATACACGAGTTGTGTAGTTATCCCGATGTTCATGGTTGAATCGTTGTTGACTTTGTGTGAGTGGTGAAGTTGTTGATTGAATGCAGGTGTACCAATCATGCTCGGTAGTTTCGCTACCGAAGTTGTGTTCGTGCATGAAGTGTAAACCAAGTGGATACACAATTTTTCTTTATCCCGATGTTCATAGTCGAATGTTCGTAGAGTTTTTATGAAGTGTGAAGTTGTTGTGGGAATCCAGGTGTACCATTAGTGCTCGTTACTTTCGCTCCTAAAGTTGTGCTCGAGCGTCAAGTATAAACGAAGTGGATACACGGGTTATGTAGTTCTTCGGATGTTCATGGTTTAATCTTGGTTGACTTTGTGTGAGTGGTGAAGTTGTTGATTGAATGCAGGTGTACCAATCATGCTCGGTAGTTTCGCTACCGAAGTTGTGTTCGTGCATGAAGTGTAAACCAAGTGGATACACAATTTGTTTTTTTATCCCGATGTTCCTAGTCAAATGTTCGTAGAGTTTTTATGAAGTGTGAAGTTGTTGAGGGAATCCAGGTGTACCATTCGTGCTCGGTACTTTCGCTACTAAAGTTGTGTTCGAGCATCAAGTTTTAAACCAAGTGGATACACGAGTTGTGTAGTTATCCGGATGTTCATGGTTTAGTCTTGGTTAACTTTGTGTGAGTGGTGAAGTTTTTGATTGAATGCAAGTGTACCAATCATGCTCGGTAGTTTCACTACCGATGTTGTGTTCGTGCATGAAGTGTAAACCAAGTGGATACACAATTTGTTTTGTTATCCCGATGTTCATGGTCGAATGTTCGTAGAGTTTTTATGAAGTGTGAAGTTGTTGAGGGAATCCAGGTGTACACTCGTGCTCGGTACTTTCGCTCCTAAAGTTGTGCTCGAGCACCAAGTTTAAACAAAGTGGATACACGAGTTGTGTAGTTATCCCGATGTTCATGGTTGAATCTTGGTTGACTTTGTGTGAGTGGTGAAGTTGTTGATTGAATGCAGGTGTACCCATCATGCTCGGTAGTTTCGCTCCCGAAGTTGTGTTCGTGCATGAAGTGTAAACCAAGTGGATACACAATTTGTTTTTTTATCCCGATGTTCATGGTCGAATGATCGTAGAGTTTTTATGAAGTGTGAAGTTGTTGAGGGAATCCAGGTGTACCATTCGTGCTCGGTACTTTCGCTACTAAAGTTGTGTTCGAGCATCAAGTTGAAACCAAGTGGATACACGAGTTGTGTAGTTATCCGGATGTTCATGGTTTAATCTTGGTTGACTTTGTGTGAGTGGTGATGTTTTTGATTGAATGCATGTGTACCAATCATGCTCGGTAGTTTCGCTACCGAAGTTGTGTTCGTGCATGAAGTGTAAACCAAGTGGATACACAATTTGTTTTGTTAACCCGATGTTCATGGTCGAATGATCGTAGTGTGTTTATGAAGTGTGAAGTTGTTGAGGGAATCCAGGTGTACCATTCGTGCTCGGTACTTTCGCTACTAAAGTTGTGTTCGAGCATCAAGTTTTAAACCAAGTGGATACACGAGTTGTGTAGTTATCCGGATGTTCATGGTTTAGTCTTGGTTAACTTTGTGTGAGTGGTGAAGTTTTTGATTGAATGCAAGTGTACCAATCATGCTCGGTAGTTTCACTACCGATGTTGTGTTCGTGCATGAAGTGTAAACCAAGTGGATACACAATTTGTTTTGTTATCCCGATGTTCATGGTCGAATGTTCGTAGAGTTTTTATGAAGTGTGAAGTTGTTGAGGGAATCCAGGTGTACACTCGTGCTCGGTACTTTCGCTCCTAAAGTTGTGCTCGAGCACCAAGTTTAAACAAAGTGGATACACGAGTTGTGTAGTTATCCCGATGTTCATGGTTGAATCTTGGTTGACTTTGTGTGAGTGGTGAAGTTGTTGATTGAATGCAGGTGTACCCATCATGCTCGGTAGTTTCGCTCCCGAAGTTGTGTTCGTGCATGAAGTGTAAACCAAGTGGATACACAATTTGTTTTTTTATCCCGATGTTCATGGTCGAATGATCGTAGAGTTTTTATGAAGTGTGAAGTTGTTGAGGGAATCCAGGTGTACCATTCGTGCTCGGTACTTTCGCTACTAAAGTTGTGTTCGAGCATCAAGTTGAAACCAAGTGGATACACGAGTTGTGTAGTTATCCGGATGTTCATGGTTTAATCTTGGTTGACTTTGTGTGAGTGGTGATGTTTTTGATTGAATGCATGTGTACCAATCATGCTCGGTAGTTTCGCTACCGAAGTTGTGTTCGTGCATGAAGTGTAAACCAAGTGGATACACAATTTGTTTTGTTAACCCGATGTTCATGGTCGAATGATCGTAGTGTGTTTATGAAGTGTGAAGTTGTTAAGGGAATCCAAGTGTACCATTCGTGCTCGGAACATTCGCTACAAAAGTTGTGTTCGAGCATCAAGGTTCAACCAAGTGGGTACACGAGTTGTGTAGTTATCCGGATGTTTATGGTTTAATCTTGGATGACTTTGTGTGAGTGGTGAAGTTTTTGATTGAATGCAAGTGTACCAATCATGCTCGGTAGTTTCGCTACCGAAGTTCTATTCGTGCATGAAGTGTAAACCAAGAGGATACACGATTTGTTTTGTTATCCCGATGTTCATGGTCAAATGTTCGTAGAGTTTTTATGAAGTGTGAAGTTGTTGAGGGAATCCCGGTGTACCATTCGTGCTTGGTACTTTCACCACTAAAGTTGTGTTCGAGCATCAAGTTTTAAACCAAGTGGATACACGAGTTGTGTAGTTATCCGGATGTTCATGGTTTAGTCTTGGTTAACTTTGTGTGAGTGGTGAAGTTTTTGATTGAATGCAAGTGTACCAATCATGCTCGGTAGTTTCACTACCGATGTTGTGTTCGTGCATGAAGTGTAAACCAAGTGGATACACAATTTGTTTTGTTATCCCGATGTTCATGGTCGAATGTTCGTAGAGTTTTTATGAAGTGTGAAGTTGTTGAGGGAATCCAGGTGTACACTCGTGCTCGGTACTTTCGCTCCTAAAGTTGTGCTCGAGCACCAAGTTTAAACAAAGTGGATACACGAGTTGTGTAGTTATCCCGATGTTCATGGTTGAATCTTGGTTGACTTTGTGTGAGTGGTGAAGTTGTTGATTGAATGCAGGTGTACCAATCATGCTCGGTAGTTTCGCTCCCGAAGTTGTGTTCGTGCATGAAGTGTAAACCAAGTGGATACACAATTTGTTTTTTTATCCCGATGTTCATGGTCGAATGATCGTAGAGTTTTTATGAAGTGTGAAGTTGTTGAGGGAATCCAGGTGTACCATTCGTGCTCGGTACTTTCGCTACTAAAGTTGTGTTCGAGCATCAAGTTGAAACCAAGTGGATACACGAGTTGTGTAGTTATCCGGATGTTCATGGTTTAATCTTGGTTGACTTTGTGTGAGTGGTGATGTTTTTGATTGAATGCATGTGTACCAATCATGCTCGGTAGTTTCGCTACCGAAGTTGTGTTCGTGCATGAAGTGTAAACCAAGTGGATACACAATTTGTTTTGTTAACCCGATGTTCATGGTCGAATGATCGTAGTGTGTTTATGAAGTGTGAAGTTGTTAAGGGAATCCAAGTGTACCATTCGTGCTCGGAACATTCGCTACAAAAGTTGTGTTCGAGCATCAAGGTTCAACCAAGTGGGTACACGAGTTGTGTAGTTATCCGGATGTTTATGGTTTAATCTTGGATGACTTTGTGTGAGTGGTGAAGTTTTTGATTGAATGCAAGTGTACCAATCATGCTCGGTAGTTTCGCTACCGAAGTTCTATTCGTGCATGAAGTGTAAACCAAGAGGATACACGATTTGTTTTGTTATCCCGATGTTCATGGTCAAATGTTCGTAGAGTTTTTATGAAGTGTGAAGTTGTTGAGGGAATCCCGGTGTACCATTCGTGCTTGGTACTTTCACCACTAAAGTTGTGTTCGAGCATCAAGTTTAAACCAAGTGTATACACGAGTTGTGTAGTTCTCCGGATGTTCATGGTTTAATCATGGTTGACTTTGTGTAAGTGCTGAAGTTTTTGATTGAATGCAAGTGTACCAATCATTCTCGGTACTTTCGCTCCTAAAGTTGTGCTCGAGCATCATGTTTAAACGAAGTGGATACACGGGTTGTGTAGTTATCCGGATATTCATGGTTAAATCTTGGTTGACTTTGTTTGAGTGGTGAAGTTGTTGATTGAATACAAGTGCACCAATCATGCTTGGTAGTTTCGCTACCGAAGTTGTGTTCGTGCATGAAGTGTAAACCAAGTGGGTACACAATTTGTTTTGTTATCCCGATGTTCATGGTCGAATGTTCGTAGAGTTTTTATGAAGTGTGAAGTTGTTGAGGGAATCTAGGTGTACATTCGTGCTCGGTACTTTCGCTACTAAAGTTCTGTTCGAGCACCAAGTTTAAACAAAGAGGATGCACGAGTTGTGTAGTTATCCCGATGTTCATGGTTGAATCTTGGTTGACTTTGTGTGAGTGGTGACGTTGTTGATTGTATGCAGGTGTACCAATCATGCTCGGTAGTTTCGCTACCGAAGTTGTGTTCGTGCATGAAGCGTAAACCAAGTGGATACACAATTTGTTTTTTTATCCCGATGTTCCTAGTCAAATGTTCGTAGAGTTTTTATGAAGTGTGAAGTTGTTGAGGGAATCCAGGTGTACCATTCGTGCTCGGTACTTTCGCTACTAAAGTCGTGTTCGAGCATCAAGTTGAAACCAAGTGGATACACGAGTTGTCTAGTTATCCGGATGTTCATGGTTTAATGTTGGTTGACTTTGTGTGAGTGGTGATGTTTTTGATTGAATGCATGTGTACCAATCATGCTCGGTAGTTTCGCTACCGAAGTTGTGTTCGTGCATGAAGTGTAAACCAAGTGGATACACAATTTGTTTTGTTAACCCGATGTTCATGGTCGAATGATCGTAGTGTTTTTATGAAGTGTGAAGTTGTTGAGGAAATCCAGGTGTACCATTCGTGCTCGGTACATTCGCTACAAAAGTTGTGTTCGAGCATCAAGGTTCAACCAAGTGGGTACACGAGTTGTGTAGTTATCCGGATGTTTATGGTTTAATCTTGGATGACTTTGTGTGAGTGGTGAAGTTTTTGATTGAATGCAAGTGTACCAATCATGCTCGGTAGTTTCGCTACCGAAGTTGTGTTCGTGCATGAAGTGTAAACCAAGTGGATACACGATTTGTTTTGTTATCCCGATGTTCATGGTCAAATGTTCGTAGAGTTTTTATGAAGTGTGAAGTTGTTGAGGGAATCCCGGCGTACCATTCGTGCTTGGTACTTTCGCCACTAAAGTTGTGTTCGAGCATCAAGTTTAAACCAAGTGTATACACGAGTTGTGTAGTTCTCCGGATGTTCATGGGTTAATCATGGTTGACTTTGTGTGAGTGGTGAAGTTTTTGATTGAATGCAAGTGTACCAATCATGCTCGGTAGTTTCGCTACCGAAGTTGTGCTCGAGCATCATGTTTAAACGAAGTGGATACACGGGTTGTGTAGTTATCCGGATATTCATGGTTTACTCTTGGTTGACTTTGTTTGAGTGGTGAAGTTGTTGATTGAATACAAGTGCACCAATCATGCTTGGTAGTTTCGCTACCGAAGTTGTGTTCGTGCATGAAGTGTAAACCAAGTGGGTACACAATTTGTTTTGTTATCCCGATGTTCATAGTCGAATGTTCGTAGAGTTTTTATGAAGTGTGAAGTTGTTGAGGGAATCTAGGTGTACATTCGTGCTCGGTACTTTCGCTACTAAAGTTCTGTTCGAGCACCAAGTTTAAACAAAGAGGATGCACGAGTTGTGTAGTTATCCCGATGTTCATGGTTGAATCTTGGTTGACTTTGTGTGAGTGGTGACGTTGTTGATTGTATGCAGGTGTACCAATCATGCTCGGTAGTTTCGCTACCGAAGTTGTGTTCGTGCATGAAGCGTAAACCAAGTGGATACACAATTTGTTTTTTTATCCCGATGTTCCTAGTCAAATGTTCGTAGAGTTTTTATGAAGTGTGAAGTTGTTGAGGGAATCCAGGTGTACCATTCGTGCTCGGTACTTTCGCTACTAAAGTCGTGTTCGAGCATCAAGTTGAAACCAAGTGGATACACGAGTTGTCTAGTTATCCGGATGTTCATGGTTTAATGTTGGTTGACTTTGTGTGAGTGGTGATGTTTTTGATTGAATGCATGTGTACCAATCATGCTCGGTAGTTTCGCTACCGAAGTTGTGTTCGTGCATGAAGTGTAAACCAAGTGGATACACAATTTGTTTTGTTAACCCGATGTTCATGGTCGAATGATCGTAGTGTTTTTATGAAGTGTGAAGTTGTTGAGGAAATCCAGGTGTACCATTCGTGCTCGGTACATTCGCTACAAAAGTTGTGTTCGAGCATCAAGGTTCAACCAAGTGGGTACACGAGTTGTGTAGTTATCCGGATGTTTATGGTTTAATCTTGGATGACTTTGTGTGAGTGGTGAAGTTTTTGATTGAATGCAAAGTGTACCAATCATGCTCGGTAGTTTCGCTACCGAAGTTGTGTTCGTGCATGAAGTGTAAACCAAGTGGATACACGATTTGTTTTGTTATCCCGATGTTCATGGTCAAATGTTCGTAGAGTTTTTATGAAGTGTGAAGTTGTTGAGGGAATCCCGGCGTACCATTCGTGCTTGGTACTTTCGCCACTAAAGTTGTGTTCGAGCATCAAGTTTAAACCAAGTGTATACACGAGTTGTGTAGTTCTCCGGATGTTCATGGGTTAATCATGGTTGACTTTGTGTGAGTGGTGAAGTTTTTGATTGAATGCAAGTGTACCAATCATGCTCGGTAGTTTCGCTACCGAAGTTGTGCTCGAGCATCATGTTTAAACGAAGTGGATACACGGGTTGTGTAGTTATCCGGATATTCATGGTTTACTCTTGGTTGACTTTGTTTGAGTGGTGAAGTTGTTGATTGAATACAAGTGCACCAATCATGCTTGGTAGTTTCGCTACCGAAGTTGTGTTCGTGCATGAAGTGTAAACCAAGTGGGTACACAATTTGTTTTGTTATCCCGATGTTCATAGTCGAATGTTCGTAGAGTTTTTATGAAGTGTGAAGTTGTTGAGGGAATCTAGGTGTACATTCGTGCTCGGTACTTTCGCTACTAAAGTTCTGTTCGAGCACCAAGTTTAAACAAAGAGGATGCACGAGTTGTGTAGTTATCCCGATGTTCATGGTTGAATCTTGGTTGACTTTGTGTGAGTGGTGACGTTGTTGATTGTATGCAGGTGTACCAATCATGCTCGGTAGTTTCGCTACCGAAGTTGTGTTCGTGCATGAAGCGTAAACCAAGTGGATACACAATTTGTTTTTTTATCCCGATGTTCCTAGTCAAATGTTCGTAGAGTTTTTATGAAGTGTGAAGTTGTTGAGGGAATCCAGGTGTACCATTCGTGCTCGGTACTTTCGCTACTAAAGTCGTGTTCGAGCATCAAGTTGAAACCAAGTGGATACACGAGTTGTCTAGTTATCCGGATGTTCATGGTTTAATCGTGGTTGACTTTGTGTGAGTGGTGATGTTTTTGATTGAATGCATGTGTACCAATCATGCTCGGTAGTTTCGCTACCGAAGTTGTGTTCGTGCATGAAGTGTAAACCAAGTGGATACACAATTTGTTTTGTTAACCCGATGTTCATGGTCGAATGATCGTAGTGTTTTTATGAAGTGTGAAGTTGTTGAGGAAATCCAGGTGTACCATTCGTGCTCGGTACATTCGCTACAAAAGTTGTGTTCGAGCATCAAGGTTCAACCAAGTGGGTACACGAGTTGTGTAGTTATCCGGATGTTTATGGTTTAATCTTGGATGACTTTGTGTGAGTGGTGAAGTTTTTGATTGAATGCAAGTGTACCAATCATGCTCGGTAGTTTCGCTACCGAAGTTGTGTTCGTGCATGAAGTGTAAACCAAGTGGATACACGATTTGTTTTGTTATCCCGATGTTCATGGTCAAATGTTCGTAGAGTTTTTATGAAGTGTGAAGTTGTTGAGGGAATCCCGGCGTACCATTCGTGCTTGGTACTTTCGCCACTAAAGTTGTGTTCGAGCATCAAGTTTAAACCAAGTGTATACACGAGTTGTGTAGTTCTCCGGATGTTCATGGGTTAATCATGGTTGACTTTGTGTGAGTGGTGAAGTTTTTGATTGAATGCAAGTGTACCAATCATTCTCGGTACTTTCGCTCCTAAAGTTGTGCTCGAGCATCATGTTTAAACGAAGTGGATACACGGGTTGTGTAGTTATCCGGATATTCATGGTTTACTCTTGGTTGACTTTGTTTGAGTGGTGAAGTTGTTGATTGAATACAAGTGCACCAATCATGCTTGGTAGTTTCGCTACCGAAGTTGTGTTCGTGCATGAAGTGTAAACCAAGTGGGTACACAATTTGTTTTGTTATCCCGATGTTCATTGTCGAATGTTCGTAGAGTTTTTATGAAGTGTGAAGTTGTTGAGGGAATCTAGGTGTACATTCGTGCTCGGTACTTTCGCTACTAAAGTTCTGTTCGAGCACCAAGTTTAAACAAAGAGGATGCACGAGTTGTGTAGTTATCCCGATGTTCATGGTTGAATCTTGGTTGACTTTGTGTGAGTGGTGACGTTGTTGATTGTATGCAGGTGTACCAATCATGCTCGGTAGTTTCGCTACCGAAGTTGTGTTCGTGCATGAAGCGTAAACCAAGTGGATACACAATTTGTTTTTTTATCCCGATGTTCCTAGTCAAATGTTCGTAGAGTTTTTATGAAGTGTGAAGTTGTTGAGGGAATCCAGGTGTACCATTCGTGCTCGGTACTTTGGCTACTAAAGTCGTGTTCGAGCATCAAGTTGAAACCAAGTGGATACACGAGTTGTCTAGTTATCCGGATGTTCATGGTTTAATCGTGGTTGACTTTGTGTGAGTGGTGATGTTTTTGATTGAATGCATGTGTACCAATCATGCTCGGTAGTTTCGCTACCGAAGTTGTGTTCGTGCATGAAGTGTAAACCAAGTGGATACACAATTTGTTTTGTTAACCCGATGTTCATGGTCGAATGATCGTAGTGTTTTTATGAAGTGTGAAGTTGTTGAGGAAATCCAGGTGTACCATTCGTGCTCGGTACATTCGCTACAAAATTTGTGTTCGAGCATCAAGGTTCAACCAAGTGGGTACACGAGTTGTGTAGTTATCCGGATGTTTATGGTTTAATCTTGGATGACTTTGTGTGAGTGGTGAAGTTTTTGATTGAATGCAAGTGTACCAATCATGCTCGGTAGTTTCGCTACCGAAGTTGTGTTCGTGCATGAAGTGTAAACCAAGTGGATACACGATTTGTTTTGTTATCCCGATGTTCATGGTCAAATGTTCGTAGAGTTTTTATGAAGTGTGAAGTTGTTGAGGGAATCCCGGCGTACCATTCGTGCTTGGTACTTTCGCCACTAAAGTTGTGTTCGAGCATCAAGTTTAAACCAAGTGTATACACGAGTTGTGTAGTTCTCCGGATGTTCATGGGTTAATCATGGTTGACTTTGTGTGAGTGGTGAAGTTTTTGATTGAATGCAAGTGTACCAATCATTCTCGGTACTTTCGCTCCTAAAGTTGTGCTCGAGCATCATGTTTAAACGAAGTGGATACACGGGTTGTGTAGTTATCCGGATATTCATGGTTTACTCTTGGTTGACTTTGTTTGAGTGGTGAAGTTGTTGATTGAATACAAGTGCACCAATCATGCTTGGTAGTTTCGCTACCGAAGTTGTGTTCGTGCATGAAATGTAAACCAAGTGGGTACACAATTTGTTTTGATATCCCAATGTTCATGGTCGAATGTTCGTAGAGTTTTTATGAAGTGTGAAGTTGTTGAGGGAATCCAGGTGTACACTCGTGCTCGGTACTTTCGCTCCTATAGTTGTGCTCGAGCACCAAGTTTAAACAAAGTGGATACACGAGTTGTGTAGTTATCCCGATGTTCATGGTTGAATCTTGGTTGACTTTGTGTGAGTGGTGAAGTTGTTGATTGAATGCAGGTGTACCAATCATGCTCGGTAGTTTCGCTCCCGAAGTTGTGTTCGTGCATGAAGTGTAAACCAAGTGGATACACAATTTGTTTTTTTATCCCGATGTTCATGGTCGAATGATCGTAGAGTTTTTATGAAGTGTGAAGTTGTTGAGGGAATCCAGGTGTACCATTCGTGCTCGGTACTTTCGCTACTAAAGTTCTGTTCCAGCATCAAGTTGAAACCAAGTGGATACACGAGTTGTGTAGTTATCCGGATGTTCATGGTTTAATCCTGGTTGACTTTGTGTGAGTGGTGATGTTTTTGATTGAATGCATGTGTACCAATCATGCTCGGTAGTTTCGCTACCGAAGTTGTGTTCGTGCATGAAGTGTAAACCAAGTGGATACACAATTTGTTTTGTTAACCCGATGTTCATGGTCGAATGATCGTAGTGTTTTTATGAAGTGTGAAGTTGTTGAGGGAATCCAGGTGTACCATTCGTGCTCGGTACATTCGCTACAAAAGTTGTGTTCGAGCATCAAGGTTCAACCAAGTGGGTACACGAGTTGTGTAGTTATCCGGATGTTTATGGTTTAATCTTGGATGACTTTGTGTGAGTGGTGAAGTTTTTGATTGAATGCAAGTGTACCAATCATGCTCGGTAGTTTCGCTACCGAAGTTGTGTTCGTGCATGAAGTGTAAACCAAGTGGATACACGATTTGTTTTGTTATCCCGATGTTCATGGTCAAATGTTCGTAGAGTTTTTATGAAGTGTGAAGTTGTTGAGGGAAACCCGGTGTACCATTCGTGCTTGGTACTTTCGCCACTAAAGTTGTGTTCGAGCATCAAGTTTAAACCAAGTGTATACACGAGTTGTGTAGTTCTCCGGATGTTCATGGTTTAATCATGGTTGACTTTGTGTGAGTGGTGAAGTTTTTGATTGAATGCAAGTGTACCAATCATTCTCGGTACTTTCGCTCCTAAAGTTGTGCTCGAGCATCATGTTTAAACGAAGTGGATACACGGGTTGTGTAGTTATCCGGATATTCATGGTTTAATCTTGGTTGACTTTGTTTGAGTGGTGAAGTTGTTGATTGAATACAAGTGCACCAATCATGCTTGGTAGTTTCGCTACCGAAGTTGTGTTCGTGCATGAAGTGTAAACCAAGTGGGTACAGAATTTGTTTTGTTATCCCGATGTTCATGGTCGAATGTTCGTAGAGTTTTTATGAAGTGTGAAGTTGTTGAGGAAATCCAGGTGTACATTCGTGCTCGGTACTTTCGCTACTAAAGTTCTGTTCGAGCACCAAGTTTAAACAAAGAGGATGCACGAGTTGTGTAGTTATCCCGATGTTCATGGTTGAATCTTGGTTGACTTTGTGTGAGTGGTGACGTTGTTGATTGTATGCAGGTGTACCAATCATGCTCGGTAGTTTCGCAACCGAAGTTGTGTTCGTGCATGAAGTGTAAACCAAGTGGATACATAATTTGTTTTGTTATCCTGATGTTCATGGTCGAATGTTCGTAGAGTTCTTATGAAATGTGAAGTTGTTGAGGGAATCCAGGTGTACCATTCGTGCTCGGTACTTTCGCTCCTAAAGTTGTGCTCGAGCATCAAGTTTAAACGAAGTGGACACACGGATTGTGTAGTTATCCGGATATTCCTGGTTTAATCTTGCTTGACTTTGTGTGAGTGGTGAAGTTGTTGATTGAATACAAGTGTACCAATCATGCTTGGTAGTTTCGCTACCGAAGTTGTGTTCGTGCATGAAGTTTAAACCAAGTGGATACACAATTTGTTTTGTTATCCCGATGTTCTTGGTCGAATGATCGTAGCGTTTTTATGAACTGTGATGTTGTTGAGGGAATCCAGGTGTACCATTCGTGCTCGGTACTTTCGCTCTAAAAGTAGTGTTCGAGCATCAAGTTTAAACCAATTGGGTACACGTGTTGTGTAGTTATCCGGATGTTCATGGTTGAATCTTGGTTGACTTTGTGTGAGTGGTGACGTTGTTGATTGTATGCAGGTGTACCAATCATGCTCGGTAGTTTCGCTACCGAAGTTGTGTTCGTGCATGAAGCGTAAACCAAGTGGATACACAATTTGTTTTTTTATCCCGATGTTCCTAGTCAAATGTTCGTAGAGTTTTTATGAAGTGTGAAGTTGTTGAGGGAATCCAGGTGTACCATTCGTGCTCGGTACTTTCGCTACTAAAGTTCTGTTCCAGCATCAAGTTGAAACCAAGTGGATACACGAGTTGTGTAGTTATCCGGATGTTCATGGTTTAATCCTGGTTGACTTTGTGTGAGTGGTGATGTTTTTGATTGAATGCATGTGTACCAATCATGCTCGGTAGTTTCGCTACCGAAGTTGTGTTCGTGCATGAAGTGTAAACCAAGTGGATACACAATTTGTTTTGTTAACCCGATGTTCATGGTCGAATGATCGTAGTGTTTTTATGAAGTGTGAAGTTGTTGAGGGAATCCAGGTGTACCATTCGTGCTCGGTACATTCGCTACAAAAGTTGTGTTCGAGCATCAAGGTTCAACCAAGTGGGTACACGAGTTGTGTAGTTATCCGGATGTTTATGGTTTAATCTTGGATGACTTTGTGTGAGTGGTGAAGTTTTTGATTGAATGCAAGTGTACCAATCATGCTCGGTAGTTTCGCTACCGAAGTTGTGTTCGTGCATGAAGTGTAAACCAAGTGGATACACGATTTGTTTTGTTATCCCGATGTTCATGGTCAAATGTTCGTAGAGTTTTTATGAAGTGTGAAGTTGTTGAGGGAAACCCGGTGTACCATTCGTGCTTGGTACTTTCGCCACTAAAGTTGTGTTCGAGCATCAAGTTTAAACCAAGTGTATACACGAGTTGTGTAGTTCTCCGGATGTTCATGGTTTAATCATGGTTGACTTTGTGTGAGTGGTGAAGTTTTTGATTGAATGCAAGTGTACCAATCATTCTCGGTACTTTCGCTCCTAAAGTTGTGCTCGAGCATCATGTTTAAACGAAGTGGATACACGGGTTGTGTAGTTATCCGGATATTCATGGTTTAATCTTGGTTGACTTTGTTTGAGTGGTGAAGTTGTTGATTGAATACAAGTGCACCAATCATGCTTGGTAGTTTCGCTACCGAAGTTGTGTTCGTGCATGAAGTGTAAACCAAGTGGGTACACAATTTGTTTTGTTATCCCGATGTTCATGGTCGAATGTTCGTAGAGTTTTTATGAAGTGTGAAGTTGTTGAGGAAATCCAGGTGTACATTCGTGCTCGGTACTTTCGCTACTAAAGTTCTGTTCGAGCACCAAGTTTAAACAAAGAGGATGCACGAGTTGTGTAGTTATCCCGATGTTCATGGTTGAATCTTGGTTGACTTTGTGTGAGTGGTGACGTTGTTGATTGTATGCAGGTGTACCAATCATGCTCGGTAGTTTCGCAACCGAAGTTGTGTTCGTGCATGAAGTGTAAACCAAGTGGATACATAATTTGTTTTGTTATCCTGATGTTCATGGTCGAATGTTCGTAGAGTTCTTATGAAATGTGAAGTTGTTGAGGGAATCCAGGTGTACCATTCGTGCTCGGTACTTTCGCTCCTAAAGTTGTGCTCGAGCATCAAGTTTAAACGAAGTGGACACACGGATTGTGTAGTTATCCGGATATTCCTGGTTTAATCTTGCTTGACTTTGTGTGAGTGGTGAAGTTGTTGATTGAATACAAGTGTACCAATCATGCTTGGTAGTTTCGCTACCGAAGTTGTGTTCGTGCATGAAGTTTAAACCAAGTGGATACACAATTTGTTTTGTTATCCCGATGTTCTTGGTCGAATGATCGTAGCGTTTTTATGAACTGTGATGTTGTTGAGGGAATCCAGGTGTACCATTCGTGCTCGGTACTTTCGCTCTAAAAGTAGTGTTCGAGCATCAAGTTTAAACCAATTGGGTACACGTGTTGTGTAGTTATCCGGATGTTCATGGTTGAATCTTGGTTGACTTTGTGTGAGTGGTGACGTTGTTGATTGTATGCAGGTGTACCAATCATGCTCGGTAGTTTCGCTACCGAAGTTGTGTTCGTGCATGAAGCGTAAACCAAGTGGATACACAATTTGTTTTTTTATCCCGATGTTCCTAGTCAAATGTTCGTAGAGTTTTTATGAAGTGTGAAGTTGTTGAGGGAATCCAGGTGTACCATTCGTGCTCGGTACTTTCGCTACTAAAGTCGTGTTCGAGCATCAAGTTGAAACCAAGTGGATACACGAGTTGTCTAGTTATCCGGATGTTCATGGTTTAATCTTGGTTGACTTTGTGTGAGTGGTGATGTTTTTGATTGAATGCATGTGTACCAATCATGCTCGGTAGTTTCGCTACCGAAGTTGTGTTCGTGCATGAAGTGTAAACCAAGTGGATACACAATTTGTTTTGTTAACCCGATGTTCATGGTCGAATGATCGTAGTGTTTTTATGAAGTGTGAAGTTGTTGAGGAAATCCAGGTGTACCATTCGTGCTCGGTACATTCGCTACAAAAGTTGTGTTCGAGCATCAAGGTTCAACCAAGTGGGTACACGAGTTGTGTAGTTATCCGGATGTTTATGGTTTAATCTTGGATGACTTTGTGTGAGTGGTGAAGTTTTTGATTGAATGCAAGTGTACCAATCATGCTCGGTAGTTTCGCTACCGAAGTTGTGTTCGTGCATGAAGTGTAAACCAAGTGGATACACGATTTGTTTTGTTATCCCGATGTTCATGGTCAAATGTTCGTAGAGTTTTTATGAAGTGTGAAGTTGTTGAGGGAAACCCGGTGTACCATTCGTGCTTGGTACTTTCGCCACTAAAGTTGTGTTCGAGCATCAAGTTTAAACCAAGTGTATACACGAGTTGTGTAGTTCTCCGGATGTTCATGGTTTAATCATGGTTGACTTTGTGTGAGTGGTGAAGTTTTTGATTGAATGCAAGTGTACCAATCATTCTCGGTACTTTCGCTCCTAAAGTTGTGCTCGAGCATCATGTTTAAACGAAGTGGATACACGGGTTGTGTAGTTATCCGGATATTCATGGTTTAATCTTGGTTGACTTTGTTTGAGTGGTGAAGTTGTTGATTGAATACAAGTGCACCAATCATGCTTGGTAGTTTCGCTACCGAAGTTGTGTTCGTGCATGAAGTGTAAACCAAGTGGGTACACAATTTGTTTTGTTATCCCGATGTTCATGGTCGAATGTTCGTAGAGTTTTTATGAAGTGTGAAGTTGTTGAGGAAATCCAGGTGTACATTCGTGCTCGGTACTTTCGCTACTAAAGTTCTGTTCGAGCACCAAGTTTAAACAAAGAGGATGCACGAGTTGTGTAGTTATCCCGATGTTCATGGTTGAATCTTGGTTGACTTTGTGTGAGTGGTGACGTTGTTGATTGTATGCAGGTGTACCAATCATGCTCGGTAGTTTCGCAACCGAAGTTGTGTTCGTGCATGAAGTGTAAACCAAGTGGATACACAATTTGTTTTGTTATCCTGATGTTCATGGTCGAATGTTCGTAGAGTTCTTATGAAATGTGAAGTTGTTGAGGGAATCCAGGTGTACCATTCGTGCTCGGTACTTTCGCTCCTAAAGTTGTGCTCGAGCATCAAGTTTAAACGAAGTGGACACACGGATTGTGTAGTTATCCGGATATTCCTGGTTTAATCTTGCTTGACTTTGTGTGAGTGGTGAAGTTGTTGATTGAATACAAGTGTACCAATCATGCTTGGTAGTTTCGCTACCGAAGTTGTGTTCGTGCATGAAGTTTAAACCAAGTGGATACACAATTTGTTTTGTTATCCCGATGTTCTTGGTCGAATGATCGTAGCGTTTTTATGAACTGTGATGTTGTTGAGGGAATCCAGGTGTACCATTCGTGCTCGGTACTTTCGCTCTAAAAGTAGTGTTCGAGCATCAAGTTTAAACCAATTGGGTACACGTGTTGTGTAGTTATCCGGATGTTCATGGTTGAATCTTGGTTGACTTTGTGTGAGTGGTGACGTTGTTGATTGTATGCAGGTGTACCAATCATGCTCGGTAGTTTCGCTACCGAAGTTGTGTTCGTGCATGAAGCGTAAACCAAGTGGATACACAATTTGTTTTTTTATCCCGATGTTCCTAGTCAAATGTTCGTAGAGTTTTTATGAAGTGTGAAGTTGTTGAGGGAATCCAGGTGTACCATTCGTGCTCGGTACTTTCGCTACTAAAGTCGTGTTCGAGCATCAAGTTGAAACCAAGTGGATACACGAGTTGTCTAGTTATCCGGATGTTCATGGTTTAATCTTGGTTGACTTTGTGTGAGTGGTGATGTTTTTGATTGAATGCATGTGTACCAATCATGCTCGGTAGTTTCGCTACCGAAGTTGTGTTCGTGCATGAAGTGTAAACCAAGTGGATACACAATTTGTTTTGTTAACCCGATGTTCATGGTCGAATGATCGTAGTGTTTTTATGAAGTGTGAAGTTGTTGAGGAAATCCAGGTGTACCATTCGTGCTCGGTACATTCGCTACAAAAGTTGTGTTCGAGCATCAAGGTTCAACCAAGTGGGTACACGAGTTGTGTAGTTATCCGGATGTTTATGGTTTAATCTTGGATGACTTTGTGTGAGTGGTGAAGTTTTTGATTGAATGCAAGTGTACCAATCATGCTCGGTAGTTTCGCTACCGAAGTTGTGTTCGTGCATGAAGTGTAAACCAAGTGGATACACGATTTGTTTTGTTATCCCGATGTTCATGGTCAAATGTTCGTAGAGTTTTTATGAAGTGTGAAGTTGTTGAGGGAATCCCGGCGTACCATTCGTGCTTGGTACTTTCGCCACTAAAGTTGTGTTCGAGCATCAAGTTTAAACCAAGTGTATACACGAGTTGTGTAGTTCTCCGGATGTTCATGGGTTAATCATGGTTGACTTTGTGTGAGTGGTGAAGTTTTTGATTGAATGCAAGTGTACCAATCATTCTCGGTACTTTCGCTCCTAAAGTTGTGCTCGAGCATCATGTTTAAACGAAGTGGATACACGGGTTGTGTAGTTATCCGGATATTCATGGTTTACTCTTGGTTGACTTTGTTTGAGTGGTGAAGTTGTTGATTGAATACAAGTGCACCAATCATGCTTGGTAGTTTCGCTACCGAAGTTGTGTTCGTGCATGAAGTGTAAACCAAGTGGGTACACAATTTGTTTTGATATCCCAATGTTCATGGTCGAATGTTCGTAGAGTTTTTATGAAGTGTGAAGTTGTTGAGGGAATCCAGGTGTACACTCGTGCTCGGTACTTTCGCTCCTAAAGTTGTGCTCGAGCACCAAGTTTAAACAAAGTGGATACACGAGTTGTGTAGTTATCCCGATGTTCATGGTTGAATCTTGGTTGACTTTGTGTGAGTGGTGTAGTTGTTGATTGAATGCAGGTGTACCAATCATGCTCGGTAGTTTCGCTCCCGAACTTGTGTTCGTGCATGAAGTGTAAACCAAGTGGATACACAATTTGTTTTGTTAACCCGATGTTCATGGTCGAATGATCGTAGTGTTTTTATGAAGTGTGAAGTTGTTGAGGAAATCCAGGTGTACCATTCGTGCTCGGTACATTCGCAACAAAAGTTGTGTTCGAGCATCAAGGTTCAACCAAGTGGGTACACGAGTTGTGTAGTTATCCGGATGTTTATGGTTTAATCTTGGATGACTTTGTGTGAGTGGTGAAGTTTTTGATTGAATGCAAGTGTACCAATCATTCTCGGTACTTTCGCTCCTAAAGTTGTGCTCGAGCATCATGTTTAAACGAAGTGGATACACGGGTTGTGTAGTTATCCGGATATTCATGGTTTACTCTTGGTTGACTTTGTTTGAGTGGTGAAGTTGTTGATTGAATACAAGTGCACCAATCATGCTTGGTAGTTTCGCTACCGAAGTTGTGTTCGTGCATGAAGTGTAAACCAAGTGGGTACACAATTTGTTTTGATATCCCAATGTTCATGGTCGAATGTTCGTAGAGTTTTTATGAAGTGTGAAGTTGTTGAGGGAATCCAGGTGTACACTCGTGCTCGGTACTTTCGCTCCTAAAGTTGTGCTCGAGCACCAAGTTTAAACAAAGTGGATACACGAGTTGTGTAGTTATCCCGATGTTCATGGTTGAATCTTGGTTGACTTTGTGTGAGTGGTGTAGTTGTTGATTGAATGCAGGTGTACCAATCATGCTCGGTAGTTTCGCTCCCGAACTTGTGTTCGTGCATGAAGTGTAAACCAAGTGGATACACAATTTGTTTTGTTAACCCGATGTTCATGGTCGAATGATCGTAGTGTTTTTATGAAGTGTGAAGTTGTTGAGGAAATCCAGGTGTACCATTCGTGCTCGGTACATTCGCTACAAAAGTTGTGTTCGAGCATCAAGGTTCAACCAAGTGGGTACACGAGTTGTGTAGTTATCCGGATGTTTATGGTTTAATCTTGGATGACTTTGTGTGAGTGGTGAAGTTTTTGATTGAATGCAAGTGTACCAATCATTCTCGGTACTTTCGCTCCTAAAGTTGTGCTCGAGCATCATGTTTAAACGAAGTGGATACACGGGTTGTGTAGTTATCCGGATATTCATGGTTTACTCTTGGTTGACTTTGTTTGAGTGGTGAAGTTGTTGATTGAATACAAGTGCACCAATCATGCTTGGTAGTTTCGCTACCGAAGTTGTGTTCGTGCATGAAGTGTAAACCAAGTGGGTACACAATTTGTTTTGATATCCCAATGTTCATGGTCGAATGTTCGTAGAGTTTTTATGAAGTGTGAAGTTGTTGAGGGAATCCAGGTGTACACTCGTGCTCGGTACTTTCGCTCCTAAAGTTGTGCTCGAGCACCAAGTTTAAACAAAGTGGATACACGAGTTGTGTAGTTATCCCGATGTTCATGGTTGAATCTTGGTTGACTTTGTGTGAGTGGTGTAGTTGTTGATTGAATGCAGGTGTACCAATCATGCTCGGTAGTTTCGCTCCCGAAGTTGTGTTCGTGCATGAAGTGTAAACCAAGTGGATACACAATTTGTTTTTTTATCCCGATGTTCATGGTCGAATGATCGTAGAGTTTTCATGAAGTGTGAAGTTGTTGAGGGAATCCAGGTGTACCATTCGTGCTCGGTACTTTCGCTGCTAAAGTTCTGTTCCAGCATCAAGTTGAAACCAAGTGGATACACGAGTTGTGTAGTTATCCGGATGTTCATGGTTTAATCCTGGTTGACTTTGTGTGAGTGGTGATGTTTTTGATTGAATGCATGTGTACCAATCATGCTCGGTAGTTTCGCTACCGAAGTTGTGTTCGTGCATGAAGTGTAAACCAAGTGGATACACAATTTGTTTTGTTAACCCGATGTTCATGGTCGAATGATCGTAGTGTTTTTATGAAGTGTGAAGTTGTTGAGGGAATCCAGGTGTACCATTCGTGCTCGGTACATTCGCTACAAAAGTTGTGTTCGAGCATCAAGGTTCAACCAAGTGGGTACACGAGTTGTGTAGTTATCCGGATGTTTATGGTTTAATCTTGGATGACTTTGTGTGAGTGGTGAAGTTTTTGATTGAATGCAAGTGTACCAATCATGCTCGGTAGTTTCGCTACCGAAGTTGTGTTCGTGCATGAAGTGTAAACCAAGTGGATACACGATTTGTTTTGTTATCCCGATGTTCATGGTCAAATGTTCGTAGAGTTTTTATGAAGTGTGAAGTTGTTGAGGGAATCCCGGTGTACCATTCGTGCTTGGTACTTTCGCCACTAAAGTTGTGTTCGAGCATCAAGTTTAAACCAAGTGTATACACGAGTTGTGTAGTTCTCCGGATGTTCATGGTTTAATCATGGTTGACTTTGTGTGAGTGGTGAAGTTTTTGATTGAATGCAAGTGTACCAATCATTCTCGGTACTTTCGCTCCTAAAGTTGTGCTCGAGCATCATGTTTAAACGAAGTGGATACACGGGTTGTGTAGTTATCCGGATATTCATGGTTTAATCTTGGTTGACTTTGTTTGAGTGGTGAAGTTATTGATTGAATACAAGTGCACCAATCATGCTTGGTAGTTTCGCTACCGAAGTTGTGTTCGTGCATGAAGTGTAAACCAAGTGGGTACAGAATTTGTTTTGTTATCCCGATGTTCATGGTCGAATGTTCGTAGAGTTTTTATGAAGTGTGAAGTTGTTGAGGAAATCCAGGTGTACATTCGTGCTCGGTACTTTCGCTACTAAAGTTCTGTTCGAGCACCAAGTTTAAACAAAGAGGATGCACGAGTTGTGTAGTTATCCCGATGTTCATGGTTGAATCTTGGTTGACTTTGTGTGAGTGGTGACGTTGTTGATTGTATGCAGGTGTACCAATCATGCTCGGTAGTTTCGCTACCGAAGTTGTGTTCGTGCATGAAGCGTAAACCAAGTGGATACACAATTTGTTTTTTTATCCCGATGTTCCTAGTCAAATGTTCGTAGAGTTTTTATGAAGTGTGAAGTTGTTGAGGGAATCCAGGTGTACCATTCGTGCTCGGTACTTTCGCTACTAAAGTCGTGTTCGAGCATCAAGTTGAAACCAAGTGGATACACGAGTTGTCTAGTTATCCGGATGTTCATGGTTTAATCTTGGTTGACTTTGTGTGAGTGGTGATGTTTTTGATTGAATGCATGTGTACCAATCATGCTCGGTAGTTTCGCTACCGAAGTTGTGTTCGTGCATGAAGTGTAAACCAAGTGGATACACAATTTGTTTTGTTAACCCGATGTTCATGGTCGAATGATCGTAGTGTTTTTATGAAGTGTGAAGTTGTTGAGGAAATCCAGGTGTACCATTCGTGCTCGGTACATTCGCTACAAAAGTTGTGTTCGAGCATCAAGGTTCAACCAAGTGGGTACACGAGTTGTGTAGTTATCCGGATGTTTATGGTTTAATCTTGGATGACTTTGTGTGAGTGGTGAAGTTTTTGATTGAATGCAAGTGTACCAATCATGCTCGGTAGTTTCGCTACCGAAGTTGTGTTCGTGCATGAAGTGTAAACCAAGTGGATACACGATTTGTTTTGTTATCCCGATGTTCATGGTCAAATGTTCGTAGAGTTTTTATGAAGTGTGAAGTTGTTGAGGGAATCCCGGCGTACCATTCGTGCTTGGTACTTTCGCCACTAAAGTTGTGTTCGAGCATCAAGTTTAAACCAAGTGTATACACGAGTTGTGTAGCTCTCCGGATGTTCATGGGTTAATCATGGTTGACTTTGTGTGAGTGGTGAAGTTTTTGATTGAATGCAAGTGTACCAATCATTCTCGGTACTTTCGCTCCTAAAGTTGTGCTCGAGCATCATGTTTAAACGAAGTGGATACACGGGTTGTGTAGTTATCCGGATATTCATGGTTTACTCTTGGTTGACTTTGTTTGAGTGGTGAAGTTGTTGATTGAATACAAGTGCACCAATCATGCTTGGTAGTTTCGCTACCGAAGTTGTGTTCGTGCATGAAGTGTAAACCAAGTGGGTACACAATTTGTTTTGATATCCCAATGTTCATGGTCGAATGTTCGTAGAGTTTTTATGAAGTGTGAAGTTGTTGAGGGAATCCAGGTGTACACTCGTGCTCGGTACTTTCGCTCCTAAAGTTGTGCTCGAGCACCAAGTTTAAACAAAGTGGATACACGAGTTGTGTAGTTATCCCGATGTTCATGGTTGAATCTTGGTTGACTTTGTGTGAGTGGTGTAGTTGTTGATTGAATGCAGGTGTACCAATCATGCTCGGTAGTTTCGCTCCCGAACTTGTGTTCGTGCATGAAGTGTAAACCAAGTGGATACACAATTTGTTTTGTTAACCCGATGTTCATGGTCGAATGATCGTAGTGTTTTTATGAAGTGTGAAGTTGTTGAGGAAATCCAGGTGTACCATTCGTGCTCGGTACATTCGCTACAAAAGTTGTGTTCGAGCATCAAGGTTCAACCAAGTGGGTACACGAGTTGTGTAGTTATCCGGATGTTTATGGTTTAATCTTGGATGACTTTGTGTGAGTGGTGAAGTTTTTGATTGAATGCAAGTGTACCAATCATGCTCGGTAGTTTCGCTACCGAAGTTGTGTTCGTGCATGAAGTGTAAACCAAGTGGATACACGATTTGTTTTGTTATCCCGATGTTCATGGTCAAATGTTCGTAGAGTTTTTATGAAGTGTGAAGTTGTTGAGGGAATCCCGGCGTACCATTCGTGCTTGGTACTTTCGCCACTAAAGTTGTGTTCGAGCATCAAGTTTAAACCAAGTGTATACACGAGTTGTGTAGTTCTCCGGATGTTCATGGGTTAATCATGGTTGACTTTGTGTGAGTGGTGAAGTTTTTGATTGAATGCAAGTGTACCAATCATTCTCGGTACTTTCGCTCCTAAAGTTGTGCTCGAGCATCATGTTTAAACGAAGTGGATACACGGGTTGTGTAGTTATCCGGATATTCATGGTTTACTCTTGGTTGACTTTGTTTGAGTGGTGAAGTTGTTGATTGAATACATGTGCACCAATCATGCTTGGTAGTTTCGCTACCGAAGTTGTGTTCGTGCATGAAGTGTAAACCAAGTGGGTACACAATTTGTTTTGATATCCCAATGTTCATGGTCGAATGTTCGTAGAGTTTTTATGAAGTGTGAAGTTGTTGAGGGAATCCAGGTGTACACTCGTGCTCGGTACTTTCGCTCCTAAAGTTGTGCTCGAGCACCAAGTTTAAACAAAGTGGATACACGAGTTGTGTAGTTATCCCGATGTTCATGGTTGAATCTTGGTTGACTTTGTGTGAGTGGTGAAGTTGTTGATTGAATGCAGGTGTACCAATCATGCTCGGTAGTTTCGCTCCCGAAGTTGTGTTCGTGCATGAAGTGTAAACCAAGTGGATACACAATTTGTTTTTTTATCCCGATGTTCATGGTCGAATGATCGTAGAGTTTTCATGAAGTGTGAAGTTGTTGAGGGAATCCAGGTGTACCATTCGTGCTCGGTACTTTCGCTGCTAAAGTTCTGTTCCAGCATCAAGTTGAAACCAAGTGGATACACGAGTTGTGTAGTTATCCGGATGTTCATGGTTTAATCCTGGTTGACTTTGTGTGAGTGGTGATGTTTTTGATTGAATGCATGTGTACCAATCATGCTCGGTAGTTTCGCTACCGAAGTTGTGTTCGTGCATGAAGTGTAAACCAAGTGGATACACAATTTGTTTTGTTAACCCGATGTTCATGGTCGAATGATCGTAGTGTTTTTATGAAGTGTGAAGTTGTTGAGGGAATCCAGGTGTACCATTCGTGCTCGGTATATTCGCTACAAAAGTTGTGTTCGAGCATCATGTTTAAACGAAGTGGATACACGGGTTGTGTAGTTATCCGGATATTCATGGTTTAATCTTGGTTGACTTTGTTTGAGTGGTGAAGTTATTGATTGAATACAAGTGCACCAATCATGCTTGGTAGTTTCGCAACCGAAGTTGTGTTCGTGCATGAAGTGTAAACCAAGTGGATACACAACTTGTTTTGTTATCCTGATGTTCATGGTCGAATGTTCGTAGAGTTCTTATGAAATGTGAAGTTGTTGAGGGAACCCAGGTGTACCATTCGTGCTCGGTACTTTCGCTCCTAAAGTTGTGCTCGAGCATCAAGTTTAAACGAAGTGGACACACGGATTGTGTAGTTATCCGGATATTCCTGGTTTAATCTTGCTTGACTTTGTGTGAGTGGTGAAGTTGTTGATTGAATACAAGTGTACCAATCATGCTTGGTAGTTTCGCTACCGAAGTTGTGTTCGTGCATGAAGTTTAAACCAAGTGGATACACAATTTGTTTTGTTATCCCGATGTTCTTGGTCGAATGATCGTAGCGTTTTTATGAACTGTGATGTTGTTGAGGGAATCCAGGTGTACCATTCGTGCTCGGTACTTTCGCTCTAAAAGTAGTGTTCGAGCATCAAGTTTAAACCAATTGGGTACACGTGTTGTGTAGTTATCCGGATGTTCATGGTTTAATCTTGGTTGACTTTGTGTGAGTGGTGAAGTTTTTGATTGAATGGAAGCGTACCAATCATGCTCGATAGTTTCGCTACCGAAGTTGAGTTCGTGCATGAAGTGTAAACCAAGTGGATACACAATCTGTTTTGTTATCCCGATGTTAATGGTCGAATGATCGTAGAGTTTTTATGAAGTGTGAAGTTGTTGAGGGAATCCAAGTGTACCATTCGTGCTCGGTACTTTCGCTACTAAAGTTGTGTTCCAGCATCAAGCTTAAACCAAGTGGATACACGACTTGTGTAGTTATCCCGATGTTCATGGTTGAATCTTTGTTGACTTTGTGTGAGTGGTGAAGTTGTTGATTGAATGCAGGTATACCAATCATGCTCGGTAGTTTCGCTACCGAAGTTTTGTTCATGCATGAAGTGTAAACCAAGTGGATACACAATTTGTTTTGTTATCCCGATGTTCATGATCGAATGATCGTAGAGTTTTTATGAAGTGTGAAGTTGTTGAAGGAATCCAGGTGTACCATTCGTGCTCGGTACTTTCGCTACTAAAGTTGTGTTCGAGCATCAAGTTCAAACCTAGTGGATACACGAGTTGTATAGTTATTCGGATGTTCATATTTTAATCTTGGTTGACTTTGTGTGAGTGGTGAAGTTTTTGATTGAATGCAAGTGTACCAATCATGCTCGGTAGTATCGCTACCGATGTTTTGTTCGTGCATGAAGTGTAAACCAAGTGGATACACAATTTGTTTCGTTAACCCGATGTTCATGTTCGAATGATCGTAGTGTTTTTATGAACTGTGATGTTGTTGAGGGAATCCAGGTGTACCATTCGAGCTCGGTACTTTCGCTACAAAAGTTGTGTTCGAGCATCAAGTTTAAACCAAGTGGGTACAAGAGTTGTGTAGTTATCCGGATGTTCGTGGTTTAATCTTGGTTGACTTTGTGTGAGTGGTGATGTTTTTGATTAAATGCATGCGTACCAATCATGCTCGGTAGTTTCGCTACTGAAGTTGTATTACTGCATGAAGTGTAAACCAAGTGGATACACAATTTGTTTTGTTATCCCGATGTTCATGGTCGAATGATCGTAGAGTTTTTATGAAGTGTGAAGTTGTTGAAGGAATCCAAGTGTACCATTCGTGCTCGGTACTTTCGCTACTAAAGTTGTGTTCGAGCATCAAGTTTAAACCAAGTGGATACACGAGTTGTGTAGTTATCCGGATGTTCATGGTTTAACCTTGGTTGACTTTGTGTGAGTGGTGAAGTTTTTGATTGAATGCAAGTGTACCAATCATGCTCGGTAGTTTCGCTACCGAAGTTTTGTTCATGCATGAAGTGTAAACCAAGTGGATACACAATTTGTTTTTTTATCCGGATGTTCATGGTCGAATGTTCGTAGAGTTTTTATGAAGTGTGAAATTGTTGAGGGAATCCAGGTGTACCATTCGTGCTCGGTACTTTCGCTCCTAAAGTTGTGCTCGAGCATCAAGTTTAAACGAAATGGATACACGGGTTGTGTAGTTATCCGGATATTCCTGGTTTAATCTTCGTTGACTTTATGTGAGTGGTGAAGTTGTTGATTGAATACAAGTGTACCAATCATGCTTGGTAGTTTCGCAACCGAAGTTGTGTTCGTGCATGAAGTGTAAACCAAGTGGATACACAATTTGTTTTGTTATCCCGATGTTCATGGTCGAATGTTTGTAGAGTTTTTATGAAGTGTGAAGTTGTTGAGGGAATCCAGGTGTACATTCGTGCTCGATACTTTCGCTACTAAAGTTCTGTTCGAGCACCAAGTTTAAACAAAGAGGATACACGAGTTGTGTAGTTATCCCGATGTTCATGGTTGAATCTTGGTTGACTTTGTGTGAGTGGTGACGTTGTTGATTGAATGCAGTTGTACCAATCATGCTCGGTAGCTTCGCTACAGAAGTTGTGTTCGTGCATGAAGTGTAAACCAAGTGGATACACAATTTGTTTTGTTATCCCGATGTTCATGGTCGAATGTTCGTAGAGTTCTTGTGAAATGTAAAGTTGTTGATGGAATCCAGTTGTACATTCGTGCTCGGTACTTTCGCTACTAAAGTTCTGTTCGAGCACCAAGTTTAAACAAAGTGGATACACGAGTTTTGTAGTTATCCCGATGTTCATGGTTAAATCTTGGTTGACTTTGTATGAGTGGTGACGTTGTTCATTGAATCCAGGTGTACCAATCATGCTCGGTAGTTTCGCTACCGAAGTTGTTTTCGTGCATGAAGTCTAAACCAAATGGATACACAATTTGTTTTTTTATCCTGATGTTCACGGTCGAATGTTCGTAGAGTTTTTATGAAGTGTGAAGTTGTTGAGGGAATCCAGGTGTACCATTCGTGCTCGCTACTTTCGCTCCAAAAGTTGTGTTCGAGCATCAAGTTTAAACGAAGTGGACACACAAGTTGGGTAGTTATCCGGATATTCATGGTTTAATTTTGGTTGACTTTGTGTGAGGGGTGAAGTTGTTGATTGAATACAAGTGCACCAATCATGCTCGGTAGTTTCGCTACCAAAGTTGTGTTACTGCATGAAGTGTAAACCAAGTGGACACACAATTTGTTTTGTTATCCCGATGTTCATGGTCGAATGATCGTAGAGTTTTTATGAAGTGTGATGTTGTTGAGGGAATCCAGGTATACCATTCGTGCTCGGTACTTTCGCTACAAATGTTGTGTTCGAGCATCAAGTTTAAACCAAGTGGGTACACGATTGGTGTAGTTATCCGGATGTTCATGGTTTAATCTTGGTTGACTTTGTGTGAGTGGTGAAGTTTTTGACTGAATGCAAGTGTACCAATCATGCTCGGTAGTTTCGCTACCGAAGTTTAGTTCGTGCATGAAGTGTAAACAAAGTGGATACACAATTTGTTTTGTTAACCCGATGTTCATGGTCGAATGATCGTAGTGTTTTTATGAAGTGTGATGTTGTTGAGGGAATCCAGGTGTACCATTCGTGCTCGGTACTTTCGCTACAAAAGTTGTGTTCGAGCATCAAGTTTAAACCAAGTGGATACACGAGTTGTGTAGTTATCCCGATGTTCATGTGTGAATCTTGGTTGACTTTGTGTGAGTGGTGAAGTTGTTGATTGAATGCAAGTGTACCAATCATGCTCGGTAGTTTCGCTACCAAAGTTGTGTTCCTGCGTGAAATGTAAACCAAGTGGGTATACAATTTGTTTTGTTATCCCGAAGTTCATGGTCGAATGTTCGTAGAGTTTTTATGATGTGTGAAGTTGTTGAGGGAATCCCGGTGTACATTCGTGCTCGGTACTTTCGCTACTAAAGTTCTGTTCGAGCACCAAGTTTAAACAAAGTGGATACACGAGTTGTGTAGTTATCCCGATGTTCATGGTTGAATCTTGGTTGACTTTGTATGAGTGATGAAGATGTTTTTTGAATGCAGTTGTACCAATCATGCTCGGCAGTTTCGCTACCGAAGTTGTGTTCGTGCATGAAGTGTAAACCAAGTGAATACACAATTTGTTTTTTATCCCGTTGTTCATGGTCGAATGTTCGTAGAGTTTTTATGAAGTGTGAAGTTGTTGAGAGAATCCAGGTGTACCATTCGTGCTCGGTACTTTCGCTCCTAAAGTTGTGTTCGAGCATCATGTTTAAACCAAGTGGATACACGAGTTGTGTAGTTATCCGGATGTTCATGGTTTAATCTTGGTTGACTTTATGTGAGTGGTGGACTTTTGATTGAATGCAAGGGTACCGATCATGCTCGGTAGTTTCGCTACCGATGTTGTGTTCGTGCATGAATAGTAAACCATGTGGATACACAATCTGTTTTGTTATCCCGATGTTCATGGTCGAATGATCGTAGAGTTTTTATGAAGTGTGAAGTTGTGGAGGGAATCCAAGTGTACCATTCGTGCTCGGTACTTTCGCTACTAAAGTTGTGTTCGAGCATCAAGTTTAAACCAAGTGGATACACGAGTTGAGTAATTATCCAGATGTTCATGGTTGAATCTTGGTTGACTTTGTGTGAGTGGTGAAGGTGTTGATTGAATGCAGGTGTACCAACCATGCTCGGTAGTTTCGCTACCGAAGTTTTGTTCATGCATGAGGTGTAAACGAAGTGGATACACAATTTGTTTTTTTATCCCGACGTTCATGGTCGAATGTTCGTAGAGTTTCTATGAAGTGTGAAGTTGTTGAGGGAATCCAGGTGTTCCATTCGTGCTCGGTACTTTCGCTCCTAAAGTTGTGTTCGAGCATCATGTTTAAACCAAGTGGATAAACGAGTTGTGTAGTAATCCCGATGTTCATGTGTGAATCTTGGTTCACTTTGTGTGAGTGGTGAAGTTGTTGATTGAATGCAAGTGTACCAATCATGCTCGGTAGTTTCGCTACCAAAGTTGTGTTCGTGCATGAAGTGTAAACCAAGTGGGTATACAATATGTTTTGTTATCCCGAAGTTCATGGTCGAATGTTCGTAGAGTTTTTATGAAGTGTGATGTTGTTGAGGGAATCCAGGTATACCATTCGTGCTCGGTACTTTCGCTACAAATGTTGTGTTCGAGCATCAAGTTTAAACCAAGTGGGTACACGATTGGTGTAGTTATCCGGATGTTCATGGTTTAATCTTGGTTGACTTTGTGTGAGTGGTGAAGTTTTTGACTGAATGCAAGTGTACCAATCATGCTCGGTAGTTTCGCTACCGAAGTTTAGTTCGTGCATGAAGTGTAAACAAAGTGGATACACAATTTGTTTTGTTAACCCGATGTTCATGGTCGAATGATCGTAGTGTTTTTATGAAGTGTGATGTTGTTGAGGGAATCCAGGTGTACCATTCGTGCTCGGTACTTTCGCTACAAAAGTTGTGTTCGAGCATCAAGTTTAAACCAAGTGGATACACGAGTTGTGTAGTTATCCCGATGTTCATGTGTGAATCTTGGTTGACTTTGTGTGAGTGGTGAAGTTGTTGATTGAATGCAAGTGTACCAATCATGCTCGGTAGTTTCGCTACCAAAGTTGTGTTCCTGCGTGAAATGTAAACCAAGTGGGTATACAATTTGTTTTGTTATCCCGAAGTTCATGGTCGAATGTTCGTAGAGTTTTTATGATGTGTGAAGTTGTTGAGGGAATCCCGGTGTACATTCGTGCTCGGTACTTTCGCTACTAAAGTTCTGTTCGAGCACCAAGTTTAAACAAAGTGGATACACGAGTTGTGTAGTTATCCCGATGTTCATGGTTGAATCTTGGTTGACTTTGTATGAGTGATGAAGATGTTTTTTGAATGCAGTTGTACCAATCATGCTCGGCAGTTTCGCTACCGAAGTTGTGTTCGTGCATGAAGTGTAAACCAAGTGAATACACAATTTGTTTTTTATCCCGTTGTTCATGGTCGAATGTTCGTAGAGTTTTTATGAAGTGTGAAGTTGTTGAGAGAATCCAGGTGTACCATTCGTGCTCGGTACTTTCGCTCCTAAAGTTGTGTTCGAGCATCATGTTTAAACCAAGTGGATACACGAGTTGTGTAGTTATCCGGATGTTCATGGTTTAATCTTGGTTGACTTTATGTGAGTGGTGGACTTTTGATTGAATGCAAGGGTACCGATCATGCTCGGTAGTTTCGCTACCGATGTTGTGTTCGTGCATGAATAGTAAACCATGTGGATACACAATCTGTTTTGTTATCCCGATGTTCATGGTCGAATGATCGTAGAGTTTTTATGAAGTGTGAAGTTGTGGAGGGAATCCAAGTGTACCATTCGTGCTCGGTACTTTCGCTACTAAAGTTGTGTTCGAGCATCAAGTTTAAACCAAGTGGATACACGAGTTGAGTAATTATCCAGATGTTCATGGTTGAATCTTGGTTGACTTTGTGTGAGTGGTGAAGGTGTTGATTGAATGCAGGTGTACCAACCATGCTCGGTAGTTTCGCTACCGAAGTTTTGTTCATGCATGAGGTGTAAACCAAGTGGATACACAATTTGTTTTTTTATCCCGACGTTCATGGTCGAATGTTCGTAGAGTTTCTATGAAGTGTGAAGTTGTTGAGGGAATCCAGGTGTACCATTCGTGCTCGGTACTTTCGCTCCTAAAGTTGTGTTCGAGCATCATGTTTAAACCAAGTGGATAAACGAGTTGTGTAGTAATCCCGATGTTCATGTGTGAATCTTGGTTCACTTTGTGTGAGTGGTGAAGTTGTTGATTGAATGCAAGTGTACCAATCATGCTCGGTAGTTTCGCTACCAAAGTTGTGTTCGTGCATGAAGTGTAAACCAAGTGGGTATAGAATATGTTTTGTTATCCCGAAGTTCATGGTCGAATGTTCGTAGAGTTTTTATGAAGTGTGAAGTTGTTGAGGGAATCCCGGTGTATATTCGTGCTCGGTACTTTCGCTACTAAAGTTCTGTTCGAGCACCAAGTTTAAACAAAGTGGATACACGAGTTGTGTAGTTATCCCGATGTTCATGATTGAATCTTGGTTGACTTTGTGTGAGTGATGAAGTTGTTTCTTGAATGCAGGTGTACCAATCATGCTCGGCAGTTTCGCTACCGAAGTTGTGTTCGTGCATGAACTGTAAACCAAGTGAATACACAATTTGTTTTTTATCCCGATGTTCATGGTCGAATGTTCGTAGAGTTTTATGAAGTGTGAAGTTGTTGAGAGAATCCAGGTGTACCATTCGTGCTCGGTACTTTCGCTCCTAAAGTTGTGTTCGAGCATCATGTTTAAACCAAGTGGATACATGAGTTGTGTAGTTATCCGGATGTTCATGGTTTAATCTTGGTTGACTTTATGTGATTGGTGGACTTTTGATTGAATGCAAGGGTACCGATCATGCTCGGTAGTTTCGCTACCGATGTTGTGTTCGTGCATGAATTGTAAACCATGTGGATACACAATCTGTTTTGTTATCCCGATGTTCATGGTCGAATGATCGTAGAGTTTTTATGAAGTGTGAAGTTGTTGAGGGAATCCAAGTGTACCATTCGTGCTCGGTACTTTCGCTACTAAAGTTGTGTTCGAGCATCAAGTTTAAACCAAGTGGATACACGAGTTGAGTAATTATCCCGATGTTCATGGCTGAATCTTGGTTGACTTTGTGTGAGTGGTGAAGTTGTTGATTGAATCCAGGTGTACCAATCATGCTCGGTAGTTTCGCTACCGATGTTGTGTTCGTGCATGAATTGTAAACCAAGTGGATACACTATCTGTTTTGTTATCCCGATGTTCATGGTCGAATGATCGTAGAGTTTTTATGAAGTGTGAAGTTGTTGAGGGAATCCAAGTGTACAATTCGTGCTCGGTACTTTCGCTACTAAAGTTGTGTTCGAGCATCAAGTTTAAACCAAGTGGATACACGAGTTGTGTAGTTATCGCAATGTTCATGGTTGAATCTTGGTTGACTTTGTGTGAGTGGTGAAGTTGTTGATTGAAAGCAGGTGTACCAACCATGCTCGGTAGTTTCGCTACCGAAGTTTTGTTCATGCATGAGGTGTAAACCAAGTGGATACACAATTTGTTTTTTTATCCCGACGTTCATGGTCGAATGTTCGTAGAGTTTTTATGAAGTGTGAAGTTGTTGAGGGAATCCAGGTGTACCATTCGTGCTCGGTACTTTCGCTCCTAAAGTTGTGTTCGAGCATCATGTTTAAACCAAGTGGATAAACGAGTTGTGTAGTAATCCCGATGTTCATGTGTGAATCTTGGTTCACTTTGTGTGAGTGGTGAAGTTGTTGATTGAATGCAAGTGTACCAATCATGCTCGGTAGTTTCGCTACCAAAGTTGTGTTCGTGCATGAATTGTAAACCAAGTGGGTATACAATATGTTTTGTTATCCCGAAGTTCATGGTCGAATGTTCGTAGAGTTTTTATGAAGTGTGAAGTTGTTGAGGGAATCCCGGTGTACATTCGTGCTCGGTACTTTCGCTACTAAATTTCTGTTCGAGCACCAAGTTTAAACAAAGTGGATACACGAGTTGTGTAGTTATCCCGATGTTCATGGTTGAATCTTGGTTGACTTTGTGTGAGTGATGAAGTTGTTTCTTGAATGCAGGTCTACCAATCATGCTCGGCAGTTTCGCTACCGAAGTTGTGTTCGTGCATGAACTGTAAACCAAGTGAATACACAATTTGTTTTTTATCCCGATGTTCATGGTCGAATGTTCGTAGAGTTTTTATGAAGTGTGAAGTTGTTGAGAGAATCCAGGTGTACCATTCGTGCTCGGTACTTTCGCTCCTAATGTTGTGTTCGAGCATCATGTTTAAACCAAGTGGATACACGAGTTGTGTAGTTATCCGAATGTTCATGGTTTAATCTTGGTTGACTTTATGTGAGTGGTGGACTTTTGATTGAATGCAAGGGTACCGATCATGCTCGGTAGTTTCGCTACCGATGTTGTGTTCGTGCATGAGTTGTAAACCATGTGGATACACAATCTGTTTTGTTATCCCGATGTTCATGGTCGAATGATCGTAGAGTTTTTATGAAGTGTGAAGTTGTTGAGGGAATCCAAGTGTACCATTCGTGCTCGGTACTTTCGCTACTAAAGTTGTGTTCGAGCATCAAGTTTAAACCAAGTGGATACACGAGTTGAGTAATTATCTCGATGTTCATGGCTGAATCTTGGTTGACATTGTGTGAGTGGTGAAGTTGTTGATTGAATCCAGGTGTACCAATCATGCTCGGTAGTTTCGCTACCGATGTTGTGTTCGTGCATGAATTGTAAACAAAGTGGATACACTATCTGTTTTGTTATCCCGATGTTCATGGTCGAATGATCGTAGAGTTTTTATGAAGTGTGAAGTTGTTGAGGGAATCCAAGTGTACCATTCGTGCTCGGTACTTTCGCTACTAAAGTTGTGCTCGAGC
The DNA here is from genome assembly GCF_000231095.2 of Oryza brachyantha. Classification (NCBI taxonomy): domain Eukaryota; kingdom Viridiplantae; phylum Streptophyta; class Magnoliopsida; order Poales; family Poaceae; genus Oryza; species Oryza brachyantha. The sequence continues at coordinate 12,439,114 of NC_023163.2, forward strand.
ATCAAGTTTAAACCAAGTGGATACACGAGTTGTGTAGTTATCCCAATGTCCATGGTTGAATCTTGGTTGACTTTGTGTGAGTGGTGAAGTTGTTGATTGAATGCAGGTGTACTAGTCATGCTCGGTAGTTTCGCTACCGAAGTTGTGTTCGTGTGTGAAGTGTAAACCAAGTGGATACACAATTTGTTTTGTTATCCCGATGATCATGGTCCAATGATCGTATAGTTTTTATGAAGTGTGAAGTTGTTGAGTGAATCCAGGTGTACCATTCGGACTCGGTACTTTCGCTACTAAAGTTGTGTTCGAGCATCAAGTTTAAACCAAGTGGATACACGGGTTGTGTAGTAATCCCGATTTCATGTGTGAATCTTGGTTGACTTTGTGTGAGTGGTAAAGTTTTCGATTGAATGCAAGTCTTCCAATCATGCTCGGTAGTTTCGCTACCGATGTTGTGTTCGTGCATGAAGTGTAAACCAAGTGGATACACAATTTGTTTTGCTATCCCGATGTTCATGGTCGAATGTTCGTAGAGTTTTTATGAAGTGTAAAGTTGTTGAGGGAATCCCGGTGAACCATTCGTGCTCAGTACTTTCGTCAGTAAAGTTGTGTTCGAGTTTCAAATTTAAACCAGGTGGATACACGAGTTGTGTAGTTCTCCCGATGTTCATGGTTTAATCTTGGTTGACTTTGTGTGAGTGGTTATGTTTTTGATTAAATGCAGGTGTACCAATCATGCTCGGTAGTTTCGCTACCGAAGTTGTGTTCGTGCACGAAGTGTAAACCAAGTGGATACACAATTTGTTTTGTTATCCCGATGTTCATGGTCGAATGATCGTAGAGTTTTTATGAAGTGTGAAGTTGTGAGGGAATCCAGGTGTACCATTCGTGCTCGGCACTTTCGGTACAAAAGTTGTGTTCGAGCATCAAGTTTAAACCAAGTGGGTACACGAGTTGTGTAGTTATCTGGATGTTCATGGTTTAATCTTGGTTGACTTTGTGTGAGTGGTGAAGTTTTTGATTGAATGCAAGTGTACCAATCATACTCGGTAGTTTCGCAGCCGAAGTTGTGTTCGTGCATGAAGTGTAAACCAAGTGGATACACAATTTGTTTTGTTATCCCGATGTTCACGGTCCGATGTTCGTAGACTGTTTATGAAGTGTGAAGCTGTTGAGGGAATCAAGCTGTACATTCGTGCTCGGTACTTTCGCTACTAATGTTGTGTTCGAGCACCAAGTTTAAACCAAGTGGACACACGAGTTGTGTAGTTATCCCGATGTTCATGGTTGAATCTTGGTTGACTTTCTGTGAGTGGTGAATTTGTTGATTGAATGCAGGTGTACCAGTCATCCTCGGTAGTTTCGTTACCGATGTTTTATTCGTGCATGAAGTGTAAACCAAGTGGATACACAATTTGTTTTGTTATCCCGATGTTCATGGTCGAATGATCGTAGAGTTTTTATGAAGTGTGAAGTAGTTGAGGGAATCCAGGTGTACCATTCGGGCTCGGTACTTTCGCTACTAAAGTTGTGTTCGAGCATCAAGTTTAAACCAGGTGGATACACGAGTTGTGAAGTTCTCCAGATGTTCATGGTTTAATCTTGGTTGACTTCGTGTGAGTGGTTAAGTTTTTGATTGAATGCAGGTGTACCAACCATGCTCGGTACTTTCGCTACCGAAGTTGTTTTCGTGCATCAAGTTTAAACCAAGTGGATACACGGTTTGTGTAGATATCATGATTTCATGGTTTAATCTTGGTTGACTTTGTGTGAGTGGTGAAGTTGTTGATTGAATACAAGTGTGCCAATCATGCTCGGTAGTTTCGCTACCGAAGTTGTGTTCGTGCATGAAGCGTAAACCAAGTGGATACACAATTTGTTTTGTTATCCCGATGTTCATGGTCGAATGATCGTAGAGTTTTTATGATGTGTGAAGTTGTTGAGGGAATCCAGGTGTACCATTCCGACTCGGTACTTTCGCTACTAAAGTTGGGATCGAGCATCATGTTTAAACCAAGTGGATACACGAGTTGTGTAGTAATCCCGATGTTCATGTGTGAATCTTGGTTGACTTTGTGCGAGTGGCAATGTTTTTGATTGAATGCAAATGTACCAATCATGCTCGGTAGTTTCGCTACCGAAGTTGTGTTCGCGCATGAAGTGTAAACCAAGTGGATACACAATTTGTTTTGTTATCCCGATGTTCATGGTCGAATGTTCGTAGAGTTTTTATGATGTGTGAAGTTGTTGAGAGAATCCAGGTGTACCATTCGTGCTCGGTACTTTTGCTCCTAAAGTTGTGTTCGAGCATCATGTTTAAACCAAGTGGATACATGAGTTGTGTAGTTATCCGGATGTTCATGGTTTAATCTTGGTTGACATTATGTGAGTGGTGGACTTTTGATTGAATGCAAATGTACCGATCATGCTCGGTAGTTTCGCTACCGATGTTGTGTTCGTGCATGAATTGTAAACCAAGTGGATACACAATCTGTTTTGTTATCCCGATGTTCAAGGTCGAATGATCGTAGAGTTTTTATGATGTGTGAAGTTGTTGAGGGAATCCAGGTGTACCATTCGTGCTCGGCACTTTCACTACAAAACTTGTGTTCCAGCATCAAGTTTAAACCAGGTGGGTACACGAGTTGTGTGGTTATCCGGATGTTCATGGTTTAATCTTGGTTGACTTTGTGTGAGTGGTGACGTTTTTGATTGAATGCAAGTGTACCAGTCATGCTCGGTAGTTTCGCTACCGAAGTTGTGTTCGTGTGTGAAGTGTAAACCAAGTGGATACACAATTTGTTTTTTATCCCGATGTTCATGGTCGAATGTTCGTAGAGTTTTTATGAAGTGTGAAGTAGTTGAGGGAATCCAGGTGTACCATTCGGGCTCGGAACTTTCGCTACTAAAGTTGTGTTCGAGCATCAAGTTTAAACCAGGTGGATACACGAGTTGTGAAGTTCTCCAGATGTTCATGGTTTAACCTTGGTTGACTTTGTGTGAGTGGTGAAGTTTTTGATTTAATGCAAGTGTACCAATCATGCTCGGTAGTTTCGCTACCGAAGTTGTGTTCGTGCATGAAGGGTAATCCAAGTGGATACACAATTTGTTTTGTTATCCCGATGTTCATGGTCCAATGCTCGTAGAGTTTTTATGAAGTGTGAAGCTGTTGAGGGATTCCAGGTATACATTCGTGCTCAGAACTTTCGCTACTAAAGTTGTGTTCGAGCACCAAGTTTAAACCAAGTGGGTACACGAGTTGTGTAGTTATCTGGATGTTCATGGTTTAATCTTGGTTGACTTTGTGTGAGTAGTGAAGTTTTTGATTCAATGCGAGTGTACCAATCATATTCGGTAGTTTCGCAACCGAAGTTGTGTTCGTGCATGAAGTGTAAACCAAGTGGATACACAATTTGTTTTGTTGTCCCGATGTTCATGGTCGAATGATCGTAGAGTTCTTATGAAGTGTGAAGTTGTGAGGGAATCCAGGTGTACCATTCGTGCTCGGCACTTTCGGTACAAAAGTTGTGTTCGGGCATCAAGTTTAAACCAAGTGGGTACACGAGTTGTGTAGTTATCTGGATGTTCATGGTTTAATCTTGGTTGACTTTGTGTGAGTGGTGAAGTTTTTGATTGAATGCAAGTGTACCAATCATACTCGGTAGTTTCGCAGCCGAAGTTGTGTTCGTGCATGAAGTGTAAACCAAGTGGATACACAATTTGTTTTGTTATCCCGATGTTCACGGTCCGATGTTCGTAGACTGTTTATGAAGTGTGAAGCTGTTGAGGGAATCAAGCTGTACATTCGTGCTCGGTACTTTCGCTACTAATGTTGTGTTCGAGCACCAAGTTTAAACCAAGTGGATACACGAGTTGTGTAGTTATCCCGATGTTCATGGTTGAATCTTGGTTGACTTTGTGTGAGTGGTGAATTTGTTGATTGAATGCAGGTGTACCAGTTATCCTCGGTAGTTTCGTTACCGATGTTTTGTTCGTGCATGAAGTATAAACCAAATGGATACACAATTTGTTTTGTTATCCCGATGTTCATGGTCGAATGATCGTAGAGTTTTTATGAAGTGTGAAGTAGTTGAGGGAATCCAGGTGTACCATTCGGGCTCGGTACTTTCGCTACTAAAGTTGTGTTCGAGCATCAAGTTTAAACCAGGTGGATACACGAGTTGTGAAGTTCTCCAGATGTTCATGGTTTAATCTTGGTTGACTTTGTGTGAGTGGTTATGTTTTTGATTGAATGCAGGTGTACCAATCATGCTCGGTACTTTCGCTACCGAAGTTGTTTTCGTGCATGAAGTATAAACCAAGTGGATACACAATTTGTTTTTTATCCCGATGTTCATGGTCGAATGTTCGTAGAGTTTTTATGTAGTGTGAAGTTGTTGAGGGAATCCAGGTGTACCATTCGTGCTCGGTACTTTCGCTACTAAAGTTGTGTTCAAGCATCAAGTTTAAACCAAGTGGATACAATAGTTGTGTAGTGTCACGCCCAGAAATTTACACCAAATTTCTGAACAATAGCATGTATTAAATCTCGGTCCAGGCAGCGACGCAGCTTGGCGGCTGAGCGGCGGACGCGACCGGAGCGGCGGCGCAACCGGAGCAGTGGCGCACGGCGGCGATGGCGAACGGCACGGCAACAACGGCGTGACGACGACGATGAGAAGGCGACAAGGGGGCGACGCGGCGGACGGCGACCGGCACTTACCGATTGCACGGGGAGGTCGGCAGCGGCGGCGAAGAGGGAAGAAAGAGGGAGAGAGGAGCGGAGCGCTCACCAGTGGCGACGGGGAGCGGCAGCAGGTCGGCGAGGATGAGGCAGAGGTGGAGACGCGGACGAGCGACGTCTTGCGACGTTCGGGGGCGAGATCGACCGACGGCGTCGAGACGACGGGGCACGATGGCGGAAGGGACGAAGGGGCGGCGACGAAGCTCGGCGACCACCGGTGGCGACGAAGGCCGGCGGGAGGTCGGCGAAGACGAGGCGGAGGTGGTGACGCGGGTGGGCGGCGACGACCAGCGGCTGGCGGCAAGATTGCGCGGCGGCGGCGAACGGCGACAGCGAGGCGGCGACTCGAGCGACGACGGAAAGCGAGCGACGGCGCGCGGCGGCTCGGGATTTATAGGGTGGCGGCACCGGCTAGGGCGGGCGGACGTTGGAGACCGAGTCGGCGACGGCGCGGTCTCGGCGGCGGCGGTTGTGGCGGCGGCGGTTGCGGCGCGGCGCGACGGAGGACTCGGGGCGGCGGCGGACTCGGCTGGCGCGACGCGGCGCGGGCGCGGGCTGGCGCGGAGATGGGGTTTCGGTCGCTGACAGGTGGGCCCCACCTGTCAGTGGCGCGAGAGAGAGGAGGGAGGCGGCGCAGACTCGCGGCGAGCGCGGGCGCGGACGCGCGAGCGAGCTGGGCCGAGGCGGCCCGGCCGGGAGGAGGCGCGCGCGCTCGCGGGGACTGAGCGGAAGGCCGGCTCGGCTGGGCCGGCCGGGCGAGGAAAGGTGGGCCGGCTCGGCTGGGCCGGCCCGGGAAGGAGGAGAGAAAAAAGAAAAAGGAAAAAGAAAGGAAGGGAGGAAAATTGGACTTCGGCCCAATTTGGGAAGGAAGGGAAAAAGAAAGGAAAAAGGAGGGAAAAAGAGAAACCCCATTTTTGCCGAATTTTAAATTATTTTGTTTGGCCAAATTTTATACTTCTGCAATTTGAGTTTAAATCCAGTTAATTGATTTGGAACCACGATTTAATTGAATTAATTCCTTTTAGAGGGATTTTTCATGAGTTAATTAAGCCAATTGTTATTTACGAATTTCTTTTTATGATTTAGGCTTGGGATGAAACTCCGGGCGTGACAAATCCACCCCCCTTAACAGAATCTCGTCCCCGAGATTCGGAGGAGCTGTTAAAGAGGTGCAGACAAGCAGCCTAGAGTTGGCAGAACTTACCTGGAACAAACTCGGGTGCGGCTTGAGCTTCCTTGGCTGAGACTTGACTGACTTGGGCTTGCACGAATCCTGGTTTGTTGCATCTTGGCTGTGGACACTCCTTGGCGAAGTGACCCGGTCTGTTGCAGTTGAAACAAACCCCTGGCTTCTGAGCTGGTGTTGCCTGGCTTGGCGGTGGCAGTGCTGATAAGGGCTGCAGTTGTCCTCCATTGCTGTCGTTGTCATGGGGGTTGTAGTTGCTTGGGTTGAAAGGTCGGTGTTGACGAACAATCAGTGTCGAAGACCCCTGCTGTTGTCCAAAGGCAAACGTGGCTTCTGGTTCTTTCCTGTGTTGACTTGTTCCGCTTTTCTTTTGCGATCCATCTGGTTGCACTGGTCCTCCTGACAGATTGCTTTGTCTACTAACTTCTCAAAGTCCGCAAAATCTCTGGAGATCAGCTGTTTGGTCATGTCATCATCCAATCCTTCAAGAAACTTCTCTTGTCTTTCAGCATCGGTGCGCACATCTTCCGGGGCATAACGGGCAAGGCGGTTGAACTCATGGAGATACTCTGTAACTGTCATGTCCCCTTGTTGTAGTTCACGAAACTCACGCTTCTTCTGTGCTACTATTCCATCTGGCACATGGGCTTTCCGAAAGCTGTTGCAGAACTCGTCCCAAGTGATATCTGTAGTGGCAGTCCGAGTAGCCAAAAGGTTATCCCACCAAGCGGAGGCGGGTCCCATCAGTTGGTGAGTCGCGAAAGCGACCTTCTCTTGATCACTGCATTCCAAAAGATTCAGCTTTTTTTCGATTGCATGTAGCCAGTCATTTGCTTCCATCGGGTTGGTTGTGCTTGCAAACGTCGGTGGTCGAACTCGAAGAAACTCTGATAACCTTGACTGTGCTGGTGGTGGTCCTTGGTGTTGATTCTGCTGCTGATTCATCAAAAGCTGCATCACCTGTTGGTGTTGTTGTTGCATCTGTTGCATCATCATGGTCATCATCTGAGCCTGGTTGGCTAGAACTTGGGCAATCGTCGGGTCCTCTTGTTGCGGTTGTGGTGATCCATTGCGCGAACCTTCATGGTTTCCTCGACTTCCAGTTGCTCCATTGTTGTTGCGGTTACTGTTCCTTGTGTTCACCATCTGAGCAGAAGGGGAGAACAAAGGGGAGGAGAAAATCAAAGGGGGCTTTTCTTGAATTACTCGACTGTAATTTTCTGATCTCGATTAAAACACTTAAAAAGAGCACTCAACTCCTGGTGGTACAACCATAACGCCACTACTTGCTATGGTGAACCGCTAACCCCAAAACAAACCTACACACACAAAAACTACCAAGCAACGACTAAAAGACGATGCTAGGGTAACGTCTACGGCTCGAAACGGCTGCGACGACTAAAGAAGCAACGCTTGACTCTTGAACGACTCCATCTTCAACTTGAGAGCGACGCTTGGAGTAGCGCAGACCTGACTCCTCACTTGAATCTTCGGTCTTGACACTTGATCGGCTGAAGTCGTTGTCGACTGCTGCGACGAAGGGGCGGGCTCGTCGATGGGATGACACACATCTAGAGAAATCAAGGTTTGAGAAGCAAGTATGCTCACTAAGTTTTCAAAACCAAAAGACTCGACTCTTTTTTTTTTTTGCAAACGACTCAAATTTTTCAAAACCTAATGCATATGACAGAACGCTCCTAGGGTTTCCATTTGGCTCATCCTACGGTCAAGATTGGCTCTGATACCAACTTGTCACGCCCAGAAATTTACACCAAATTTCTGAACAATAGCATGTATTAAATCTCGGTCCAGTCAGCGACGCAGCTTGGCGGCTGAGCGGCGGACGCGACCGGAGCGGCGGCGCAACCGGAGCAGTGGCGCACGGCGGTGATGGCGAACGGCACGGCAACAACGGCGTGACGACGATGATGAGAAGGCGACAAGGGGGCGACGCGGCGGACGGCGACCGGCACTTACCGATTGCACGGGGAGGTCGGCAACGGCGGCGAAGAGGGAAGAAAGAGGGAGAGAGGAGCGGAGCGCTCACCAGTGGCGACGGGGAGCGGCAGCAGGTCGGCGAGGATGAGGCAGAGGTGGAGACGCGGACGAGCGACGTCTTGCGACGTTCGGGGGCGAGATCGGCCGACGGCGTCGAGACGACGGGGCACGGCGGCGGAAGGGACGAAGGGGCGGCGACGAAGCTCGGCGACCACCGGTGGCGACGAAGGCCGGCGGGAGGTCGGCGAAGACGAGGCGGAGGTGGTGACGCGGGTGGGCGGCGACGACCAGCGGCTGGCGGCGAGATTGCGCGGCGGCGGCGAACGGCGACAGCGAGGCGGCGACTCGAGCGACGACGGAAAGCGAGCGACGGCGCGCGGCGGCTCGGGATTTATAGGGTGGCGGCACCGGCTAGGGCGGGCGGACGTTGGAGACCGAGTCGGCGACGGCGCGGTCTCGGCGGCGGCGGTTGCGGCGGCGGCGGTTGCGGCGCGGCGCGACGGAGGACTCCGGGCGGCGGCGGACTCGGCTGGCGCGACGCGGCGCGGGCGCGGGCTGGCGCGGAGACGGGGTTTCGGTCGCTGACAGGTGGGCCCCACCTGTCAGTGGCGCGAGAGAGAGGAGGGAGGCGGCGCAGACTCGCGGCGAGCGCGGGCGCGGACGCGCGAGCGAGCTGGGCCGAGGCGGCCCGGCCGGGAGGAGGCGCGCGCGCGCGCGGGGACGGAGCGGAAGGCCGGCTCGGCTGGGCCGGCCGGGCGAGGAAAGGTGGGCCGGCTCGGCTGGGCCGGCCCGGGAAGGAGGAGAGGAAAAAGAAAAAGGAAAAAGAAAGGAAGGGAGGAAAATTGGACTTCGGCCCAATTTGGGAAGGAAGGGAAAAAGAAAGGAAAAAGGAGGGAAAAAGAGAAACCCCATTTTTGCCGAATTTTAAATTATTTTGTTTGGCCAAATTTTATACTTCTGCAATTTGAGTTTAAATCCAGTTAATTGATTTGGAACCACGATTTAATTGAATTAATTCCTTTTAGAGGGATTTTTCCTGAGTTAATTAAGCCAATTGTTATTTACGAATTTCTTTTTATGATTTAGGCTTGGGATGAAACTCCGGGCGTGACATGTAGTTATCCGGATGTTCATGGTTTAATCTTGGTTGACTTTGTGTGAGTGGTGAAGTTTTTGATTGAATGCAAGTGTACCAATCATGCTCGGCAGTTTCGCTACCGAAGTTATGTTCGTGCATGAAGTGTAATCCAAGTGGATACACAATTTGTTTTGTTATCCCGATGTTCATGGTCCAATGCTCGCAGAGTTTTTATCAAGTGTGAAGCTGTTGAGGGATTCCAGGTATACATTCGTGCTCGGTACTTTCGCTACTAAAGTTATGTTCGAGCACCAAGTTTAAACCAAGTGGATACACGAGTGGTGTAGTTATCCAGATGTTCATGGTTGAATCTTGGTTGACTTTGTGTTAGTGGTGAAGTTCTTGATCGAATGCAGGTGTACCAATCACGCTCGGTAGTTTCGCTACCGAAGTTGTGTTCGTGCATGAACTGTAAACCAAGTGGATACACAATTTGTTTTATTATCCCGATGTTCATGGTCGAATGTTCGTAGAGTTTTTATGGTGTGAAGCTGTTGAGGGAATCCAGGTGTACATTCGTGCTCGGTACTTTCGCTATTAAAGTTGTGTTCGAGCATCAAGTTTAAACCAAGTGGATACACGAGTTGTGTAGTTATCCGGATGTTCATGGTTTAATCTTGGTTGACTTTGTGTGAGTGGTGAAGTTTTTGATTGAGTGCAAGTGTACCAATCATGCTCGGTAGTTTCGCTACAGAAGTTGTGTTCGTGCATGAAGTGTAAACCAAGTGGATACACAATTTATTTTGTTATCCCGATGTTCATGGTCGAATGTTCGTAGAGTTTTTATGGTGTGAAGCTATTGAGGGAATCCAGGTGTACATTCGTGCTCGGTACTTTCGCTACGAAAGTTGTGTTCGAGCACCAAGTTTAAACCAAGTGGGTACACGAGTTGTGTAGTTATCCGGATGTTCATGGTTTAATCTTGGTTGGCTTTGTGTGAGTGGTGAAGTTCTTGATCGAATGCAGGTGGACCAATCATGCTCGGTAGTTTCGCTACCGAAGTTGTGTTCGTGCACGTAGTGTAAACCAAGTGGATACACAATATGTTTTGTTATCCCGATGATCATGGTCGAATGTTCGTAGAGTTTTTATGAAGTGTGAAGATGTTGAGGGAATCCAGCTGAACATTCGTGCTCGGTACTTTCGCTACTAAAGTTGTGTTCGAGCACCAAGTTTAAACCAAGTGGACACACGAGTTGTGTAGTTATCCCGATGTTCATGGTTGAATCTTTGTTGACTTTGTTTGAGTGGTGAATTTGTTGATTGAATGCAGGTGTACAAATCATGCTCGGTAGTTTCGCTACCGATGTTTTGTTCGTGCATGAAGTGTAAACCAAGTGGATCCACAATTTGGTTTTTTATCCCGATGTTCATGGTCGAATGTTCGTAGAGTTTTTATAAAGTGTGAAGTTGTTGAGGGAATCCAGGTGTACCATTCGAGCTCGGCACTTTCGCAACAAAAGTTGTGTTTGAGCATCAAGTTTAAACCAAGCGGGTACACGAGTTGTGTAGTTATCCGGATGTTCATGGTTTAATCTGGGTTGACTTTGTGTGAGTGGTGAATTTGTTGATTGAATGCAGGTGTACAAATCATGCTCGGTAGTTTCGCTACCGATGTTTTGTTCGTGGATGAAGTGTAAACCAAGTTTATCCACAATTTGTTTTTTTATCCCGATGTTCATGGACGAATGTTCGTAGAGTTTTTATGAAGTGTGAAGTTGTTGAGGGAATCCAGGTGTACCATTCGAGCTCGGCACTTTCGCAACAAAAGTTGTGTTCGAGCACCAAGTTTAAACCAAGTGGATACACGATTTGTGTAGTTATCCCGATGTTCATGTGTCAATCTTGGCTGACTTTGTGTGAGTGGTGAAGAAGTTGTTTGAATGCAAGTGTACTAGTCATGCTCTGTAGTTTCGCTACCAAAGTTGTGTTCGTGCATGAAGTGTAAACCAAGTGGATATAGAATTTGTTTTGTTATCCCGAAATTCATGGTCGAATGTTCGTAGAGTTTTTATGAAGTTTGAAGTTGTTGAGGGAATCCCGGTGAACCATTCGTGCTCGGTACTTTCGCCACTAAAGTTGTGTTGTTCTCCGGATGTTCATGGTTTAATCTTGGTTGACTTTGTGTGAGTAGTAATGTTTTTGATTGAATGCGAGTGTACCAATCATGCTCGGTAGTTTCGCTACCGATGTTGTGTTCGTGCATGAAGGGTAAACCAAGTGGATACACAATTTGTTTTGTTATCCCGATGTTCATGGTCGAATGTTCGTAGAGTTTTTATGGTGTGAAGCTGTTGAGGGAATCCAGGTGTACATTCGTGCTCGGTACTTTCGCTACGAAAGTTGTGTTCGAGCACCAAGTTTAAACCAAGTGGGTAGACGAGTTGTGTAGTTATCCGGATGTTCATGCTTTAATCTTGGTTGACTTTGTGTGAGTGGTGAAGTTCTTGATCGAATGCAGGTGGACCAATCATGCTCGGTAGTTTCACTACCGAAGTTGTGTTCGTGCACGTAGTGTAAACCAAGTGGATACACAATATGTTTTGTTATCCCGATGATCATGGTCGAATGTTCGTAGAGTTTTTATGAAGTGTGAAGATGTTGAGGGAATCCAGCTGAACATTCGTGCTCGGTACTTTCGCTAGTAAAGTTGTGTTCGAGCACCAAGTTTAAACCAAGTGGACACACGAGTTGTGTAGTTATCCCGATGTTCATGGTTGAATCTTGGTTGACTTTGTGTGAGTGGTGAATTTGTTGATTGAATGCAGGTGTACAAATCATGCTCGGTAGTTTCGCTACCGATGTTTTGTTCGTGCATGAAGTGTAAACCAAGTGGATCCACAATTTGTTTTTTTATCCCGATGTTCATGGTCGAATGTTCGTAGAGTTTTTATGAAGTGTGAAGTTGTTGAGGGAATCCAGGTGTACCACTCGAGCTCGGCACTTTCGCAACAAAAGTTGAGTTCGAGCATCAAGTTTAAACCAAGTGTGTACACGAGTTGTGTAGTTATCCGGATGTTCATGGTTTAATCTGGGTTGACTTTGTGTGAGTGGTGAATTTGTTGATTGAATGCAGGTGTACAAATCATGCTCGGTAGTTTCGCTACCGATGTTTTGTTCGTGCATGAAGTGTAAACCAAGTGGACCCACAATTTGTTTCTTTATCCCGATGTTCATGGTCGAATGTTCGGAGAGTTTTTATGAAGTGTGAAGTTGTTGAGGGAATCCAGGTGTACCATTCGAGCTCAGCACTTTCGCAACAAAAGTTGTATTCGAGCATCAAGTTTAAACCAAGTGGGTACACGAGTTGTGTAGTTATCCGGATGTTCATGGTTTAATCTGGGTTGACTTTGTGTGAGTGGTGAATTTGTTGATTGAATGCAGGTGTACAAATCATGCTCGGTAGTTTCGCTACCGATGTTTTGTTCGTGCATGAAGTGTAAACCAAGTGGATCCACAATTTGTTTTTTTATCCCGATGTTCATGGTCGAATGTTCGGAGAGTTTTTATGAAGTGTGAAGTTGTTGAGGGAATCCAGGTGTACCATTCGAGCTCGGCACTTTCGCAACAAAAGTTGTGTTCGAGCACCAAGTTTAAACCAAGTGGATACACGAGTTGTGTAGTTATCCCGATGTTCATGTGTCAATCTTGGCTGACATTGTGTGAGTGGTGAAGTTGTTGTTTGGATGCAAGTGTACTAGTCATGCTCGGTAGTTTCGCTACCAAAGTTGTGTTCGTGCATGAAGTGTAAACCAAGTGGATATAGAATTTGTTTTGTTGTCCCGAAATTCATGGTCGAATGTTCGTAGAGTTTTTATGAAGTGTGAAGTTGTTGAGGGAATCCCGGTGAACCATTCGTGCTCGGTACTTTCGCCACTAAAGTTGAGTTGTTCTCCCGATGTTCATGGTTTAATCTTGGTTGACTTTGTGTGAGTAGTAATGTTTTTGATTGAATGCGAGTGTACCAATCATGCTCGGTAGTTTCGCTACCGAAGTTGTGTTCGTGCATGAAGGGTAAACCAAGTGGATACACAATTTGTTTTGTTATCCCGATGTTCATGGTCGAATGTTCGTAGAGTTTTTATGGTGTGAAGCTGTTGAGGGAATCCAGGTGTACATTCGTGCTCGGTACTTTCGCTACGAAAGTTGTGTTCGAGCACCAAGTTTAAACCAAGTGGGTAGACGAGTTGTGTAGTTATCCGGATGTTCATGCTTTAATCTTGGTTGACTTTGTGTGAGTGGTGAAGTTCTTGATCGAATGCAGGTGGACCAATCATGCTCGGTAGTTTCACTACCGAAGTTGTGTTCGTGCACGTAGTGTAAACCAAGTGGATACACAATATGTTTTGTTATCCCGATGATCATGGTCGAATGTTCGTAGAGTTTTTATGAAGTGTGAAGATGTTGAGGGAATCCAGGTCTACATTCGTGCTCGGTACTTTCGCTAGTAAAGTTGTGTTCGAGCACCAAGTTTAAACCAAGTGGACACACGAGTTGTGTAGTTATCCCGATGTTCATGGTTGAATCTTGGTTGACTTTGTGTGAGTGGTGAATTTGTTGATTGAATGCAGGTGTACAAATCATGCTCGGTAGTTTCGCTACCGATGTTTTGTTCGTGCATGAAGTGTAAACCAAGTGGATCCACAATTTGTTTTTTTATCCCGATGTTCATGGTCGAATGTTCGTAGAGTTTTTATGAAGTGTGAAGTTGTTGAGGCAATCCAGGTGTACCATTCGAGCTCGGCACTTTCGCAACAAAAGTTGAGTTCGAGCATCAAGTTTAAACCAAGTGGGTACACGAGTTGTGTAGTTATCCGGATGTTCATGGTTTAATCTGGGTTGACTTTGTGTGAGTGGTGAATTTGTTGATTGAATGCAGGTGTACAAATCATGCTCGGTAGTTTCGCTACCGATGTTTTGTTCGTGCATGAAGTGTAAACCAAGTGGACCCACAATTTGTTTCTTTATCCCGATGTTCATGGTCGAATGTTCGGAGAGTTTTTATGAAGTGTGAAGTTGTTGAGGGAATCCAGGTGTACCATTCGAGCTCAGCACTTTCGCAACAAAAGTTGTATTCGAGCATCAAGTTTAAACCAAGTGGGTACACGAGTTGTGTAGTTATCCGGATGTTCATGGTTTAATCTGGGTTGACTTTGTGTGAGTGGTGAATTTGTTGATTGAATGCAGGTGTACAAATCATGCTCGGTAGTTTCGCTACCGATGTTTTGTTCGTGCATGAAGTGTAAACCAAGTGGATCCACAATTTGTTTTTTTATCCCGATGTTCATGGTCGAATGTTCGGAGAGTTTTTATGAAGTGTGAAGTTGTTGAGGGAATCCAGGTGTACCATTCGAGCTCGGCACTTTCGCAACAAAAGTTGTGTTCGAGCACCAAGTTTAAACCAAGTGGATACACGAGTTGTGTAGTTATCCCGATGTTCATGTGTCAATCTTGGCTGACATTGTGTGAGTGGTGAAGTTGTTGTTTGGATGCAAGTGTACTAGTCATGCTCGGTAGTTTCGCTACCAAAGTTGTGTTCGTGCATGAAGTGTAAACCAAGTGGATATAGAATTTGTTTTGTTATCCCGAAATTCATGGTCGAATGTTCGTAGAGTTTTTATGAAGTGTGAAGTTGTTGAGGGAATCCCGGTGAACCTTTTGTGCTCGGTACTTTCGCCACTAAAGTTGTGTAGTTCTCCGGATGTTCATGGTTTAATCTTGGTTGACTTTGTGTGAGTGGTTATGTTTTTTATTGAATGAAAGTGTACCAATCATGCTCGGTAGTTTCGCTACCGAAGTTGTGTTCGTGCATGAATTATAAAACAAGCGGATACACAATTTTTTTTGTTATCCCGAAGTTCATGGTCGATTGTTCGTAGAGTTTTTATGGTGTGCAGCTGTTGACGGAATCCAGGTGTACATTCGTGCTCGGTACTTTCGCTACTAAAATTGAGTTCGAGCACCAAGTTTAAACCAAGTGGATACACGAGTTGTGTAGTTATCCGGATGTTCATGGTTTAATCTGGGTTGACTTTGTGTGAGTGGTGAATTTGTTGATTGAATGCAGGTGTACAAATCATGCTCGGTAGTTTCGCTACCGATGTTTTGTTCGTGGATGAAGTGTAAACCAAGTTTATCCACAATTTGTTTTTTTATCCCGATGTTCATGGACGAATGTTCGTAGAGTTTTTATGAAGTGTGAAGTTGTTGAGGGAATCCAGGTGTACCATTCGAGCTCGGCACTTTCGCAACAAAAGTTGTGTTCGAGCACCAAGTTTAAACCAAGTGGATACACGATTTGTGTAGTTATCCCGATGTTCATGTGTCAATCTTGGCTGACTTTGTGTGAGTGGTGAAGAAGTTGTTTGAATGCAAGTGTACTAGTCATGCTCTGTAGTTTCGCTACCAAAGTTGTGTTCGTGCATGAAGTGTAAACCAAGTGGATATAGAATTTGTTTTGTTATCCCGAAATTCATGGTCGAATGTTCGTAGAGTTTTTATGAAGTTTGAAGTTGTTGAGGGAATCCCGGTGAACCATTCGTGCTCGGTACTTTCGCCACTAAAGTTGTGTTGTTCTCCGGATGTTCATGGTTTAATCTTGGTTGACTTTGTGTGAGTAGTAATGTTTTTGATTGAATGCGAGTGTACCAATCATGCTCGGTAGTTTCGCTACCGATGTTGTGTTCGTGCATGAAGGGTAAACCAAGTGGATACACAATTTGTTTTGTTATCCCGATGTTCATGGTCGAATGTTCGTAGAGTTTTTATGGTGTGAAGCTGTTGAGGGAATCCAGGTGTACATTCGTGCTCGGTACTTTCGCTACGAAAGTTGTGTTCGAGCACCAAGTTTAAACCAAGTGGGTAGACGAGTTGTGTAGTTATCCGGATGTTCATGCTTTAATCTTGGTTGACTTTGTGTGAGTGGTGAAGTTCTTGATCGAATGCAGGTGGACCAATCATGCTCGGTAGTTTCACTACCGAAGTTGTGTTCGTGCACGTAGTGTAAACCAAGTGGATACACAATATGTTTTGTTATCCCGATGATCATGGTCGAATGTTCGTAGAGTTTTTATGAAGTGTGAAGATGTTGAGGGAATCCAGCTGAACATTCGTGCTCGGTACTTTCGCTAGTAAAGTTGTGTTCGAGCACCAAGTTTAAACCAAGTGGACACACGAGTTGTGTAGTTATCCCGATGTTCATGGTTGAATCTTGGTTGACTTTGTGTGAGTGGTGAATTTGTTGATTGAATGCAGGTGTACAAATCATGCTCGGTAGTTTCGCTACCGATGTTTTGTTCGTGCATGAAGTGTAAACCAAGTGGATCCACAATTTGTTTTTTTATCCCGATGTTCATGGTCGAATGTTCGTAGAGTTTTTATGAAGTGTGAAGTTGTTGAGGGAATCCAGGTGTACCACTCGAGCTCGGCACTTTCGCAACAAAAGTTGAGTTCGAGCATCAAGTTTAAACCAAGTGGGTACACGAGTTGTGTAGTTATCCGGATGTTCATGGTTTAATCTGGGTTGACTTTGTGTGAGTGGTGAATTTGTTGATTGAATGCAGGTGTACAAATCATGCTCGGTAGTTTCGCTACCGATGTTTTGTTCGTGCATGAAGTGTAAACCAAGTGGACCCACAATTTGTTTCTTTATCCCGATGTTCATGGTCGAATGTTCGGAGAGTTTTTATGAAGTGTGAAGTTGTTGAGGGAATCCAGGTGTACCATTCGAGCTCAGCACTTTCGCAACAAAAGTTGTATTCGAGCATCAAGTTTAAACCAAGTGGGTACACGAGTTGTGTAGTTATCCGGATGTTCATGGTTTAATCTGGGTTGACTTTGTGTGAGTGGTGAATTTGTTGATTGAATGCAGGTGTACAAATCATGCTCGGTAGTTTCGCTACCGATGTTTTGTTCGTGCATGAAGTGTAAACCAAGTGGATCCACAATTTGTTTTTTTATCCCGATGTTCATGGTCGAATGTTCGGAGAGTTTTTATGAAGTGTGAAGTTGTTGAGGGAATCCAGGTGTACCATTCGAGCTCGGCACTTTCGCAACAAAAGTTGTGTTCGAGCACCAAGTTTAAACCAAGTGGATACACGAGTTGTGTAGTTATCCCGATGTTCATGTGTCAATCTTGGCTGACATTGTGTGAGTGGTGAAGTTGTTGTTTGGATGCAAGTGTACTAGTCATGCTCGGTAGTTTCGCTACCAAAGTTGTGTTCGTGCATGAAGTGTAAACCAAGTGGATATAGAATTTGTTTTGTTATCCCGAAATTCATGGTCGAATGTTCGTAGAGTTTTTATGAAGTGTGAAGTTGTTGAGGGAATCCCGGTGAACCTTTTGTGCTCGGTACTTTCGCCACTAAAGTTGTGTAGTTCTCCGGATGTTCATGGTTTAATCTTGGTTGACTTTGTGTGAGTGGTTATGTTTTTTATTGAATGAAAGTGTACCAATCATGCTCGGTAGTTTCGCTACCGAAGTTGTGTTCGTGCATGAATTATAAAACAAGCGGATACACAATTTTTTTTGTTATCCCGAAGTTCATGGTCGATTGTTCGTAGAGTTTTTATGGTGTGAAGCTGTTGAGGGAATCCAGGTGTACATTCGTGCTCGGTACTTTCGCTACGAAAGTTGTGTTCGAGCACCAAGTTTAAACCAAGTGGGTAGACGAGTTGTGTAGTTATCCGGATGTTCATGCTTTAATCTTGGTTGACTTTGTGTGAGTGGTGAAGTTCTTGATCGAATGCAGGTGGACCAATCATGCTCGGTAGTTTCACTACCGAAGTTGTGTTCGTGCACGTAGTGTAAACCAAGTGGATACACAATATGTTTTGTTATCCCGATGATCATGGTCGAATGTTCGTAGAGTTTTTATGAAGTGTGAAGATGTTGAGGGAATCCAGGTCTACATTCGTGCTCGGTACTTTCGCTAGTAAAGTTGTGTTCGAGCACCAAGTTTAAACCAAGTGGACACACGAGTTGTGTAGTTATCCCGATGTTCATGGTTGAATCTTGGTTGACTTTGTGTGAGTGGTGAATTTGTTGATTGAATGCAGGTGTACAAATCATGCTCGGTAGTTTCGCTACCGATGTTTTGTTCGTGCATGAAGTGTAAACCAAGTGGATCCACAATTTGTTTTTTTATCCCGATGTTCATGGTCGAATGTTCGTAGAGTTTTTATGAAGTGTGAAGTTGTTGAGGCAATCCAGGTGTACCATTCGAGCTCGGCACTTTCGCAACAAAAGTTGAGTTCGAGCATCAAGTTTAAACCAAGTGGGTACACGAGTTGTGTAGTTATCCGGATGTTCATGGTTTAATCTGGGTTGACTTTGTGTGAGTGGTGAATTTGTTGATTGAATGCAGGTGTACAAATCATGCTCGGTAGTTTCGCTACCGATGTTTTGTTCGTGCATGAAGTGTAAACCAAGTGGACCCACAATTTGTTTCTTTATCCCGATGTTCATGGTCGAATGTTCGGAGAGTTTTTATGAAGTGTGAAGTTGTTGAGGGAATCCAGGTGTACCATTCGAGCTCAGCACTTTCGCAACAAAAGTTGTATTCGAGCATCAAGTTTAAACCAAGTGGGTACACGAGTTGTGTAGTTATCCGGATGTTCATGGTTTAATCTGGGTTGACTTTGTGTGAGTGGTGAATTTGTTGATTGAATGCAGGTGTACAAATCATGCTCGGTAGTTTCGCTACCGATGTTTTGTTCGTGCATGAAGTGTAAACCAAGTGGATCCACAATTTGTTTTTTTATCCCGATGTTCATGGTCGAATGTTCGGAGAGTTTTTATGAAGTGTGAAGTTGTTGAGGGAATCCAGGTGTACCATTCGAGCTCGGTACTTTCGCAACAAAAGTTGTGTTCGAGCACCAAGTTTAAACCAAGTGGATACACGAGTTGTGTAGTTATCCCGATGTTCATGTGTCAATCTTGGCTGACATTGTGTGAGTGGTGAAGTTGTTGTTTGGATGCAAGTGTACTAGTCATGCTCGGTAGTTTCGCTACCAAAGTTGTGTTCGTGCATGAAGTGTAAACCAAGTGGATATAGAATTTGTTTTGTTATCCCGAAATTCATGGTCGAATGTTCGTAGAGTTTTTATGAAGTGTGAAGTTGTTGAGGGAATCCCGGTGAACCTTTTGTGCTCGGTACTTTCGCCACTAAAGTTGTGTAGTTCTCCGGATGTTCATGGTTTAATCTTGGTTGACTTTGTGTGAGTGGTTATGTTTTTTATTGAATGAAAGTGTACCAATCATGCTCGGTAGTTTCGCTACCGAAGTTGTGTTCGTGCATGAATTATAAAACAAGCGGATACACAATTTTTTTTGTTATCCCGAAGTTCATGGTCGATTGTTCGTAGAGTTTTTATGGTGTGCAGCTGTTGACGGAATCCAGGTGTACATTCGTGCTCGGTACTTTCGCTACTAAAATTGAGTTCGAGCACCAAGTTTAAACCAAGTGGATACACGAGTTGTGTAGTTATCCGGATGTTCATGGTTTAATCTGGGTTGACTTTGTGTGAGTGGTGAATTTGTTGATTGAATGCAGGTGTACAAATCATGCTCGGTAGTTTCGCTACCGATGTTTTGTTCGTGGATGAAGTGTAAACCAAGTTTATCCACAATTTGTTTTTTTATCCCGATGTTCATGGACGAATGTTCGTAGAGTTTTTATGAAGTGTGAAGTTGTTGAGGGAATCCAGGTGTACCATTCGAGCTCGGCACTTTCGCAACAAAAGTTGTGTTCGAGCACCAAGTTTAAACCAAGTGGATACACGATTTGTGTAGTTATCCCGATGTTCATGTGTCAATCTTGGCTGACTTTGTGTGAGTGGTGAAGAAGTTGTTTGAATGCAAGTGTACTAGTCATGCTCTGTAGTTTCGCTACCAAAGTTGTGTTCGTGCATGAAGTGTAAACCAAGTGGATATAGAATTTGTTTTGTTATCCCGAAATTCATGGTCGAATGTTCGTAGAGTTTTTATGAAGTTTGAAGTTGTTGAGGGAATCCCGGTGAACCATTCGTGCTCGGTACTTTCGCCACTAAAGTTGTGTTGTTCTCCGGATGTTCATGGTTTAATCTTGGTTGACTTTGTGTGAGTAGTAATGTTTTTGATTGAATGCGAGTGTACCAATCATGCTCGGTAGTTTCGCTACCGATGTTGTGTTCGTGCATGAAGGGTAAACCAAGTGGATACACAATTTGTTTTGTTATCCCGATGTTCATGGTCGAATGTTCGTAGAGTTTTTATGGTGTGAAGCTGTTGAGGGAATCCAGGTGTACATTCGTGCTCGGTACTTTCGCTACGAAAGTTGTGTTCGAGCACCAAGTTTAAACCAAGTGGGTAGACGAGTTGTGTAGTTATCCGGATGTTCATGCTTTAATCTTGGTTGACTTTGTGTGAGTGGTGAAGTTCTTGATCGAATGCAGGTGGACCAATCATGCTCGGTAGTTTCACTACCGAAGTTGTGTTCGTGCACGTAGTGTAAACCAAGTGGATACACAATATGTTTTGTTATCCCGATGATCATGGTCGAATGTTCGTAGAGTTTTTATGAAGTGTGAAGATGTTGAGGGAATCCAGCTGAACATTCGTGCTCGGTACTTTCGCTAGTAAAGTTGTGTTCGAGCACCAAGTTTAAACCAAGTGGACACACGAGTTGTGTAGTTATCCCGATGTTCATGGTTGAATCTTGGTTGACTTTGTGTGAGTGGTGAATTTGTTGATTGAATGCAGGTGTACAAATCATGCTCGGTAGTTTCGCTACCGATGTTTTGTTCGTGCATGAAGTGTAAACCAAGTGGATCCACAATTTGTTTTTTTATCCCGATGTTCATGGTCGAATGTTCGTAGAGTTTTTATGAAGTGTGAAGTTGTTGAGGCAATCCAGGTGTACCATTCGAGCTCGGCACTTTCGCAACAAAAGTTGAGTTCGAGCATCAAGTTTAAACCAAGTGGGTACACGAGTTGTGTAGTTATCCGGATGTTCATGGTTTAATCTGGGTTGACTTTGTGTGAGTGGTGAATTTGTTGATTGAATGCAGGTGTACAAATCATGCTCGGTAGTTTCGCTACCGATGTTTTGTTCGTGCATGAAGTGTAAACCAAGTGGACACACAATTTGTTTCTTTATCCCGATGTTCATGGTCGAATGTTCGGAGAGTTTTTATGAAGTGTGAAGTTGTTGAGGGAATCCAGGTGTACCACTCGAGCTCGGCACTTTCGCAACAAAAGTTGAGTTCGAGCATCAAGTTTAAACCAAGTGTGTACACGAGTTGTGTAGTTATCCGGATGTTCATGGTTTAATCTGGGTTGACTTTGTGTGAGTGGTGAATTTGTTGATTGAATGCAGGTGTACAAATCATGCTCGGTAGTTTCGCTACCGATGTTTTGTTCGTGCATGAAGTGTAAACCAAGTGGACCCACAATTTGTTTCTTTATCCCGATGTTCATGGTCGAATGTTCGGAGAGTTTTTATGAAGTGTGAAGTTGTTGAGGGAATCCAGGTGTACCATTCGAGCTCAGCACTTTCGCAACAAAAGTTGTATTCGAGCATCAAGTTTAAACCAAGTGGGTACACGAGTTGTGTAGTTATCCGGATGTTCATGGTTTAATCTGGGTTGACTTTGTGTGAGTGGTGAATTTGTTGATTGAATGCAGGTGTACAAATCATGCTCGGTAGTTTCGCTACCGATGTTTTGTTCGTGCATGAAGTGTAAACCAAGTGGATCCACAATTTGTTTTTTTATCCCGATGTTCATGGTCGAATGTTCGGAGAGTTTTTATGAAGTGTGAAGTTGTTGAGGGAATCCAGGTGTACCATTCGAGCTCGGCACTTTCGCAACAAAAGTTGTGTTCGAGCACCAAGTTTAAACCAAGTGGATACACGAGTTGTGTAGTTATCCCGATGTTCATGTGTCAATCTTGGCTGACATTGTGTGAGTGGTGAAGTTGTTGTTTGGATGCAAGTGTACTAGTCATGCTCGGTAGTTTCGCTACCAAAGTTGTGTTCGTGCATGAAGTGTAAACCAAGTGGATATAGAATTTGTTTTGTTGTCCCGAAATTCATGGTCGAATGTTCGTAGAGTTTTTATGAAGTGTGAAGTTGTTGAGGGAATCCCGGTGAACCATTCGTGCTCGGTACTTTCGCCACTAAAGTTGAGTAGTTCTCCCGATGTTCATGGTTTAATCTTGGTTGACTTTGTGTGAGTAGTAATGTTTTTGATTGAATGCGAGTGTACCAATCATGCTCGGTAGTTTCGCTACCGAAGTTGTGTTCGTGCATGAAGGGTAAACCAAGTGGATACACAATTTGTTTTGTTATCCCGATGTTCATGGTCGAATGTTCGTAGAGTTTTTATGGTGTGAAGCTGTTGAGGGAATCCAGGTGTACATTCGTGCTCGGTACTTTCGCTACGAAAGTTGTGTTCGAGCACCAAGTTTAAACCAAGTGGGTAGACGAGTTGTGTAGTTATCCGGATGTTCATGCTTTAATCTTGGTTGACTTTGTGTGAGTGGTGAAGTTCTTGATCGAATGCAGGTGGACCAATCATGCTCGGTAGTTTCACTACCGAAGTTGTGTTCGTGCACGTAGTGTAAACCAAGTGGATACACAATATGTTTTGTTATCCCGATGATCATGGTCGAATGTTCGTAGAGTTTTTATGAAGTGTGAAGATGTTGAGGGAATCCAGGTCTACATTCGTGCTCGGTACTTTCGCTAGTAAAGTTGTGTTCGAGCACCAAGTTTAAACCAAGTGGACACACGAGTTGTGTAGTTATCCCGATGTTCATGGTTGAATCTTGGTTGACTTTGTGTGAGTGGTGAATTTGTTGATTGAATGCAGGTGTACAAATCATGCTCGGTAGTTTCGCTACCGATGTTTTGTTCGTGCATGAAGTGTAAACCAAGTGGATCCACAATTTGTTTTTTTATCCCGATGTTCATGGTCGAATGTTCGTAGAGTTTTTATGAAGTGTGAAGTTGTTGAGGCAATCCAGGTGTACCATTCGAGCTCGGCACTTTCGCAACAAAAGTTGAGTTCGAGCATCAAGTTTAAACCAAGTGGGTACACGAGTTGTGTAGTTATCCGGATGTTCATGGTTTAATCTGGGTTGACTTTGTGTGAGTGGTGAATTTGTTGATTGAATGCAGGTGTACAAATCATGCTCGGTAGTTTCGCTACCGATGTTTTGTTCGTGCATGAAGTGTAAACCAAGTGGACCCACAATTTGTTTCTTTATCCCGATGTTCATGGTCGAATGTTCGGAGAGTTTTTATGAAGTGTGAAGTTGTTGAGGGAATCCAGGTGTACCATTCGAGCTCAGCACTTTCGCAACAAAAGTTGTATTCGAGCATCAAGTTTAAACCAAGTGGGTACACGAGTTGTGTAGTTATCCGGATGTTCATGGTTTAATCTGGGTTGACTTTGTGTGAGTGGTGAATTTGTTGATTGAATGCAGGTGTACAAATCATGCTCGGTAGTTTCGCTACCGATGTTTTGTTCGTGCATGAAGTGTAAACCAAGTGGATCCACAATTTGTTTTTTTATCCCGATGTTCATGGTCGAATGTTCGGAGAGTTTTTATGAAGTGTGAAGTTGTTGAGGGAATCCAGGTGTACCATTCGAGCTCGGCACTTTCGCAACAAAAGTTGTGTTCGAGCACCAAGTTTAAACCAAGTGGATACACGAGTTGTGTAGTTATCCCGATGTTCATGTGTCAATCTTGGCTGACATTGTGTGAGTGGTGAAGTTGTTGTTTGGATGCAAGTGTACTAGTCATGCTCGGTAGTTTCGCTACCAAAGTTGTGTTCGTGCATGAAGTGTAAACCAAGTGGATATAGAATTTGTTTTGTTATCCCGAAATTCATGGTCGAATGTTCGTAGAGTTTTTATGAAGTGTGAAGTTGTTGAGGGAATCCCGGTGAACCATTCGTGCTCGGTACTTTCGCCACTAAAGTTGAGTAGTTCTCCCGATGTTCATGGTTTAATCTTGGTTGACTTGGTGTGAGTAGTAATGTTTTTGATTGAATGCGAGTCTACCAATCATGCTCGGTAGTTTCGCTACCGAAGTTGTGTTCGTGCATGAAGAGTAAACCAAGTGGATACACAATTTGTTTTGTTATCCCGATGTTCATGGTCGAATGTTCGTATAGTTTTTATGGTGTGAAGCCGTTGAGGGAATCCAGGTGTACATTCGTGCTCGGTACTTTCGCTACGAAAGTTGTGTTCGAGCACCAAGTTTAAACCAAGTGGGTAGACGAGTTGTGTAGTTATCCGGATGTTCATGCTTTAATCTTGGTTGACTTTGTGTGAGTGGTGAAGTTCTTGATCGAATGCAGGTGGACCAATCATGCTCGGTAGTTTCACTACCGAAGTTGTGTTCGTGCACGTAGTGTAAACCAAGTGGATACACAATATGTTTTGTTATCCCGATGATCATGGTCGAATGTTCGTAGAGTTTTTATGAAGTGTGAAGATGTTGAGGGAATCCAGGTCTACATTCGTGCTCGGTACTTTCGCTAGTAAAGTTGTGTTCGAGCATCAAGTTTAAACCAAGTGGACACACGAGTTGTGTAGTTATCCCGATGTTCATGGTTGAATCTTGGTTGACTTTGTGTGAGTGGTGAATTTGTTGATTGAATGCAGGTGTACAAATCATGCTCGGTAGTTTCGCTACCGATGTTTTGTTCGTGCATGAAGTGTAAACCAAGTGGATCCACAATTTGTTTTTTTATCCCGATGTTCATGGTCGAATGTTCGTAGAGTTTTTATGAAGTGTGAAGTTGTTGAGGGAATCCAGGTGTACCATTCGAGCTCGGCACTTTCGCAACAAAAGTTGAGTTCGAGCATCAAGTTTAAACCAAGTGGGTACACGAGTTGTGTAGTTATCCGGATGTTCATGGTTTAATCTGGGTTGACTTTGTGTGAGTGGTGAATTTGTTGATTGAATGCAGGTGTACAAATCATGCTCGGTAGTTTCGCTACCGATGTTTTGTTCGTGCATGAAGTGTAAACCAAGTGGACCCACAATTTGTTTCTTTATCCCGATGTTCATGGTCGAATGTTCGGAGAGTTTTTATGAAGTGTGAAGTTGTTGAGGGAATCCAGGTGTACCATTCGAGCTCAGCACTTTCGCAACAAAAGTTGTATTCGAGCATCAAGTTTAAACCAAGTGGGTACACGAGTTGTGTAGTTATCCGGATGTTCATGGTTTAATCTGGGTTGACTTTGTGTGAGTGGTGAATTTGTTGATTGAATGCAGGTGTACAAATCATGCTCGGTAGTTTCGCTACCGATGTTTTGTTCGTGCATGAAGTGTAAACCAAGTGGATCCACAATTTGTTTTTTTATCCCGATGTTCATGGTCGAATGTTCGGAGAGTTTTTATGAAGTGTGAAGTTGTTGAGGGAATCCAGGTGTACCATTCGAGCTCGGCACTTTCGCAACAAAAGTTGTGTTCGAGCACCAAGTTTAAACCAAGTGGATACACGAGTTGTGTAGTTATCCCGATGTTCATGTGTCAATCTTGGCTGACATTGTGTGAGTGGTGAAGTTGTTGTTTGGATGCAAGTGTACTAGTCATGCTCGGTAGTTTCGCTACCAAAGTTGTGTTCGTGCATGAAGTGTAAACCAAGTGGATATAGAATTTGTTTTGTTATCCCGAAATTCATGGTCGAATGTTCGTAGAGTTTTTATGAAGTGTGAAGTTGTTGAGGGAATCCCGGTGAACCATTCGTGCTCGGTACTTTCGCCACTAAAGTTGAGTAGTTCTCCCGATGTTCATGGTTTAATCTTGGTTGACTTGGTGTGAGTAGTAATGTTTTTGATTGAATGCGAGTCTACCAATCATGCTCGGTAGTTTCGCTACCGAAGTTGTGTTCGTGCATGAAGGGTAAACCAAGTGGATACACAATTTGTTTTGTTATCCCGATGTTCATGGTCGAATGTTCGTATAGTTTTTATGGTGTGAAGCCGTTGAGGGAATCCAGGTGTACATTCGTGCTCGGTACTTTCGCTACGAAAGTTGTGTTTCGAGCACCAAGTTTAAACCAAGTGGGTAGACGAGTTGTGTAGTTATCCGGATGTTCATGCTTTAATCTTGGTTGACTTTGTGTGAGTGGTGAAGTTCTTGATCGAATGCAGGTGGACCAATCATGCTCGGTAGTTTCACTACCGAAGTTGTGTTCGTGCACGTAGTGTAAACCAAGTGGATACACAATATGTTTTGTTATCCCGATGATCATGGTCGAATGTTCGTAGAGTTTTTATGAAGTGTGAAGATGTTGAGGGAATCCAGGTCTACATTCGTGCTCGGTACTTTCGCTAGTAAAGTTGTGTTCGAGCACCAAGTTTAAACCAAGTGGACACACGAGTTGTGTAGTTATCCCGATGTTCATGGTTGAATCTTGGTTGACTTTGTGTGAGTGGTGAATTTGTTGATTGAATGCAGGTGTACAAATCATGCTCGGTAGTTTCGCTACCGATGTTTTGTTCGTGCATGAAGTGTAAACCAAGTGGATCCACAATTTGTTTTTTTATCCCGATGTTCATGGTCGAATGTTCGTAGAGTTTTTATGAAGTGTGAAGTTGTTGAGGGAATCCAGGTGTACCATTCGAGCTCGGCACTTTCGCAACAAAAGTTGAGTTCGAGCATCAAGTTTAAACCAAGTGGGTACACGAGTTGTGTAGTTATCCGGATGTTCATGGTTTAATCTGGGTTGACTTTGTGTGAGTGGTGAATTTGTTGATTGAATGCAGGTGTACAAATCATGCTCGGTAGTTTCGCTACCGATGTTTTGTTCGTGCATGAAGTGTAAACCAAGTGGACCCACAATTTGTTTCTTTATCCCGATGTTCATGGTCGAATGTTCGGAGAGTTTTTATGAAGTGTGAAGTTGTTGAGGGAATCCAGGTGTACCATTCGAGCTCAGCACTTTCGCAACAAAAGTTGTATTCGAGCATCAAGTTTAAACCAAGTGGGTACACGAGTTGTGTAGTTATCCGGATGTTCATGGTTTAATCTGGGTTGACTTTGTGTGAGTGGTGAATTTGTTGATTGAATGCAGGTGTACAAATCATGCTCGGTAGTTTCGCTACCGATGTTTTGTTCGTGCATGAAGTGTAAACCAAGTGGATCCACAATTTGTTTTTTTATCCCGATGTTCATGGTCGAATGTTCGGAGAGTTTTTATGAAGTGTGAAGTTGTTGAGGGAATCCAGGTGTACCATTCGAGCTCGGA